>NC_139534.1:99278927-100478927 GCF_965153285.1 Podarcis tiliguerta
GCCATACTTGTTTTCCTTGCAATTAGGGTTGGTGGGAGGGAACATTGAAAAATAAACAAACTGCTGAACCCAGGCTGGGAAGCTGGGAAGTCTGACGCCACTACCTTCTGATTGGGGGAAGCCATTAAGACACTCGGCCGTCCATCTCCCCATGCCTGGGATGCAGGATCTTCTACCCACACCTGAAGAAGAAATCTCAGCACTCTTAAGAAAAACAGGAAATAGGAAATGTAGAAGAGTCAGCAAGGATTGGTTTGCCTGGTATTACTAAGTGGCCTGAAACAACGTGGGCTGCAGCTAGACCTGTTACTGTAACTGTATCCTACATTCCGCAGACCAGAGTGCTCGGCCGAGGCTGCTTCAAAGGCAACAGCAGCACAATGACTTTTCTTAGCTTCAAAGATGCCTGGAAAACACCAAGATGGTGGAGGCCATATAATACTTAGAACAGCTCGGTAACTTAATTACCTGCTAAGAGTCACTTAGATCACAGCAGTCTTGAGGTGCTATTGAGGCAGGTGACTCATATAACCCAACCACTTCCCACTATTTGATATATTAGCCCTTTTCACATGTCCCAGCGAATCCAGAGGGATGAAGAATGAGATCTCATGCGCTCTCCACCATCCCTGTCTCTTTGGGTTCAGTTAAAGGGCTGCACCAAAGCCTATTCATGTGTGCACATCCATCTGTCTTTGCCCACAGCAATTCTGGCCAATTGCGCAGCAACTTGTAGGTTTCAACTACCCAAATTGCCAGCCCATTCAGAGGAAACAAAGTTGAAAAGCCCATTTGGGGGATTTGGGGGGTACAAAGGCAGGTGAGTCCCTATTGGCACTCCCAGCAGCTGCTTAGAGTGAGGGCAGAAAACATTCCCCATGCTTGGATTTGTTTCAGCAAGGCATTAGAGAGTGAGGACAATCTGCCCCGTTACTCTCCATGTAACTTTACTTTGCTCCACCCTTACTAATAGAAACATTGGGGGAGGGGGATTTAAGGCAAGGAATCCCCCATGGCTGCTTTTTTGAGAAGGAAAAGTAGATCTGGAATGCCAAACACAATGATGCCATGCCACATCTTGTTTGGCCCTAAGGTACTAGGTTAAAATCTGCTTATTTAACAAGACTTTTAAATGACTTTTAAAAGAAACTGCTGCTTGCCTTCTATCACTGTGCCATTGAGAGCGTGCTCACTTATGGCTTATGTGTGTGGGACGTAAGCTGTACTACCCAGGACAGGATGGGGTTGTGCAGGGTTGTTAAGGCAGCAGAGAGCATTGTTGGCTGCCCACTCCCCACCTTAGAGCAGATTTATGCCACAAGGTGCCATAGGAAGGCACTGGACATAGTAAAAGATTCATCGCATCCTGGTCACTGTCTCTTCGAGCTCTTGCCATCGGGACGGAGATACAGGACGATGAAGACAAGAACGAGCCGTCTTAAGAACAGCTTCTTCTCCAGAGCGATCTCGGCCCTGAATGGGAAGCCCGGACTTTGAAAGTCATCTAATCTCCCTTGCTGTATTTTACTATATTTTTTAATTAGTGTTTTTATGGAGCAGCCAAGTAATTTCGTTGTCCCCGAAGGGGGCAATGACAATAAAGATATTATTATTATTATTATTATTATTATTATTATTATTGGCGGGGGGGGTGTATTGTCAGAGGTGGAACTGCCTGCTCCGGCACCTGGAGCGGCGTGGGGGTGGGGCTAGCCAGCCCATCCCCCCAGGGATGGCACCTGGGGCGGACCGCACCCCCTGCACCCCCTTCCTCCGCCAGTGGGTATTGTTTTAGTACTTTGGAGTTTCTAATAGCTCCTTCTGGATCGTTCTGCTGCTTGCTTTTATTTAGGTTCGCAGTACAGTGCTACCTCAGGTTAAGTACTTAATTCGTTCTGGAGGTCCGTACTTAACCTGAAACTGTTCTTAACCCAAAGCACCACTTTAGCTAATGGAGCCTTCCACTGCCGCTGCACCGCTGGAGCATGATTTCTGTTCTCATCCTGAAGCAAAATTCTTAAACTAAAGCACTATTTTTCGGTTAGTGAAGTCTGTAACCTGAAGCGTCTGTAACCTGAAGCTTCTGTAACCCGAGGTACCAGTATACTTTAAGTGTTTAATTTTATTAGCATGTAGTAGGGATGCCTGAAAAATTCTCAGAGCTCAGGCTCAGGCATGAACTCCCATCAGTACAGGAATTTCCACTCCCACAATAGGACTGCCCCTTCTTCTTCCCCAAGGCCTCCCTAAAACTGTCCTGGGGCACATATGGAGGGAGGAAAGTGGGGAAAGTCCAGTTCTACAAGAAGAAATCCTTGTGCTGATTGAATGCCTTAGTTGGATTCTGCCCTCAGCCTTCCTCTAAGGAACAGAATGCTTTGCAAAATTCTTTCTCTTGCTCAGATTGAAACCAAATCTTTAAGTTAAGAGAAAGGAATGGAGAAGTGTGTTTTTCAGGGAAAAGGCTGAGGCTGAGTGGGTACAGTGCATTTTTTTTTTCAAGCCCTCAAATCTTTCTGCAAGATGATCCAAGATTTTCCCATTTCTTAACATAAAATCTCCAGTCCTTTCCATGTTTATCCATGACAGGCTTGGGTGAGCTCATCCATCTTTAGTGTATGTGTGTCTGATCTCTGTATTTAATGTATGTAGTGCTGGGGAACGTGTGGCCTTCCAGGTGTTACTGGACTACAACTCCCATCATCCAGAGCATTGGCCATGCTGGCTGATGGGAGCTGAAGTCCAACAGTGGGGGACCACAATTTCTTCATCCCTGGTTTAATGCAATCAACAAATGATTTAAATCAGTTACAAATCAATCAATCAGGGCTTAAGAACCTTCCACTTTTCCCTGCGTCTGTCAGATCTTGTTCTTTCCTTGGCTCCATATTATAGAGGAGCATGTAACAGCCTGTACCTGAACCTGCAAATACTCATATATTAGCCCAATTTTTGCAAAGGTCAATGAACTACAAGTGTATCACTCTCTGGTTGAGAAACACATTTAGCCCAGGTGCCTGATCACAAAAGTCAGGATATTTATTTCCACTAATATTTTTTAATCATTGCAAGATATACAAGGAACGGATATGTAGGAAGAAGGGAATTAATTGAGGTTTGCGTTTATGGGAATAATTTTCTGAGTAGGTGGTGACTTACTTCTCTTCTGCTGGTTTATTTTATTGCTAACAAGAGGCAACACTATAAACTGGGAATTTTCAGACAGGGAAGCAACCCATTTTATTGAAAGATGCCCCTTGTTTGTGTGAAGTAAAGTGGGCTGGAGGCTAGTTTTAGAATGGTTTGATGGGCAGGGTATCACAGGCAAAACATGTAACAGGTTTTAAATAGTGGTGTATTGAAGGTATCAAAGTTAGGACCAAAAGAGTAGTGGTTCAAGGGAGAAATGACAATGGATGGAAGAATATTATTATTATTATTATTATTATTATTACACAGGTGGGTGGGTCCAATGAGTCCCAGTCTAAAGAGGGTTCCTCTCTCACTCTCAGCTGCTCATCCACAATATTATTTCCAAGGCGACGTGGGTGGCACTGTGGTCTACACCACTGAGCCTCTTGGGCTTGCTGATCGGAAGGTCAGTGGTTTAAACCTGCTTAACATGGTGAGCTCCTGCCAGCCTAGCAATTTGAAAACATACCAGTGCAAGTAGACAAATAGGTACTGCTGCGGTGGGAAGGTAAACAGCATTTCCATGCTGTTCCATACACTCTGGCACTCGTCCTGTTGCATCAGAAGTGGTTTAGTCATGCTGGCCACATGACCCGGAAAGCTGTCTGTGGACAAACGCTGGCTCCCTCGGCCTTAAAAGTGAGATGAGTGTCACATCCCATAGTCGCCTTTGACTGGACTTAACCGTCCAGGGGTCCTTTACCTTTACACCTTTTTAATTGTTTTATTCTTCATTTTGACTTAAATAGGTCCACACAGTAACTAAAAATCATAATTCAAAATAATAATGGGGATAATACCAACCTCCCTTCTAGAACTCTTTAGAGGATTACTGAGAGAGAGGGTTTTGAACTCTCCAAAGCATTTGATGAATGCTAAGTGTTACTATTTTCCTAGCAGCTAACTCTGCTTACTTAAGCTTAAGATCCTCTTAGCATCGTGAGGATTCAGGATTTAAAAATCAATATAAACTGTTGCTTCTTATTTATTGAAAGTCAAGCCTGTGATAGATGCCTGGGCTGGCAGATTCCAATTTCAAGTCAACAAAGCTGAGTCAAGCCTATAAACAAACATGGACTCTCATCCAAAGCATTTCTTGAGACTCTGGGATTTCCACAGATTGAGTTTTGAGGGAAAATAAATATCTATATCTATCTATATCTATATCTATATCTATCTATATCTATATATCTATATATCTATATCATCTATATCATCTATATCATCTATATCTATCTTTCTAGATATTAGGCACATTCTGATCTGTGGGTGGTAAGGTTCAATTTGTTCCTGGCACCAGTCAATACTGCTGTTGGAGTGTGCCTTTGTCATCTTAATAGTTTTGTTTTTTATAAACAGTTTGTGTCATTGCACTACAATTGATTTGACTGAGCTAATTTGCCCATGGAAATCAGAAATAGTTTAACCAGTGTGTATGGTAAAGACATAGTATGCAGAGAGGGAGGGATAGCGAGAGAGCTGCTAAAATAATTTGTCTCCAAAGATTAAGTTTTTCTCTCCATCAAGTGAGAATAAACAATGAGTTATGATCTCACCCCCACCCCCCCAAATCCCCAGCTACAATCTCTTTTCTAAATGAACAGAATATTCAGATTAAGGCTTTTACAGTCAGCTGCACACACACACAGAGGACTCCACATATCAAGAACTCTGTATGATTCCTGGATCATATTCACACCATACATTTAAAGTTCTGTGATACCACTTTAAACACTGATGGCTTCCCCCAGGGGATTCTGGGAGTTGTAGTTTGTTAAGGGTACTGCTGACAGTTGGTAGGAGAACCCTTTTTCCACCACAGAGCAATAGTTCTCAGACTGGTTTAACAATCAATCACAGGAAACTTTGGGAAATGTAGATCTGTGAGAGGAATATGGGTTTCCTAACAACTTTCAACACCCTTAATAAACTACAGGCATTGCGGTTATATGGGGTGGCAGTGGGAGATACAGATATAGAGAGAAGCAGAGTGGGGTTGACGTTTGTGAGTCAATATAAGTGACATTAGTTGTGTGAATGCAGTTAACATGCACATTCTTGGTGAGGATGCCTGGGTCTCTGTGAGGTGGCGAATGCAAGTGTCATATACAGTGGTACCTTGGGTTACATACGCTTCAGGTTACACACTCCACTAAGCCAGAAATAGTGCTTCAGGTTA
The DNA here is from genome assembly GCF_965153285.1 of Podarcis tiliguerta. Classification (NCBI taxonomy): domain Eukaryota; kingdom Metazoa; phylum Chordata; class Lepidosauria; order Squamata; family Lacertidae; genus Podarcis; species Podarcis tiliguerta. The sequence continues at coordinate 99,284,299 of NC_139534.1, forward strand.
AGAACTTTGCTTCAGATAAGAACAGAAATCGTGCTCTGGCAGCGCGGCGGCAGCAGGAGGCCCCATTAGCTAAAGTGGTGCTTCAGGTTAAGAACAGTTTCATGTTAAGTACGGACCTCCGGAACGAATTAAGTACTTAACCCGAAGAACCACTGTATTTCTGTTTAGGTAGCTCAGAGTTAGTTTTTTGTTCTGCCTTTAATATGTAGCTTATCCAGTACATATGCATTTTATACTGTTGGGAAAATATTTGTTATTTTAAGTTTTAAATTTTATTGCATGTTTGGTGTGGTGATGATTATCATCTGGGGAAACCAATGACTTCAAGTTACAAGAAAAGAGATTCCAACTAAATATCAAGAAGAACTTTCTGACGGTAAGAGCTCTTTGACAGTGGAACCGACTCCCTCAGGAGATGGTGGACTTTCCTTCTTTGGAGATTTTTAAGTAGAAGTTGGATGGCCATCTGTCATGGATGCTTTAGTTGAGATTCCTGCACTGCAGGGGGTTAGACTAGATGACTCTCGGGGTCCCTTCGAACTCCACAATTCTATGATTCTGTTACAAATGCATTAATTAATGTTTACAGGAAAATAGTTGAAACTTTTTTAAAAAACAGATAAAAATTCTTCAATATTGCATCTGGTTGCAACATCTAATTAACATTTTAAAGGCTACAGCTTAATTGGAATGAACGACAAGGCTTTGCCTACCTAAGACAGCTCATGAACATGATTGCAGCAAAGTAATTTCCCTTTGTTAGGTACCGATTTTCAATAATAGAGTTCTCTTGGCTTAATAAAGTTAAGCACCACTTACAACCAACACTTCATTTTGCTTCATTCTATTATATATCAGGGTGGCTGTTCTGTTCTTGTAGCCACCACCTGCAAAGGTGTTCATTTCTACTCTCCTACTGTGTGGGTACTCTGTCTAACCCCCAACCTTCTAGTTTTTATAATCGCTCTGCAAAATGCTGTTTGAATTTTTATGAGCTAGGTTTCCTTACCGCTAATTTAAAGTTTCAGAGATTTATGCTGCCCAGTACGGTTCTATTTTGACTCGATTCGTTTTCAAATGCCCTGTGAGATCCTCTCTATTATTGTCATAATAACAAGCAGGGAAATGTATGTCAAATGAAATTAGTACTTCTAAGCAGATGAGCATACAGCTGAGCTACAGAAGTTGAAAGGGGGGAAAATAAAATACTGTATTCTTTTTCAAAGCACTGAAGTACTCAAAAATAAGTCCCACACAAAACTGTTTGGGTTTCAAATAGCTTATGGCAGGGATGCAAAACCTGTGGGTCTCCACAGATTGCAAAGCTACAATTCCCATCATCCCTGACCATAACTAGAGCTGAGGGGAGTCGGGAGTTGAAATTATCTGGAGGATCACAGGTTCCCCATACCTGGCTTATGGGCACAATTTTAGGGGCTGGAATTTACTTCTACAACCCCAACTGGTGTAGAGCCAGAATATCTTTGTGATACTCTGGCTGCATGAAAAACTGTGGTGTGATATCAAGAGATGCATTGCTCTAAGTTCCATCTACCCATAAGATTGAATCCCAAGAATACAAGACCAGGACATTCTCAGTATAGACCCATGATAATGGAATTTCCTCCCCAGGGAAGTTCACCATCTCATATTTTTTGGGAAGTGGGCAAAAAACTAAATTATTTTTAAAATTGCACTGAATAAAGTATTTAAAATGTGCTTTTGGGTGGTGGCTGGAGATGTTTTGGGTAACTTTGAATGAGAGTTTAATTTATTATTTTGTGCTGTCATGTTATGCTCACTTCTGTCTGCATTATAAAATTGCAATGCTCATTGGTTTCCTTGTGTGTGTGGAAAAGTATAATGTAATTATACTGTGAACCGCCCTGGGATCTGCAGATGAAGGGTGGCATACAAGTAATGAGAAGAAGAAGAAGAAGAAGAAGAAGAAGAAGAAGAAGAAGAAGACCCAACATGAGGCCAAGGAGAGCTGCCTGGGCACAGGTTTGGTGGTTTGAAGACTCCCATTGTCAATTGGCTATGCTGACTGAATCTGATGGGATTTAGAAGTCAAACATCATTTAGAGGGCACCACGTTGGTTACTCCTGCACTAGGATTACTAGAAAGAAGAGAAATATAATTTTTGTAGGAGAGATGGGTGTTGCAACCCATTAGCAGATGACTATGCATGATCTGTTTTTGAGAGATCTATGGGATGAGGGCAACAATTCACTCAACACCCTTCCTCCTCCTAATTAATGCCTAAGCGTTCCTTCTTCTACACACCACCATAATGAGTCTGTTATTTTATTCAAATACTGGTTGAAAAGTAATAGGATTCTATCCAAATAAAGAAGAACCCATAAACTGCAGGCACATTTCCCTCTAAAATGTTACTTAAAAAAAAATAAAAAAGAAAGTGCAGATGGCACCACAAATAAATGACTGTCATGCACTAGGATCTTTTCTATGCAAATGACTAATACATCAGTACAATTCTGCCAGAGCAACAGCAAGAGTCTGCCAAAAAGGAATCATATCATAATCAGTGAGTGTTCCTGATTGTTCACTGTTTGTGACACATATGGATCCTCTGAAATACAGAACACCTACCTAGAGAAACAGTCAAATCATTATGCATCATGAACTTTTGCATGTGTTTAGAATGTTTTAAGGAAACTATTTGGTCTGCAATAAACAGACATATTTTCTCAGTGTCATTACAGCAATAGCTGTGCAAAAATAAAAAAAAGCAATAAACAAGGCTGTTGTAGTAGCTGTGCTTAAACTTGCAAATCTCTACACTGGAAAGGCATGCTAACTCTCATTGCAGAATAATAGATCGATTACTCATTCAGGAGAACAAATTTACAATAAATATATATATTTAATGATCCCATGCTGTGTTTGAAGAGAGGAGTTCCATCTGCCACCCCAGAGATTTCAAGCTGTTTTGAAATATGAAAAGGTATGAAGATGTTGATTCTATATGATCTTATTATATTTCAATCAACATACTGATGGAGAAAGCCACTGTCAACAACTATTCTTGCAGCTGATAAACAGGAGGGCAATACTATCAGTACTGATCAATAACAGATCAGATGATGCAGTGCCTGTCCAATAAGGTTCCTGTTCTATCCCAGAAACGATGGACATTTTTCTTTCTCTGCTATATATCAGGACGGTCCAACAGGTCGACCGTGATCTGCTGGTCGATCGCAGGGAGCCCCCAGTTGATCCGGATGGATCGTCCTGCCATCCCCATTAAAAAACTCAACAACTTTGGTTCCCCAAAAAGGCTCAACAACTTTGATGAATCCAATAGGTAGATCACTGCCACTATTTTTATAGTTGGAGTAGATCGCAGTCTCTTGGGAGTTGGACATGCCTGCTATATATGACAGGTAAATGTTAGGTGACTCACCCATGAAAAGCACAATGATGGTGGACTGAATTAATTCTGGTCTCGTTTCTTTTCTGCTTAGGAAAGTGGTGTCATGGCTAAGAGCCAAAGATTCAAAGGTCTGAACAGAGGTGTTTTTTCCCATCACTCTTTGGAAGGTTGATTTCTTACCTAATTTATGCATTCATTAATCAAATATTGTAATATTTTAACTCAGTTGAAAAAAACACGTATGTTCCTTCCTGCAACTGACTCAGGATATGCCCTCCTTTCTCAAACTGATTCTGCCTTTACTTGCTAAGAAAGACATGTATCAGGCTAGCAGATATGCGCCTGGGTCACATTATACAATAGGTCAAACAATGGTTTACAGGGACCACATTAATGTTGGGGTTCCTTTAGAGGAGCTTACAGCTGCTTTACTTCTACCCAGTCCTTTTTGCTTCCACACCACATGAAGCTCAGCCAAGCTTGGGGTCCCCCCCCCAACATGTCATCCAAACAAAGATTGTGGTTAAGCCCTCTTCTCACTAACCATGAGTTATGCAATCTTGGCTACAGCTAAGTGAGGAGAAAATCCATGATCCCAGATTCAGATGGCACACTAAGCCAAACTTTGGGTTACCTCACTGTGGCAGCAGAGCTCCTCTGGTAGCCTGCACACTCTCATGGATGCATGATGTGGCCCAAGCAAGTTGTGTTATGTGACCCAAGCCAGCACAACCAGCAATTGCTTTATAACAACAACAACAACAACAACAACAAACAACAACAACAACATTTGTTGGGGTGCCAAATTTTGGCCTTGCACAGGGTGCCATATTACAAAAGATTACTGAAGTCTGCCCTTGCTAGAAGTGTTGAAAACTGAAATCCAAACATGTTTGCTGGGTTCTGATGCATTATCTTTTACATCAGGGAAACTCCTGGCCTGTAGACTGCCTATGGCCCACAGCCAGATTTCATCCAGTCTTTCAGGGGCCCCTCCTACCCATTCACTGTTCAGTGGTGAGTGGAAGTAAGAGGAAAGGACTTTGATGTTGTGCAACTGCAATTTCTCTGCAAGAAGATCTGTTGCACAAAGATCAAAGCAGAGGAGAGCATGTCTCAGCAGACAGGTAGACTTGTATTCCTTACAAATATGCAAAAGGCGTAAATGCCTTTTGAAGTTAGTTGCATCCTTCTTGTGTGGATGCCGAGTTCCTTTCTGCCTTTTGTAGAGTCAGGACAAATAAAAGGTGTAGAAAAGTTTTCTTTCTTTCTTTCTTTCTTTCTTTCTTTCTTTCTTTCTTTCTTTCTTTCTTACATAATTCATTAAAAGGTCTATGGAGAAAATGGAAGACAAGCTTGATTGGAGTGACCAAGGGTTGAATTTACATTACTGCATCCATTGGAATGTATGTGTCTGATTGTGATTGCATGTGTGTCTCTTGAGTTAAGGCTATGTAATTGTGTCTATCATTGAATCTTAGAATTGTACAGTTGGAAGGGACCATGAGGGTGGTCTAGTCCAACTCTCTGCAATGCAGGAATCTTTTGCCCAACATGGGGCTCAAACCCATGACCATGAGATCAAGAGTCTCATGCTCTACCAGCTGAGCACTCCTACTACTTTAAAGTTGCCCAAACAGCTTTGCACTGGGACAAAGTGATCCCCAGTTCACAGAATGTCTCCCACGGAATGTCTCTCCCCTGCCTTACACTCTTCAAGAATGGAGCTGTCCAGCTAACAAGCCACAGCGAGCAGATTTACAGAGGTACTTTCTGTGTTCAAAAAGTTAGTAAAAACATACATTTATCTGCCAGCATCCCTGGTGCACCCCCTACTGTTTAGACAAGCTCTTCTCTTGCTCAGGATAGATCTTCAGTATTCGTCATGACATTGTAACTGAGCAAAAAACTCCTTCATAACATAACCAATCTTGAATGTTTAATTTCCTAAAACTGAATTTGGAAGACTTCCCAGATCATACATCTGTTATGCTAATTGGCAAAGGAGAAGGCTGTAGAAAGAAATGCTGGGGAGGATCAATGTCCTTCTCTCGCCTTCCATGCAAAAACATAATGCTATTCTCCCCTCCCTTCTCTCCTCCATGGCATGTTTGCAGGCTACCTGGCAAATACAAACAGGAACACCTGTATGCCTGACACATCACACCTGCACCGTGACACACTGATATGTGCCACTAGTCTTCCAAAGGAGGAGAGACTCTGCATGTTAATTGCCTTTTCCCACACAGAACAAGTTCCATAGATAGAATCAGCAACAGAAAAGATATGATGCCACATTGCAGTAAGGAAACAAGAGGTTGGAAGGAAGAGGGATTTCTTTTTGCTGTTTTACTATAAGACCCCAGGCAGCCTTCATTGTTTCCCCTGCATAGAAGTTTATTGTAGGAAAATTTTCAAGGGTGCATTTGTTGCTCATCAGTGTGGGAGACATGCCGCCACCTCTACCTGGCCTTACCCCCACTCAATGGAAGTCTCTCACCTGTTCCCTTTCTTTTGCTGGTGACTGGGAATGAATGAATGAATGAGGGAAGTGTGGGGTGGAACAGAAATTTCAGAAACACAATAAAGCACATGTTGGCAACCTTCAGCCCACAGACTGCCTGCAGCCCTTAGGAACACCCCATGTGTTCCCAGCTAATCAACCATCAGTTAAGCTATGGGGCCAGGGGGCAGGGAGAAAGCACTGTTTCCCTATTGCTAAATAACTCCAGGACAGTGATCTTTGCTACACCAAAGATGGGGTGAGGTTAAAGGACCAAGTCTCCTGAAATCCCAGTGTGCAAAAGATCACTATCTCTGTTCTGTGGACAACAGTCTAGACTGCATCAGGATCACTGGGAGGTGGTGGCTCCAATCTGCCCACCCCACCTGCTGCCACCATGTTAATTCTCCAGCAATCCTGATGCAGCAGAGTTCACTGTCCCAGAGCAGGATGGGCACAGCACGATTGGCTGCATGAGGACCATGGGGAGTGAAATATGAATAGGAATAGGAATAATTTATTATTTATACCCTGCCCATCTGGCTGGGTTCTCCCAGCCACACTAGGCAGCTCCCAACAGAATAACAACAACAAGAAAAAAGTGATAAAATATCAAACATTAAAAACTTCCCTAAGCAGGCCTGCCTTCTGATGTCTTCTAAAAGCCAGATAGTTGTTTATTTCCTTGACATCTGAAGGGAGGGTGTTCCACAGGGCAGGCGCCACTACCAAGAAGGCCCTCTTCCTGGTTCCCTGTAACCTCACTTCTCACAGTGAGGGAACCGCCAGAAGGCCCTTGGAGCTGGACCTCAGTGTCCGGCTGAATGATGGGGGTGGAGATGCTCCTTCAGGCTTTAACCTCAGTCTGTCACCTGAAATCCTAGTGCAGTCAAAAGCACTAAGAAGAGAAGAAGAAGAAGAGTTTGGATTTGATATCCCGCCTTTCACTCCCTTTAAGGAGTCTCAAAGCGGCTAACATTCTCCTTTCCCTTCCTCCCCCACAACAAACACTCTGTGAGGTGAGTGGGGCTGAGAGACTGTGACTGGCCCAAGGTCACCCAGCAGCTGCATGTGGAGGAGCGGAGACGCGAACCCGGTTACCCAGATTACGTGACTACCGCTCTTAACCACTACACCACACTGGCTCTAAGAAGGGAGGTTGAAGTGTTTGTGTGTGTGTGTGTATGTGTGTGTGTGTGTGTGTGTGTGTGTGTGAGAGAGAGAGAGAGAGAGAGAGAGAGAGAAAGAGAGGAGTTGATTGGGTGTGTTAATAGCCCCACCTACTACAACTGCCATCCATGCCCAATGCGATCAATGCAGCCCCTGAGTGTTAACCCACTGTTGCATGTGGACTTCGGGTGCAAAAGGAAAGGCACTCTTGGCTTAACATCAGCTGCCCTGGTGGCCAGCTCCCATTGCCTTCGGCCCCACTCTCCCAGTCACATGGGTATCAGTTGTTGTGTTGCTCTTTATTCACAAACCAGCTGCAATGTTGTGCAATCTTACAGCTAATTCATCTTCACACTAAATCTGGGTGGATCTAGCTGGGGAGATGAAACATTGCAGATGGAGAAGTGTCTTTTTTTTTAAAAAAAAAAAAAGTTATTTATTAATCATCCTCCATGTATATCTGTCATAGTGATGTGCACAATATAATAAAAACGGTGTTAAAAATCCCAGTTAAAAACAGCACAGAAAATACAAGAAATTACTTGAAAACACTAAAATGTAAAAAATAAAAATAAATACTGATCTCCTGGGGCAGGTAAGAATGTTTCACATTGATTTGGAGTTGCTGATTAATTAAATGAGATTACTTATTTTAGGGGACATTCTTCCTTTAAACAACAACAATTCTTTATTAATTTAAAATTGTGCTAAAATATACAAAATCATTACAACAAAAGTGAAGGAGAGTAAAGAAAGAAGAAACCAAAAAGGAAGAAAAAGAACAAACTAAGAGAGAAGGAAAAAGAGGGAAAAAAGAAAAAGCTATGCACAAAAAAGAACACTAACTTCTTGAATAACACTTAAATAAAAATTCTGGATATAAAACTTCCAATTGTTCTCATTACACTGTTTGTACTGTCGTTATCTTCCCCTGCACAGTTTTACATTTTTTTTACATCATTTCCACCTAGTCAAAAATATATATTTGTTACCTGTTTTCACTTACAAGTATCATTCAAGTGCTGCTAATATGGTAGGATTAGTACAATATAATCTTAAGTAATCCTTATTCTCCATTCTCCATATATTTTCTGATTTAAAACTCCTGTAACTCTTCCTGTCAGTTTTGCTAGTTGTAAATATTCTTTCATGAGTATTTGCCAATCTGTTATCGTTGGTAGTATTTCACTTTTCCAGTTCCTTGCCACAAGAATTCTCACTGCTGTAATTGCATACATGAACATTGGTCTTATATATTTTTTAAATTTCTAGTGGTAGTATACCTAAAAGAAAAAAATCTGTTTTTCTTAAAGGTAAGTTTGAATAGCTTCTTAAATTTGTTGTAGATATTATTCCAGTATTCACCAATAACTGCATAAGTCCACCACATGTGATAGTATGACTTCACATCTTTTTTACATCTCCAACAAGTTGGTGACCCTCCTTTATACATTTTAACAAGTTTTAAAGGGGTGTGGTGCCATCTATAGAACAGCTTCATGGTGTTTTCCCTTAGGTTATAGCATGCTGTAAATTTAATATCTACCCTCCACAATCTTTCCCATTTGTTCCATGTATATGTCGCGTCCAAAGTCCTGCACCCATCTTACCATAACTGCTTTAACTTGTTCCTCTTTTATTTCCCATTCTAGAAGGTAATCATAAATTTGTGAAATATGTATTCCTTTGTTAAAGATCAATTCTCTTTCGAATATGGATGTTTCTTTTGCAATTCCTTCTTTTATGTCTATGCCCAATCTTTGATTTAACTGGAAATATTGTAACCAGTCCGATAGGTGACTTTTGATTTCATCATATTTTTTCAGAGTTGGCTGGTCCTTATCTGCTTCTAAGACATTCTTCCAATAAAAACATATGTATTTTTACTTCGATCGGTGCATAATATAAATATTATTATTTCAATCTGTGGATTATTAATAATACCATTATTAATACAAGTGCAGACCCTTGAAAAGCTTTTGGGGTTTTTTTCTCCGATGCTTACTCTGATGTGAATAGACATGTGCATCCAAGTGTGTATTCCTTTCGAGGCAAAACAATGTGGAGAGGCCACATCTTGTCCCTTCCTGCATTCTGTATGCAAGACAAGCACTTTACAAATATGGGGAGGAGCTGTTATTAACAGTTTCTGCTATGCGTTGAGCAAAGTGTCTATTATCCAGGGCTCAGTAAATGTCATAAGAATTGTAATATATTTACACCTAAGGTGTTAAGTTTTAACTTATTTTAAAGGATAGTAATTACAATTCCAGCAATATGTGTGTGAGTGTGTTTAATTTTCCTTTTTTAAAAATACACCTGTGTCATAATGTTGTAGCTCACATATCTTTGTGTCACCCAAGATTATACTGTGTCTATAATATGTGCAGGCATGTACTGAAATTGTGCTAATGTTCCATCTGACACACAGCTAATTGCCTTGCACTGATTGATGTTTAGATAGGATTTTCCTGCCATTCTTTTGACAACCCAGTTTGTTAGTTAAACAAGTATATAAATCGGGACACATGGTGAGTGTACATGTTCGCTTGTCAATCTAAACTTATGACTTGCATTGTTCACTTTAAAAGGCTTTTGAATACTGCATAGCAATATGTATTTCCTCAAACCCCAAAATTTCATTATGAAAACAGATATTTGAAAGGGAAAAAAACCCACACACAAAAGTATGATAAAAGGGGGACAACTGTAAAAGAAGCACTTTTTTCAAAAGCCCACAGTTGACATTTAGAGGCTAAATTTTCTAAATATATTTGCATTTAGTTACTTATTGCTTGTTTGATATTTGTACTTGGGTGCCTCACTGCTTTCTCAAACTCAATATGTCCAAAACCGAATTTCTCATCTTTCCTTCCAAACTGCCTTTTCCTTGATCAGTCTGTATCCATTAACAGTTTCACCATCCTCCCTGTCAACTAGGCATGAAGCCTTGGCTTTGCTTTTCATTCCTCCCTCTCTTTTGCTCTCCATATTCAGCCTATCATCAAATCATGTCACTTCTTCTATACAATTTTTGCAAAAAAAAAAAAAAAATCTGTCTCTTCTCATTATTTTGCTTAATCTCTGGCAGCATATAGTGTGGCTGTCTCATTCCTTGACTCAGTGGCGGATGGTGCCCATCAGTACTGGTAGGGCGGAAGGCAGGAGAGGTCAACAGTTGGCAGAGCCAGTGAAAGACAGAGGCAACTAATTCTAGTTTTGTCCCCATTCTCTTCCCTGCCAAGGTTCACAAGTACAACACAGAGACTAAGGAAGAGGGAGTGAACACCAGGGCCACTCATTGGACTGACTGTAAGTTAGTAAATAAGGTGGGTATTGGCTGAGGGTGGACTGTGGTTGATGAAGCAAAGCCTACATTAAGCAGCAAGCTGAACAGGGCTTTATAAGTCTCAAGACCCTAACGGACCAGCCTTCATTGCCTTCACTTCAGCACCTTTCTTCTCTCTGACTTTCCCATGTCAGACTTTCATTTTCTCCTCCCTGCCCAGAACACTCAAAGATAAACAGTGGGGGGAAGACTCAGCAACCTCACCCAATGGGTGTTGCTTTGTGAGCTAAATGGAACAATGGTGAGCTTCCTGTGTTCTGCTCATTCTTGTATGAAAGGACTAGCTAGTGTGCTGAAGCTTCTTGAGTATGGAAAGCACAGAGGTTCAAAAATATTCTCAGCTGTGAACTTCACTGGGAAGTCTTGGACTAATCGCTGTTTGTCTCTGCCTGGTCTACCTCACTGGTGTAAAATGTCACTCTGATACCCTTGGATGAAAATTGGGGTGCAAATAGAACAAAACAATAATTAGTGAGTGGCTTCCTTGTCATCTTTTGCGCACCCTTGAGGTCTAACAAAACCATTTTGACTTTGACTTGGAGAAGGGAGACACTTGACCTGTTTGTGGCTACTATGCAGGAAAAGCCTTATGAACATAAACTGTTCATAAAGTTCTGTACTAATAGTCTTATGAACACAAAGTTTTCATGGTGAAGGCAGTCATTGGTTGCATTAAGTCATGAAGTTTAATACATTAGTTTTGCTGGTTATAATGTTAGCACTTCTATCCCAATTTCTAACATTCCTTTTACACTGCAGTACCTGTCACATTATGGAACTGTGGCTTTCAAAGAAATCAATATAGTAAAATGTCACACAAAATTTTTAATGGTGGGAAAGAATTGTATGCTGGGATACGGCCCTCACTTTTGCCACATGAAATTAGAATGCAGAACTCCTGCAATTTTCTGAGTAAACAGGGTTGCAAATGGATTTCCACCCTGCAAACAATTAACACAGATTCCGGACTAAATGGGCCACTGGTCTGATCCAACAGACTCTTTTTATGTTCCTAACCTGTGGGTCACGACAGAGGAGACACTCTCATGCACCACAACGCCTTAAACCATATTATATTTTAATTATATAATTACATTATTATATAATAAATACCATCAAGGCTGGCTACAAAATGGAGATCTTCTTTGAGTATTATTCTATGTTGCCAGTCCAAATCCTATAGAATTTTCATGGGTTGTAGAAGTTACAGCCAATAGTTTGAGCTGCGCTTTAACCTAAGACTAGATTTCAAGGTGATTGGCTTCTGTCATTCACTTTCTGAGTGGTGCCAAATTCTAGAACATTTAAAAAGTGTTTATGTAAAAGACTGGCCAGGGAGGATTTGTTCCAGCAGAGCCTATGCATTGACTTCCAACTTTTGACCTTACAAAATAAAATATATGAAGATCAAAGCTCTGAAGTAATTCAATAACAGCCTTATTACCTTATTAATCCCATAGTGAATCAGCATCTTAATGATATGTGTGAATAATTGATCTTCCCTGAATGTTTCAAAAAATATTTTAACTGAAGGAGTATTTTTGTTTTGTTCTGAAGCTTTGGCATTTAACTCTGAAACCAGGATTGGTGATGTAGTTGAAGCCTGGGGGCCTAATCATATTGCCTTTCCTCATGTGAGTAGCGTGGTTCAAAATACTCATATGTGTAGAAGTAAGAAGCTTGGCTAAAGATAGCTTGAGAAAATTCCTTCCAGAATTTTTGTGGCTCATCCACTATTTCTTAAAGCTCTGTGTGCGTTTCCTAGGCTTGGTTCACACATCTCAGCAAGCCAAATTATGGCCTACTGAGACCACGCAAATGTGCAGGCTCCCGGAGAGGAGCTCACAGGTTCTTAGCTGTTCCCATGTCTTTTTTACTTCCATGCTATGCTGTGCTAAGTCAAGGTCTGGTTTACCATGTTGCCAGAACTCATGATTAAACTCTATCTTCAGTAACCACTAGCTGTAGCTAGGAATGAGTGGAGCTATCAGTTTCAGCTTCTTTCAGTTTCTCACTCTATCTGCCTTAAGGTCATATCTCCACGTTTCCATGTCAGTTTGCAGAATTGGGGTAGGGCAGGGAAGCTCATGAAAATTCACCAGCATTTTCATCCTAATGGCACATTTTTTGCAAACTAGTTCCCCCTAATATAAGGCATTTTTGTACCCTTTTCACTAATATATGCATTTTATGCATATTTTGACCTAATATATGCATTTCTGTGCACACTGCTTGGCTGAGAACTTTACTACAAAATTTGGAGAAGTGAATTGTGGGGAATGTCTGTGTTTTAGTTATGGTTTCAGAAAGTGAAAATTAGGCAGGCTTGCCTATAAATGCCTATAAAGTGTAATGAATTCCTCCCCTATTTCTAGCTATAGCTGAGGTTTGTTCTTGGCTTAACTCAGCACGATGCAAGTAAAAAAAGACCCGGAGGGAGAAAAGCAGCTGTGAGCTCATCTCTGTGAGACTGCATGTTTGCTCAGTCCCAATACCCCGTAGACTAGCTTCCTATGATGTCTGAACTGTGAAGTCCGAGTCCTTTTCCTTACTGCCGCAACTGAAGCCAGTCACCCCACTTCCAGAGAAAGACACAGGAAGATGCAGCCTTTGGTGAGAGCCAGTGTGGTGTAGTGGTTAAGAGCAGTAGACTCATAATCTGGTGAACCGAGTTCACTTCCCTGCTCCTCCACATGCAGCTGCTGGGTGACCTTGAGCTAGTCACACTTCTCTGAAGTCTCTCAGCCTCACTCACCTCACAGAGTGTTTGTTGTGGGGGAGGAAGGGAAAAGAGATTGTTAGCTGCTTTGAGACTCCGTAGGGTAGTGATAAAGCAGGACATCAAATCCAAACTCCTCCTCCTCCTTATTCTATTCTGCCAGTGTCTCTCTATATCTCCTTCCTTCCTCCATCCTTCTACCTTTGTGTCTCCTCCACGGCTATGTACAAGGTTGATGGTTTACACATATAACCATAGGCCTCGATTGTGAGATTTTTCCTTCCCTCCATGTCTTGAGGGAAGAATCAAGCAAACTGAATCCATGCTTGGTTCTGACTCTCTCTCTCTCTCTCTCTCTCTCTCTCTCACACACACACACACACACACCATAGGTTATCCTCAGGGTTGGGCCACTGCTTTACACATGTTGGATGGGTTACTTCACTGATAGCTTCCAGAAAGTCAGTATCTTGTACAGTTAGTCAAAAATAGGGGTGCTCAATAGGTCTTCCATACTTTTTTTAACCTTACCAAACACAATCCTACTTTCTAATGCACAGCAAATGTGTGATAAAAAACACACACAAGATGCCTCTATATTAGTCTATCAGCATGTAGAGTTCAAAGAGTGCAAAGATCTGCAAATATCTTCAAATAATGCAGAAGGCACATGTCTGTACTACCAAAGAATGACTGAACTTCTGTTTGCAATGTTCTGTTTTTGTATGTAACTTTACTTGGCAACAGATGCAATATTTATAGTAAAGTCTATCACCGTTTATTAATGTTATACATTAGAGTATTTTTGCTACTCTAAAAAAATGATATGCTAAAATATGCCGAAACATTTTCAAATAAAACATGAAAAATGATCTGACAATTTATTAATTGCATTTCATTGTTGAAATAATAGAGCATAATAAATCTCTGAGCAAAGCAATGTAAATAATATATTGATTTCATCTAGCATAATTGTGCTAACCATTTATGAAGCCTTAATGAAGCCTCAAGAGAGCACTTTCCTACTTTGTTTGTTTTAAAATTACTAATTTTCCCCTAAGCTGAAGTTTTCTGATAATTTTTATATAAGCATAGAACTAGGCTAGCAATAATGTGTGATATACATATGCCTGTGTTACTGATTATCAAATCTTCATGCTAATTGAAATTTCTATGTGATGTGATTTGAAGCACATTACAGGTATAATGCATCCTGAATTTTAAGTCTGTTGAAATAAAGAAACTACTTTTCGGAGCACTGAACACGTTATATTTCTGTCACTGATGACACGGCTGTTGCATTATTTATCCATTTGTATTTATACAGTGGTACTTTGGGCTAAGAACTTAATTTGTTCTGGAGGTCTGTTCTTAACCTGAAACTGTTCTAAACCTGAAGCACCACTTTAGCTAATGGGGCCTCCTGCTGCCGCTGTCCCGCCGGAGCACAATTTATGTTCTCATCCTGAAGCAAAGTTCTTAACCCGAGGTACTATTTCTGGGTTAGCAGAGTCTGTAACCTGAAGCGAATGTAACCTGAGGTACCACTGTACTCCGGATTGTATAGTTTGCCATTTTCCCCTGAAGGAGCAATCTTAACCCTTGATCCACGCTCCTGGGGGGGGTTAAGAAGCGGTGGAAGGAGGAACTCTGCTACATGGAGGCCACAACCAAGAGTGCGGTGGAGCTCACACAACCACCAGCAGTGTTGTTGATGGCAGTAGCCAGCATAAGGCCTTGAAACAAGTCAGGGATGGGCTAGGGCCACTGATGGATCTAGAGACGATCTGATTCAGTCCACGCACTGGAGCAAACCTATTAATTCCTCCTCCTTGGACCTGTGTACCAATCATAGAATGTCAATCTCTGGAGTAAACCATATAATTGACAAACTGGTCTGTGGTCACTGCTTTTGTCTTTCTTTAATGTTTTACAGCTGCTGAGAACAGCTACTATTTCATCTGTGGCTATGCAGTAAAAAACAAACAAAACAAAATTGTTTTAAAATGCTCCCAGGAAGTGGCTGCATGTCACAATGTGCAATCCTTTCCTAGGGAATTCTATGGAGAAAAAGTTAGTTGCCTTATGGGGTACTGGCTGCTTGCTCCCTCAAAATACAACTCAACTACTCTTCCTTGACTTTCACCTTCTTCTCCATCTTTCCACTAGTTCAGGTTTCTAAGTGACAAAAACAAAAGCAAAATGGTGTCAGGTCTTCAGTATGTGCCTTTATTAGCACATTTCGTATGAGCTCAGTTCCTCAGTGAGTAGCCTGGGTTGTTGAATTCAGATTAGTCCAGATTTATGCTGCTACAAGGACACAGCATATGGGGAATGCATCATATGACTCAGCAAGACACTAGCATTATAAGCACAATCGTCTCTGTTCCAATGATCTTGCTGGCATTTGGAATATTCTGGAACACAAGTATCAGAATCTTCCAGGAGCTGGGATTATTTTTCTGAAGGGCTGGCCTCCATCCAATTACTCACCCTGCTACTCACCCTGATACCTTGGATCCCAAACGCCCTGGAACTCAAAATGCTTTGGCTCCCAAACGCCGCAAACCCTGAAGTGATTGTGAACGTTCTTTTGGAACCTGAACATCTGATGGGGCTTCCGCGGCTTCTGATTGGCTGGAGCAGCTTCCTGCAGCCAATCAGAAGCTGCAATTTGGTTTTTGAACGTTTTGGAAGTTGAACAGACTTCCAGAATGGATTCTGTTTGACTTCTAAGGTACGACTGTACATAATTTCAATTGACTTTTATGAACCCCTCCAGAACTTAAGCCTGTTCATAAGATGGTGGTTCATGTGGACAACTCATCCGATGTGATCTGTTGACCATACTTAAGACAGTTCTGTTCATAAGTTTATTGCTGTAGCCAAAGACCATGGTAAACTTGTAATAGGCAATAGTATTAATAAAATAATACTGAACATACACCCATAAATTCATAATATTAAAAAGACTTTGCCAAGTTACAGAGAGATGCATAAGTTTCCCTTGTGCATCTCTGACAGATCCAATATTATTTTATTTTGCCTTTTCAAAATCTAATTTGTCAACATCTCTCTTGTAAGAGAGACATTACCAGAGACACCAACAAACCAATTAAACCTCTGAATCACCACAACAATTTATAGCAATTTTATCTAACTCCTTTTTCCTTTATTTCCTTTTTTTTTTTGCAGCCAGAGCATAGAGGGTTGCAAAGCTATTATTGTCACTCAAAAGAAAGTAAATCATTTCTGCTAGGATGTGCCTGCGTGAACAAAGGCTTTAGAAAGCGATCTCTTGGATCTCTGCATAAGGGGCAGGCTAACAGATAATGAGTGACGTCTTCCACCTGAGGTTGACCACAAATACAACGTCTGTCTGCATATAGGACGTTGTTGTAGCAGCCAAGTAGTTAAGTCAATATGAGTCCTACAGCAATTAAAGGCTTTGAAGTTAATAAATGAAGACATGGCATGGACTGTTCCCTGGCCACCTTACAATTAATCACTTTCTTCAAGATGTAGTTAGGATGAGTTGGGATGCTTCTCTCAGATAATCTTTGGGTTGAACTCTGGTGTCAAAAGGCAACTTACATTCCCAGTGAAGAATTCAGGTCACTGGAATTCAGTTTTGCTGTGCTTGGCCTGGCAGAAGCAGGACCCAACATTTTTGACCTCTTAGGGCAGATGTGAAGCTTATCTATTCATTAAGACCTTTGCCTAAGTCTGCTATTCAGGAGGAGGAGGTCAAAATTCCTGTTAAGGCCCAGGGTTTGGAGTTCTTTTGAAGTGCCTTTGTATATTCATGGGAAGTGAATCATGGGAAGTGTTACTCTTTTGGAGGTGTTTTTCCAGACATTCATTTGCATGTGCATTATATAAACATTATATACACCATTTACAACTTATTATTATTTTTACTAACATTAACTAGGATCTGGAAGCGAGAACATCCCAAATATGTGAGAACACAAAGGTTTTGAAATTTCAGATCTAATTTTCCCACAGCGTAGCAGACTGACAGAATGTCAGGTGCTCTGGGGTACAGTGTGGAGAACAGAAACAAAATGGTGGGTGGCTTCCATCCTAAGCATGGGTCAGATGTGAGGGCAAAGCCATCACACGTAGCCATGGGACAGGTAAACAGGAAGGCCGAATGGAAACACCAATGGGCCCTGGCAGTTATCACTTACCTTAAGAGTTCTTGAAAGGGTTACAATCTACCTCTCATTTACATTGGAACCAGTGAAGGTGGTGAATACCTTGTGCGAGTCTCTGGAGGCGGTTGGAGGATGGATGGCGGTTAACAGATTGAGGTTGAATCCTGACAAGACAGAAATATTGCTTCTGGGGAACAGGGGGCGGGCAGGTGTGGGGGACTCCCTGGTCCTGAATGAGGTAACTGTGCCCCTGATGGACCAGGTGTGCAGCTTGGGAGTTATTTTGGACTCACAACTGTCCATGGAGTCACAGGTTAATTCTGTATCCAGGGCAGCTGTCTACCAGCTCCATCGGGTACGCTGCCTGAGACCCTCCCTGCCTACAGACTGTTTCGCCAGAGTGGAACATGCATTGGCTTTTCTCCTGCTTGGACTACTGCAATGCACTCTACGTGGGGCTACATTTGAAGGTGACCCAGAATCTACTATTAATCCAGAATGCGGTGGCTAGACTGGTGACTGGGAGCAGCCGCTGAGACCATATAACACTGGTCCTGAAAGACCTACATTGGCTCCCAGTATGTTTCTGAGCACAATTCAAAGTGTTGGTCTGACCTTTAAAGGGCTAAACAGCCTCGGCCAAGTATACCTGAAGGAGCATCTCCACCCCCATCTCATCTCCACCACCATCTCCACCCCCACCCCCATCATTCAGCCCGGACACTGAGGTCCAGCTCCGAGGGCCTTCTGGCTGTTCCCTCACTGCAAGAAGTGAGGTTACAGGGAACCAGGCAGAGGGCCTTCTCGGTAGTGGCACCCACCCTGTGGAATGCCCTCCCATCAGATGTTGAGGAGATGAGTAATTATATAGCATTTAAGAAACATCTGAAGGCAGCCCTGTAAAGGGAAGCTTTTTAAGGTTTAATATTTTACTATGTTTTTATATGTGCTGTAAGCTGCCCAGAGTGGCTGGGGCAACCCAGTTAGATGGGTGGGAAGGAAAGAAAGAAAGAAAGAAAGAAAGAAAGAAAGAATAAAATAAAATAATTCAGGTGAAACACTTCTGAGTTCTTGATGGGGCTGTACAAATGTTTAGTATTATTACTGTTAGCCAAAGGCAGGTGATTAAACTAAAGGTTCTTTAGGTAGTTGACAGCCCAGGTTTTATATAGTAAATGACTTTTGAGACATACAAATGGAAAAGACAGGAAATCCACACAAATAACTGAATAAATACATCTATGAATTGTACCCATTTCCATACATCTGTGGCATATCAAACACTGCAAACTGTTTCCAAGTCATCTTTCCTTCAGTGATTAATACAAAACTGTAGAAAGCTTGTCTTGTTCCTCCATCTCATCTATGCTAACATTCTTTACGGAACAAAACGAACTTAGGATCAGTCAACACTATTGACCAAAGCTCTACAAGATAAATTAGACTGTTGTTTTAAATTTTAATTTTCATCTTTTGCCAGCTACCCAAAAACACACAATAATTGTTTGGCGCAGCAAGGTTGGTTCTTACTTGGTTTTCCTGCCTGGGAACATGAAGCCTGCTCTGCTATCAAAATTAAAACAGAGAACTTAGGTTTTAAATCCATATGTTAAAATGAGTAAAATACAGATATGAATAGCCCAATGTCCACAAATTCAGCAGTGCTAAAAAATCTATGCAGGTACAGACACCCGAAACCCAGCTGAATTAGTCACCAGCTCTGAAAAATAATAATGTTAGCATATTACATTTATTTTAAAAGTGTCCAAACCTCTTCATACACATTATATCAGTATTGTTTTTTAGGTGAGTCCTCTAAAGGGCTGCTAGAATAGGGGTGCTATTCAGATGTTACATTCCATGAGTGTTCAGTCTGTGTGCCTGGGTACACAATAGCTGAGCTATACATACACATTCACACAAAGACTTGTAAATGTGTTGGGACACTTCGTATGTTCAGTGTAACATGTGGGTATTTTGAGCAATATCCATGCTGAATCCTGAGTTTGAATTAGTATATAGACTTTTTTGTTTTGTTTTAGTATTGGTAATGGTTTTTAACTTGGAACAATTTTTCTTCTTTTTATTTTTCACTTAGTTGTAAAATCTGAAAGAAACAGATACCTTTATACAGGCCACTATGATTCAGGACAATTATTATTTTACTTTGCCAAAGATGTTTATAACCATTTGGCTTCCATCTATCACCAAAACTCAATTAAAGCAGCTTTACTATGTCCAGCTAAAACAAACTGTTTACCTACATTTGCTCAGTGTTTACTTCACAAGAGGTAGAAGACCCAAATATAAGAGTAACAAAGGTGTCTTGGGATATGGCATGGGTCAAAAAATTTAACCCACGGAAAAAGGTCTAATCTTCGGGTTGCAACTAGAGCCTCCTTTTTTCCTTCTCTAAGTAAATGGATGCATTATAATGTTATTCATACCTCACGTGGTGTCCTAACAATTCCTGTATTCAAACTGAAAGGGATATATTCCCTTTGTTACAAAGTATTAAATTTGTCCCTTGAGATTAGTGCGTAGGCACTCTTAAAGGATGAAAAAGGATTAGGTACGCTTTCTTGCTGAGAAAGAATTCTGAAAGTGTGTTGTAGAAACTCTTTTGTGTTATTAGAACCAAAAAGCCCACAAATAAACCCCACCCCTTTGATAACCATCCACAAGTGAAATATTTAAATAGTTTACTGGCATTATGAGGTGTGACGGTTGTGAAACTGTATGGCGATTTACTTTAAGAGTAGTTGGATTTTGAACCGTGAGATTTCACTTTGCAATTTTCAGTTTGTTCAGATAGGTTCTAACAACTGCATATATAGATAGATATATATATAAAATTATGGTAATTGTGCTTATTCCCCAAAACATTCAGAATGCTTTGCCTTATGTTACTGTGAATTACAGCGTAAAGTATACCCACATGTAAACTCAAGCTAGAGTTGGGTTCCTTTTAAAAAGCATAATTACAAAAATATCAACCACACAAACACAGCAGTTAAAATATAACTTGATCACTTGTATGTCCCTAATTTATGAAGCATCAGAGAACTGAATTTTGACATGGGATTTTATGGAAGCAGACTTAAAGTATGCACTGATTGGACCACAATGCACTCTCAGACACAATGGCTGTGTAGGAACTCATAGAGGTGATGGTGCCGGCCTTCTTTTCACCCGATTAAAGCAAAGTGATATGAGGGCTTAGAAAAGCTAGTGTTTCCCCATGTAATTCCACTGGCTCCAACAGTTTTTTGTTTGCTCTCCGAAAGACTCTTTCTGGAATTAAGGTAGGATACAGGGAAGGATACACAGGTGGCACTGTGGGTTAAACCACAGAGCCAAGGGCTTGCTGATCAGAAGGTCGGCAGTTCGAATCCCCACGACGGGGTGAGCTCCCAGTGCTCGGTCCTTTACCTTACAGGGAAGGAATGTTTTGCAACTAGAGGGCCACATTCCTTTCTGTGTAACCTACTGGGCACCACATGCCTGGGGTGGGCTGTTCTCCATCCACTTTCCCCATGCCATGCTTAATTTTATAAACTTCTATCATGCCACCATTTACTCGCCTTCTCTGTTAACTAAAATTCCCTATGCGCTGCAACCTTTCCTCATAGGGGAGTTGCTTGTTTTGTGCAACTACCAGGAGTGGCTGGCAGAAGGGCATGGTGGCAGGAGGGTTGCCATGATGCAGAATGGCTCTGCTGGGGCACCTGTACATTGACAACCACCACATCGCCTCCCGCTCTGGGTTAACCACAGTGACACTGGTGCTGGGAGGTCAGATAAGGGCTGCCATTCTGACTCACCAGTTATACCTGAGTCAAGCCCGTAAGCTTCCTTCCCTGCCTTAGTTATTTGATTGATTCATTTGGGACTTTTATAACCTGCCCTTCGTCCTCTTTTCCCAATTATACTGCTTGGTTTTTAGTGCATCCATGAGCTCTGGCTCAGAACTTATCTCCACATGGAATTCTCCATTCCTCCCCTGTAACACTTACCACATCTGAAAACTTTAGGTTGATTATTTGTTTCTGTTAAGGACTTCAATGGAAGAATGTGGTGAAACGGCATCAAGTGGAAAGATTATTTCCAGAAAATCTGAAAATACCTACTTTTATTCACCAGGCTATCTCCTGAGATGGTAACAGTATTGTTTCATTGGCATTCCACCCTCTTCTATATTTTAACAGTTCAAATAGCACTCTAAAAACAGATGTTCCTCTTAGAAAAGCACAATTAGAAATGTCATATATAAATGTTCATATCATATGAAGGAAGATGGTGCTTTGCTGCCAGTGTTCTTCATTTTTAACACCGATCTACCATAGATGGGAAAAGGGAAATGGGTGGCGCTGTGGGTTAAACCACAGAGCCTAGGACTTGCTGATCAGAAGGTCAGCGGTTCAAATCCCTGCGATAAGGTGAGCTCCCGTTGCTCGGTCCCTGCTCCTGCCAACCTAGCAGTTCAAAAGCATGCAACTGCAAGTAGATAAATAGGTACCGCTCCAGCAGGAAGGTAAACGGTGTTTCTGTGCGCTGCTCTGGTTCACCAGAAGCAGCTTAGTCATGCTGGCCACATAACCCGGAAGCTGTACGCCAGCTCCCTAGGCGAATAAAGTGAGATGAGCGCTGCAACCCCTGGACCTAATGGTCAGGGGTCCCTTTACCTTTACCATAGATGAAAATAATCCTATAAGAGACAATTATGATTGTGTATAATTGTTAGTGAGGAAAATCCACGTTGTGTACCATTTGCAAAACATTTTGGAAATTTCCTTTCTATTTTGCATACATAAGACGCCACGGATAAAGAGATAATAAATATATGTGTCTCCCAATATGCACCAGGTAAATTTTTTTTGTGAACTATCAAAACAAAGGAAGTGCTCTGTGCATTCAACTAAACAATGTAACCATAAAATGAACTCTTCAGACTTGTTCCCCTTTCTTCAATATTAGTTGCAGCAGAATGTAATTCCTTCCTACCCAAGGCTAGTGTATCATAAAAATGAATATCATTAGCCAAGTTAAAAGGCACTAAGATGGCAATTTTCAAAGCAAAAATACAAATGGTATACTGGTGTAATTCATGAAACATTATCACTGATATATTACTTCCTTAATGCAGTGCTCTGAAATGACTATCTTTATTTTGTGTAACTGAAAGAGATTTCACTGTCAAGAAAAGTGGGTGGGGGAGTTGAGGCACTGGAAATGGGTGAAGCCAAGGTTTGTTGCATCAAGGTGTCAGGCATGCTACACTCTATATGTTCAATTCCTGAGTGCCAGTTTCAGACTTTGCTCCTGGGCTCTCTGTCTGCCAAAGCAAGAGTCACATTTCAGTAGTTTCAGGCAAAGATTTCTGTATGCTCGGGTTTACTGAAGCTACTGGTGTGATGAGTTTTGTGTAACTGCACAATGGGAAAGGGTGTGATCCCAGTTCAGGCATTAAACAAACACGAGGAGAAAACACAGGGTGATGTATGCTGGGCCCAATGTGTGAGCTCAGTTCACCATTATTTTGAAGGTCTGAAGGGGAGTTCTTAGTGTGCTTGGGTAAATGTGTTTAGAAGCATCGTCACAATCAGGAAACCTGTTACTGCTGGGTTCCCAACCATGTGGAGACATCTATGTGCATTCACACACAGGGAAATGCCCTTCATAAGTGCAGAGGTAGATTGGGGGGTGGGAGTGTGTAAAGAAACACAGGGGCAGATTTGTGCATGTGCCACCCCCGTGCCCACATCTTATATTTATATATCTCTGCTTGGGTATAATGGGTGAATTGAGTTACACAGGAATTAGCTCCATATAATTCAGCTCATAAAATCTTGAATCTAAGATTGGATACATGGCAATACAACCTGGATCCTTGTTGGTTTCTTATCTCCATCTCAATAAGATGTCTGACTTCTGTGGTTGTCACATAGAAGCAAGCTTGTTTTCTCCTTCTCCAGAGTGTAGGACCCGAACCATTGGATTCCAGTTACAAGCAAGGAGATGCTGAAGAACTTTCTGACATTAAGAGCTGTTTGACAGTGGAATGGACTCCCTTGGAAAGTGGTGGATACTCTCCTTCACTGGAAGTTTTCAAGCAGAGTTTGGAAGGTCATGTGCCATGGATGCTGTGATTCCTGCATTGGAGGGGGTTAGACTAGATGATCCTACAATTGTATGATTCTACATCCAGAAAAATATCTTTCTGTTTAGCATGTAATGTCACAACAAGCAGTTCCCATCTCTGCATCTCTTAGCAGAATGTGTGGCAGGATGCTACAGGACAGTGAAATCCACGATTTCCTTTGCCTCCCTGCCCCATCACCCTCCACCACATCCTCAAGACTAAGCGAGATGAAGGGATCTCATGGAAATTATATTTAATAATAAATTATACTGGTCTAGCCATTTGCATAAAATGATCATATACAACAGAAAAAGCATCAAAAATTCATGCAGCAGCATATCCACACAGCAATTTGACTAAAACGTAGGGATAGCCTATATTATTATTCATTCAGTATCCACAGGAAGTGATACTCAGATTTCCAGGAATTTTAATAACGTGAATTGGAGGACGTGAAGAAGGTGAAGAGATTACAATATTTTCATGTACTCTTTTGATTGGTAAGGGACAGTGGAGGCCCATCTGTTTTGCAGCAAAGTAAGCCCCAAACCATCTGTGTAGAGCCACATGCCAGCTAAAACACAGAGATATGCACAGTTTTTTTTTGTTATGAATTTCCCCCCAGTATTAGTGTGAATAAATTAGCAACAACTAAATTAAAGACATCTTCAAAGAACACTGACTTTCCAGAGAGCACTGTAAATTGTCTCCATTTGGAACTCATAAAATATTCTCAGGGAGTTACGTCCAACTGATTATTTCCCAATGACAGAGAAGCAGTTGGCTGGAAAGGAAATGGTCTTTCTTCAGTTTTGTAAGGTTGCTTCAGCTACAGCACCATCTTTAAGATTTTCAAAGAGCTCATAATTGCAAACAAAGTCGTAGAGAGTGCATCTTTGCCCCCTTTCCAACACAAACCTTGGAAGGGAAGTTCCTTGCCAAATGCTTAGGCTTTGACAGACCTCTGTTTCTGCCATATTGAATCACAGGAACAAATGAATAATAGATGATAGAAAGCAAAACCCATTTTATTTATTTATTTACTTAACGTCTTTGAGGCAAGTACTTTACAGGCTAATTCTCCCCCCTGCCCCTCTAGCATATAACATGCTTTGTTGCAAGCAACAGCATACTCCAAAAATTAAAAGTTCCTTCCTTTGGGAGGAAGGGTGGCATATAAATTTCCTGTTTTCTTCTTCCCTCCCGTCTCCATTGCGCGTCTTTTAAAAAATATTTTATATTGTAAGTCTGTGGACAGCGGTGGATCTTGGGGTCTCAAATTTCAGCAGCACCCCATGTGACACCAAAATTTGGTGTCCCCTCGCCTCTCGCTTTCCATTCTACATCATAGTTGCAGCACCCCCAGCAGCACCCTGGGGCGCTGCACCCAGTGCGGCTCAACCGGCCACACTCCTCTAAATCCACCTCTGCTGCAGGCTAGAACTGTCTTGTTTCAATTGTACGTAAGCCGCTCTGGGAAGTGTTTTGGATGAAGTGTGGAGAACAAATGTTCTAAATGAATGAATGGAACAATTGTAGAACCAACCTTTCCACCCATTCCCCCGGGTGGATATGTAAAATAAGCAGGAAAAAAGTCTGACTCGGTTTTTGTTCAGCATGTCTCGATTTTTGTTCAGATGGTACTGACACTATCAAGGCAGGGTATCAAATCGCTCTTTGATCCTGGTTTGTTTTAACAAACTGTGGTGTGATCACCCTATAGGTCTCGCCATGTTTTACCCATGTGCTGTGTTGATGCAGCAGCACAGCCACAACGTTAGCCCTACCCTGGACACCACTAATCCTTTCCGCAACAACTGTATATTGTGCATGGTTTTCCACAGTGAAATTCCATTAGGTGGTTGTTGCAAAAAGGATTGATGTTGGAGCAAGCAATAGCGGACAGTGTGGTGGGGTTGTGGTGCTCAGGTGACTAGTTGACCATGTATATGCTGCTTACCAGGAGGTAGAGGCAGTGGCGTAGCGTGGGTTGTCAGCACCCGGGGCAAGGCAAGTAATCTGCGCCCCCTAACCCGGGGCAAGGCAAGTAATTTGTGCCCCCCCCCGCTGCACTGTCCCTCCCCCAGATAGTCTCTCGCTCTCTCTCCACACCGCACCGCACGCCTGGCACCCTCCCCTCCACAGTGGGCGGCGACTTGGCGGCTCGGATCGGATTCGCACAGCCAGCACTGCAGTGAGAGAGAGTGAGTGAGCCAGGTAGGGGCAGAGAGCTGTGAGTGCGAGCGCCCCCCCCCCCGATGTTGGGCCCGGTGCGGCCGGGCCCCCCTGCACCCCCCACGCTACGCCACTGGGTAGAGGGAGAGTGGCAGAAAGTGGTGGGGTGAGACTGATGTGGTGCAAGCACATTCATGGAACCAATATAGTGCTCCCACTGGCATGTCTTTACCGCAGGAACCTTGCCACCACCCTCCCACTCCCCCTTTACCAGATGGTAAGCAGCAGTGATGGGATGACATGTACTGGCTTGATGCAGATGACTGGTGGGAGGAACCAGCTGGGGAACCCCCAAGGGAACCCCCAGGAGAAGAAGACTCAGAGCTAGGGGGTTAGGGGTGGGGTGACGACGAGTGGTCAGAGGGAGGAGGAGGTGGGAGGAGGATGTGTTGGAAGCTGAAGAGATAACAGGGTTTAGTGAGCAGGAAGAGGCCGTGACAGAGAGCAGCCCAGAATAAGTGGCAGAAGAGGAAGCTGGAGAGAAGGTGGGCCAAGAGAAAGAGATGAGTCAGGCTGCTCAAGAAGCCAAGGAATCCCCCCTCCTACTGTGACCAGCTCCCCTCCCCACTGGTCTCACAAAACATGGAGGGGAATGAAGAGGGCGGAGCAAAGAGAAACAAAACGAAGGAGCCTCAGTCGCTTGGGAATGACTTTTGAGAGGATTTTTAGAGAGCAGTGGGAAGGCAGGGACCTTCGGTCCTCACAACTGCCTCATTGGGGCAAGACCTACTGGTGAAGTTGCTGTGATCACTAGGCCTGAGTTGTCTTGGTTTCTTTGAATAAAGAGTTAACTTCACTGACACCGGGTGTTTTGTTGCTGACCCAGCCCTGACTCCAGCTCCTGACACGTGACCAACCAGAGTTCAGAGGGGTGCCACTGCCCCACTATGCCAGCCACTGCTGAAGGCAGGTCTGAAGTTCCCTTTTGCACCCATTTCTGTTCCTCCTACAGCTTTAACATTTTTATTCATCCAAGCAGTTTACAACAATTAAAACACAATAAGAACAACACAAAAATCAAAACAGATCACCAGCTGACTATTATGGAACATGTTTTTCTTAATTGTCTGCATAAGGCTGGCGACTCCTACCTATCTGCCTCCGCAACCTCATTCAACTGTGTTACATTTAAGCAAGCAAAATATGTCAAAGCCCATCCATCAACTGTCAGCAGGGGGAGGTAACAGTTTTGAACTGGTGTGAGAAGCCTATGGTTTGTTAGGAGTGGGTGTAATATAGTGGCTAGAAATCCTAGATTCAGGGCTCATTGAAGCCAGACACAATGGCTGTGTTTGGCTTAATAAGGCTTTTGTCCATATATGCAGCTCCTTCACAGCGCAAGCGGTCAAACCAGGGACCCAGTTAGGATGAAATGGGGAAGTCAGATTTGATTGCTTGTGCCACAAAGAGAGGAGAAAAGGAGGTGTGAACCTGGGCAGAAAGCTGGCTCACATCTTGGCTTATGATCATCCTAAATGGGCCATAAAGTGGCTTCAGGCAACCTCCTGCTCCATGACAGACCCTGCATACAAATACTTTACACTCTGGCTAGGAGATGTGAAAGGTAGCATTCTAGAAACAAGGTATCCTGTGTTGCAGCTATTGGCATCACCATTCACATTTATCCCTTATCATCTGTGAACTCAAGTCTCATAATTCTCGCCTGGTCTGAGCCAGGATTGCAATGGAGAAGGTGATGGAGTTGCAACAATATCAGACACCATTGCAAGTCATACCGCTGGGAAAGAGCTTGATCTCTCATCTTCTGACCACACATTAAAAACATAAGAAAAGACCTGCTGAATCAGACAAAAAACCCATCTAACCCAGCATCCAGTTCTCACAGTGACCAACCAAATACCTATGCGAAGTCCACCAGCAGGACACAAGCACAACAGCACTTTCTCCTCTTGTGATTCCCAGCAACTGGTATTCAGAGGCATACGGTCTACAGTACTAGGCGGCTATCAGTAGCTGTCCATAGACTTCTCCTCCATGAATTTTAAAGCCTTCCAAATTGGTGGCCACTTGTAGTAGCAAATTCCACAGTTTATGCGCTGGGTTTAAAGAAAGAGCATGCCGTTTCAGAATATTATTTTTAATTAATTAATTTTTTCCAAATATTTACAGATCACCTTTTGCTTTAAGGGAGTGTGTTTCACAGTACACAATACACCACCAGGAGAGCTTTTTGATCAAGTCCTTTATACATTTTGTAAACAAAAGTTTAAAAAACACGATGATGATGATGATGATGATGTATCCTATACATGCCCAGGGTGGTATTGTGCTGGTAAGCTCATCTCCTAACCTTTGCACATCCACCTGAATGTGTGTATTTACCAAGGGCCTTTCTGAACTTACCATTTATAGTTGCTGTTTGATCTGACATTTTTAAGCATGAATGTCTGCTCTTGCCACTGTTATAAGGTTTTGCTTTCCACACTAATGGCAGGTTGCGGCATTGAAGAAAGCTCCCCTGGCTGTAATCACAGTCCTTGCATACCCTTGTGTTCCTCTAGCTGGTAAATTCTGGAGTTATGAGCACGTGCATGGGAATAGGTCATAGTGGGTAGCTTGATGAAGATGTTGACCCAATGTGAGGCTGCTGTGAAAAAGGTCAAGTCCATGTTAAGGATCGTTGGGAAGGGAATTGAAAATAAAATTGCCAATGTCATAATGTTGTTGCACAAATCTATGGTGAGACCACACTTGGAATACTGTGTCCACCTCAAAAATGATATGGAGAAAGTTCAAAAAGGGCAATCAGAATGAGCAAGGGATCATTATGATACAAATAAGAAGGTTATTAGTTGAAGCGGACATGGCAGGGGTACATAAGATTACATATGGTTTGGACAAAGTGGACAGGGAGAGGTTTTCTTCTCTCTCTCTCTCTCTCTCTCTCATAATAATTGAACTTGGAGCCATTCAATAAATGGTGGAAGATTCAGGGCAGGCAAAACACTTTACACAACGCAATTTGCTCCCAGAAGAGATAATGAAGGCCATAAACTTGGATGACTTTAAAATAGGATTAGGCAAATTCATGGAGGGTCAGGTTATCAATGGCTGCTAAACATGGTGGCTATTTGCTTTTTCTACTGTTGGGGGCTGTATGCCTTTGGATACAAGTTGCTGGGAAACACAAGTAGCAAGAGTTGATATTGTACTCAGGTCTTGCTGGTGGACTTCCCATAGGCATCTGGTTGGCCATGGTAATAACAGGATGATGGACTACATGGGCCTATGGCCTGATCCCGCAAAGCTCTTCTCTTGTTCTAATGTTCAGAGTTGGGAGACATAGATGAAGGGAATTTGTTTTAAATAAGGAGCCTTGGCAATATTTACACCCGCATATACACTATACACATACCATATTTACCCTTGCTGTGACCCTTGCTGTGACACACAAGATACTCTAACCATCCATGAGGATGCTCTTAGATCTATGACTGTAACACTGGATGCACAAATTGGCAGTAAAGGAGACCCTTTACTAGCTCCAGTTGTTTTGCCAGCTACTGTCATTCCTCAACAGGAATATTCTATCCAGTTTGACCCATGTGCTGGTAATCTTCCAAACAGATTACTGTAAAGTGCTCTGTGGTAGGAACTGGGGTTGGTACCTCAACTTCAGCCACTTCAGCAGGGGGAAATGGCATGCCAGCTGTCCCCCCCCCCCCCCGACCTTCTGGTGGAGCAGGGAGCTTCAGCAGAAGGTGGGGAGAGCTGTGGGCAGCTCAGCAGATGGCAGCAACTGATCAGGAGCCTGAACATGAGGGTGGACTAGGGTTTCCTAGAATTGGATGCCTCTTCTGCAGATGGCAGCAACCCCAGGCTCTCCAAAGGACATCATGTATTTATACTATTGTAAAGCAGTTTACTAAAAGTTGTAAAGCAGTTTACTAACGATTCTGATTTTATGATCTGTATAAGCATCCTGTATGCCTGGGCTGTTCTGCATGAAATGCAATGGCAGCTAAGCCATACATTAGTAGGGACAGTGAGTATCCTTGCCCTCTATAGGTGAAAAGATCTTGAATTGTGATTGTCAACAGAGACAACTGCTTGAGGACCTCAACAGGGGGATGCAAAAGCTCAACTTGAGGGTTGGGGGACTTCTGGAAGAGAAGGGCATATTTCACAGAGAGTTGTAGAAGGCCAGGGAGATTGGTGAAATCCGGTGTCTCGTCCTGAGGAAACAGAAATACTTGCACAAAGCCATCACTGGAGACAGACCAGTGTCTTCTTGCATAATGCAGCCAGACCTCAACACCTCACAAAACATGTTTAAAGGCTACCAGAACACGCACAGCAGGTGTTTGCCACCTTTCCGTTCTCCTATGTCTAGAATCTTGCTCATCCTTCCAGGAGTTAGAACGTGGCTCATTCAGCACATTCTGAGAATCACATGAACTTTTGCCAGACCGCTGCAATTTGGAAGCAGTATATTCTGTTTAGACATCATTCACTAAGCATGGCTATGGATGAATCTGGATTGCACCCACTGGCCCGGGTTCAAACTCCACACGTTGACCATAATTTATTTATTTTTAAGTGCCTCTATGGTTTGAGTGTGGAGGCTGTGTTCAGAAGCAAGGCTGAATGACAGAGGATATGGGCAACACTACAGTTTTGACATCTCCCTTACACATTCAGTCAAGGTGCATATTGTGCTTGAAATTTAATATACAAAAAAGCCTGTATAGGCTAGTTAAAAGTAGATTTCCAGCATTTAAAAAGCTATTCCCCAATGGCGTGCTTGCCTCCATTGTATGTTACTTCTCTTTTCAAGCAGAGGATAACATTTCTGCTGCTGTCTCATATTGAATTTTCAAATTTTGTGGTCCGGCAGGGAGGAAAAACTTCTAGATGCTGTACTTCACTTTAACACGGAAAAGAAACACCCAACATGCCTGAACTGAAGGGATTTCAGTCTTCAGTTCGCATTCTCTTACTGTCAAATCTGAGTGGCAGGATTAAATATAATTGATTTGAATAGTACAATAAATCATCTTAAATTCAGAAACACCTGTTTAAATAATATTCATCTGGATTGAGGATTTGGTCACTAATACTGCATTCCTAACCCACTTCCTATCCTATACGTATTCACCTCGAAGTAAGTTCCATTATTTTGGCTGCAAGTTTGTGGGGCTGCAAGTGTCACTTTCTTGTAGAACTTCTAGAGTAGTCTATCACTGAATACATGTTGACCATTCTGATTTGCGAGGAACTTGAAGATAATTTTTTAACAACTTTAATATGTGTAAAGGGACTAGAGGACTCTAATTGTTATTTATGTTTTTTATCAAGTAAGTCATAGTACGTCCATAATCATTATCATGATCGATAGCTTCTTGTTCATTAGCAAAGAGATTCTCAAGAAAGATAAAAATATTACACTAATATATTATTATCCATTTAAAATTCATTTCAAGTAATAACTTCAGCGTTAATTATTTCAGTAATTTTCTAAATCCAAGGGCTTCAGGTCTGTAATATGTCTTCCTCAGCTGACAATTTTTGTTATGCGGTTCAAAATAACTTTGTGATCCTAAAATTACTTTTTTTATATTCATTATTTTTAAACATGCAGGGGCAGGGGTTTTTTGTGTTTTTTTACTCGTTATATAGTGAATGACCTGTTTTGAACTTCACCAGAATTTTTAAAGGAGAAACTATTCAAGCATGAAGGAGTTTGGTGATTTTTCTGCATGACTTGAAATTATTTTAAAATTCAGTTATAAGAAGGTTAAGCAACCTATACTAAAATGTAAAAGGATATATATTAAAAATCAGATAAATCATTGTTTGCAGTATAGGGGGGGCACTTTAAAGAGGTCAAACTAGGATATGGTTAAATCTTATGCCTACTGCAAGAGATATTCATTTTAAAATAGTGCACCATCTACCTATATATTCCATAGGAAAGAGATACCAAAACCTGATACAGGTAAGAAATTGTTTTTCTTTGTTACCCTAGTGCTTACATAACAACAATACTATATTACGATTTAAGGAACCAATGAAAAGTAATGTGACTTTATCCAAGAGCAACATTTGTTTTGGAAATTTAAATAAGATGTCAGGTTTTTACTTTAATATATACAGAGATTTTGTGCTTAAAGAGACTACCATATGCTTCCTTAATCAGAATACTGCACTCTATTCCCCCTCTCCTGCTCCCAAATACAGTATTGGAGTGCTGCTTTTTTTTTTCCTGCCCCCCACCCCACTTTATAAAACAGTAAATTCTGGAACATTTTACCCATGCATGTCAAGTTACTGCCAGTATACAATGCACATTCTCATTAATGCTTCCCAGTCATTCTAGACTTAGGCAAAGAGTGTCCAAAAGTACCATATTTAGCTTCTATCTGAAATTCTCCCGAGCTGTCAATTTAGGTGTTAAAGAGACCATTTGTAAAGCTTGGCTGGGAACTGCCATTATTGACTGGAATGTGTGTTTATCATTACATTCAATGATGAAAGTGGAACATGTAGCATATGAATAAATGTCAGCAGATGTTTCTTTTAAATGGCCTGATTTCAACCTCCTGTTGTTTGTCTTGAATACAAATATTATAAAAGGGAAAAAGGCAGAAAATTTTATGACATAAGTGCAAGGATAGTTATTTTAAAAAAAACAAAAATAATTATCAGAGTCAGTAGAGAGTGAGGAAAGTATAATTAATAGGAATAATTAGGTGTTGTTATTGCTTAATTTGAAAATTAGAGAAAAGGATGGAACAGCAGTTCACTGTAGCCCAGAAACCTACAATCTTCACTCTGCAAGGACTGGGAAAGGTCGGCAAGATTTGTTACCAAAATTGAAGCCTCTGATAAAGTTGTATTTTTGTGCAGTTTTTACTTTTTGTTCAAAAAAGCCCAAACAAACAAAAATAATCCCAAGAAACAGGTGGTGAGAGAAGAAGGGCTAGGACACCCCCCACAGTTGGAATGTTCTCAGTCACTTGGATGGAAAGATTCCCTTCAGAAATTCTCACACTTCATGGGCCCTTCAAAGATGTTCAGTAACTCAAGCACCAAATGTTTGCTTTGCGTGAGAAACAGAGAGAGAGAGAGAGAGAGGAGAGAGAGAGAGGAGAAAAGGAAAGAAAAAGCAGGGGACTTCTTCAGCTGCAATTTTGATCATTCTGGATTTCTCCAGATATTTCTCATCACTTGTTTCAGGGCCTATGCCGTTGTTACTTTCCCCCCACATACATGAAGGACCCCCCTGACTTCCTTTGCAGTCTGAATCACTGTGGTATGCAGTTTGGGAAAAAGTGGCAGGACGTGTCAAGGGATAAGACAATAAGGAGCGTGGCACTTTGTGACAGAATTCCATGGGTAAGTACTGCATACTGACTCCATAGTCCCTAGGGGGTAGTGCCTTTCCAGCTAGGCTCCCTTTGTTAAGAGCTATTGCAGGAGGGGTGATCTTTAATGCTATTTTTGCACATTTAAAATAATCAAGCAGTAGCTGGAGCCATATGGCAAAGGTGAGGTTTGCTTAAAGTTTTGAGTAGAAGCCACCAGTACTATTTGAGAATAAGTATTTTGAGGGTCATGGTCTTTGTCTGCAATTTTACGACGTGGTGCAACAGCTACAGCCATTCCTGGACTTGGAAAGCTTGGCCACAGTATTTCATGCATTGGTTACCTCAAGACTAGATTACTGCAATGTGCTCTATGTGGGGCTTCCCTTCCACTTGATCTGGAAGGAACAGTTAGTGCATAATGCTGAGGCAAGAGTAAAGACCCTATCAGCATAGAACAGCTCTGCTCAGAGATCAGCACTGATTTAATAATAATAATAATAATAATAATAATAATAATAATAATAATTTATTATTTATACCCCGCTCTGGCTGAGTTTCCCCAGCCACTCTGGGTGGCTCCCAATCAAGTGTTTAAAACAGTACAGCGTTAAATAATAAAAACTTCCCTGAACAGGGCTGCCTTAAGATGTCTTCTGAATGTCAGGTAGTTGTTTATCTCTTTGACGGGAGGATTGTTTATCTCTTTGATGGGAGGGCGTTCCGGGCGTTCCACAGGGCGGGCGCCACTACCAAGAAGGCCCTCTATCTGGTTCCCTGTAGCCTCACTTCTCGGAATGATGGAACCGCCAGAAGGCCCTCGGCGCTGGATCTCAGTGTCCGGGCTGAACGATGGGGGTGGAGACTATATTTGGGAGTGGGTTGTCTATATTTGGTCCTGCACCCAGTTCAAGGTGTTCCTATTAATATATAAAGCTCTCAGCAGCATGAGGCCAATTTACCTTACTGCCATATATGCCTACCCAACTGCTTTGATCTGTGGAATTGGTACTGTTGCACGTGCCACGTAATACTCATTCCACATTGGTAAGAAAT
The DNA here is from genome assembly GCF_965153285.1 of Podarcis tiliguerta. Classification (NCBI taxonomy): domain Eukaryota; kingdom Metazoa; phylum Chordata; class Lepidosauria; order Squamata; family Lacertidae; genus Podarcis; species Podarcis tiliguerta. The sequence continues at coordinate 99,318,359 of NC_139534.1, forward strand.
TGGTGATGACCCTCTTCCAACTCTACAATTCTATGATCTTTTAGGGTGACAGCACTATAGAACTCCCTGCCTATTGATGTCAGGAAAGCAGCTTCATTGTTCTCTTTGGGTGCCTCCTAAAAATGTTTTTGTTTAGGCCTCACTTGATAGAGAGGACAGTCCATCGCCTAACTCTCAAACTCTTGGTATAAGAACATTTGTTACTCCCGATTGCATTTTACCACATTGCTGCCATACCATACCAAACCAAACTAAGCTGATGGGTCTCGCACCCAAATAAGTCTAATTCCCAGTAGATGTGGTTAGAATTGTAGTGCCACAGTCCAGCACTCAGAGACCCTCTGACACACAGAACTAAAACTGATTTCTATCAAAAGTTTATTTATTATTATTTCACAAAACGTACGGAACCACTTGATTGAAAATATAAAACCTCAAAGCAGTTTGCAAAAAAAAAAAAGGGAAAAGAAAACCTCACCCAATGAAATTATCAGTGAAAATGCTTTAAAACAATAATTCCAGAAAATAATTTAAATCATCGATGAGCTAAAAACCAGCTTAAAACGCACATCAACATTAGGCAACTCTGGATAGGTTTGCCTAAACAAAGCATTTTTCAGGAGTTTCTAAAAAGTATACAGTGAAGGCTTCTTCCTGATGTCATTAGAAAAGGAGTTCAAAGTGTAGATTCTGCCACATTAAAATATCAAATTCTTACCAATCCGGAGCATGATGTGGCAGCTGTGGCATTGCCCATTGGGAAGTTGTCACTTTATTTTTTGGTGAGAATCTGGGGTTTGCAGCAGTGATAGGTCTTAGCCTTTAAAGTCTTAGCCTTTAAAGAAAAAAAAAGGGAAGTTAATTTAAAACATGAACAAGAATAAAAGAACAAAAATGCAAAATGATTGAAGGATGGTGGCATGCTTTCCCAATTATAAAACTTCTGGAAGTCATAGCTTTTTCATAGATACGTGTCTGATTGTTGTTATTGTCCCTGATGATATTTCCCATCACAGCTGAACGGCAGCCTGATGTACATGCTCCAAACTTTGCTCAACTTGGGCAACGGCAGTTTGCTTCCTAAGCAGATGTTCTCAGAGGCAGGATTGGTGAGGAGCAAGACCTTCTCAGTAGGTGAACTCTCCTTGGAACTTCCTGCCCAGTCATGCCCACCTTACACGATCTTGCACTTCTCTCAATATTTAATGAAAAGTTAGCTGCTTGAAAGAGAGAGCTTTCCTATGGTTGATTACTGGTTTTGCTTTTAACCAGCACATTCTGAAAACCTACCGGTGCATCCAAACATTTTAGGGCCACCAGGGTTGGTCTGTGCATACAGTCAATTATTGTGAAGACTGTATTATTGTATTATTGCCAATATTATAATATAATGATTGTATTACTATGTTATTGTCCATTTTACATCACACATATTTTATAATATGATGAATTGTATATTATTATTAGTGTATGATTTTATGATAGCACCTGAAAAACTCTTATGATCTATTTATATTATTTTTATTGGTTTAATGTATTTTTTATTCTGTACAACACTCAAATTTTCTAATACATCAATTAATAAAAGTTGCTTCTGAAATGCTTCTTTTGCATTTGGATTATTGGTTATATTTTTCTTCTGCTTTATTTGATTTTATCATGCTTCGTGTGTGGCTTTTGAATAGAAAATATTTTTTATAAATACGCTTCAAAGTTACTTCCTCTCTGGGGTTTTTTTTTGGGGGGGGGGTGGTACACTGACGCCAGTCCCCCCCTCCCCGGCAACTATGTTTAGCATGTATGAAGAAGAAGAGAAATACTTTCAAACTCACAAGAATAGGAAATACACAGAAGTTCTCATCAAGCTATGGTTAGTCATAACCAAATAAATACTATTTAAAATGGGATTCAGTCACAAATGCAAATTATTTTGCTTTTTTAAAAAAATGTATGTATCGTTTTTATTTCAGAAATGTATGTCTGTGAAAAGTAAACGATGCAGCAGCAGTAAAAATGATAGATTTGTAGAATGCTATGCATGAGGATTAATGGGAGGTAAAAATCAAATCAATCAAATGTGGCAGAATGTTGGTCTCCTTGCAGCTAAAATTGTAGGACAACTCTTACTCTAATCTGCAACTATTCCATTTTAGTTATGTTGAAAGTTCTCACATTTTCAGTGTTTGAGTACGGTATTCAAGTAGTCTTGATAAATTTCGAACAAGCAGGACTTGTGGCATGACATTCTGAAGAATGTCTATCTATCTATCTATTACAGAATCTAACTTGTAATTGCCAGTATTTTTTTTTTTAATGCATAAGGTCTTTCAAGTATTATTTAATGTGCAGAAAGAGAAGGTTTTTAAAAATAAAATAAAATAAAATAATAAATAAAATAAAATAAAATAAATAAAAATCTACCCACATCCAGAAACAAGTGAACCACCTGGTATAAACTATACTACCTCCCCATAGGCTTGGCTCTTGGGGATTCTATGGCTGCGTTTAGACATATCACTAAACCATAGTTTAGTGCTGTCTTGGGGTCATTCACTCCGCTTCTCTATTCTGATCCAGCACAGCCATGTGGGGGAGATACGAAGCAGCCACTTACATTTTATATTACTCACCATTTGCTGTTTTATCCAAACCAGCGGAGACTGTAGTAGGGGAGAAGAGGAAGGGAAAACAAGCCCATGCGCAAAATGAAAAACAATGGCTTAGCGGTACATGCAATTGAGGTCTATGTTGCTTATACAATAAAGCTTTTATTGTTTGTTGTTTCCATTGAAAGGGGAAACAATTTGAATAGCTGGTTTTAAAAGCCTGTAAATCATGGGTAGGCAAACTAATGCCCGGGGGCCGGATCTGGCCCAATCACCTTCTAAATCCGGCCCACGACCCAGCGTGTTTTTACATGAGTAGAATGTGTCCTTTTATTTAAAATGCATGTCTGGGTTATTTGTGGGGCATAGGAATTCGTTCATTTCCCCCAAAAAATATAGTCCCCCACAAGGTCTGAGGGACAGTGGACCGGCCCCCTGCTGAAGACGTTTGCTGACCCCTGCTGTAAATGGATGGAGGAATGCAGGGCATAATTCTGCCTTCACCTCCACCCTGTTGGCACAGACCATCAGCGTTGGATGTGTTATTAAACTGTTTTTGTTATTAAACTGTCCATCTCCACCCCAGCCTCCAACTTTAGGATTGCACCCTGCACATATATATGACTCATAATATGCTGTTCTTGGGGAATATACACATTTTAGTGGAAACGTGGGTGTGAAGATAAATTTGGAATAAAATTGTGAGACATCGTGTTTCTCCATCAAGGCAATGCATGTTTCTTCACATTGGCATTTTACAGGTACCTGTTATTCTGAATTTTTTATATATGAAATACTGCCCTTCCAAATTCTGAGTTGATTCACTCAAGGACACTGGCATATTAAAAACCAGAGCTCTGTGGAACTGTGCAGAGTTTCACATACGGTAAAGCTTCACTAATGTGCCCAACTTAAAATGCTACTCATGCTTTACTCTAGTCTTACTCCACCCACTTTCAGCTCTTTTGGAAAGACACAATAAAATTTGGTGGGACTGCAAGTTGGCTTGAAGCACCTGCCAAACGCTGCTCAGGTTCCTTCAGTCCAAATTCTCAAAATGTGTTTGATCATGTGAACTTGAAATTTAACCCTTAATCTGAATAGACACCACTGCCATACATTGCAACTTGGCAAAAATGGACTCTAGCATACTACAACACCTGTGAGTATGTTGCCCTTGAGAAGTATAACAAATATGCCCATTCTGACACCAGGTGAAAAGTACAGTGCAAATCCAAAATAGTTTGTGTTATGACACAAAGGTCAGAAAAATTGTGTCAAATTTCTCTAGGGCAGTGCAAGCAATTCTTTGCATCTGGGCATGAGAGCTGTGAATCAGGCACAGCAATCTTAAAGTGGGGCTGTGGAAGAACATAAGTCAAACTCTGCTGACTTGTGCCAGTCAGGCAAGAAGACGGGGGACAGTTCTTTCTTAACTTTCTCTATTTCAGCTCAAGCCTGGCATAACTCAAATTCTAGATTTCTCGCTTGGTGCTGCCAGCAAAAGACCCAACCCCATGGTGGAAGCCAATTGAGAAGCCCCTATATCCCTTCCAACCCCAACCCCTTTACCCTGAGAGAGCTTGGAATGCATTTTAACTCATACTGTATACATACAGGAACTTTGGGAGAATAAAGGAATCGTATAAAGCCAGTGATTCACAAACCCAATGGGCCTTGCCCACTATAGAAAGCATTAGGAAGCCACATGGATGCTGTTTTCAGGAAGGATGCATGACTTTCCTATTATTTTATGTACAGTATCAAGTTTTTAATGTTTGATGTTTGATTATGTTTTTATATGTGCTGGAAGCCGCCCAGAGTTGTTGTTGTTGTTGTTAGGCCATTTGAACTGAAAAAAGTATTTGTTTTTTTCCTCTTTTTCTTCTTGTTTTCTTTTCTAGGGACCTTTTAAAAAAAACAACACACACTCTTCACTAGAATTTCCTTGTGTCAAACAAACTATCTGACACATTGCAAGATCCTGTTGCACACTTAGGGGTCTATTCTTCTCTTAACATGCATGCTTGATGCTAAGGAGAGTTATGCATGCATACTGAAGAGAGAATAGATCTCTTAATCCTGCTTGGCAGGATTTCACTGCTAAGCTTTGGCCCCAAGCAGGCATGTGTAGTGTTTGGTGACCTTTTGCACTAGGCCAATCAATCCATTGTGGACTAAAGTAAAACTTCCTTTTCTTGGCATGCAGCAAGGCAGAGTTCCATCTGGGATTCTTTGAAGTGTAGCATCTGAAGTCTACAACTTATAAAAACTACTTGAGCAGCAGTAATATCAAGTCGAGGACAAACAACTCCCCGGCTTTCCGCTTGGAGTATTTCTCAATGGGGAGAAAAGTTTTAAAAAATAATAATAATCCAGAGAGACCCTTATCCATTTTGATTCTGAAGAATTAAATGATTTTGAGTGGTCTAATAACTTCCAGTGACAATCACTGTCTTACAACTTCACATTCTATTGACTAACACAGAAGCATCATCAGACCCCCTTGTCTTCTTTATACCATCAGTATTAGGTTATTCCACCTCATCTTTCATAGGTCAGCAGCAGTGTAGAAAAAAAGCACAACCTGATGGCAAAAGCAATTCCTTTAAATGAATTTCAATCCTTTGAGGCTCTGGAGGGGAGGGATTTGTGTGTTTAACCACTATTCATGATAATGGGGATTACTTAGTTCTGCCATCCAGCACTAATAGGGGACTAGACTCTGAATGATTTGTAAGACAACAATCAGTTCCAAATACTTATTGTATTGGAATTTTTCACACTCAAGTTACAAGTTGTTTGCCGCAATGATTGCTGCAAAAACTATCCCAAAAAACCCACACCAGAGTTACTCTTTGAATACTATATTTGCCAAATATAACAGTAGCAGCGAGGTATGGGTGGAAAACAGCTATGAATTGCATATTTCCTGGGGTGTAGGATGTAAAGAGCTGGAAAACCCAAGGGAACAAACTTTTAAGAAGCCAAGACTATACAAGGGAGACCAAAAGCAATGGAGAAAGAGTGAGGGAGAAAGAGTATAGGAAGAACATAATGATGAATTAGAGGTAAAGAATCATGGGAATGAGTCTGGAAGGCTGGTGAGGGGTGGGGCTTATTCAGTTCTTTCCAACCTAAATACACACACACACTCCCCCCACCCCAATACAGCTGATCTGTAGGAGCAATGAATATTGGCATCCAGGCCTTCAGAACCAGCTTAAATGGATAAACTTTTGAGTTGTTATAATACAGGTCTGAAACATAGCACTTAAACCTAATTAGCTTTCCCCAGCTTTGGTTGGTAAACGAGCTTTGATTGCTCCTAGACAGGGAGAGCTTTGTCACAGTGACCCATGCAGCGACAACCTGAAGACTGGATTACTGCAATGCTATCTGTGTGGAGCTGCCCTTAAGGTTGGTTCGGAAGCTGCAGTTTGTACAGAATGCAGTTGCTATGTTGTTCAGTAAAGCAACCTGCAGAGAGTATGCAACACCCCTACTAAAGGAACTGTACTGGCTGCCACTCTGCAGCTTGTGATGTTGCAGCCGTTCAGTTGTGGCCATCTGGAAAAGGGCCTGCACAATTGAGACACCCACAATAAATTATCCCTATACATTGCTCTGAATTTTTCAAATATAAATCACCATATAAATATCATAAGATAAAATATGGATGCTTGGTTATTGGGGAGCAGAAACAGAACAATAATTTTGCACCAACAATTCTCAACTTTGTTGAATCAAATTCAAATATTTATTTGAATTAATTCATTAATCAATTCAGAAGAATCACACAACTCTGAAAGTTTTAGTTAACAGACCAACGTATTTTGACTGATATATCATTTAAGTAACACAGTAATAAGCATTCAGTTAAGCCTGTTCAAATGCCCTAAAGTAAAAGGGGCACCACTGGTATATTTTTTAAAAAAGTTGTTACTTGTTACAATACATATAGAAGCATCTTCTATAGGCAGAGTCTTCAACTGCAACCTGTTTTTGTTTTTTGTTTTTAAAAAGATTTTGGGGCATGCTGAAAGAAATACTGAGGCTCGTTCAATAACGCCTGCGGCTCAATCCTATATAAATTTACTTACTGTTAGTAAGCTGCTTTGAGATTCACTTGAATGGAAAGCAGCATAGAGGCTTATACCATGTGATGCATCGCTTGGACCAGTAGAGTTATCATCTCTAACATTTCATGATGCAGCATGTAAAGTGATGATAGGTCAAATGTTAAATAAAACATACTGAAAACAAACCATGTCCTTTCAGTCATTACCAGAGAAGCTTCAATTTTAAGAGTTCTGCATGCAAATATATAGGGCAAAAATTAATATTTGGTGTGATTCTTCTTAAGAAGGAGGATCTGTACCTGAGAGCAACAGAGCTCACAGTTTTAGTGAACAACCGTAGAAACAGATACATGGAATATTCTGAACCCTTGTGATATGCATTTCATGTCGGCAGCCTATAGAGTAGTCTCTGTATATGCTTTTCTCACATGTTCAAAAAAATCACTATTTCCCTCTACCAGCTCTTGCAAAAAAAACCCCACAACATTTTGCATATAATAACACATTTTGAATTAATAATGAAAGCTGCCAATCATATCCTTCCCCATTAAATGATAGCAGTTGTGGAAGCACATTTGGTTAGCCAAGGGCCCTGATGCCAAGCTGGGGAGGATATTTTTGTCATATGGACAAATTGCTCCAGAAAGGGGGGCGGGAGAGGGGTGGGTCTGTACCGGGTGTTCTTCCGGCAGTACTGACACTGTCTGTCACTCAATTAAGCTGCATCAGAGAGACTAGGTGTCTTGATTTTGCTCCAGTATAAGGGGTGCATGTGACAAGGTTTTCACTAGATTTCTAACATGTGTTAAACACAGGTACCCATAGGCTGAAACAAACTGTTCACAGTGCCATGCTTGTTTTCCATACAAACCTACGCACTGCCATTGCAGCCACCCACATACTGCTTGCTTGACAACTCACTCCTGCAGCTAGCATCTTAATGAATCAAAATAATACATGCAACAAAGCCACATATTTTGAAAGTCACTTCTGTCTTAGTTTTGCAGATGTTTAGATGGGCAGTGTTGTTTGGGTCAGTGGTAGTACTTTTTGCACACACATACACCCCTCCAAAAAAATAAAAATGAGTCCATGCATTCTGCTGCTGTTCTTTGAAACAAAAAAAATTAAATAGCAAGCTTTAAGCAAATCCAGCTAGCGTATGGGGGGGGGGGGGATGTAATAAAGTTGACAAATCTTCAGTAAACAAATTAGCTCGTAGGCACATTGTGGGCAATCTCTACGGAGTCTTGTTGACTACCTATGAAGGTATATAATTTAATGCTTCTAGATAATTCATGGGTAAAATACAAATCAGCTGACATTGCAGGATAAATAATAAATAATACTCCTCTTGAACTGCTAGGTTTATAATTAAGAGTAAATGCGAAACTGAAATAAAAAATACAAACAATGAATAGAGATAAAGAATTTACTGCAATTTAAAATAGTTTTAGGGAGCTGGGGGTGGGAAAGCAAGGTTATGAAAGCTGAGTGAAAACTAGACCATTAAACCTACTAGATGCTATGTAGAAACAGAACCGAGTTCAAACACTGGTTTCCACTGAAGTGTGAACACTTGAGATGGCCCTTGGGTAAAGCACTCTGGTTTTATTCCATGTTGAGTCCAGTGGAAAGAAAACCATTATCTAGTTTCTCAGAGAGGCTATGAAGACAACATTTGCTCCAGCATACAAAATTATTATTAATAACTGAAAGTTAAACAGCACTGGGGAGAAGAAACAACCCCTCCATTCCCCATTTAATGCTCTAGACTAAATAACTTATAAAATATAGTGTACTTAGTGTAGTCCTTCTAAAAGGAATGAGATAATTTCCAACCTCACCAAGGACAATATACAAGTGTATAGTTTTAAAGGCAGCTTGTAGTCTTAAGAAGGAAAATTGTTTATTTTTCTTCCTTCCACATATAAATGCACAGAGGATTTGATTACTCACAATGACTTAAATGGATCTTGCAGCAGTCTTACAAGGTTCAGCAGAAAAGTGCAGCCTTGCCTTCATGGAAACTTGTGTGTGTGTGTGTGTGTGTGTGTGTGTGTGTGTGTGTGTGTTCACGGACGGACACACACACACCTCATTGCCATTCATTTGAATAAATAATCACTTTGGAACTCAAAGAGCATTTTAAAGGCTGTAGAGACTAAGGAGAAACAAAGGCAATTTTCAGCTTCAAGTGATGTTTGAATTAGTTTGTTTTCGTTGTTAGCAGTGACAGTACTTAAGCCTGCCTTTGGGACAACACAGCCAATGCCACCCTTAACTTACCACATTTGCATTGCCCGAAATATTTCAAACACAGAGCCTAAGGCAGAGATTTTCTAGCTTTCATCACATAGGAGCCCAGAGTGCAGGCAATTGATCCCCAAATTGCTGGGATTTCCCAAGGAGGCTGCTTGTTTGTTCTGCTCTGTTGTCAGTGAAGTGGTTAAAGCTCTGTTTGTTTGTTTTGCTTCTGAACGGCTATTAATGGATTAAACTTTAGAGCTTTCACCAAAGCTTCAACCGTTGATTAAAGTATTGCACAGGGAGGAGACTGTGCAGGTGGGGAGAGAGTGGGTTGCCACTTAGAATTTTGACCAAAAAAGTTGCAGATGTGGTATCAGGTAAAACCCCTTTTATGCAGGGGGTTCTAATGTTAAGCAACAAAATAATTTTGTCTGTCTTCTGAATGCACTCCTAACAATCTCTTTTTTTGACCATATGTGTGATGTGAATATGTGTGTCTATCCAAACGGGTTAGCACACATTATTCACATTTTAAAAACTATTATACATCCCATTCCTATTGAATCAAATACAATTAACATTGCATGCCCTGCTTTGATCAATGGAACTTGCTCCTAGTAATTGATAAGATTACAGCCAAATATGGCAATTATATGCCTGTCTGTGTCGAGGGGACTTACTTGGATGGTGATGTGTTAGGGCATTCCAGGAGTGAGCTTGAGGCTGTACAAGGGTACCTGTGGGATTTCTGAATTGTTGAATGAAACACAACCCCCACATTTGAAACTTTCATTAAAAAAGAGAGCAAGTTTCTAGCATTTGCAGTACATGAGATATGAGACAGGTATAAGCACTATTCTTCTCAGTATTTTTGGTAAGAAACTAGCTTGCTCGCTTTAGTGTTTTGCTTTGCCCCTCTTCCTCGGAAACTGGTTGGGTACATCATTGGAACAGTGGGAAGATGTATGGCTTAAGCCATATAGTCATTGCCTGCTGAAATATGAGAAATGTTATTGAAACCAGCTCATGGCTGGTACATAATGCCTAGACACTTTTAATTTATGTGGCTTGGCAACTCACCCATGTGCTGGAAGGCATGCCAAATTACTGGCACATACAGACACATGTGGTGGGACTGTCATAAGGTTGGAGAATTTTGGTGTAAAGCCTTCCATGAGAACTCTTTAAATACAAACCAGACAGTTGCTCCATCTCCTCATTTAGCTTTATTGAACCTATAGAGAGGAGAAATCAGTTTCATATAGCAGGAGCTTATTTCACATTTATTAACAGCAGCCCAGGCAACCATTCCAAAATTTTGGTAGACATTTGATATGGCAGTTTTAAAATATTGCTATATGATGCAGGCAGTCCTCTTAGGGGGGAAAAATTGTCACAAACTAAAAGTATCTAGAGGACAAATTACAAATTAAAAATACTTTGCCAAATGGTACAATTTTATTTCATATACAAATAAAGAAGCTTATGGCTGGATGCTTCCATCAGCTTATGCCAAGGTATGGATTCTGTTATTATAATTTGTCTGGCATATGAGTGAGCATGTTCTCAAGAGATAATCATGTCTGCATGCTAGACTGATTATTTATTGCTTTGTTTGTTTGAAAGGCTTTCCCTGTCATATGACCCAGCCATGTACCATTGATTTTGAACTTCTTCCGATACGTATTGTATTTATTGTAGTGCAACAATGAAGGTACCTGCCCGTACGGGCCAGTCTTGCCAGACTCTAGGGTTGTGCGCCCATCTCACTCAAGAGGCCGGGGGCCAGCGCTGTCCTGAGACACTTCCAGGTCACGTGGCCAGCGTGACAAAGCTGCATCTGGCGAGCCAGCGCAGCACACGGAAACGCCGTTTACCTTCCCGCCAGTAAGCGGTCCCTATTTATCTACTTGCACCTGGGGCTGCTTTCGAACTGCTAGGTTGGCAGGCGCTGGGACCGAGCAACAGGAGCGCACCCCGCCGCGGGGATTCGAACCGTCGACCTTTCGATCGGCAAGTCCTAGGCACTGAGGCTTTTACCCACAGCGCCACCCACGTCCCAAGTGCAACAATGAAGCCCTCCCTAAATAAATACATTATTATGTGATCCATAACGTTAGTGCTCTAAGGATAACAAGCAGCTGAGCTTAGAGTAAATTTAGACAATTTATTTGCTTATATCATGAAGCTTAAGACGCTTCTCCCCATTTCATCCTCACAGCAGCCCTGTGAGGTAAGCACCGTACCCCTGTAAGCTTCAAAGATGATGGGGAATCTGAACCCAGGTCTTTCCTCAGATGTGATCTAACCACTATAATCTCCTTGATAGATCATTGGACATGCCACCACAGAAATACTCTTGCATTGTCTTGAATGAGAGTCTTTAAATGAATGGGAGTTCCTTAAGTTCACAGCTGTGTTCTCGAACAGTTTCCTTCATTTCAAAGGGGTTTGCGTAGAAGATGCACCCAATAAATCCTGCACAACACTGTGATGCTCTGAAATCAGATTTTAAACACATAAGCCCACAGAACAACAAACAACAGAAGGAACAACTCCTTCTATTTGGATGATTATTTTTTTTAAAAAAAAGATCACAACCTATAACTGTTTGAAATCATGTTCCACTGTGGGAGTGAATTTCAACATGCATTTATGCTGACTTCATTATTTTAAATATTCTTTTGATCTGCCGCTGACAGAAATAGCTCTCATTGCAGTATTTCAGAGCCCAACATTCAACTGAAAATATATTAAGCTAACACAGTGCATTGAAATGACACTTTTATATGCTAGTTTATGTCAAGAAGATCTGCTTGAGTGCAGAGGGCTTAGCTAAAGGATTCTAATACCAGCATGAGGGCACATCCTTTCGCACCAGTTCCTGCCACGGCAAATAATGCCCAATATAGCATCTTACAAGGCACTTCATCTTCCTTGAAGCTCTAAGTCTCTTGGGAATAGTTCTGGAGATGATATGGCATCTTAAAATGACAATATGACACTCTGCTAGACATATGCACCATCTTTAACCATCTGTAGGGTTTGTTTTAAATCAGGCATAGGCAAACTCAGCCCTCCAGATGCTTTGGGACTACAATTCCCATCATCCCTGACCACTGGTCCTGTTAGCAAGTGATGATGGGAGTCATAGTCCCAAAACAGCTGGAGGTCTGAGTTTGCCTATGCCTGTTTTAAATCTTGTAGGCCATCTTTAAGGACTCAAGCCATAACAAAGGGACAAAAAATACAGGGCAACCAACAAGAAAGCATAATCAATGGAAGCCACTTTAATTCAAGGGGAGTTGAGGGAGAGAAGTTTAATCACCTCAAAGCCGAATAACTCAAATGCCCCTGCAGTCAACAGCCATAAAACAGAACACATCTCTCCAGAAAATTCTGATAAAAACAGATGGGTCCTTAGGGTTCCTTGAAATGTCTGCAGGGATGGGACTTGTAATGGTAATGTATTCCAGAGGCACGCAGTCATCACCTCCACCTTTATGTCCATCAAGCTGACTACTTTCAAAGGCAGAAACATGAGGAGGGCACTTGCTGATTATCTTAGTATGCTGGCAGGCTGATACAGGTGAACTTAGGTCTGATATAGGTGAACTTAGGTCCAAGTTGTTTAAGGCTTCCAAGCTTAAAACTACCACTTTAATTGAAGGTGCACTGGCAATGAGTGCAACTGGCACAGTTTAGGTGTCAAATAAGTGCACCTCCTGGCTACACCCAGAGCTCAAGCAACTGCACTTTGCACCAGCGGAAGGTTCCTCTCTTTAAAGGCAGCCATATGTGGAGTGCCTTGCAGTAATCTAAGCTGGACCTCACGAGTGTATGGGTAACTGGGTCGAGGGCAGACCTCTCCAGAAGAGAGTTTGGAAGAGGCCTGGATGTTTTGGTTCAGGCCTGTTTTCAAAAGCTGCAAATTTGAACAGGTTTGTGCTCTACCATAACATATTGGGGAATGCAGTGGGGAGAGTGCCCGCAAAGAACTGTAAGCTTTGCTACAATCAGGACCTGCACTTGGAACATTGAAGTTGTTTTAACCGTTGGATGTACAAATTGTTTTTGTTCTCTCTCTCTCTCCATATCCAGTCATACCTTGGTTGGCGAACACCTTGCGACTTGAACGTTTTGGCTCCCGAATGTCGCAAACAAGGAAGTGAGTGTTCTAGTTTGTGAATGTTCTTTGGAACCTGAACGTCCAACACGGCTTATGCAGCTTCTGATTGGCTGCAGGAGCTTCCTGCAGCCAATCGGAAGGCACACCTTGGTTTCAAAATGTTTTGGAAGTCAAATGGACTTCTGGAATGGATTCTATTCAACTTCGGAGGTATGACTGTATATACAGAGAGAGAGAGTGAGAGAGAGAGAGTTTATATATTATATATACAGTGGTACCTCGGGTTAAGTACTTAATTCATTCCAGAGGTCTGTTCTTAACCTGAAACTGTTCTTAACCTGAAGCACCACTTTAGCTAATGGGGCCTCCCGCTGCCGCTGCGCCGCCAGAGCCCGATTCCTGTTCTTATCCTGAAGCAAAGTTCTTAACCTGAAGCACTATTTCTGGGTTAGTGGAGTGTGTAACCTAAAGCGTAGGTAACCTGAAGCGTATGTAACCCGAGGTACCACTGTATTTGCATATATAAAGAAGCATAGGTTTATAAATTATCCATTGGATGGGCTGGTGCAACCACTTTCCAGATCAAGACTAACCTGATAGTCGTCCAGTTCCGTTCAGCTCTGCGGTTCTCAAAATTCCTCCCTAAGGACATGCCTGCCTTTGAGCTTCTATTGCTTCCAGTTAAATGGTTTGTTATTAAACAAAGAAACAGGAAATACCCAGAAAAAGGATATTGTTCGCTATTGCTCCCAGCTTGCACCAAGCATGGATTGAAGATATGTGGGGTATGGAAATCAGCTGCTGTTCTTTTAGCTAAAGTTCTGGGTTTATCATTTTTTCCTGCTTTTTGACAGGAGAACAAGTGGTGTTTCCCATGTTTATAATTGACTTGGACAAGGTATAGAGGAGGAGAATAATCGGCTGTACAGGTGGCACCAAACTGGGAAGGTTAGCTAATACCTTTAGAAACAGAATTCAAGGTGATCTCGGTAGGGTGGAGAACTGGGTCAACATAACAAAATGGATTTCAACAACAACAACAAGGATTTCAACAGAGGTTAATGTACATTTCCACATTTAGTTAGGAAAAATCAGATGCACAAAGAGAAGATTGATGACACCTGGCTCGACAGCAGTACGTGTTAAAAGAATTAAGAGTTTTAGCTAAAACCTTGAGTCATCAGTATGATGTAGGATCTTAAAAAAACCTAATGCAATTCTAGCTCACATCAACAGTAGTGTAGTGTCCAGATCATGAACTACTTACAGCACTCTTCTCTCCTTTGGTACGCACCTGAAGTACTGTATCCAGCCACTACAACCTAAGTAAGATGTCAATAAATAGAGATGTGTCCTGAGAAGGAGACCATGATGGTGAGTGGCCTGGAGACTGCCCTGTGAGGAAAGGTTGAATGAGTCTGGTGTGTTCAGCCTGGAGAAAAAATGGTTGAGAGGTTACGAGATATCGGTCTCCAGATATTTAAAGGGCTATCCATAGGTGATACCATTTGTTGTCTGTTGGGTAGGAACCACACCAATGGGTTCAAATTATAGGAAAGGGGATTTTGACTAAACAGTAGGAAGAACTTCCTGATGGCGTGAGTTGTTTGACTGTGGAACAAGCTGCCTCAGAAGCTGGTTGCTTCTCCTTCATTACAGCTTTTAAAGCAGAGGCTGGATGGCCACTTATCAGGGATGCCGTAGCAGAGGACTTCCTGCATTAGCAGGAGATATGACGAGATGATCTTTGAGGTCCCTTCTAACTATGAGTCTATGAGACTGCTGTTTTACCTCCAAATACAAAAGCAAACAATCTTGACCCCTTTAATGCCAGAACATGCAGGATCTTCTATAGGTTCCCAGTATTTGTGTCTACTCAGATGCACATGTAAATTCTTTTATGATTAAGCTTCCCCATTAATTTCAGTGGTGAGATGAGATACGTGCCAAAGTTCCTTTGAATGGGCTAATTAGCTAACTTCATGGAAATAATAAGGGTAATTGAGTTGTTTGCATGTACTGTGCTCCTGTTCTTTTCAGGAGTTGTTGTACTGAGATGGCTGAATTTTGCTGAAGAACTGCTTCTGAACTTTGCAACTGAATTAGTTTAGTGCATTTCTATGAACTGGCAAAACTAATTTGAACTAATAAGAGAATTTTAATGTGCATATTTTCTTTCATTTATGTTTTTTATTTCAGCTATACTTTATAGTGCCATACCTCATTGTTTTAAAAATAGTATCCAATATGCAAAAATAATACCTTTATGGATGCATTAGCAGCTAATACCAAAATGAAAGAACTAATCTTGTTCTAAGACATACAGTATCACAAGCTAATTGAAAAACTGAACCCACTTTAAATTTAGTAGACTGAAGATTATTTTAATTTTCCCATCCTCTGAAATGCATGCATAATTATATATCAAATAAGTCAAATGCTTGACTGAGATATTGTCATTTCTGAAAGGGGTGTCAAAATGCACACATTACCTTTATTCCCATTGGCTTTTGCTATATCTATTGTATTGATTGAGGGAAATTTATTCCAGAGTTCAGAATAATTTTTGTAGATTGATATTTGAAGACCCATATTTGCAGTGCTGCTTGTGTACTCATAATATATGGCAATATTTTGCAGATGTACAGATTTCATGGGTGATATTGCTAAACAAATTGAGATACTCCATTCACATGCACTCCTCTCACACTGCTTATTAATAATCCCATTTCTGTAGTGACAGTTTTGGATTATTAAATTTGATGAGGCAAGGATTATTCATGCTACATTTATATATTGGCCTTTCCTTTGGAAGGAGGGTGGTGTTTCTGAAGCATTTGTGCCTTTTTGCATGGCAGTTTTCCATTTGCAGCCCACATAAATGAGACAGACTCAATCCATATGTGACTTAATTGAGGGGGCATTAAATATGGGCATCAGGATAGAACTTAAAGCAGCATGGTGGAATTTCATTAAAAGGATCAACAGCTAAGGATTCAAATCAGAGCAGCTGAAGCAAAGCAAACGGAAGCCAAAACATTTTGCTATAAGAATTTATTATCTCTGTTTTGTTAATCACCATAATAAATATATGGTTTTAGTGAGCTGCCAACTTTTGAGGTCTGCAGACACATTTGAGCATTTTAGGAAATGCCACAGGCAGCATCCTCACTGCTTGCTTCTCTCCTTCCTGTTCTGGGTCATTTCTCCCTCTTCTGGGTCCCCGTCCCCACCCCACCCCTGCCGCAAATACCGTGCTTTTCCAAAGGATCTGGGTAAAACTCAGATCCAATAGAATCAAATTGGATCCTCTTGAATTCACAGTTTTACATGGGATCTCCATCCTGGGGGAAAACCCACACACCATCAAATTAAAGCTTAGACTGTACAGGAAAAATCACACAGCTAATACATGCAAGCACCCCAAAATCACTGAGTCAAGATCCTCATGAACCTTCGTGATTTTTACATAAAGGTAAAGGTAAAGGGACTACTGACTGTTAGGTCTAGTCGTGGACGACTCTGGGGTTGCGGCGCTCATCTCGCTTTATTGGCCGAGGGAGCCGGCATACAGCTTCCGGGTCATGTGGCCAGCATGACTAAGCTGCTTCTGGCGAACCAGAGCAGCGCACGGAAATGCCGTTTACCTTCCCGCCGGAGCGGTACCTATTTATCTACTTGCACTTTGACGTGCTTTCGAACTGCTAGGTTGGCAGGAGCAGGGACCGAGCAACGGGAGCTCACCTCGTCATGGGGATTCGAACCGCGACCTTCTGATCGGCAAGTCCTAGGCTCTGTGGTTTAACCCACAGCACCACCCGCGTCCCTAATTTTTACATAAGTTGGTGATAAAACTACAAAACCATGCAGAGCACATCACTAGACATAGACATATAATGTGGTAGTGGTATAGAGGGGCTCCCTTGTAAAATTGGGAACATCCATAAGGTCCATGTTTTGAGGTCATGACTGTGCTAGTAAGCAACAAATCCATGGTTCTCGTGGTTCACTCAACGGAGAAAGACATGATCTGTGATGTGACGGTGGTGGTGGGAATCCATGGGGGAAAAAGTCTGGGCTGTATCTGACAAAGTTGTTCCATTTGCAGGAGGACTTCTGCTTGCAGAACAGAACTACTCCTCCCTGCTAGTGTCTCCTGCCCCCCTGGAAATTTGCTCTGGAGAGTTTGGGGAGCCCCCAGAACAGATGTGTAGGCACACTGGGGGGGCGAGGAAGAGGAAATTCCATTGCACAAGTGGTAGTCCTTGAGTGAATGGAGCAACTTCACTGGATACAACACCATGCAGTTTCAAGAGGAATTGTTTTACAGTGGTACCTTGGGTTACAGACACTTCAGGTTACAGACGCTTCAGGTTACAGACTCCGCTGAACCAAAAATAGTACCTTGGGTTAAGAACTTTGCTTCAGGATGAGAACAGAAATTGTGCAGTGGCGGTGCAGCGACAGTGGGAGGCCCCATTAGCTAAAGTGTTACCTCAGGTTAAGAACAATTTCAGGTTAAGAACGGACCTCCAGAACGAATTAAGTTCTTAACCCGAGGTACCACTGTACTGGATCCGACAGGTATGCATTTCAGAATTCAGCTATATCTGATGCTAAAAGAACCGAGACCCCTACCCTTTCTGGACTCTGTAGACTGATAGGGCCTATTGACCATTTATAAAACCAAACATTCCTGAAAACATACTCCCTTTTTAGCTCAGGCTTGTACACATATTACCCATTGTATTCAAACATACTCTTTCCTTGTTCCTGAAAGTTTAGTCAGGTATATCAAATAGTATTAAAATTATGTTGTTAAGCACTACACCATATTGTATGACATTAATAAGTAATAAAGAAAAACCTTAATAGGTAGTAAAACTCTAATACATCACAAAGAATCCCATTCAAAAAAGTGCTAGCCTTTCCTTTTAAACCTTGGGACCTCAATGTGTGAAGTAGCTTCTTCTCCCATATTATCCAGCTGCAGTCTCAGGTCATCAGCTGAAGTCCTTCTCTCGGTTTTCTTTTTGCTAAAGGTGAAGTGAGTGAGAACCAGAGAGATTGCCTTTTTTTTGCCGTGGCATCCTGGCTGTGGAATGCTCTCCCCAGGAAGCTGGTCTGGCTCCAAACTTATTGGCACCAATCAAAACCTGTCTTACTATACCATGCTCTCTTACATTTTAGGCATTTAAGAATCTTGTTGATTTCTTGATTCCTGCTCAATTATCATGTAGCTCAGTTCTTTTGCTATTTTAATTGTGTAACCTGTGCTGGGACCAATTCCAGTGAAGAGCCACTTGTTAAATAAATCAATGCATGTAACTAGAACAATTTCAAAAGCCCACTTTTTATTCCGACATGTCATGTACTTAACGAATAAGCACAGATGTTCCATTGCTTAGGAGATATACAGGGGCTTCCAGAGCAATCATATGCATGAGTTCAGTGGGGCTTACTCCCAGGTAAAAAGGCACAGGATTGCAGCCTTAGAACATCCTGGAAGATAACAACACTTAAACTGTGAAGCAGCCTTTTTGAATAGTCCTCACCATACATCCCTATTTGAATTCAGAGCGTGGTGCTGAAAATGCCAAGGGTGATTGATTGATTTGACTGACATCCTATGCCCTTCTAAAATGTAGGGGCTTTTCTGGGGGGGGGGGTATTCCATTGCTTTTGTTTTTGTTTTAGACCTCCAGGTGTAGGGTGTTATATAAACAAACAAACAACAAATGTTGCAGGTTTGATCCCCGTATAGGACAGTTGCATATTCCTGCATTGCAGGGGGTTGGACTAGATGATCCTCAGGGTCCCTTCCAACTCTACAGTTCTATGACTCTATGAGAGTAACACTGAGAGGCTACTCTCAATTCAGCATATGGGTTCAGTTTCTTTGGTTTGAATTACTAGTCTACAGTTCTTCCTCTTTTATCTTATGTTTCCTTCTTTAAGAA
Organism: Podarcis tiliguerta; assembly: GCF_965153285.1. Lineage (NCBI taxonomy): Eukaryota > Metazoa > Chordata > Lepidosauria > Squamata > Lacertidae > Podarcis > Podarcis tiliguerta. The sequence continues at coordinate 99,337,386 of NC_139534.1, forward strand.
TCTCCCAGCCTACCGTATTTGGCCTGCCAATTCAGGTTTAGAAATGAGTATTTCATCCTTTCCAAGGGATTCCCCCATCCCTACTTTGGATCCAGTGGATCACTACTGTTTTATTGCTGGAATTTAACAATTGTTATTAACATTATTGTTTATTAAATTTCTATACCACCCTTCATCCAAAGATCGCTGGGCCATTTACAATATAAAAACGCAAATATGTGCACCATAATTGGAAACAACAACAACCCCATACAGTTTAAAAAGCCATGGATTGTTTAATTAGACCAAGGCCTGGTTATAGAAAATGTTTTCTCCTGGCCCCTAAAGATATGTAATGAAGGCACCAGGTGAACCTCCCTGGGGAGAGCATTCCACAAACGAGGAGCCACTACAGAAAAGGCTTTCGTGTTGTCAACAAGAGGAGGCACACAAAGAAGGGCCTCAGATGATGATTGCCAGGTCTGGCTGGGTCAGTTCATATTGGAAGAAGCAGTCCTTGAGATATTGTGGTCCCGAGCCATTTAAGGCCTTTAAGGTCAAAGCCAGCACTTTGAATTGGGCCCAGACACTAATTAGCAGCCAGTGCTGTTGTGCCAGGATTGGTGTAATATGCTCAAACCATCTTGCCCTGGTGAGCAACCAAGCCACTGAATTCTGAACCAGCTGAAGTTTCCAAACCATCTTCAGAGGCAGCCCCACATATAACACGTTGCAGTAAACTAAGCTAGAGGTTACCAGAGCACAGGCAACAGAAGTTGTTGTTGTTGTTGTTGTTTAGTCGTTCAGTCGTGTCCGACTCTTCGTGACCTCATGGACCAGAGCACGCCAGGCACTCCTGTCTTCCACTGCCACCCGCAGTTTGGTCAGACTCATGTTTGTAGCTTCGAGAACACTGTCTAACCATCTCATCCTCTGTCGTCCCCTTCTCCTTGTGCCCTCCATCTTTCCCAACATCAGGGTCTTTTCCAGGGAGTCTTCTCTTCTCATGAGGTGGCCAAAGTATTGGAGTCTCAGCTTCACAATCTGTCCTTCCAGTAAGCACTCAGGGCTGATTTCCTTAAGAATGGATGTGTTTGATCTTCTTGCAGTCCATGGGACTCTCAAGAGTCTCCTCCAACACCATAATTCAAAAGCGTCAATTCTTCGGCGATCCGCCTTCTTTATGGTCCAACTCTCACTTCCATACATCACTACTGGGAAAACCATGGCTTTTACTATACGGACCTTTGTTGGCAAGGCAACAGAAGTTAGACTACTCTTTTTCAGTTGGGATGCAGCTGGGCCACCAGATGAAGCTGACAGAAGGCACTCGGCATCATCAAGGCCACCTGAGCCTCAAGCAACAGCAATGCATCCAGAAGTATCCCCAAGCAATGGGGCATGAAGGAACAGAGAGACCCCTCTAGGTTACTTGGGCCTTCACTCCAGTACAGTGCTTTATAGTGATTAGAGTGTCAGACTGGGACCTGGAAGACTAGAGATCAAATCTTCACTTGGCCATTAACCTTACTAGGTGACTTTGGGCCATAGCTGTCAACGTTTCCCTTTTTTAAAGGGAAATTCCCTTATTCCGTATAGGATTCCTCACAAGAAAAGGGACACGTTGACAGCTATGCTTTGGGCCATTCACTGCCTCTCAGCCTTATCTACCTCCCAGGGTTGTGATGGAGATTAGCTGAGGAGAGGGACAGCCACAATCATCACCTTGAACTTGTTGGACAAAAAAAGTGAGCTATAAATGCATAAGATAAATAACAGCAAACAGGACTAGACAGAATAGTCAGTTCCATGAAACCAGCTTTGGGCAGTCCAAATGGCTATACTTATGACCAAACTACAAGTGACATTAAAAGCATTACCAAATTGCTTCTAGGCATATTTAAACATGTTGGTGATTACTTTTCAAGTTGAGGAACCACCTCTTCCTATATAGTATCTTGCATACTCCCTTAGATCAGAAGGTCTGACCAGTTGCTGAATGAAACATCTCTGGATCAGATCATGGCCTGAGGTCTTGAGAGGAAACCAACACACAAAGCATTCACAAATCCAATTTAGGGTATTAATGTGCAGAAACAGGCCTAGTGCTGTTGAGGAATCTAAGTAAATACAGTGGTACATCGGGTTAAGAACTTAATTCATTCTGGAGGTCCATTCTTAACCTGAAACTGTTCTTAACCTGAGGTACCACTTTAGCTAATGGAGCCTCCTGCTGCCACTGTGCCACCAGTGTGAGATTTCTGTTCTCGTCCTGAAGCAAAGTTCTTAACCCGAGGTACTATTTCTGGGTTAGTGGAGTCTGTAACCTGAAGCGTCTGTAACCCGAGGTACCACTGCAAATCATAATGTATGTTATTTCTGCTTTGCAAATGACATAAGTTATTGAAGAACCCATAGGAAGCATTCTTTGTCAGATTTACAGGGCAAACCTATGTGCCTACTCAAAAGTGAGCCTCATTTTCACTAGGAGGTACTCCTAAGTAAATGTCTAGGATTAGAGCTTTTTAAGCAGAGGTTGGATAGCCATCTATCACAGATGCTTTAGTTGAGATTCCTATGTTGTGGGGGGTTGGACTAGATAACCCTCACAGTCCTTTCCAACTCTACAATTTTTTGATTCTATGATTGCATACATCTCTGTTCAGAAGTAATTGTCATTTAGTTCTATGAGCAATACAACCTTATCCTACCTCTAAGTAGTAAATTATGGAACAAAACCATAGCAAATGTAGTATTATATGGGGGGGGGCACGTGCAAGGGTTAACAATAAATCTCTTGTTCTGATTGCTCCTGATTGACTTGATAAAGGTTTAATTATCTTATTGGTAATAAATAATTTCTCTGCTTCAAAACTAGTAAAATAGCAAACATGATTCAAAGAAATCAAAAGTATTCTAAAAGAAACTATGGTTAAAATTATTTTTACTAGGGAATCTTTTGTGTACTTTAGTCAAGTGGAATAATATATATATATAGAAATATGTAATGATGCTAAGTTTCCAAGATGTCAAAAGTACCAAGTGATCTCCATGACCTATTGCCCTGTTATTTGTTTCCCAGTGTTTCTACGAGTATATTTCACTTCACACAAATGAATACAAATAGCTATTCCTCTGTGGCTTTAGCCATTGGTGACCATCACCTAAGGTTAAAGATAACACATTACATTCATAGCTGTCTTTTAATTTTGCGGTCTTGAGCCTTTGACCCAAAGGGGTGTTTGGAGTTCACTGGGGTGAGATTAAATGGTCTAAACACTTGTACTAAAAGCCCAGACTGTGACCTTCTATATGTAAAAAATGAATTGGCTACTTGCTACCATATTGTTATGATCAGCTGGTACTGCTTGGGTACAAGGGAGCACAGAAGAAGTCAAAGGCATTTAAAAAGCATTTTAAGTGGTATATATATTTTAAAATTTCTTTGCACAACAGTCATATATTCCCCCCTCTAATTTGTTGTGGACTTTTGCTAGAAATACATTGCAATTTAATTTTTAGAGATACGTATGTGAATAACCAAAGAGAGAGAGAGAGAGAGAGAGAGAGAGAGAGACGTACCCACTATTCTGGACAAGCAATTATTTTCATTTCACTGGCACCTTCAGCTATTAATTCTTTCTCATGGAATATAATTAAAAGACTTCCCTTTGCCAAGTGTTTTTGCCACCTCCTTCTTCCTAAATAATTTCACACCGACATTAAAAAAACCAAGTTTTGTTTTGTTTTTATAAAAAAAAAATCTACCACGGATTTAGTATAAAATAAAACAAGATGTGTTATAAGGCCTGTACTTTACAGAGCTGTATTTGAGTACATTTCAAATGAATGTTTGTTAAACAGGGGGAAAAATCAGCCTGGTCATTGTCAGGAGTCTAAGAGAATTAGGTGATGAGAGAACAGGAAGACTCCGAGTGGCTTCCATTTAATGAGCACTTACTGGTCCCAAATAAATTAGACAGATTTGTCTTGTTTTATGAGCAAGATCCTGTTTTTCTATTGCATGTTCTTTGTGTCCATAGTCAGGACGGATCTGGCTCTTTGGTTACTAAATAGGCAGCTCATTCAATTGGTGCTTTCGCCCAGGGTCTGCTTGCAAACCAGTGCCAGACTCACAGGCTCTTTGTGCGCTGCCCTCCCTGCATGTGTCTGCGCTCCCTTGGCTAGTCAGGTTTTTTTTGTCTCCGATGCTTAATAAGCTTTGAGCCTGGTAGTCAAATGTGGTGGGAACGAGGACAGGACGAGGGTCCTTAGTGAAGGTGTTTGTTGTTAAATAGAACAATTCAGCTGTCTCTTTAGAAAACGTGACAAAAGGAAATGCTCCCTGCTGAAAATTTTCTTAGCCTGTTGCACAAAAGATGAAGTTTGTTTAAGAAATTGCTGCTAAAGAAAGCGTCAACCCATTAAGGTAATTATATGGAACCTGTGCTGTATAACAGCTTAATTGATGTTAATGTTTGTCTAATTGGTGATTGGGAGAGTGCAAAGGACTAAAGGTCTTCATAGCACTTTCAGTCATGGCTTTGAAAGGGGTTCTTCTGGTTTTCACAGTTATAACAATGCCTGTGCGTCTTTCTCAGATTACGCCTTGTTTGCAGCCCCTTACAGCATTCTGCTCCACTACTTAAAGCATAAAATAAGGGTGAAGAGCCATTGTCTAATGCAGCCTTTTTCAAAGAGTGTTTCTGACAGGGATTGTTCTAGGAATCAGGCAGGAGAGAAGGGAGTGGAAGAGGTGAAAGCCACTATCACCCACTTGTGTCACATCCCCAATGAGCTGCAAGAGCCGCCTAATTGCTGCATCTGTGTTTCCACCCCCCCTCTCCCTCCAGGCTCCCATTCTCTTCAACAAGGATCCTTACACCAGGGCCACATGTGCTTGTGGAATCTATCAAACCAAACAAAACAGACACACACACACACACATACACATACGCACCAACCTTTACTGACATTTCCCAAATTTGGCATAAAAAGGGCTGTTAGGGATGCACATATAACCCAACTAAAACGACCTTCTTTAAACAAAAAACACACACCACATATATAAACAACAACAAGCGTTAGGGTTCTCTCCAAATATGTACGTTGGAGACTTTAATAAAGCAGACTGTACATGCTTATCGGTACATAGCCATGTACAGAGAGAGAGGAGGGGGAGGCACCGTAAACAGTAGAGGCAATACCATGTATTAAAGACGGGTCTTTTTCATCTCTTCTTCCTAAAGCCATTTCCTTCTTATAGAAAGGTCTTGAAAGCATGGCTTGGGGAGAGGACCTCAGATGCATTTATATTGTGCCTACCCAGATAAAACAAGAAAGCTGAGCTTGCCCTGAGTCCCACCCTGTCACTCCGCAACAGACACACACACACACACACAATTTCACTGCTCCCCTCCCTCTCAGTGCTGTGCTTCCCAGAGTCCTTTGGATTAAGGACTTGCATTCCTATATTATAAAAGAGAGATATTTTCATTTCTTCCCTCATCTGTTCAAAATACACAAACACACACAGAGCGTATTTCATCCCTCAGTCCTAATGAGGAAATGACGACTTTTATCAACCCTATTAAACATACACCCAGAAGATATCCATTTTAATAAGGGGCCAATTACGATGTGTATCTTCAGCGAGAAGGAACATAGCTTTTACCTTGTTCTTTGGCTCTCCATTTCTCTAATTAATTGAATCTTGAAAATGCTGGACTTTCAGCTTAAGAAAAGCACGAAGAAGGGAACCTAACAACACTGCCTATTCCTTTATGTCTAGAAAGGGCTGAAAAAACACCTGTAATGCTAAAAGACTCAGGCTTTTGTCAGTTTCTAATATTACTTTTCTGCCTAATTGCCATCACTGCTACGTACATTAGGCCTTTTTTCAGCAGGGTTAAAACAGGGCCAGTGATGAATGGAAAACTGATTGTACTGCTGTCAAACTTGAATGTGAGGCTTATTCTAGAGATAGAAGTATGAGGAAAAGGACAGAGAATTGCACTTCATTAAAGCTCTACCAAGCTGATTGGAGTGGAGGAGGTAATTGAGATTTAAAGTGGCATTCCCATCACACTGTCCCTTTTTCAACTTAACAACTGTCATTCAAGCCACATAGGGCAACAATTGGCCAGATTTCCCAGCTCTTCGGAGTAATAAAACAGACACTCACCTTCTGGCTATTCGCTTTACTTACTTTGTTCTAATTTCCAATTCATGTGTCATTAGTGAACGAAGATTGACAAGAAATAGCTTTGACCTCACAGATTTGACCTTCAACCTCAGAGACCCAATTCTAGACTGAACATAGGTTGGAGTATGCTAAGAACACCTTTCCTTTGCACAAGGGTGAATGGCAGTTTTTTTCCCCCCTCCGTGATTTGTACCACCCCCTGCTTGCCACTACATTTAGACTATGAGACATGTCAACTGCCTGTCACAATTACAATAGACACAGCAAACCAGAATTTCCCCCAAATCCAAGGGGAACTTCCTGAACAAAGAGTAAATTTTTACTGCACAGATTTTTGAGACCTCCAATTTGTGCCGGCATAATGAATGCAGCCCACAGACAAATAGGTAGTTGTTAATTATCCCAGCAATTTCTTTTTTAAATGTGCTAACAACACAGCATGCTAAGCCTTCATATCTTACACTGTTACCTGATGATCTCATCACATTTGAAAAGATGGTAGTCTGGGAGGGAGTCATTATTATTGCCAAGTGTGCATGACAATACGTTCCATGGAAATAATCCCGTATATTCATCATGATTTAATCATAAGCAAGCATGACATAATAGAAACGTGGGTTTGACTGTACCTTTCATAGTGGACCGAAGTCATCTTACCTATACAGAAAGCCTTAAAGGGTAACTTGATCATTTTATTTTCCTTGGGCAATTACCCTAAGGCTTGTATATGCTAATTTAGTGTCATATTACTCATCAGAGCAATTTGCGGACGAATAATAACCAAAGGGCAGGACCTATGACCTTAATAAGAACCCTCGACGAATTTTAGCGTAATTCATGCCTTTTCCATAGCTGCTTTTCAGAGTGTGGCAGAAATTTGATGCCAGCAACCCCATTGTGTTTGGGCCATTGTTTCTGTTCCTTCATATTTTGTGAATAAATATTTGGAAGATTTCCGTATTCCACCACCGACAAACACAGTAATTGAATGTACTGTTCTGTTTGTTAGCAGATCTTTAACAACTTGATCTTGTCTTTATTTTCTGTAAAACAGTTTGAAACCCACATAGGTTACTTAGTGCATCAACGTTGGCTTAATGAGATGTGCAATCATTTTACGTCGCCCCCCCCCCCCTTATGATATTCATTCTTCCACATCAAAAGAAAACAACATTGCCAGGCTACTGCATCGACTTCACTCTAATGGGATACACAGTAATTTAGTTTTCTTCTGTAATATTCATTCGTCTATTACAAAGAATATTTGCATAGCTCATTGTGCTGCCCTCTTGTTTTCTGAATTCCCCATTCATGTTGCCACAGAAAGCGAATAAAATGTACTCTATTTTCTAACAGAAGGAGGTATAAACTTTTGTGAAGTCTCACAGTTGTCACCATGTCATTTATAAGTACTGCTACAATCCTCTACCTTTCCCAAATTTAAGCAAATTTCAAAGCGCTGGCTTCTATTCAAAAGCCAGTGATTAGCATATAAATACAACAGAATCATTTTAGAGCAGCGCACGTATCCAGCGTATGACATGGTAATAGTTTACTAATAATTATAAAAACCCATGAATTCTATTGAGCACACAGTACTATTCTCTATTAAAACTGTGTCACAATTGTGTGAAAAACAGGGCTTTGTGTTAATGAAAATACATTATTTTACCATCACTCTGCACTGTTTGTATACTTACTTATTATGCAGCTTCAATATTTCGTTGTGCCAGCCAGAACCAAACCTTTCCTAATATCTGCACAGCTTCCTCTTTCCCTGGGGTAAATTTTAATGTCTAGAAAGGCCAACAAAGGTCAGGATGTTTGGACTGTATCTCAACAGTGCATTTATGGTCATCAAAAGAAATCGTCCTCTAACCACTGGTACTGCTGTAAAGGTTCCTTTTATCCTGCACCTGTGACAATTACCCTGTGTTAGTGAAGCTAACAGGAGTCAGGTTTTAGGTCAAAGGTCAGAGCACTGTCAAGAGGAAGTTATTCTTCAGTCCACTAAATCTGTTATCATTTTCATCTAATGTGACATCCATCTGTCAATCAGGGAATTTAGGCAATTGTCTTATTCTAAGTGCTGCACTTTATGCCTCAAACAGCTCACATTTTCCTCCTTTTCTTATAATTACATTTTTCCACCTCTGAAAATCCATCTGCAAAATAAACACGGAATATCTTTACTCAGTTGCTCTGAAGACCCAGGGTTTTTATACTAAAAGCTGTTTCACTTACAAGATTGAATGACTTTCTGCAAAGTTTGATACTCGTTTAATTTCCAGTTGTTTTGACTTGGTTGGCTTTCAGAAGGAGAACAAAGTTCTTGGAAGTATATTCAAAGTGCCAAAATAAGTTCTTCTTCACAAAGAATTCCTGCCAAATGCTGATCAGGCAACAAAGATGAGAATGGGGTTTCTTTCAGGTAATTCACATTTGGCTCACTTAACACTATTATTTAGTGGGTTCACCCGATATGCAGAGTGTATAAGAGTATACACACTTTTTAATATATGCATGTGCACACACACACCATGTCTGCATACTACGCAATGCAGCAGTTGGCTCCCATTTCTGACCACACGCCAGCTTCATGGGATCCTGGGTGCCCCAGCACTCACAAAATTCCTCATGAAGGGGATGGGCACTCACAAATTTCAGCACCAGGGCCATGCACACTGCACGGCACTCACAGCCCCAGGCTCCTACCGTCGTGGGGCCAAGCTTTGCCAATGTAGCTGAGTCCCTAGTATTTATTGGGGTTTCCTGCCATCCAGCAACCTGCCTTGTAGCTGTGGCCTGTCATTCAAGTGCATGTAGAATCACACAGAGATGTATTGAATTATTACAACACTATTAACACTATTATTATTGTCCAGGTCTGGAAGGACTATGCCAGCGCATCCAACATCCCCTTTAATCCAGTTCCTGTCTCTCTGCTTGTAGGTAAAGGTAAAAATGGACCCCTAGATGGTTAAGTCCAGTCAAAGGCGGCTATAGAGTTGTGGCACATATCTCGCTTTCAGGCCAAGGGAGCCAGAGTTTGTCCACAGACAGCTTTCCGGGTCAGGTGGCCAGCATGACTAAACCACTTCTGGCACAATGGAACACCGTGACGGAAACCAGAGCGCATGGAAACGCCATTTACCTTCCAGCCACAATGGTACCCATTTATCTACTCGCACTGGTGTGCTTTCGAACTGCTAGGTTGGCAGGAGCTGGGACAGAGCAATGGGAGCTCACCCTGTCGTGCGGGTTTGAACCACCGACCATCTGATCGGCAAGCCCAGGAGGCTCAGTGGTTTAGACCACAGCACCACACATGCTTATATACACACTCTGCTTATATATGCCTCTGCTACTACATCCTCCAGACCATCAGCAACAAATATCTCTTTTGTGGCATTAAAAAAGAAAGAATGAAAACAAATGGCCTTTCAGAATGACTACTTATTGGACTTCCCAAAGACTGTGGCTTCCTCCACAATGGCATTTGTTCCACCACTTCCCCCCAGGGATACTCTGAATCAGAGCAAACATCAGTCAGGTTTTCTGACTGATGTTTGCTCTGATTCAGCAGCAAAAAGCAGGTTTTCCCAGGGTGGGGGACCTGTCCCTAGAAAGCATGGGGCAAGCAGAAAACCTCTCAGGCCCGTGCTTCCTAGGGGCGGAACAAGCAAACTGTGGACGAGCCCTGTATTAGGGGCTGAGATACAGGTGTATGTAAGTGATGACCTACATCATCCCACAAGGGGAGGCAGAGCTGAGGGGCCCAAAAATCAGAACAGGAACACACAAAAGCCACAAGTTATTTATTTATTTATTTATTTATTTATTTATTAAATTTATATCCTGAAAGGAGTCCAGGGCAACATGCAAGGTCCTACCCAAACAGGAAGCTTTTGTAGCACTTCCTGTCCAGGAGCAGCCAATAAACAGCTTGAGTGGGAGGTGTCTAGAACCTAAGAGTCTGCGGCCAGAAAAATGTTCCAAGGCTACGGTTATGATAGTTCAACTCATAGGAAGCTGCAAACGGGAGCAAAAGGTCCCTTTTTTTAGCAGTTCTCAACAGAGTTCCTGGTTTGTAGTATCTTTGCTGTCTGGTATAAAAGACCAGCCTGGCTTTTGTCCTATTCGCAAGAGTTTCCACCTATAGTGAATCTGCTATTATCACAAACTGCCCCTCAAGACTGAATAGCTTTCAGTCTTGCAGGATGTTACGGTTTTTGTTGTTTTTTACCCATCTCTCTCACCATGAAATCTGCGGGTCAAAGAGTTTTTTATGGATTGGATCTAGTGACAACTGGAAAGTAAGCAGCTCCATGTCCATTTTTACATAACCACAGGTAAGTTGTTTTCCTTTACAACATCAATAAAGCTATATACCAAACAGGAAGGGAGCTCAACTGAGTGAAAATAGTAAATCTGAATATCATATGGAAGAAGATTATAACAAGCTCAACATGGGTGCTGCATTATTACTCTCTTCACATTTGCTTACCATGATTACACTTGAGGCAAAGTCCTCTCTCACACACACACAAAACACAGGTGTTTATTTCTAGGCTACAGACATGAATTTTATTTTATTTTATTTATTTATTTACTAATTACATACCTGTCCTGTAACAAGACTTCTGTGGGTGGTTCACAAAACAATGTGCATGTGTGTGTGCGTGCGTGCGTGCCTGTATAAAATCAAAATCAAAAGATAGCATGAATATACAGTAGAAAACAGTAAAACATAACAATAAAAGACTTAATTTAAAGTAAATTCAAAACAATTTAAAACTCAATATAATTATTTCAAACAATGTGTATACAACAGCTGAGCGTTCATTTCTTTTTCTACCCCAGCGTTTGGCACAATAAACTAAAACCAACACTGTAAAATGAATGCACATACAAAAAACAAGCTGCTATTAAAATTAACATTTACAATCAAGTATCTAGGAGCAGAGGGACGCGGGTGGCGCTGTGGGTTAAACCACAGAGCCTAAGACTTGCCGATCAGAAGGTCGGTGGTTCAAATCCCCGCGATGGGGTGAGCTTCTGTTGCTCGGTCCCTGCTCCTGTCAACCTAGCAGTTCGAAAGCACGTCAAAGTGCAAGTAGATAAATAGGTACCGCTCCAGCAGGAAGGTAAACGGCATTTCGGTGCGCTGCTCTGGTTCGCCAGAAGCGGCTTAGTCATGCTGGCCACATGACCCGGAAGCTGTACGCCGGCTCCCTTGGCCAATAAAGCGAGATGAGCGCCGCAACCCCAGAGTCAGTCATGACTGGACCTAATGGTCAGGGGTCCCTTTACCTTTACCTATCTAGGAGCAGGACACTGTTTACCTGGTACCCAGTTATAAAATGTGGGTGTTGCCCCACACAGAAGTTCTTGTCTCCAATATTTGCTTGTGTACCTTCCAGAGGGTTGAGGCACCTTGGGTGCTGATGATCTCTGAAGACCAAAAAATTGTTTAGATGGACTTTACAGTGAAGCAGATGAAGGGAGCAGTTCCCACACCTGACCTAGACGCATTCACTGAACACGGATGCCTGAACAGGGCAAGAGTAGTTAGAAGAGGATGGAAGAAGCCGAAACAAATGTTAGCATCATGAGAGAATTAATACACTGCTGCTATGAATAAGTTTCTACTCTGGCTGAACAGAAACAAAAATGGGTGCTGCTGCCATAAGTATTCTGCTCCACATACATTTTTGGGGATCAGCATATTTCCCATAAGTACGGTAACTTGTCACATTCACTTTGATGACTCAAAAGCTATCCTGCCTTCCCACTGCGTCTTCTGCAAAGCCTCACCTTCTTATGTATCTCCATCTCACTGCACTTGGAATTTCTCCAAATGTCGAACGAGACATATGCCCCTCAGGATGCTAAATCTCTGAGGCTAAATTGTCAGAAAATCTTATGCCATTGTGTGGGAAATCATATGTTTGCCAACTACGTGAAGCAACATCCTCTTAATGGCTCTGAAGATTTAATTAAGTTGTGCCTGTTTAAAGAGACATCCTACTGTGTGCTTTTAAAGAAAAACACATTAATGTTGGTGGGGTTGGATTCCCCCCCCTCCTCCCTCAGTGACACCAAAGATCACCTGTAACCTGAGCTGACTCAGTTAAGTTTCCCAACAAGGAGAAAGGCCAGCAAACAAGGAGCAAAGAGATGGTGTCGGTTTCAGTGACAAAGTTCTGCATAGTTAGAAAAAGACAACTTGGAACATTTTCAAAACATAGGCAGATAAATGACTCCTATGAAAAGGAAGTGTGTAACTTGCTGTGACCTGTACACAATGCTTTCCCTCTTTGCTTTTCAAGATAGAATCCCCCTTTTTTTCCCCTCAACGAAAACAACTTCTTATGCCTACTATTAAGGACATTATTAGAAGCAGGTAAGCATTTTGTCTACATTTCAAAACAGCATGCCATAACAATCACAACATTTTGCTGGTGATAGGCTCAGTCCCAATAATGCAAAAAATCTAACATTTTTAGGGAACGTGCACAAGTAAAGCAAAGTTTTGAGGCAGGGAAATAGATTAATTTAATGCAGTTAATTTATTCAGTCAGTCAGTCAGTCACAGAGCGACTACTTCAATTTTAAGAATACAATACAATTTAAAAACAACAACACAAAATTTTATTGATATTTGGGAAATACTCTAATGTGGCAGGGTTTTTTTTAAAAAAAACTTTAAAAAATGAATGAGCCTTTGGATCTAGGTTTCCAGCTCTTTCTTGGCAAGCTCTTTTATAAACTTTTATCTGATTATCTAAATGCATTATCTAAATGCATTATCTAATATGTACATGCATTATCTTATGCACATGCATTTCTAAAAACTGCATTTCTGCTCCACCCCAAAGTAAACTATAAGACAGCCACACTATGTGGTAGCCTGTATACAAGATTGACCTATTTATAAGGTCTTCCCCTCACAAATAAGGAGGAATGATTGCATGAATAAAGCCATAATGGGAGGAACACATTAGGAGAGGAATTCAGCATCAGGCTAAGTCAATCGTTCCACCAGGGCAAGCATTTGGGCTTGCCAGATGGACCAATTCCCCTCTTCTCCCTCTGCACACTGTTTTGGGACTTCATCTGGCCTCCCAAGCCAAGGGGGATGCACACAGGGGAGAAGAAAAGCCCCACGGCACAAACAGAATTCCTTGTGCAGGACTCATTGGGTGAATCCCACCCTAGGTCTTCTTCTTCCCACACAACGATGGGAAGACCTAGCCCCACCTCCCTGGCAAATCCTTATGCTTTACCCTAACCCTTCCACACATTGTAGGATAAGCATTAGTGGCAAGGAGTCTACTCTACTCACTGCTGGCATGATCAGGGGTCTAAATTGAATGGAGAGCCTCCACTGTTACAGCAGATTCTTTGCTGTAGACATTGACCCTCTGATCAGTGGTGGGTTGAGGGTGGGGCAGGGCAGGGCAGAGCATGTAGACATGACAAATGGTGCCAGGCAAACCAGCATGTCATGGTATTCTAAGCACATAAGGGAAACCGTATAGAGCAACAATCACGTATTAATTACTTCCGGTGCAGTACACTCAGCCAACCCGATGTACCTCAGTGGAAGCCTACCAGGATGTGTTTGAACCAGGTCTCGGAAGCCTTTAAAAATGGAGTTTGGTGCCATCCCATGTGCCTGGCGTATCCAAATGTGTTACTCTCATTGTTCAGAGCAGGGTTTCATTGACTGACCAGTTCTTGCCAGTGTTTACCGTGGTACGGTAAGTTGTCCATATGCACTGAAAAACTGGAAATGTGATGTGTAGTGAGTTAATCTAAAGCATTTGTACTGCGCTCTCAAATTCAGTCTACCCCCCCCACACACACATTTTTACACTCCTTCAGGGTCATGAGAAACATGTTTTCCTCTAAGACATCCCCCCCTTTTTTACATTGAAGAAAGAGTATAAAGGCATCGAAACTACATTTTTCCTCACCAGCTTATCAGAGAACCATAAAATTATGCAAAAATTGCATATACCATTATCTGCAAGGATATATTTTTCATTAACTCTGACAGTGGCATACAAGCTCTAGTTCTGAGAAGTGTAGTGATATATCCATTGTCTTCTCTCTCGTTTTTTAAGGCTGGGAATGAACTGAAAACTTTTCTAAAAATCTGGTAAGCAATAAGTATAGTTTTCTAATACCATTAGATGCTGTTTTAAAGATCCCAGTTTTCAAGTGAATGCAGCACTTATAAAAAGTGTCATAGATTGACATCCTTTGAGCATGAAGTTTTCTGTTTATCTTCACTATAGAAACAGAATGTGTATGCTTACACTATATTGGTCTGCTAACACTTCAGCAAATCACTATCACAAGGCCACTAGAATGGCCTTGTGGTTTGACCTTTATTAACGTCCCTAAGCACACACATACACGCACACACACACAATTTAAGCCTGTAGGCCAGAGACACCATTGATCTGATCTGTGTCCGAAGACATCTTGTAAGTCCAAGGTCCATCCATCGATAACCCTTAGAAGCTGCTGTTTATGCACTGTTCCTAGCTTTGACACTATGCATGTACTTTGCAATTATTGAGCAGTTAGAAATCGTGCCTTATAACTGATATGAAACACAACATGCATTCACTGTTCGGAACATATACAATGAAATTTGGATAAGCATGGTTACAAGTTGCTCACCTGTATCTTATAATGAACTGCTGGCTAGAAATTTACAAATGAATTCCTAAGATGACAGGCAGAGTTTAAGTGGTGCTTGAATGCCATTTTTTAAAACGTTCAGATCCAGGTGTAACTTTCAAATGCACGCTAGCCTTTAAAATTGCAGGACCACAGGATTCAAAAATGCCCAAAGCCCATATAATATAATAATAATAATTATGTTTATATGTTTTCACCACCAGCAAGTGGAGCACTTAAAATAAAATAGAATAATGGCCATAGCACTTTATACTGGAATGACACGTGGGACCAATTACACTAAAATGTAAACCAACATAAAATCTATTTAAACCAATAAGAGGGGGAAAGCGAAAGAAAGGGAAAGATATACCAAAAAAACAAAAAACCCATCACCCCTAACACTGAGCTCCCTAAGGCATCTGGTGATTAAGAGTGTTTCAGGTTTCTGGATGTGAAGAGGGGAAAGCCAAGATAAGTTCATCAGGAGCAAAAGGCCACTCGCCCAGCTGCTCTTTTGTTCATGTGGCATGAAGGTTCAGCAGTTGACTGGACCAAGCGTTAGGCTGAGGCCTTGCACAACCCAGCCAATCAGAATGAAGCCTGGCATATATAAGGTGGCCTTATGTTCCTGACGAGCCACAGCAGAGAAAGAATCTCCTGGTACCAGACAAGAACAAACAGGCATGGCCCTGTGGCAGGCATAACTTGTCCAGCCCTTAGCAGAAGCATAAACATTGGTGGGAAGCACCATATACCTTTCAGGAACTCTCTTCGTATTTGCTGCCTTCCAAGGAGCTGCAGAACCCCTGTACACCATAGAATATTCAGGGTCATATTTTATGACCTGCATAGTCAACCTTTGCAGGGCTGCCTCACAAAAAATGGGCTATTAGAGCATGGCTGTTTCATTCTCCTCACGTTGGGAAGAGGGATTGATTGTTAAACCACTGGGAATTGTAGCTCTGTAAAGAAAATGAGGGTCTTCTAGCTTTCAGCACTCATAACTAACTAGGTAAAGGTAAAGGGACCCCTGACCATTAGGTCCAGTCATGGCCGACTCTGGGGTTGTGGCGCTCATCTCGCTTTACTGGCCGAGGGAGCCGGCGTTTGTCCGCAGACAGCTTCCGGGTCATGTAGCCAGCATGACTAAGCCGCTTCTGGCAAACTAGAGTAGCACACGGAAACGCCGTTTACCTTCCCGCCAGAGCGGTACCCATTTATCTACTTGCACTTTGACGTAAAGCTCCCAAAATTCTCTGGGGTACTCAATGACTGTTCAAAGTGGTATCGTAGTGCTTTAACTGTATGGTATGAATGTGGCCTCGGGTTCTTTACATGGCTCTTGAATTTTAGCCTGATGGCTTGCCTGCGTACTTGATGGGATAGCATCCACACATAAATTGAGACCAGGAAACATGGGGGGAGACATTATATGGGCCCTCCCCACAAGTCTCATCTGCCCAGTTCTCACAAGACACTGCTAAGACTTGTAACTTAGCAAATGCTTGCAAAATTCCTTCAAGAGTCATGGCAGTTCATCACAGCCCTGTGAGACCACTATGTCTTTCAAGACCTAAGGTGGACATAGCTCAGTGGTAGAGCATCAACCATGCGTGCAGAAGTT
Source organism: Podarcis tiliguerta (assembly GCF_965153285.1). Classification (NCBI taxonomy): domain Eukaryota; kingdom Metazoa; phylum Chordata; class Lepidosauria; order Squamata; family Lacertidae; genus Podarcis; species Podarcis tiliguerta. Next base: position 99,353,894 of record NC_139534.1, read on the forward strand.
CCCTTGTTCAGTTGCCAGTGTCTGAAACCCTGGAAAACTGCTGTCAGTCAGGGTAGGCCAAGGCTGGGGAATCTGTGTCTCCAACTCCAGTGCTGTTGGACTCCAACTCCCATGAGCCCCAGCCAGCATGGCCAATGATCAGAGACAAAGAAAGCTACAGCTCAACAACATCTGAAGGGCCGCAGTCTCCTCATCCCTGGCATATATAATCCTGAGCTGGATGGATGGATGGTCTGACTCAGGATAAAGGTGCTCTTCATCCCTCTTCCTGTCTTATCTGCAATACCGAAAGGGTGCAAGCAACATGGGTGTATAGTGAGCCTCTGCTTTGGGTATTTAAATAGTTTTGGCCAGCCCTGATCTGAGTTCACATATTACTAAGATAATAACTAGATGCTTCATGAGCTGTGCGGCCAAAAATAACAGCCTGGCATCTCTTCCTCCTCCTCCTCCTCTCTCTCTCTGTTACTGCCTGATAAAACAGAGTGTGATGATGCCATGCTTCATGTTCTGTTTTATCAGGTAGTACCATGCCGTATAACATCTAGTTGTTCTCTTAGTCGTATGTGAAGCAGGTCCCAAATAGCACCAGGGCTGGAAATGGTCCAAGCACTTGGGCCATTGTGATTATCCGGGGGGAAGGGGCCATATCTGAACTACCGTGTCCATTTCTGCCTGTAAGTTATGGAAGCATTTGTATATGGATCTTTGATGTGCATTAAAGCCTTTTTTCCTAGACACTGTGTTATCCCTCATTAAAAAAATTCTGGGCTCCTGCAAATGTACTTGCAAGTGCATTGGCAGGAATAATTTCCACCTATGCAAAGAAGATGTCATTTAAGAGAACAAGTTCCCATTAAGGCAAAATCTCCTGTGTTGCTCCTGTCATTCTAGTTGAGGAGGAAAAGCTGGTGCCGTCTTCAACCAAGGAAAATGTTTTCTTGACTGTAACACTGAGCAGCACACAACAAAACCTGCTTATCTGGTGAGATGACAAGGGTATTGCCTCCCACGCAGTTCTGTCCAGGCATTTGATGCGCTTTTTTTCTCCATTATTTTAGTAGCCCGCAATTACATTCCTTGCCAGTCATAAGGATCAAACTGAGCTGTGTTCTTCGTTTCGTAAGGTGGGATAATCAGATGTGAGGTCTTGATGAGCTGAAGATCTTTTAGTCTATTCTCAGATTAATATGGTAATAATCATGGGATGTGAACCTGAACAGAATCGTATTATCTCCCACGAATGCAGATTGCTTTAAGTTAGATTGTTAAGAGATTTGTCATCAACTTTTCTTTCAGCCACCTGCAAGCTCTCTAGAGTTGTGTCTGCTTTATTACACAACCTTGCATCAGTACTCACAGATCCCCTGGCTAGGGAGGCAAAATTTGATTGCAGAATGTATCCATCTCCCAGCATCCATAACTTCCCTTTCCATTGTCATTTCTAAGGAAAGTGTTACCACAGGGCTCCCAAGCCTACCGGTTTGTTTATTCCTTCCTAATGGGTCACTCAAACAACACGTCTGGTGAAGAGTTGATTTTCAATTTTGAATGAAATAAGGATTGTGGACCAGGTTGTCAAACGAAAGCAAAGCAGGTGACACAACCGAGAGCCAGAGTAACAGGCTCTTCATCTTTTGCTATTTGCTTCTATTTGCAACTCTTGCTACCTTCATTTTTAAAAGAACTAATTCTATGGGATCTCCAAAGGCATGATGTAATCTTAAGTAGCAAGTGCTGACTCCTTTGCACAGTATCCTCCTGTGAAGATTCAGCAGGACCAAGTCCTTGATGGATCTGACAGATTTTGATTGTCTTCATGCCGATAAGAAAATGCATGCCCAGATGCATTAAAAGGGAGGGAGTCGCACAAAAGATGGACCCCTGTAGGATGCTGCACAAATGCTGCAGGAAGTGATTTGATGCAACTGTTTAAAGGGGAGAACGTGAGGGTGGGTTGCATATGTGGAAGAAAACCACAACAAGGATTGCTGGCAAACCAACTGCTGGAAGTGCCACATGCTTGTCAGTGAACATCTTGGATCTTGCCTGCACTTCACAATTCAACAGTTTTTGAATGGACCTTTCCAAGAGCAATGATTAGAGGTGCTGGCAAAGCCTGCTGAGTGTGGCAGACGAGCTTTGGAGACTTGCTAAACTCCCCTCATTTTGCATGTCCTAAAACAATACACAAACTGAAACATGGCTATCCTTTGAAATTCACTATTCTCTGCATTTTGTGATGCCATTTTCAATTTTTTAAGAATGTGTACCTTAGGAGGAAAATGTACCTAATAATGCATATATTTGTGAAAATAATATACAAAAGTGCATTGAACGTGGGGAATTTTTTTGCAAAAATGTGTATATTTGGCAAAATTGCAGACAAACCTATATTAGGAAAAATGTGACCAAAAATGCTGAGAATTTTTTGTGAAGGCTTTTTATAAGATCACAAACTGATATGGAAATGGTGTGTGTTAGGAATGTAAATAAATGAGGAACTCTGAGAAACCAAAATGGACAGATTTGTTTACCCTTAGCTCTTGTTCCAAGTCAGCCAGACTTCTTGATCCCCCAATCAGCTTTCCCTATCCTTTAAGAATCTCACTTAATAGGCCAAGAGAAGCAATGAAGCTCTAGCTGGGAGAAGAGAGGCTAGAGATCTTTTTTCCTCTCTTTAACCTCTCCAGCCCACTTCATGTAAGAAAAAAAGTGCAACTCTCAACAGTCACCAGGGTTTTCTGCTTTTCCGCACTAGCAGTGCACCGAAAAGACAAGGGGGTAAAGAAAAGTCTCCATCTTTCCCTCCTCTCATCTTACAGCCAGAGCACTACCATCGCTGACGCTAACCAGCAAGTGGTGCTTTTGAAAGGGAAGTGTGGGGGGTCAAAGGGCTGGCTGGATGGTGAGGTTTGTGAAAGAGAGTGGATTTGGATTGGCTCTGGAAAATAAGCCAAGTTCTTGCTGGGAGTTTTGGAAATAAAGGTAAAAGTAAAGGGACCCCTGACCATTAGGTCCAGTTGCAGATGACTCTGGGGTTGCGGCGCCCATCTCGCTTTACTGGCCGAGGGAGCCGGCGTACAGCTTCCAGGTCATATGGCCAGCATAACTAAGCCGCTTCTGGAGAACCAGAGCAGCGCACAGAAACGCCGTTTACCTTCCTGCCAGAGTGGTATCTATTTATCTACTTGCACTTTGTGCTTTTGAACTGCTGGGTTGGCAGGAGCAGGGACCAAGCAACAGAGCTCACCCTGTTGTGGGGATTTGAACCGCCAACCTTCCGACTGGCAAGCCCTAGGCTCTGTGGTTTAACCCACAGCGCCACCCGTGTCCACATTTCCATTTGCCCTGCTGCTTTCCCTCGGAGAAACCTGCCATTTAGCACTAAATCGGAACAAACAGCAATCGGGTTTTCCATGGATTGCCATTTCATAGAATTATAGAATTGTTGAGTTGGAATTTGTTCTTATTTAGCACCAAAGAGTGGGCTTTCCTGGGGAAAGCAGCAGGGCAAAGGGAAAACCACTCAGAACTGTGCCTGGAAAGCAAGGGGGAAACAGAAAACTGCTTGCACATGTGTTTTCTGGGGCCACATGTTGGTGGTGAAGGGGCCAGAGGCAAAGGTGCGCAGAGTAATGAATGCAATTTTTGCCTTTACTGTTTTTGTTGTTTAGTCGTTTAGTTGTGTCCGACTCTTTGTGACCCCATGGACCAGAGCATGCCAGGCACTTCTGTCTTCCACTGCCTCCGCAGTTTGGTCAAACTCATGTTCTAGCTTCGAGAACACTGTCCAAGCATCTTGTCCTCTGTCGTCCCCTTCTCCTTGTGCCCTCAATCTTTCCCAACATCAGGGTCTTTTCCAAGGAGCCTTCTCTTCTCATGAGGTGGCCAAAGTATTGGAGCCTCAACTTCACAATCTGTCCTTCCAGTGAGCACTCAGGGCTGATTTCCTTAAGAATGGAGAGGTTTGATCTTCTTGCAGTCCATGGGACTCTCAAGAGTCTCCTCCAGCACCATAATTCAAAAGCATCAATTCTTAAGCGATCAACCTTCTTTCATTCCTTGAAGAAGGTAACAGTGGTTGCCCAGACCTCGTTGCTGGCTGTGAAGGGGGCCCCGTGCTTCAGGGCCTCCAAAATGTAGGTCTGCCACTGAGGGTGGAGAGCAAGGAACCCCAAAGTAGGTGGAGCCAGAGCCAATGCCAAACAGAGTCAAATGATTCTATGTTCCACTCCCCACCCACCCCCGCTGAGCTCTACAACAGCAACACTGAAGCTGAGGAGGAGGGAACTGACAGCCACAACGGCCCTCTGAACTGGTTGTATGTGAGAGAACAGGTGTGCCTAATGGACCAGCTTCCACCGCCCTAATGCCTAGGTTTAGGAATCCCAATAATTCTCAGTAACATGACAGTACCACAGATATCAGGGTTCTTTGCAGAAAGTCTTAGAAGAGCTTCAGGCAGATTTAAATGCATGATATAGATTGGCAGCTCATGCTGTCTTGTAGATATCTAAGCCATGTAAGGCCAGACAAAATTAATGAGAGTGTTATAAATCTAGATTAGGCATGCAAGCCCAGGATGAGGCAGTCAGTCAGGAATTGCAGCAGACCTAAAATTGCTTCAGAGTTGGGAGTAATATTTGAAGCACTGATGTGTCCTCAGCTGTATAAACATAAACTTTAAAACCTGTTTCTGTCCAAGAGGGCCTTCCCAAAAGTTAGACAAGGGAGAACATAGATAAAAGAAAGGAGAGCATAGAGGGAAATATGTTGAATTATACGTGCATTTTCTATAGATGAACTTGTGTTTATTTTGAAGAGGATTGGTAATATTTATCTTACACAAGAACTGTATGCATGAATATTTAGTGTAATTAAACTTTATGTACAGGAAAGAAAATGATCAAGTCCACCATTCTGAACTAAATTAGCTATAATTAGTTGAAAAGGTTCTTTTACTCTCCTATTTCAGGCTGTTTCTATCGTAACTGGATCTCCAATTATACAGCAGGTTCAAATGCTTTTTCTATAATCCTATTGGAATTCTGAAAATTACTGGTTTTGCAGCCATAACACAGTTGCAGTATTCCAAAAGGATGATTTCCTTCCATTTTGTTCAGTGTTGTTCTTTTTTTAAAAAGAAATAAATGCTTCCTGAATACAAAACCATACCCATTCTGAATATTCAAAGTGTTGTGCGTAATTTTGCAGCTTCTTTTTATATCATTTTGTCCATTGAATCCCCTTTTTAAAAAGAACAATTTTCTAGGATAAAACATTATCCTAAGAGCAGCTTCACTCTCACTGATATGATGATGATTGGGAAATTTAGATTCCCGGCATATGAATACATTCGAAGAGGATCTCTCTTCCCCACCCCATACCCACAAAATCTAAGCTACAGAAAAGAGCTCAAGTATATTACAAATAAATAATCAAGCACCTTTTCAGAAATATGCCGTGCATAATAAAGTCATGCTTATTCAAAAGTGGCCAGTTTGGTCTCTTCAAGAACACAGATCACTCTTCTCCCCACCTTCACCCTCCCACCCCCCATCAGTGTTGATTTTTTAACTGGGTGGTGGAAGCGCCAAGGTGACAGGGCTGTGAACAGGTAAATCGTCCAGGAATAGAAATGTATTCAGACATGGAGCCAGCTGGTATTGTGTTGCCTTTGTGTCAGTGATCCATGTTGCGTTCTGTAATAGGGACTGTTCAGACAGTCTGTTGCACAGCTGTTCTCCCTTAAAAATGAAAAGCCAGGTCTGTTAGTGGTATCATTCGACAGGTATTATAATGACAGTAAGGTTTTCATTGCATTTTATTTTAATGTAGTATATATCTTATTGGAATGAATCAAGGAAGGGGAAGTTTGTCTTGTCTCTTTCCAGCTTTTCTCTCTCCTTTAAACAGTCCCATGGTTTGGGAGGTGGGTATGAAATTAATCACACCTTTTGACCAATTGTTTCCCAGCTTGCTGTTTTGTCTCCTTTTTCTGCATGCAGTTGGTGGGATCTAGACTTTGCTCCTCTGCCAGTGAGTGGAAAAGGCGCCATCTTGAGCCCAGAATTGGAGGGGTGGGGCAGTGCTGAGTGTAACATCATGTGCCCAGTGTGCGACAAGCACATGTGTTGTTATGTGCACAATGTGTTGTGTGTGCGATGCCACAGCATTTGGGAGGAGGCTGAGCATGGAGCACAGCGTGGCCTAGCTTCCTCTTTCATGCCCAGGAGGAGCCAGCCAGTGAACCACACTGCGCTCAGTGATTAGCCTCCTCTGCCCCTTCAATATTGAGGGGTCCTGGCCCCGTGCTAGCAGATTTTGAGGGGGCCAAAAACACCTCCACCCCTAGGAGTTGGCGTGCCTGGTGAGTGGTGCTTACTCCCAGAGTGGCGTTCAGCTGAATCAAAAGCCTTCCATGGATAGAACAAGCTTTTCTATCTATGGAAGATTAAAGAGTCTGGATCCGGCTCAACAGAAAGAAGTAATTAAAACCTGCCTGACAGCAAAAGATTTTAAGAGATGGTTCTAGCTAGGCAAGGAGTTCCAAAACTCAGGAGTGTCCACTAAGAAGCACATGGTCACCATCTTCATAATTGTCTTCCACATCATCAGCAATTCTAAAATTGATGTTCTGCCCTTCATTGGTCAGTTGGCATTCCCTGCGTGTCTCTGATTAGTAGAGCTACAAAATTAAATACATAATCATTGCAATATTGTAAGCTTCCAGTCTTGACTGGAATTCCGAGGCAACAAGTGCAAAATAAATGTTTTGTAAAAGGGAGGGAAAGAGCACACATTTTCCCTCTGCATATATCTATGGAACTCTCCAGAATGTCAGTAATGATCATAGGAAACAAGCTAAATTACCAGCCTAACATGGTTCATGTCGTGTAGAATTAGGATAGTGACCATGTACGATTCCATTCATTTCAATGTGGCTTGCATAGAACAACAATCTGGGGAATTGTGACCTAGATGTTCACCATTGCCAACATTCTTTTCAATTTCGGCAGGTCTGCAAAAAACAAATCTGTTGCAAAGCCTCCTTTTCTTTATATCTGCCACTTGGTGATATTTCACCCAAATGAGGAAAACCCACGTTCCCAAGCTTTCTAACTGGAAATAAAGCACACCAAACAACCAAAATGAAAACTGGAATGCCTCTTTTAAGAAGATTGTGATAAATGCTTGACTGAGCCCAGCATCGGTTAGACTGAACCCAGCACTGCAAGGCATAGGAAACAGGATGGCTGTCCATCTCTGTTGGGCTTATCAGTTGGCATGAATCCTGTGGAGGTGTCATGGAGGGACGGGATGGTTGGATCCTGCGGAGGAATGGAAGGAGCTCAGGCAGTTGGACCTGGGTGACCCTAGCAGGATTGGTGAGGTGAAATATGGACTCCAAGAAGTGTCTGGAGAGGAGGAATGAAGAACTGGATCCTGGGTGGGACCAAGTGGCCGGGCTTGGGAGTGTTCTGCTCCTGTTGACTGTTGGGTACCTCTAATCATACACCTCCTGCTGCGGAGTGGCCCTTGGTACCTCCTTCTGCCAGCAAGGAGCTTGTTCCTCTGAAGGAGGCATCTGAAAAATGGAAGCTGAGTCAGTGCTGATCCCATCTCCATCTCCAAGGGCAGTAATGACCAGGACATCATTGATAATGTAATTCCTTGGAGGGGGGAGAAAGGGGGTCGATCCCATTGGTCAAGTGGAAGTCATTTAGTCTGCACGAAGCTCTATTTGGAATACAAACCTAGGTCAGCTCCTAGGTTAACATACATTTTCTCCTAGAACCTGAGGAGAAGTGCACTATGACAGGAAAAATGGACAGCAGCAATGGGTTGGTTATCATTTGTCCAACTGCCTTGCCTCTGTGACTGGGATAATGACATTGCCCTCATGTCCTGCTTCCATAGGTTGGCCTCTGTGAAAACAGAATGCTGGATTAGATAGGCCTTTGGCCTAATCTAGCAGGACTTTCTCTCTTTTTTGCTCCTGATTACTGTCACCCTCAGCTCTTGGCTGCCACTGACTTGTGGAAAGACAACCGACTGCATGCTGTAAGGAGGTGTTCTCCAAGAGTGCAGTCCTGCTTGCCACGGGGGTCAGCTTCACTAGTGTGTTCTCTGCAAGGGATGCACTGGTAAAGCAGCATCCAGCAGGATTGAACCCATCCTGCTCTCTGGGGTGTGGAAGGGGTGTGGAAAGGAGACCCAGCATCTCCCTGCTTTACTATCTCCCAGGTAGGGTTTAACAAAACCATAATCCAACATTAGCCCCTATCCCCAAACTGATTTGCCATGCACAGCCCTACAAATCAACAAATTAAATTATCCATTTATAAATCTTAGTATCTTTTGGTTTCTTCAAATTCCAGAATTGTTTTTCTTTAAATAATATTGGGGGAAAGTGACACAAAAGATACAGTTTTTTGTGGCGGCAGCAGGGGGGGGAGGGGGGCGTGTTGAGATGCTCCCAAAGCTCAACAACTATGTCCGGATTTTCACTTTGGGGAATATGGCAACCCTATTAATGCAAAGTACTGCTTCTAGGATTGCAGCTAGATCTTTATTTCTATTTTACTTAAAAGGGGATGGGGAGAGAGAGAGTGAGGTTTATAGCTCCTTTGACTCAACTGTGCCTCCGTTGTTAAAGCCCCCACAAAATCTGGGTTTCTCAATGGAAACAATGATGCAGGCTCAGCTATGGTGGAACAATTTCCAAGTAATAATAACCAAAAATACACAGTTCTGCAGGAGAAATTATGTGCTTCCTTGCGTGGGAGGTGCATTTTATTCACAAGGAAGCAAGATGAATGCAAATCAGTTACATTTTGTAGGAAGAATTTATGAGCAATATGCAAATAACAGACAAAAGCAAATATCTTTGTTGTGCACATTTTTAATGTAATAGAGGCATCTTCACTGTCAGGTGCAGATTATTATTTTTTTGGTTTGTTTGTTTCTTATTGGAGAGGGAGGTTTATAGCTCCTTTGATTCACATGCAGCTGCTGACAATGAAATTACGCCACTTCTATTCCCCTGTAAGTTCCAAAATATCTCACAGCCTACATTTCGCATATGTGGTCCCTAAATATGATACCTTTGGCATGTAAGACTATTATTGGGACTGTAGCCACCACTGCTCCCACTGAGGGACAAATTTCACAAAAATGGCAGGCCCATGTTGAGTTTGGTCACCTCTCTTGATAAGGTGTTGGCACACTTCTCTGTGTCATCATGACGTCACCACATTACACTTTTTCCATCCCCTGACAGTAGCAGCCAGTGAAGAGGGTTCAGAATAGTATGCAGTGATGTCATGGATAGGCATGCCTAAATATATCTCTATTACACTGAAGAGGGGAAAACTCAGCACATTTTTGACAGCAGGCAGGCAGGCAGACCACTGTTGAGATTAATTTTGCCTTTAAGGGGAGTGGCTGCAGTCCCAAGGATTGGTGGCAAAGCATCTGACTTACATGCAAAATATTCCAGGTTCAGTCCCTGGCATCTGCAGGTAGGACTGGTGTCTGTCCCCTGCCTGAAACCCCTGGGCTCGCTGCCAGTAGTTATAGACAGTGCTGAGTGAGATGGACCAATTGCCTGCTTCTGCATAGGACACCTTCTTCCATTCCTAATAAACACCTATGATAAGGAGCACATCTCTATCCCCACCTCCCTGCATAAGGCACCTGTGGGGAACTGCTAAGCTTTCAGTCCTGAGGTCTGGGAGGCAATAGTTTCGAAAAACTATTCTGCAGAGTGCTATTCTTCCCACTATTCATGTATGAGACTAGTTTCATGACATTTCTATCCACGTGTAGTGCTATCCAAAAAAGTAGCACCCAACTTTGGAAGTGAGATTGCAACTACTAAATATGCAAAAGAGAAGTGGCCAAATGTGAGACTCACAGATTGGCAATACAGCATGTACATATGAATCCTGTGCTTATATTATCAGTCAAGATGACTCAAAGGAAAAGGGGGGGGGGGGTAAAATAACACCCGGAGTAGTACCGCTCTTACAAAAAAACAAGGAAGTCTTAAAGTGACAATTGCAGATTTGAAGTCCAAGCTTCCCTTTGCTAACAAAGGACAGAATTAGGATCTGCAGCGGATATAGCCATCCCTTAAAACAGAATTTGAGAGACATTGCTCCCACACGATCCCATTTGGACTTTTGTCACATCCAACAATTCTTCCAGGCATTCTCACCTTTTTAAACAAAAGGTTCTCACCCTTTTAAAAAAACTGAAATCTATCCTAAATCTAGGATAGCTAAACAAACTGGGACCACGGAGCACAAAATCCATGAAGGACACTGACAAACTAGAACGTGTACAGAGGAGGGCAACCAAAATGGTCAAAGGCCTGGAAACAATGCCTTATGAGGATCGGCTAAGGGAGCTGGGCATGTTTAGCCTGGAGAAGAGGAGGTTAAGGGGTGATATGATAGCCATGTTCAAATATATAAAAGGATGTCACATAGAGGAGGGAGAAAGGTTGTTTTCTGCTGCTCCAGAGAAGCGGACACGGAGCAATGGATACAAACTACAAGAAAGAAGATTCCACCTAAACATTAGGAAGAACTTCCTGACAGTAAGAGCTGTTCGACAGTGGAATTTGCTGCCAAGGAGTGTGGTGGAGTCTCCTTCTTTGGAGGTCTTTAAGCAGAGGCTTGACAACCATATGTCAGGAGTGCTCTGATGGTGTTTCCTGCTTGGCAGGGGGTTGGACTCGATGACCCTGGTGGTCTCTTCCAACTCTATGATTCTATGATTCTATGATTCTATTCTATGACAGTAGAAGACAGAATTGCCACCCCGAGGTACCAGAGTATCGTGAATGTGAGTTCAGCTGTTGCTTGATTCTCATGGCTGAACAAGAGAGGCTGCACTCACCCTCTGATATTATCAGCCTACACTGGGTACTGTGGGCCATTCAACAGGTCTGGAACCTAGGAAGTTCCCTTAGGAACCAGACCATGGGTTCCTCTAGCCCAGTATTGTTGACTGATTGACAGCAGCTCTTCAGGTTTGCAGGCAAGGGCCTCTCCCCCAGCCCTACCTGGAGATGCTTGGAGCTGAACCAGGGATCTTTTGCATGTGAAGCATGCACTCTACCACTGAGCTACAGCCCTTCTGCCTTGGCACACTGCTTCTTCTGCCATTTCTGATTCTGCTGCCTCCAAGCAACGCCCATTGATATGGGTGCAGAGCTGCACACCTACCCTCCATTACTTCTCAGCAGCGATGGCAGCTTAGTACTCAATAGTAGATTGTCCCAAGGCTGCAATCCTTTACTAACCTGTTGGGGTTAAGCTCCATTGAATTCAATTGGATTTACTTGCAGTGCATTTGTACATGATTGGGCTAGGCAATAAATAAGTTGTGTCGGATGGTTATAATAAATGATTTTCAATTCTGATTTTATGTGCTCCTTAGACAGTTTTGCTACATCAGATAGCATGTCATAAAGGTTTAAGGATGCAATCCTATCCTCATTTACCTGAATAAAATATACTGAACTCAATGAGACTTACTTCTGAGTAGACCTATATAGGATTGCACTGTAGGTGTATTTTAGAAGCAAACATAGGTATGATGCAGCCGATACTTTGAAGGAAGCCCATTCCTTCAAAATAGGGTGCATGGAAGTCAATGTGGTTATACTATCCCATAAGACTGCACTCCTATGCATACCTTCTTGGGAGTAACCCCCAGTGAATTTATTGGGGCTTCCTTCTCAGTACATACACATAGGATTAGGCTGCCAAATAAATAAAGGATCTGGGAATGGTGCAGCTGCCACATCTTCTTCCAAGTATCAATGGATTTGCAAACTTTTAAAGGCAGAACATTTAGACTTTTGCTGCTTTGGAAAGTTCTTTTCCTTATTTATTCTTTTACATGGAAGTTTTATATGAGAATGTTAGTCATTTCAGAGTAAACAACAGATGTTTGCACCTATATTATGGGTTAGTACTGAATCGGTATTAAACAACAATGAGACAACATGTCAAAAACATTAATGGTAAACAAATGTGTCAGCACGGAGCAAAAATAATCAAAGTTCATTTCGTCTCTGAAAGAGACAGCAAAAAATAGCACCTTTTTAGTAGATCTGCTCCTGGAGTGGCATCTAAAGGCATTCAGAGAGGGGAGTGGGGATGAGCAGTTCCAAACGAAAACTATTTAAAAGAGCAACCCACCTGTCGCAGAAATATCTGGTTTTTCAAACTTTCCCCCCCTCAAATTCATTCTTCCTTCCACATACACACACAAAAAGAAAGAAATGGAAAGAAAAGAAATGAAACAGAATGTTGGTCCAACGCCAGCCTGGCAGCTTAGGCCAACTCCCCAAAGAGTTTTTATGCTGGTTTCTGATGACCCAAAGCTGCAGGGGAGAGAAGAAGGACAGCTTAATGAAGAGCTAATCTGATACACCCTATTTTGTCCAGGAGTGTGGAACCTCCAACCCCAAAGCCTGAATAGGCTCACCAGGCTTTCCCCTTTGGTTTGCAAGGCCAGACCCTCCAAGTGTCCCAGTTTTACAAAAGCCATCCCAGTTTCTGATTTGATCCTGGGATGTCCCGCATTTCATTAGGACTTTCTTGTTTTCATCGGCAGGTACGGTAGGTTGTCCCTATTTTCATCAGAGAAATGTTGGCAGGTATGGATTTTTCTGATCCCTGAGCCATCTGAAGGCAGCCCTGTATAGAGAGGTTTTCTTAATATTTAATGTTTTGTTATGTTTTTATAATATTGGAAGCTGCCCAGAGTGGCTGAAGCAACCCAGTCAGATGGGTGGGGTATAAATAGTAAAATTATTATTATAGAGTAGGATGTCCCTATTTTCATTGGAGAAATGTTGGAGGATATGCAAGGCTGTAATAATAATAATAATAATAATAATAATAATAATAATAATAATTTATTTATACCCCGCCCTTCCCAGTTCAGAAAACTGGGCTCAGGACGGCTAGCAACCCATTTAAAACACTTAAGAACATAAGAAGAGCCAGCCTGAAACAGGCCAATGGCCCATCTAGTCCAGCATACAGTTCTCACAGTGGGAAGGCTGCAAGCTGGGCTTGAGCGCAGCAGCATTCTGTCCAGTGGCAATTCCCAGCAACTGGGATCCAGGGGTGCACTGCCTCTGGTAGTGGAGGTCATGCTATGCTCTCCTCCATGATGTTGCCTAATCCTCTTTCAAAGCCAACCAAGTTGGTGGCCCTTGCAGCCTTCTGGGCGCCACATTCCAGTACTGGTTCCAGACACAAAAAGCACATGGAGCAATAGAGGTGACTCTGAATTTTTTAGAGTAGGGCTACAGTCCAGAGGCTGTGCAGATCAGAGGTTTCTGCATGCGCTCACACCTCTCAAGGACACATTCCAGCCAGCAAAAGCACTTGGAGGTTGCAGAGCAGCTTGGGTGCCCCCAGGCTTGAGGATCTTCTTCCCTGCATATTTTACTTGCAAAAATATGTTCAAATAGTCCTGTGTATCGAAAATGGGTGTGGATTTTTGTTTACCAAACAGCAGTTCCTCTTTTTGCAACATTGAGGAGTCATATGGCAGGGAAATCTGATCCCCTTTGGAGCACACATCCCTCCCCAAATGTTTTATTGATCATGCCCAAGCCCTACGTTCCTATATGTGCTGAAATATTTGAGAAGCTAAATGGGGTCTTGTAAGAGTGGGATAGGGATGTGGGGCCATACTGTATTCCCTAGATGATCAATCTTACTATAACATTAAAGCCACTATTTTGCTTATCACAAAATGCTAAGTCTAAATTAATATTAATAATGGAGACAATTTAATAGCTTGTAATTTAGCACTAGCGAAACAGATGCTTCTGCTCACATATTTACACTTTCATTGATAAAGTTAATTGATAACAATTCTTCAGCAAAGTCAACAGACATGGAATGTTTTTAGTTTTCTGTCCCAAAGGAGGTGATCTTTTTTGCTTCTTTCTGAATCATTTCCACATGAACTGTACATGACCTTGTCAACCTAGTGAAACAATTGAGCATCGAAATACATCCTCTCTGGCTTACAACTGGGCTTTACGTCTTGCTGCACTAGCCAGTAAGCTTCTTTTTTCAGATAAAATATAATAAATGGGGTTCCTGAGCAGCACGACACACTTAGCACTCACCACTGTTAACCACTACCTTCCCATTGCAACATAATAAAGAGAAGTGTTAATTTGATTTGGTTTACACACAATATTTGTGGGGCTGGATTCTGGAAGCAGGCTATACCCTTTGCAGCTTATTTGCAATTTGAAATGGGTCTGGACTATTTGAAGCAGAATCCTCAGGTGGCTGTAGGCCCTAGCGGCTAAAAGTGAAATAATTGTCAGAAATGGGGTTCACAGGCGTCAGATTCTACACAAGGGTGAGGGAAAGACATTTATTGCCCATGTTTCCTCTAAGGAGGTCTCGCCCTCCATAATTTATCCCTGGGAAGTAGGTTAAGTTGGGAGACAGATACTGGCCCAAGATCACATGACTGAGTAGGGATTTGAATGTTGATCTCCCAGGTCCTAGCCCAATGCTTTAATCCATGGGTAGGCAAACTAAGGCCTGGGGGCTGGATCCAGCCCAGTTACCTTCCAAATCCAGCCTGTGGATGGTCCGGGAATCAGCGTGTTTTTACATCAGTAGAATGTGTCCTTTTATTTAAAATGCATCTCTGGGTTATTTGTGGGGCCTGCCTAGTGTTTTTACATGAGTAGAATGTGTGCTTTTATTTAAAATGCATCTCTGGGTTATTTGTGGGGCATAGGAATTTGTTTCTTTTTTCAAAATATAGTCCGGCCCCCCACAAGGTCTGAGGGACAGTGGACTGGTCCCCTGCTGAAGAAGTTTGCTGAGCCCTGTAACCGCTACACCGCATGACTCAACACACCCAAGCACACATCTTGCATTAATTACGAAACGGTGGTGATGGACAGAAGAATCTCATTCACACCACAAAAATCTCATCCATTGCAGAAGCCTACAATTCATGCACATGGGTCCACAGAAAAACTTGGTAGAGTTGTCTCCCATGCCCCCCTGCTTCCTAAAGCACCACCAGAGCATCACTTACACTGATGAGGTCCCATGAACCTAATATTTGGCTATATGGTTTAGCTCTACCTCTGAACTAGTGAAGGCAGTGAAGGTGCTGTGTGAGTGTCTGGAGGCAGTTGCAGGATGGGTGGCAGCTAACAGATTGAGGTTGAATCCTGACAAGACAGAAATACTGTTTTGGGGGGATAGGAGGCGGACGGGTGTGCAGGACTCCCTGGTGCTGAATGGGGTAACTGTGCCCCTGAAGGACCAGGTGCACAGCCTGGGAGTCATTTTGGACTCAGCTGTCCATGGAGGCAGAAGTTAATTCTGTGTCCAGGGTAGCTGTCTACCAGCTCCATCTGGTGCGCAGACTGAGACCCTACCTGCCCATAGACTGTCTCACCAAAGTGGTGCATGCTCTGGTTATCTCCCACTTGGACTACTGCAAGGTGCTCTCCGTGGAGCTACCTTTGAAGGTGACCCAGAAACCACAACTAATCCAGAATGCGGCAGCTAGACTGGTGACTGGGCGGGACTGCCCAGACCATATAACTCCAGTCCTAAAGGATCTTCATTGCCTCTCAGTATGTTTCTGAGCACAATTCAAAGTGTTGGTGCTGATCTTTAAAGGGCTAAACAGCCTTGGCCCAGTATACCTGAAGGAGAGTCTCCTCCCCCATCATTCAGCCAGGATACTGAGGTCCAGCTCTGAGGGTCTTCTGCTAGTTCACTCACTGCAAGAAGTGAGGTTACAGGGAACCAGGCAGAGGGCCTTCTCAACAGTGACGCCCTCCCTGTGAAACACCCTTCCTTAATATGTCAAGGAAATAAACAATTATCTGACTTTTAGAAGACATCTGTATCAGGAAGGTTTTAATGTTTGATGTTTTAGTATGTTCTGATATATGCTGTGAGCCACTCAGATGGGCAGCGTATAAATAAAGTTGTTGTTGTTGTTGTTGTTAATTGTAGCTGACAAGCATCATACCCAGGTGGCATACCCATTTGCTACAGTCAATGTGCTTCTGAAGCTATGGTGGCATAAGCCAAAGGGTGTTCCATTATGCTCAGCAATAGGAGTGGAATATCATATGTTATTATAGCCTGGCCAACTATTTTTGCTATTGCATTTCATAGGATCAAAACTACCCCAAGGCATACTGAAGACTAAATACTGAAGACCACAGTGCCACTCTCTCTGCGTTGAGACTTATAGATGGTCATCCCTATAAGTAGGCAGTCCACATCATTTTCACTTCAAGTAATTAATAAAGCATGGATATTTGGTGTGGCACTTTAATCTCCAGCCACAATCTGGATTACATTTCTGTTCACATAAATTGAGGCCCTCAATTTTCACTGCTTCCTTCTTCTCACTGGTGAAAGCAATTCCATTGGATAAGGAGAGGGTACTCAATGATGACAGCAATAGAACAATCCATATACAATTCTACCCAGAAGAAAGCTTCATTGATTTCAATCGGAACTTACTCCCTGGTAAAGGTGTAGTGGGTTGCAACCCGAATCTCTTTGGATTCACAGTAAGAGCATCCATACTATTCTTGCATGGTTTCAAGAGCAACCAAAGCCTATTTGTCCAAAATATGAAACAGATATATTCAAAAGGAGAGGTCAAAACTAATTAATTTCCATTTGGACAGGATGAATCCATTTCTCTTTGTGGTCGTCCTGTTCTGGCTGGATAGAATCACACTCCCCTCAAAGTACTAGAGATACCTCTTGCTTCCACATTGTTCCTGGATGCCAAGGGCACAGCCAAGAACAACTGTCCCTTTTGGCAGTATTAGGCTGGTGCACCAGTTGCACCTATTCTGAAGTCAGATTGGTGGGGACAAACAGCAGAGCCTTTTCAGTGGTGGCACCTGTATTTTGGAATTGCCTCTTCAGAGAGGCTCACCAGGCCTCCTTTGCCCACTTTCTGGAAACAAGTAAAGGCCTTTTTAAAATCAAGACAGTGATACTCTAGATTTGTATATACTGCAACGTTCAAAATAGTCACTAGAAAATTGTTAATCTTAAAATGATATTGTGTCTGACTTTAAATTACACAGTGTGGGTTTCACTTGGCATTTTTGGATATTGTGTTTCAGATTGTTTATTATTGTATCATTTTACTTTGTTGTGAGATGCCCCTGAGGTCCTGTTGGGCCATGTGGCTTAGGTGCAAATCCCAAAAATAAAATAAAAATAAATACAGCTATCACTATGGCTATTGTGACAATTACGAAGCATTTCTAATTAATGAAATGGAGAGTGAGCTCATATTCCTTCTGCCTGAATAGCTATTATTGCCAGTCAATGAATTGTAGCCTTAAAACAAGGGGAGGTCAAGAGGCTTATTTATCTAACACACTGAGTTCTATACATGCCTTAAAGGAAAAAAGGGATGTAGGCTTTTTTTTCTACCCTTGGGGTATTAGTCATGGTCCATGGTTCATGGGAAAAACGTAGGAAGTCTCAAAATTGTGTCCCTATTATTTCAATTTCTCTTAGACTTTGAATTCCAAAGTGAATTTCTTATTCTTCCTTTGTAATTTGGCCTAGAAGGGTACCAAGAGCCTTTGGAGAGCAACACCTGCAGTTAGTTACATTCAAAGGCACAAGTTTCTCTGAGGAGTTTCTGAACTGCTTGGTTATTGTCCGAGAAAGGATAAAGACCTAGGTTCTTTACCTGACTGGCAGAAACATTCCTGCCCCAAAAGGACTCTAAACATTGTTTTAGAAGTAATGAGTCCTGCTGGTTTTGTCCTGCAGGAGGCTGAAATCCCACAGGGAAACGTAGCTTGGAATAAAACAGAGAGCTGGAGCTCATAATGAGTTTCCTATCCACAGAGGCCACTGAGCTTTTATGCCGTTCTTTTTCTTCCCTGCAGCTTCAACAAAAGGACCCCAGAGTTGTGGGCAACACTCTTGCCCCTGAAGCGCACAGAAAACTTGGCAGAAACGTACACTTCAGAAATAATAAGTGATCATTCTCCAAAATAAAAGCATAATAATAACTTCAACATAAGTCGAAGAAGAAAAAAGGAAGTTAACTATGTAAGCCTGTTTTGCCAACATGGAGGAAGGTGGGATGAAGCCAAGCAAGCAGAGCTGGTGGAAACAAGGTGGGACAAAGCGATGGGGGAGGAAACCAAAATACTAAGACCTGAGGCAAATAATGAAGGCTCTCCTGGGAAATCTCATCCGATAACATGTGGAAAGCATATTCCCTCAGAATCAGTCCTTGATTGGTGGTCCAATCTGGAATCCCACACCCTCTTTCTAAAGGCAAGATGGCATGGAATCCAGTCTTCCCCAGAGAAAATAGATGATGTCAAGGAAAGAGTCTACATACATCTACTTTTAGGACAGAACAGTTAACACTAAATTTATAGGACAGTTATGAATTTTTCCAAATGAATGTCCTGTGATGATACCTCTGTTGGTTCTAGGGCGTGGTCCCTAGTTTACGGAAGCCATCTTACTTGCATTCAGTTCAGGAGATAGCATTGACTGTGTTCCTTCTCCTCCTCCTTAGTCTCGGTATTGACCCTTGTAGAACTCAGCAAGAAGAAGAAGGATGGGGCGATTTTATCCTCACAACAGTCCTGTGAGGTAGCTTAGGCTGAGAGAGAGATAGGCCCAAGGTCACCCAGTGAGCTTCATGGGGATTTGAACCCTGGCATTCCAGGTCATAATGCAACCAATTAACCAATCGTTAATTGCACCACGCTATCACATATTCAGGGTTGGTTTGATAAAATATGGAAACTGCTTATGATGGACACAGTATCTATACAAATCTATACCACTTTGCTCCCCAGTTTCAAGGATGGTTCCCCATTTGTGATATATGTTATCTCAAAAATGGGGTGTGGGTGTGTAAAAGCCCTGCTAGCCCTACATTTATACTGCAGCACTGACAATGACTTACTTTAAACAACAGCAACTTAATATATGTTGAAGAAAGTGGCACATATTTATAATAAATTCTGCATTTTGAAAGGAACACACAATATATTACAAATTTTCAAGTTCTCTGATAACTCTGAACAGAATGTATGTAAGTAAAAATTGTTGGTTAAGTATAACTGGATGAAAAGTTGGTTAATATGCTGTTCTTTTTTAAAGAAAACTTTTCAAATTATAAATAAAATTAAGATGCTGCCTTTAAGTAGTTGAGTTGTTTATTCATAACAGGTTGCAAGGCTCTGGTAACTTTTGATTCGCACTAAACCTGAACATTGTAAAAATGCCTGGCTTCATTTTTTGAAAAGGATTTTTGAGCCTAGGATTCAAATACTATTCCAGTGAAATATTTTAACTTTGCTGCTTCAGTTGCCCTGTTTAATTAGACAAGTCCAAAAAGTTTTACACTTGATTAGGAAAGGTACACTTGCCACTGACATTTTTGGCTGTTTACAATCCGTAACATATAAAGCGAAGTTTCCCAGACTAAACAGGATTAACTTACAGGGGTATGAAATATAGCAATGGAACAAAGCCCTGAAAAAATAATCCAGTTGCTACTGTCCAGATGGCATGTTGTGGTATATATAATAAAGAGTCATAAAAGAATAACAAAGGATTACAGCACTTTTGAAAAGGAAGCACATTAGGGCAATTACACATACATAAGATACTTCCAAAATTTAAGAACTGGAATAACATGTAAAAATATCCTTAGAAATACTGATCCCATTAGAGAATAATAATAAGCTTTACGGGTACGGTAAGTATGACCCGCAATGTTAAGTCTGGCTTGTTCCCAGGAAAGTTTGCAGCGGTTTTAAGCTTTAGTCACATCAGGCAATATCTAATTGTGGGTCCCAACTTCCCTCTTCCCTGCAGCCCCCATACCCCACCAATATGCTGCAGAGGATTGCAATAAGCCTCTAGAGCAGAATGGGGAGTTCAGGGAATGCAAGGAAGAAGAATCCTGTTTGGTCTTGCAAGAATGTGCAGTGGCTGAGAATATGTGCATAGAGCTGATGAAATAATCAGTGACTACTAATATATACAATGGGACGCGGGTGGCGCTGTGGGTTAAACCACAGAGCCTAGGACTTGCTGATCAGAAGGTTGGCGGTTTGAATCCCCGCAACAGGGGGAGCTCCCATTGTTCGGTCCCAGCTCCTGCCAACCTAGCAGTTTGAAAGCACATCAAAGTGCAAGTAGATCAATAGGTACCGCTCCGGCAGGAAGGTAAACGATGTTTCCATGCGCTGCTCTGGTTCACCAGAAGCAGCTTAGTCATGCTGACCACCGGCTCCCTCGGCCAATAAAGTGAGATGAGCGCCGCAACCCCAGAGTCAGTCACGACTGGGCCTAATGGTCAGGGGTCCCTTTACCTTTTTACTAATATTTGCAGCCTGAAGGAGGAGAGAACGGGAAATCTAAATCAACTCCCTGGGTACTCTCTCTTGTTCAATCCACCAGTCTCAGTGGGATTAAGGACTCATTGGGTTCAGGACTTCTAGGCATGGGTCCAAGAGATTTTTCTTTTGGCCCACCATTTTCCCTGGGAAAACCCACTGTTTACTACTGAATCGGAGGAAACACCAATCAGGTTTCCTGTTCCGATTCAGCAGTAAATAGTGGGTTTTCCCAGGGAAAGCAGTGAGACAAAAATCAATGCCTCCAAATCATAGACCAAACAGAAGAAATCATGGGACAAAGGCAAGTGTGGATTAGCCCCAAGTGTGCCTAACTCTGTGTTGAATTATGACCTTTCATTGTACAGAAAAAGACTAGCTTGGTGAAGGGAAAGGAGATATGTACATTTAGCACACCCTTTTGCTTGCTTGCTTGTTTTTCTGAGTAGCAGGTCTCCACTGCTTCCTTCACAGCTCATCATAAGCTGCTATTTAAACTTCCTCAAGTTAAAAGAGAAACTTGTCCTATACATTGTGCCACAGGGTTGTTTTCCATGAGAGCAAAAAGCCTAACTGCAGAGGTACATGGTCATGTGGACACATGACCTAAGGGTACATTTCCTAATTTATTTACTTGTATTTCTTTATTTTTACCTTTTTGTCCTATCGCTCTACCTTCCCATAGGGCCTCCAAGGCAGCTTTCAATAAATGTATTTATTACGATTATCATCATTATTCTTTAAATGTATTCATGGCATGGTCACTCAAAGTTACTTTCAACAACTTAAGAATACGAAGATACTATAAAAAACCCCAAAGCAATAAAACCATACATAGTAGTAAAGGTGTTCAACAACCAACAGTCAAAAATAAGGAAAAATCCTTTCCCATTCAAATAAAATATGAACACACACACACACACACACACACACAATGTTTAGCCACATCAAGATCCAAAAGCTTGGGGGAGCAAGAGTGTATTTGCCTAGTGCCTAAAAGCTGCCAATTTTGGTGCCAGGCAAACCACCTTAGGGAAGGCATTCCGCCATCAATGGACCATCACTGAAAAGGCCCATTCTGTTCTTACTGCCCTCCATACCTCCCTTGGAGGAAGCACACAGAAAGGGGCCTCTGATAACTGCAAGGACCAGAAAGGTTCATATAAAAAATGGCAATCTTTGTGATATCATGGTTCCGGGCCATATAGGGCTGCATAGGTCAAAACCAGCACTTTGAACTGGGTCCAGAAACCAAATGGCAGCCAGTGCTATTGAGCAAGAATCAGATGCTTGGACCACCCAAATCCCATCAGTAATCTGCACTAGCTGCAGTTTCCAAACTATCTGCATTGCCGCTATCTAACCTACAGGTGGCTAGAGCATAGTCAACCAAAGGTAGGTGATCTCCATCCAGATAGGATCATAACTGAACCATTGGCTGAAGCTGATGGACAGCATTCTGCACCATGGAAGGAACTTGTACCTCCAACTATAGGACATGTACCACCAAAGGTATGCTGAGCATCTACTCTTTCAGGGGGGATTCACAACAGATTGGATCCCACCTATCCAGTGTGAGGAACTGTCTACTAATATTATATGGATTGGGCTTCAGTTCATTTGACTTTTATCAAGTCCATTACTGAGGCCAGGTCAACCATACTATATATATATATATATATATATATATATATATATATAGGATCAAAACTTCCTAAAGGTTCTATAACTAAGGTTCAGGTGACATGGAAGGAGGCAAAACCTATATCCAATAATATCACTATAACATATTTGCAATCCTTTGGGTTATCTCACAGACACAGTGTAGGCAATTTTGGTCCACACATGCACAGCCGCACATAAAAGCCTTATGCTGTTCCAACTTTTGTGGTTCAATCCCTGGATTGAGACCAAATAATCTCAAGCATTGTGTGATGTGAATCAGTATAGTTTCTCTCCATGTATCTCTCTGGATCAAAAACATATTGCCTGGCCTTTAACTCTGTGTTTTTATAGTTGTAGATTTGTCTTTATGTCATCCTTCCTTTCTGGAACGCCTCGCTTAAGAGAAAGGATTCAGTTCATTCTAACAGTGTTCATTCTAATATTCTAATATTCAGCTTGTGAATAGTGGAAACATTTGTTCTGTATCCTTTAAAATGAGGTCTGCAGTGATCGTACCTCTAACTGAGTATGACAGTATTTACATACTGCAAGTGATCTGCTGTCTTTTCATCATAAGGAATAAAACAAAGTAGCTTGGACTTTAAGGTCAGTGGTGGTTACTAGTCTATAAAATGAATAATGAATGTCATGGGAATTTTGAAAATATAAATTCTGAATTATTTTAGGACTGCAAGACACTGTCTTTTCTTTTTTAAATGCAAATGATCACAACAGCAAAGCCTATTGCCTGGGCATTTAAAATACACTCCAAATCATCACATAAATATTTTTTTTCTTTACTGGTACAGAATCACCACTGTAAAGGATTTTTAATATTTTAGGGAGCTACTATGGGATGCGCCAGTGGAAGTGCTTTCTATTTATCTTGGCTACCGATCTCAGTATTCAAGAGAAGAGAGTATAAAGTTAACAAGCAATTATTTGGCAAATTAGTACTCAACAACCCCGAGTAAATAGGAAGTTTGAAACCTATCTGTTATATAGCTACTTTAATTTGCATAGCACACTGGTGTGTTTGCTTTGCAAATACTTTGCAATGAATCATCATTTGTGCTATACAGTCCAAAGAAAAGCAATCAAAATTCACAGCAAGACAATGAAATTAATTATAACTGTTGAATTCTGTGGTGGTAATTCCTCCTCATGCAGGAAGATTAATTGCATTGCACTTTCCCTGCACTCCACTAAATGATCTGATGAATGTATAATCATTTACAGATTTCTCAAATGCTGAAAATTGATTACCTTTGATTAGCTCTGATCTGCACAAAGAGCTCTGACAGAGTATCACTGAAACATTACAACATTACAGACAAAGTAACAAATGATTTAATTACCAGTGTGCTTATTAATGTTAGATTCCCTGCAGTGATCCTGGCAAATCAGAGGCCTGTAATAGACCTGTGGGTTTCACTGAATTCCATTAGGGTTTAAATAATATTTCTCACTATTTCACAAATCCTTCTTTTCATAGCTGCTTAATAACGCTAATTAATTTTAATTTACACCCCCCAAAATCTATCACATCTCTTACAAACTTTTAATTAGATGCAAAATAAGGGAACTCGCCTCTTTCGTGAAAGCATGTAAATATGATCTGCCATTGTCTATGTTTCCAAATATGGAGAGCATTAAAAGGAATTTATTTTCCTGGGATGCTGTTCGGAAAGGAAAGTGTCAGACAAATGTGGAATAGAAGCAAACATGATTCCACTCGGTTGCTTAAACAGAAACTGAGTGTGTGCTGCGGGGGGAAAGGATAGTGAAATGTTTAACTCACAGAATGGTAAACATCATTTTAATACTTTTTTTTCTGTGGTGCCAATATAGATATTCCCTCATTTTGTTAATTGTAGGAGATAAAACACACTGATTAAGCAGCTACAGTGCATGCTGAAAGAGGGTTTGAAATGGAGAGATCAGGAGAACACTAGCCCAGGGAAAGAAACGTGTGATGAATGTTGCTGGCACAAACAAATCAAGCTTTTTCTAGGCTTGTACTCATGATCTCTTAGATCCACCGAGATTGGCAGCGTCTGTGGCTCTGCCTCATTTTATGTCATTATGTATGACATTCAATTATTACGAAAGAATCACAATGAAAACCCAGATGATCAGGCAAGTCAAACAGAGCCCAGATGAAGCTTGGTTTCCGCAAGTGTTTCCAGAGTATAATGTTGGTAATCAAAAGCTTACGTTGCATTGAAGCCTTAATACAGAGCATAGTTTGATTTATAATAATAATTTTGCATCCCAGTCTTGTGGGGAAGAGGAGAGAGAGAAAGAGAGAGAGAGCGCCGTAAAACTGCAGGTGTTGCTACGTTGCTTTCAATACATGAGCTGGGAAATCTTAAATAGCAGCTATGGAGCTCCCATTGCAGATCATTACTCCCCCCTCTTCCCTTTTTTTTTTTTTTTATTAGACTCAGTCTGGGCTGTCAGCAGCTGAAAAGCCATCCATCACAGCAAAACAGTGACAAGAGTCAGAAGTCGCTCTGCACAGAGAAATATTGAAGTCAGATTGTTGATGTCAGAAGTCACACTTGAGTTCAGCTCTCTGTTTTATTAATCTGGTTTATAGACACATTTGTGGCTGCGTTCGGAGTGATATACAACAGAACAGACTTTCTGAAAGGTGTGACTTAGAAGTCAAAAATATATTCAGCCCAGCAAAATCATTATCAGGAAACTGTTAGGGCATTTGGACACAGATCTGATATTAAAGTGGATGGCTTTCTGCAATGTTTACAATTTATTTTCCCCCCATTAAATCTTGGCAAATTGGTTTCTGATCATGCCTAAAACGATTTTACCAGCATATGTGAAAACATGCACGCTATAAAACCTTGCTAAGTATTGTATTTTCATCTCTTGTTAATTATACTACCCTTTGATATTGTATTAGCATGAATTATAGATTTCTTATCAATAGTGCAGTGTAAGTATACACAATGAGGTTTGGTAAATGCAAATATGGGAGATTTACATTAAAATATCCTGACCCACTGAGAGTGAACAAAAACTAAATGACATTTAAGCCTCCCCTCCCAAACAAAGACCTCGGAAGGACAAAGCACTGATTTCACACCTAGAAATAGTGTTTGCAGAAGTTTAGCTGAAATTAGCTAGCTGTTGATAGTATTAGCAATTTTTCACAGAATAAGTGGTGGGCACTGTATAAGAATTTTTATTTTCAAAAGGTTAAAAGAGAGAGAGATGAACTCTGTTGTATCCAAATAATTTAAATAAATTTTGATCCACAGGGAGAAAACTTTTAGGAACCAACTAAAAATGTGAAGTGTGAATCATGAAGATTTATTGAATGTGAACTAATGGGATACCTTGCACTCTAAAGGCAGATTGCTTTAAGGAAGGAGCTTTGAATAAAGCAGGAGTTTTTGCCCTACTGGTGCAGCCCTCAGATCATATGATGTAATGATCTGGTGCTGCATACAGTATAGTAAGGAAAGGGGGCTATTTCATGAATCACTGGTTCATATGGCCTATTATAAAATGGAATTCTGTATGCAAAAAAGGTCTCTCGCCCACTTTGACTGTTTTCTAGATGGGCTAATTTTCTTCAGTAGCGTAGAAAACACAACACGGATTGTGTAGCTTAAACAGTAAAAAGAAAGAAAGAAAGAAAGAAAGAAAGAAAGAAAGAAAGAAAGAAAAGCTCCAGAGTGGCATTCTTTTGAAACAAATTCACGTAGAAAAGAAAATAGAGTTTAAAAAAGAAAAGAGGATGGATTCAATGATACCAGATGTAACTCACAGATCTGTGGACTGAAGGGTCATAAGTTTAAATAAAAACTCAGCTTCAAGTTAATTAGCTGGCAGTGGTGCTTCAAAAATTACAGAGCTGGGGCATATGTTTCCTGCAAGGAGGTCAGCGTTTCAGTATATCCACTTCTTTTCCTTTGGCAGCAAGGAATTGACCCGTTGCTTTGGGTATGACACTCTTCACTTCCTTATATTCCTCTACATTCCAGTCTGAAGTACCCTTCCCCCCCCCCGCGACCCCCCAAAAATAGAAAAAGAAAAAAAGAAAAGAAAAAAGAGCAGAAACAAGGGGGGAAAGAAGTAAACCAGGGACAATTGCCCACACCTTGTTGTTTATGCAAAATACATTGTTGTAGGATGAACAATTGTGCTACAATGCAGCAATGAAATGCAAAATATATTTCAGCTCCTTTTCGAGCACCATCAATACAGCCACTTTTTGAATAAACATTTCCCATTTAGAAACATGGTGGCGAATTGTTCTTTAATTATTAGGCTGCTCGAAACGCTATTCCATTTTGTCTTTTTTTTTTAGTGCTCATTGGGGGTGTTTCCCCCCCAAAAGGCATTGTTCCTTAAAATGTTTTTTCAAATGGGTAAGTATAAAGTTAGAACAGCCACAGAATTCTTAGGGGAGAAATGCCAAAATGACAGAGGGAGAAAAATTACATAACATATTTATATACATATATTTTAAATGGAGCTCGGTAACTATCAAAGTAGCTTTGCTTCACATTTACACCCTTCCTCGGTATAAGAAAATGGCTCCCACAGGAGTGTGCTTTATGCCTTCCAGGCAGAACTTCATAGCCCACAATTAGTCTATATATTCAAGGGCCAAAAATCCTCATTGTTTTACTTGCTGTATAATTATCTGTTATGATGAACTGTGATTCTAAGGACTATTGTCTTTAAGCCTGGATCTGTGTATAGATCAGTTGTCTGGCAGAGAGCCAGGAATGGACCTTCCATTTAGAATATATGCCTGAATGATTTCTCTACTCTCTTCCCGGCTGGGTGAAGCAGGGACTGTTTCTGCATGATTTCTTGTGTTGATGAGAAGCAATTATGCCTTAAATGAAGTCATTCATGTCTGCCATTTTGTTTGCATATTTTTCAGCATTCACCTGTTATTAAACCTGTCTTTAAACTGTAAACTAGTTTTAAGTAGACTTTTATGTCTAATACAGTTCTTGTAATCAGAGGGAAACAACATAGGTAATAATGTTTTCTTCACAAGTCACTCAAACAAGAAATCTAATAAAGCGATAACAAATTTCTCTCCCTCCCCGCCCCCCAAGTAAGGCTTGGGACTTTTTTATTTATTATTATTTGTAATGGTGATGATCTTCATCATCATCCCTAAAAAGTACCATTTTCATAATCCTGTGCATGTTTTTTTGGCAAGAGAAGTCCCACTAAAATGAATGGGATTTACGACTAGGTAAGGAGTCATAGGTTTAACAAACTACACATTTGTAGCGAAGGTGGAGAGAAGTAATTGAGTATATACTGCTGAATAAGACTTTTAAAATATCTTTAATATATCATTACCATCTAAACCAATGTTAATATTTTTTCCTGCAAAATTATATTCTCCATTAGTTATTGCAAGTGAGTTATTCATTCGTGAACAACACCATTATCCTCAAACTAGACAAATGAGAATATATTGGATTTTCAGCCCAATCCTGTGCAAGTTTATTCAGGTATAAATCCTATTCTATTCAATGGAGATTAAAATAGGACTGTAGCCTAGGTCCAGGATGCTATTTCCCCCTAAAATAAACTGATACGTCTGATATAGGTTTTGCTGAAATGTGTTTGTTTTTTTTAAGCAATGCCAGAATCATAGCTCACAAAAAGTATGAGACCGATGAAAATAAGGAAGCGGGTGGATTCACTTTGCATATCTGCTTTATGCCAATTTATGAGACCATTTATTGCCTTGCTAGATCCCCGGATGCATTCTTCCTCTAAAGGCAAAAGGGTGTGTTTTGATCAATGCAGCTTGTCTCCGGATTTTCTCAGGGATAGCATTCCTTTGCCACGTTTCCCCAGGAAAGAAAAGCAAGTGTGATCACAAAAGTATTTTATAGCACAGTGGTGACACTTCAAAGAAAAAGCAAGTTTCAGGTGTAGTGAATGGGTCATAATTATCTCAATAATGTCCAGTTCAACATGAATTCAAACATGCTTAAGGAGCCATTCCTTCATGGTGCAGCACAATACATTAAAATGCAGTTGTCAATATATTTTAGATTTTTTTAAAAAAGAAAAGAACATTTTGTTGGAAAAAAACTTAATGAACCCCTAATATATCTACAAACAGAGGAAAAGCTGGGAAGCAGATTGTACTCAGGTGGCCTTTGCTTCCCCCTTTTTTTATTTAAGGGAGGGAGCTTGCAAAAAAGGCAGCCTGCAGCCCCTTCCAAATCATTCAACAGCTCTAAATTACTAGGTCAGCCCTGCCCACTGCTGTGCTTTAAACTATTCGCTAAATTCATTATTGTTTGGATTACTACAAATGATTTTCAGATTTTTGTTCTCATGGCACTGGAAATTTCCCCTGTCATTTACTTCTTTGCCATTTGCGTGCAAATTCTGCCCGGACTGGGATCCCTGCCATTCCATTTTCTTCACAGCGAAGGGTTTTCTCTGCTCCTGGTGGGGCAAAGTCATGACCCAGAAAAAAATTGATTCATGAATTCTCAGGGTGCAGCTAAAGAAGAGAGGAAATATGCCTTGGCTGAGCTCCTACTAGTGACAATTTAAAACCTGTAATTAGTTTGGATGCAAGCTGTAAAAGGAATCGGAATTTAAAGTGCATTAATTCAAACTGATATATTAACTTTAACAACGTAGATGCCTTATTATGGAGAATCATTATTACAGTCTGTTTGGCTAACTGCTGGAAACGAGGTTTTATTAACTTTGGGTTGGGGGGGGGGGAAGATTAGCGAATGCCAGTAAGTCTGGGAAACATTTTATACGTGTGATGAGTTTCCAAGAGAAATATAACTTTTAGTGGGGTTAGTTAGCTTTAACACCTTAGTTATGGAGTCTATTTTTGTATACCCCCATCTTCCCCTTGCATCACAATGGTCAAGGCCACACACTCCCTGCTGCTATCAGGACCCTGCACCCCCCCCCTTAGCTAACTCCCTGACATTTCTATGAACTACACAGCTGAAATGTTATACAGTAATTAATGTTGATCCTAGCACACACTCAGCCTCCAGAACAAATTAGGATGGAAAAGGTTATCATAATATTTTGCTAGTCTGTTTGGTAGATTTCAATTGCTCCCTGTGGGGGGAACAAACAAAAAATGGACATTTTTAAAGTTATGTTGCAGGGGCAAGCAACGCCCGAATATTTTTGGAATGGGAAGGGAAGAATTTGCCATATTCGCTTTGAAAAAGGATTGCTACGGAGCAGTTTGGATGCTTTGAAGCACTCTGCGCCTCAGAGACCAGTTTGCAGCCTTGTGGTATGCAGTTTTGTGGGCAAGATCAGCGGATGATGACTGAAACTCGAACTAAAACTCTGTTATCTTGTGGAGTTCAAATCCAGGTACAACCAGCAGCTGCGTCTTCTCGACCTGTCAGTGGTGTCTGAAAAACACCCAGAGACTAAATAATTTAGATTACACTATTCTGACCTGTATAATTGTTTAAATGAGTAATGCAACGACTAACTGAAAGAGGTCAACCATCTGTAGAGGAAACATAGAATTTGGTTTCATTTCCAAACAAGCTTTTGAAGAGAGATGCTGTGGGAGGTAGGACAAACTCTGAAGACAGGCCTAGCGCTTATCTGGTAGAAACTTCCATCACTAGCGAAAGAAACATTAATCGCAAATGGTCCAGGGACAGCAGCTAAGTTTGATCTATGCAACATGTCATTAATCTATCTTTCCTTTCCTATAGGTTAACATGAATGGGTTTTAAATATCCATTATCACTACTGATGTAGTCATTACTTAGCAAACAAATTACAAACATCGAGAACCCTGACCATATGGGACTCATCACGGCACCTTCGCAATGTATGTGGTTTTTCACTTTGCTCTCCAGGGAGAATAAAAGCACAAAATGCATTGCACCAAATGTATACACAGATTAAATTCTAACAACCTAGTTGTCAGCAGCAAACAGATCTACTGACTGGTTCAGAGAATGGTCTGCAGGCACATGATGGTGCTGAAGCTCAGCAGGTTGGGCCCCTTGAACGTGCCTGGAGGCAAGACCACCTGGGAACCATATGTAAAGCTCTCCGGAGGAAGCATGGAATATAGTAATAAATGAATGAATAATGGTGCCCCCTTAAAGCTAGTATTTGCCCCATTGCAATCATTTATGTGCATGCAGGTCTTGTGACCGCTGCTTCTCTAAGAAAAACATGCATGACTTTTATGTATGCCAGAGAATATACAATTTTGTCCCTAGATTTGCATTTGAGCTATTATTGTGACCCTATTAAAACCAAGGAACCTCCTCATTATAAGTCTTTTGTGGAATTGCAGCTGACTTTCCGCACTTCAGCAGATATAGTGCTTTTTGTTACAAGTGCATCCTGCTACATTCTGTCCGTATGAGTGGGTGGAACAAAGGAGTGTGGTCAGGGGAATAACAGTGCACCAATTTGTAGCAGAAAATCCATGTTTTCATTTTGTGCAAACAACTCTTTCCATTTTTAAGCTACTGGGTGGATAGTTTAATAATTCTTATGCCGGCAAAATAAGAAAAGAATTTTAGCTCCAATTAGAAAACTCATTTTTAAAACATTATTTTTTTCATTAAAAAATGTTGAAATGGGGCTGAATGGAAAGATAATAGTGAAGGTGTGTTGAAGTGAATATATGTGGCTAGAGGACTCAACCACCTAAAACATCACGACGTATGTCCCTCCTTAAAGATTGTGAAACTTTACATATTTAAGAGTCCTCTCTTTTTGCCTTTTGGCATTGATCAGAGTTGGCAATCTTTTCTTTGCTTGATTTGGTTTTGGTACCAGGAATATGAAATGTTGCGGTTAAAGAAAGGGGGATGCTTTTATGGTTTTGTGCAATATTTATTTTCTCTCTACATAAACTGTGAATGATCTTACACATTTGTATCTTGCTTTTCCTCCCAGGAGCTCAAGGTTGTGTAATGCCTCAGAAGACCAAATCAGAATTCAAAATGACCTTCGGTGAACTGGGCGCAAGATAACCAAATGAATTTCAACAGGGACAAATGTCAGTTTGCCATAAGGGGATGTAGCTCCTGAGCTGCAAAAGTTTCCTACCCACGGCACAGAGTTCAGTGGTGACACAAAAAGTAGCACTTAGGTCGGATTGCATCCCAGTCATGGCAAGTCACATTAATACAGCCCTGTCACCACAATTCTACCATATGTGGTCAGAGGATTGTTCCCATGTGTAATACCAGTGCTTTTTTTATGAACAAATGTTTAAGGGTACTCTCATTTTCCTACTCATATTGAAATACTGTTCCTCAATGAGGCCAAACTTAGATTCACAAAATGTTTAAGAGTGTACCCCCAGAAGAAGAAAAAAGCACTGTGTAATACACTCTGGGATAGCTCAATTGGTAGAAGATGATACTCTTAATCTCATTGCAAGGGACTAGATAACCCTCATGGTCTCTTCCAACTCTGTGATTCTATGTGTACTTGTTTTGGCATCTGATACTCAAGGAAATATTAGAAAGAATAACTCAGTTTGTAAACCAGCACGAGTCCTGTTTTTGTGCTGCGTCAATGCACCAAATAATTTAGGGCTTAATAGTACTTCTGCTGGCAGCAGTTAGTAAGGATAGAACACACACCATTGGAAATATAGCTCAGAATTCGAGCTGAGATGGGCTATAGTTCAGTGGCAGGGCATCATGCAGACAATTCCAGGTCCAATCTCCAGTTAGGACTGGGAGAGACTACTGCCTGAAACCTCAAAGAACCACTGTATGACCTGACTCAGCATGTCGGGTTCCTATGATCAGTTGGTGTTGTTTGAGGAGCTGACTCAGCAAAACAGTGTCATGAAGGAAATGTCAGACCATGGTAAATTCAGTAATACCGTATTTACGTGAATCTAATGCGCCATTGAATCTAATGCACACCTTGGTTTTCAAAACCTCAAAACAAAAAAAGTATTTGCTATGTCAGCGGTTTTTTTCAAGCTTGTCATCAAATCTAATGCACACCCTAATACTTGCGACATAATTTGGCAAAAAAAAAAAGGTGCACATTACATTTGAGTAAATATGGTATGTGGCTTCCTTTTATATTGTTTGTGAACAAAGATCTGTGAGCCCCACAATAAATTCTGGAGAGACCCATTTTCAAACTTAGTATAAGACAGCAACCTGGCATGATACTGCACTCCATCCATTTTATCCATGAGTTACTGTGTTACTTGTGTTGTAAATATTTCCTGAAAACAATAGGCACTAAAAAAAACCCACCAACCCCTGAATATTTTGCTTTCTTTTTATCATCAAGCTATTCTAGTCCTCCCCCCCCCCCACCCCGGCTTCAAATGCTATTTTCAGAGGGCACAATCTGTGCATATGATCCAGTCATAGTTGGCATTTAAAAAGAAAAAAAATCTTACTAATCTCAATGGGGGGGGGGGAATTAATACACACTCAGCTCTCCTATTGAAACTGTCAGAGCTGAACATTGTTTAACAATGGCTGGGTTGTAAGCAGAGGTTCTAAAATGTTTAGTTAGCAAACATGTTTTTCACTCACTGATGAATCAAATGAAAGCTGTGAAACCATGTAAGGTGCTTTCTTAACAAGTGATATAAAGGTGTCATCCATTGGGGAGGAGGCTTCTTAAAATGCATCAGAAGGCTAATATCCTGGCTTTTAGAGAAACATTTTATTTCACTGAATAGACCAGCAACGCTCTGGCCTTAAAAATAATAAATGTGGTGTGCGTATTGTAGGCAAGTAAATTATGGTGCATGCATGCATAGTATCAGTGCACTGCAATGGGGGAAATCTAGTGTTTTATGTAGACAGCCTATCAAAATATATGGTGATATAGGCAATTAATCAATTACTATGCTTGACCATGCTGGAAACCATGTCAAAGTAGGACCTAAAGTTTTTGCAGTGTTCAGCATCTATACAACATAATTGGCACCAAAATACCACCCAGTATCCCTCCCCCCACTTTAAACCCGATTTACACTTTCTGGGGGAAATCCAGTAAATGTAAAAATAATTGCTGCCAATGACTCATTTTTCATATCTGAACTACCTATTTGCAATATTAGGTCCCTGTCAAGAGGCAGCCATGGTTGCTTAGAGAAGGAGTCATGCAAAAATCAATGCAAGTCACCAAATCAACTCACACCTTTACAGCATGCCCAATAATTTCCCATTTCTTCCACAACAAAACCATATATAGGTAATTAAGCAGTAATTCAATAACATAGCAGCATCTATTGGTAGGGAATGCTTCTTAACTGTTTGGTTTGTTTACAGTCACCCATCCAACTCTTATGTGAAAATGTATTTATTTGATTTGTTTCCAACCTTGTCCTGAGTAACCTGAAGCAGCCCCTGCCTTTTAAAAATGCTAAATGAGTCATCCTCTCAAGGCTCATCTCTTTGGTGTTTAGACCACCTTTTTGGATTTTCTAAGGACACAACGTGATTTTTGTTTCTCTTGGTGTTTGCAAAGTGTTTGCACATTTATACCTGACCCTTCAATATATTGCGTAATATCCAACAGTAACTGCTGAATCTGTCAGTAGAATGGGGAAAGCCATTTTTGAGACGTCTGGGTATAGGGCGGTATATAAATACGAATAATAATAATAATTAAAAAAAATAGGGCATCCTGCTTCATCTACAGTGCCCCAAGTCCCCTCTGTCACAGAAAGTTGAGGCCAGATTTATGGGCAGCATAGGGCACTGTAGGCCGGAGGGGAGATTAATTCATACTCCCAACCTTTCTTCATATGGACAGTCATCATGGAGACTCAGATACTCAGTGTCCAACTCATGAGAGTCCTATTGTCTGTTCCTCGTGAAGAGGGGATAAGGAGTAGAGTTTTTACAAAAGTGGCTTTAGTTCTATGGAATACCTTTCCCAAGAAGGCTCTTCCTTACTAGTATTCCTTGCTCCCCCACCCACTTTTTTTAAAGGCTCAAATCTTTCAGATCCTCATAAGGTCCAAGACCTGCATTGGCTCCCAGTACATTTCCGAGCACAAGTCAAAGTGTTGGTGCTGACCTTTAAAGCCCGAAACGGCCTCGGTCCTGTATACCTGAAGGAGAGTCTCCATCCCCATCATTCAGCCCGGACACTGAGGGTCCAGTGCCGAGGGCCTTCTGGTGGTTCCCTCCCTGCAAGAATTGAGATTACAGGGAACCAGGCAGAGGTCCTTCTCGGTAGTGGTGCCTGCCCTATGGAATAACCTCCCATCAGGTGTCAAAGAGATAAACAACTATCTGACGTTTAGAAGACATCTGAAGGCAGCCCTGGTTATGGAAGTTTTTAATGACTGTTTTAATGTATTTTTAATCTTTGTTGGAAGCTGCCCAGAGTGGCTGGGGAAACCCAGCCAGATGGGCGGGAGTATAAATTATTATTATTATTATTATTATTATTATTATTATTATTATGTTGTGGTTTTAATTTGGAGGTGTTACTGTATTATGTGCTCTTTCTACTTTAATGTATTGTTACATGTCACCGCAATCTCCAAACAGTGAGAGAGGCCAGGTGTGCGCTTCTCAGGGTTCAGGTTTTTTGGGAATGAAGATCAGTGGATGTGATATCTTAAGGATATGTGGCTTTATTTACACATATACACAACCTGAGCATTGGATGGACAAGCTCACAGCAAGAGCACTCCAACAGTACTTAATTTGCCCTGAATCTCCCACCCTTCAGCTTTATCCATGATCCCAGGCTCTGTTCTCTACAGGAGAGAGAGAACAACCTTCTACCTGCTTTCTCCATACAATCTATAATCTTAGAAATGTCTATCATGACACCAGTTACTTGCCTTTCTCTAAGCTTAGACACTCCACACGTAACATTTTCATAGAGGGACATTGCTCCAGCCTCTTGATTATGTTAGTTGTCCTTCTTTTCCTCTGCTCTACAATATCATCTTGAGATGTGGCAACCAGAACTGGACACAGTATTCAAAGTCACAATATTGGGAGTTTTAGTTTCAATTCTTTTACTATTGAACCCTAATGTGAAATTTGGCTGGGGAAATCCAGCCAGATGAGCGGGGTATAAATAATAAAATTACTATTAAGATTGCTATTTGCCTTCTTTCCATAGATGCCATATATTACATCAATGAGTTCACCATTACCCTAGGAGCACTTTGCTGATTAGTCATTACCAATGTGCAAGTGATATTTGGGTTTGTGCCCCAATGTGTTCAACATCTCTTGCATCAAACTCTGGGTGCCACTTAGGATTAAACTGAACACTAATCACGTCACTGACCAAGTGTTCTAGGCACAGTCAATGAGGGTATGCAGACACCGTAAAATGACATTGAAAGCCCTCTGGGCAGAAAACAAACCAGCATTAGTCAGAAAGGCAGCAAAAGGATGGGGAAGCTGCACCTCTCTAAGAGTACTTCAAAGAGAACCTACTCATCTACAATAAATAGTGGAGATCAATGAGAGGCAATGGAAGGCCAAGACAGAAGATGTGGACACAACAAAGATATGGTTCAATATACAGGAGCTCAACTGCTGTAGGGCATTCAGACACTCTCATCTCTAGAGGTCTCTAGGGTGGATCCTGGCCCCAAGTTGCCTATCTGGCATCCACTTTGCCTTTTTGGAAAATAATCTCTTGTACCTTCACCCGTTTGTTACCCACGGAATGTATCTGTCAGGGAACTGCCATCGGAGCCAGAAGGAGAGGGAGGGCTCCAGAGGGATTCCGGAGAGTGTCCCGGGAGGGAGAGAAGCAGCACATCTTCTGGGGAAGGAAATCAGCGTAGCACCAGTGGAGGAGGGGGGCAGATGGGGGAATCGGTGAGGTGGCTCCAAGACTCCTCGCCGGGGACCAGCGGGGAGAGCACGGGTCCTCCGATGCCCACACCCTCCCTGCGCAGAAGGCTTCCGCGCAGGGAGAGTAGGCGGCGACTAGGCATCAAATAACTTTTATGCTGGAAGAAGTTCAAGAAACGCCCACTGACGGATTCTGCCAGCAATTGAGACAGCCACGGGCGAGTGACTGTCCAGACAGAAAGGGTTCACTCAGGCAACCCACCCAGGTGTGGCGCCGATTTACGCAGGAGCAACCCTTAGAACCATTACAGTATCCTTCTGTAGGAAGGATTGTTCTCTGCAATGATTATTGCCCTTGGATTCCTATGCTTCATGTGATTTGAAGAGCAATCTTGCCCACATCTTGCAGGACTGAGTCTCCCTTGTAGGTATATGGGCCCCAGTCCTTCCCCCATAGCCCCACATTCCTTTCCAGTGGATATCAAAACATCTCCTTCCTGGATTCCCCATCTATTGGTTGGTTGGTTGGTTGGTTGGTTGGTTGATTTTTCAAATAAAGGACCAATAACAATCCCATTCTTCTCCCTTTCTTATCCTTGGCCCCCATCATTCTTCCCTTACACTTCCCTGCTTCTTCTGGGATGGCCTTTAGCACATACAGTGTAACAAGGGCTTCATCAATCAAAGTTTCTTTTGCATTTCTTTTTTCCCCCGTTCAAAATTTTTCCAGTGCTATTTACTTTCTCCTGAATTGAGGGAAGGGGCTGGTGGGTGGGGGACACACAAA
The DNA here is from genome assembly GCF_965153285.1 of Podarcis tiliguerta. Lineage (NCBI taxonomy): Eukaryota > Metazoa > Chordata > Lepidosauria > Squamata > Lacertidae > Podarcis > Podarcis tiliguerta. Next base: position 99,390,618 of record NC_139534.1, read on the forward strand.
AGAAATTTCCAGGACAGCACTACCCACAACAGTGCAAGAGCTGCTAGTACCAGATTAATTTCCTTTGTTTCCATTGTTCCTAACAGAAACACTCTCAAGACATGGAATCAGGTTCAGATGTATGCCAGATACTTGTGGTCTCAAGCATGCATAGATCAATTACCCTCTCCATTGCAATCGGAGGCCCACCTTGGTCATTGGTCACAAGCATGAAGAACAGGTTGCAGACATGTTACTCCAAGCCTTTGTAATCTGCCTGGAGGAAAATATTCTATAGTGGGTTTCATTGATTTTAGAATCAGGTACAATTCTGTCTACACAGTTGGTGCCAATTCAGAGCACATAGCCACACATAAGTCCCAATGAAAGCAACAAAACTTAAATCAGTTGTGACTAATTATTACAATGATTTCAAGAAGACTTCAATACAACTTTCCCTGGATTGGGGTGGCAAATCATCTCCTGTGCCTGCAAGGAAGTTTCAGGTTCAATCTCCAGATCAGGCTGAGAGAGAAAGTCCTGCCTGAAACTCTGTAGAGTTGTCAGAATTGACATTCTTGTTCAAGGTGGACCAGTGGTCTGACTCAGTGTAAGGGTGCTTCCTATGTCTCAAAGATTTAACGTTTAATATGTCGCTTCTCATCATACCAAAAGTCATAAAACTGAACTCAGCACATGAAATACACACAATCGTTTCAGACATAGCTTCCCCGCCTTACCCCTCTCAAAAGCAGACAAGTCACCTTGAGCTAGTTACCAAACCTTGGACCTCTTTGACAATACTATGTGATCACATCAGTATTGTTAAGTGCTCTCTGCATATAAATGAAGAAGATTGATTTAGGCTATACCAAGGAGACAGCTACAGGATAAGAGGAGCTTTATTCACTGCTTGTTGTCCCAGCTTTTTATTCACTGGCAGCAAGGATATCTAATGCTTTGGGGAAATGGCTGTCTTGATGAGACCTCTGATTGTAAAGGACTTTCAAACTGGGAACTATACAATGTTTGATGCTGAGTGGATGACTTTCCATTCTTCTCTTCCTTTTTTTTTTAATAAAAAAAATAGGTCAATATGTCATCCATCTCTTAAAAAAAAAAATGCCCCAGTGACACTTCTTATGTCGCTCACCTGTGAACCACGGGTGTCACTTTTCGTTCGCAGAAATTTGGGAAGAAACACACACACACACCACTGTGAAACGCTGTTTTGCCACTTAACACTAGCAGCAGCTTTTACAACAGAAGTTGTCTTCATCATAGCAGTTCTTATCTCTACATTCCACCTGCACTTTTATATGTATATCCATTTACTCATCATTTACCAGCCTGCTTGAGGTGACGGGAAACATTTCCCCCAAATAAGTATAATCTAACACCTGTGGAAGATATCATGTGATGACAACAGAAGATGGCATGCACTGAGGTGAAGACTAGGCATTCCAGATTTGCTTCTATGATCAGTGACAGCCCTTTGCTAGTATAAACCTTCCGCTGTGATCCAAAGCCCCAGGTATTGGTGGGTGAGGGAGCTGTGGCCTTCCAGATGCTGTTGGACTCCAACTTCCACCAGCCCTAGCTACCATGGCCAGTGGTGATATAGTCCAAGCCATGTATTGAGGGTAGCATGTTCCCTGACCCTGTTATAAAGACTAGAACCTGTTGCTTCCTTGTCTATCTTCTACCACCCCCTTGTGGCAAACCACACTACAGAGCAAAGGCTGAAAAATTCCCAATAACACACAGCTTCCAGCATAGCTCTATGAACCCAATTAGCCTGTTGGTTTCCTTTGGCCTTTCCTGGCTGTATGTGCCAGTGCTGGTGAAGCCATTATGGTGCCTGATTATAAAACCTCCATTAGCTCCCATCTACAATGGCAGGCATGTTGGGAGTTGTCAGTATCTGGAGGGCACCTCATTGGCTACCCTGGCTGCTGCTGCTGCTGCTGCTGCTGCTGCTGCTGCTGCTTCTTCTTCTTCTTCTTCTTATTATTATTATTATTATTATTATTATTATTTATTTGTACCCTGCCCATCTGACTGGGTTGCCCCAGCCACTCTAGGTGGATTCCAACAAATATAAAAGCATAATAAAAATATCAAACATAAAAACTTTCCTATACAGGGCTGCCTTCAGATGTCTTCTAAAAGTCATATTTATTTCCTTGAATTCTGATGGGAGGGCATTCCACAGGGTGGGTGCCACTACCAAGAAGGCCCTCTGCTTGGTTCCTGTACCTTCATTTATCACAGTGAGGGAACCGCCAGAAGGCCCTCTGTGCTGGACCTCAGTGTCCAGGCTGAACAATGGGGGTGTAGCCTACTGTTGAAAGATAAGAGAAATCCATTGCTTGCCCACTTTTGCTTCTGGCCTCACCCAGCACTTCCATGCTCCCTGCCCCACTGACATCTGGTATGAGGGAATGAGGCCCTCAGGCCACAACCTATGTAGAGATGCATAAGCCCTCCCCTCCATCTTCCTATTATGCAGTTAAGCTGCTATAAAATATGTAACTGATTGCAGAGTAGATATGCCCCAAGGGTTAAAACAATTTGACATTTTAAACTTTTTTCCAGTGTTTAATGATAATTTCCTGCAGCCATGACAGCATTCTCCCCTCTCACCTGCAAATGATATGCTCTCACTTTCACCACCAGAGGCATAACCCATTGAATTGGATTGTGGCTGCAGCAGGTCCTTTGTGCATCATGCATAGCAGGCGGAGGCAGAAACAGCCCTACCATTAAACATGCTTTCCTCTCCTTCCCTTAACTTCCGCAGTGGAGTTCAGCCAACTTCACCTACTGAAGATTGCACCCAAAGTCACCTCTTCTCCAGAACTTCACAAGCACTACTGCGTGCATATGGGTGCTATCACGAGAGATGCTTTAACAGCCTTTTGAATTTCTGGCATTTCCATGATGATGTCACTTCCACCCACATTACACCTGTTCAAGCATAAATATTTTCATGCTGTTAGAAATACCAACTGTACCATTTACTAACGCCGGAGAGGCTGCGCCACTGCAACAGACCACCTGAATTCTACAGTTCCTTTCTCTGTCTCACTATATAATAAAAATGCAAGGATGTCACCACACTGCCCCCATTGGAGGACTTGTAATGCCACACCACATCCTGATGTGATGTGCAAAAAAATGGCAAAAAAACAGGGCCGGGCAGGGAAGCAAAAATGAAGGCAGGTTGCACAACATGGGAGCCAGAAGGGGTTTGATTACAACGCCATCAAAAAGTGAAGAACTTTTTCTTGGGGGGGGGGGGTTGGCTTTTTAATGCTATCTGTTTTATTTCTGTTGGTCATTTTTATTTTTGTTTTATCTTTTCTAGTTGCTTTTATAAATGGTGTTGCTTTTAATATTTTAATTGCTTTTTTTCTTAGTATTTCATCCTCTAGAATCATAGAATTGTAGAGTCGGAAGGGACTCCAAGGGTCATCTAGTCCAGCCTCCCTGCAATGCAGGAATCTCAACTATCTCCATGGCAGATTACCATCCAACCTCTGCTTAAAAATCCCCAAGGAAGGAGAGTCCACCACCTTCTGCAGGAGTCCATTCCAAAGTTAGACAACTCTTCCTGATTCTTTGTAAGTCACCCTGGGAATTTGTTGAATGGTAAGACATAAATGCTTAAAATAAATAGATAAACACATGCATGTGTGGTTGGGTGCATTTGCTTTTCAGTTATGAACAGAGCAGCTCTTTGGGTTACCTGAATGGCTATAGCTGATAGTGTGGTAAGTCCTACCTTATGTAACACCATTGGTTTCCCAATATGGGCTTCCTTTTGTAGCTCAATTTCCAGAGTACTTTAGCCTTAAACATAACTCTGTATTGGGCACTCAGCCCAAATTGAATGAAATTGAATGAGAGTTCAATCTCAGTAGCCTAATTTCCAGGAAACTTTGTTTTAATGAACTGTCTGTTTTTACCTTATGCCACATCAAACATACTCACAAGTTTATAAAATAGTGTTACGGTATAGAAATCCCCTTTCCGCACCACAGGAAGAGCCCTGTTGGATCAAACAAAATGCCTATCATGTCTCGCATCGGATTCTCATAGGCAACCAACCAGGTGTTTTTACATGAGTAGAATGCGTCCTTTTATTTAAAATGCATCTCTGGGTTATTTGTGGGGCATAGGAATTCGTTCATTTTGTCCCCTTCAAAATATAGTCCAGCCCCCCACAAGGTCAGCAGTGGACCAGCCCCCTGCTGAAAAAGTTTGCTGACCCTGATCTAGGCACATCCCTGCAATGATGCTTCTTTTTTCTTTCTCTTTGATGATCACTCGTGGCTGAGGAAGATTGTCTTCCATGATGATGGTCTTAACAGTGTGTCTGTGACTGTGGAGACCAATTCTGGGTCCACACATCCTTCCACTGTGGGGACATAGGTTTCTAGGTGGGATTTGATGATGGTGAGGGTTTGCCAAATGTGCTTTCTTCTTAGCTAGTTTTTCCCTTTCATCCTGAGTTTGAGCGTCTTCAAAGTCCATGACACCTTTGGTAAAGGCAGTTCTCCAGTTCGCTCGCAGGCCAATAAACTACTAGGAATAATAAACACAAATTGCCTTGGTCTTTGGTCATGCTATGCCATTGCCCAATGGCAGGGAAAGCTGTTCTCCAATTAGAGCACTTGCAGGCCAATGATGCAACTAGTATTGAGAGGCATACCACCTCTGGCACTGAATGTGGTATGCAGCCATCATGGTCAATAGCCACCTTGTCCGCCAGAAATTTGTTTAATCTCCATTTAAAGTCTGGCTGCATCTCATCCCAGATCTCTAAGTCAATGTCAGTTTTATAGTAAATAAAGATCAACGCTGAGCATTTAAGCAAGAGTTTTCGAAATATTTAGCACTTGAGTGCTAAGAGAGGCGAGAATTCCAATTGTCAGCACTTAGCACTTTCCTATTCACTCATCTCAGAAAAGTGTGTCCCAAGAAACAAATGCATCATTGTTGAAATGGAAGGAGCCCATCTGCAAAAACAATCTGCATTATATCAGTGTTTCTTTCCACTATATTAACTTGAAGAAAATTAATTTGATTGCATATATTGGAAACATACTTCTTCTGGAAGTTACCTTGTGGGCCACCAAATGGCTATTTTCAAATATTCCTGCACAAAATACTTATCATACAATGTGCAAGCCAATCTGTCAAACATGGATGTGACATTGTAACGTACATTGCAAATTACATCACCAGATGTTCTTGTTAAAAGTTTTGGTCCCTTTAACTGATTATATAGTTATTGCAACCTTTTGAGTCCTGATGGTGACAGTCAAATTGATGGCTCACTGATTTAACACTTTTATAAAAAAACAACGCGAAAAGATTTAAGAGGTTGACAGAAAGGTATCAAGAGAAGTTAAGGGAGTCATTTCGAAAGTCATTTTAAATTAACAGCCAATGGCTACTTTTCTGAGAGACAGAGAGACAGAGAGAGAGAGTTTTAGAAGGGTGCAGCTGGATGGAATAACCAATGACAAAGAGAATTTTTTAGCAGTAATTTGTTGAAAATTAGATTATTGTTCAACTCCCAAGTAACATTTTCATTTTTTCTAATGCAGTCATTTTTCAGTTCATAAACAGATTATATTTTCTGCATACTTTGCCCTCAGTAACACAAGGGAAATTCATAACACTTCTTAATGTGACAATATGGCATAGTTAGAAATTTTACAACATGAATAATTCAGATAAAAGGTGTATACCTCCTTATTGTTAACACGAGCAGGGATGTAAGAAATTGATCAAAGTCATTTTGAAATTGAAGGCATTTTATGTTGTGAACTGACCTGAGATCTACAGATATAGCTTGGTATGCACATCATCATCATCGTCGTCCTGGCCAGCAAAACATCAGCAGTGTTCCAAAAACACTTAAAAGGTCCCTGCTGTTTTTCATACGCAATGCTGGGTCAGCATATTTCAAAGGGAAGTGTTCCTTTTGAATTGTTCCTATTTAGGGAAGGTTTTAATGTTTTATTGTGTTGTTAATATTCTGTTGGGAGCCGCCCAGAGTGGATGGGTCAACACAGTCAGATGGGTGGCATATAAAATTATTATTATTATTATTATCATCATCATCATCATCATCATCATCACACCTGTCTTTCAAGGGCAGTAGTTGTGATGACTGTAAGAAACTTTCAGAAGCTTGAATGCCAGTTGCAGGAGAACAAAAACTAGAAAAGGCTGTTGTTGCAAGCCCTCTTCATTGGCCTCCCGTAGCTACCTGGTCAACCACTGTAGGAAACAGGACATTGAACTGCACAAGCCTTTGATCTCACCCAGGAGGGCTTCCTTCCTTTCTTCTTCTTCTTCTTCTTCTTCTTCTTCTTCTTCTTCTTCTTCTTCTTCTTCTCCTCCCTTAACATTTATATAAAACCATTGAATGTCCAAAGCATTTTACATACATCAATCAAATAATTATTACAGTATTAAGTTAGTAATGCCATTGGACTGGAAGAAGTTGGGTGGGTCTAATAGAAATACTGGGTCGAATCCAACAGTTGCAGAAGCAGAAGGCTGCTCAAGCAGCCAGACTTCATGCTAAGCTTCTCAAAGGGGTTGGGGTCCCTCCTGAACAATGTGAGATGTGTTGTGTGTATGCAGTGAAAGTAAAGAATCACCCAGAACTAGGTGGTGGAAGAACTTTGCATGGGGCTGTACATTCAACCTGCTGGGAATCAGAAAAGATTTTTCTCCAGGCTAGGCTGACCAACAACTTCAGAAGCGGAAGAGACACCTTGTGCAGCATGAGGATTGGCTCAATTCACTGAGTCACCTGAAACTGTGAATCTTCTCTCTGTCTGTGAAATCATGTTAGCTACATCATTTGTGTTTCTTGGGGCAATGGAATGTGTTTGTGTCATGGGCCTAGCCTGTGAGGGTACTAGTTATGGGTCCTCTATTCAGTTATAGCTTGCTGGCTTAGTAAAACAATAAGCCTACACTAATGGACTTGGTCAGCGAATGGCTTTCTTTTGGATGGAAACCCTTTAACTATCATGTTGCTTCACCAAAAGAGCTGGGGTGCGGGGAAAGAGAGAATAAAATCCTGCCATTCTGTTTGAATTATACTTGAGGTTCTATTTGTATTTCTGTTTTTTTACCCCTCTCATCAGTTGTTTGTAACTAAGCTAGAAAGAATCTATCTTGGCCGGGACCCAGAAGCCTGGTGCTCAGCTTGAGAGGAACATTATTTTTTAAAAACTTTGAAAATATTTATTGAATCATGTTTTAATTAGCAGGAAAAAAACATTTTGTTTATTTTCAATGGGATTTTTTCCTCCACATTTAAAGGGTAAAATCTACCCGCTTTGTGTTCCACTTGCATAAAGGTGACATTTTCATGGATGGTTGCTTGGCACCAGGCAGAGCGACGTCCTTGATTTCCTGCCCTTACTTTTTGGAAGAGATAAAATTGGCAGCTCCCGCTATGCGTAGGGGGGCTCACTCTGCATTTTGCTATCCAGATGAAATGCAGTCATATTTAACTCCTGTTTCTATGTTCTTTTGATTTCTGTGCATATAGTGATTTTTTTGTTGCTGTTCTACAAGAAACCTCTTTGCAACTTCCAAATGATCCAACCCAGGTATAGCACTTGGATCCTTATCTGTCTGGATTCAGGAACTGTCTGGATGAGGATGACTGAATGAAGAACATAAGAGCCCTGCTGAATCAGACCAAAGGTCCATCTAATCTGGCATTCACTTTCTACAGTCAATGAGAGGCCTATGGGAAGCCCAAAGCAGAACATGAATGCAATAGCTCTCTCACACACATGCACTTCAACTGGTATTCAAATATATATTGCCTTTGATCCTGCAAGTGTTATGAAGCCACCATGACTAGTATTTGTCCTCCATGTGTTTGTCTAATCCCCTTTTAAAGCCTCCAAGCTCTACGTCTTGTAGAAGTGAATACCAGTCTTACACAATGGAAATCCAACCCAGGAAAGATCAACAGTCTAGGTAAGATGAAGTTTATTTGGGTCAAAGACTAAGTAACCTAGCAATTGATGGATGTACTTGTGAAATCTTGGAGTCACACTGCTCTGAAACACAAGGTTCACAACTTCAGGGACCTCATGGCTCCAACCCAGACAGAACCAGCAGCCAGGAATGTAACAGGCCCTCCAAGTGTCTCTATTTTCTAGGCACAGTCCCGGATTTACAGAAGTCATCCCAGTTTCTGATTTGATCCTGGAATGTCCAGATTTTCCTTAGGACGTCTCTATTTTCATCGGAGAAATGTTGGAGGTTATTATAGGTTTGGCTGGTGCATCATTTGTGATTCTTTTTGTGTAATTAGTTGCTGTAGTGCATGTTTCAGTAACTGTCAAACTTGAGTGTGCTGGAACAACACTCAAGGCTTCTATGAGTGACTTGAGAATCACCACCATTGGAAGATGCTTGGTGTACCACTCCTCCCTGTTCACTCCCTTCTCTGAAGAAGATGACCATTTGGCAGAATATTCTTTCCCATTTTCTTGTGCTGGCCAAACACACACACACACTCCAGAATGATGTTTGGTTGGCAGCATTGTGTGGGTGCAAAATAGCAGCCACGTTGCCAACACAGCAAGAAACATCTTAGAAAAGCACAGGGAACCTGTGGTCTACCACTGATGATGTGCAGCCCTGCCCTCAAAAAACGTTTGGAGAATTTCCCCTTTCCTGCTTGAGAAGGTTTGGCAAAATAGCAATATTCTTGGCCTGTAAATAGTTGGGAATATTTCAGAAGGCCATTTTCAAATTGATGCTTACCTTCTTATCCTTTTAGTTACGATTTCACCCTGTAAAGACCATTGCTCACGCACAAATGGCAGAGGAAACATTTTCAATCTGCAAACATTACATCACAATTAAAATTAGGTGGGTTTTGATATTGCTGTGTATGGTAACTAATGCCCAATATTCCATAGACATTTTTTTTAAAGAACAACCATATGCAAGATTTAATATTGCAGTGGGTGAAATCCACGGTGTTTGCCAGCTTGCAAAGAGGGACTTCCTGCCCCCCCCCCACGGTCCCCTGCACTACCACCCCAATTCACTCCAAAACACTGGAGGAACCTGCTAGAGCAGATCTGGAGGCTGGAAGACAGAGGAATGAAATAAAAGGGGGAATCCAGTTGCCCAAGAAGACATGCATTCATGCAAAACTGGATATCACCCAGGTTCAATATAATCATGACGGAAAATGAAGGTATTTTACCATAAAGGTGACATCAAAAATTTAATCATTTATATCATTATACACACATGAATAATTCTAATCTGGCTATATTTTGATTAGATAGTCCTCTTCAATGGCTTTGTTTTACATGGGTTTTTTTTTTGGGGGGGGGGTTCATAACTTTCAGACCCATTGTGGAGTAAGGGCTTGTCCCCAGTTCCGTTTGTCCCATGCTTAGAAAGTCCAAGCTGTTTACCACTTGTCCCATGCTTTCTAGGCGTGGATCCAAGCCGTTCTGCCATTGCCCGCCACTTTCCGCCTGACAACCCACTCTTTGGTGCTAAATTGGAACAAACAGAAATCTGTGGAAAAACCAGATCACCATTTGTTCCAATTCAGTGCCAAGCTGTGGGTTTTCCCAGGAGAAAGCAGCGGGACAAATGGAAGTGTGAACGAGCCCTTAGAATGAGTGTGGTGTCAGGGTCAGAGTACTGGACTTGAACCAGGAGGGTTACCTGCTATGGAACTCACTGGGTGACCTTTCTCAGCCTAATTTACTTTACAGGGTTGTTGTGAGAATAGACTATTGGAATGGGTGAAATGAGGTTCCTTGAAGGTTTCTATAGCAGCGTTTTGGTTTTTTTAACTCCACTAATAAAGCATATCTCAACCTATTTAAAATGTGCCTTAATTCAAAATTTCTGCAACTCTAGCAAACTATGTGAGCTATGAGACCAATAGAAATTTAAACTTTTTAGGATTATTCACATTTGTATAGTGTTAATCTTGCTACAGGCATAATTAAATCCTAGAACTAATGTTTATGACAATGTCTTTATATTGACTTCATTGATACTATAATAATAAATGCTGCATATTAGTGCTCTGTAATATTTTTTAAATTGGACCCTAACTTCTATGCAAACATTTCAGTGTTTATTAGCTGGGAGTTAGCCTTCTGCTTCCCCCCCCCCCTTTTTTTGCTTTTGCTTTTGCTGTCACATAAAATTATTCTTCTATTCTTTAAAATTAATTGGCTGCTGTCCTTGACTAGCCTTTGAAAGTGGTGATCTGGGTCATGGTGTCCAAAGAACAGATAAGAAAACACTTTGAATGCATATTAATAAATCTGAAACCATATGGTGCATTTTCGCAGAAACATATTTGTGCTGTTAAAGAAATAGTTAAACAAAGCTGAGGGAATTATGGTTAGGACCTCAGTATAATTAATTCCCACATAAGTTTGCCTGTGGGCAAAATGAGTTTAAGGTCACCCTTGGAGGGCATTGCAGGGATTTGTGTATTATGGACCGCCCTTTGCAATGCATAGAGGGGGTTCCATGGGTGGAAGAGAAGGTCTGCCCATATTATGGCCACAGAAACCTCCATGGCCACCACCACCCCCTTCCGCCTTAGGCACTCCCAATGACAAAAGGGTGTTAAGAGCTCTAGGGCAAAGTGGATGGAGTGAGGTGTTTGATCAAAAGGATTCAAGTCCCCTTTATTTTTATGACAAATAATCCAAATTGGAAGAAAACTAAGCCAGTTCTGGAGCTTTGTGCCTTTGGCACACATACTTAGAACATGGGGGAGCCAAACGCACAGATCCTCCTAAAGAGTAATGAAATGTGGTCCCAAGCAATTCTTATTTTCATTTTGTTTCATTTCATTGTTGTTGTTTAGTCGTTTAGTCGTGTCTGACTCTTTGTGACCCCATGGACCAGAGCACGCCAGGCACTCCTGTCTTCCACTGCCTCCCGCAGCTTGGTCAGACTCATGTTTGTAGCTTCGAGAACACTGTCCAACCATCTCATCCTCTGTCGTCCGCTTCTTCTTGTGCCCTCTATCTTTCCCAACATCAGGGTCTTTTTTCATTACAGTTCATTAACTCAAATATAATGTGCACCTTTTGGGGCCAAATTACATCAGGAAAATTAGATTTTCCTGCATTAGATTTTTTGGTTTCACGGTTTTGAAAATTGAGGTGTGCATTAGATCCGATGGCACATTAGATTCACTTCAATATGGTATTTTATTGAATTATATTTTATTTGTTGGCTCCCAACAAAATATTGAAAACACAATAAAAACACAAGCAGCTGCAGGAGGCAACAGTTTGCCCCCTTGCTCTCCATAAATTGTGCTTCTGCCCTCATGGGTAGATAAAAGTTCACTCGTCGTAATCCTTGACTGTGGCATAACCAGATTTGGAGCGTGAAATCTTTGAAATCCTGCAGTGCTACGTCTAGCCAAAAGCAGTCCTGAGGATTTTTCTCCTTATGTTTGTCATCAGGCATCTATAACAAGGAGTGCCTGTTCAAAATAAGTGTAGTTGTGTTTTCTGAAATATACAGCCAACACAATCAGTAAAGCAATCAACATGGGGAGAAGTTTACTGTATGTTCCAAATCTGTTATTTATCCATAAGAGTAGCACATCCCTAAATGGAAGGCATATATATATATATATATATGAATGAATCTTGCACAGAAGTAAAATAGGGAGCCAATGTATCATGTAAAATCCAACTGGAAGTGGAGAAAAATCTTTTTAGAAACAAAACAAAAGTAAACGAATGACTAGTGAAATCACAACAACAGAACCCATACAATTCAGAAATGAAATGTTTCTTGCACAAGCATTATGCCTTCAGTTTGTTCACTCCAACACTGCCACAAGGAACGCCTTCCCTTCAGATGTCAAGGAGATAAAGAATTACAGAACTTTGAGAAGACATCTGAAGGCAGCCCTGTATTGGGAGATTTTAAACATTTGATGTTGTTGCGTGTCGAGGTCCCCAGGGCCACCCCAATAACTCACACATCACACAGAATTTTTGTTTAAGGTTTTTGGCATAATTTTGGCCACAACTTTATTAAAATACAAAAATGTGAGTGGTTGCTTAGGCATTGGTTGCAACTGACTGACATTCCGCACGCCTGCAAAACTCAGAAAAGGGGAATACACTTGGGGGTAGCGACGGAGCAGGGAACTGGCCCTCAGCCCTCCCCAAATGCAACGAGGAGCTCATTGCTATGGCCCGAGCCCCCTTGACAGAGTGGACAAGCAATAGTTAGCCCCTGATTCCTTTAACGGAATCCCTTGCAGCAGCAGCATTAGAGGGGCAGGCACAGCCAATCCATGCCCCTCAACCAACCAAACCATAAACCAATGCCTAACTGCAACCTTACAAGTTGTGACAATTTGCTACACAGTAGGCAAAAACCAAATGGTCCCAGCCAATCAGCCAGATGGACAAAATTCCTGCCGGGCCCCTGCCCCAAGAGCAGACGACCCCATGACAGGCATAGCAAGGTCAAGGCAAACAACCCTAATTCTAGGGAGGGGGGGGGACGGGCAATCCCATGCACGGGCGAAAAGAGGAAGCCCTAGCCTCATGCAAGGAGTTTTAGTATTTCTGGCTGTCAGTCAACAAATGGCAACATTAACTTCTTCCCAACAACAAGGGAAGCCCCAATCGCATCAGTGGCCAACGATCAATTAGCCCGCCCCACAACTTTGGAGTGTCCTGGCGGCCCCCACCGCAACATGTGCTCTCCATGAAGAAGAACATGCTTTATTATGTTTTTTTATATGCTTGTGGCTGGGGAATTATTATTATTATTATTGTTTTGCTTTCATTTTCAATTAATTGTGGTTTATCGTTATGCATAAACGTGGAAATGTTTCTTAACTAGGGTTCAGGAAAACAAGCTTGGATTGGAAACCACGGTTAGAACTTGGGTTGTTTCCTTAAACCATAGTTTAAAGACTAAGCAACCATTTCTCAAGATCCATACACTAGTAGTAGCAGTGTTTATTAATAACCCTTCTGCACCCAAGTGATATGCAGTATTTAAAAAATACAATATAAAGACAACAATGCAGACAAAAAATGCCAAATAAAACAGAACAAAGACATAACAAAAGTGAAATTAAAAACCTATCAAAAATCAGGCAGCAAAGATCATTTTTTTAACAGACTGGACTAAAACTAGGCCTTTGATGGACCTTCGGGTTTCAAATTTCAGCGGCGCCCTGTGCAACACAAAATTCAGCACCCCCCACATCTCACCTACCATTCTGCAGCATAGCTGTGGTGTTCCCAAGGCTCCACACCCAGTGCAACAAAACCAGTTGCGCTCTACTAAATCAACTTCTGGCTAGGCCAACCTGACCTAATTAGGGAGGGAATTGCACAGCTGGGATGCTGCTACAGAAAAGCCCCCGTCTTGAGTATTCATGAACCAAACCTTGGTGGTGGGCTAGACAATAGAACCTCTGATAAAGATTATACCTTATGGGCAGGTTCCTAAGGAAGCAGATAGTCTTTCAGATTACCTGATCCCAAACCACAATTAGGGTAAAATCTTGGGTTGGGGCATTGTTTGGGGGATTTTGTTGAGGGGGTTGTTGCTGTTAATATTTTGTACCTTTATTTTAGATCTTATAATTTATATGGAAATTGTTTGATTTGGTTGTGTAATTTTTGGTTTTCCCAGTAGTGATGTATGGAAGTGAGAGCTGGACCACACAGAAGGCTGATTGCCGAAGAATTGATGCTTTTGAATTATGGTGCTGGAGGAGACTCTTGAGAGTCCCATGGACTGCAAGAAGATCAAACCTATCCATTCTTAAGGAAATCAGCCCTGAGTGCTCACTGGACGGACAGATCATGAAGCTGAGGCTCCAATACTTTGGCCACCTCATGAGAAGAGAAGACTTCCTGGAAAAGACCCTGATGTTGGGAAAGATGGAGGACACAAGGAGAAGGGGATGACAGAGGACGAGATGGTTGGACAGTGTTCTCGAAGCTACCAGCATGAATTTGACCAAACTGAAAGACAGGAGTGCCTGGCGTGCTCTGGTCCATGGGGTCATGAAGAGTCAGACACGACTAAACGACTAAACAACAACAACATACCACACTTTAGCCTTATATGTCCGAATTAGGGCAGAATCCATCACTTTCTTATCTGTAGCTGTAATTACCTTTGATACACATCCTGTTTCTTTGCCATGTTCAATGCTGATAATAAAAATGGCTGTGCAAAGGTGAAGGAGTATTGGAGTGCACATTTTCTGGAGTATACATCCTATTGGAACACGTGAATATACATTTAATTGCAGAGGGTGTGAAGTTTTGCATTTGTCCCATGAAATTTTAGTTGTGGAATGCTCATGCTCAGGTGATGCCCATAGTCACAACCAGCCCAGGTAGTATAATGCTTACACTCAGATGCTTGAGGAAGATTGGGGAGACCATGGGTAAACTCCTCAGACAGTCATTGTTAGAATGTGGTATCTTGCCCAGGCAAATAAAGAGGAAAAGTTGCTTGTGCATCCAGTTGTGGGGAAACACGGCTCAAACCCAGCTCTCAAACCCTCAGCTGTCTGTGGGATCTCCTGCTCTTTTCTCTGTTATTCTTCCCTGTCTTGACTGGTCCCTATGTCTAGAAGTCCTTCACAGAACACCTATACAGAAGCACCTCTCTCTTTTAATCCTTTCTGAAACATCACCATTTCCACAAACACTGAGCTTGCCTCTATTACTCCTCACCCCTAATACAAAAGCCTCACATCCCACTCACCATGTTACATGAGAGAGGTGATGTTCGGGATCATGATCTCTTCTCAATGTGTATCAGCTAGAAGGGGGGCCAGAAGACACGATCCAGACTTCCCCATCTCTCCCTGTGCATACTATCTTATACAGGTAACTGCAGTTGGGGATTTGAACCCCAGGGCCTAGTCCAACCCTCTAACCACTACACCACACTGGAGCTAATACAGTGGAACCTCGATTTTCAAATGTAACCCGTTCCGGAAGACTGTTCAACTTCCAAAATGTACGAAAACCAAGGATCAATGGTCGGCCGGCAAAATCCATTGAAAAAATGGAGAAACACGCCTCGGAAGCTGTTCGATTTCTGAGGCGCATTCAAAAATGGAAGCAATTACTTCTGGGTTTTCAGTGTTCAGGTTCCGAATTGTTTGGCTTCCGGGACGTTCGAAAACCGGGGTTCCGCTGTACATGAATTTATCACACATGAAGTTCTGGTGCATTCTCCAAAGCCCCCCTAACATTTTTACAGTTTCCCTGATTATTTGCTTCTCTCTCTTTCAAGGGCAGGTAATGACAAAAAAAAAAAAAAAAAAAAGATTTATATCACTTCAGAATTACGTTACCATTCTGAACAAACTGTGTGTGTTCTGTGCAAATATTTGTTTTACCCTCTGGGCTCTTATTTTCAGAACACTAGTGATTGTTTCAGTCAAGAAAGCTATGAATCAGCTTGTCTTTTGTGAGCCATTACTTCTAAATATACTTGCCTCTCTGATATCTCCTGGTTCTTAATTGATTTTTTTAAAACTGCCATGGGTTTAAAATATCTATACATGATAGCTAAACATGTTTCCTAATGTTTCAGTAGTAGCTGTCAAAAAAAAAGAGATGCCTTCAGTTGGTGCATAAATGCCCTCTGGTGACGGTCCCCAAAAATGCAACAGATTTTCCTCTTGATTAACCATGACAGCAATTCAACCGGAGGGTGCTTAAATCCTGAAGGAAAATAAACGTCTTGTAACTAAACAGTCTGGTCCGTACACCCATTAACCCAGAAGACTCTGATTAGAACTGTTTTATCCCATCACCGTAAACATGCTTTGATGGGAGAATGGTCCATTAAAATGATTTGACTTGCTTCCACATCAGGGGTTTCTGGAACCTGCCTAGGTGGGGGGAAATCCACTTTTTATTCTTCTATAAAAGAAAGCTACACAGCACATACAATGATGTTTCCCCTTGTGCATGCTGAGCAATCACAGGCACATTTGATTGCTTGTGGATAGTGGAAACCAATATTTGATTTGGTTTGGGGGGGGGGTTAACACACCATCCCTCATGGAATGTATTTCTGTATTTAGGGTTTAATTATTCTACTTCGTAAAATGACTATCACATTGCAGCAGAAGTGTTAATACCATACCCACCTGTAGACACGTTCCTTTCATTTCAAAGTGATGGATAATAAATTGGTTTCTCTTTTCTTTGATAACAAGATGTACTGGGAAAGTTCCCCATTTCTTTTCTCTATTAAAGTACTCTGTTACATTTTCTTAGCTTGCTCATTTTTAATTATTATTATTTTTACAGTAGATCATCCGTAATATCCATCATGGTCTTGAAATTGCAGAAAGGTAACACATTGCAAATGGAGGGGAAAAATGTCATAAATTGTGTATCATTTGCTGACTGGAAAAACATCAACAGTGAATACTGATCGTTGTCGCTGGATTGATTTCCATTCCGGACATAGGGTGAATCAGCAAACATCCATTCCTATTTCAGTTTCCATTTGAATTCTCCAGCATGTCTTGCCATAGCTCAGAGCACCTGTTTGGCATTCCCAGTGTGTCTGGTTCAATCCCTGATGTCTCCAGATGGAGCTGTGGGAAAACTCATGCCTGAAATTCTGGACAGCTGCTGTTGCCCAGTGTCAACAATATTCCGCTAGATGGACCAATGGACTATCTTCTTATAAGGCAGTTTCCTATGTTCCTAACATTATTCCAGGCTAGTTGCTTTAATTTTTCAAGGTCAGTTGCTTCACAAATAGAAGAACCAAATGTACAAATAGTCCAAATGCGCCACCTGAAAAATTACTTTAAGCAAGAAGTAGGTTTTTCTATACCATAATGGTGATGAACGCTAACCCTCACCATAACAAAGCAAGTGGCTTCATCCCTATTTCGACACTGTAAACAAAGACCGAACAGGCTAGTGGAAACAGTGGAGGGCCATTATCACGGTCAGAAGAAATAACTTTTTGTTCCTGTACCATACAATTGATCACACGTACAGTTTGATTTCTTTCTCACCAGTTTAGAGTGCAGTAGAATTACCCAGAAAGACTCAATCTTCCTTTATATTGATTGGGGGAAAGGGGAGTATAATTTTACTGTTATGAGTACATTCTATTTCCTGTACAAAAAAGTACAAAGCAAAAGCTGTGTGCTCAGCTCTTTTTTTTTAAAAAAAAAACTTCAGGTATTAAAAGTTAGTCTTGGAAGTTTCTAAATCTGTGGAACATTTTGGGGTTGGATTTAGTTTTTCCTGAGAGCATCGAATTCCCCTTCAAGTATTCCTTGCAGACTTTTCATAGGCGTCTGGCTGACCACTGTGAAAACAAGTTTTGGCCTTATGTAGCAGGGCTTTTCTTATGTTCTTACTATTTCATGAACAGTAGAAGCATATGCACACCTACCGTTTATTTATTAGACTTGCTATTTGCTTGTTACCTGAAGGTATCCAAGTAACAAAAGCATAAATACACTATACCATGAAACAGAACAAAATAGACCCCTAAACTTGATGGGTACAAAAGTGCTTCCCTTAAAAAGTGCTTTCAGGTGACCCCCTATGCTTCCAAAACTTTCCATGGATTTTGAAGTTCTGAATTATGTGTCACTGTTTCTGGAGTGAAAGTGATGTATTAGAAATTCTCCATTGTGCTGTTCCCTTCTATATACGTTCAAATTATAGTACAAAAATAGATAACAATGCATAGAATGACTCCTATTATTTCTGTTTTTTACTTACGTCAAACAGCTATTCCTACAAAACAAAAATTAAGCTAACAAAACTCAAACCCAGAAAGTATATTACAGTGATGACAAATGAGACTAAGGATCATTTAACCTTAGCAAAGCAAATCACAAGAAGAAATTCAACACAAGAACACAAAAACCGAAGTAACTTAAGTCTGAGTATGACTAACATCAGATATCATTCCGTAACTTCTAAATTATCAATAACAGGTTACATCTACCTAAATCATACAAACCATTTAAACCTAGTCAGTGGGTGTCCTCTGAGTATGACTTAGTCTGAAACAGCAACATAATAATTCCAGTGTGCTATAAAGGGGTTGCTATTTTTTAAACAACAATAATAATAACAATAATTATATAATGCATTTATTTAGAAAGCTTATATCCTACTTTATAACTCCAAGAAGCTTTCTAAACAGCTTAGAAAATAAATAATATCCAAGTCTATTATCTGGAACAGAAACAACAGTACAAGTGCCCTAATGCTGCTGGAATTATTAGTTTCCTATTCTCATCTTTGACTTCTTCCATGTTGCCCTTCAGTCTCTACCAGCCAGGCAGCAGAGTTCACTGAGGACCTTCCAAGAGAAAGGAGCAGTGAAGAGCAGATAGAACTGGCCCCTCCCAAGAGGTGTCTGGCACAGCGTCCCCTCTCCTTGGTTTTTTGTAATGGGCCATCACTTCTTTTTGTTCTCCTTAAATGACCCATCTTTCAGGTAATCTCCTGAACACAGGAAGCTGAGTCCTGCTATTAAGAGTCTGACTTCCAGTTTAGCTCTCCAAGCATTTAATCAATGCTTTTAACACCTACTAAATCCAGGAATTATGGGTGGCTGGCACCCCCAAACTTGCAACATTACATACAATTCAGGAGGGATGGAACATAGGACTGAGGGAATCCATGCCACCACAAAGAACAAAGGGAATCTCCTCAGCTCTTGGGCATACAGAAGTAAAGGTGACCCTCTTGTCTTAGTAAAGAGAAAATTAATGTGTATCTCAAAAGTACCCAGGTACATACCGTATTTTTCGCCCTATAGGACGCACCGGCCCATAGGACGCACCTAGATTTTTGGGGGGGAAATAAAGGGGAAAAAATATTTTTTTTTTCCCAGGCGCGGGGCTGGGGCGGGGGAAGCCTGAGCTTCCCCCTCCCCCAGCCCCCAGAACGGGACCCAGAGCGATGCCGAAGCTGCGTGCAGCTTTGGCCTCGCTCTGGGAGCTTGCGGGGCTGGAGGAGGGGTAGCCCTCCGCCAGCCTTCTAAGCAAGTCGGGGGACAGCGGGAAAGGCGCGTGGCGCCTCTCCCGCTGTCCCCCGAGTTTGCGGGGCTGGCGACGGGGAGGAGCAGGCTTCTCCCCCCGCCAGCCTTCTAACCAAGTCGGGGGACAGTGGGAAAGGCGCGCCGCGCCTCTCCCGCTGTCCCCCGAGTTTGCGGGGCTGGCGACGGGGAGAAGCAGGCTTCTCCCCCCGCCAGCCTTCTAACCAAGTCGGGGGACAGTGGGAAAGGCGCGCACCGACTCCTCTCGCTCTCCAGGCTTCAGCGAAAGCCTGCATTCGCCCCATAGGACGCACACACATTTCCCCTTCATTTCTGGAGGTGAAAAAGTGCGTCCTATAGGGCGAAAAATACGGTACTTGAGTCCATATTCCTAGGGCTGAGCCAGGATCAAAGAGCTGCTTTGACTCCATCTGTGCTATACTGTAAATCTAAATCAGCATCATATCACTTTAAACAGTCATGGCTTCCACCAAAGAATCCTGGCAACTGTAGTTAGTCAAAGGTGCTGAGAGTTGTTATGAGACTCCTATTCCCCTCACAGAACAACAATTTCCAATGTTCCCTTTGAAGTCATGACTGTTTGAAATGGTACAATACTGATTTAAATGTGTAGCCTGATGGGTTCTTAGTCAGGTACAGGGGGTGATAGCCATTCTTAGTCATACTTAGACTACGCCCAATGGACACAACTGAGTTCAGTTATTTTATTGATTTTAATAGGTCTACTCTGGTTATCATAGGAGCCAACTCCTAGGGACTGAGGTCCCTTTGCCCCCCCCCCCCCCCATGAAATAGTTGAGGGGGCCACCACCCCCCCCAGTTAATGGGCATTGCCATTCAAATGGTGTTTGTGCACTGTGTCATGTGATTGATTAGGCAGGGCAGGGCTTATCTAGAGCCTCCCAAATAAAGTTGAATAAAGAATAATGTTGGCACCCCTGCTGGGGACAGTTCAGGTTGATACATCTTAGGTATTGTACTAGTCCAATCATTTTTGGTGGTTTTTCACAAGCATGGTTCAAAAATTGTTTTAGAAAACATGCAGAGAATGAAAAGTAGCTTGTCTTACAGCATTCTATACATGTAGCAGAGTGAGAACTGCGGGGGGGGGGGGAGTTGATCTTTTTCTTAGGCTCTCTGAACTAATTTCATAGTTCTGTGGATTGTGGTGGTGGACAGTTGTGGAAAGTAAGATTTTCAGCTGCCCACATTGGTCACCTTTATTACAGGCCCTGAATATCATTGGCCCTTCTATGCTTGGAATACAGCCACACTGTCCTGTTGGCTTTCTAATCTACGTGTAAATAGCTAGACATCCCTGTCTATGTGTATTTTACCCCCAGTCAAGCTGCATCATGGGCTTGGTACTCTAGAAGCCATATTTATACTAGTACGTTGTGGGTATGCACACTTAGTGCACTTCAGTGTACCACCGGAAGAAGAATGTGCAGAGGAGGGATTTAAACTACATGACCATTGTGGAGTACCAATAAACAATTCGCATATTGTCAAAGCAAAATAGTCTTTTATTCAGAGCTTGCAAACATTACACAGATAGATAGAAGCTACAAAGCTTAACACAGCAATCTAGCAGTTTTCAATAATATCCTAATGGTTTATTGAATGTGAAGCAAATGGTGCATCAATATCGAACAGTTGTTTTCCTAAGCTCAGGTGGAATCTTCAAAGGCAGACACAAAATTTCTTCCCCAAACATCCCTTCTGTGGTTTATATCTAAAACAACCTATGCCATGTTGGTTCTCCTGTTGTTCCCCCCAATCATTTGTAGATTTATGACATGTAATGGTCTGATCCAGAGCTGCCAAGAGATGGGTAGAAATGGCACAGGTTTATGGAGCCCAAAGCCACCAAATTGCCCAGATGCTTGGCTTTCATTTAAAAGAAAGTTAAGCTCCTTTGTGCTCTAGAAGAAAAAGAAAAAGTTATAAACCAAAATGTGGCACCAACAGAACACCCAACACTTTCTGTGAAAAAAGGTAGTCCTTGCCTTTCAGTGTTTTCTTTCTTTCTTTTATTTTATTTTATGTGCAGACAAACAAACATAACACAGAGACATACATTATATAACAAATAAAAATGGAAAAAGAAATAGAAAAAAAGAAAACAGAAAAGAAATAACAATATTAACAAATTAACAAATTGTTCAGTAGCACCTTAGAGACATGAAAGCTCATACCTAGAACAAACTTAGTTGGTCTCTAAGATGCTACTGGACAATTTTTTTAATTTATTTTGACTGCATCAGACCAACACGGCTACCTACCTGTAAATAATATTAACAAAAAGAACCATAACAAAAATAAAAGCGCACCTAAAAAATAATCTAATGGACAGTATATTTTAACCAAATTTCAGATCCATTTTCTTTGATAATAATAATAATAATAATAATTTATTTATACCCGCCCTTCTCGGTTCAGAAAATTGGGCTCAGGGCGGCTAACAACAAATTTAAAACACTTAATTGATGCAACAAAAAACAGCATAAAATACAGTATAAAACGTGAATAACAATAAATTCAGAATTCAAAAATCAATTTAGGGGGAAAATCCATCCAATAAACGTTAGATGATCACCAGGGCTAGCTGGCTAAATTAGTCCTATTTGGGCCAGCGAGGAGATCAGGGGAGGATTTGCTGTGGGATCCCAGAGCGGGTAATCTTCATAAAAAGGGGAGGGGGAGGGAAAGAAGGGGAATAAAAGATCAGGCTAAGTTCAGATTGAAAGCCAGGCGGAATAGCTATGTCTTACAGGCCCTGCGGAAGGAAGTTAAATCCTGCAGGGCCCTGGTCTCATGGGACTGAGCATTCCACCAGGTCGGAGCCATCACTGAGAAGGCCCTGGCCCTAGTGGAGGATAATCTGACTTCCTTAGGGCCCGGGACCTCTAAATAATGATTATTCATGGACCTTAAGGTGATGACTTCCTTCATCCTCTACGCGGGTCTGTTATCGGTGTTTTCAGCCAATGAGTGAAGTCAGAGCTGTGACTGATGAGTGAGCACCAGGAATCCCTAAAGTCCTAAAGATCTGCTGTTTTTCTTCTTGCTTCTACTTTACTTTCTGGCTAGTGATTTCTGTCTCCTTGTATCTGCTTTTGAGAACAGGTACTCCCTATAAGTTATTTCCTGCAGACACTACTCAGTAAATAGGTATTCAAATGCAAACCAAACACTTTGCAAAGAGACTTGGGGATGTCTTCTGATGTACAGGACCTAAAGCCCAGGCACTTGTTAAGAACTGATGTATAATTAAATAACAATACAGTGGCATAAAGGTCTTTCTACTCAGAAGTCAGCCTCTTTGTGTTTAATGGGGCTTAATTCCAGGTAAACAGGTACAGGATTGCAGCCTATATTTTCCTGTGAGGAAGGGGCAGAGGAGAGTTCTTCATGAGAGAGCACCTTGTGCGCACCAACCTGTGAGTAAGCTTGTTTGAATAGAATTGAGACTTACATAGCTAAACGCACAATAGTCATGCTAGATGGGCTGAAGCCTGAAAGTATACTAATTTGGGAGGGTGGGGTGTAGAGAACAAAACATGTCCCTTCATGAAGATGCACCAATGTTGCAGTGTGCCATGATGCAATGTATGGTAACCACCACGAGGGGGTATCTGCAATTGTTAGCCCTAGTTTGTCTCTGTGGGGATTCTGTAGAGGCTTGCTGTCTGAGTCAGAGAGATCCACAAGAAGCCTCCATCTGGAATTCTATCATAAGGACTGTTCCTTTTAACAACTGCCTGAATCCTGTGTTTCCACAATATGGCAATCACATAGGCCTATCATACAAGCACTAAATTCCGTAATGCAGCCATTTTATACCTTCCTACTGTATCTCATGCTTGACTGTGAACTGATGACTGGTCCAAGGCAGGAAATAAGCAAAACAATGATGCTTTAAGTGTCTTAAAAATGTGAAACAGTACATACTCATATATGTGTGTGTGTGTGTGTGTGTGTGTGTGTGTGTGTTTGTGTAAGTTGCAATTTCAGCTGAATTGGGGGAAACCACTTGAAGCACCCGTTCCGTTGTGTCAAGCTATTTCAATTGCTTTTGTTTGATTTCCTCACCACAAACAGCTGAAAGTCTTCCAATTTTGATAATAAACCTGATTTGCAATAGGGGTTGAGTAATTTTGATTGCAACTGTATATCAAGGTCATACCCTCCAGCATTCCTAAGATGGAAATAGGGACATTTCTCACTCCCCCCCCCAACTGACCCTCCTTGACTCTCCATTTTTTGTCATTCCCCCCCCCCCGGGCCGCACATTTCCTGTCAGATGAAGGGCGAGTGCTGGCACAACTACATCAACAGGAAACAGCACACAAGCTCCCCAACTGTCCTGAGAAAATTGCTTAATCCTGATTTTATATTATATTTTGGTGGATTTACAAAACAAAAAGCACAAACCAATAAATAAATTTTAGAAAAGAGCAAGATTAGACACAGGCAAACAAAGCATAAAAAAAAACCAAGACTCCTTGTGCTCCACTCCACTCCCCCTTTCTTTCCACTCAGGGCAGCGCTGCTCTCTGCCTGCCTCTCAGAGCTGGCGCATCATGCAGGCCTTGGCCTTGGTGGCAGCAGCCTCTCCTCCTCACATGCTCTCCAGCAGCTGTTATAAGCTGTCTCCTGGCGCCCCTCCTCTCCTGCCTCTGATTCTGGACTGCTCTCTGCCATAGTCTCTTCCTGCTCACTAAACCCTGTTGCCTCTTCAGCTTCCAACGCCTCCTTTTCCCAGTCTTCTCCCTCTGACCACTCATCGTCATCCCACACCCAATTCCTGGGCTCTGAGCCTTCTCCCCCTAGGGTTCCTTTGGGGCTTCTCCAGCTAGTGCCCCCCCCATTCCTTTGCATCTAGCCAGTCCATGACAGAACCACATGTACAGTACATGATAGAAGAAAGGCAGGGTATAAAATTGAAGACAAAATCATATTTTCTCCCAATATATATATATTTACATTTGTATTTTGATATGCTTAAAATGGTCAAGAAGTTCAGTTTCCAGCTTCTGTATGAGGGCTGGGAAAAGCTCATCTACGAAACTGTGAAGAGCCCCTTTCAGTCACTGTAGACAACACTGAACTTTATAACATCTTGGTATAAAGCAACTTCTTATGTTCCTAGGACAGAATGCCCCTGGAATGACATTACTGTCACATCTGCACCATACATATAAAGTACAACTCTCCCCCACAAGTATCCCGGGAACTGTAGTTTACTTCTCATGCAGCTACAATTCCCAGCACCCTTAATAAATGACAGTCCCTAGCATTCTTTGGGGGAAGCCATGCGGCAAGAGCAGCCAGCTCTTGCTTGAACTGGCACCAAAGATTTTTCCTCTCTTTTTGGGGGGGCAAGCTTTTAAATAAGAAGGGGGAAACCACTCAGCCACCTCAAATTTAAAAGTGAGCCCCTCTGAAAATTATAACAATTTTCTTGCTGCCAAAAATTAATACAAACTTTGGGGGCATTTTTACTCTACCCAAACCTCCCAAAATTTGGCTGCGGAGATACATGGAGAAAGCGAAAGAGAGAACAACCCTAAGTTATCCTGTGTCACAACAGCTTGTTGAAGATTGAGAAATACTACAGAGGAAAGAGCACAAATTCCCATTTGTCATCTGGTATCTGACAATTCTATTCAGCCAGGCAAGTTGCCCACATAATGAATAAAAAAAATCTATATTTTCCTCAGAATACATTCTCTGTAGTTGCTGGCTGTGTTTCTCTAGACATAGTAGCACTAAGCTCTTGAGAGCCATATTTTCATAAAGATGGATCTGGAATGTTTCCTAGGTTATACATCTGCACACTCCATCTAATTTGCATATTAGAACATAAGGCTGACCAGCGGACAGGCAGAATAATTATATACAATCCAAGTGGTTTGGCTGAGCTTTCTGCTACTTTTGAAGATTCATCTCCACACCTCCTAAAATTAAGTAGGCTTTTGGCGATCTGGCTGTCAAATTCCATCCAAGGTACCCGTGTGATATCACTGGCATAACTGCAGGACTTGTCAGAAACCAGGTGTTACATTCTACATAGGCCACCAATAGCTATCTATTAAAGTGTCTGCACCACATTTATCAAAACCATTTCTCTTTTGTTCTATATTTTTTCCACACAGTCAATTCGCAATACTTACAAGCTGATGGCTGCATAAAGCATTAGTTGTTACTCAAGTTTATCTCCAGGAAAACAGAATCAGAGTCATACTCCTTCTTTGTCATGGATCTAACAGCCACTTCACACATTATGGTTTCTGCGATGTACACTGAAGATGTTTGAAGTTTGCATCTCAAAATGGGGATGACCAAACACATGTCTCACAGAGGTCAACTTGTCAGAGAGCTCCACTTGGTGGCAGCTCCCTGTTGAGTTTTCCTGGGTTTTCTGCCATGCAATGGATGACGCAGCCCTACAATGATAATACCTGCTTGTGCTACTGTTTGTTGGGCCTAACATGAAGCAAGGAGTTGTAGCATCTTTCTTCTGTTATACATCTAATCTTTTTTAGAAAGTATAAATGTACTCTGTTATTGCCAGGACGGTTCGCATCAAGAATGGATTATTGCAGTAGGGTCTACCTAAGCAGCCTACCTAAGCTGCCTTAGGGTCTACTTTGGCCACCTCATGAGAAGAGAAGACTCTCTGGAAAAGACCCTGATGTTGGGAAAGATGGCGGGCACAAGGAGAAGGGGATGACAGAGGACGAGATGGTTAGACAGTGTTCTCGAAGCTACGAACATGAGTTTGACCAAACTGCGGGAGGCAGTGGAAGACAGGAGTGCCTGGCGTGCTCTGGTCCATGGGGTCAAGAAGAGTCAGACACGACTAAACGACTAAACAACAACAAGCTGCCTTTGATGAGCTTCCAGAAACCATATGCAATAGCTGAAGGTTTGATTGGATCCAGTTTGGGGGAGCATGTGACTCCCCTTTTTGCAACTGGTTATTTCCAGACCCAGCCCAAAATTCTGGTTGCAACTCTTGAACTCCTGAAAGGAATGGGATCAGCATATCTAAAGATCTGTCCCCTTTTAAATGAGCCTACCTGCTCATTCAGATTACCTGGGAGGAACCTCTAGCACATGGGTAGGCAAACAAGAAGGCCCAGGGGCCGGATCTGGCCCAATCGCCTTCTAAATCTGGCCCATGGACGGTCCAGGAATCAGCATGTTTTTACATGAGTAGAATGTGTGTTTTTATTTAAAATGCATCTCTGGGTTATTTGTGGGGCGTAGGAATTCGTTCATCCCCCCCCCTTCAAAATATAGTCTGGCCCCCCACAAGGTCTGAGGGACAGTGGACCGGCCCCCTGCTGAAAAAGTTTGCTGACCCCTGTTCTAGCATCTCTCACATCTAACATTGCTGCGATAAGTGAGAGGCCCTTTCCTGGCTTATTTCCAGCTGGAACTCACTGGAACTCAGTTCATGTGTGTGCCATTGCCATTCAAGGAGAATGAGTGAGGTTTTCATGGTGAGTTCTGGCACCTCTTTTCTGGAAAAATAGCATGGCTTGTGACCATCCCAAGACCCTTCAACCCCCTGCATCTTTGATGGCTTATCGCCATCTCACAAAGACCATTTTCTTTCAGCAGCATATGGCCTGTTAAGCGGATGATTTTAAGCTAAATTTTGTGGAGTGGAGCTTTTCTTATCTGTTGTCTCATACGTTTTTCAAATTGTCTGCTTTCTTGTTGATATGTTTTAAAATTTTGTCACCTGAATGACTTTTAATTAGGAAAAAATGATATATGATTTTTGTGCTTTATCTATTGTTATTTCCAGAATTTAACAATCAGTCTCTCTTCCTAAGGTGCTCTGAGAATTGTAGCTCTGTGAGTGGAATAGGATTCTTCTAACAACTCTTAACACCTGTAACAAACTACAGTTCCCAGGATTCTTTGGGCGAAGTCATGAATGTTAAAAGTGGTGTAATGATGCTTTAAAGGCGTGGTGTGGATCACTGAGGCAGCTTGCTAGAACTGTGGCTACAGTTGAGGGAGAGGAGGCCAAATTCATCAGGGCTCTCCTTATGTTCTCAACTTTAGGAGGGATGACATTGGCCAGCAAATAGTCCCAGGCAGGTATGTGGCCAGGAAGAAGCAGACAGAGGGTTCTGTCTAGCTCAACTTTCCATTTTCATGTGGAATCGAGTCAGGCTTTGAGAAGACAAGGGCACTCGTAAAAGCTCACCTCAAGTGAGAGGTGAGCTTTTAAGAAACCCAATCTTTTCAGCTGAGGTGGAAGGACATTTTTTCTGAATCTTAGATGCTTCCTGATTTGGAGAGGAAATATATTTCTTTCTTACTTTGAGGTGAGGAGCACTTCCCCATCTTTCTGGGAAGCCAAGGGAGACAGCAGATTCCTGTTATGTTCCCTGATATGCTTCTGTTTACATAGAGGTTCTATCACAATTAACAGCTGTTGATAGACTTATTCTCCAGGAATTTGTAGTGTCTTTTTTCAAAAGTATCTAAGCGGTTAGCCACTACCACCAATTTCTGATTTCCAACCATTAATTATGCATTCCACCTAAATATATAGGAAGTGTGTAGGATTTTATCACTTCATTCATTTTTCTTCCATTTAACCTTGTGCCCAATAACAATGAATTAACCCTTTCTGTACCTATGAGTCACAGTCCCCATGTTATTCCAGTGGCACCATTAGTAGTCTCGTATCACATCAGCCTGAGACACTGGTGCTCCTGAACCATTGGTATAGTGCATCCATGCCATACAAGGGCTCGTTAGAAGCTCGTTAGGCTAGTTTTCTGAACCTCACATTGATTCTCAGTACCGTTGACCACCAGATCTTGTTTGCTCTCCTGCTGTATATGGGATTGGAAGGCAATGTTTGACAGTCATCCCAACCCTATATTCTAAGGTAGTCTTAGAAACTGGACTACCAATGCACTAATTGAAAAAAGAATTTAGGGCTCACCCAGACTTACTTTTGTAAGGTTTGTGCTTTAAAGCGCCACATCGAAGCATTTTTTTGTTTTTTTGCCCCAGCCCTTTCCCCATGAAAACCCGCTCTTTACCGCTGAATTTGAGCAAATGGCAATCCAAGAAAACCTGGATTGCCATTTGTTCCGATTCAGCATTAAAGAGTGGGTTTTCACAGGGACAACACTAGTGCAAAAACAAAAACAAACAAACCTGCTCAGACATAGCGCTTTAAAGTGTGGCCCTATACCTAGAAAGTGTGGGGCAAAAGGTGAGTGTGGATGAGCCCCTAGTCCAGGTTGTCTATAATAATGCTGCCCTGAACACCTTTGGGAGGTAGGGTGAGACAGAAATCTAGATCAACAACAACATTGCGGCGCTGTCCTTCATTTAGAGAGCAATATAAGAAGGAGAAAGGTAGAACCAAGAGAAGCAATGAAGGTGAAAATGATGGGTGGGGGTGAATATTCACATGAAGTGCTTGGGGAAAATATCCCCCCCCCCCGAACCATCTATCTATCTATCTATCTATCATCTATCTATCATCATCTCTATCTATCTCTATCATCTATCTATCTTTCATCTATTTTGCATGTAAACAAAAACTAGAGTGTATCTAGTGCTGATCTAACCTTTATATTTAATTCCCTGTTTAGGGAAGCTTTTAATGTTTAATAGGTTATTGTATTTTAGTGTTTTGTTGGAAGCCACCCAGATGGGCGGGGTATAAATAAATTATTATTATTATTATTATTATTATTATTATTATTATTTTCTGAGGACTTTACATTTTTTTTAGCTTTAAGCTGAAATACTGAGTAGGATCTTGCAATGCTTGGACTGGTACAAATGCTGTTAAGTTACGTGTCAGTCTCTAGTTTGGACTCAGTAAGCCTAAAACTGGAATTCCAGCAATGACCTTTAGCATCATTATTATTTCGAGATATTCACTCTTCCTTGTTAAAGCTGGTTCAGACTGAAAATAATTTCAAATAATCATGTATGCTTATTTCCTGTTGTGACTTTGTGTTCTTAACTAATAGTACCTGATAGCATTTCGAGATATATCTTCTCACCCGGAAAACCTAACAGCTGTCTTTTATCTCTCCTTTGAAATATGCTTCCTGTTTCCTACTACTAAAAGGCAATTCCAGTCCTGTGTATGGTTTTCTTTCTTTCTTTTTGTCCCATACCTACCATTGCCCGAGCTATTTCAGAACTAGAAACCAATTTGGTATTCTGTGAAATACATTGGGGGCGGGGGAGGTTAACAAGCCTACAAAGTTGTGAGATTTTTCATGGAAAATTCTGTGTACAATATTCTCCCTCCCTTCCTCATACAACATGAGATGGTTAGTTCATGCGTCCTGAATACCTAGGGAGCAGCAGGTTCAACACACATGCCTGAGCAGAAGGGTCTTTTCTAATGAAATGGTGCTTGGCTATGTCAACTTTGACAATGCTTGTCATCTGCTGTGGAAAGGGGGCGGGCTGTTATCAAGACCTCGCTTCAGTCCCACAAACAGGTGATGACAGTACCATTTGTTTGGTGATGGTAGAAAACACAACTAACCCAGGATGCAAGATAAAAGGGTTTTCTTCCTGCACCACGGAGGAAGAATACTAGGCCTGCTTCTGAATGGGTTATCCAGGTGTGTTTATAGGCACAAGATGGTTAGGGTTGGAGAGAACTAAATTTCTCCTGTCAATTTCCCCCAGTTCTTTAATAGCAACTTGCCCTTTCTGCCATCATCGTTTCTTTCTTTTATCATGCAGCTGGGTTACTTCATTTCATAACAACTGTCACTTGGGTATAAAACATATTAAGGTTTCATACTTATTCAGATACAAAGACAAATAATTATTAAATTTCTATGACAAAGAATATGCTCAATGAGGGCCTGGAATATTTTAATGTATAATATTTTCAGAACATTGGAATCCTTAGAAACATCTGGAAAAAAGAGAGATGAAGCAATAAAACTGTTTAGTCTTGTTGTGAGTAACACAGTAGCATACGATTACGTTTATAGCGCTTGCAATTTAAGAAAACTGTTGCATGAAATATTTTGTTTAGTATTCATTAAAGGCTGCTAATGCACTTTTTATGGACTAAATTTTTAATGCGTGTTATTTGTATAATTTGGATATGTGCGGGGGGAAGCAAAGACTTTGGTGTTAAAAATGTGATAGGGATTTTTACACCAATCTGAGTATTAATTTGTACAGGAATTTCTTTTTTTAAAAAAACACCAGATCCCATCTTTTAATGATTGTTATCCCAACTCTATTTTTTAAGCTCATTTTGTCACTGTTTTGTAACAGAAACACTGTAAATATTATAGATGTGGTAAACTATTATACTTGTTTTCTTATAAATGAAATGATCTGTGCCAACACTGACAAAATGAATTAATGTGTTACTAAGGCAACAGTCACATTATATGCTTTCTCTTTCACAGTATGCAGTAGAGCATATGGTTTACTCTTAATGGAACACTAGCTTCTCATTAACATACCAGTAGCAATGTCAGAACTTACAAACCATCATAACAGGGAAAGGGGGGGGGGCTTATAAATTAGACCCTTTCAGTGCTATTGAGAAGAAAATGACTGATCTTCTAAGGCACATTATTTAGCTAACACAGCCCCCTTTTTTCACTTTTCATCTCCCCCCCCCCAAAAAAACTTTTCTCTTGTTATAAACATAAATATAAACATAAATATTGAAGTGCAAGTCATTTATTACCCTACTTAAAATAATGAGTGACACCCATGTTTAAAAAGGATTCCTCAGCACCCTTAACCTCTCAGAAATGTTTCTCAACAGCTGTAATTTCCCCCCTTACCAATCAACATCTACAATATAAAGAAGCTAATCCAGGCAAATGCACCAAAGAAGAAAATGAACCCTTTAAAAACGGGGGGGGGGGGAGTATTTCACTGGCAAGGCATGAGGTTATAAATAAGGCAGAATGGAAGAAGCACTGGAGCTACTAACACTTTGAACGATCTTTTAGGAAGCGATACTGTTTATTTGAACCAGGATGCGCACACACACACACACACACACAGAGAGAGAGAGAGAGAGAGAGAGAGAGCTCGATATTGTGGTGTCCCCATTCATTTCAAATTAGGGAGCCAATGTGTACAGATTCAGGGTATATGGGTGCAGTTTGGCTCTCTCCATTGAAATAAATGTGGAAAGTTATTCATAGGGACGCTTCGTGCAAACATTGGGGCACTTGCAGACTCCAAAGGCACGACACTAGCATGGAAGCAGGTAGTATTGATTTTAGTAAAACTTACTTCCATATAATCAGAATGCTGAATCTGGAGCAGCTGCACCAACATGGAAGCCGATCATATTGATTTCAATAAAGCTTATTTTCATATGACATGTCCAGGATCAAAATGCTTGAATGCAGTACTACCTATACACTAAATCATATTCGTAAAACAATCCAGTTTTTTTCAGGGGAATCAGTGAAACAAAACTTCTGTAGACAACCTTGAGAGCTACATGTGAGGAAAGATAAGGAATATGAATAGGTAAGTCTCAGCACCCTCCAAAAACAGAAATGCAGTTTATGGGATAGATATTTGGGATTAGAGAAATAGTCAATTCAGTTTACGTTGAAAGCAGAACTTCTCAAATTTGCACTTTCCAAAATAAGATGAGAACTGAAACATAGCTGTCATTCAAAATTCACATTTACCCAAATTTTGCGATGCAGTTCTCTAACCAACCAATGTTTACACAAATGCACATATTGGGTAAAAGTGCATGAAAATGAATATATTAAGGAAAACAGCATACAAAAATGCATTATGTCAATAGATACAACTTCCAAAAATGTGTTAGTCAGTCAAAACTGCATGCAAAAAAGTACTTTAGAATAAATTTGCAATAAAATGCTGAAGAACTTTCATAAGGATTTTTAAAAAGAAAATTTGCAGATGAACGCAGAAATGTGGAGGACCAAATTTAAGATTGGAAAAACAAGAAACAGAGAAAACCGAGTCTGACAGATCCTTCCATCCCAATTAGACTGAGGTTTGCAGAGTGTGAATTGTTTTGGCAACCCCTACAATACTAGACAAATTTTGGACCTACCATACATTTAAAGCCTAAGGTAGAACCTCTGTCTTCACCTTTCTAAAACATATGGCTATGGTAGAAACTCTGTAAAGAAATTGATAGCTATTTAAAAACAATTTTAAAGCCCTTTAGTTAGTAATCTGATGGTGTGGTTCCTGCAAAGTATATTTATGCTCATTCTTTATTATTGAAATGTGACAGAATGTAAAATTTAACACAACTGTTTCCAGTGTATCCCACCAAGCATAGTTGATCAAGTCACAATATAGTGCTGCAGGCAGGAACCCAGCTGAAGTCAGTTTAACTGGACTACAAGGGAGCAATTCCCTTTGCACAAAACTACTTATATTTTGGCAATATAAACACCACAGCATAAACAGACTCCCTTGGAATGGGGTGGACTCTCCTTCATTAGAGGTTTTTTAGCAGAGGTAATGGATGCTTTAGTTGAAATTCCTGCATTGTAAGGAATTGGGCTAGATAACCCTTGGGCTGATTCTATGATTCTGTGATCATTCTATGCTATTCTATGCTATTTTTCTCAAAAAGCATTTTAAAATGTTCTTCACAGTTACAGTATCTGTTTAGAATGTGTGTTTATAATCCTGGGGATAATCAGGAACATATTTGTTGTGTCTATTTGTTGCCTCTGACTATTCACAAGCTTACAAAAAGATAATAATTCTGCAGTGTACTTGCAAGTGTCTTGCCCTGGAAAGACACGTTGTGAAAAACATGCAATTTTTCAAGGTCCATTTTTTGAACCAGGAAGAAGCAGATTTCTCTGGAAAATCTGATCCATTGGCCTGTTTGAATTTTCTAGCTGTGTGTCTGTTCTACAAACTATTGCACTTATTCTGCCTCTAGGAGATGAGTTGAGATGCACTGAAGATAATTTGCACTTTTGTATCCCTGAACTTGGAAGATAGCAGGATATGCTCATGCTTTTGCATATCCAGACTTAATGTGTGAAATGGTAACACACATATCACACATGCAGATATCAGTCCGGTCCATGTACTTCATTTTAGTTCATTAAGCTTTCACATCTCATATTTTTATACTTTGCATTTGCAGGGTTGAAGACGTACAGGTAAATCCTGCTTTTTCAAAACCCAGGGAAATAAGAGTCTTTGTTTGTGCGGTTCTGTTTCCCCTAGGGATGCCAGTAGGCAAACCACAGCAAACCTAAAATTGCAGATTTAAGTACTTCATCAGTAGGAAGCCACACCCCTTCACAACTATTTGCATGTTTGTAATGTATGCACAACTAATATAATATACAAAGCGTGACCTTTAACTCAGACTGAAGTTTTAACAAGTTTAGAAGGTTCTGCCCAAGGAATGGTGGGTAACAGATTGAAAGGTTTCCAAATCTGCAGACTAGCTTCCATTTCCAGTAGAACTAATTCCAGACAAGATGGATTTTATTAAAAATGAATACACCACCCAATAGGCTCATCTTCCACTTATACTTCCAGGTTAGATTACTGCAATGTGCCAAATTTGAGTCTCCCTTTGAATATAGTTCAGAAACCGCAGCTAGTACAGAATTCAGAAGCCAGATTGTTGTATGGAAGTAGGTTTGCTCTTATAACACCGATCCTGTCCCAACTTGTTTCTGGACACTCAGTTCAAAGTGCTAGTTTTCACCTATAAAGCTTGGGGATCCAATACCTTAGGGATTGCTTCTCTCGATATGAACCTACTCAGACCCTGCATTCATTATCTGAGGCTCTTCTTCAAGTGCCCCTTCCAAGGGAGGTATGGAAGGTGGCAACACTAGACCAGGCCTTTCTCAGTGGTGTTTCCCCAAGAGTGGAATGCTCTCCCCTGGGGAGATGCACCTGGTACCATCATTATCAGCCTTTAAGAGCCAGGTAAATATGTTATTTACTCAGATATCCCCCTCTTATTTGGTTTTCATCTTTTAGTTGGGTGGGGTAGGATGTGTCCTCATTATGTTACTGCAGGATGAGCACTTCTGGTCAATAATGCTTTTAATATTTTGATGTCTTTCAGTTTGATATTGTATGCCTGGGATTTTAAATGTATGCCACTTTCAAACAAACAAACAAACAAAATGTAGTAAGCACCAAATAAGTGCAATTAACCCACAACAGCTATGATATTGACTCCTACCGATTGTGAAACTTCATATGAGGCAATGTTTGTGTATGGGCCAGAATATTAAGGGACAGGATGGATATGAGGCAAATATGAGAATAAACCTAGTGAAGGGGTAGATATTAGATAAGCGTGGGAGGGTTGTGATGAGCAGCTGTGGGACTCTATAACAGGCCTGGCCTGGACTGGACAAAGAGAGCAGAAGATACAGGAGAGGTAAATGACTATTCTGAATAGGAAGTGAGTTGCCATCTTGACCAACTTTTTCCATGGACAGTGGTTAGACAGAAATGCTTAAAAAACAAAAACAAAGTCAAGCTCTGTTCACTGTTTATGGACTCACCTATCTCTAGGCATCACTTTTATATACAGTGGTGCCTCGCAAGACGAAATTAATTCGTTCTGCGAGTTTTTTCGTTCTACGAGTTTTTTCGTCTTGCGAAGCACCAATGTGTATTGACGGTTTCGCATAGGAATGCATTGGCGGTTTTAAAAAAAAGGCGCAAGACGTTTCGTCTTGCGAAGCAAGCCCATAGGGAAATCCGTCTTGCGAAGCAACTCAGAAAACGGAAAACTCTTTCGTCTTGCGAGTTTTTCGTCTTCCGAGGCATTCGTCTTGCGGGGCACCACTGTACATTCTTACCATTTTGTTGAGATGTTGCTAATAATACAACATTTAAAAGCTTAGTAGATTGAGAAATGGTTAGCTTTAAGTTCAGCTTTTCTTAAATTTAACTTGGAAATTTTGAATTTAGCTTAAAGGAGGAGGCATTATAAGATATATTTCTTCATCTTCAATCTGTTTTTCTACTTGTCACATAGCCTCCACCACATTTTCCTCAAACTCTTAAGAGATTTCTACAACCAGGAGTTTAAAGCAAGAGCATTAAGTGTATTGACTCAACCTGTGTCCCTGAATCCAGTTAGCATGCAGTGACAATATCCTAATGGCAGTTTGGAAGCCAGAACTCAGCAAGTCGCCAAGTGCTAAATGTGCCTAAAATGGAGCTCCCCTAAGTCAAAAGATAAGAGCTATTTACACCCAAGTGTGCATGTGTTCACATTTACAGTTATAGCCACATAAACACAGTAACAGATAGCCATGGGAAGACATCTGTTCTTTTTGTGGAAGGAAATTGCCACCCAAAAGAGGAAAGTTCAGAGGAAAGGCTGGTGCAGCCATTTGTCGGTTAACAACATTAGCATAGCTGCAGTACAAAGGGCTTTTTTCCAGCCGGAACTTGCCAGAACTCAGTTCCAGCACTTCTCAGGTGGGCACCATTGCCATTCTAAGTGCATGAGGGAGATGGTCATTGTGAGTTTTGGTACCTCTTTTTCTAGAAAAATAGCACTGGTAGTACAGAAAATACACCTTACTTTAGTTGAACTACATTTGTGTTCTGAGGCCTCACATATAGAATCATTTTGAACCGCAGTATGCTGTAGAACAAGGACAGTCAATGTGGTGTCCTCCATATGTTGTTGGACCACAACTCGTATCAGCCCCAGCCAGCATGATCAATGTTGGGGGTGATGGGAGTTGGAGTCCAACAACATGTGGTGAGCACTATGCTGGCTACTGTAGGAGTAAAGAATATGCAGCCATCAGGGGTGCCAACTTGAATAAAATATTGGAGGGGGCAGGTAAGCTCCACCCTGCAAAATCGATCACATGATGTGGTGCTCGCACTCCATTTGAATGGCAATGCCCTATAACGGGGGGGGGGGGGGCGCTGAAGAGACCTTGGTCCCTAGGAGTTGGCGCCTATGGCAGCCATTTTGAACTGTAATTTTGTATTTGCCATGCTACTTGATAATTCCTGTGGATGTTTGGCTTTGAGGATGACTATCAGGGATAGATACCGCTCCTGAGGAATGTAGGAGAGTGGTAAGGAAGTGACGCTATACGCAGAACAAATCAGCACTGGTACTTTAATTTCCATTACAGTGGTACCTCGAGTTACATATGCTTCAGGTTACAGACGCTTCAGTTACAGACTCTGCTAACCCAGAAATAGTACCTCGGGTTAAGAACTTTGCTTCAGGATGAGAACAGAAATCATGCTCAGACGGCGCAGCAGCAGCAGGAGGCCCCATTAGGTAAAGTGGTGCTTCAGGTTAAGAACAGTTTCAGGTTAAGAACGGACGTCCAGAACGAATTAAGTACTTAACCTGAGGTACAACTGTAGTGAAACTGGACACACAGCTTTGTCTTTTGTTATCAGGTCTACCAGCTCTCTCAGTATTACTAACTGGGCTTCAAATGGATAGATGTATGTGTAGAAAAATCTAACTTCCTAATTACCTACTGGGAACAAATATGTGCCTTGCAATGAAGTTGGCTTCATTTTTAAAACATTTTTTTAAATGAAAATTTTGCATCGCCATTCTTCACTGCCAGGTCAATCAGTGGTTCGTGGTGGGACTAGGCCATGTGAGGGTTCTAACCATGCCAATACTTTTTTTACATTTGTTCTAGTCCTATTGCTTTGGCCCTCCAATCCAGAAGCATGATGGGCCCTACACATGTATGCTTACTTTATATAAGATGGCCCAAACAAATCCTGCTTATACAGCATGAATTTTGTGTTCACTGGGGGCTCATCCACACTTCCATTTGTCTTAGGCATGGGTTTGAGAGGTTTTTTGTTTGTCTTGTCACTTTCCCAAGGAAAACCTCCTGTTTACTGCTAAATCAAAACAAACGTCAGTCAGGTTTTCTGCAGATTGTCATTCCTGGAAATCAAAGGACTTAAGAAAAAAATCATGGAACAAACGGAAGTGCAGATGAGCCCTAAGATTC
Organism: Podarcis tiliguerta; assembly: GCF_965153285.1. NCBI lineage: Eukaryota > Metazoa > Chordata > Lepidosauria > Squamata > Lacertidae > Podarcis > Podarcis tiliguerta. Next base: position 99,427,745 of record NC_139534.1, read on the forward strand.
ACAAGAAAGCACTGTAAATCTTCAAATGCTAATTTTAAATTTCTTTTTGTGATTCTCCTTTATCAATCAGGTGTTGGTTAGGTGTTTAAAGGGCTCTGTGTGTGTGTGTAACTGGTGACCAGTCTTTAAGTCTACCTCTGTTCCTTGACATTGGAAAATACGTTTCCATTAGATTTCCAAATTATGAAATAGAAACTAGCATTAAATATATTTGATAAGTTTCAGACTCTAAAAGACAAAAGTGCATTCTAGCACAACCTAAAAGGTCATCTAGGCCAGGTTCCTGATAGGCAGCAGGGCGATCTCATCAAAGATCAATCAGCCTAATGTAGGCCACACTGTATCAAAGAGCACACGTCAAAAATCTTTGCATGGCTTGAACACCAGAAACTGCAAACCTATAAACATCAAGTATCTTAAGAATCTGATGCAAATTATATTTAATGCTCCTAAAGCTTTGCTGGGCTGCACAGGGGTTCCGCAAGCACAGTGCAGGATTTGTAAAAGAGACTAATTATTTCGTGATATATGCACGGCAATAAATTTGCCTAATGATGTTCCTGATTCAAACGAGATAATTAAAATGTGTATCTATATGACCCCCAGCTTCTGTCAGTTTCCTAGAGCTGGTAAGCTGACAGAATTCCCTGTTTGTTTAGGCACAAGGAGTTAGTGTTCCGTAACAATAAAATAAGCATTTTGAGGGAGAAGTTTGGCTTTTAAATGTGAAGAAGCTGCAATGGTGGTGCAATTACACTCAATTTCATATAGTGCAGGGCCCTGCAGGAGTGCTGGCTGTTATTTGTGTGTGGGTTTTCTTCTCTCCCCCCCACCCAGCCCAATCCGTACAATGTGTTTTTTCCCCCTGGTGTGAAGCATAAACCCTTCTCTAGCATCATGTAAATCTAAGCTGCTTCTTTCAACACCGAGAAAATTAATTAGAAAGGAAAGGAAGCCAGCATGCTTATCGTTTGATCAGGTCGTTGACACAAGTGGTTCGCGCTTTTCAAAAAAAATAAAATGGAAAAAATGTCCAAGGCTTTTCATGTACACCTGCTCTGAAGGCCTCATCAATTTTATCTGAGTGGAGGTAGTAAGTTCCTCTAAGCTTGCCCACTAAAGAGGTGTCAATTGTGATGGAGGAAGGGGGGGTGGAGAAAGAAATGCTGCGAGGCCTTTATCTCTATCTGGCTGTTTGTTTTTGCCCTCATGTCTGTAATGAAACAAAGAGGATTTTAATCTTGTCAAACAAAAGCCTCTTGGTACCCAGAGGGATCTCATTTACTGTGCTCCAAGTCTTCTCGGTTCAGGTTGCAACATCTTCCTCTTTCGCTGATCCACTAGAATGCCTTTCTTACCTGGGGCTTAAAATTGCGAGGTGTGAAGCTCTTCTTTTGTTTTGACAGGTGCTCTTTGCTAAACATCCAGCTTGCATTGGTGGTGCTAATACACAGGGAGAGAAGGGGGGCGGGGGAGAAACACAACTTTGGATATGCTAATGACCACAGTTAGCAAACCTCTGACTTTAATGAGTTTTTATTAGCTCACTTCACTTTTACTTCTTAGGGTAAAGTGGGGAAACAATTTGTGCTGATAGGAAGAGTGTGAAACTTGGGTTCCTTGTTAGGAGATGCATGAACATCTTCTATTTTCTACACACACACACACACGTACAACCAGATTATCTTAATGGGAAATAATGGTGGTGGAGAGAATGGAGCAACTCACAGATCTGAACCCCTTGCATAGTACAGCTTGGCAATGGCAGTACTTTCTGAAGGAAATCTGTGACATGTTACCACAGGCTGAATTGGCTTAGCTCATCCATGTACCAATTTATTTCTAATGGATCATTTGGTACTGGCATCACACTGTAATATCAGTGGAAACAGAAATGAATAGAGCAATCTGGTGAAGGGAGGGAGGCAAGAGGACTATAGTGGCAATAGATTTCTGGCCCAGTCTACTGCTCAATATACTGAAGCTTTTAGAGTTTTAAGACATAATTTGGATTGGCATGTGGGCATAATAAACTTCTCTTTGAACCCTGCATTTTAAAACACCAATAAATCAAAAACTCAGTGAGTCAGAAATGACAAACCAGTGACTCAAGAACTCCCCACACACAGAAAGGAATTTATATACACTTATGTGGAAGTAAGTAAGTAACTCACACTATTTTAAGAAAGTATAACTTGCTTCCAAGAAAACATGGCTAGCATTGGACTGCAAGTTTCCCCCAGTTGTGCTTTCAGCCATTTATTTTCCTCTACTGTTCATCCACTTGTACAATCCACTACTCCCTTCATTTGGCTATCTTATTCACCCCATTTGCTTGGGCATCCTTTCAGCCCATCTCCTCTTAGGGATCTCTAGATATGCAAATAATAATAATAATAATAATAATAATAATAATAATAATAATAATTTATTTATATCCCACCCATCTGTCTGAGTTTCCCCAGCCACTCTGGGTGGCTCCCAATCAAATATTAAAAACACAATACAGCATTAGACATTAAAAAATTCCGTAAACAGGGCTGCCTTTAGATGTATTTTAAAAGTAGGATAGTTGCTTATTTCCTTGACATATGATGGAAGGGCGTTCCATAGGGCAGGCACCACCACCGAGAAGGCCCTCTCGGTGAGGGAACTGCCAGAAGGCCAGAAGGGAACAGTGAGGGAACCACCAGAAGGCCCTCGTCGCTGGTCCTCAGTGTCCGGGCAGAACTATGAGGGTGGAGACACTCCTTCGGGTATAAAGGACCAAGAAAGCATGTATTTCAATCCAGAGAAAATAAATTCCTCTGAGAGATGCCATGTAAATCATTGGCACTTATGCTCTTTGAGGATCACAGCTTAGCCTGATTCAGAACAAATCTATTCAGGAGTAACCCTGCATAGTCCAGTGGGGCTTACTGCCAAGTAAATTGTGGAAGTCTCTGTTCTGTTTATTTCTGATATACTAAAATGTATCCTACAATATTCCTCATCTCATTAATAGCACCACTTCTGCCCCCATTAGATGAAAGTTTACATGATGCAATAGGGATCAACAGAAGCTCATTGTATGGCTCATGGTTTTGTCGGCTTCTGTTGCCATGCGTTCTTCCCCACAGTAGGGGGCAGGCATACAGCACTGGGTCCAATTTTGGAGTGGAGAGGGCTCAACAATATGCCTTCTCGTGTACAAATCACAGCTCTCAATACAGGTGTTCACACATATAATGCTACTCTTCCTTCCTGTTTGGTCTATTCCTTTTGAATAGGTTATACCCCAGAATTATACCAATCATGCTATAGTTATAGTTATAGTTATAGTTTTATAGTTACAGTTACAGTTACAGTTACAGTTACAGTTACAGTTACAGTTACAGTTTAGTTATAGTTATACTTTGGAAGGACAGATTGTGAAGCTGAGGCTCCAATACTTTGGCCACCTCATGAGAAGAGAAGACTCCCTGGAAAAGACCCTGATGTTGGGAAAGATGGAGGGCACAAGGAGAAGGGGACGACAGAGGACGAGATGGTTGGACAGTGTTCTTGAAGCTACAAACATGAGTCTGACCAAACTGCAGGAGGCAGCGGAAGACAGGAGTGCCTGCCGTGCTCTGGTCCATGGGGTCACGAAGAGTCGGACATGACTAAATGACTAAACGACAACATAGCTATAGTTATAGTTATAGTTACAGTTATAGTTATAGTTACAGTTATAGTTATATACCACTGTATCATAAAAATTTATCACATCAGTTTCCAACAATGCCTAAACATAAAACCAAACAAGAGCCTCATAAACAGTTAAAAACAAGCAAAAGATCTTTGAATGAATGGTGGTATATAAATTTAGATGAAGGGTGGTAAATAAATAAAAGGAAATTAAAAATAAATATCAATCATCCATTGTGGGTGTTGTACTGTTAATTGTGTGCTTGGGGCTGGTGGAATAGAAGAGGTTTTAGGCGTGTAAAAGTTGGCACTGAAGGCATCTGCTGAATCTCTGTTGGCAGGATGTTCCACAGGACTGGGCTGATGACACTAAAGGCTCAGTTTCTCATTGTTGTCAAACATAAGGTACTTCGCCATCTTGGGGAATGACCAAAGACACTCCTGCAGATGATCTCATTGAACAAGGTGGAATATAAGGGTTCAGTTAATCCCCGAGGTATTCTGGACCCAAGTTGTTCAGGGCTTTTTAAAACAATACAATAATGCCTATTATATTAGTACATCCTATATTAAGAGCTCTAGTTCATTTTGTTTATTTCCCATGGTCCATGCATTAGTATAGAGACAAATGAAACTATGAGTAATTCCCTCCACCTGCTTTCTTATGGATTTTTTCCCTGTCCGTTAGCAGCTTTCTGTAACACCACTACAGTTTCCTGTACATCAATGTAGATAATGGAGATTTCAAAAGGGATCTGGTCCTTGGACCATAAAAGATTCCAGGTTTAATTGCTACATCTCCACTTAAAACACTATCTGAACCAGGGTTAGGAAAGATCTTTGTCTGAGAGACTGGAAACCCCCTGTTAGTCAGAGTAGACAATTCTATGCTCAATGGACACAAGAGGCAATCCTAGTGCTATGGACAAAGTTATTCCCATGGCGCACTGAAGTGGTCTTAGAAACTTTCCACATGATTATACAAAGCACTCCCTTAAAATATCCTCTCTATTCTGCAACACTTACACCAATGATATTTTAAAAACTATTGTGTGATATCTCATCCACATGGGAGGGAAGGAAGTCATGTTGTTGTTTATTATTTAAATAAAAACAGAAACGATAAATGTACGCCCTTGCAGATACTTTATGTAGCAAATTCTGGATAAGTAAATGTGATTTATTTTTTGAAAGTTAAATATGATGCAGTGCATTAAAGAATTTTTAAAGAAAACTTTTGTATTGAAAAGGATGGTCATGGTCTAGTTAACCATTCATTACAATTAATGCCCAGTTAATTTCAATGAGAAGGTATCACATATTCTTGAATCTCTTACAAAGGGAGATAAATGTGCTTGACTGCGACTGGAGCGTAACTAGCTTTTTAAGAAAAGGTTAAGGAAATGGGTGTGGTTGCACAGGTACCTGGACAACCATTATGTCACAAAACTCTATCCAATTTCCCCAGGTATAAAATGTAGCATGTGAAGCAGAAGTCCAGTGTTTGAAGCTTATTTTATACAGTTTATTTCATACAATTTGTATACCACTTGATTGTGCAAAAAACAACAACACACAGTAATAAAACAATAAAAATAGTTTGAAACAATTATTCAAAACAATCAACATAGTAAGCTGGCATCTAAAACCATATAGCCTTGATAGGTGGCCCACTGAATGCCAGAGGTGGGGAATTTCCCCCCGCCCATGGGCCATATTCCTTCATTGGCAACTTTGGGGAGGCCACATTCCAGGGATGTGCTGGACCAGAAGCAAAAATGGACAGAGGAATGGATGCAAATTTTAACTTGTTCAGTAGGTTGTATTCTTTCTTTTAGAAAGTGGTTTGCAAAGAACTGAGCCATGCCTATCAGCGCATAGACGAAATCGTCATACATTAAAATGCCTAATCAGTAAAAGATAGCTTATAGGTAGACTCCTCGACTCACTCCCACAAAAGGCCATGATGGCCCCCAACTTGGAGGGCTTTAAAAGAAAATTGGACAGATTCGTGGAAATAATGCTATCAATGGTTACTGGCCATGATGACTGTGCTCTGCCTCCACAGTCAGAGGCAGCAATGTTTTTGAAGCTAGCTCTTTCTTAATCCTTTTATTAGTTACTTCCAGTTTCCCTTTACTTCCTGCATCCTTGACAGAGACTGCTGGGAAGGGCCATAGCTCCGTGACAGAACACCTAGTTTGCATGTAGAAAGGCCCAATTCAATCCCCGGCATCTCCAGGTAGGGCTTGAGGAGACTCCTGAAACTCTGGAAAACCAATGGTATGACTCAATATAAGGCAGCTTCCTGTGAACTGTGGCCTGCCAAGAATATCTAGAGTATTCTAGAACTTATGTGAGCCAAACTGAAATATCATGTCCTGTGTGAAAGCAGTTTTGGGCAGCCTACAGACCTTTGCCATATTGGTATTTTTGGCCGATTGCTGTCTTGAGGAAAGGAAGTTATTTAAAGAGAGAGAATGGCAGCCAGTATTTGCACTTGGAGATGACAAGCTGATTTTATTATTATTATTTTAATTTTATAATGAAATGATTTTAGAATGTTGTATTATTTTACTGTTGTTAGCCGCTCTGAGCCCGGCTTTGACTGGGGAGGGCAGGATATAAATAAAATTTTATTATTATTTTATTATTTTATTATTATTGTTGTTGTTGCAAGGATCATTTGCAAGGAGATGGGGGACATGGCATAGGCATATAAAGTCATGCGTTGGGTGGAGAAAGCAGTTCCTCCCCCTAGAACCAGGGATCATTGAATGCTGAGAGATTCCTGACAGAGAACAGGAAGTACTTCTCCCAGCACATAGTTAAGCAATGGATCTGCTGTCACAAGATGTGTTGTTGGCCACCAACTCGGACAGCTTCAGAAGTGAATTAGACAAATTCACATATTGTCAATGACTACTAGTCAGTTCTTACACTACTGGAGGCAGTAAAAAGGTAAAGGTAAAGGGATCCCTGACCATTAGGTCCAGTCATGACCGACTTTGGGGTTGCGGCGCTCATCTCGCTTTATTGGCCGAGGGAGCCGGCGTACAGCTTCCGGGTCATGTGGCCAGCATGAGTAAGCCGCTTCTGGCGAACCAGAGCAGCGCACAGAAATGCCGTTTACATTCCCGCCGGAGCGGTGCCTATTTATCTACTTGCACTTTTTGGGATGCTTTCGAACTGCTAGGTTGGCAGGAGCAGGGACCGAGCAACGGGAGCTCACCCCATCGCGTGGATTCGAACCACCGACCTTCTGATTGGCAAGTCCTAGGCTCTGTGGTTTAACCCACAGCGCCACCCGTAGTAGGTCTCTGTATTTCAGTTGCTGGGCATCTTGCGCTCATGTCCTTCTTGTGGGGTTCCCATGGGTAACTGTGAGAACAGAATGCTGGACTAGATAGGCTTTCGGAGTGATCCAGCAGGTCTCTTTTATATTTTTATTACTGCTGCTAATAATTCTATGCCTATCGCTTCGCTGTTCAGTGTACAAAATCTTTTACCATTTCTATCTGATTTAGGATACTAGAGTTGATACATCACATATTTAAAGTTGAAGACCTAGACAGTAACACAAGTGGTCCATCTTGTCCAGCTGTTAAGAACCCTTTACTTGTCTTCCTTCTCATATGCAGTGGTCCATGTATACCCAGTATGAAACATATGAAAACCTGGGCCTGAATATTTCAAATTATCCACAGGAGGCTGTTTCCTGAATTTGAATGTCTTGCAAACAGTCAACTGAGGTTTCTGAAAAATGCAGTTTCTTTAGCTTTGTATCTGGTTACACTGGCACTGGATGAAAGATTCAGTTGCGTGGGTGAATGAACAATGGCAATCAACCGGAAGTTAGTGTGTTTTCCGACTCTTGTGTGTGTGCTTGAGGAAGAGGGGATACACCTGATTCACAAAATCACTTGGTTTAATAATTTTATCTTTTCAAACTATGCATTCTGGGCTCAGGATAAGTTATCTAGTTAAAATGACATGTGCTAAATGCAGAGAAATTTAAAACCAGGTCAACAAATGAAAATACCTTGTTACATCTAAAAAAATGTTCACGTTTGGTATTGAGTAGCATAACATAAGAAGAACCTGCTGGAGTATGACAATGGCCCATATAATTCAGCATCCTATTCTCAAAGTGGCCAGATAGATGCCTCTAGGAAGCCTGAGTGAAACAGCTCTCCTCCCACTTGTGATTTCTAGCAACTGGCATTCAGAGAAATACTGATTCTGGCAGGGGGGGTAGAACATAGATATCATGGCTAGTTGCCACTGATGACCTTATCCCCCATGAATTTGCCTTATATTTTAAAAGCCATCCAAGACGTTGGTCCTCACTACCTCTTGTGGGTGTTCAGGAAGATGGTGGCAGGTATGCTTGAATGGAACTGGCTATCTAGATCCATTTCAGTCTAGCTTAAGACATGGTTTGGGGATTGAAACAGCCTTGGTTGTCCTGAGTGATGACATCTGTCCTTGACCTTTCATCAGCTTTTGATACTATTGACCCTGGTACCCCCTTCTTGGACTGCCTAAGGGATCTGGGAGTTGGGGGCACTGCTTAGCACTCATTCCACTGGTATTTCCAAGGTCATTTCCAGATAATAGCATTGGCTGATTTCTGCTCACCCCCCTGGAAATCAGCTTGCAGAATCCCACAGGGTTCACTCTTATGACCCATGCTGTTTGACATCTTTATGAAGCTATTGGAAGCAGTCATCAGGGGAGTTGGAGCAAAGTATCTTCAATAGGCTTCTGATATCTATCTATATGTTTCATCAGTATCTCAGCGCCAGAAATGGCCATGCAGGTCTTTAATCTGTGTCTGGAGGTGGTAATGGGTTAGATGTGGGCCAATAATTTGAAGCGGTATCCAAAGCAGATAGAGTTGCTGTAGATGGGTCATTCCTGGGTCAGAGAGTTGGTAGAACATCCTGTTCCTGACTGTATTATATTTTACTGGAAGGAAGGATGCTTCTTGTCAGGCTCACATGGTCTTGGTGGCTAGGAATACCTATGCCAGGCTTCCACCGGTGCTCCAGAAATGGGCACTCCTGGATAAGGATAGCATGGTTATAGTCACCCATGCTCTGATAACCTCCAAGTTGGACTACTGTAATGTGTGCTCTTTTGGGGGCTGCCCTTGAAAACAGTCCAGAAATTGCAACTAGGGCAAAATACAGAGGTGATAGTGCTGAGGAGAATGGCAGGTCAATCAAATATAACTCCCATTCCAAAACAACAGCATTGGTTGCCAATTGGTTTGGGGGTTTAGTTCAAGATGCTTGCACTTATGTTTAAAACCCTGAATGGTGTGGTATCCATATATCCCCACATTCTCACATACCAACCTGCCCATGCCTTAAGGTTAGGGATGATGCTCCACTGGTGGTCTTTGTGCAGGATGATGTGTGTATTCCTGTGGGTTATGAAAGGGCCTTCTTGGTGGAGGCTCGATATCTGCTGAATACTTTTCCCATGGATGGCTCTAGAGGCATCCCTGTATTCTTTCAAGAAAGAGATGGTGATGCACTTCTTCCAACAACCTTCCAGATGAGGGGGATTGCCATGGAATGAATTAATGAACTGTTCCTTTTATTATGAACTGTACTGAGATAATTGCTATTAGGTTTTAAAGGCTTTTGAGTTTTACAGCTGTGTTACACTGTTTTTTGCGTTGTATACCACCCCGTGGCCTGCTAGCAAAGGATGGCATCTGCATTTCTACATAAACAACTAATAAATAAATAACCCTACTGATTGTTTCATACTGTTTGTGTGAACTTGTGACCATTGTGTGTATCCTGTTGTGTTTGTGTTCCAGTTTAACAAACTGCTATTGGGGATATGATTGAAAGGAGCTATAGGAAATGCCTATCACAAAACAAATATGTAAAAAGAGAAAAATTATAAACACCTGATGTTCAAAACCTTCTGAGCTTCAGTTGGCACTTTTAAAGCCAATTCGGAGAACGGAGGGGAAAAGCGGAAGTCACTTGTGGAAGCTGCTTCTTTCACTGCTTCTGAAATGACTTGCAATCTAAGGTCCTCCAGAAAGATGGCTGAGGGACCACAGGAAGCAGCATTAGTACCATTTTGCCAGGATATAGGATGGATGTACATAGGTGTCATGATGCACTGCAGGAAGTCCCTACTTACATGCTAGCTTCACTAGCTTAGCTATTCCACCATTCAGTTAAGGGAGGGTGGAGAGTATCAAGATAGAGTACAGCAGTGGCAGGTGTCAGAAGCCACTTTGGTAAAGGTAAAGGACGCCTAGACAGTTAAGTCCAGTCAAAGGTGACTATGCTGTTGCAGTGTTCATCTCACTTTCAGGCCGAGGGAGCCAATGTTTGTCCACATACAGCTTTCCGGGTCATGTGGCCAGCATGACTAAACCGCTTCTGGTGCAACAGAAAACCGTGATGGAAGCCAGAGCGCACGGAAATGCAGTTTACCTTCCCACCACAGCAGTACCTATTTATCTACTTGCACTGACGTGCTTTTGAACTGCTAGGTTGGCAGGAGCTGGGACAGAGCAAAGGGAGCTCACCCCATTGTGTGGATTCGAACCGCCAACCTTCCAATAGGCAAGCCCAAGAGGCTAAGTGGTTTAGACCACAGCGCCACCTGGTCCATCTAGCTCAGTTTGGCCTGCACCATACCTGGCAATGCTGCAGGTTGACCCTGACAGCTTCTGCATGCAAAGCCTGTGGTCTAACACTGAGCCACAACCCACCATGTCCCTGACACACACACACAGAAATCCCATCGAAGCCAATGGGAAGGAGGAAGAAGGAGCGGCTCCTACCTCTACCATGTCCAAAGCAAAATGGCAGGGCACTTTATGTGGCAGCTACAGATCTGCCCACACAGAGAAACTTGGTGCGCTTGTTTCATTAGGCTGCAATCCTACACTTAACATAACTGAGACTGAGTCCCAGTGAACCTAATAGAAATTGCATTCAAGTAGACACAGGTGGCGCTGTGGTCTAAACCACAGAGCCTAGGGCTTGCCAATCAGAAGGTTGGTGGTTCAAATCCCCACAATGGGGTGAGCTCCCATTGTTCGGTCACAGCTCCTGCCGAAATAGCATTTTGAAAGCACGTCAAGTGCAAGTAGATAAATAGGTACCACACTGGCGGGAAGGTAAATGGCATTTCTGTGCACTGCTCTGGTTCACCAGAAGTAGCTTAGTCATGCTGGCCACATGACCCGGAAGCTGTCTGCGGACAAACGCAGGCTCCCTCGGCCTATAGAGTGAGATGAACGCGCAACCCCAGAGTCGGTCATGACTGGACCTAATGGTCAGGGGTACATTTACCTTTACCTTTAGACGCACATTGGGTTGTGCTGTGATAAATCTTACACGGATTGAGGTTTGTAAACCCCTGAAGTAATCTGAAGCTCACAGTCCCACTACATAAAATACAGGAAAGATTCCTGAAGACACTTGCACTTCTGCTTTGCAGCCTGTCTTTGTAAGGTTTTGTGTTCCCTTAGAATCATAGAATCATAGAATCATAGAGTTGGAAGAGACCACAAGGGCCATCGAGTCCAACCCCCTGCCAACCCCCTGCTTTCCAAATAACACTAAGGAGGAGGTAGGGCAGCAATACAGATACATTACTTTCATGAAAGGAACTGGAACAAAGCAGATCTAAATTAGGAATCTGCAACTTATTTGACATTAAGCACTTACTGCCAGCCAGCCATAGCGTGTGTGTGTGTGTGTGTATGTGTGTGTGTGTGATATATATATATATATATATATATATATTATTAATTTATTAGATGTCTAGCCCAGCGTTCATTGATCAGTGATCCCAGCTATGCATAATGAACATTTTGTGGATCAATACGAAGCTATTGTTGATGGTTTGTTGCATTTCCCCCTGAAATCGACCCCTTGTTGAGGGCGGTCCGTTAATATGAGCAGTTTTTCAACTCATATTGACAAATTCCAGTGTATTTCGCATGTTAAACTAGTCCAATGTGGCTGGATTGTGACCCAGTTCTTCCAGCTGGGTCAGTCTATTTATGGAACTTTTCCCAAGAACCACTGAGTCATCATTTGGATTCAGGTCACATGATTCAGACAATGAGTTAAAGGCAACACAATCACTGAAAAAAGGTTATATACACTGGTTTTGTATATTTAAAGAAAATGGGTTGTATGAATTGGTCTAGAGAGAAGTGTCTAATTTCCCCTTGACATATTGGTTTTTGTTTGTGTAACATTTGTTGTATCATGTTAGTCACCTGCCTTTTGTTCTGTCATTTGTGTGGCATTTCATTAATAATACTTGGATCCTGGGAAGGCTGATGAGTTCTCCTCTCATTAGATGAGTCCTCCGCCAACAGGGGTGTTTTAGAGCCCCAATATAGCTAAATCTCATTGTCGAGAAGTCGTGAGTCAGCTCCTCAAACTCAGAAGGCTTTAAAACCTAAGAAGCGTGGGAACCTTTTGTATGGCTTGCTGAGGCTTTGGTACATCTAAAGAATACCTAGATTGCACACAAATTATGCTCATAGTTTTAGGATCTCCCATCACTGAACTAGCTCAGTAAAACTGTTCCAAGAAGCAGCACTCCCATTGTGGGGGGAAATCACTGTATAACTCCAATCATATGGTTTGCTGAATTTGCTGTTAATGGGGGGTTCTTATCCCAAAATGAAATAGAGATACTTAATACTCTATCAATGCAATCCTGCTCTGGCCTTAAGATCTTCTGGGGAAGCCCTTCTTAGCATCCCACCTTTAAGAACTATACGTTTTGTGGTAAAGTGGAAGAGGATATTCATCATAGTGGCATCTTGACTCTAGTGGTAGTAGTAGTAGTAGTAGTAGTAGTAGTAGTAGTAGTAGCAGCAGCAGTAGCAGTAGCAGTACCTGCCCTTCATCCACAGGCCCCAGGATGGGTTACCACAATTTAATATTCAGCAATGAAAACAGTTACAACAAATTACAGTCACAGGAATAGGGTGGGTCCTCAAAACACAGGTCTCAGGTGTCAAGAAGTGTGTGTTGAATCCAGTCTAGAGACTTGTGATCCATCTATTAATGGAAGTGGATGGAAGACCATTGTTGCCCGTTTCCCCTCCACCTGCATCCTCACAGAGCTATAGTTCTCACAGTTGCCTCTGAAGAGGAATTGATTGCTAAACCACTCTGGGAATTGTACCTCTGGGGAGGAGAACAGGGTTCTCCTAACAACTCTCAGCACATTTAACACAATGCAGCTCATTCTTTGGGAGAAGCCATGACTGTTTAAAGTATTACACTAAGTGCTTTAAATGTACAAGTGTGAATGTACCGCAAGTGCATGTGGTGGTGGTGGTGTGACAGAGTCCGTGGTGGACCTTGGTGCCTCACATTTCAGTGGTACCCTGTGTGATGCTAAAATCCAGTGTCCCCTCACCTCTCACTTTCTGTTGGATGTCATAATTGCGGCACCTGCTATGGTCACTCTCCGCTAGATCCGCCTTTGATAGAGTTTATCTTGAAATCTAATACTCTTATTCACTTAACAACTTTCCGGGTGTCACAGAAGGTTGACACCACTATAAGGCATAAGCTGAGATTTCTTTCAACTGAAAAAAATTGAACTCCATTCAAACCTATGCAGAAGTATCACCTCTTGCGTTGCATAAAGAGGACAAAGATTCATTAATGACTAGGATCTTGTGACCCTTCAGGATGTCCGGAATCCAGTTCATTTCACACATAACTTCATATGGATTCATATATCTTTGTAAGACATTTTGACTGTGTTCATTTGGGTTTATTGCCCGGAAAGTGTTAAAAAGATTGCAAATTGAGAAACAGATAGACAACAGATTCCGTTTCCCAAGAAAGGAAGCTCTTTTCCCCTCCCCCAGAAGCTTTTTCACTTCAAAAGTTGCTACCAAAATGAGCCAAGTCTGCTTTTACCTGCTCATACAATCAGCAAGCCATAGCTTCCACAAGAGTGCAGTCAATTTTAGTGAGACACTCATAATGGAAGGCCTGCTTGCCTGAATACTAATTGACAGGATTGGGCCCATGGTGAACACCTGGGGCTGTCAATATATTCAGATAAACAGATGGCTGTGAAGAGTTTGTTTGTGGCTCTCAAAATTATTTTGTCAATGGTGCCATCTCCTGGTAGATAATTGCTAAGAATAGCTCCCCCACAAAAAAAAAAGGAAAAAAGAAGCTTTTGCCCCTGAAACCTTGCTAGATGTTTACTCAGTTTATGCTAAAATTACAAAAAGCATTAACATGAAGGGATAAAACTACTTTAATATGGCTGGGTTGACATCCTTATTTTCTTCCACACAGTTTCAAAAGGCCCTGTGGTTTTTTCCCCCCTTTGGTAATTACTTAAAGATCATTCAGAAGCACAGTTCAGAAGATCTTTGGATAATTAGCTGGTTTTCAGGGAAAGTATGTCTCAGCAAATGTGCTTATATTTTATTACATTTTAATAGCTTTTAACTGAAAAAATCCATGCTTTTATATTCATAATAAATATTTTAGGTAAATTGTAGAGCAAGGGGAAAAGAGAAACAGCCCCAGAACCTATCTAGCTTTAGAGCATCGTATGATTGACCAATTTAATAGCAATTTCTCCAATCATTGTTATATCATATCTTTACTTACAGTGACTCAGATGTGATTAATTGAAACTCAGTATCATAATAGAGGTTAAATTCTATAACTGTGTTAAGTTCTTCCACTCTGCCTCCTCCCTCTCTCTAGTCTTTCCTTCACATATGTCTGAAGAAACCCCACGTCAAGCCTAACCTTCTCTATTTCACTCTTTACCATTACAAGGTCATCAAAAACACCCTCATACCAACCCAAACCAGTTATTTCAGCGCAATTGGTCTTTTAAAAGGGGCCTGAGGAAAGGCTGTGACTTGATGGACAGTTGCATGCCATAGGCACCCAAAAGATTATAAGGCACCTGCCTAGACTTGCAGAGTTCACTTGTCCCCTTCAGAACCTTCTGGAAAACATGACATTGAAATTCTCTTTGAGCAGAGGGAGGGCTAACTATGGCCTGTTTAAACAAATTCAGCCTGTAGGGAATCATAGTCCTCCAGTTGTAGAGCCAGGATTCATAGAAAAGGCATCTTAGTTCTTCTTTCCTAGAAACTGTTCCCAGGTGATGTTCCTCTCAGTAAATTATGAGCGGAGCCAAATGCAGCAGCAGTGCAGCTACGGTGGTTGGTGGCTCCTCCTCTCTGGCACTCAACCTCCTCCTCCTTCCCCTGCCACCAGCCCAGAGCTGCTTCTCCCACCCCCCCTTCCCCTATGTGGCAGCTGGAGAAAGAGCCTCCAGACACAGAAGCCACACCGTGCTTCTCTTGGCTCCACACTAGGCCTCCTCTGCCCCTGGTTGTTTTTAATACAGGAGGGGCAGCCACCCAAATATTTTAGTGGGGGGCTGAAGGGACCTCGGCCCCTTAGAGTTGGCATCTATGGTACCTAAGATTCCAGGAACAAGGTCACCTTTTCTGCTGCTACCACAATTACAACATCTGCCACCAGGTCAGGTAAGCGAAAGGATTGCACAATTCCTTATCACATTATCAGAAATGCAACAGCATTCCTGCATTTGGAACTGCACTCAGAACAAATCAGTTTATTAAGCCCAAGAAGAGGTTACACAGATATTTAACACTGGTTAGTAGAAATAATTAAATTGTGGGGCCCAGAATTCTCCTCAATAATGTAAACATCTTCAGAAGCCTTCTGTGTCAGGCACCAGGAAATGTTGGCAGTGCCCTCAGCTATCCTTGCTCCTTCTCTCCATTTGCGGTATAGTTTAGTAGATGAGGAGAGAAGAGAAAATGGCAACTGGCACCTAACTATAACAAGCTGAGCTCTAGCATCCAGACAGGGTGGAGGAGTTTGGATCACAAGAACCCTGGCCTGGGGATTTCTAAACCGGAGGAGTTCAGTTCATACATCTTTCATTTCCACAGCTTGCCAATATAACTCATAGGTAGATATGGGCATAATCTATAAAATGGGAAACTGAGAAACTGAGAGAAACCACTCTAAAGTTCAGTTTGATCCATTTCTGTATGATTTTGAACCTTTTTCAAAAAAAATGGCTGCATGAAAATTTGTATACATTTTTCTGGACTTTTCTCCTAATACAGGCAGTTTTGCAACACTTCAATATAATGCATTTTTGTCACCGTGAAGATCTTTGTGCACACGTCCTCCTGACTTATTCTTTTTTGCACAACTCTTTTGGTTGAACTGCCTCACAAACCCCTAGCAGTAGCTGCATTTCAGCACCTTTATTCATTTGCAAAGTGTGAATTAGGCAGGTTCACACTATGTGAGGGGGAGAACCTGCCACATTCCTAATCACAGAGATACTTTAAACCAGGCATAGGCAAACTCGGCCCTCCAGATGTTTTGAGACTACAATTCGCATCATCCCTGACCACTGGTCTTGTTAACTAAGGATGATGGGAGTTGTAGTCCCAAAACAGGTAGAGGGTCGAGTTTGCCTATGCCTGCTTTAAACAGATTTCATTATCCGAGGTTACCTTCTGTTTGGTAGGAGGTTCTTTTCACTGCTGAATATAGGATCCCCCAGGAAGCAGGTAATATGCTGAATAAAGTTTTGGACAAAATTCTTTTCTAATGACAGTGCTATCCATGCAGACCCAGGAGTTTTTACAGTTTGCCATGTAGACTAATGGAGAGCATTCTAGGAAAGGTATGTAGAACCCTTTTCAACTCCACGAGGCCCACATTCTTCCCTAGGCCACATTCCAGCAGTGGGTGGGGCCAGAAGGAAAAGTGGGTGGGGCAATGGACAGGACTTACTTATTTGTAGTAGGCTGCATTTCAGCCACACAAAAGTCAGAAGGTTCTATATCCACACACAGACACATACCTCTTCATCTTCCATCCAGCAAGAAAGATGCACCCCAGTTTCTTGAGCTAGGTAAAAGCAACATAGGAGAGTGTTGGTGTGAGTTGTGTTATGGGAGAGAAGGAGGGGGCTGCGAAGAGTCCCAAAGGCTTGGGAGCACAGCTTGAAGGGAGACATTTGGCCCCCGGGCCCGAGGTTCCCCACACCAGGCTAGGAACCAGCACAGCTGATGCAGTGCATCCTAGACTTAGTCCCATGCAGAAGCATCTACCCCCCACCCTCCCTGAAAGCTCTCTGGCTGTTGCTTCTAACTCAAGAGGCTGTGATTGCATCAAACTCCTCCAAATTAGACAATACCTAGGAATCAAGCACCTATTAATGAAAAGCCAAATGTCTATTTGCGCTTCTCTTTATGCCACAAATATGAATGCAGCATAAATAGCTATAAAGCAAAATCAGCATTTACAAGGCTTGCAAAACAAGGCTGGCAGATTACGCATTTCCATGAAGTACAGCTGAAACATGCTCTGCGGAGTCCATTTGTGCATACTGTTAAGTAGCTGTTAGCAGATTCATGTAAATATCGCAAACTGCCACAAGGTGGCAAGGTACACAAATACACCAAAGCAGAGAGAGAGAGAGAGAGAGAGAGAGAGAGAGAGAGAGACTCTTCTGAGAACAGGTAAATTCCACATATATATGTATGAGGCAGCTTGAGTTGTCTAACAATGACTGTACTCATAGAATCATAGAATCATAGAATCATAGAATCATAGAGTTGGAAGAGACCACAAGGGCCATCGAGTCCAACCCCCTGCCAAGCAGGAAACACCATCAGAGCACTCCTGACATATGGTTGTCAAGCCTCTGCTTAAAGACCTCCAAAGAAGGAGACTCCACCACACTCCTTGGCAGCAAATTCCACTGTCGGACAGCTCTTACTGTCAGGAAGTTCTTCCTAATGTTTAGGTGGAATCTTCTTTCTTGTAGTTTGTATCCATTGCTCCGTGTCCGCTTCTCTGGACCAGCAGAAAACAACCTTTCTCCCTCCTCTATGTGACATCCTTTTATATATTTGAACATGGCTATCATATCACCCCTTAACCTCCTCTTCTCCAGGCTAAACATGCCCAGCTCCCTTAGCCGATCCTCATAAGGCATTGTTTCCAGGCCTTTGACCATTTTGGTTGCCCTCCTCTGTACACGTTCTAGTTTGCCAGTGTCCTTCTTGAACTGTGGTGCCCAGAACTGGACACAGTACTCCAGGTGAGGTCTGACCAGAGCTCCAAGGTCTCTTTCTTGAACAGATTCGTCTTTTTTTAGTTTTTGTTGACATCCATCTTTTTTTGGAAGACAATGTAAGAGTATGCCTTTGGGGGTAAAGTCAACCATTGGAGAGTTATGTCACCTGCTATGGTTGTAGAGACAAATACAGGAGAGACATGTATTATTGCAGGTGGGGCAAAAATGAAGGTGTCTGCTTGTGCTGTGGCAGATGTGCTGTGGCTTTTCTTCTCTCTGTGCTCCCTTAGTGGTCATTCCTCCTCTGGTCATTGCTGTGGTAAAGGTAAAGGTAAACGACCCCTAGATGTTTAAGTCCAATCAAAGACAACTATGAGGTTGTGGCTGAGGGAGCAGGCATTTGTCCACAGGCAGCTTTCTGGGTCATGTGGCCAGCATAAGTAAACTGCTTCTGGTGCAACGGGACACTGTGACAGAAGCCAGAGCGCACAGAAATGCTATTTACCTTCCCATTGCAGCGGTACCTATTTATGTACTTGCACTGGCGTGCTTTCAAACTGCTAGGTTGGCAGGAGCTGGGACCGAGCAACGGGAGCACACCCCATTGCGTGGATTTGAACTGCCAACCTTCTGATCGGCAAGCCTAAGAAGCTCAGTGGTTTAGACCACAGTGCCACCCGTATCCCTTTTCATTGCTATGGATACATGGCCTGACTGTCTCCAGGCACTTCAGTCGTCTGTCAGAGATTCCCATACAGTGGGATTAATGTGTTATCCTTCATGTCATGTTTGCAGACATTTTCTAACACAGAGTTCAGTTACTCAGTGAATATCATTTGTTGAATTTATGAGTTGATATTTAAAATTTTCTTGGGCTATATGGCCGCTGCTGCTATTATTGTTGCTTTTACCTACTAACAGTGTATAGAGCTACTGAGGCAAAATATTCAAACATTGTCTTTTTTTCAGCAGGTAGGTACATCACAATCATGATACTCCATAAAGTACATGGATGAATTATCAGATTAATTCAGAAATTCACCATCCATCCTTTATAGTTTCTTTCCAAATGATCATCTCAGCTATCAGCATGTACAGCAGAAGCAATACAGTGGTACCTCTGGTTGCGAATGGGATCCATTCTGGAGGCCCGTTCGCAACCTGAAAAGCCTGCAACCTGAAACGCCATATCTGCGCAGGTGCGCGGCGTGATTTGGCACTTGTGCAAAGTGCAATTTGGCGCTTCTGTGCATGCGCGAGGGACGAAACCCAGAAGTAACCCTTTCCGGTACTTCCGGGTCACACGGGACGCAACCTGAAAAGACGTAACATGAAGCAAATGTAACATGAGGTATGACTGTATATATGTGAATGTATAGCAATCCATAGTAGAAAGAAAGGAAACAGGTGTGTCTAAAACTACAAGGCAAGAAAATATATATATTAAAAAATCAGAATAAAATAGATGCATGGGTCTATTAAGAACATCATTGTAGGTGATGCCCAAGGGCCAGACATGCCCACCATACTTTACTTTTCTCCCTTTGAGTGCCAGACCAATGTGCAATATCAGATGATCTGAAAGTCCCATGACTTTCCCAGCATAGCCCACTATGAAGCATGGTAGGCTGCTGTTTGGGAAGCATAGGTGCAAAGCCCCTTTGAGCATTTGGGATTAATTGTGTGGTTCTTTGGATCCAGGAATGAGGGGAAGGGAGGGAGCAATAAGCTACAATCTTTTGAAGATGAATTTCTCCTTACAATTAGATTTGATTGATTGATAAGTAAAGGAGGAGAAAAAATTAGACTCCATTTGCATTTAAAGGATAAACTCCCTAATATTCACCTTCCAAAACAATACAAGAACTGAAGCACAGTTGTTGGTCAAAATTCACACTTTTCTGAATTTTGCAATGGAGTTCTCCAGCCAGGTTGTGTGTACAAAAACGAATATTCTGTGGTAAGATGTGCATAAAAATCCATATTTTGGTGAAAGTAACATGTAAAAGTGAATTGAATTAGGGGAGATTGCTTTGCAAAAGTATGTGTATTAGGCAAAATTGCACACACATATGAATATTAGGAAAAAATTGAAATGCTGCTGAATTTTCAAGAGGAATCCCCCCCCCCTTTTTAAACAGCAAACTGATGTGGAAATGTGGAGGCCTGGACTTGATACTGAGAAAATGAACAATTGAGAGATACTGAAACTGACAGATTGTCCCATTTCCACTACCACCCCAGAGAATATTTAGTTCATTTGTATGGGCTCCTTTTGTTTTCTTTTGATGGAAATATGCTGCCATGTCCAAATCCTTCTTCCATGTTCTGAATTCACTTGTCCAAGAGCAGGTTTTGTTTCTCTTCTCAAGAAACAGCCACAGATTTAACAGTCAGACTTATGGATCTCAGTGCACTTTCTTCACGTGAGGAACTTTTTTCAGACTCAAGACTGTATTTCATTATGTGCTGCATGCTGGTGATGAGCTGAACCACATCTGGCTCTTGGGCCTGAGGTTCTTCACCCCTGATGCAGGCCTTTGGTATTCTGTTGTCAGATTGAACAATTAGGTTTTATCAAGTCACTAGCATATCACATGTCATGTTCAGAGTATGACATAAATATATGAAGTTTGCTACTGAGGCAATGTCATATTAGCATATAAAGCCCTTAACAACTTGGGACCAGTTTTCCTATGAGATCATCTGACCCCACATGTGCCTCTTCGATCGTCGGAACTGTTGCCACAAAATACCCATTCCAGATTTGTAAGAACTCAGTCATTCAGTCTTGCAGCACCTACACTTTGAAACTCCCTGCCTATTTACGGCAGCAAGAATATTATTGGCACAATATAGGGTCTTATTACTGTAGTGCCTATCATAGCTATGATCAGCAGGAGACATAATTTTTGGTTGACCAGATAGTGTGTTTGTTCCTTGTGGGGTCCACAAGAAAGTTTGGGTTATAGCCAACTAGGTTGTACTCAGAGTAGTAGACCTATTGAAATTGATAGACCTAAATTAGCCATGTGGGTCTTCTTTGAATAGGGCTAACACCAGATACTTCTCAAATGCCACTCAAAGGCTTTTTGTCCTGCTTGGAGAAGAAACCGCTTAGAATCCCTCAGATATTGTCCAACAAATGTACAATGACTTACTGCAGCCGTTGTTAAGCCACTTCATTCAAATAACTCAGCAAATCACAAAGCAGTCCATGGATGATATTCTGTTGTGTATTGAAACTTGCATAAAATTCTGAATTCTGGAATTATCGGGCAGGTTTTCCAAATGATCTCATCAGTCATTTTGT
Organism: Podarcis tiliguerta; assembly: GCF_965153285.1. Lineage (NCBI taxonomy): Eukaryota > Metazoa > Chordata > Lepidosauria > Squamata > Lacertidae > Podarcis > Podarcis tiliguerta. The sequence goes on from NC_139534.1 coordinate 99,448,869, forward strand.
GACCCAGTTGCTGAGTGTGAAGATAACTATCTGATGCTCTTCAAAGCTTTCCACTACGAATGTTCGGTATAATCTGCACTGGTGGTACCCGTGTTGCCCTTACCTCCATTTCATTTCTTAATAAAGCAATGGTCTTTATAATAAAGCATTTCACACATCTGGTTATCTAGAAAACGATAAGCAAGCAAGCAAGCAAGCAAACAAACAAACAGCATAAGGTAAATCTGCAGGTAAGGGGTCATGTTAGGATGAGACCATCCCATTGCCGCTTCATTTCAGTAAACAAGTTGCAATGTTCTTTTTCTAGTGATTTTGGCAAGCATTCGGTTATCTTAAGAATTCATGAGAGTGTCTGCCTGATTGATTTGCAAACAGTTCTGATTTCACAGCATAAGCTTTTTTTGGACAGCAGTGGGGGGAAATGCAATTTATTCTGTTGATTAATAATGACACATTCTAGTATAAAAACCAACAAATATTTGTACAAGAAGTTCTCTAATATGTTTGGCATGCTCGGTAGCTTGAGTGAGGAGGCTTAAGGACGGGGGCGGGGTAGTGGTGGTGGCAAGAATTCACTGCTTGCACACTGGAACAAAAGCTGATTGCGATCATAGTTCAATGAGCCTCAAATAAAATATCGGCTAAAAAAAGTGTAAAGCCATTATTCAGCTCTCTTTCTCATTTATATGTGAGAAATTATATGCTTTAAATCTATCTATGGCACTTCAGCAAATTAATTACTAGAACCCCTTAACAGTAACTGGGCTGGTAGTATTTGTAATTATTAAGCAGTGTTTGCCACATTTTGAGAAGAATTTGGCCAAACTAGAAATTATTTAAAGCTAGAGTGGATATTTTGAGTTCAGAGGGTATGTAAGTTTTTATTTTGCTTTAAAGTATTTATAGCTTGCCTTTCTGCCTGACAACAGACCTCCAAGTAAATATATCACGATCATTCCTTTTTAAAGGCAGTAATTACTTTTGAAGGCTTGTGGGATAGAGAGAAAATAAAAATATTGAAAAGGTCCCTAGGCCTTTGACCAGTCCTGGAAAACCTGTGGTCCACCAGATGTTGTTGAACTACAACTCCCATAATTCCTGACCATTGATCATGTTAGCTGGGGCTGATGGGAGCTGCAGTCCAAGAACGTCTGAAGCGCCACAATTCTCTATCTTCATATTATTATTTATGAATGTATATACCACTTATGGGCCAACATGGCTTCTAAGCAAGTTGCAAAAAACCCACACAAACCAATACATAATTGAGATACATAATGTTAAAACATCATTAATTAAAATATTGGATAAAAGAAATGAACAAACACAACAATGAAAACTGTTAGAATGCCATGGTGCGTCTGCAGCAGCATAACTGGCTTCTTCATCTGCCCCAGCTGCAATAAAACATGTCTCTCAGTCTCTCTACAGCCACAGCAAGCAATGCACCTTTCCTCAGTTTGACTTCACTCCCCAAGGCACACTCCTCCATTGTCTCTCAAGACAGAAGGATGCCAACAATGGCCCAGAGTTAGTTAAGGCTTTGTATGTAATTAGCTTGGTGGCTAATACGCAGCCAGATCCCTCAGCACTGGCGTGATATGTGCCCAGTAAGGAACAGCACCCACCACCCAGGTTGTGGGGTTCTACACCAGCTGCAGCCTCCAGACCAGCAGCAAGGAAAGACCCACACAGAGTGCATTGCAATAGTCCAGCCACAAGGATACCAACGCATGTGATAGATTGGCCAAGTTTTCCCTGTCCAGGAAATGGTGTAGCTGACACCCCAGCCAAAGCTGATGATAGCTACTCTTCACCACAGAGGTTGCCTGGGCCTTCATGGACAAAGGTGGCTCCTAGAGCACCCATAAACCACCTGCCCATTCATCCAGAGGGAGTGCAATCCTGTCTGGCAGACTCCCAATTCTGAGATCTGGGAACCACTTACCAACAGTGCCTTTCTTACTGCTGCCAAGGCTCTTAGACTGCTGCTCTTTGAAGATTTAAGAATAACTAAAGGTACGAATAGACCCTGTCAGGGCCAGCTCAAGGCATTTTGCTGCCTGAGGCAAAGGACAATATAGCACATACAGAAGCCAATTGGACTGGTAGTTAAATCTTACTCCAATACTGGTGAAAGGACAATGTCTTCCACTGCATTTGAGGTTAGCAGGCCACATGACACTCCCTTCCTTAGTAGCTACCGCCTAAGGCAGCTGCTTCACTCTGCCTAATCATAGGGCCCGCCTTGGTCTCTGTTCTCGAAGTGTGCTAACAACAGTGAGGACCAAGTAGCAACAATTTTCTATAGGATGTCCATCATCTGCTCCCAGATGTTCAGCCTTCTATCATGCTAGAACATGGTTACTCCTACAAAACATTGGGAACAGTGTAGTAAAAGCAAAGGACTGTAGAAAGCTGTTGTGAGTAGAGTCAAACCACCGACACATCTAACTCAATATCGTCTACAACGATGAGCTGGAGCTCTTCAGGATTTCAGACAGGTGATCTTATAGTCCTTCCTTGTGACATAAGCTTCTATGCTGCATTTCTGCAGCAATGAATTTGGCTGAGATTGTAACATTGTTTATATCTTCGATAATGCAGTCTGCACACTTTGTAAGAGCACGTCAACTAAGAAGCAAGTCTTACTGGGCAGAATTCAGTTAATGAGGACTTCTGCAGGCTTCACCCCTCTCTTCCTCCTGCAGACCAAATTGGCTTGTGGGGGCATGGGGGAAACCCTGGAACAGGGTGCAGGGAGAGAGGAGGGCAGATAGTTCAACCAGGCAACCAGAAATCCTTCTGCTGATGGATCACTATGTTGGATTCATCCCATTGATTACAGTGAGATTCGTGTGTCCAGTGAGTATAGGATTATTACAGCATCAGGGGCTTGCACACACACTCTTTCAATGCCGGCTCCATGAGGGAAATGAAAGGTCATTTTGCCCGAGCCCATGAAAAAGAAGAGCTACAGAGTGCAGTCAGTCAGGACGAGACAGAAGATGTGGTGCTAGACAGGGAGGGCGGGAGGCCAACTGTCAGGAAATGGAGCTGGAGGAAAGGTGATGGGATACGGCCTTGAGAATATAGGAAGACTTGGTGCCTGGGAAATGATCAAACAAGGAGCAAAGAGCAAGCTTAGGACATCAAACATTGGTTGGTCTTTAACCCCCTTAAAGTTTCAGGGGGAAGACTAATAGTGGGAAGGGCCAGAGCTCAGAAACAGCATCTCTTGTTGCAGGTTCAATTTATGGCATTTTCAGCTAGAGCTGGAAATATAAAACCCCATCTGATACCCTGAAGAACTACTGCCAGTTGGTGTAGACAGTGCTGAGATAGACAGACCAACGGTCTCGTCCAGTTTAAGGCAGCTTCCTAAATTCTTAAAGCCAGAAGTACAGGAAGAGATTTACCATATTTTTCGCTCTATAAGACGCACCAGACCACAAGACGCACCTAGTTTTTGGAGGAGGAAAACAAGGGGGAAAAAATATTCTGAATCTCAGAAGCCAGAACAGCAAGAGGGATCACTGATCAGTGAAAGCAACAATCCCTCTTGTTGTTCTGGCTTCTGGGATAGCTGCGCAGCCTGCATTCGCTCCATAAGACCTCCCCTTACTTCCCTCCCCTTACTTGTTAGGAGGGAAAAAGTAAGTCTTATAGAGCAAAAAATACGGTAGTTTACATTTGAACTAGCCACCCAAATCTTGAGTTTCTAGCTTTATTTGTAGGTTATTTGGTTTTACCTTGCTTCCTTATGTCCCCAAGAAGAGGCAGGATATATAAATTCAAATATATAAAAACAAACACATTACATTTTGGCACAGACCTCTCCTTTCTTCCTTTCCCCTCGCCAGAGCTCATTCCCCTTGCACTTCCATGAGAGTAATTCAAAGCAGGCCTCAGAAATGTGATCCAGTTTGAGTTGGAAAGCAAACAACTCATTCAAATTGCCTCCTTTTGAAAGATTATACTAATTTGCAGCCTCCTTTGTATTGGTTTTAATCTCTAGGTATAACTCCCAACAATAAACAGGTTTTGTAAGTTTCAGAACACAATAAAAGTTAACATACTTTGCAGATTTTATGTATCCCATTCACGTCAGAGCAAATTTAACTTAATTATAATAATTGTGCAAAATTAGCCATACAAAAGCCACAGTTGTGTTGTTTCCTTGCATGAGCCTCCAATCTTGACAAGTTTTCAAAAACAAATCCCCCTGCAGACCATTATAAGGGGAAGAATGATTCAGTTGGTGTTGAATGGTTAAAGCGTTTTTTAAATGAAAACAAATACAATAACAGTTAATGAGACAATTTGTGCTGCAGCGGAGAAAGAAGTTGGTTCTCACGTGGCTGTGTATGCTTTCTTTATCTGCCACATCATTTAGAAACTGTAAAGAATAGCCTCTTTGTTTTGAAAATATTTGCAAAGATATCGTCTATGAAGCATTCACTTGACCCGACTTTGCCCAACTCCTTTGTGCGATGTAAAATCAAACTACCTTGCAGGTGCTTTGGAGAGATAACCACACAGACGTGAAAGAGCAGTGATTTCGAGCAGTGGCTCTTCTTATAGCCTTCCCCAACTTTTTGGTCATTTTTGTGAAGCAAAACTCTTGAGTTGGAGGAATCATGTCATGGGTGTGCCAGCCCAACATGGACAATTGCCAGGGTTGGTCTGCAGACAATTCATTTTGTGGAGGATATTGGGTGGCTCCTGAACAATGTAGGATAAAGCATAAAAAAACCAACTTATTCATTTGTTTGCCATATTGATATCCTGGCTTTTGCTCCAAGGAACTCAAGATGGCACACAAAGTTCTCCTCTTCATTTAATCCCAACAACAACCCTATGAGGTATGCTAGGCCGAGAGGAAATGATTGGCCCAATGATCACCCCATGAGCTGACTGGCCAAGCGAGGTCTTGAATCCTGCTCTCCCAGGTCCTAATCCAACACTCCAACCACTGGACCACCCACTTTGTGATGTGTCTGCGGGGGGGGGGGGGGATCCATTATCTTCCTAATCTTAGGACCTAAGCCCAAACTGAAATTCATAGAATCGTAGGGGGTCATCCAGCAGCTGCCCCCATTTTTAAGGATGGCTTTCTAGGATGGTACAAGTGGCAGCAGGGGTGAGGAACGTGTAACTTTCATTTCATAAACTTTCTTCAGTTAATTTAGGATCCAGGCCTATGCATTTTAACCTATTTTTGAATGAGTCAAACTAAACAAGGTTGCCGCTTTCCACTAGGTGCTCATCAATCTACATTGGCATTGTACGGAGGTGGAATTCAACATCCTCCAGTCATTCCATCTGCACAAACATTGTAGCTTGCTAGATGGAATGATCTCCCATCTCTTTCCACCATGTGCCGTCATGAGGTTTCTCCCAACCCCCCAAGTCAATTTTAGGGGGAATGTAGGGTGGGGGTGGAAGCTCCACTGTGCAAGTGGAAGCCATCGTTTGGGCTTTTCACTGACAGGGCCAGTTAGGGGAGTCCTGTCTGGAAGAATCACCTATATTGACCACTGTCACAATATGCATTCATAGGCACACCATCAATTGTACACAATCCATCAAGGACTCTCTCAAAAGGCATACATATGAATCACAACATGATTGCTCCTAAGGATTACTAATGTAAAATAAATTGTTTCACTGATGTGCAAAGTACTTGAGCATTACTGGGTGACTTCATGAAAATTCAATTTTATTCCTATGTACTGGGAGGTTGCATCTCCTTTTGGTTACACCTAACACTTCTTTGTAAATATTCCATTTGTCAATGGCCATCTGCCACTGACTCTTCTTCCCTTTACATGCAGATTTTCAAACCTGAAAGCAAATTAATTTAAGAAGAGATGAATTTCTTCTCAAAAAAGTAGTTGCTAAAAATGACTGTTATTGGTCTCTGTAAGTTCACACATTAAGCTGAGACAAACCCAGGTATACAACTGAGTATACAGTCAGCTGAAGCCAATCCTGGCTCCTTGCCATGTAAGTTTGATGCAGGTATTTGCAAGCAAAAAAACCTATTTGTTGCAGTCAACACATTTTGGGTGTAAGCTTAAAACTTACCAAGTGGGAATCAACTAAGTTTTACTGAGAGTAGCCGCACTGAAATCAATGGCTCTGACTTAAGTCACAGCAATTAATTTCAGTGGATCTACTCTTGAGTAAAACTTATTTGAATACCACCTTTTAGATAAGACACCTAAAACTATTGTGGGTGAAATTGCCTTCAGTATATTGGTTTGACATTCTATAACTTAATGTACTCACTTATGTTCATAGTTTTAGGTACCGCTATGCTGAGGACTCATATTTCTTTTCCATTCCTGACCACTTACCCTTATCCAGGCCCATCTCTCTGTTTTGCCAGCATTTCCTGGATATCTCATCCATCAGCAAATTGGAGACATAGGTTTTTCATCCCAACCCTGCTCCTTCCAGCATGTCTAAGCCAAACATTAACTCCCTCTCTTCCAGAGCATCACATGTAATTTTGCACATCACATTCAATACTCTCCTCTTGTGTCCCTAACATACAGCTGGTTGTCATGACAAGCCACCCATAACTGTGTCTACCCTTTTAAAACCTTTGATGTATAAGACACACCTGTCATTTAGACTCCAGCAACTTCCTCCTTGCTAGTTTTCCATCTGATCCTTCTCCTAATCACCTGTATGTTCACAGCAACTCTGTTCATATTACCTTTCTCTGCTTCCCTATTAAGTCTCTGCAAGGATTCTCTGGCTGCTTTTCATATTTCAGTCACCACCACTATCACCTGTTGATAGGGGTAAGGAAAGAGACAGCCCTCACCACACCTGTGCACAACATTATAGGATAAGCATGAAGTGCCAGGTAAACCCAGACCTCAATTTCTGTATGTACACTACCCTAGGATGAGGGTAGCTATGTCTTTAAATGGCTATAAATAGAGGGTGGCTGTCTTCACGTTCTGATTGTGGGCCTCCTCAAGCATCTTGTTGGAACAGAATGCTGGACTTTTGGTCTGATCCAGCAGGCCTCTTCTTATTGTACTTTTCTTCTTCATTCCACTGAAGTTTCAGAGCTATATAGTGAACATTTCAATGGATTCAACAATGGCATGTGGTGCAGCAATAAAACTGCTAGCACACTTGCAATAGGGACCACGCGTTGAGATTCCTGCATTGCCCTTTTGGCACCTGCTTAAAACATTTTTGTTTCAGCAAGACTACTCCGAAATGTATTATAATCTCTTTTGCTTACTGTCGATTTTAATTATCTTTCAAACGATTTTAATTCTAACTGTTGTTTTTTATGCATAATGTGTTGGTTTTGGAAACCACGTAGAGGTTTCATTACAATCATGTGTTGTATAAATTTTGTGAAATAAAATAAATAAATATGCTGCCTTGAGCTCCTTGGAAGAAAGGTAGAATATAAATTTAAGGAAATTAACGAATAACTATTTTTGGGGAGTGAAACACCTTTACAATCACAGTAACATAATGCTTGGAAAAGGGTTACTTATTCTTATTTGACAGAACCTCAAGCTTGACAAGTCTTTGGACTGGTAAAGTAATTTAATTATTTTTTTTTAAAAAAAAGTATTTTTCAGCAGAATTTTATTCAAAACATACACAAAGGCAACATATTGTCCAGCTTCTAAATGTATATGTTACAGCAGCATGTTATAAGAACAAGCAGGGGCTGCAATTTACATTACTAAGGCATTTAGGCTTAAAGAGAGGTTGCACCATGACTGGTTGGCGGCATCCATATAAATGTCCAAAATGATAGGGCATCTCATCTGCAAATTTACAATGCTGTGTGCTGCTTTTACATTTATTTATTTTTAAAAAATGCTTCCTTGCATCAGTATCTCAACATATTGTTCCACAGCAAAAAGCAAAACAAAACAAAAACAAAAACAGAAACAGAAATCCCCAACCCCATCGAAAACGTTAAAAGTTGTTCACAGAACAGCAGTAGTAATCTACTCTTCAAGAGTTTGCAAACAAGTACAATACTAATTTCATGATGCACACAAAACCAGAGATCCACCTGGAAATGCTTCATGGTACCCAACAAAGTTATGAGTAAGAGGAAACACTTGTCTGAGAAGGCACAGTGGAAACAGGTTTGAATGCTCCGAGTACAACAGGAATCATCCACAACAACAGGTTGAGTGTTTCTGGGAACTTTTTGTTAATATAACACAGTTGCTCACACAAAATGGGGGGGGGGGGCGAATGCTTCTGTTGATTTGTCTTGGCAACTCCCATACATCAATGGTGGTAACAGAGTAACAGCTTTGTTCCCATCTGACAGAAAATAATGGCAGTTCTGCAAAGCAAATGTTAAACATGACCGTATGTATTTATTAGTTCCACAGTGTTTTGACAGATTACAAGGGCTGCAATTTAAAGGATGCTGACACGCTCACTGAGGGCTTTCATCTCTGCTTCTTCTGGCTCAGGGTTTTCATTGTGGTTAGCACTTGGGCTGATAAGGTGTGTTGGATACTGCAAGCCATTTTCTCCGGCATACTGTTCCCACCGCGAATCATCACTCTCATGGGTGATATAACGCTCGCCTATTTTAGATTCGAGCTCACGCAAGTCTAGCCAGGTTTGGTAATCCTGTAGGGAGAAAAACAATATGCTTAAATTAATATCTGAAAAGCAGTCTTACAGATAATACTATGGATGCCTGTTTCCCCATAATTCTGTTAACGTTTAAGCGACGCAGCACATGTTACTTTCATAGCATCTTTTGTGAAACCGTTGGATATGAGAACACATCAACGTGTCTAGGTTCACTGGAAAGTATTTCTGAAAAGCTAGGTTCCAGAACCAGGCCCAAAGGTTCATGGGGTCTTTTCCTCGAAATTTTGCATGTATAATTTATCAAAAGTATGTTCACCACACCTTTCTGCCTTCAAGACAATGAAACGACAATAAATCAATATAGACTCAACACCGTGGAAACAAAAAGCAAGAGCAGCACCAAGCAACAACAGGAATGTTTAAAATAGTATTTATTTGGGTGACCAGGGCAAACTTAGCCAGCTGTTTCCTCCACACACACTCCTTATGCTTCAAGATTAGCAGAGGAAAACTCTGATGATTGAGCATGTGGTCAACCGTTGAGCTATGACCCTGGCCAGCATAAAGATGCTGTATACTAATGATAGGAAACGTGGCCAGGGATGATGGGAGTTGTAGTCAGTCAGCATCTAGAGGGCTATAGGCTCCAGATCCCTACTGTATGCAAAATGCCTGTGGAGGGAAAACATTTTAATGTTACATTCTGGCTCCCAGGGCCTCGCCTAGCAAAGTGGGCACACTTTCCCACAGTCTCCAGATGGTACTGTAATATTTAGCCTTCATCGAGGTTCATTGATGCTGAAGTTTTGGAGTGGCTGCGGTAAACTTTTTGTCTGTGTTTGGTCTATCTTCACTACAAACAAGGTGAAAGGCATGAAATTTACAGCATTACCTGTAGCCATGGGTGGCTTAACGTCTTGTCCACACTATAGCGCTTTCTCATTTTCACTTGCAGCAAATTATTTATGAGATCAATAGCTGGAGAAAAAACATAATTTCAGAAGACATCACTCTCAAATACCTCTTGAAATCGCATACAGTTCAGAGGCAGTGACAGAACTAATAAATTGCGAGACAGAACTAATAAATCTGTTTGTGACAGCCATGCAGGTTGATTTAGCTTGATTTTTTAAATAAATAAATGAAAACAACTTTTCCCCAAGTTACTACCTCACACAACTATAATGTTCACAACACCCAAACTTGCTAATCAAGTGTCCATCACTGAAAATAGTAAACAGATTTGTACTGAGTTAAAACATTAGTCAGTGTAGCCTAGCAATCGTACATTTTGTTCTCTGCCTTATAACAAATAATATTACCATGCATTTGGAGAGATGAAACTGAAGATATTGCGAGGAAATGCAAGGCAGCAATAAAGTGAATAGATCTCCATTCCAATTTTCGAAAGCTTTCTCTCCAAGAATAATGCATGATTACTTCAAAAGCCCTAGATAACTTTGGACCTGGTTACCTGAAAGACTGTCTTATCCATTATGAACCTGTCTGTGTATTAAGATCTCTAGGAGAGGTTCTCCTTGCCAATATAATATGACTGGCAGGGACATGGGAGAGTTCTTTTTAGCGGCTGCATTCATGCTCAGGAACTTTCTTCTCAGAGAGGCTGAGTCAAACTGCAGAGACCTTCCCTTCTGTTTTGTTGCTCTGCTGCAATATTCTCTAGCTTTTAGCTTACACCCAGCTGGGTTTAAATGCACGCGCATACACACACACACACACACACACACACACTTTTGCAATTGTACATACTTGACCCTTACAATATTTCTCAGAGGCCCTTCTCTAAGTGCTCGATCATATATAAAGTAAGGTGGGTAAGGGACAGGGCCATTTAAGTAACTGGACCCTGATTATGAAACAGTCGAGCAAGTTCCTTCACCTTTTCACTCAGACCTTTTAAACAATCTATGTTTAACGGTTTGGGCCTCTCAGATTAATTTTTGGTTTCACTTTTCTAATTTTCATGGTTTTTCTTGTTTCACAATGTATTTTATTGGTATTGATTGATTGATTGATTGATTGATTGCTTTAAGAGCTACCCAGAGAACTCCTGTTGTTGAGCATCTATATAAACACAGTAAAGAAATGAGCAAATGAGTTTTAGAAAGTGATTTTATTGGGTGGTATTCAGTTTTAGTCATACTCAGAATGTCTTACTCAGACCCGACCCCTTGAAGTTAATGGACATTATTCACTAAGGTTCTTTTCTTTCAACTGGTCTACCTTGAGGAGGAATTAATTGAATATTTTTATTGTATTTCTGATCATTTTTAAAATGGTGGTTAGCTGCTTTGGGAAGCTAGTGTGAAAAGATGAAATCTATATTTTCTATAAAAAATAAGTAAATATTTTGATTCTTCTCAAATATGTATGTACTAGAATTTAAAAAAAAAATACCTTCATGTGAGATTTCCTTCCAGGGGTTCGGTGGGTACATAAAAGCAGCATTCTGGATTTGATCATGAATGTCCTCATCTTCATTGAATGGAAACGTGCCACTAAGGCTGACATAGATAATAACCCCCACAGACCACATATCTAATGATCTATTGTACCCTTTGTTTCTCAGGACTTCAGGAGCGAGATAGGCTGGCGTACCCACAACTGAACGTCTGAATGATTTCTCTCCAATGATCCGTGCAAAACCAAAGTCGCAAAGTTTCACCTGTTTGGTACAAAGCCATTATAATAAATTTGTATTTTTTCATTTTATTCCGATGTTTTCAAAGAAACAATGTGCAAGTCAACACGGTGCTTGTGCTATCTATAAGTCAATTTAGCATGTGCTAAAGCTGTTTCTCCCCCACATAACTGAGCAAAGAATGCTTCAAGCAGACAACAGTCTTTCCAAGAGGCCTATCGTTATTATAAAGTAAAACCATACATAGTCCATAGTGCCTTGCAGTGTATTCAAAAAGGACAGAACCAGTCCCTACAGTTTGGGGATACAATAGAGAAGGGGGTAAGGGAAGCGTGTTTACAGCATTTAAGGAGGATGTTGACAAGCTGGAAGGTGTGCAGACCAAGATGATCAAGGGCCTCGAAACCAAGCCTGATGAGGAACGGTTGAAGGAGCTGGGTATGTTTAGCCTGGAAAAGAGGAGATATGATAGCCATCTCCAAATATCTAAAGGGCCGTCACATGGAGGAGGGAGGAAGCTTGTTTTCTCCTGCTCTGGTGGGTAGGACTCGAACCCGTGGCTTCGAGTCACGAGAAAGGAGATTCCGACTAAACACCAGGAAAAACATTGTGACGGTGAGAGCTGTTTCAAAGTGGAATGGACGTTGTGGACTCTCCTTCCTTGGAGGTTTTCAAGCAGAGGTTGGATCTGTCAGGGACGCTCTAGCTGAGATTCCTGCAGTGCAGGGGGTTGGACTAGATGACCCTCAGGGTCCCTTCCGACCCTACAGTGATATGTGATATGATATGTGTTAGCCAATGTATGGGCCTCAACATTCACCTTGTAACTGCATTTAAAAAAAATAAAAATAAAAATCCAATCTCTTTCTAAGCCACCCTGTGCTCCTTCAGTTTCAGTTTATGTTTTGGGTTCTGTGTCGCTTTGTGTAAACTGAAGCTGCGTTCTTCATTCCAAAACTAAAAGCAGCTATAACTTTTCACCACTTTGAGCCAACTGGATTACATTTACAAGCACGGGAACACCCCCCAAAATGTAGACAAATAGGTTCAGGGGCTTTTTATGGGGGGAAATGAAAGGGATTGACTTTCCTCCATAATCCATAGTAGTTTCACATTTTTGAGAGGCTTTCTCTTTCTTACTTACTTTAAACAATTAGAGGATGAAGCTTTTAACTTAAAAATAAATCCCCCCACTGCTGTACTTTAAGAAAAAACAACTTTGAGCTCTTCAGTGATCCACAGGCAATACTTCGGACAGCCTCAATAATTGCAAAGCACATAGACCAAGAGAAACTTACAGGAAAACATAAAGGAACAAGATATAGTGAAGTACAGAAACAGAGTGACAGAGGAACACAGGGCTTTGTGAGAGCCCTTATTTCACACAGTGGCAGTGTTACTGACACCATCTTTCAAACTGGTAGAGGGGGAGAGACCTCAAAATCACCCTCATTAGCTTTGTTATCTGGCTCTGACACAAACCCACTGCACACCCCTAGTAAATGGAGATTCACGTAGGTGTACTAAATGTCCACAAACCCAAGAGTTATATCATGTTTCCCCAGCAAGATGAGCCCAGCTTCCTGCTGCATTTGAAATATCAATGACAGATGCAACAATGTGCAGTTGATTGTCTTCCCCCTTCCTCTGTGCTTCATGCAAACTGCCTGTCTTATACAGTGTTATAAAGCACAGGATAATACCTCCGATTACTTGTATGTTTGTTCCTTGACTTTAAAAACAAAAACGGCCTTCAATTTTATTTTCCCCCCCCCAACTTGAAAAACTGCTCCAGAGAGGGAGAAGGAAGTGAACACATCATTATGTCAAAGGAAGCCAGCCATTTGCAACTGTGATAGCAGGGTTTGGCTATACACAGTAAGAACATATTTTATCTTATTTGGGCAAATGCACTTCCACAGCAGGTTCATTGTTGAAATTACGCACATCTGGGTGCACCCAAAAACCTCTTGGCACTTGCAGATATAGTGTGTGTGAGAGAGGGGTGGGGGTGGGGGAGATATCTCTGCTACTCTTTTCACATTTTAAAAAAACAACCAATTGGGAGAGATTAGAGACGTAGGGAGGCTGCTGAAAATAAGGACACACCTGTTTCCTACTTTCCTCTTGACTACAGCAGATTTGTGTACCAGTGTACCAAGTGGAAGCAAGTGGTATCTTCATGTGGTCTGGTCTGTGTATAGACAGCTAAGACTGCAGGGTGGATTCATTAATTTGCATATGCAGAGGTAAAAGGCATTAGGTGAGTGCTTGACTAAATCAAGCCATTTCAACTATTTATCAAACCGAAAAAGAACAAAGCACAAATCTCTTAGTAATAATAATGTTGTGACTTTGAGGGGGTAGGTAGGCTGTATTGCCCGAGTCCCTTTCTTGGTTCCAACAAGGATCCAACTGCTGCAATAGCCAGACGAGTCTCTTGGAAATGCTCCCTAAGCATGGGTTGCTAAGGTAACAAAGGAAATGGCTCTGTGCCAGACAACAATGGGTGGCCCCCCTCCCTCAACTGTCTGATAATTAGAAAGAAAAATCCAGAGTTGAGGGGTGTGAGCTAGAAGCTAGAGCCGGATGGGCAGCTGAGAGACAGAGCCATGCCTGCTTTTGGCTGGAATCCAAGGCTATGGCTGTGGGAGAAGCAAGATTCTTTTGGGGTGTTAACGCTGTGAGTCCCTCCATTGTAGGCTCAGCTTGTACACATGTGTAAATAAACCATATTTCCTAAAGACACGACTGTCTCTGCTGTCCCTCATTCCAAGGGAACCAAACCCCAGGTAAATAGCTGGACCCCTGGAGTCTCTTACCACGTAGAGATTGGTGTGGCATTCAACAATCATTTGGCTTTATCTAAAGGAACTGTATGTTACCTGTACACTGTGAATTTATTTCTACTTGCCTGTGGGAAAGGATCAGCAGATGCCAGCAATACATTTTCAGGTTTGAGATCACAATGAACAATGTTTTTAAAATGAAGATGTCTCAAAGCAACCAGGATCTATAAAGAAACAAACCAGCCCTGTTGTAACATAGTTTGCTCAATATTTACTTCTGTTTCAATGTTTTTCCCAGAGACGAGATGAAAAGTAGCAAGCGCAAGCAAGCTCAAGCACAACAGCTTAATTCATGCGATTTTATGCTCTTATTCCAAGCTGTGTAAACAAACAGGAATATAAAGCACAAGGGACTTAATTTTAAAGGCATCCTCAAGTAGCAATACTTCCTACTATTATTACAAAGCATTCTTTTAGCAGCGCGTACAGCTGTGCTCTTATTCGTTAGGGGAAGTACTCCAACTTTAGTGATCAGCAGTTGGGGTACAGACAACTTAATTTAAAGGCTGGTACTATCTATTATAGGGACGCGGGTGGCGCTGTGGGTTAAACCACAGAGCCTAGGGCTTGCCGATCAGAAGGTCAGCAGTTCGAATCCCTGCGACGGGGTGAGCTCCCGTTGCTCGGTCCCTGCTCCTACCAACCTAGCAGTTCGAAAGCACCCCAAAAAGTGCAAGTAGATAAATAGGTACCGCTCTGGTGGGAAGGTAAACGGCGTTTCTGTGCGCTGCTCTGGTTTGCCAGAAGCGGCTTAGTCATGCTGGCCACATGACCCGGAAGCTCCCTTGGCCAATAAAGCGAGATGAGCGCCGCAACCCCAGAGTCGGTCATGACTGGACCTAATGGTCAGGGGTCCCTTTACCTTTACCTTACTATCTATTATAATGGGAGCAAAGTTTTAATGGAAAATGGGGGAGTGGGAAAAAAATTGGGAGGCATTCACAACCCCTCAGAGTCATCCCGTGGTTGGGGGAGGAGAGAATGCTGCCTATGTGAGCTATAAGCTTAATTCTAAGAGGTCTTTGCCACTATCTAAATCAGAACTAGGGGCTGAATTCCATATATATATAGCACACCAAACCATCTTAGCTTGCATATAGCTGCAAACCAGGTGAGAATATTTATGGATTATAAAGAACAAACTGAGGCAATGTAGCCATCAGTCATATCTGGCATTTATTGGGCACCCAAGTTCTGAGCACTAGCACAGCTTCTTTGAACCCTTAGGAATGGTCTCCCAGATGCTTTGCTGGCTAACTTGGTTAAGCCCCCCTGCCTGTGTCAGAGATGGAGAGGAGATGGGTCCATCAGAGACATGCAGGCTACATGCTAGCCCCAACATGCAAGAAGGATTTGGCGTAGACTTCCAAGTACCACACCTGAGAGATGCACTGTAGGTCATGATTTGTAGTTACCATCGTACATTAAGCTCAGAACAATACAGTCAAGCACGTGACAGCTAGTCTTTATCAGAGAGAAGATACAGAGAAAGGCACAGCACCCAGTTAACTTGATAAAGCCATACTAGCAATGCAAAAGGAAGTTACCCCAATTAGACTTTACCCACTCTGGACAGCTCTCACTCTTTAAACCTTCACCCACATTGTGACCTGCTATCCATTTCAAGGGTATAAAATCATAGATCTGTAGTGCTGGAAGGCCCCAGAGGGATCATCTAGTCCAACCCCCTGCACTGCAGGAATCTTTTGTCCAACAGGGAGCTCAAACTCACAGCCCTGAGATTAAGAGTCTCATGCTGTGCTGTCTGAGCTATGACGTGAATGTCCTAGAAAAAGAAAACATTTGACACTGCTTAATGGGCTCTTACCTGCGTAATTAAAAACTTGGTGATTCGCTCTGGCAACCTCCCTTTTTCACTTGACAAGATCATCTCCAGCATGTCTCCATGGAGCTTCTCCATAACAACAAACACTCTTTCTGGTGTCTCGAACATGCATTCCAAATTGACAACCCCCAGGTGATGCAGATTCTATGATCAAAGAAAAACACTATTTGAATGAGCCCGATTTGTTTAGGTCCAATGACAAGGCTCAGGAAACATTAGGTAATGACATACCCATTCGTTTTTCAAGCCCTTTGGCACCAGCATAAAAGTATAAACAGCCAGAATTATGCCACCAATGATTTGCTATGCAAAGCTGAACAGGACAGCCCAAAATGTGCTTAGAAACTGTCAAAAATATGCTTTGTCATTGATAACGTTTTAAACTTCTATATGGAAATGAGACCTTGTTCAAATTGATTTCTTTCAGAGTATCAGAATGGAGCCATGTTATCCTCAGGTTGCTTCCAGTTTTCTGCTCTTGGATCTTAAAAGCAATACCATACCTTGCATAGCAACCTTGCATCAACTTTGCATAGGATAGGATCATAGAATTGGAAGGGACCCTGAGGATCATCTAGTCCAACCCCCTGCAATGCAGGAATACGCAGATGTCCCATACAGGGATCGAACCTGCAACTTTGGCATTATCAGCACCACACTCTAACCAACTGAGCCATCTTGTCATCATCAACAGTCCATGCCCACCAAGTGTGCTCTGTCCTTGTTAAGTGATTTTGGGAGGTTTCTCCATTAGGTTTTTGTTTGGAAGCAACCTGCTGATATCCCCCCCCCCTCGTGTTATATATGCATTGGCGCTCAGAGAATGAGTTCCCTATCAGTATACAGTAAGTCCGCAACTTACGTGGGGGTTATGTTCCAGGGGTAGAGCCTAAAGGTAAAATCGTGTATAGTCAAAATACAATGGGTTCAATGGTGGGTGGGATGCCAAAGTCATTTCCCCCAGAATCTCACCCACTTTCCACGCAATTTGAATTTCTTAAAAGATTTTTGCCACGTGTGTAACCCTGAATGCACACAAGTTAAATGTGCGTAAGTTGTAGGCAGTGGCGTAGCGTGGGGGGTGCAGGGGGGGCCGGCCTCACCGGGCGCAACATCTGGGGGTTAGGGTTAGGGGGCGCAAATCCACAGGTTAGGGGCCGCAAATTACTTGCCCTGCCCCGGGTGCTGACAACCCACACTACACCACTGGTTGTAGGCTTACGGTATATGAAGCAAAACTTAGGAATGCAGCCCTAATTCAACTCATAGCAGAAGAAATTGGGCTGACAATGCTTTATTTTTGTTACTACATGTGCAGAGACAGACAACAGGATCTGGTAACAGCCACTGGGTAATTGTGCTAGATTATCTCAAAAGCAAATTTAATTCTGACTATGCAGATTAGCAAACTGCTGAAATTTTTGGTGCAAAGTTCCTATATTTAATGCAGATTACACATTATTTCAGAAAGAGACATCACTTGAAAACTTTATCTGTAGTTCCAATGCTTAATGAGGTACATAGATTCCTACTGCCGAAACCTGTTCTCAAAGAGTTTTATTGCCCTGCTCTAAATTAAATACATACAGGATATAATTGGTAATTAAATAAAAGATACCTGTAAAATTGCAACCTCATTACGAAGTTGGCTTTCTTGCTTAGTTGGAAATCTCAGTTTGTCAATGATTTTAATTGCTACATCTCTTCCTGTTTTGCGATGTTTTCCTGTTTGATGAAAAATATGCCAATTAACATGATCAGCTCTGAGAAGCGTCACCTTTCCAGAACTCAAGTATTTTTTGTGTGTTTTATACAAAACCTAACTGTCAAGGTATCCTCTGAGACAAGAATGCTCTAAACCATTCAGACGTCTCTCTTTAATTTCATGAAATTGTTAAGACAGATTTCGAGGCAAAAAAGGACCAGTATATTTCCTCTTATAGGTAAAAATCAGGGAGGTCAATTTTAGAAGAAGAAAAATGTGCAAGCGGAAAGGGTGAAAAGCCCATTATCCCTCCCCTACCCCACCCTAGTCTTCTGCATTAGTATGCATCCTCAGTCCTGCTTTTAATAAAAAGGAATATGCAAAGCTTGTGTGACATTCACATCTAGTTTGGCCCATAAATTTGGTATGTAATCCAGTACCACTAAATAAATAGGCATTGTTTATAGTACAAAGAACCCTGTGTCCACAGGACTCCCATCATGTCATAGGAGGGAAAGGTCTGGAACATGGGTAGGCAACCTAAGGCCCGGTGGCCAGATCTGACGCAATCACCTTCTCAATCCGGCCCACGGACGATCCAGGAATCAGCGTGTTTTTACATGAGTAGAATGTGTCCTCTTATTTAAAATGCATCTCTGGGTTATTTGTGGGGCCTGTCTGGTGTTTTTACATGAATAGAATGTGTCATTTTATTTAAAATGCATCACTTGGTTATTTGTGGGGCATAGGAATTCGTTCATTTCCCCTCCAAAAAATATAGTCCGCCCCCCCACAAGATCTGAGCGATATTGGACCGGCCCCCTGCTGAAAAAGTTTGCTGACCCCTGGTCTGGAAGAATACAGGACACCTTTCCCAGAAATCCATCTGTGTACATACATAGTGTGTTTTAATTTTCCAACTTTCAAATTCCCAAAATGAGGGGTGCTGACATGACTTGGGAACTCAAAACATATTCTGGCTAAATTAATATAATTTAGTTTTACATGGCAAATGATGACATAAAATATTCACTTTTTACGTTGATGTGGAATTTCCAATAATTTTAAACTTGTCTTCTTTTTTAAAAAAATGTGGAAAATGTATATAAAATTGCATAAAATCATTAAAAATGCTTGCCAAGTACTTGTAATTATATGGTGCATTAATATTATTTTATTATTTCTATATTATACATATTTTGTATTAAATTGTATGTTACAATTACACACACATATATGTAATTCAGCAATGTTGTGTTGTAGCTGTATTTGCATCTTTCAGAGGTTGAGGAATTTTATCAGTGTGTTAAAAATTACTTTTCCATCAGTGCTGCTACTACTATCCTAACCAGTGGGAGTTGACCTACAATGGCTTCTAAACAAGAGAATAGGACTGGGGATGTTCACGCATATGAGCAACCGAATTGAAACTGGCAGAGACTTGTTGCCAGTTCCTCACTGAAGAACTTAGCCGTGGCCCTGCTGTTTACATGGGCAATGCATTGGCAGGAGTGCCAGATTGGCTCTGCAGCCCTCTTGCCACCACCTTGATCAACCTCTTGCAAAGCTTAATGAAGTTGTAGAGCTTGTGTAGAATTTCAGACACACCTGAGTAGTCATCCTAACCATATTCCATGGGTCTCACTCCCAGGTTAGTGGGATTAGGATTGGAGCCTACTTTGTCCAATGATTTCAGACAATCTTCTCCGAGTATGACAGTGGGACGCCAGTCTTACCTCCATAAACAATTCCAAACTGTCCTGATCCCAGCACCTCATCTGGAAAGATTTGGTATACTGTACTGATATCCTGTTAGTACAAAGATGTTGCATGTTAAACATGATGAGTATGGAAATAAAGTCAATTCAGAAAACGAATGGACAGAAATGCTGCTGAATTCCATTCAAAATGCAGTTCGGTGGCAGAAGTCGTGTTCTAGCAAGGCAACGCATCAGAACCTATCTGGAGTCTGGCTTCATTTTGGAATTATGTGCAATGACTTTGGTCCTTCCTGAAGTGTATAAATGGACCCTGAATGTTTGTGCAGATGCGCAGTACATTCAAAGTTACTAGGCACCGACAGAAGTGAAGCGGCTACCAAATACCCATGACATGTTCAGTAGCATTTAAGAACTCTGCATACTTCCTTCCCCACTCTGAAGAAACTTTGGGTTTATGAGTCTGTGAGGTGGGGAGAAGCAACTCTTCTAAAGGTGCTCTAAACTCCATCACATTCCAATGATGGAGTGTAGTGTAGGCCCTAGGTTATTTGGAAGGTTCCCTGAATCAAATGAATTCCAAAAAGGAAGGTGGGATTCTCATCTTAAGTCCAAGTAAATGGACTTGTGTGGTTAACATAAGAGCCCACTGGATCAGGCCAATCTAGCTGAGCATCTTGTTCTCACAGAGGCCAACCAGAAGCCCGAAACAGGAGTGAAACACAACAGCACTCTCCCCACTTGTGATTGTGCAACCGGAATTCAGTGAAAAATATAATACAACCGTTTCATATGGTTCTAATCTCAGATTACACATTGGTGCAATCTTCCTGTGGTGCTACAAAAGAGGAATATCAATCGACCCCCAAGATTTTGGCCTTTTTCAAAAAACTGGAAACCAAAAATCAAAGCTGGTGTAAAAAATCATTTATTCAATGGTTACTTTTTTGTCCTTCTCTAAAGAAAATGCCCAATTACACATCGTCTCAAACTTTTCCAAACAGATCGATGACTTTGCAAGCTGAGTTCTATCACATCTGTCACAAACACTGAGAAAACTTACCACATTTTCTTGGACCTGGCAATTTGACACCGAGATACTGATGGAAATATTTCCTAGAAAGAAAATGTATGGAAATTACTTCTGCTGTGAATGCACAGAATGATATGAACCCACCACTTGAGCGTGGTAGAGGAAAGCCCCAGTGCCATAATACCATGACCCTCACAGTATTATGGCAGTGGTGGGCTCAGGGATGAGGTGTGTTGGAGGAAGGCACCTTTTCTTCTAGAATGAGCCTCCCCTTCTGGATAATGATGTATGTGACATACAGTTATTATTAAATTGATGCTGTTATATAGCAGAGGTATAACGTTCCCGAACCTAACCATACCATCCATTAGGAAATATTTTTGGTTCTGAAGTAATACTGCCTGATCTGTGATTCCACAGCAATATGTCAATAGCCTTCCACAGTTCCTGCAAAGAAGAGTTTGGATTTGATATCCCGCCTTTCACTCCCTTTAAGGAGTCTCAAAGCAGCTAACATTCTCCTTTCCCTTCCTCCCCCACAACAAACACTCTGTGAGGTGAGTGGGGCTGAGAGACTTCAGAGCAGTGTGACTAGCTCAAGGTCACCCAGCAGCTGCATGTGGAGGAGCAGAGACGCAAACCCGGTTCCCCAGATTACGAGACTACTGCTCTTAACCACTACACCACACTGGCTCTCAAGGTGTGGGGACTGAGGGATGGGATTCAGCCCTACACTGATCTTGTGCGAAATTAATCTGTATAACCATCTGTATAATTAATCTGTATAACCATCATGATATCCAGACATCAGAATACATGTTAAACCTCCTTGGAAACCACATGCTGGATAATAACAGCATAAGTGAAAGGTTGATGTCCCTAGCTGCTTACCTTAGAATAATGTATACACCACAGTGTCCGAGTAAAATTGCACAACATAATTATACTGCCAGCAAAGAGGGTCTAGTCCACATGGTTTCATCCAGTGGCTTATTTTAAAGTAGAAAATTAATTAGCTTACGGTGTAGACTTGGTCCTGAACCAGTGGATGCCCCTTTGGGAATAACAGGCATGAGGGCATGCTGGATTGCCATCTCCCACATCCTTGCAACATCTAGGCCACAACCGCTTGTGAGAACATTGTTATTAGCTGGAGGGCTTGGCAGGTTTTCCACATTTTCCCCGACGTAGTATACTACATTTGCTGTGGTTATTTCAAAGCAATGGGGGTTAGCTTCCTGTGGCATTAAACTGAAGTTTTTTGCAGGTTCCAGAGATAAAATCTCAGACAATGGAATTTCCTGTGACAAATGATAATGGCGATTAATTTTGAAAACACTTTCTCATGAACAAAGACTACTTCAAACACATACTTGATTACAGTTTCTGAGACTCATCGCCAGCTTTTGGCATTCATGCTTTTCTGATGGTTCCCTGGGCTGACAATTACAATATGTTGACAGAGGAGGAGAAAGTGAAAGGAGGAAATCTGCTGACCCCAGGGCTGCTTGACAGGAAAAAGAAGGGAAAGGTGTTTCAGGAGGTAGAGGTGGCAAGGAGTGATTTTGTGGGCAAAACTGCAACATTTTCAGAACACGGTCCAAGGCAGGATTGGAATCTGATCCAAGACATACAAGAATCTGCAGGTTTTAAAACCCATAATTTTTGTATTTGAGCCTGCTGTGGGTGAGCTTTGTCAGTATTTTTAGTTTGCAAGTAACAGCAGTCCTGTCCCATCTTCACTTTTCTTTCTACCACTTTCACAAACCTCATAAATCCTGGGGATCCTGCTAGTACTTAGGCATTGATCAGATTCCTGGCGCAAATGTTAGAATGGATTTCCTGGCTGCTGGGATAACAGCTGAACAGAGAAGCTAAGGAGTCTCCTTCGTAATTTCCCTTAATAAACACCAATGAAATAAATCAGAGGTGGTTTAGGCTTAGAGCCTAGAGTAGCTGCACTCAGGGAAGTCCATTTTGACATTACACTGGTACCTCTGGATGCAAACGGGATCCGTTCCGCAGCCCCGTGCGCATCCTGAAGCGAACGCAACCAGGGTCTGCAGGTCGCGATTCGCCGCTTCCGCACATGCATGTGACGTCATTTTGAGCGTCTGCGCATGTGTGAGTGGCGAAACCTGTAAGTAACACGTTCCGTTACTTCCGGGTCGCTGCGGAGCGTAACCTGAAAACGCTCAACCTGAAGCTACTTCAACCCGAGGTATGACTGTACTATGATGCACAGTTAAATAATAACTATTAGCTTAACAATGTAGCTAAGTATTAGAGATGCCTAAGAAATTCCTCTGGGTTGGGCCTGAATATCAACTTTGGGGATCACATAATGCTCGTTGAAAGAAAAGAAAAAGCTTTAAAATTCATTCTGGAAAATAATTCCTCTCTAAAAGGCTGTAACTCCCCAACCTGCTAAGGGGAATGGGGTGAGGACAAAAGTCCGCTCTAATGGGGAACCCATAGGAGAAGCTTAGTGGGCTGTGAGCCCCCATCCATGGTTTTCAGTCCTGTAGCCTCTCTTCTCTATTTCTACAGTGGTACCTCAGGTTACAGATGCTTCAGGTTACAGACGCTTCAGGTTACAGACTCCGTTTACCCAGAAATAGTACCTCATGTTAAGAACTTTGCTTCAGGATGAGAACAGAAATCGCGTGGTGGCAGTGGGAGGCCCCATTAGCTAAAGTGGTACCTCAGGTTAAGAACAGTTTCAGGTGAAGAATAGACCTCCAGAATGAACTAAGTTCTTAACCAGAGGTACCACTGTATAGCTCTTTTCACCAGCCAGGGAAATGAGCTTTAAATAAAGTGAGTGTGTGTCTGTGTGTGTGCATGAGATGTGCTGTTAGGATGAAAAGTGGCTGGCTGGCTGGGAGAGGTTAGTGGTTTATTTAGATCATTTCTATATGGTTCTATCTACACACATACACAAGCACACACAAACAAGCACACACACACACATATATACCCTAAGCAGTGTTCAAGAAAATAAAGCAAGAGGCAACTAAAATATTACAAAAATACACCACTACATATAAAAATGTTACATAAATAGAAAACTATAATAAATCCAAACTGATATCAACATGCCTCCCCTCTCAGCCTCCTTGCTCTCCCCCAGGATGCAACACATCCTCCTTGGGCCCAAATAAACTCACAGCTCATCCACCCAAAATCTGACAAAGAGGAGGGCTGCTGGAAACTCCTGACATCAATCTAGTCTCTCACTCTAGGCTTCTTTTTTAGGAGCAGGCTCAAGATGGATGCAGCTTCCTCAGGCTGCTCAGGGCTGTGTCTTATTCAGAAATCAGCTGCATTTTTCCAGGAACAGCAGGTTTGGTAAGTTTCCTAGGAGGTCCCAAGGATGGAAAAAGGGCACCAGCCACAGATCTTTCACACTCCTCCTCCACCACCATCAGCTGTTGGTTCATGGTGGCACTGGTGAATTTGGATTGGTTTAGGCACAAGTCAAGCTATGTCCCGGTATGTCTGTATCTTTGGGAAACTATTCAGCTGATTTCCAATTCAATCAGATGTGCATGTGTGGGTGGGTGTATGGTGCTCATCCATCTCTTTGAAATATTAACAAACACAACATAAACTTTAATTATAGCTGCATTCTGGAATACACTATATAAAACCAGAACCCAATTTTACCTTGTAGTATTTGCTTTCAGTGTCATTTTGAAACAGTGTAATACATTTGCTGTCTAATCTCCAGTAGTGACGTTTCCTCTGTGTTGACATAAAAACAATCAGAAATAATTTAAGAGAACTTGAAAAAAACAATGAAATAAAATTAAAATGAGATAATGCAACTTGAAGATTTTGAGGGATGACAAAGAGACACCAATTTCATTTTCAATACAGAGAAATACTCAATGGTATTGTTTTAAACTTATGCAAAAGTAATAGGTATTTAAAAAAACCCTTTCCCCCCCTTGTTCCCTGAAGACTGCATTTTCTTCTACATAAGTTTCATCAGAGACGTATACTTAGCTTCCCCCAGAAATATCTACATACAGCGTGCTGTCACAAGAGTTTCAGAATGTTACTACAGCAACAGTTAGCATTCTACATTAATTGACCATGTACAGACTGAATCTAACAGGTATTACCCTGAGTGATCGTTAAGATTACCTAGATATGTCTTTACCAGGCAGTAATGGAAGTTGTGTTATGTTGTAAAAGGTAAAAGCATGACTAAGTTGCTTCCAGCAAAACCAAAGCAGCGCACGGAAATGCCGTTTATCTTCCTGCCGGAGCGGTACCTATTTATCTACTTGCACTTTGACGTGCTTTCAAACTGCTAGGTTGGCAGGAGCACGGATCGAGGAACGGGAGCTCACCCTGTCGTGGGGATTCGAACCGCTGACCTTCCAATCGGCAAGCCCTAGGCTCAGTGGTTTAGACCACAGTGCCACCCGCGTCCCATGCTATGTTGTAGTTGTAAAAAATGGGCAATTACGTTTCAACTGGAGTTAAAGTTAAGTTGTGGGTAAGAAAATGTAATTGGAAGTTTGTGTTTAATTGGAAGCTGGATAATTTGTGTGAATCTCTCTCCTTCTGTTGTACACTGGCATACTTACAAAGCTGACTGAGAATAGAATAGTGAGAGCCTGCAAGCCTATTCAGTATAGGTCTTCCTTTCATTTATACCCATTTTGCTAAAAAGGTGATCAACCTGTGCACTACAGGTTAGATAGAATGATCAAGAGGGGGGAAAGGGCTTTGTTGGAGTCTAAATGCTCCTTGCTCCTTCATGTATAATAGCTGGCCTGCACTGTGACAGCACCTTAGGGCTCCATCTGACCTTACTTGAGTTGTAAAGGCACCACTCTTGTCTGTGTCCCTCTCATGCAGCCCCAGGGCCTTGGAAGATATGGCCAGTGTTTGCTGCCATGATGTGTCTTCTTCCTGTGCCAGCATAAACTGAGGCAATAATGTAATGGCAATAAGCCAAGGAGCATAGCTGACGGTCAGGACAATACTAAGCCAGATGGACCAGTTGTGTAAATCTGTATTATAAGGCAGTTTCCCATTTAATTAGGGAATAGACCATAGTTCTGAAAAATATGCTTTTAAGACTGTTTCCATGAGCAACATAATCCAAGGTATTTTAACGTACAAAAATAGTTGCTTTGTCCAAGGTATAACACAAAACTGGACTGACTCTCCAAGTCCAACAGATATGAAGGAAACTGGCCAATATCATTCCTCCAAAGTCTTATCTCAAAGTGCCTCATGTTACAGCATTGCACCACTGCATTGCATTGTGCAGGGCTATAATTCTAAATGTGCCCTATGAAAGCTATGGATTTCCTTTTTATCTAACAACAACAGCAGCAAAAAAGATAGTCAGATGAAAGCTGTTTTCCACATCTTGATTTGGTTTCCTTCAAAGTGCTTCACATTCTACAGCATGCCAGGGATAAATCTGACCCTTCTGTTTGTTTTGAAGTCTAATCTAGCCCTGACAAAGGTAGCAAATCTTCCTTAAAACATACATCAAGCTGTTCACATTCAAAGTTTCCACTCTGCAGTCTGAAACAGCAAGAATACATGACTGACTTTCTTTCTTTAAAAGACTCTTTTGCTCTTAAATAAAGTTGCTTAGGCATACCTCTGCTCAAGATTTTGTTCTGTGGCCTTGGTCTGTCTTTGGAGGGCCCCAAGGCATTTTGTACACATGCAGTAATCCTTGACTGTCAAGGAGAATGAGGGAAGCACCACCAAAATCATTTGGGAGTCACAATTTATCAGTGATGTTCAGAGACTTCTTTTGCTTAACATCTTTCTTACCAGAGTGTCTTTGCTTGTGTAGTGAACCATCCACCCCTCTTTCATCACTGTGCTGCTTCTCCTTTTTGTATGTTTAATAGATTGCACTACTCTCATTAATGGAATATTGTTGCTTGTCGAAGGGCTTAAAAGAAACCACACACCAGTCAATAGATTTTAATAAACATGCAAAACAAATCTTTCTAACGTGAGATACGTTAATTTGTTGTTCTCTGTGGCTATGTCTCCAGAAGAACAAACAGAACAAGAGAAACAGAGAGTAAGGCTAGTACTGTTGGCCCATAAGAAAAATTCCGTAAGAAAAAAGTCCTATCAGAGCAATACTTTTACTGGGCCAACCAAAATGACACGCAAATGAAGCACTAGGTAGCTCCTCCCACACTCCACGTATGCCATTCCGAAGGATTTTGGAGGAAGATCAGCTGACATAAATATACTAAATAAACAATAAAAATTTATACATGGCTCTGGTTAAAAACTGTAGCATTATTCTGGCACAACAAGGGCATTACACAGGGGTGCAAATGTGTGGGTTGTACTTTTAGATCTGCATTTTTCCACATCTATTCTTATACACTAATATTTGAAGGACACTAAATTTTTAGTGCCATGGTAAGTTTCAAAAGAGGTGAAACCTATCACCTTACTCCTAGGGTGATATATTGACAGTTATAGCTAGCAGAGGTAACAGTGGAAACAAGTTCAACTATGTGCTGTGCAAAAACTCACCTGATCATCCTATTACTCTCATCCTGGTCAGGATCAGCATCCTGCATTTCTCCATTGTCATTCTGGTTCATTATTGCCATCTCAGCATCATGACCCACAGATTCCTCCATTTCATCCAAGAGTCCACTGTTTCTTTCACTGTCGTTGTCATCACTTCCCTCTTCCATGACCACATCAGACTCAGCACCCGGGCTAAGCAAATCTGGAATTATTTTGACCACGTTATTGTGAAAGCCTTAAAAACAGATCCAGTGTTAACTCTGGCATGAAAATAAGCTTGTAGATATGAATACTGCTTCTAAAAGAGCATATCCAGCAAACAAGCAAGACTTTAATTCTAAAATAGCTTTGAGAAATCTACTGAAAATAAAAAAAAATGTCTAGTGTATTCAGAATAGGATGGAGAAGTTTCTTTTAACTAACAGCTAAAGCTTTAGAAAAATTCCCACAAAGCAAAGCAAATAGCACAGAGGAAAATGTTGAAAATGCAAAACTGTATTAATTCCAGTATGTAATACTGGAATATAGGCTTCCAACACTTCTCCTCAACTTTCTTAAAAATAGCATTTTTCTAAGCATCAAGAGTGAATCTAGAACATTGCAGCTAAGTGTGCCAGTGCATTTTCTTTTATGCTTTATCCAGAAATAACATCACACTGGTGGAATGGGGCCAGTTCTCTAGTTTCATTTCTATCTGCTGATACACGTTTTGTGCCAGGAGGAAATTGTTGAGTCTTTCCCCAATGATCCTTGCTTATTTATAATTCTACCAATCTTGCTTCCCACCTATGGAATGAACTTTTAATAAACATTTGTGTAATCCTTGGATGGATGACAATCCTTGGTGACAAACACTCTTCTGTCGTTTCCTGCGAGGCACTTCCCTAAGACAAGGATTTGGCAGGCATAACAACCTCCACCAAGACAAGGAGAAATGGTTCTCTTTCTAACAGTGGCATATGAGAGCTTGCTTTCACAGAAAGGACTGCCTACCCACAGAGCAAGAGTACACAATCGGTTCTAGGGAACTTCTACTGGGGATAGAACACTAAATGAATCTAAATGTATGCAAGCAAAATGCCTATCTAGAGATGCTGGTGAAACTTGCTTATCCGAGGCTCAGATATGAGCTTTTATGGGACATGCAATACTTATCTCAAAGAAGAGGCAAGCATTAGGATACCTAAAGTTTTCTCTAGGTATAAAACTACATTTTCAAGGGGCCAGTGGGACCTTTTTTGTCATGGTGGAATGTTACCAGACACTGGAAAAGAGGGGAGGGGGTAGGAAGAGTCACCCCTTCTCCCCTCTTTGTAGTTGTCCAGAACACAGTCACACATTTATATATAAGAAATATTGTATTCCTCTTCCTAGATTGTCTGACATGAGATTCAGGTATATGCCCCTCCTTCTCTACCTTTATAAAAGAAGAAACTACTTACATACGTAGATAAAGTAGAAGACTCACATGTTCCAGACTTAACCTGCCTTGGTTTTCCATTCTTTATAACTCAGGAAGTCTAATAAATATGCTCACTTTGTTACATTTTAAAGCATCATATTGACAGCTCATTCTCAATTAATATTTTAGTGTACAAGTGTATAATGCAACCTTTGACTTTTCTTTAAAAATAACCCCTCATCTACTTCTAAGTGTCTTCACTCTATGCAATAGGCTTTTAGAACATGCATTGCCACAGCCTTCGATGCAACTCACCTCCATTAATGGCCACTTCCCCAAGGCAATTATTTGGCACTTTGGGTGCACAGCGTTTGTGACAATTGAACCTGCAATCTAATTAAAGATAAGATGCATAATTTCAGCCAATGATACTGTGACATCAACAGGTGTTGAGATTTGTAAATTGCAGCATATAACAAAAGATCGTTGTAAGATGGTCTCTTTTGGTTCGATTGTAATTCCAAACTCTGCTTTGGTGCTAACGTAAACAAGCGTGGGGTGAACCTCAGGCTTGCAAAACCTGCACTTGCAATTCCCCACTTCCCTTCCGTTGCGTCCAATTCTGCAAAGTTTGATCTGCATTTTCCCTGTGAACCAGGACTGCAAAACATGGTTTGATCCTAGGTTGGAGGGCAAATGCAAACCCTACTTTTCCGGCTGAATGATAGGACTTATTCACGCAACACCAAATGTGGTTTGACATTGTATCTTACATGAGTCAGTATACAGAATGACATTTTTCTTCCTTTCTTTTTTTTTAAAATATTATTAATAAAAATTTTCAAGAAACAGGAAATAGGCATGACATTATCAAAACAATTCGTTTTCCCCCCTCCCACCCCTCCCCCAGAATACAGCATACTTTCCCATAAATCTATATAAGTAGTTGGAGGGTGTCAGTCACCAGGATGTTTATTTGAATACTTTTTTAAAAAAACAATGCCATATTTTAACAAAAATGCCATCTATACCTCCAGAGGGGTAAAAAATCTGCACAAAAAAATCTGATCTCTGTGATCTGCATCTTTTTATTCATTTAATTGAAAGTATTTCTACATGATTCAACATTTAAATACCTCTGAGCAGTATCTAAAAATGCAAAAGAAAAGCAATAAAAAAGAGTATCATAAAACAGAAATACAACATAAATACCAGCAAAACACTATTACAAAAGCCACATAATAGCAGATATTATAAAAGCATCCAATCTTAGGCAGTCTAGGAAAGCCTTGGAAAAAAAGAGGTCCTTAGAAGAAGCTTTCTGTACTTTATCCGGGTTACCTGGCTATGGTAAGGGACAAGTAGTCACTGGTTTTATTACTGAGCCTGCAGCTGCCTGCCCACTACTGAGATCTCAATAGGCATTGCACATTCAGTTTCAAGCATATTTTTGCAGATATAAAGGCCAAAAAATATGGAGGGTTTGTTTACAGGTTAAAGCTGAAATTTTGAGCTGCATTCTATGCCAAATTCCACATACTGTGCTTTTTCTGCACCCCTGCAGAATCACATTACTCACAGATTATATATAAACAGAAAAAGCAGAATGTTGTGTAAATAAGGTTCTCAGGAAGAGCATCTTTTCCTTAGGAGGTTTTGGTCCAGGAAGGTATATGGAAGCCTTGCATATTTCTGTATATTTCTGTCTTATCTTCAAGGGTCAATGAACCGAAGCCTTACTTTGGCAGCTGATTTGATCGCCAAAGGTCACGCCCACTAATGATGAGAGTGGTATTATCAAAGCTGTGTGCAATCCACCATTCTGCATGAATGCTCAAAACTTCATGTTTTCATTAAAAAAACAAAAACCATTCTTGTTTTCTACCTCCTGTGGCTATAGTCAATGTCAGATGAGCCTGTGGTCAATATATGGTGAAATTTCTAAAGTCATAATTGATACAGTAGGGTTTCCAGAAGTTGTGGTCTAATGCTTCCATGTCCCACACAGCTCTTCTGAAGAGCACAGAAGGGAACTGGCAGAAATGGACTTTCTCATCCCTCCTTCCACCCTCAGCAGCCTCCCATCCTTGCCATAGGTCAAGGTCCTTGTTGCATGTGATGACTTAGCATGGGGGAAGGGGATCCCCCAAGATTAGGCAGAGGCAACTTCAGTGTGCACTTATCTCTGGATCCCACCCCATAAGTAGCAGAGGCAAACCAAAAACACACATATGAACTTTTAAAAATACATAACTGAAATTCTTGGAAGCATATGACAGAGCTCCTCTGAGTTCTTAAATACACGTACCTTTGCATTGCAATCCCTGTCTAAAAAGTCCCTTGAGTAGCTTCTTACAATACTGACAGACCGTTGGCCGTGTATATGAATGGATCACAAACGTATGAGGCACTTTAACCTTGGAAAGCAAAATCTTGTCAAGTTGAATAGGTCGCCCAATGTATGACTGCGAATTGGATCTCTTCTCTCTCCCAAAAGACTCCGGAGGTGATTTTTGCTAGAATGTGCATATATGGAGGCAGATGTTTAAAAAGTCATTTTAGCAGACACTGTTTTTAACAAATATATACCTTGTACTTTCAAATTTGGCTGTGTGTGTGTGTGCATATGTGCGCATGTGTGTTTTATCTATATCTTTATCTATCTAGCAATTGCATGGGCTTGTCACTGCCCCCTCCACTCCCACGCCTTCCACGGCAGCTTTCGTTGTGATAATCAAACTTCAGGGAAGTGTGGTACCAAGAAATGTCAGGGCATGGGAAAGTCTTGGGCATTGCTGAAGGACTAGGTGCACAGTTGCTATTTTTGCATTGCATTTCTTCCCCAGAAATACTTTAAAATGAGATATGCTTTTTCCTCTTCAGAACTTAACACATGCAAATTTATGCATTAATTCAGTAAGTAATAAATCAATTAGAAACACAATAAGCTAAGTCTTTTTTTAAGCTGGGTGACAGCTACAAAATACCACCTTTGTCATTGGATGGAGTTTTGTGGATTCTCTTTCCTTGGAGGTTTTAAAATAGAGGTTGGATGATCATCTGTCATGGATGCTTTAGTTGACATTTCTGCTTTGCAGGGGGTTGGACTAGATGACCCTTGGGGTTCCTTCCAACTCTACAGTTCTATGATTCTAACAATGCAGGGGAAGAGCTAAGGCTTTTCTCAGAAAATACAAATTGTAAAAATGCCTGCTAAAAGTAAGATCTACTGCTCTGGACTCATACTTCTTTATCCAATGTGTTGGTGGTTAGTTAAAGAGAGATGTGAATAATTTTTTTTTTCCGGGTAGCCAGCCAGATTCCTGACTCAGGAAGCCTGGACACTTACCAGGAAACAATTGCTTAACTAGATTACATTATGGAAACTACAGAAGCCAGCAACCCCTCCAGGCACTAAGCAAATCAGTACAATTATTTCTCAACAAGTATATTGCTTTTAGACTGGACAGCACTGTATTTCAAGCACCTTCTGCAAATCCTAAGAAGGTTTCACATGTGCAGATATTTAATTGGA
This sequence comes from Podarcis tiliguerta, assembly GCF_965153285.1. Taxonomy (NCBI): domain Eukaryota; kingdom Metazoa; phylum Chordata; class Lepidosauria; order Squamata; family Lacertidae; genus Podarcis; species Podarcis tiliguerta. The sequence continues at coordinate 99,480,775 of NC_139534.1, forward strand.
CAGCTGCCCAGCTGTTTCAGTAAAGCTGATTCAACCCAAGCAATAAAAATATTATTAGGCAGGCTGTATTGTACTTATGTGATTAAAAATAAGCAAGGTACGTTGCCTTCGGTACCATTTAGGAGAAGATCAAATTTTTAAAGAGGTTTCAGCTTTGTGTCCTTTTTTAACAACAAAATTAAAAAGGTAGCTAAAGAGATCTGGGTAGGCTAACAGAAGCTACAATGCATCTAAAGCAATGGCATCTGCTTCTACATGACAACAGCAAGGTCTTTGTGGATGAATTGAAATATTGATTGAAATAAGAGAGTGACAGCTGCTAAACAGCAACAATGGCTTGTCTGTTCTCACTTTTACTTGGTTCATTTAGGACTTACAAGCCTGGAATATGCCTGGAGAGACAATTTTATGATGTCTATTAAAATATTAATATTTTTAAAATACTACCTTTAAAAACTTGAGTCAGAGCTGTTTGAAGGACTGCCTACACACATACCATAAGATCACGATGGAGCCACTTGTCCACTACTAAGACCAGTGAAATTGTAGGCACAAGAGGGAGTTATCAGTGGTGGCCCCACATCATAGGAATTCACTGCCACTTGACCTCCGTGAAGCTATCACCTATTTATTTTTGCTGGCTTATTTGGGAGCGATGTTCTGTGCTGCTATTGAACTTATTGGGTTGGTTATTTATTATCAGTGGTTTCATTAAAGTTGTGAGCTTTGCAGGAGCCTTTAATTGTATACTACTTTATTATTGTTGGAAATTATTTTTATTTTATTTTAAGCAGCCTTCTGTGGGTTTTACTTATAAAAGCAGCCAACCCACAGACACACACACACACATCATACAAACATATAGCAGGAGCGCTCCAATGTCTTTTCTAACTGGAGATGTCATAGACTGAACATATGACTTATACAGTGGTACCTCAGGTTACATACGCTTTAGGTTACATACGCTTCAGGTTACAGACTCTACTAACCCAGAAATATTACTTCGGGTTAAGAACTTTGCTTCAGGATGAGAACAGAAATCGTGCGGCGGCAGCAGGAGGCCCCATTAGCTAAAGTGGTGCTTCAGGTTAAGAACAATTTCAGGTTAAGAACGGACCTCTGGAATGAATTAAGTACTTAACCCGAGGTACCATTGTACAGGCAAAGGAGGTAATTGCTTGCCCCTGCCCCAGCATCACATATGGTTGGGCAAATGGTTCAGAGCTGCTCTTTGAAAAAGAGCACCAACCACATGTGCCTATCTATGTACCTTGAGGGTTTTTATGGACCCAGGCAACTGAGCAGTGGTAACTTCAAGCCCTTTTGTGAACAGTTAAACTCCTGAGAGATAGCTGATCTCTGCCGAAAGCGGGTATTGAAGTGACTTCAAAACCCACAGAGTTCTTTTACTGGTGTGGTTTGAATTCAAGATGTGCCTGCAAAGGAATATTTTATCCTTTACAGCCAAGCTTGAGCCATTGCCAGTGAGTGTGGATGCTAATGAACTAGAATAGTCCAATGGTCAGACTTCTTGTGTTCCTATGATTTCAGTGAGTCAACTCTGAGAACGGGTTAGTTGGAGATCACCCAAGACTGAACTACAAAAGAGCGTCTGAACTTCTTATTTTGGGGTTGAAAATACATTTTAAGATCAAAATACATGAAAAGTATGACCACATTTCCAAATGAAAGAAATGTGGCACAGCGCTACTTTCATTATGAAATTAATTCACTGCAAAATTTGAATTGCTAAGCATTTACCATTTAGCCATATTAGGAGTATAAAAGAAGTACATACCTCAAAGCTAGGGCTTGTAGGAATCTAGATAAGGAAGACCGCAGTCAAAACAAACAGAGAAAAACAAAACATAAAGCCATGTTATTTGAGAAGCAAATATAAAGTTCAATTCTTCAAATAAAAACAAAAAAGTTTAACCAGCCTGCATTTATTTACCAACACCATTATTTGTTCAAACTTCTATTATATTTGTTTGCTTATTTTAAATATTTCTATGTTGCCTTTGGGGCTTCAAATAAGATTCAGAGGGTTAGACTATTTAGTAATGAAAACAACTTTCAAAAATTGTCAAAAACAAAATGTATAGAACCTTTGGATTACAAAAAAAGATGATTAATTCCACTGTTATTTGTATGTACTTCCAACAAATGGGACCTGCAAAACACTGAAGTATGGAATGCCCCTATTCCAACTAGGAGCTATAGTCTTCCCACCCCCACTACTGATTTGTGTACTTCTTCAAACCTACTGATACTTCCCTTCTTGTGTTTGGATGGTGGCATATCTAGGAGATATAGATAGGCATTTTTTATGTGATCAAAAGCTACAAATCTGTACAAAATTACATGGAAATACATTGAACTCAACAGAAATTACTTCTGAGCAGACATGCATAGGATTACACATTTATTTCACTGTAAGTAAATAATATCTAGTTTTATTGTTTTTGTCTAGATGAAGTTTGCCTCTAAACTTATCTTAGAAGACTGAGCTTGTCCTAAAATGAAATCTGTCCTGAAGCTTTAAAAAATATTTGCAAATGGACTTGTCAAATATTATCCCAGAGTCACTCCTGTCTTTGCTATCATGGTTATCAGGTGCTACCATGATACACTGATAAAGGCAGGTTGCCATTCTTGGGTGTCCTTGCCTTTGTGGAATCAACTGAAAATTTTCAAATAATAGAACTTCAATTAATAATGCTTGACTGGTATTCACAACACAGATAAAATGTTTTGAATATACATTTAAATGCACAATTTTAAAGCAAGAATCATTTCACCCCGTTGTTTTCTTGCCACGTATCACATGAGAAAGACATGTGAGAAAGTAATGTCTCACCCACACTTAAGATTTCCTGCATCAGAACAAAAGCACTTTGTATGAAGTGCCCCAAGAGCTATGCTGGCACAATCTCACAAAATATGTCTTACAACGGGACTTTCTGAACTCTTCAAAGGTGCCAATGCAAATGTTTACACATTCTTATTTAGGTTATGGCCTTACTGCCACTTGAATTGCCAATAAATCTGTTATAAGTCCTGTAGTGAAAGATAGCAATTTGTGTTGTGTAAATGTGTCAGCCCCTTTGACCAAGCCAAAGAGCTTGAGATTGTCTAGTGAAATTTCTTCTTCTTCAAACACTACATCCCAGTGATAAATCCCAACTATTGTTGGAAATGTCCAAGGAACATTGCAGGTACTTCCATGCGTTGAGGACAGTGAGCTTCTGATTTGTCACAGTAGTAAGTCATTTTGGACATGGAGGAAATATTTAAAGGCAGATTGTGACCCTGCTGCTTAAGAAGACGACAAAATCCTAGCAAGTGTCCTTAAGCCCCTGGGCTTGCCCCACAGCTCTTTAGTTCTCTGTGTATTAATTATTATAATTGTTTTTTATTATTCTTACATCTCACTTTCGAAGTGCAGTGTGCTTTATAAGATTTTATCTCCATACGGAGATAAAGCAAGTCCACTAATTTTCTCATCTACCCTAGTAGCCTTTAGCCTACTTTTGATGACCAATGACTCTCTAAGGCATCAGAGAAAAGGGGGTATTTTACAATCCTGCTATCCAGAGTTGCCAGGGAATGAACCTAGAGCCTTCATGGTGTGACCAGATGCAAACGGTAGACAGAGCTCCTACAGCTTTAATAGTTGTGTAGAAGAGAAAAAAATAAAAATTGCAGCCTGTGAAGATTGTCATGCAGCAATTAAAGCTTAGGAAAGCCCGTTCTCTCTTGTATCTGGTCATCTGATGCCTTCTGCAGGTAAAGCCTTTGCTCTACTGAGATGTAGTGCTCTCCTTTCCACAGCAATTCCTGTCAGCAAGTTCCTCTCGCAGGTCCTGCTGTTAACTGATTGGGAAGAGTCAATAGTATAGCATGTGTGTGCCTGAATGGGGATTTGAACCCGGGTACAGCTCCAGTGGTGCTGGGAAAGACTGATGGCACTAGGAGAAGGGGACAACAGAGGACGAGATGGTTGGACAGTGTTCTCGAAGCTACAAACATGAATCTGACCAAACTGCGGGAGGCAGTGGAAGACAGGAGTGCCTGGCATGCTCTGGTCCATGGGGTCATGACGAGTCGGACACGACCAAATGACTAAACAACAACAGCAGCTCCAGTGCTAAGACCACTGAACCTCCATCGCTAAGACCATTGAAATTCACTGAAAATTATTATGCACCCCCAAAAGATATGAAAAGAATGCTGACAACACTTCTGTAGTGACCTTATTTATTGGACCGGGCACTGTGTATCGAGGGGCCGCGTTGCTATGTTACTTAATCATGCATGCAACTAAGTAGCAACATATCACATTAAGAGAATAGGAATTACACCAGAGGGTTTTTTAAACCTTATTATTCTTCAGACTTTGCTAAGACAGTGGGTGCTCATAATTCTTATTGGAGCTTTTTAGTGCTGGCATATTATAAACAGACTCTGTTCTAATGGATAGTACAGCTCAAATATGGAATGTGACTCCATAAGAAAAAGAAAGCTCAAACAGTTTCAGTTGGTAAAATATGTATTTTTTGGGGGGGGGGGAGTGCACTGAGAAAAAATATGCATGGGAAAGATGCACATGTAAGAAAACATGTGGAATGTATAAGTAATTACTTTTTAAACCCCATGAGAGTTTATTTAGAGCAATGTTTGTATTTTGGATAAGGGAGGGGATCTCTTGTTATTTTTATTAATGTAATACAGTGGTGCCCCGCAAGACGAATGCCTCGGAAGACGAAAAACTCGCAAGACGAAAGAGTTTTTCGTTTTCTGAGTTGCTTCGCAAGACGGATTTCCCTATGGGCTTGCTTCGCAAGACAAAACGTCTTGTGCCTTTTTTTTTAAAACCGCCAATGCATTCCTATGGGAAACCGTCAATACACATTGGTGCTTCGCAAGACGAAAAAACTCGTAGAACGAAAAAATTCGCAGAACGAATTAATTTCATCTTGCAGGGCACCACTGTAGTTCAAACTATAATATATCTAGGTCTAGCATGATAAGCGCAAGTAATAGATGTTTTAAAAGCTGGTTAAGAGTGAATCTAGCTTTCATTTTCTATGGCAGGCTAGCTGATTATGGCATGCAATATTTTGCACATTAACATTTATATTAAAATTTTACCAGGTGTGGGTGTCTGTCAGGCCGACATGTATGGTGCCATTATATAAATCAGTGAATAAGGAAGCATATGCATACACGAGAGCTTCATGTACACACTGGAACTTCCTTATGCACAAGGAATGTCTGATAAGGGCATCGATCTGTGTGGAATTCAGTATCTGTCCAGTCAGCTTCTATATTTGAGAAGAGGAGGGACCTCCATCTTGCTCTTCATATCATCAAGACAAAGTCTTGAGCCAGCCCTGTTGCAGTAGTCTAGCACATAATAACTGGTGTGTCTTTTTCATGGTATATTACTGTGTGCAGATTTCTGGAAATATATATGTCTATTTTCTGTAGAAAAGTAATGATCAAGTGTTCAAAAGTCATTCATTTATTATTATAGAACCTGCTATGTTTAATATTTATAAATTTTGTACCAGGAGAGTTTCATCTGTAGTAGTAGGTGAAAGTTCTGCAGACACTGTCCTGATATTACTAAGTCCTGTCAAGGAAACATTTGATAGCCGTCTCTTCCGGACACAACTGCAGTTGTTAGGGATCTTAAATGCACATCTCTTGTGATAGTTTAGGCCACATCCTGAAAATTGAAAAAATAATAATGCTGATTTCAGATTATGTCAATCTAAAGCAACAGATGAAAACTAGTAATTTGGAAAGGATTTCTTAAATGCCTGCTTTTGAATAAGCAAGTTTATTCAACAGTGCGGAGTTTAGGTGGTATCTCAGTAAGTTGGGCACTAACCCTTGATTTCCTGAGCCAGCTCAGAGTGCTTCCTTAGGACGGCTCTGGCTTGCATTTGGATCAGGGATAAAAGGAGGTGTCATTGTGAACTCTTTTGATGGCAACCAGCAGACCGTTTTCTTGCATCTCCCTACATTTCAGTAGGTCTACTGAAAGCATGGTTTAGTTGGAGATGACCTGGTTATGGTACATGAAAGAGGAAAAGAACAATTGTGTCTACCGAATCATGCAGCAGGTATGGGGACAGGCGATAGATAGGTTTAGGTGGGCACAAATGCGCATGCACATTTGAATGTGCATGCCTAAGTCAAGCTTAATGATTTTCCTCCCATCTCAGCAGCACCCCCTGTTGTAGCCTCTTTATCCCATAAAAGCAGACGTCTCCAATATAAGTGAATGAGGTTGTAAATCTGAGCATGAACTTCAGTAGTAATTAGTACTACTTATTTATTTATTTTCACAAGATTTATATACCAGTTGATTGTAGTAAATCCTCAAAAGTGGTTTATTACTGAATTAATCATAATAAAATAAGAGAGAGCATAAAGAATTTTCCAAGGAGGGAGGTTATGATTGTATGGTCTAAACTTGATTGATTTCTTTGTTGCTGCCCAGAAATTTTCGAGCATTTATATCACTTGCAACGTATCTGGAGACTTCTTTTGCAAATGCACAGAGGCCGATCTTTAACTCACCCTCGCATTTGAGTCCCTGCCGTACAAGACCCCACAGCATTTCTCCGCAGTGGTCGCAAAAGGCTGGTGCTCTGTACGAATGAACAAACAGAGCATGGGGTCGAATCTGAAAGTCTTCAAATGTTGCAGAAGCTGGTGAAAGAAAATATTTCCCAAAAGTTTAAAATGAAATGTGATGACGACAACGACGATTATGGAGGCCTAACTGTGCCTAATATTGCTACATTAAAAAGCTACTCTTTTTCAGCAAGTGGTTTAGCTCAGATAAACTGATAATAGCAGGGAGTAAAAAAAACATATTGGGAAAAGATTTCTGGATTTTCTTTGGTTTCAGTCATGTGTTCTTCTATATAAAACCAAACTATTGTTACCAATGGAAGCCCCAATTACAGCCTAGATTGAACTTCATCCATTTCTAATCCCAACCCTACGACATTACTAAAAGCCTTATCCAACCACTAGGAGAAATCCAACTTTGGCACAAAGGATCTATTGATACTTCAGGCTCAATCACTGAAGGCTATATCATTCATAGGAAGAATTCATATTCAGGGAAAGATACTGACGAGCAGTCCTTCTGTGCCTTAAATTTCATCATGTACTGCGTTGCTCATGCAAATTGGATGCCAATCTGTAGTTTTTAAATCCATAATTGAAGGGTTTGCCAACCTTTTTGGGTCCATTATCAAATTATATCATTGAGTAAGAGCCATGGGCACCACCTGTTCTGGTTACTTATTTCCCCTCTCAATTAGACCCCCCTCTCAAGAGGCAGAAAGAGAGAAACCGCACACAGAGAGACAATTCATTTTTCTAAGAGACTTGGGTCAAAGTCATATGCAACATTCTCCTTCAGTTCCACAAACTTGACAGAAGAGAAAATGTCACCTTATGACTAAGGGGACAGTCATAAGGTTTTGTGGTTACCTGGGAAAGACTTGAAGGAGATCATTGCACTCACAAGCATGATGCTGGTGACCCTTTATTTACTGTCTGCAAAAACTTTCTGAGTCTCTGTGTGTGTATAAATGTATAAATTGTATAAATGTGAAAAGTTATTCATCAGGAAATACTGTCATATAGTCATAAGTGCTACACTTACAACTTACTTTATCACTGCGTCTTACTTGTCAAACAATAGAATGCCTGAGGCATTTTGGCACAAGAGCTTTAAGTTCTAAGACCTTTGTTTGACTTAAGTATAAAACAAAGGTTTGCTATTTCAAGAGGATAGTAAAAGTGAAATTCTGCAGCATATGTGGAACGTAAACTGCATCATTCCAGCTAAAGTTACATTTCCAAAAGTATGCAGTGCTATAAAGTACAGAAAAGCAGATCAACCACTGTGTTGCAGGGTTAAAAGTGCAGTTTAAAATAAAAATTAAAAAAAATCAGCCTGGCAATAAGAAACATCTATTCCACCGTCTCTAAAACAATTTTCACTGCAAACAAATATATATATATATCGAGAGAGAGAGAGAGAAGAATGCTGTTGGATCTTCTGAACAAGCTAAATGGAGGAGGGATTTCTAGGCTATGGCTGATAAATTAACCTGGTGCCCTCCAAAGGATTTGAACTACAGACTACAGCTCCCATAAGATCCAGCAAGTTTGGCTGTGCTGACTGGGTCTGAGAATAAGTGTACATCAAGTTGGCAAAGGCTAGGCTAAACACAACTTGTGAACTTGGTATATATGTAATAGTGTCTGGTCTAATGTTAAGGAACGCTTTGCAGGCTAGCACACCACCAGCAATCTGGCACATGTACACTTCCTTCCTCTCCTCCCTTACATGAACTCCTCTCCCCCCCCCATCCCATTTAAATAGTTAAGATCATGATCATCACACATTTCTGACAACAGAAAATTCATTTTTCTTTAATCACTTATGTACTGGTTTATTTACTGCAACTTCTCTTCTGTACCTTCTTAAATGCTGGTAGTAACAACAGCTTAAGAGAATTACAAACAGAAAACTTAATCAAATATATGTTATTTCCTGCTTGCTCATAATTAACAACACTTCTAAAAGATTATTCAGATTCTGGCATTGTACCCCAGAGGAAGGGATTTTCAAAACTGCACCACAGTCTCCTAGAATGCTTTTCTCTTTAGCTATTACCAGTTTAAAATGGAGCAAGGTCATTTCCCCGTTCTGCTGCGCTTCAAATTTCATTTGCACACTGCTGTACACATCAGTTAGATTTGATGTGTTTCTAAGTCAGCCAGTTTGTCCACACCAGTATGAGGAAAGGGTATTGGATGCAAGTACCCTCTTAACTAGGGACGCGGGTGGCACTGTGGGTTAAACCACAGAGCCTAGGACTTGCTGATCAGAAGGCCGGCGGTTCGAATCCCCGCGGGTAAGCTCCCGTCACTCTCTTCCAGCTCCTGCCAACCTAGCAGTTCGAAAGCACGTCAAAGTGCAAGTAGATAAATAGGTGCTGCGCCGGCAGGAAGGTAAATAGCGTTTCCGTGCGCTGCTCTGGTTCGCCAGAAGCGGCTTAGTCATGCTGGCCACATGACCTGGAAGCTGTACGCCGGCTCCCTTGGCCAGTAAAGCAAGATGAGCACCGCAACCCCAGAGTCGGCTACGACTGGACCTAATGGTCAGGGGTCCCTTTACCTTTACCCTCTTAACTATTTGTGAAGTTGTCACCTGTGTATACACAGTTGTCCACATGCACACCGCAGCTGTCTCAAGTGTACACACCTCAGTTTAACTACAACGTGAACATGCCCTAAGTTTTCAATTCAGATGAAACGTAGGAAAAAATGCAATTAAATATTTCTCACGGAACTACAGAATACAGTGGCTAATGTCATGTGCATATTGCTTCAAAAACCAGCGGTGGGAGCTTAGTGGGTATAGAGTAAATAGTAATGTGTGCATAGCCTTCTTCTTTTGTGTTCAGACAGTGAAGACACCATTCTGTTTTGATTATTAGGTCATGATGGAACAAAGGAGAAAATGCTCTCTCTGTGCCACACAGGTGCCACACTACTGAGGGCTTGATGGGTCAAAATCAGCATCTTGAATCATGTTCTGAAGTCAGAAGGAAGCAATGCATTTTGTTATATTTTAAAAGAATAAATTATATTAACATTCTCTCTCTCTGATACACAGCTCCCATTTGTTTTGATAGACAGGGTCCCTTTCAGAGCAGCTTGTGTTCAGATTCTTAAGCAAACTAAACAAAAAGAAGAATGCTTTAGTTAGTGTAACTCTTTCAAGCTACTCAAGCAACTGTGTTCCTTTTTCCTTTTATATTGGGTCACATCAAATAATGTTGCTCTGCTGCGTGCAAGCTATCTGATCCAGTGGAGGCTTCTGTTAGTCAAAAGGAGGGTGCGAAGCTGACCCTTACGTATCTCCCCCTTTTCCTGAAGTCTGCTGTGCTACCTACAATGCTGTTCCAGTGAGTTCCTCAAACCACTGGAGCAGATTAAAAAGATGGACGGTGTAGCTGCAAAGGAAAGGGGGTTCAGCAAAAAGTACCACCACTCTTTCTGCTAATGGAAGTCCTGACGGATCAAGCAGCCTTTCATCAGTAAAGAACACCACTGGATAAAATTCTTGGAATTCATGGAAACCGCTCTTATTCAACTACCTTAATGATCTCATTATTGAGTCGTCTTAAACCCTTTCCATTTGGAACTTATGGATTCTTGAATCTGTTTTTTTCAGTACTGACTTCTACAACAATCACTTCCTAGTCTGCAGTCTTCTGCTACAAGTCAGCTAGCAATGAAGTACTTGGCACCTCTCCTATTAAAACTGTAAACTTATCCAGCTAGTTTCTCTGCAGATTAATTATGAGGTCAGCACAGCTCACAACCCTTTACATAAAAACAGCGCTTGTGAACATTTATGGAATATGTGAAAACACAGCATACACACAGAACCTAAACTCAAAACATTAAAAAAAAAAATCGAATAGACTTGATGTGAGAAGATTAAAGCTTTTTACAAATCTCCTGTTCCATAATTTAACTCACTGGCCAGAGGTTATTATGAGCCAGGATTCAAGAAGGCTTCAATACAGAACATATTTTGAGCCCCGAAGCATATGAAAAAACAATATGAGTGCCTTTTAGGTCATACAAACACTTCTCCCAAAGCAATCAACAGCCAAAGCCAGTACAAAAGTAGGATTGAGGCAGGAAGAGGCTTCCTGTCCTTAAATTGTATTTGTTAGGAAGGTTTGATCTCCGACAGCTTTCCTTCTAGAAATTCAGCACCACTGATGTTCATAAACCTAAGTTTTTGGAGTTTCTCTTCAGGGAAATAAATGATACCAACACAGTCTCTTTGAAGTGTACAGGAATCTGTACTCTGCAAATATACTTACACTGTGATTTCCATCTCACAATGGCTTCAAAAGGAGAGGTGGCAATGAGAGAAACTGGGGTGGAAATTTATCAGTCAAGTGTTAGTTCATATAATGCATGCCACCACCTGATCTCTGAGCCCAAGGATAGCCCAGAGGAATCACACAGAAGCCATTTACATAAGGGGGACCAGGCTTATTTAATTTGCCAATGCAAATTGTTCTTTGATAATTTAAAATGAACTTTTAAAATAGAAATGTAACAAGCTATGGGTGAAAGGCATCTGTAGATGATTTTGAATTAGAGGAATAGTCCAGTGGCTGAAGTCCTATACTGTACCTACATACTTGGAAGTAAAATTCATTGAATGCAATGGAATTACCTTCAGAGTAGGCATTGTAGAATTGTACTGTAAATAAAGCACATTTATTCCCCATTCATAACAATAGCAGAAATATATTTCATTGACACTAGTTGAACTTAAAACTGATTGCCTATGACTGAATCCTGCACTCTGTTTTACTATGTGCCCTACTATGCCCTTACATTCAAGTTACCTCAATTTATCCCAGTACAGTGGTACCTCAGGTTACAGATGCTTCAGGTTACAGACTCCGTTAACCCAGAAATAGTACCTCGGGGGGCCACTAGGGGGCGCATTGGAAGATGGCCAACAATACCATCTCTCCAACCCACACGGGGTAATTAAGAGGCTGTTATGGGAGTAGGCAGCCTCCCTTGTTGCCCCAAGGAAATGGGGAACACTGCCCTTTCCTGCTGTGCCCATAAATCACCCCCTAATTCGAAAGAAGGGGGTGAGGGCCCTAGGCAGAATGCCCCCGTGTGGACCTCGGCTCTCCTGGACGCTGTCTCTGATCGCGCACTAGCTGCAGCAATAATTAATTACAAAAGAAGCAAATGCACATATTTCAAGTGAAGAAGGGGAGTGAAGTCTGCTAATTTAAGTAACCTCTGCAAAAGAAGACGACGGGTTGGAGAAACAGGAATATTTTACGATGAAGATACACCAAAGGCGGGGTATGTTGACAACGGGACTGAATTGGGGGGGGGACCTTTTTTTACTTTCCTTCTATGTGATTTACAAGAACCCCTCCTCATTAGAATCGTCGGTTAAACTGACCCAAGCAGGATGATTAAGGTCTGTGTGGAGATAAACTTTAACCAAAAGTATGCTTTATGGAGATCGAGAAGCAATAAGAGCTTTTGGAATGGCGCAGCAATTAATTCGGAGTTGCCATCTTGCCAAAGGATTTATAGCCGAGAGAAGGAACGGACTTGTTTTCAGACTGCATTCCTGCATCTCCTCAGAGGTTTTGAGAAAGGCGACAGATTGGTGAAGATTAATGACGCTAAGACTGTTTTGATGTATGGAAGTGATGTTACATGGAAAACGTCTGGATATGGCTACTGGATAATAAAAAAAATTATCCACGCAGGATTACAAACTGTCTAACTAGCTTGTGGAGACTATCAGAGGTCACAACGAGAAAGGAAAAATATATGAAAATAACAACAAGAGATGTGGAAAAACAAGAAGAAAGGACTGGATAGTACTGTGAACATCATAAGGTTAGCAGTAAGAAGCAATAAGTTGATTGGACCCCCTTCAGTACTTGAAATATGGGTACCCCCAACAAAAATTTAAAATTTGGCTGTGTAATTTGGAATTTATGTAATTTGGTTTGATTTGATGTGATTGGTCGGTTAATAAAAAAATATTCTTAAAAAAAAAGAAATAGTACCTCGGGTTAAGAACTTTGCTTCAGGATGAGAACAGAAATCACCTGGCGGCGGCACGGCGGCAGTGGGAGGCCTCGTTAGCTAAAGTGGTACCTCAGGTTAAGAATAGTTTCAGGTTAAGAATGGACCTCCAGAACAAATTAAGTTCTTAACCTGAGGTACCATTGTACTAGTTTTACAAAGTAACTGCGAAACATTAAATATATTATCCCTTCTTCCTATATATCTAGCCTCTTAGTCTTGGATTAAAATATTTTCAAATGCAAACTTGCCAAATAAAATACACCCACCATGTTTATTCTTGTTTCTCTGTGGTTTGGTCAATTCCTAGTCCATTGTTCTGTTCCAAAAGGCATGAAAAAGGCAAACAGCAAGACATACTGAGTCATATGTTCCTGGGCTATACAATGGTGTCATGAATTGCCAGACTGATGCCCCCCACCCCCAGATGCTGACCCACAGCTCCTATCATCCCTAACTATTGGCCTTGCTGATTGGGGATGATGGGAACTGGAGCCCAACAGCATCGGAAGGGCATCACGTGAATTCAAGTACTCTAGCAGCTCTTCGAAAACCCTTTAATAAGTTTTAATAAGATTGTGAGGTGAAAGCTGACAGGAGCTGGGGTGAAGCTGAAACAAAATTTGGGGAGGGGTCAACAGGGGGGGAGTAGAGTTGGGGTTGTGAGTGCAAGAGCACAGGACAGTAATTCAGAGATGCCAAAACGAAGTCCAAAAAAGCAAATGTCATGAAGAGAGACGCTGTATATAAGTTTTTATGCACTAATGGTGGTGTGTGGAACCTTTGGCCCACCAGATGTTGCTGAACTACAACTCCCAACAGCTCCAATAAGCCTGCTTAACAGCTGGTAATGAGGTGGGTGAAAGGTTCCCTGATCTATGCTAATTCTAGAAGCCTCTGAGCCAAGCTGGGCAGAGTGAAATGCTTTAGTCTTAAATAACACCACTGTTATAATGGACTTTCTGAGCAATTTGCTGTTTCCATGTATATTTAGTTTAATAGCCCAATGGTCACTGTTCCCAATTGGTTCATCTCACGCCAGGTCCTGGGTGCCATCCATTATTTAAGTCCAGAATTGCTGTCCCACTGGTTGGTTTCATGACCAATTTTTCTAGGGCACAATCATTCAGAGTATCTAGAAATTTTCCTTTTTTGTAGCCAATCTGTGTCACCCCTTATTATTACAACATTTCCTCTTTGGAATGCTTCCTTGATTTCACTCTTCATCCCAAGATCTCCCTGAGTGTTTTGACTAGGTGGATGATAGCTCTGTTCCACTTTATGCCCAATACAATCACATTTACTTCAAAAGAGGAAACTTTTCAAAAATCTGGGGGGGTTGGTAAAAAGGAAGTGGACAGGCAAAGTCAACAGGACTACCTCTCTCCAAAAAGCTTGGGAGTTGTTAGAACTCAGCAGATATATAAGTTTCAGTTGAATGAATCTCAAAGATGAAGACAAAAGTTACTCTTCTAAATTTATATGTGTGTGCATGCACACAAAACTATATTGCAGTAAAACTTCTAAGTGTTAACAAGAAAAAAAATCAACTCATCTCATGATACCCCAAAAGACAAAATATTTTTTCTTTTAACTTATGATGCAAATTTTATATTTTTCCATAAAACAATCTTTTCAATTCATTTTTAACCAGAAAAAATGACATCATACAATTATCTACCAGTCTGACTTTACACTATTCATAGAAACTTGACACAAATATGACTCACAGAACTATATGTATGGAATTATTTTCATTCAAAATGGCTGGTTTTTGTTCTCTTAAAAAAAAAACATGCATCTTGCAAAGAAAGGCAAAACTTCTCCCCTTTGAGTCAGAATGTGAATTTTATGCTTAATTTCACATTTCCTCCATCAATTGTAGTAATTACTGCTACATTCCTAGGAATGTACAGAAGAAGCATTTTTCTTTTAAAATAATAGTTTTTCTTTTAGATACTATGAAACAGCATAAGGGAGCCCCATGTTGCTAACAGAGCTGTTGAAATGGGAGAGGGGTCTTCAAATATGAAACTACAAGTATATCTAGCAGCTTGATTCACAGAAGCAGTTGATAAGGAAATTTCTTGCTAACTCCAAAAGGCCACCGGAAGAAATGACCGGCAGAATCAGAGACCAAGGGGAAGAGACGGTGAAGGAAGACTGGAGGAAATTTAAGGACTATTTACAGAAACATTATAAGATAACGAACGCTTGATGACATCGGATTGAGGGTGAATGGGTATTTGGGAAAAAGTGATCAGAGAAAGATTCAATATTTTGTCAGACTTAAGGAAATGCAACTACCTACTAGTCTTTAAGAGTATTAGAAAATCAAAATATGATAGAGGAAAAGAATTTGCAGACAGAATATTTGTTTTGGAATACAGAGAAGGAAGGTCTGGGGAAGTCGGAGAAATAAGTTAATGTAAAGAATATAAGGAGACAAAAATTGTTTTTTAATGTGTTTATTTTCTTTAATATATTTTGCTGTTATGTGTTTGTGTGTTGTAGTATCTATTTTCTCTTGTTTTTTTTTTTCCTTCTTTTTCCTTTTGTTGTTGTTCTGAGATTGTTTGTTTATTGTTGTTCCAAGTTTCTGTTGTAAAACTCAATAAAATATTATTTAAAAAAAAAAAAAAAGGCCACCGGATATTATTTTTCACTTCATGTTCTCATATCATAAATCAACTTTGCTCATTAGGTGACTACACCTTGAACAATTCCGTATTTCTACTTACTATCAAGGCATGTATTAGGGCAGTGTTCTTTCATATGATCCAATGTGGCATTCAGATATAGAAAAGAACTTAAATAAAACTCAATTACATTTGCTTTCAATGGGTGAAAAAAACACCTCATGAAATTCTGTGTGAAAGCTCAATAACCTCTCGCTAGCTTCCCTTCTAAAGGAAAAAAAACTGTATTAAAAATCCCATTTTCTCTCTGATTATACTAAAGCAATATGCAATGATTTCCATGTGCCTTCAAGGACAAAATTTGGAAAATCTTATTGTTGTATCAGTCGTGGTATAAAATTTAATATTTTCGGTAAAATCATACTATAATAGTTTTCATTTCTTTTGATGAAATTATGCTATGAATTTGGCTGGCAGGCACAGTGTCAACCTAGTTTTTTAATGTAAGTTTTAATCTATTAGTGTTTCACATAAGAAACTTGTGAAAACTCTTCCAAGCATATTACTTTTTCATTACATAAGAACCCTGTAATTTTACATGCCAGAGAAGACAGATCACCTCAAAATGACTGCCTATTCAAATCTATGGAACATTATTTTAGATGCACTGTTCTTTTTCTGAACCAAAAAGACCTGAAATGTGTGAGGAAACAAGATGACTTCCAATCCAGCTTCAGTAAAATTTATTTATTGTGCTTTTTGTTTCCTCCTAAAAAAAAAAAGACTGTGGAACCTGACAAATTTAAGATGTACAACATACATAATAGATATTTGGAAGCAAATGCAAAAGGTAAAAATCTTTACATTAAGAAAGTGAACATTTAAAGAAAAACAACTTTTCTTTCTCATTTAGATTTTTATTTTCTCTCTCTGCTGCATCATAAAATATTTGAGATTTGTTTACTTATGTACTGTTATCATCACATATGGCATGTTTCGGAGTTAGCAAAAGAAAAAGGGCTGATCCCTGCCCCAAGAAACTTACAATTTAAATTTCAGCAAAGGGAATAACAGAGAGAGAAGAGAAAGAGAGAGAAGGGAAACTAGACTAACACCAATAACTAAACACGAAGCCCAGGACTCTCAGAACTCTAATTGTAAGTGACTCCACCTGTAAAAAAGGTAAAAGGACCCCTGACCATTAGGTCCAGTCGTGACCGACTCTGGGGTTGTGGCACTCATCTCGCTTTATTGGCCGAGGGAGCCGGCGTACAGCTTCCGGGGTCATGTGGCCAGCATGACTAAGCCACTTCTGGCGAACCAGAGCAGCACACGGAAACGCCATTTATCTTCCCGCCGGAGCGGTACCTATTTATCTACTTGCACTTTGATGTGCTTTCAAACTGCTAGGTTGGCAGGAGCAGGGACTAAGCAACGGAAGCTCACCCCGTCGCGGGGATTCGAACCGCTGACCTTCTGATCGGCAAGTCCTAGGCTCTGTGGTTTAACCCACAGCGCCACCTGCATCCCAACGACTCCACCTGTAGTATTTGGTAAATTTACAATGATCCATCTCCGTCATTGGAGGCTGACTGTCTGTATGTTACCTGGCCCAAATGGGTTGTTGCTAAGATATAGGGCCTTGAAAAACATGATACTTAGGTATCTATTGGAATGTTTCTATGCTTATGAGCAAGCCCAGACCTTGAAGTCAGCTAGCAGGGCCCTTCTCATTGTGCTACTACAAAGAGTTTGAGTTATGTAGGGGATAAGGAGGCACTTCTTGGCATTTCACTAAGTCCCTACACAACTCACAACCATTGTGGTAAGACAACAGTAGGTAACATGTGAGATCACTTGAACTCCCTGGTATGTTCTTTTGATGTGTGAAGAGATAGTGCCAGCTAGTCACACTTCCCACCCCTTGAAAAGGCTATACACAAAAAAGTTGAAAAAGGCTTTTCCATGTGAGGTAAAACCCTGGTTCTCCCAGGAGTCCTCTCCCATCACGAAGGAGCCATAAACATGCACATACATAGGGCCACTTCACATGGCTGCCAAATTTACAGCCAGCATACCCATCCATAGGCCTGGAGGGGTGCCAGCAGTGTATGGGAGGGAGTGTCTGAACACTCATCTCAAGTGGGAGGTTAAGGGCAACATTTGCTGACATTGATGTCCAAGTAATACTTAATGATAGCTGTGACAGAGAGGGGAAATTTATTCTGGACTGGAGAAGAACCAGGGAAGGAGTATGCATGATTAAAGAAGACGCTTTGTTGCATTTGTGCTAGTAAATAATTTTGCGTAGCCAAATACATAACACTAAGTTGGCTGAAGCTATAGTTTGTTGAACACACTACGAACTATCCCACAGACAAACAAACCATGTTTTGTTTCTCCAGCATTTAGGGTTGTTTCTCTCTCCCCCCATTGCTCTTGACTCATGCCTTCATAGTTTGGTGAAAGTCATATCTAAAACCAACCAAGGTTTATAAGCCAACAACAAACAATGGTTTTAGCTTGTGGTTAGTTGGCAGTAAACAAACCATAGTTAAGCCAATATGTAATGTATAACCAACCATGGTTTAGTGTTATGTGTGAACCAGGTCAGTAAAAACCCTCTTATTACATCAGGATCTACTAATAATTAGAGTACAAAAAAGTCAATATTTCTGTCATTCTGACAAAATTTGGCATTCCTAAAGAATGGTGAACATAAAATCTAGTCTACTGTATAATGAACGTACAATAAAGTCCTTATACTTCCCTCTGCTGTTGGTAAGCAGTCCGCCTTTATAATTGTACAGGACTGTGCAGGCACATTTAAATCCTCACCATCATCATCATCATACAGCTGCTTTTGTAATTTCAGTAGAATGAAAAAATGTTGTCTGCATGTCAAAGGAGAAATACCCATGTGCCAAATAGAAATCTTTATGTATTGTGGCAATATGGTAAAAGAAACAGGACAGGCAGCATATTGCCAAAGGAACAAGCCATTTCTTGGAACAAAAAGGATAAATTTGCTATAACTGAACAAAAGGAAAGTTTGGATTTGATGTTTCCAAGCCATGTGCTTAAAGTTTGTGATCCTTTAGCAAATGCCTGGCAGTTGGCCTTCTTGTAACTCTAAGAGAATGTTATCTTATATATTGCAACTTGGTTTGGAAGGTTAACAAGTATGATTTTAATTCTGCAGGTCAACTCAATGGAATTTCCTATTTCAATAAAGTTTAGATTCAGTAAGATTTAGAGAACTTACAAATGTTAACGTCTGAAATCTCTATTTTCTTTCTTTATCTTCAACTCTTTACCTAAAAAAGAGGGGAAAGCCCCATCTACAGTATATATCTAGAGCAGCATCATACCAGTTTAAACAGTGGCGGCTTTCCCCAAATAATCCTATACACTGTAGTTTGTTAATAGTGCTGAGAGTTTTTACGAGATCCCTATTCCACTCACAGAGCCACAATTCCTAGAGTGTTTTAGCCATCAATACCTTCTCAGGAATTGTAGCTCTGAGGGGAAAAGGTGTTTCCTAACAAATCTCAGTGCCAACAAAGGTCCGTATAGTAAAAGCCATGGTTCTCCCAGTAGTGATGTATGGAAGTGAGAGCTGGACCATAAAGAAGGCTGATCGCCGAAGAATTGACGCTTTTGAATTATGGTGCTGGAGGAGACTCTTGAGAGTCCCATGGACTGCAAGAAGATCAAACGCATCCATTCTTAAGGAAATCAGCCCTGAGTGCTCACTGGAAGGACAGATCATGAAGCTGAGGCTCCAATACTTTGGCCACCTCATGAGAAGAGAAGACTCACTGGAAAAGACCCTGATGTTGGGAAAGATGGAGGGCACAAGGAGAAGGGGACGGCAGAGGACGAGATGGTTAGACAGTGTTCTCGAAGCTACAAACATGAATCTGACCAAACTGTGGGTGGCAGTGGAAGACAGGAGTGCCTGGCGTGCTCTGGTCCATGGGGTCATGAAGAGTCGGACACAACTGAATGACTAAACAACAACAAACAAATCTCAGTACACTTAACTACAGTTAACTACAGGAACTACAGTTCCTAGGATAATTGGGGGAAGCCAAGTCTGTTTAAAGTGATATAAAACCACCTCAGAGGTGGACTGAGGGGCAGGGAACCTTGGGAGTGCCACAGGGGATGTTGCAACTATTATTAGAATGGAGTGTTGAGAAGCAGGGGGCGCCAAATCTTGCTGTCGCACAGAGTGCCACTCAAATTTGAGATCTGAGGGTCCGCCACAGACTGCTTTAAATGTATAGTATGGATGGGCCCTAAATATATACCATACTTTTCTGTCTATAACTGCCCCCCCCCCCCAATTTTAGGACTCAATTTTAGGAAATGATGGGAGATGGCCCAAAGTTGTTGTTCCTCTCTCCCCCCCCCCCCATGCAGCTGGGGGCAGGAAACACTCCCTAAATCATTTCCCACACGCAGTGGCATTGAGGGAAGTTGAGCTCCCGCCAGCCATCCGATGCAACTTCCTCTCATGCCGCCGTGCAGGGGAAATAATCTAGGGAGTGCCCGCTGCGTGCAGCGGCATCGGGGGAATTTGCAGTCCCATGGGAGTGCAACCTGCCCCGATGCCGCCGCCACCGCTGCATGTGGGAAATGACCCAGGGAGCACCCGCCACATGCATCGGCATCGGGGGAGGTTGCAGTCCTGCCAACGAGCTGGCTAGAAGTGTGCAGCTTCTCCCCCCCCCCCCCACAGCTGCAAGCAGGAAACACCCCCCATATCGCTCCCCACTCGCTGCAGCATTGGGGGAAGCCGCATTCCCGCCAACGAACTGGCTGACACAGCGCCGCTCCCCCCCCCCCCCATGCCACTATCCATGTATTGGACGACCCCAGTTTTTTGACGTTGTTTTTGAGTTAAAAAACCTCGTCCAATACATGGAAAAATACAGTACAGTACTTTGTTTTACATGCTTATGGTGCATACAAATCAATGATACGTTGCATGGGTTGGCAAACTAAGGCCAGGGGGCCGGATGCAGCCCAATCACCTTCTAAATCCAGCCTGTGGAAAGTCCAGGAATCAATGTGTTTTTACATGAGTAGAATGTGCGCTTTTATTTAAAATGCATCTCTGGGTTATTTGTGGAGCATAGGAATTCGTTCATTCCGCCCCCCCCCCAATAGTCTGGCCCCCCACAAGGTCTGAGGGACAGTGGACCGGCCCCCTGCTGAAAAAGTTTGCTGACCCCTGATACATTGTGAAGGCAATTTACAGGGTAAATAAAGAGGCATGTCTGCCTAACCTTTTTATCACTCTAACTTGACTGGCTATTGTTTTCTAAAAGAAGTGAAGATTCTTTTGATGATTATGATGATTAATAACATTTATCAATTGCTTTACTAATTAAAAATAACTCCATGTGACTTACAATCACAGTAGAGATACTAAAACCAATTACAATAAACAGAATCAATAAAAACCTTAACACCACATCATCTGCACAAATAAAGACATGTCATGCCAAAAGAAGCTGTGAATACTTAAAAACCCTCCAAACTAAGGGCCAAAAGCACAGGTAAAAAGGAAGGCTTTTGCCTGCTGTTTAAAACAAGGTAACCTTGTTGGGTTCCTGGAAGTTGGAAACAGGATACTGGACTGGCTTGATCCAGAGTTATTCTATGTTCTTAAGTTCTAAAAAAAATCTGACAAACTGCTGGTGGAGTCAGGAGACAGGCTTGGTGGTCAGAACTATTACCAAATTAAGTGGGACTGTTACCGATTCCCACACTGAAGCAATTATAAAATACATAAAGTATAAAGCATAAACATATTATTTTTACCTGATAAGACAACTTCAACAAGGTCACCTTCTTGGATATCAGTAGCTGACTTCACCAACTGGAGAATATTTTCAGTGGTAGGGTCATGGCGAAAAAGTAGAATTTTATCATACATTCCATAAAAGCCACATTCAGGAAACTGAAAATGAATAAAATTGAGAATTTGTTTCAGTGACAAGTAGCATGTAAGCATTCTTTGGTTAGTTTGAATCAGTACAATAAGGGGAAAACAATGTTGGCTGAGATGCTAACTGAAATTCCTGAGAAAGAAATCACAAATCATAATACCAGCAGCCCTTTTCTGCAAGAGTAGAGACGGTATTGCTTATACATTCCATTTTAGATTTGCAAAGTGCGATTCTTATATGGTGATTCTGAAAACACAGTCTTTTCAAAATTAACATTTAAACTTTCTATAGAAATACAAGAATTGGTTTATTGGTTTGTTTTTGATTTATTATAGGCAGTATCCAATTTACTCATTTCATCAGTGAATGTGTTTTTCTTGTACAACAGAACTTTCCCCACTCTTCTCCCCAAATCTGTTTTGGGGGTTACCTCAACCTCTGGAACAGTTTTGGGGTGGGCGTGGGATACACACAAGGAGAGTAGAAGGGAGAATTCCCATTGCACAAACGGAAATCCTTGTGTTTATTGGATATCACCCTATAGATCCATATAAAGTCTGTAAGAAGGGGAAGGTTTGTAACCAGCTTAAATGATAGTAGGTTGCTTTAGTTTAAATCCCAAGTAGAACTTTCCTTTAGTTCACTTATCAAAGGCTTGAATAAGTTTCCTCAATGAGTAGAATAGGGAAACTAACAAAGTTTGTATTTTTTGCAGAAGTGGATGAAATTTGCAGGCATCAAAACACCTTTCGGAGCCCAAAATTTCAGACCAATGGGCATTTGCCTCAACCCCTCCCAGAAACTGCCTTGGCGACAACACAATTTTTTGCCCCATTTGTGCTCTAACCCTAATGTGGATGATACTTTACTGAATATGTGAAAGGGTACACTAACATAGTGTTTTGTGCACTGTTATGCTGTATGTGTGTGATACTGTTTCACAACACAAGAAAGTACATAAGCAGACAAAAGGCTTCAGCTGTGTACAAGCATATATGAAAAGAAAGAGGGAGGTAACTTGCTGATTTTTCCATTCCCCCTACATCCCCACTCTACCCTGCATCCTCCCGCACTGCTGTGAATACCCAGGGGAGGGGGGAGGGGAGGGGAGGGGGAGGCAATGGTGGCAATGGGGAGGTGGAGGCAATGGGGTCATCATCCCTCCCTCTTCTGTACAAGAGAGTGAAGGGCATTCTGTTTCATGAGTGGAATTCCACTCACAGCTTTTGAGCTCTTGATGTTTGCTGTAGCAGACTAACAACTGTTCTTCCTCTTGATGTTTGCAAAGCAAAGGCATTCAAAGTACATTTATATATGACGTTCAGTAATATACAGTCGTACCTCGGCTCCCAAACGCCTTGGGAGTCGAACATTCTGGCTCCCGGACGATCAAAAACTGGGAGTGTTTCGGTTTTTGAAAGTTCTTTTGGAAGCAGAACATCCGGCGGGGCTTCTGCGGCTTCTGATTGGTTGCAGAAAGATCCAGCAGCCAATTAGAAGCTGCACTTTGGAAGTCAAACGTTTTGGAAGTCAAACGGACTTCCGGAACGGATTCTGTTTGACTTCCAAGGTACAACTGCAATGAGATTTTTCACATACAAATCAAAGATTTCAAATTGATAGACTTGCAATTTTGAACATGAACCCAGGATTGGGACTTATATACGCATGCAAGCAAAGAACAGATATATAAATAAAATTCAATAGCTACATTTGTAGTTCATACACATCACAAAAAAGGTACAGGGTAGTCAATCACCTGCAGACAGAAAAAAAAAATAGCCTAAAAGTTTTAAAATAAGAGCCAGAATAACTTTTATGTGCCTTCTAAAATCTTGTTTCAAAATAACAACAAAAAGCAAGCAAGTCTGCCCAGCTCCAGTTTGCTTCTCAGTCTTTCTCACCATAATACCTGCCAAGATTGTAAATTGCTCCAACAAGCACTTAGGAAAAGCCGTTTCCCTAAAATAAACATTGCTGCTAATATAACGTCAGCTTTTCCAAACACTTCAGGTAAACAAGTTTACTCACTATTTGGAAAATACCCAAAGAAAACACTGAGGAATCTAGCCACCAACAAGCTTTTCTTACCAAAAAAAAAAAAGGAGGAGCGGAATAAGTATGAGTATCCATGTTGAAGGAGACACAGAGGTGCACTATGATTCTCAGGTGTCCTTGCTCCTCAAAACTGAAACAAGGAACTGAAAACCACTCTTAGATTTTACTACTTTCCTATCTATTACTTCAGCTAACCAGTGATGTTGCTCTCAGTATTTCTGCGCTTCTTTTTTGTTTTCTTACTTAAGTTTATGTTCCTTTTTAAACAAGATTTGTCGCCTCTCTTTTACCTCAGACTTCTGCTGCTATTGTTTTCTCACAGGAACCTGCTTCATAATTCACTTCATTCCTTAAGATGTTGTAGTGCTGAGTTGTTGCTTAAAGAAAAAAAGGGAATAAGGTTTCTGTTTTCCTTGCTTTCTCCTTCTTTTGCAGGCTTTTGGGCAGGGTGTGTATGTCAATTCTTTACCCACTTCCTTTCACACACTTTAAACTCCTGCACTGGAAGTCTGATATCTTCTTTCGACCTGCAGTACTATTGTTAAGCTGGTGGTGTTCCAGCTCTATCTTTCCCTCCCTCTAGTCTTACTGATATTTCCAACTGCCTTCATAGCCTCGCACATCACATCATTGTCTCAACCAGAAGAGTGCTTATTGTCTTGCCCCCTAAGCTTTTAATTTCACATTTGTTTTTCCCTTCCTTACAAATCACCATTCTTCTTTATTCACTGCAAGAACTTGGATTCCGTCTCACTTTTCACTTCACAAAACTGCTCTTATCAATTATATCTACATATTTTAAAAACAAATCCTTTCTTATCTACTGATTGTATAAACACCCTTATTCAGAGGCTCATTCCATCCCACTATGATTGCCATGATCTATTTTACTTAGCAATTTTCCTGCTTTTCAGTTTAAGGATACAATCCTGTACACACTTAACTGGAAGTAAGCCCCTTTTAAACTTTATGAGACTAAAATAGCAATCCCAACCATACCTACTCATAAGTCCTATACAGTTCAATACAGATTACTCACAAGTCTTAACAAACTACAGCGCCCATAATCCTCTGAGAGAAAGAATGTGTCTTAAGATATACAGTGGTACCTCGGGTTAAGAACTTAATTCATTCCAGAGGTCTGTTCTTAACCTGAAATGGTTCTTAACCTGAGGCACGCTTTTGCTAATGGGGCCTCCTGCTGCCGCTGCACTGCTGGTGCACTTATTTCCATACTTATTCTGGGGCAATGTTCTTAACCTGGAGCAACCACTTCCTGGTTAGTGGAGTTTGTAACCCGAAGCATCTGTAACCTGAAGCGTCTGTAACCCGAGGTACCACTGTAGTTTGTACATAGCCTCAGCTTTCCCTGGTTTCTTCCATTATCAATATTAAGATTAAACTACACATTTTAAGTTCCTTCTTGTTCCTTTCCCTTATCTATTTTTATTTCTTCCTCTTGCTATTTGTCAAATGCTAGTCATCTTACCAAACCTCTGCTACCTTCTGCTATTTCTCATCCTGATGCTTTGACTCCCCTGTTGCCATTTAGAAGGGCTTCTCTTTGTCCTCCTTTACAAAATGATTAAGGACTCCTCTCTTTTCTCTTGCTGCTGCTGATCTATTTTGATTCTCTTGTTTGGGGCTTTTTTGCCACTCATTTCATTTGCCATTAGTGTCTCCTTCCCTCTGTCCATATTCTCATGTTTTTTAATCTCCATTGCGAGACAGGAAGAAGGGGTCTCTGCATATTTAAGGGAAGAAGACAATGTCAAATTGAAGGTGTTGGCAAGAAAGCTTCTGAAAACTATGCAAGCTAATAAGTCTGCTGAACTTGCAAGATTGATCTCCAATCACAATTCCTCTATCTCAGTAGTATTAGTAGTTCCAAATATTAACTTTTACTCCAGACCACACATACTTCCCTCTGCATACTAGAGTATCCTTCCATAACTTTAAGATTAAAAACTATGTTTTGACAGTAATTCTATGGCTTCTATGGAATTCTGGAGAACACTGTGTAACCCACATAAATATCAGAAGCCTTAATTTCTGACCTGCTTCCTCTTCTACAAGGGCTTCCGCTGATGGGGTTCATTAGGTTAACACTGCGCTGTGTCTTTACAAGCACACACATACAGTCTTCTTCTGCCCCCATGTTTTGATGGATGTTACCTGCCCATGTAAACAAATTAGAGATGGCATTGTTCCCTTAAGATACAGGTGGGTAACCTTCAATACTCAATGCTTTCTGAAGCTGCCCCATTCTTCTAACCCATAAATTCATTTCATTAGTTTCCTCCTTGTTATTTGCCGGCTTTTAAAACTATTCTCTCCTCCCCCAACCTCTTTCTATGTGGTTACAGAACAAGTGGAAGGGGCAATGTTTTATTTAATAAAAATAAACTGATTTTTTAAACACGTATTTTCCTGGTTGAACTGCTCAGGTAAAAGCAGCTTTCCCCCAGCTGTCTGAGAACAAATTAGGAGGCTTCTGGCCAAGAACAAAACAGCAGGCTTCTGTGCTCTGTGTGTGCATGTATAGCATACAAAAGTCAGAAAGGAACTCAGTGGGGCTTACTTCTGAGTAGATAGTGAATTGTAATTTGAAGTAGCCATGGTGAAAAATGCAGCAGGGTGGTCTTCATTCCCTCTTAATTAATCCAGAACACTTTTGTCTCCACTCACCACCAACATACAGCCCCCAACAGATTATCCTCAAATGTATGAGACCTTCAACAGAAACAAAATTGCCCACTCATGGTTTTAAAAAATAAATAAATGCAGCCCAAGAAGATCAGATGAAAAAGACTAGCTACTACAGAATCCTGTTTCCAGCAGTGGTCAGCTACATATTTCCCAGGAATCCCTCCTGAAGTGATATTTAGTGGCATGGCTGATGGGTAGACTTACCATCCATGCATTTGTCCAATTCCTCTTTAGGCCATCTAAACCGATAGACATTATCATATACTGTGGCACTGAATTTTTTAACAATGCATTGTGTTAAATACTTGCTTTTCGTTGTCTCAAATCTGCTGCCAATGAAGTTCATTTACAGCAGACCCAGAATAGCTGCCTGCAAAATAAAATTGGCACTCCCAGTTCCATTAACAATGCAGAGTTTGTTGTCTTAAGGTTCTGAACACCTTTGGGTGTGATGAAGGTTCCTTTGTGCACATCGGGCTCATCAGGAACTGTTTAGAAATAAGCACCTCTATTTTTGCCACTATGGTCTGAAAGTGCAAGGCAAGGACATGTTTTCGTTCTCAGACTGTTTCTGTGCATTCTTTTCCACACAAAGGTCTTCTCTTCTCATTCATGAAGATTCCTATAGCATTTCGTAGGCCTCGTTTCTATAAAAGCTTCAGAGCGGTAAAATGCAAGCCAGACAAGTCACTGTGACAGCTGAGTTTCAATCATTGTTTGGTTGCCATGGCAGCCCAACCAGGCTTTTTGGCAGATTAAACACTTTATTTATTGGACAGAATAAACAAATGCATATTGGCTTAAAACTTACAAGATACGCAAACACCCCCCCCCCCAAAGTGTGGCAAGTATATCAAATAAGATTTAAGACTTCAAGGTTTTGTTGAGTTTTTCCATTAAAAAAAACTTTAGTAAGGGAAAGACAGGGAAATAAAACCAAGGTATCTCAGTGTGCATTAAACATGTTCAGAGTCTATGGAAAGCTGACTGTTTTAGAAGCTATCTCTACAGGAAAGAGATACAGTGGTACCTCGAGTTACAGACGCTTCAGGTTACAGACTCCACTAACCCAGAAGTAGTACCTCGGGTTAAGAACTGTGCTTCAGGATGAGAACAGAAATCACAGGACGGTGGGATGGCAGCAACGGGAGGCCGCATTAGCTAAAGTGGTAGCTCAGATTAAGAACAGTTTCAGGTTAAGAATGGACCTCTAGAACGAATTAAGTTCTTAACCTGAGATACCACTGTAAAGCTAGAAAGATGGGCTAGAGGTACAATGGGGGGGGGTGAGGAGAGAGAGGGAGAGGGAGAGGGAGAGGGGAGGCTTTTAAAAAAGTTCCCATTGGCATCCTACTTACACTTGGGAGTGGGAGTTCATCCAGATCAGGTGAGCAGGAGGGACTCAGAAATGATTCACACAACCAACGTTTTACAATGTGTGGAGTAAACAGGACTGGCTCCCCCCACCCCAAATATTTTGGCTTCTTTTACTAGTCTTGGGAATGCTCCAACATGGATGAGCTTCTCTTCTGAAATGCATCCTTCAACTAGAGAAAACTTTATTTCTTGCCTAATGAAATTTTCTATGCACTTCAGTTCTGCAGACCCTCCATACATTAGGACTTGGTATTTAAAAAACACACACACACAAATTCAGACTATATTCCAAAGCCCTTCAGACAGCAGCCCTGTGGTAAATATTTGGAATGATTACAAGCCTACACATTTGAATTCAGTTGAAACAATCATTCTCAGTTAAAGATCTAAAAGAATAGTACAGTGTCAGTATAAGGCACTTTTCTTCTGTTCAATATTGCCTTTAGAAAGGCACATTCATGCCACATTCTTCGCTGCCCTCCAATATTTCCTTGGCACTTCCAAATGCTTACACCTCTTCCTCATTTCCTACATGGAACTACTGGAATAAAATTGTTGACATATTACATTCAGCTCCATGGTGGGCGAGAAAATAGCCGCCCCCAGTCAATCAGTCATCACTGACAAAAGTTTTTTGACAGTCAAATTCCAATTAGTCCTTTGTGACCAAAAGTGCTTTGAAAATTTTGAAATAATCAGTATTAGAGTTTCCTTGAACTGAACTGGCTTTATTTTAATACTCTCTACCACCCTGGAGCCTCACTTCACCCTCACATTCTTTTGCACAAGCCTTTTGCAATGCCATCCTATGCTTGTTTTACTCAGAAGTAAATTCTACCATGGTCAGTCATGTTTAATCTCCTGCAAATGTCTCTAAGATTGCAGATTTGGTCTCATGTGAGCATTTACCGTATTTTTTGCTCTATAAGACTAATTTTTTCCGTCCTAAAAAGTAAGGGGAAATGTGTGTTCGTCTTATGGAGCGAATGCAGGCTGCGCAGCTATCCCAGAAGCCAGAACAGCAAGAGGGATTGCTGCTTTCACTGCGCAGAGATCCCTCTTGCTGTTCTGGCTTCTGAGATTCAGAATATATTTTTTCTTGTTTTCCTCCTCCAAAAGCTAGGTGTGTCTTGTGGTCTGGTGCGTCTTATAGAGTGAAAGATACAGTAATTAGCTTGTCTTAGAGAGTGCTACACGATGTAGCCTTGGTAGTAGCTCTTGATGGCATTCGTTTTGTCTGTACATGCATCCCTATTTTTGTCCATGAAATGTTGGAAGCCTGCTGTTTCCACAAGGCAAAGCCTTTGCACTAGCCACTATATGCTAACAGAGGAAGTGTAGAAGTGCTTTAGCACCATAGCAGGAGAGGACATCTACACTTCACTCTCTGTACATGGAGATAGCAAGGCTGCAGCTTTAAGTATCTGCATAAAAGTGATTAATAATTACTTCTTAACATATTTTGGACTGTTTAGACCATAATCTATATTGTACATTCATTTCTGCATTCAACTTCTTACATTTTAAAACTAGCTTTCGTTGGTGGATTTAAGACACCTAATGCAGGTGAACTGAACTTGTTCTATTGTATTACAACTAGTTACTCACCTGGGATAAAAACTACTTTCTTTTCTTGTGTGTAGCTAGTGTGACTAGCAAGGTCTTCTTGCCAAAATATATATCTTTTAGAACAGAAAATACCATTGTATAGCCCTAGTACATTATCATAATAGATGCCTTTCTTATCCTCAAAAACAAAGAAATATATAACCCTCTTATGTTACCTTGAATTCTTTTTTAAACCAATGTATTTTCAGAAGCATGTGTTGCTTGTTAATGATTATGCCTGTTCAGTGAACTCCACAAACACTTCAGTGCTCTGTCTAGGGTTAATTTATTCACAATCCACATCAACATTCCACAGTGACCCATGGCGTTCTCTCTACAAACACACCGGTAGAATATTTTGGAATGAATGTATCAGGTAATTCATCTCTTTAAAGAATGTTTTACCTGCTACAAAAACTATGGAAACTGAGTTGGTTAGGTAGAAGAAACAGAAACTGGGTCCACAACTAAAATTAACCTCCCACCTTTTCTCTTTATTAAAATGCCTCATTAAACAAGGCAGTCATTAAACATGACCCAGAAATTGTTAACAATTTAATATGGGTGGACAAGAAAGCCAAGAGTGGGTTTTTGTCTCTTCAGAAGCAAAAACCCAAGGAGGAATATGAGACAAAGTTGTTTTGCCTATCATATTTAAATCTCTCTTAATGTTATGAAGCTGTACAACTTCTTTAGCTTGTGCAATGGTTCTGTCTAAATAACTTTTATGTTAACTATCTTACACTTTTATGTTGGAACAGAAACATGTCCTAACATGAAATCTTTGTCTGCAATCTGCTTTGTGATTCATTCATTCATTCATTCATTCATTCACTCACACAGTGTACGCAGCTATACACAGAACTTGGTCCCACAGGAGGCAGTGAGGGCCACCAACCTAGATGGATTTAAAAGAAGTTTAGACAAATTCATGCAAAAGGACGCTATCAATGGCTACTAGGCATGATGGCTATGCTCTGCCTCTATAGGTGGAAGCAGCGGTGCTTCTGAATCTGAGTTGCTGGAAACCACAAGACAGGAAAATGCTCCTGTACCTGAATCCTGCATGCGGATTTCCCATAGGCATCTGACCAGCCACTGTGAGAACAGAATGCTGGACCAAATGGGCCATGGGCCTCATCCAGCAGGCTCTTATGTTCTTAAAAAAAACAACTGAATTTATTATTTTACATAGGATGTGGATAAAGAAATAAATGATACAGAATGGCCTCAATGAAGAAATTTTCTCCACAGGAACAAAATATATGATCCCAGAAGTTCATGGAGAATTTCTGATACCCAGCAATTCACAAATGTTAGAATCAAGGCCCGGGTCCAAAAAAACTGCAACTAGTTCCATGGGCTAGAGACATTATTTATAATCCAGTTAAAAAATTCTATGCATTTTGCCAGAATTGGTCCCAATGAGGTTTACTCAAAAAGGCTTTGAAGTTTTTCCCCTTTTTTAAACAGCAACCCCAGCACACTGCATGGGACATCATTTATTAAACCACATCGTAATACAGGATGAAAATCTGCTGTCGAAAGGAGGAAAGAGTCAACAATCCCATTGGACATGCTAAATCCTTGGGTGCACCTAACTGATAAACAGATTTCGCCTTATGAACAAGTATAACAAGATCCTAACTTTTTGCTCCATGATCTAAAAGAGCTTCTGCTCAGAGAAGAGAGTTGTAGTAGTGAAAGTAAAGAGTGAGTTCAACTCCACTTCTGTGAACAGAGGAAAAAGTTAGGATCCAAGCTTTTACGAACACTTTAGAATAAGCCTCTGCAAACTGACTGACTTCAGGGAGATCTATGTACTATATACACACAACTATATACCATATTTTTCCATGTATCATACGCTACCTGTGTATAAGACAAGCCCCAATTTTAAACTAATTTTTTGCTTTAAAAAAACCTAGTCTTATACATGGAAAAATACGCTACTTTTAAGTTTTTTAAAAAAATACGTCAATAATTTATACTTTCATAACACAGAGCACAGCAAACTAACTTCTTCACAATTGTGACGAGAGTAGTATATAATAAGGACATTTTGAAAAGTATTTTACATTTATTTTGACAATTTATATACTGCTTAATTACTATTGTTTATAGCAGTGTGTGAGCGACTCAATGCAACAAAGATAAAAATCTGTAAAAATTGGTATCCATGACTGGATAGGAAATGAGTTACAGTAGTGATGTTGTTTTCAAGACTTGAGGGTCAAGCGATTTCAAATGAATACAGTGATACCTGCCCAAACCTATACATGTTTATTAAGAAGGAAAGATAGAATTTGATGTAGTACTAAGTGGGATATGTGCACAAGGAACAAAGTCTGCATGCACAATGGAACTTCCCCATCTCCTCCCCCTGTGCTCCCCTAAACCTTTTCTGGAGTTTTCTCCAGCCCTGCAGAACAGATTTTAGTAGACTTGTTAGTTGAACCCGACCCTGAATAAATATTAATAGAAAGCACTGTAAATATGACAACTCATATGGTACCCAAACCCCTCCCACTTTTCTATGGTATTATATCAAGGTTCCACAAGCAGAGCTATGCATTCAGTAAGATGAAAAGTGTTGATTTGTCTTAACTCTGACTGTATTTTGCCATGACTGTCCTGCTATGGCAGCACATATAGCAACATTTTACTTTGCAATGTGGCCTGTCATATGGCAGGAAGTTCATGGTTGGTAAAATTATCTACGGGACTTGAAATTTACAGGGTTTTCTAACTATTGATAAAACCTGTGTAACTACACTTTTAAAGAATTTAATTACTTAAATATTCTTCAAAAAGGCAATAAAATTTCACTCTTAAGAGTGTTAAAAATAAAATGTTCTGCCAAGAATGAGAAAAGCTCCTTCTGAATAATATCAAACATGCAGAAATATGTAAACCTAACAAAAGAGGGGGGTTTTCACCTTGTGAGAGCACTATAATTTTAGCCAACTAGTAGGTGTTACTTCTGAACAGAATAGCAGCTGATAAACTAATGCAATTCCATACTATAAATATAACAGCTTTAAAAAGTTGCCTTTAAGAAATATTGAACTGTCTTTAAAGTTTCCCCATCAAAAATAATGCACATGAATACATGCAAGGAAGAGAAAGAAGAATCACATTTTAAAAGCCACTGAATTTTCAAAGTCAGGGCTTCCATAATAGGTCAATGTCCAAATTTCTTTCCTTTGTGTTTTTATGTCTAAAAGTTCTAAGAAAATAGTTAAAATCTTTGTTTCAAAATTCCTCTTGCCTTGCATTCATATATGCACACGAACATACCCCAATCATTCTATAGGAAGCGTCTTCTTTGTTGAAAGCATGGTGCCAAGTCATTGTTTATCAAATGGTGCAGGAACTTAGAAAATAAGAGGCTTGAACTAGCAATTTCAGAGGCAAGACTAAAATATCTTGCTTTATTTAGAGTGTCCCATGCCACTTATTACGCTTGGCAAGGCAAATGCCCTCTTTTCATTCTATCCCCGGCTATTCACAGAAAACTGAACTGCAAGAATGCCACAAAGAACTGGGATGAAGTGGACCTCTTAGAGCCTCTCCATAGCTCAGATATGAACTACCCTGGCAAAGAAGGATGATAGAAGAAGACTTTTACTATGGGGGGAATTGCATTCAGACTCAATGCAGGCAAATGGAAACAGGAAGAGCCACTGGAGAGAAGGAAAGATGGAGTCAGGAATCTTGTATGGAATTAAGACCAGTCCCAACTACAGAAGAGGAAATGGACCCAACATTACACAGCTGTCAGTCGAAACGTGATTGTGGTTCAGTGAATAAATAGTACTTTACAAATAAGTATAAACACATTAATCACCCAGGTTATTCCATATACTCTTTGATGGAAATTGGAAGTTTGTAGCCTTCAAATTTCAACAAGACGAAAAGATTCTGATGACTCTGGAGTCCCACCATCATGACCTCAACCCTGAGCAGCAGCCAGGGTTAGAGCGTTGAGTAGAAAGCAGACAGATCAATATAACCATGGTGCAACTTATGGTAATGCTGATCCCAGCCCTAGCCCCAGCACTAAGCATGAACAAGAATTAAGCATGAACTGGAGTCCTTGAGGCATGAATTCCAGAAACTGAGCCAATTTATTTTGAAGAATCAGCCCACTGGGAGCTTCATGCTCCCTACTGCCTGCTTGCCTTGCATAAGCAAGGAGCTGACAGAGGCAATGGAGTGCTAGACTTTAGGCCAGAAGACTATCCTTTTAAGGCTACATTCTTGAAGAAAACAACAGAGTTTGGAAGGGAGAGTCTGGTGCAAAGGGAATGAAAGACCTCAACTGAGCTTGAGCTTTTTTCCCTTTCCTGTTTGGAGCTATCCAAGGTCCTGCAGCTTCATGCCAACCCTACCTGTCTCCCTAACCCACTTGTCTCACATACACTGCACCCTACATGGGTTCCTAATCAAAATCTGAACAGTACAATATGAAACTATAGAGGGGGGAAATAGGAGATAATCACTAGTCTATACAAAAGTAGAATAAGCAGGCTTCTGTAGCACTGGAAAGTTTTCTCAACAGGTCAGTATCAATAATGATGCCATCAGTCATCTTTTAAAGTTGATTTCCATTACATTCTCTTGTGGTTGAAGACATAATTTAATCATTTGACAATCTCATAACTGTAAGCATTCCATTTGATTGACTACCTTGTTCGCCCTGGGTTTTGTAAATGCTTTAACTTTAGTATGGGATGACCATTGAGCTCTCTTTTCACAATGGTGATAGATGGGTATAAATCATTTTGATGTGGGTCTGCCATATTTCTCCCCCTCTCTTTGCATGGGGGCTGGATGTCAACCATGAAAGTGATTTCACTGCCACTGGCAATCGCCTCGTCCCTTGAGGTTAATATTGGATTTTTTCCAGGTTGAAGTCCGACAGATGAACTTTTGACTTTTCCAATGCTGGGGTGAGTTCTAGAAGTTGACCTAATTCCTGTATTATAGGCATTTGTTTACTGGAGAAGCCTTGCTCAAAGGAGATCAAGTCCTGGTGTTCTATGTTGATTACGGCATTGGGCTCCTCTTCTTGGTCATGAGCTAAAAGTAATTTGAACTTAGCTGCAATACTTTTATGGGACGGCTCTGGTTTGTCTATTTCATCTGTTTCAAGAGTTGATTTTTGGTTATTTTAGTTATTTACAATGAGCAATAAAGATGATACTAAGTACAATAAATAACCATCACAAGGCTATTGCTATGACAGATCATTTTGGGTAGCAAAGCCTACTCCATGTACAGTGGTACCTCTGGTTAAGAACTTAATTCGTTCTGGAGGTCCGTCCTTAACCTGAAACAGTTCTTAACCTGATGTACCACTTTAGCTAATGGGGCCTCCCGCTGCCACCGCGCCGCTGGAGCACAATTTCTGTTCTCATCCTGAAGCAAAGTTCTTAACCTGAGGTACTATTTCTGGGTTAGCGGCGTCTGTGACCTGAAGCGTCTGTGACCTGAAGCGTCTGTAACCTGAAGCATCTGTAACCCAAGATACCACTGTACTCTATTCCCAACTTAAGAATGAAAAGTGAAATACCAGTGGGCAACAAAAGAGGTTTAAAGAGGCTCTCAAGTCAAATCTTTAAAAATATAGTATAAGCACTGATAACTGAGAAGCACTGGCCTGTGAGCAATCCAATTGGAGAACAGCCTTCACGAAAGGTGTCATGGACTTTGAAAAAGCACAAACTCAGGGCAAAAAAGAGGAATGAGCTAAGAGGAAGGCACATTGGGCAAACCCTCTCCATGATCAACTCCCACCCGGAAATCTATGTCTCCACCGTGGAAGGCCATGTGGATCCAGAATTGGCCTCCACAGTCATTTACGGACTCGCTGTTAAGAACATGTTCATGGACGTGATTGCCAAAGAAGTAGATTGATATGACAATACTCATCAAAGACAAAACAAAGTCATTGTAATAGGAAACTGACATTTCAGGTTTAGTGCTTTGATATTAAAATGCTATTAGATTTGTTTTATATATCTGAGTCCAAAGGTACTTTAAATAACATAAGACACAAATGCAAATACCGTATTTTTCGCCCTATAAGACGCACTTTTTCCCCTCCAAAAATGAAGGGGAAATGTGTGTGTGTCCTATGGGGCGAATGCAGGCTTTCGCTGAAGCCTGGAGAGCAAGAGGGGTCGGTGCGCACCGACCCCTCTCGCTCTCCAGCCTTCAGGAGAGCCCCAGCCCCAGCCCCACAAGCTCGGGGGAGAGCAGGGAGGCGGAACGCCGCCATCCCATTGTCCCCAGACCTGGTTAGAAGGCTGGCGGGGGGGGGGGAGAAGCCTGCTCCTCCCCATCGCCAGCCCCGCAAACTCGGGGGATAGCGGGAGAGGCGCGGCGCGCCTTTCCCACTGTCCCCCGACTTGGTTAAAATGCTGGCGGGGGGAGAAGCCTGCTCCTCCCCATCGCCAGCCCCGCAAACTCGGGGGATAGCGGGAGAGGCGTGGCGTGCCTTTCCCACTGTCCCCCGACTTGGTTAGAAGGCTGGCGGGGGGAGAAGCCTGCTCCTCCCCGTCGCCAGCCCCGCAAACTCGGGGGAGAGCGGGAGAGACGCAGCGCGCCTTTCCCGCTGTCCCCCGACTTGGTTAGAAGGCTGGCGGGGGGAGAAGCCTGCTCCTCCCCGTCGCCAGCCCCGCAAACTCGGGGGAGAGCGGGAGAGGCGCGGCGCGCCTTTCCCACTGTCCCCCGACTTGGTTAGAAGGCTGGCGGGGGGAGAAGCCTGCTCCTCCCCGTCGCCAGCCCCGCAAACTCGGGGGACAGCGGGAGGTGCAGCGCACCTTTCCCGCTGTCCCCCGACTTGGTTACAAGGCTGGCGGGGGGAGAAGCCTGCTCCTCCCCGTCGCCAGCCCCGCAAACTCGGGGGAGAGCGGGAGAGACGCGGCGCGCCTTTCCCGCTGTCCCCCGACTTGGTTACAAGGCTGGCGGGGGGAGAAGCCTGCTCCTCCCCGTCGCCAGCCCCGCAAACTCGGGGGACAGCGGGAGGTGCAGCGCGCCTTTCCCGCTGTCCCCCGACTTGGTTAGAAGGCTGGCGGCGGGAGAAGCCTGCTCCTCCCCGTCGCCAGCCCCGCAAACTCGGGGGATAGCGGGAGAGGCGCGGCGCACCTTTCCCGCTGTCTCCCGACTTGGTTAGAAGGCTGGCGGCGGGAGAAGCCTGCTTCTCCCCGCCTCCAGCCCCACAAGCTTGGGGGACAGCTTCCCGCCCCAGCCCCGCACCTGGGGGGGGAATAATTTTTTTTTCTTTATTTCCCCCCCAAAAAACTAGGTGCGTCCTATGGGCCGGTGCGCCTTATGGGGCGAAAAATACGGTAGATCAATAACTTGAATCCAAGGGAATACAGAGTCTGTAATGTACCTATCAGAATATTTGTACAGTAATATGCAAAGACCTGTTTCACTTATCACAGAAAAGTAGACTTGTGTTTTCTACAAAGCATACATCCAACTGATAACTGCAGTCTAGCTTGGCTCCTTGACAAACATACCTTAGATTTGTCAACAACATTCATTATGTTATGTGTTTAGATAGATATATGTATAAAATTCTAGCTGTGCGCCTAAAATGTAATCTGTGAGGTGGCCTCATGTACAGGTTTGCATTTTGTTTGTGTGATTTGTATTTCTTAATTGTTTCTGAAAGCCGTGTTTTCTTAACACTCACAGTAAACTGAACAATTCAGTATAACAGATAAATAAGACAACTCACAGTAAGTTGAGTAATTTAGTGTAACAGTTAAAGGTCTAATTGGCAAAGTGTCCACTGATCTTAGTGCTAATGGGCTTTGCACAGCTCTGAATAAAAGTTCTGTGTTAAGCAAAAGTTTTCACATCAACAGTCATCAACACTGGTTAGCCACTTGCTGCGTTTCCCGCTTATTTGAACAATTTTCAGTGTACTACAATACAGTCAAGACACATATGAAAAACTGGCTACTACTGCTTTTGCATGTGCAAGGTGAAAAAGAGTTGTGTCGTGCCCAAATGCTAAATCAATCTATAAATACAAAATACAAAAAATGCTAAATCAATCTATAAATACAAAATATATAATTATTTCTGTTCTGTTCTTAATCACCTTTTTTGGGGGGGTAAAGGGGATTCTGACTGTAAAATGTAATAAACCACACTGTCTGTTTCTATATACAAAACTATATTCAGCTTACAATTTAGTAAATTTCCATGATAAATTTAAAATGGTAGGCAGTAAATGGAGTCAACTGGGAGCCATTTTCATTATGGAAGTAAATAACAAGGGTGACTGAAAATATGGGATGTCCATACTGAAACTTTAAAGTTGTTGGGAGCTCAAAGTCTTCATAGTTATGCTGCAACAATTTTTGCTAATCGTGTCAAACCTACAAGGCTATATTATGAAGGAACTGGGACCTATTTGAAATTACATGGTCTCTAAAACCTTTTACAGATATGTATATGCAAAGCATCATGAATGTAAGGTAGTGTGTAAATTTAGATAGTGTAAAACTATCTAAATGGTATAGTTTATACATTGAAGAAAGCAGGAAAAGTGTAAATTATTTCCACCCCTGAAACTGATTCACATTCTTGGCACAAGAGAGAGAACCCGTGAACTTCAGCCTTAGGACTCAATACTTACCTGAAATCTACAAGTTCATTTCTCATTATTCTCATACTTTGAACATTTATTCACATGCAAAATATAACAATGAGGAACAAAGAAACAATATCAAATCTTGCCAAAATTTAGATGTGCTTTTTTCTTTCTTTTGAAATTACTTCTCAAAAGGTAACATTTTTACTCTGATACATTTAAACAACTCTACATTCTAACTTTAGAACTTGGAGAGAGGAGGTAGCTCAATTTTGGGGAAGAAAATCTAGTTTAGTTTAAAACTCTCATGCAAATAATAAAAATAATTGAGAACGCAGAAGACTTTATCTTTAACTAGCAATTATGTTAATAACAATTCGAACAGGAATCACATTGATGGTGCTGTCACACTTCTAAAATAGCTAATTTTTTATACATAAAAAAACCAGGAAATAAGCCAATAAGCAGATTTTAAACTTTAAAAAGATGACAACTCAATAAGCCAAGAATTTCATTTTATATTTGCATAATATTAAATTAAAACTATAGTTGTAAGGATTTTGAATTAAGAAAGTTAGACTCTTTTACATATGCATGCATGCACACACGAATTAGAGAAAGAATAACTCTGAATGCAAATGCAAATCCTAAGAATAGATTCAACGAAAGTTTGGGCGACATCCAACTATGTCATACTCCGAGTAGATCCACTGAAATCTATGGACCAAAATCAGACAAGGAATACATTTTATCTTGGGAATATTGACAGTACAACCTGAGCACATGCAGCCCAAGACTGACCTTGTATCTGTGCACATTTTAAAAATTCGAATCTGTTTCCATAATCTTTGCTTCAATCTATAATTTGGGTTCTGAGCTGCTCTGTATAAAAACAATCTCTCTGTTCCTCATTGAGAATCTAAAAGGGGCTATAAATTTTCCCCTTTGGGCCATGGATTCAAATTCAGGTACAAGAGGCCCTGCAGGATGAAGCCTGCCAAACTGCAGACAAATATATCCAGGGACTTTTTGTGAGGCAAGTTAGAGGGATTCACTTTCCTCCAAAATCTCATATGTGAAAGAAGGAGAAGGGTTTTCTTCTTTCTAACCCTTAAACTAATTAGGAGGCAGCCAAATAGCGTGCATTCTTCCTTTTATTTTTTTTTAAACTATGCAGTTTCACACCAAAGTATTCAGGTAGCAATATTTCATATCCTCAAGTATCTTTCTTAAACAAGTGGGGTATCTGTCCCTTTCCCCACCTTTTGGAATAGCAAACTCCAACATTTTGTAAGGCATTTCTAGAACAATAACTGTTCATAAATCTTAAATAATATAAAATAAATTTAAGGTAAGCTATCAGAATTGAGTATACATCCATCTTTCTTGAGAGACAATGGAAGAGTGCCCCATCTGGGGGAAAGTAAAACTGTTGGAGAGTTAAAAAGGACCCCTGACCATTAGGTCCAGTCGTGACCGACTCTGGGGTTGCGGCGCTCATCTCGCTTTATTGGCCGAGGGAGCCGGCGTATAGCTTCCGGGTCATGTGGCCAGCATGACTAAGCTGCTTCTGGCAAACCAGAGCAGCGCACGGAAATGCCGTTTAGCTTCCCGCCAGAGCGGTACCTATTTATCTACTTGCACTTTGATGTGCTTTCAAACTGCTAGGTCGGCAGGAGCAGGGACTGAGAAATGGGAGCTCACCCCATCACAGGGATTCGAACTGCCGACCTTCTGATCGGCAAGTCCTAGGCTCTGTGGTTTAACCCACAGCACCATTAATATATGATGATTCATTGTTACAATTTATTCACAGTGTTCCTTTCTCGATGGGTTCTCCATGGGATGAAGAAAGAGGAACACTGGAACCAGTACATTTCATTTCCTGTTGAAATCCAAGCTTATTGGTTCCAAGGCTCCACTTGCTGGCTTCTGCCTAGCATATTTCTACAACATAATCCTTCCAAGTAAATGTCATTCTTATAAAAAGCAAGGTCTATGTCACCTTTAATTTCAACTATCAGGATGACAGCCATAAAAAATGCCTCAGGTCAGGTTTAAACTGTTTACTGTATCTGTCAAAACCATTCCTTGGTTTCATATTAAA
Organism: Podarcis tiliguerta; assembly: GCF_965153285.1. Lineage (NCBI taxonomy): Eukaryota > Metazoa > Chordata > Lepidosauria > Squamata > Lacertidae > Podarcis > Podarcis tiliguerta. Next base: position 99,520,564 of record NC_139534.1, read on the forward strand.
GGATCTGTGTAACCAAGTGTTCTGGCTGCAGGCAAATGTGGGTTTTTTTGTAAGTGGACAAAGCATTTAAGATACGGAAATTGCTTCTGTATATGGAAGCAGCCTTTGGTGGAAGAGTTACTGATGAAGAATTAAGAACCAGCTATGACTACTGTAGCCTACATACTAGTTTCTTTAAGGACTGGACAATTGCTAAATCAAAAAAAGGTATGTCTAGAAAGAAAATAATACTCTTCATTAAGAAAAGCAATTAATATTTATGTTTGGTTGGTCTATTTCTGTAAAACTTTACTTCCACTTTCTGATTTGCTAGGAGAAATACTGAGCCCATAGCGGAACCTAATGTGTGATTAGATCTAGAATGCATCAACAAATTAAAAATGAACAAATCACTGATTCCAGATGGTAGCCATACAATAGTTCATAAAGAACTCAAATGCCAAACTGCCGATCTTCTAAGAAAAATATGTAACTGATCCCTAAGATTGGTCTCTGCATATAAGGGTTGGCAAGTGAACAATGAAACACTATGTTAGTTTGTTCTTAAAAAAGAAAAAGGAAAAGAAAGAAAGAAATATGGGGACTGCAGGAAATTACAGGCCATATAGCTTAACATCTGTTCCAGGTAAACTGGAAGAATTAATGAAGAAAAATGTCAAGCATATAGAGAAGAGGTTTTGAGGCCTGTAGGTGCATTTGGAATTTTGAAAAAGTGTCATGGGTGCTACTGCCCATGTCAGACCCTCCAAGTGTCCCTATTTTCCAGGGACATCCCTAATTTAGAGAAGCCATCCAGGTTTCTGATTTGATCCCGGAATCTCCCGCTTTTCCTTAGGATGTCCCTATTTTCATTGGAGAAATGTTGGAGGGTATGGAGTACTTCGACCCCCAAGCCGTCTGAAGGCAATCCTGTTTAATGTCTTATTATGTTTTTATATATGTTGGAAGCTGTGTGGGGTATAAATAGTAGAAGTATCATTATGGAATGGGACGTCCCTATTTTCATCAGAGAAATGTTGGAGTAGGTCCCACTGAACTTCTGAATAGACCTCCATAGGACTGATCTTTCTGTCTAATCCATGCTTCTTTCTATGTCTCAGATGTGGGGGTTTATTGCCTAAGTTTTACTGATGACAATTGCTGGCCCTTCTATTCTAGTTTCTAAAGTTCATTTCACACTGCAGGACCTTGCTGCATTATGGAACTATGGCTTTTTGATCAATATACTGCCTTGAATGCTAAATTTTAAATGGTGGGAAAGAACTGTAGGCCAGTATATCACCCCAAATTTCATCAGTGTGAAACTCCCACAATTATCCAAGTTAATGAAGTTGCAGATTGATGTTTTCTGGAAACAATTAAGACAGAAAAGAGTGCTAAACTACATTACACTAGTTTTCCAGGATTTTAAGTCATGTGGAAAATCAAGATAAAATGTAAAAAATGAACAAGGGAACACCATAAAGATAGAATAAAGTAGCATCTGATTGCAGCCTGTCCCTCTCACACACACTCTCATATGCAGGTATTTTAACAACACTCTCTCACACACTCTCAATACAGGATTGCCTTCAGACGGTTCAAGGTCAGCAAGTGATGCACACTGGGACACACATATTTGTGGGATCTGAAATGGCAACGACAATAGATCGCGGTAGATAGCTTGATGGAAATGTCAACCCCGTGTGCATCAGCTGTGAAAAAGGTGAATTCCACATTAGGAATCATGACAAAATGGTTTGCATATAAATCTGCAAATATTCTAACACCATTTTGCAAATCTATGGTTTGACCACATTTAGAATACTGGGGGCCTGCAAGTGAAGGGCAGATAATTAACAAATAAACAAATGCTGTTCTAGTTGCTGAACTACAAAGAGGATATTGTAGCAATGGAAAATGTTCAGAAAAGGGCAGCCGAAATGATAATGGATCTGGAACAATTCCCCTATGAAGAAAGATCACAACAACATTTGAGGCTTTCAGCTTAGAAAAATGGCATGTAAGCAGGGACATTACAGAGGTGTATAAAGTTATACATGGTGTGGTGAAAAGGGATAAAGAATAGTTTTACTGTATCTCTCATACATGCAATGAAGCTGAATGTTGGAAGATTCAGGGCGGACAAATAGAAGTACTTGTTCACACAGTGCAAACGAAGGAATTTGCTCCCATAAGAGGTACTGATGGCCACCAGCTTGGAGGGATTTAAAAAGAGGGTTGGACAAATTCATGGAAGATAAGGCTATCCATGTCTACTAGCCATGATGCCTATGTTCTGCTTCTGAATATTAGTTGGTGGGAATCTAAGAGGGTAGCTTACAAGCTTCTGATAGGCAACTCAGTGGCCACTATGAGGACAGGATGCAGAACAGATGGGCCTTTGACCTGATCCAGGGGAGCTCTTCTTACGTTCTCAATATGGTCATGTTTTCCCCACAGTCATTGTCAACACTAACATGAGTTATAAATGTCAATGAGAAGTAGAAGGAATTCAGCCATCTGGGTTGATCCTCTTGTAGAGCTGCCCAGGTACCACACCTTGAATCCAACCACAGTGGTGGTGCCAGGAGTTGCACCTTCATCAGTTCTCGACAACCTCAGCTGCCTACAGAGGAGGAATGACAAACTCAAGATTCCCCACCCGATCTCCAGTGAGGCCAGTTGGGTGGGGTGAAAGGGCCAGAGGGCCATTCAGCCCAGCCTCAAGCTCAAAGGTGGCCTCCAATTTAGACACTTGCTGGGGGGGGGCATTTTATAGGTTTTACAACCTGTCTTTATGCATAATGGAGCAAAACATGACACACTCTCTAAGCTTAAGAGCTGCAAATAGAAGAAAACAAGAGATGTGATTTGGTAAAACTTTTTCTATTAATCAATACTGATTTTGTCATATTAAAGAGTTTTAAAATATTAATAAATATTCATTTTAAAAACACATCAGTGCTCATGGCACAAGATCAGATCATGCTGACTACATTGCCCCAGATAAGTTGATTATATATAAAGAAACTAGCGATGCTCATTTTTGATGCCTTCTTTTGTCTTTGTTTGTTGTCATTTTCTAATTTTTATAATGGCTGGGGGGGGGCTCAAAAGCTGGAAGCAGCACTTTATTTTTATTCGATGGAAACTAGATGTTTCTTACAGGATCATTGACTGGATGTGAATTTTGTTTTAGGCCTAATTTTGGTTTAATTTGAAGCATCTATTTGAGCAGTGGTGGGGAACTTCAGGGTGAGAGCAGCCCTTCAGGCCATTCTCATCTGTCCCTTGGGACAGTCCCTAGATCACACCACTTACCAGCCCTGCTCCTCATTCTTTGTGAGCACTTTTACCTGGATGGAGCTGTGATAGTGCCTCTTGCTTGACTGGATGCAACATGGAAAGAAAGCAAGTACGTCTGGCACCATCCACTACCAGCATGCAGCCCCTGAAATGTTGATGAGGATGGAGTGTGCTCCTTGAGCTGAAGTTCTCTAAAGCAGGCATGGGGAACCTGACACTTATTGATTCAAGGAACTCCTATGGTTATTATATTCAGATGCAAAAGGAAACAAGAAAATTCAGGATATTTCCACCTTATCCCACTGCTGTTTTCACTAAGTCACAGATCACTGTGTTGGGTTATGGAACTCTTCCCACAAAATAACAACCCTGCTGTTGCTTCTCCAGATAAAAAAGGGTGAATCAACAGCCTTGCTCCTACGAAGAGCTGTTGACTCTTCCACATTCATTCCACATTCTGACTCACCACTTCAATGTGCAAATAAAACAGAGGCTGAATACAACTTATACAATACACAGAAGAGAGCAAAATGCAGTTTTTTGTATTTAGTTAACTTGAAAATCCACGCAATCCAAGAGGGTTGTTAGAAATGAGCAATTCTGTTTTCTTGAACCGTCTCAGATTTTCTGTCACCACTTGAATAAACTACTTCTGTTTGCATTATAGTAAAAAGCAAATAGCAACCACAAATTGATTGATCGTGGGCCTTTTTGTTAAAAGAATATTAATGAAATAATATTTCAAACAGACAAGTTGCTCCTCTGCTTATATAATTTTGAAATACATTTTAAAGCTACAATCCTCTACACATGTATAAAGTCCCAGTTTTCAATAGGGCTTATTGAGAGGACAGGATTGTGGCCTTAATTAGCTAATTCAAGCTATCCAGAATTGCAAGCGCTAGTGGGTTTCTCATCCTGCACACATCATTCACTATACAAATCTTAAAATAGCAATTCTTCTGTGTTATGGGGCTGGCCGATGAATGCTGTAGTTAAAGCACATTGTCTGAGCATCTGGAAGACTAAAAATCTCCAAGACCTCATCCTTCCAAACATATCATTAGACAATAAGGGTAATCTTAAATTTGTTTAAAGTCATAGTAGTGAGCTGCATATAATCAGTCTGGGATACTTGTTTGTGTTAGCTAGCAAAACTTTTCAAGCTGTAAAATGTGAATTGCCATTGCTTTAAATCCAAATGCCTTTCTCTTTATTTAAAAATAAATGTTCACTGTTATCAGTAATATGTTAACATGTCTTAAGTTATGATCTCTGCTGTTTTAAGTTCACTGGCTATTCTGACCAAGAAGCCACAATGCCTATCAGCTGCCTTATCACCGTCATTATTGTAAAAAGGTCCCTCCACAGCTTATAGTGAGCAGAGGGAGTTAGCCCCACCCCCAGGCAGAGGACCTTCTCGGTGGTGGCACCCTCCCATCAGATGTCAAGGAAATAAACAACTATCTGACTTTTAGAAGACATCTGAAGGCAACCCTGTTTGGGGAAGTTTTTAATGTTTGGTGTTTTATATTGTTTTTAATCTGTTGGGAGCAGCCCAGAGTGGCTGGGGAAACACAGCCGGATGGACGGGGTATAAATAAATTTGTTGTTCTTCTTCTTGTTGTTCTTGTTGTTGTTGTTATATTAAAAAGGTTCATGGGATTTCACTTGGATGCTCCTTGGGATGCTACTTTTTTTGCTTGTTCCGTACTGTTCTGATCTGGATTTTGTGGTTAATTTTGTGACAACTTTACATTTGGGGAGGACTGGGGAGGAATTTGACTTTAATGTCAGCACCCTGATGCACCTTTAGAGATGGCTGCCTGACTAACCACCTCACATTACTGGTTGGCTTGAGGGGCTTGCTTGATCTGATGACCTTGGGATGCGTGAACCCACCCTACTGCCAACTCAGCTAGCAAAGATGAAGTAAAGGACTGTTCTGCCAATACATCATTATAACGGGGCTTAAGTGATTTACATTGTAAGCTGAATGAAAAGAATGGCCTATGTCTCTCAGGAAAACATTTAATCAATTGCTTGTTATTTACAAGCAAAACGTACAGACACCAATTTCCCATAAAAGAGTCTTGATCATCTAGCACTTTTTGGTTTCTTTCTTGCATGAATATGTTTTGTTAATTTGCCCATAGATCCAATGTCCTTAATTGTTTATACTATTATTCCATTGTGGGGGAATCTCCACTATTCTCCCTACAACCCTTGCCAACTTTGTAGCACAATTACTTCACCCATATCTGCTTCATACCACTTTTTAGCTCTTCTAAATTGCCACTGAAGTAATGTTACAGATTTCATAGATCACCCTTTTAGTTGCTTGAGAGCTCTGAAATACTGCTTTCTCGACTTCAGTTGAGGAGATGGGAATGTGGCCGATTACTGTTTTCTTAAGAAGAGAAATGCTGCACAAAGAAAATCTGAAAATATTTGGGCCTGGTTTTCCTAATTTTTGTACGAAGCCCTGCAAAAGAGAAAAGAATGGATCCATTTACCAGATTGTGTATTCTGCATAACTTCCAAAACAGCATAGCCTACAGTATAAAACAAGGATTAGAGACAACCAGAATGGTGGCTGTTGACTTGCCAAATTCTTCCCCAGACTAATAATACAGTTTTGGGAAAATGGATTACCAATCTCATGAAGTTTTTGCAAACTTGCAAGAATAATAGGCACTGATTTCCATGAAGAACATTTATGTGGACTGATATCCAAAAGGCAACCATTATGAGCCATAAATTTTGAGAGGTTAAGAGTTGCATTAGCTGAAATGCTCTATAATAATTTCTTCAGTTAGATGTATCTAATCCCCCGTAATGCTTCTATATAGAATTGCCTGAGCTAACCGCAGGTTTACATCCATTGTGATAAAGGAATTCAAAACGATCTGCTATTTCTTCAGCATCTGAGGTATAGATATTAAAAGGGTTAGAAAAAAATAAAACAAAGACTGGATGATGTCTTCATTTTTACGGCTGCAAACCTTCCCGATAGCAAAGTTTAATTTATGTCAGGATTTTGTATCCTTACCTAGTAGTTTAGTAAGATCTCTAAAATTATTGACTTGTAACAGAATAATTTGAAGGGTGTTATCTATTTACACTGAGGGAACAGCACCATTATTGATATAAAGGTACATACAATCACAAACAAAGATACCCTCTAATTTTAACATTCAGCCAGTTTCAAATGGAAGAAATGATCAAAAGAGAGAAAAAATAGTTTTGTTTCTACTTTGTTTTTAAAGAAGACAAAATTTGTAGAAATTAGGATAGCAACACTTAATATGTACAGGGAAACCTGTTGCCTTTGCAAGAAATCCTTAAATACTGGATTGATGTACATGAACTGGCAAAGGATACTAAAGTTGCTGGTATTAAAACAAATGCTGTAAACTGTTGGCATGACAAGGGTAGGAGACTTCTGAAAAGTCAGCTGGTTTACTGTTTTAATGTTGTTACCCTTGTTCTGCCACTGCAACAGAGCATCAGCAAAGACCATTCTGTTTGTTAAGAGAGAAAGGTTAATGACATCAGGCGTAGGGTGAGTAAAGGCAAGGCTTGAAGAAACAATTTAGAGCTGGGCTTCCGATTGCTCTTTTGCAATAGAACAAGACATGCTCCCAACCACCACCAGCTGAGTGTCCTTTGCTCAAGGAGGCAGAAATGGTTTGTCAAACCACTTTGCTATCCCAGCAGCGGGGGTGCTGGGGCAGGTAGGTGGGTGTATGCAATGGGAACAGACTTTATTCTGTTACTTATGCCAGCAGCAGCAGGGCAGGAGAGGAATGGGTGGTTCATATCTCTCCCCCAACCCCCTGATACTTCTCCAGAGTAAGCAACAGAATAAACCTGCATATTAAAATGTGGGCTATCACTTAGCCCAGTGGCAGGGTGGGCTTTGCCCCACCTCCACCCTGCTTCTCCTCCTGAGGAAAGCAAGAGAAGAATATCAGCATTTTTCAAGTGAAGGCTTGCTTATACCAGCAGCAGGGAGAGAAGAGGGATTGGGGGATTGGGAGGAGCTGAGAAGCCCCTCCCACCTGTCAGATTTGGCCTGCGAGGCTAATTTTGATAAAGATCTGGGCTGCAGAGCCTAAAAGGTCCCCCACATCAGGGTTATGTCCTGATTTAAAATTCCCGATACTCGTTATTGTGAGCCCAAAGTAAATAAATATATAATGCAGTTACATGACTGAGCAAATCAGAAATGTTTCTTTTTACACATGTCTCTGGGAACCCATGTTTACGAGTACTTCCCATGTGACTTTGAACACGCTTGCAAAGGAGGAATTTTTTTACATGGGTCAAACTGTGCACTGCAGGGAAGATGGGAAGCACTGTAAGGGGGATAGGTAAAGGTAAAGGTACCCCTGCCCGTACAGGCCAGTCTTGACAGACTCTAGGGTTGTGCGCTCATCTCACTCAAAGAGGCCGGGGGCCAGCGCTGTCCGGAGACACTTCCGGGTCACGTGGCCAGCGTGACGAAGCTGCTCTGGCGAGCCAGAGCCGCACACGGAAACACCATTTACCTTCCCGCTAGTAAGCGGTCCCTATTTATCTACTTGCACCCGAGAGTGCTTTTGAACTGCTAGGTTGGCAGGCGCTGGGACCGAACGACGGGAGCGCACCCCACCGCGGGGATTCGAACCGCCGACCTTTTGATCGGCAAGCCCTAGGCGCTGAGGCTTTAACCCACAGCGCCACCCGCGTCCGTAAGGGGAATAGGTGGGTTCATTGAAGTCTAAGAGGAGTGGGGTTGGCAAAGGGTTGGGGGAGTAGTTGGGGTTGGTGCACAGCCCCTAGTAATACACATACTTGCAATAGCTAATCTTCCAAATGCCAAATCGGACCTGAAAATTCTGTAGTCTAGTATGTCTATGCACATACATAAACATGGCAAAAACCAAGGTGACAACTGAAGACAACAGAAACTCCAGGAACACAGTCTAATTGCTTGACTGTGAGAACTGGTAACAATACTCCTCAGAATCCATGATCATATCAGCAAGATCCAAAATTTGTAAACTGGAACCTGGCCCAACAGGCACTCTGAAGTATTGCACAAAAATACAAACACCACACCAGCTGCATAGCGCAAATCTATCAAATAATCCTCTATGGCAAAAGCCTTTGTCACAGGAAGGGAGGAGGGAATCAACAGGTGAAAAACAAATGAAGAACAAACAGTAGATCAGAGGAACTGATTAAACTGAAATAATATGCAGCAAGAATACTCGGGAATGGAGTAATGTGATATTACTACTCCTTTGTGCCAACTGGTCTGCTTTCTTCATACACACAATACATAAAATCTTTTTACTAGTCCTGTAGACAAACAATGATTCAAATTTCAAAGGTCACTTTAAAATATTAAAGAGCAAATCGCTTTCAACAGTGACAAATGTGTAAGATACAAAATAAAAGGCTGATTCACCCTTCAGTGACCAAACCCGAAGTAAACTCATTCATTTTCTGAAACTTCATCAACTCCACAAAAAACCTTTGCAATGCTCCTTATGAAGTTCCTCTCCAGATCTTTCTTCTCCTTACCTCAACTTCAGGGGCATAAGGATGTGCATGAAAAGCACCTAGAAGCCCACAAACCAGAGACACATTTGGGGAAGTGATTATCAGATCTGCCACAATGGTATTAGGGGCAAAACAGGCCAAGTAGGTGCAGCCTACCCTCTGGGTCTAGAAGCCAACAGCTGCGCACTGATCTCTACATACATGCATTTAGCTCAGACCACAATATTTTCTTTTCTTTTTTTGCAAGGGAGTGTCTAGTGCCAATTTTACCATCCAAAACACAGTATTTTCAAAAAAGACAATTTCCTGCCATGCTAGACTTGCCATCATTTTTCTCATTTTCTATCAGCACTCAAACTGACCGACCAACTGCAGGAAGACAAAATAACCACTATAAAGTACCCCCATTCAATTCTGCAGTTGTATGGCAACAGTATGGACATATTAAGAATAATCCAACTACTAGTAGCTCACCTTCTTAATTTTTCAACCCAGTTCTTAATTGTAAATATCCATTTAATTGCAATGTATCCTAGCTACATCACATGTGTTACTCTACCCACTGAAATATTTCCCTTTCCAGTTTAATGACACCTTTTCTTGCAGCACCAGTCATTAATTATGATACTGACATATTGTTGAACCAGCCTCCTCCCCACGGCCTTCCTATTACTCCTCAAAATACATGGTGGTGGTGGTTTTTTCACAGAAGCAGAAGAAAAAATGGGTGCAATCAAAACTGATAATAACCCTAGTTCAAATTCCCTCCACATTTTCATTCAATCCATGAAACAAATAAAAACCAAGATTAGGTTGCAGAGTATGATGAGCAACAGCACACCCCTTCAGCTGCAGTTCTTTTTCACACACATCCATGCATACTAATATCTTCAAATGTGATGCTGGGAGTTGGAGGCAATTACTGCTGCGAGGCATTTGTAAGATGTCAGTCATATCAGAGCAAACACCATGACAGTCAAATCCAAAATGTACATTTCAGCAAATCAAATATTTAGTCACATGAACTGCAGATGTCAAAAAAGAAAAAAAGAAGAAGTGGGGGGGGGAGGGGCGGGGAGATACACAGCAAGCCTCAATGTGGACTGTTTTCTGAACACTTTTATAGGACAAGCTAATCAGGTCAGCTTGAAATAAACACAGAAGAATGCTACTAGCATCACAAAATAAGTTCTCCTGTTAGTGAAACATGAGAAAACTATGTATAGGTAGCCATAGGTTTAACCCAAACCATCTCTACCTGACATTAGCCTTATTGTATCTGTGATATACTATGGGTGCTATAGTTCAATGTGGTCTATAAGTGCCTGTACATTATTCGATTTATCTGCTAAATTGGGGAAAAGATGTTCAGCCCATCTGTTTTACTCACTAGGAGCTCTGTTTTGTTTGGATCAGCTTCAGTGTTCTCTGTCACCCAGGAAAGAGGTGGTGACATCACACTCTAATTCCCTAGACAACCTCCCTCATCTAAGGGATCACCCACTTCTGCTTGCCCTGTGCCTAGAAAGCATGGGTCCAAGCAGTTTTCTGGAACTTCTACTTAGGAGCACCTCTGTACTAGGAATGACCCCAAATGCACCTACTGCCTCTACACCAACTATAGCACCTAGATTGCAATGGATGAGAGTTTTTTTTTCTACAAAGTGTCTTGTAAACTGTTCACCTACTGGTCCTCCTAACCACCTTGTGGAGCAAGACACAACAGCATTCTGACCACTCAGAACAACTCCACGGAATGATTCTAGTCTACACAGATGCAGAAGATGGAGGGAAACAATGCTTTGTTGCTACTATCACTGCCATGTATACAGTAGTCTAGGCCATGCTCAGTTAGACTCTTCTGTCAACAGCACTGTAGTCACACCACTGTCGTGTCATTGCCTGCAGGTCCTCAGAAAACCGGACAACCGCTTTGGCTCCATCAAGTGGCAGAAGACACCTGGGGTGATCATGTCAACTGCCCTAAATATGTAGAGACTCATTGTGCTGTTTCACTCTGTTCCTGCTCACATACTCATCTTCTCTACCACTGAAGCATTCCAAGACTGAACATTGATCCCGATAGCAGGAATTGAGGCACAGCCATAGCCAGATGCTCATGTAACATGGGTGGGTGAAGCAACAGAAATAAAGTCCTTGGAAAGGAAGTTTGATAAATGTTTCTTTTCATCCAGACAAGCAAGCCAGGACCTGGGCTTTGTGGAAGATGAATTCCCCTACCCTCCCAAGTTCTGGTTTCAGTAAGGAGATAAAAGAAGGCAATTAAGTCGGCTTGTTATTTCTCATGCCACACAATCACTATGCAAGCTCTTGGTGGGATGGGGGTGGGGAGTGTGGGCATGTAAAAAAGAAGCCAAAATTAAAGCAGACAAGTGCTGGCACTTGATGTCAGCATTTGGTCTATGCTAGTTCTCATATACAATATGACACCTGACATAGTAGTAGTAGTAGTAGTAGTAGTAGTAATTTTATTATTTATGCCCTGCCCATCTGGTTGGGTTTACCCAGAAACTCTTGGTGACTTACAGCATATATAAAAACATAGTAAAACATCAAACATTAATTGCATCTGATTGCATCAAACACACAGAGCTTAAGCTAATTATTTATTAGGGTTACTACTCTATTAGTACTCTAGCATTATATGTGTGTATATGCACACACACTATATATATATATACATATATAGAGAGAGAGAGACTGTGTGTGTGTAATCATATTCACTAGTACAGGGGTGTCAAACTCAAATTCATCGGGGGCCGCATCAGCAGTTTGGTCACCCTCAAAGGGCTGGTTGTATCTGTTGGACTATGTAAAGGACATGTAAAGTGGAGGTTTCCTGTGTAGAACGGCCGGCTCTGCTAGAGGGCAGACATTCTCTGGCTTGTAGGCTGCCGCGCATGCGCTGAAGAGGCGGCTTTCTTGTGTCAAAAAAAAAAGCGAGAATAAACAGTGAAGGCTGGCGGCCGGCGGCAGCTACACGGGCCACATGACGAGGTCTGGCGGGCCGCATTCGGCCTGCGGGCCTTGTGTTTGACACCCGTGCACTAGTAGATCTGTTTAATAAAACAATAATGTTACAACTCCACTTAAGTTGAATAATTAATTTGAGAGTGTCTGTATGCCCCCAAAAATCTATAGGTATTTTGTTACATAATCAAACTGTTGACACATTTTCACAAAACTTTACATATCATCAAGCTCTCAGCCCTGCAGATGAATCAAAATACTCTCTTGGTCATGGCTCTGTGTTCCTACTCGCCGCAAGTGTGCCACTGCTGTTTAGAGAGTGTGATGAACCCCAGCCTTCTTCCTAAACCTGGGAGCTGCAGAATGATGATGCAACATCCCCAATTGTTCAATGAAACATGCTGCCATCCTCAGCTCCACAGGTGGGAAGAGAGTATCCCAGGGCTGCATAGCCAAACAGACAAGCCTGCTGCTGCCATTCCCTTGCACCCACCCTCAAGTTTGGAACTAGACAAGAGCAGGGGTTTTTTCTCCAATCTTGCACAGAAGCACAGCCAGGATCCCAGTAATTTTTGGCCTGGCTACCAAGGTCAGTCAAGTCTTGGGGATCTTTGACAATGATCTACAGTGGGCATGGGAAACCTGTGGCTCTGCATAGGCTGTTGGGCTACAACTCCTATCATCCCTGAGCACTGACTATGCTGATGGAAATTATAGAGTCCAACAGGATCTGGAGTGTTACAGATTTCCCATGGTTGGCCTACAGGTTTAAGAGTTGACTAGTCTCTGGGATAGACAAACAAATAAATAAATGACACTTTATTTTATTCAAATATCAAAAGGCTTTTTGTTTAAACTCAAGAGAAAGTAGTTTGCCAAGTTTACACCGCCTTCATAGGCCACTTAGCTTACAAAAAAACAAGAAAGGGATGCAAAGGTATCATTTGGTCTAAATTTAAACTTTCACAGGCTCTACAACTGTTTCAACAACACTTTAAAAAAGTAATTTTCAAGGAGAACTGTATGGGATCAGCCCACAAAACTTGCAAACCAGCAGCAAGCTGTATCCTTGAACTAACGCAACCCTCCTTGATCTTTTCAAAGTCAGCTGTAATTATAATCTAATATAATGAATCCTATTCACAGACCCACAGCAGGTAACAGAAGGGCTTTTGCACTGCCACGTTAATTGCAATTGTTAATGATTAAAAGTTAATAGGTACAAAGGCAAAAACACAGAAGTTTCATTCTAGTCTACCTGCCGCAGTGGTGTGTAATATTTTTCCAACCACACACAATTTTACTGGCAAGCTGCCACTGTTTCAGCCCCTCACACCTATTTCCCCTGCAGTCGACCGCAGAGAGAGTTCTCTGGATGGTGGTTGAGGCCGCAGCATGTGTCTCTTCTGCTCTGAAGGGGAAGGGCTGTAGCTCAGTGGTGGAGCATCTGCAGAAGTTAAATCCCTGGCATCTCCAGACAGAAATGTGAGAGAATCCTGGAGAGTCATTGCCTGTTAGTGTAGACAACATTGAGCTAGATGGACCAATGGTCTAATTCTGTGTAAGGCAGCTTCCTATGTTTCTATGAAGTCCCAGGACAGTTAGACTGGTAGTTAGAGCAGACTGCTGTGGGAGGGATGGAGGAAGTAAGCCTCAGGCTGGTTTTCCCTTTGCCATTATATTCTTTCTGAGAGGCATAGGGTGCAGCCTTCCATTGACCTACGCTTCCCTGGCCAATGACAGAGAACAGAATGCTTTCCATAAAGTCAAAATGAATATACAGTGGTACCTCGGGTTACATACGCTTCAGGTTACAGACTCCGCTAACCCAGAAATAGTGCTTCAGGTTAAGAACTTTGCTGCAGGATGAGAACAGAAATCAGGCTCCGGCGGCACGGCAGCAGCAGGAGGCCCTATTAGCTAAAGTGGTGCTTCAGGTTAAGAACAATTGCAGGTTAAGTACGGACTTCCAGAACGAATTAAGTACTTAACCTGAGGTACCACTGTACTAAATCAGAACCCACTCAATTTATAGCATCAGCACATTTTTCCAGTTCCAAATATTCCGGAAGACCTACATTACTAACCTTAATACTAGTCAGTTTTTATCATTTTCCACTACAAGAAATGAGAACAGCAGAGTCCTAACCATGTCTATTCAGAAATATGTTCTATTGAATCCAGTGGGTTTTACTCCCAGGTAAGTGGCTAAAGGATTGCAAGCTAAATCATCAGGAAAATCAATGATACCTTCATAGGGAGGATAATCTCCAGGACAGTCCATCTAAGGATAATTGCACAAATGCAATAAAAAGGCACTCATGTTGTGAAATTATGAAACAAGTCTTCTCCCAGTAACCAAGAGGCATTTCACATCTATGTCCAACATGCTCCCCACAGGGATTCCAACCCAGATCAACACCTCCAGTGGAAGATGCACTGTCAAACGGGAAATTAAAAATAGTATTCACAACATGTGATTCTAATCATACAATAACTTCTCCTAGAGATGTTGGGGGAGGGGTTGCAGTGATTTTGGCATAATTTTCCTTCCAGCCACTGCATACTTTATGTCATCCTCTTTATTGCTGAAGCAATTATGCTTCAACTGCTGCTGTTACATTTGGATGAGGTTTGACAGATGAAATGCTGTTAAAATTAGAGATTCCTCATGCTCCCTTCATAACAATGCACCGAAGGATCTGTTAGCTAAAACTCTGATGCCTGCCTGCCCGCCTCCCCCCTCGCTCTTGCTTGCTCTCTCTCTCTCTCTCTCTCTCTCTCTCTCTCTCTCTCTCACACACACACACACACACAGTGATTACTAACTTTAGTAGGCGAGGAAACTGCTTAAAAACCAAACATACTGAATCCTGTAGAAACTAAAGACTAACTGGAGAGTTGCCCCACCCACCTGTCAAAGTTGACCTGCGGGGTGGGGATCAACAACATCTGGTCTGTCAGGCCAAAATGGTTCCCTGCCTCTGACACAGGAACATTAGAAATTGCCTTATATCAAGTAAGACCATCAGTCCATCTGACCCTGACTGATGGTGACTCTTCAGGGTAGCAAGGTTGAGTTTTCACCAGTCCTACCTGGAGACGGCAGGGGAAATCTGGAACCTTACTGAACCTAAAGCTCTTCCCTTCTGAAATGCGTAACCCAAAAAAACATCTGGACACATACAGCAAGAAAATGGAATTGAACCAATAATCATTTATTAGATTACCACACTACATTTATGGATGAGGACTGTGCTAAGGAGATAATGTACTCCAGTTAATAATAAAATAATAATAATAATAATAATAATAATAATTTATTATTTATACCCCACCCATCTGGCTGGGCCTCCCCAGCCACTCTGGGCGGCTTCCATAGAAAGCAAAAATAAAATATCACACGTTAAAAACATCCCTGAACAGGGCTGCCTTAAGATGTCTTCTGAATGTCAGGTAGTTGTTTATCGCTTTGACATCTGCTGGAAGGGCGTTCCACAGGGCGGGTGCCACTACCGAGAAGGCCCTCTCCTGGTTCCCTGTAGCTTTGCTTCTCGCAATGAGGGAACCGCCAGAAGGCCCTCGGCGCTGGACCTCAGCGTGCGGGCAGAACGATGGGGGTGGAGACGCTTCTTCAGGACCGAGGCTGTTTAGGGCTTTAAAGGTCAGCACCAACACTTTGAATTGTGCTCGGAAACATACTGGGAGCCAATGTAGGTCTTTCAAGACCAGTGTTATATGCTTTCGGCGGCCGCCCCCAGTCACCAGTCTAGCTGCCGCATTCTGGATTAGTTGTAGTTTCCGAGTCAGCTTCAAAGGTAGCCCCACATAGAGCGCATTGCAGTAGTCCAAGCGGGAGCATGCACCACTCTGGCGAGACAGTCCGCAGGCAGATAGGGTCTCAGCCTACGTACCAGATGGAGCTGGTAAACAGCTGCCCTGGACACAGAGTTAACCTGTGCCTCCATGGACAGCTGTGAGTCCAAAATGACTCCCAGGCTGCACACCTGGTCCTTCAGGGGCACAGTTACCCCATTCAGGACCAGGGAATCCTCCACACCTGCCCGCCTCCTGCCCCCCCAAAACAGTACTTCTGTCTTGTCAGGATTCAACCTCAATCTGTTAGCCGCTATCCATCCTCCAACCGCCTCCAGACACTCACACAGGACCTTCACCGCCTTCACTGGTTCTGATTTAAAAGAGAGGTAGAGCTGGGTATCATCTGCATACTGATGAACACCCAGCCCAAACCTCCTGATGATCTCTCCCAGCGGCTGCATGTAAATGTTGAAAAGCATGGGGGAGAGGACAGAACCCTGAGGCACCCCACAAGTGAGAGCCCAGGGGTCTGAACACTCATCCCCCACTCATCCCCCACCACCACGGCCCAGGAGGAAGGAGCGGAACCACTGTATGACAGTGCCCCCAGCTCCCAGCCCCTCAAGACGGTCCAGAAGGATGTTATGGTCGATGGTATCAAACACCGCTGAGAGATCCAGCAGAACTAGGAAACAGCTCTCACCTTTGTCCCTAGCCCGCCGGAGATCATCAACCAGTGCGACCAAGGCAGTTTCAGTCCCATGAGGAGGCCTGAATCCCAACTGGAAGGGATCCAAATGGTCCGCTTCTTCCAGGCGTGCCTGGAGTTGTTCAGCAACCACTTGCTCAATCACCTTGCCCAAGAATGGAAGATTTGAGACTGGGCGATAATTGGCCATCGTGGCCGCATCTAAAGATGGTTTTTTAAGAAGCGGTTTCTGAAAAAGGAGCCAACCTAGCTTCCTCTCAGTGTTTTAGCCAATGAGTGAATTCAGTACTATGATTGATAAGTGAGTTAGTTGTTTGGACACCAGGCAATATGCATCCCTGAGTTCCTACAGAGCTGTGTGTTTTCTCCATAGTTTGCCCTTCCTTTTTTCCTAACACCCAGGGTTCATCTTTTCTTGTGGTGGGTTCATGAGATCAGCTACTCCCTAGATCAGTGCTTCTCACCTGGAACACATGCCCCCCCAAGGGGGGGCATATGCAGATCTTGGGACAAGGGGCATGTTTCCAAAAATATGCACAAAATAACTTAAAAATTAAACATCATTATATTTCAAGCTATTTGAATGTTTAAAAAATGATTATGGGAACCAGGATTTAAGTGCATGTGGAATTTTTACATTGGTTTAAAAAGGCAGAGAAACACTGCCCTAGACATTATTTTTTGCAAATACTACTACACAGTAGGTGTGGGTGGATGTTAAGAATCCCCTTCCCAAATGGCAATTGCAAAATGTGAAACTTTTGCAAAGCAGCTTGGCCACTTGCTATGTAAACCCTAAAGCCAGGAGCCCATTAAAATTCATTGTATGGTTAACTTACAGTACAATGGCACACGTATCTACTCAGATGCAAGCCTCTCTGTGTTTATTGGGGCTTGCTACAGTATGGCAGCCTATGCTTCAGTTTAGGGTTGGCATGGGAAAAACAGGGTTCCTGTGCTTTTAACAGCTGTTATCTCCACTATCAGGACAAGCAGAACACAGCTAACTTCCCATGGAAAGCATGATGTTGGGGATGGGGAGGGAAGCAGCAATGACTACGCTCTCTAACTCCCACTCAGCCATGAAGTTCACTGGGTGACCTTGGGCCAGTCAACATCTCTTAGCCTAACCTGCCTCACAGGGTTGTTGTGAGGATGAAATGGGGAGGACGACCATGTACACCACCTTAAGATCCTTGGAAGTTAAAGGTGTTATATAAATGCAATAAATAAAATGAAATTGTGACCAGAACTAGTTTTGCCCAGTAAATTGCCAGAGTAAGGGTAGCAGATGGAGCTAACACATAAGCTTGTCTGAAAACAAATATTTTTTTCTCTCCTCATTGTATTATGACAATGCAATTAAAAGAGGCAGGAATATGATTGTCCAAAACCATGTGAAGTTGGAACCATGATTGAAAAAATGTGAAAATCTATTTTCCCTAATTTGGCAAACAAGCATAGTCTTGTTGCATGCAATGTTTCTCATTAATCTTTAACTTGAAGAAGTGGTTTTGTTATTTACAATGGGAGACTAAAACGCAACATTTCAAACAATTGTCTGCTAAGTATAACATTTGTATCCTGCTGTATAAATCGCTCTCTTTCTCGAAGAGATATTTTTCAAGTGCTGATAAAGTCACTGGATGACTTTTTAATCCTTTTCAACTACAAGGCCACTTGGATGATTTTCTACACTTGAGGTGATGAATGAGCAGAACCATATGAAGATACTCAAAGGCTTTTAAAAACTTCTTTCAGAGAATCCTCTATAAAAAAAAGAAGTATCGTTCTTAATCATTTCTATACCATTTCTAAGCATATGAAGCACTTTCCAACTCTTACTCAGAGTCCTGTAGGGCAGTTTAACTTGAGAAACTTGCCCAAGCCAACCCACAACCTCACTTGGTTATCGGTTTACAACAAATCATGCACCTGTTATTCTTTCAATGTATAATCTGCATACCACTCTGAAAGAAAAACATAAATTTTGGAAAATCACATTTTCCAAATATTTCCAGTTGTTGGAAAATGAAAATGCTTTGTTCCAGATCCGAGGATGGTAACATGCCTGGAGTTGGGCAAGTACCACTGGGGACTTATACTACTCATAACAAAGGGGTCCTAGTCTGATGCAGTTTTACACATCCCAGTTTAAACTGAATGCAGTCCTTTATGCAGCAATGAAAGCAGCAGAAATGAAGGTCATGTGTTACTCTAGTTTGCTCAGATCTGTCATCCCTGCAGTGGGGACTGCCTTAAATCAAGCACTGTTTGCACATTTTGAAAGGCGAGTGGGGCAACCTGTGTGTTAATAATGTGATATCATAGTGACATGTGATTGACGGGAGGATAGTTGTAACATAAAAATTCTCTAACATCCTGAATTTCAGAATAGGGCCTATAATCATATAATACCATATAAGCTGAGAACATGATTGCATAAATACAATGCATAACAAATGTATCGTTATGGGTTAGTGGGGGAACAGGGACCCCCCAGATCCCTGGGTGCCATATTTCCCCCTCTAGATTCTTGGGTACTGGGGTTTAATCAAAGCTGGTATGCTGAACTGGTTTTTCTGCCAGACAGAGGTGCGGAGAGAGAGCGATGATAGTTCTGCCATTAAGCCATCCACAAGAAGAAAAAAACCTACACGAAACAAAGGGAAAGGTTTCCAGGGCAATGTGGGTGTGGTGTCACAGAGGAAAATTGTCACAGAAGGTGGGAATTGCTTGGCAAGGGGTTTTCTGGGAAGGGGGAAGGAGGTGCCAGAACTCCAGGCACAGGTCATGTGGGGCAGAACGATTTTGGCAGGCTGGGACAGAGCCACAGGAATGGTGGGTGGGATGCCTTGGACTCCAATGCTGTGCTGCTGTGGGGAGCAAGACCCTCTTGAGATATAATGCTGTGAACTCACTTCTTCCACCTAGACCCAGGTGTATATAGGTGTAAAGTAAACCATATATTTTAAAACACTACATTCTCTGATGTGCCCGAATTCCCAATGGAAACATGACCCTGAGTAAGCGCCTAGAACCACCTGGAATCTTGCTACCTACCTCCTGGCAGAGATTGCGGGGTGGCGCACAACCTCTGTAACAATATATTTTCATGATAAACAACTCAAAGAATATGTATTAGCAATTATCTTTGACCAGAGTCTTTATAAACATATACAGATGTGTAAAAAGCATTTCATACTGTGAAAGGTTTTTTGTTTAAAAAAAAGATCAAACAGAAGTTCTTGTTTATTTTAGTATATCAGGTCAATGCACACTGTAATACAATTCTAACTCATCAAAGTTTGTGGTTCTCATGCTTCTTCATTTGCAAACTTTAACTGTGGATGCTCAAGCAGAGTCGCAGAAAACTTGCATTCCACTCTTTGTCATTCCGCACACATGTAACATACAGCAGTAACATACCAAAAACTTTAGATATACCTCACCCTAAAAAAAATTATTCAAAACAAAGTCAACTTTATGCAAACTATTGTATCATTCTAAAGCTTCAAGCAATTCTCAAGTCACAAGGATACATTTAAAGTAGGAAAGGAGGCCTTGAGGTTAATATTTTTGCCTTAAACTCTTCTCTCTCTCTCTCTCTCTCACACACACACACACACACACACACACAAAACCAAGGCATTTATGCCACAAGCAAAAAGCATGGGCATCACAATCTGGGTACACAGAGCAAATTGTTCCATATTGCTCAAACAAGTGTGCCAAATGTACCCTGCTGTCAGCATTTGAATTCCCAAGTGCCAGGAGACCAAAATAGAAGCAGCAGTCTGTCCACCAACACTTGAACACTGGGCACACACGCCAGAAACTTCCCAGGCCAGCAATGGTTTGTCCATGTGAATAACCAAAAGGTAGATATCTAATCATGAACTCATAGGTCTCCTGTGGCTTTCAAAAGTCACTTTTTAACATCTAAGTAGGACTTTATGGTACACAAACATCCGTAGTTGCTCTTCAGTGGCATCTCTAGCATTATGGGCTGAAGGTTGGAGGCCCCCTGATCAAAGGTTGAATAAAGAAGGGAGGCATACAATTAAATACAATTGCATCATGTTTGTTTGTTTTGGTACTTCAGACTCAGGAAGCAGGAGGGAACCATGCAGAACAAGTCAGGTAATGACTCCAGCTGGGATGCAGTCAGATAATTCTCTCCTTCCCCCAACATAGCCATATCTGTATGTCAGAGATGATGGGCTGCTGGTCTCTCAGCCCAAGCTTAAGCAGCTGTGTCTTTCTGCAAAGGTGCAACTGTTGTATTTGGGGCTCAGACAAACTGCCCAACAGCTGCACAGTCAGAAGGTTGGAATCCATCTGTCTCAGGAGACAAAATGGAAGAGTGCATCTTCGGGGGTCAAGTCAAATTGTTGAGTTACAGAGCCTGCTGTGGCTGTAAAGACCAATATCGCTGCTTTTCCACACACATGCAACATCAGGCTCAAAGTGGCTTACAACAAAGAAACAGGGATGCATTTCAAAGAAACGCTACAAAAATTTCACAACAACGTAGCAAAACAATAACATTGCAACAATTTTATAACATAGCAAAACAATAACAAAATCATAGCATAGGAAAGCAATAGGATTGTGTGCTGTCTTTTTCAAAAACTATGGGTTCAAGAACTTATGCTAATACATCTTAATTTTTAAATGAGACGTGCTGAGGCTTACTTAGTCTGAAGCCCATATTTCTTTCATATGGAAGTTATTGTTCCATCATTGCATACAGTAAGATAGTAGCTGCTTTTCATTGGTAGGAATTTTGTACATGATTAAAAGCACTTATAAGGGACGTGGGTGGCGCTGTGGGCTAAAGCCTCAGTGCCTAGGGCTTGCCGATCGAAAGGTTGGCGGTTCGAATCCCCGCGGTGGGGTGCGCTCCCGCTGTTCGGTCCCAGCGCCTGCCAACCTAGCAGTTCGAAAGCACCTCTGGGTGTAAGTAGATAAATAGGGACCGCTTACTAGCGGGAAGGTAAACGGCGTTTCCGTGTGCGGCTCTGGCTCGCCAGAGCAGCGATGTCACGCTGGCCACGTGACCCGGAAGTGTCTTCGGACAGCGCTGGCCCCCGGCCTCTTGAGTGAGATGGGCGCACAACCCTAGAGTCTGTCAAGACTGGCCCGTACGGGCAGGGGTACCTTTACCTTTTTAAAAGCACTTATTCCTGAACAAGTCAGGGGGAAAGATGCAAGCTTAAACACTAAAACCCAACCAACTTCAAAAGACACAAGCTTACTGATCTTCCTCCAACAGTTTACATGGGGGTATATTTTATCCTCAGTATAACCCTGTTAGGTTAAGTTGTGCTGAAACTTGCACAAAGTTACCCAGTGAGCTTCAGAATACAGTAGGATATAAAGCTGGATTTCTTACATCCAAAGCCACTGAAATCAGTGGAACTTACTTATAGGTAACTGATATTGTAATTAAGCTGTAAAACCATACTCTGGGATTAATCATGATACACTGAAAATAGGTGGGAAATTTAGCATAACTAATTGAAGTTTAGCAATTTTTTCCTAGATGCTTTCATCTTCTGTTCAGAATGTTTTTAAATAACAATTGTCAGAAGATCCTTGCAGTGCAAATCTAATCAGATTAACTTCATAATCACTTGTAGTACAGATTTAAAATATATGTGTGAGCAAGTATGACACTTCCCTGTGGAAACAGCACACAACCATGTTTTATTCACAAAAAGTTTACAGATTTACAAGCGATGCAAGTTTATGTGACATCATTTTTCAGAATACAGAATACCTGGAATCACATTGTATCAACTATGCAGAATATGCACTGGCTTTCTATAACATATCAAAATACAATTCCAACTACAAAGTTTAACCTACACTGAACTAAGAAACTCGGAACCCTTCTAGAGAGGCAGTTTTATCATGTGATCTTCTATAGATTGTGTGCTTACTTTTTTCATACAAAAGTTAGCACATCATCAAAGATGCACTATCCCACTTCTAGATCATTCCCACCTTTCCCCATTAGAATTTATTTCTTGAACGCTTATGCCAATTTACTTAGATGTCTTGTTAAGAGTGTCTGCATTGTATTTCACAAAAGCTACACTGAAGTACTGTATTTTATTATTACATGTGTATACTGCCCTTCATCCAAAGATCAGAGCTGTTCACAACATAAAAATACAAAATGAGAACACAGAATATCTAATAAAACAAATATAAATACAAACCAATAATCTCCTCACAAACACATTTAAAAGGCCATTGGACATTAATCAGCCCAAGGCCTGGTTAGAGAGAAGCGTTTTTGTATGGCGCCAAAAGATATGTAAGGAAGGCGCCAGGCAAGCCTCCCTGGGGAAAGCATTCCACAAACAGGGAGCCACTGCATAAAAGACCCATTCCCATGTTGCCACCTTCCAGACCTCTTGTGGAGGTGGCACACAAAGAAGGGCCTCAGCTGATGATTGCTGAATCTGGGTTGAGGGTCTGTAATTCATGTGGGGAGAGATGGCCTTTGAGGTACTGGAGGAGTAAAGGACACTGTATTCAAGTGCATAGGATTGCATCCTATTCTTATTCTTACACAGGATTGTATCCTTACATTTAACACAACATACAATTCTCTTCATTTTTATTTTTTAAAACCTACCTAAGTATCCAAGGACAAAAGCAAACATATTGTCTTCCTATGCAAGAACTTTGAATTGAGCAATTTAGAGTGGGAAAGCAGGGGGTGGGTGGGATGATTAACCCATTTCCAACTCACGACATGGTTTTAAAATTATGGGTAAACTCCTGTAACAATACACAATGCACAAATTAATCTGCCAACATTTGGGGGACTAGAAAATAGAAACCATATGCAAACCAGAAGCTTCTATCAAAATGCAACCGAGTATTTTCATTTAATGAAGAAAACAGAGAATGCATCACCTTGTCCAGATGGAAAAGGGAGACAGAGATGGATGTCACCCACATAATGATGAAAACCCACACCAAACCTCAAAATGACCTCATTCACTGGTTTCATCTAGATATTAAGCAACATGGTACAGATCAAGGGCTCTAAGAGGAGGAACAACAATATCTCAGATTAACCTTCTAGAAACTCTCAGCAAAGTAGGTACTGAATTTCAAAGTATGGTACCCCTACCCTATTCCAGAAGATACTGAATTTCAAAGTACAGTACTCCTACCCTATTCCAGAAGGACACCATAGTTTAAGGATCAAAACCATGAAAGATTCAGGGAAATCAACAGGATTACATCAGCCCAGAGTCCCTGTGCTCAGCAGCGCTCAAAGACACCATATTATTTACTGTATTTTTCGCCCTATAGGACGCACTTTTTCCCCTCCAAAAATGAAGGGGAAATCTGGGTGCGTCCTATGGGGCGAATGCAGGCTTCGCGGACCTCTCCGCAAACAGCAGGAGCGCTCCCGCTGCTTGCGGAGAGGTGCCTGCATGCTGAAGCCTGCGCGCGCTGAGCTCAGCGCGTCCAGGCTTCGCGGACCTCTCCGCCAGCAGCGGGAGCGCTCCCGCTGCTGGCGGAGAGCTGCCTGCATGCTGAAGCCTGCGCGCGCTGAGCTCAGCGCGTCCAGGCTTCGCGGACCTCTCCGCCAGCAGCGGGAGCGCTCCCGCTGCTGGCGGAGAGGTGCCTGCATGCTGAAGCCTGCGAGCGCTGAGCTCAGCGCGTCCAGGCTTCGCGGACCTCTCCGCCAGCAGCGGGAGTGCTCCCGCTGCTGGCGGAGAGCTGCCTGCATGCTGAAGCCTGCGCGCGCTGAGCTCAGCGCGTCCAGGCTTCGCGGACCTCTCCGCCAGCAGCGGGAGCGCTCCCGCTGCTGGCGGAGAGGTGCCTGCATGCTGAAGCCTGCGCGCGCTGAGCTCAGCGCGTCCAGGCTTCGCGGACCTCTCCGCCAGCAGCGGGAGCGCTCCCGCTGCTGGCGGAGAGGTGCCTGCATGCGGAAGCCTGCGCGCGCTGAGCTCAGCGCGTCCAGGCTTCGCGGACCTCTCCGCCAGCAGCGGGAGCGCTCCCGCTGCTGGCGGAGAGGTGCCTGCATGCTGAAGCCTGCGCGCGCTGAGCTCAGCGCGTCCAGGCTTCACGGACCTCTCCGCTAGCAGCGGGAGCCAGCACTGGGCTCCCACGGCTTGCAGAGAGCTGCCTGTTTGGGGGCTGGGGTCGGGGGAAGCTCAGGCTTCCCCAACCCCGCGCCTGGGGGGGAAATAATTTTTTTCCTTTATTTCCCCCCAAAAAAACTAGGTGCGCCTTATGGGACGGTGCGTCCTATAGGGCGAAAAATACGGTAATTCTAAATGTATACCTTTTGCACAAGGCTCCATTTTATTAATCTCATGGTTCTAGCAAAATACAAAGCAGATCCCACAAGCCTTAAGCATGTCCTCCTCTGCTTCCTAGAACCAGTCAGTCACAAGATTTTGGATTTTTCCAAAATCACAAATTAAATACAAAATATAGTAGCTGCATACTTTGGTTCCAAAGTAGGTAACGATTTCTATCCAGTGTTACAGCATCTTTGTCTTCAGCGGTTCTATAACTAGATAGTTCAGGCTGCTGACTAAGTGCTATTCAATTACCCTCATTATGCACAGAGGTCACCTGCCAATTCCCCAGGCTGAAATTCGGCACCAGCCCACTTGAAAGACTCCTGCCTACCTTCACATCCCTTTTGTCCAGGGCAGCCTGGGACCTGACACACTTATCATCACAGCCATTTGCACCAAGCTCAATTTGTCCCCCAAGAACAAGCTTTTCATAAGCATCAAAAAGCATGCTAAGCACACCGCAGGTGTCAGAACAAGAGAATGTGCTGTTTACCTTGCCTTCCCACAACTCCTATCACTTTACCACCTAGAAGGCAAAAACTTAGCCCTTTCTTTTCATAATGCCAGTAACTCTGCATTCCAGAGATGAGGACCAAAAAGGGGAGGCAGGACCTAGAGAAGCAGACTAAACACTGAAAACCAGTGTAGGACCAACTAGGGAAGAGTCATAGCTACTTGGTTCACCATCTGCTTTGCATGCAGGTTCAATCCCCAGTATCTCCAGATAGGACAGGCAGTGACTCCCTGTCCGATATCCTGGAGAATTAATGCCAGTCAGCTTCCTATGTTGCTCTGTGCCTGAGGGATGGTGCAAGTGCTCTTTCTCCAGTAGTTTGTGCTCTGCAGCCTCCCCAGGTGCTCACATGTCCTGAAAACTTCATAACAGCCTTGGCTGGGCTTTTCTGTAAGAGCAGGAAGCCATGGAGGCCATCTACCAAGCTCCTGACTGTCATTTCATTGTAATTTTTTAAAGTGAACTTTTAAAGAAATTAGTGAGTACCGGGGGGCGGGGGCGGGAGGAGCGATTGTCAAAGTCAAAGCAAAGACTTCTCTTAACTATGAAATCAGAGAGTGCACCAACCCCAGAAGTTTGGTATTAAGACTCTTTAGCTTCCCAGTCTTCAATTAAAGGAAAGGCAACATGAGGCAACTCTTCCCCTTTTTTAGATCAGTACGTACAGGCAGCTGGGAAGGTTGAAGAGCTCGGGATAAATGTTTCATGGAAAGGAACACACACAAACCACTTTGGCTACCTCGCCATGGTAAGGTGAGCTGAACCCTATACTCACACATCCCCCCAAAAATCTAAAGCACCTTGTGAATATGGCAGGAGAACAGGAACCTCTTTATGGAGGAAGCTTTCAATAAATTGGGATGACAGGTTTTGGCACAGTGATACCAAAAATCCCGCACCTTATATCCTGGATCCTGCTTGAGCCTTTTCAGGCAAAATCTTTCCAGTAGGAAAGAAAACGGGCAGCAAGTACACATAAGTTCCATATTTGTGCTGCTGCCATTTTCCCCTCCACAATCTAAAAAGTTTCAGTCTCCACCCTTCAGTTAAGAGAATCATCTGCATGTGGCTAGGAGGTGTCCCCTCCCAGCAAAATGTTAAAATCAAAACTCCAGAAAGCATGTGAAACTTGCATGACTGCTCCTTGGAACTGTGATTGCCTGGAACAAGAATATCTGTTTTCATCATACATCTATCTAACCAAACAGGATATTATGTTTTTAGGGCATCGTAACGATTTCCAATAGCTATTCCACAACTTTCCATGACTAGAAGTGCTTTGGCACCTTAGAGATTTTCAGGCTGTCATTATTTTTTTAATAGATATGCAGTCGGCACTGATTTGTTATGCAGCATTGGCATATCTTTCCTTGCAGTAGTGTTTCTGTTGCTCGATTTCACATTTCCCCAGTGTTCAAACCCACAACAGCTTGCTGCTAGAAAAACACAATTTAAACAGAAGGTCAAAAAACAACAGTACACAGACATCTCTTTCCTCACCCCACCATCCTGCAATTTCACATCAACCTTTTACTCGATTTTCTTTCTTTCCCCCTTTTCTCATTGCAGAGTATGCTGAAACACTAACTCAGCTCTGCTTCAAAAGTTGCAAACTATATATAGCTAGCTACCCACACAGACACCCCATCTACTTACAGGCAGTGTAGAATATTGGACAGAGCGTTGGGCTTTGATGTGGGAAGTCCCTGTTCAAACACTCACTCGGCCATGAAGGTCACTTGATGGCCTTGAGCAAATCACCACCGCTCAGTTTTACCGAATTGCTACAAAGGGACTGAGCTCTTTTTATCCTGCTCTGACTCCTAATAAAACAAACAAATAAATCTATGAAACAGGAAGAGAGTGTGTCAATTTAGGTCATGGCTAACATAGGTAAGAGTAAAATAAGGTGGGACATTGTCTGAGCATTGTATCTGACTGGCATATCCTCCCCCCCCCCCCCCACACACACACAGTGAGCTATACGAAATTGTACAATGCACTGGTCAAATCAGAGTATATAGGAACCTACTGTCCATTGCATATCCAACTTTCTGGTTTATTCAAGAAATATTAAAAAGGTGCATGTCGTAGACATAAGAATTTACTAAACTCTACAGTTTATTTTGTCTATAGACCAGATTTTCTTGTTCCTTTTGACATCCTGACACACTATCATTAGAGGGATATTAAAAAGAACAGCCGCACACATGAGAAATTAGAAATCCAGGACTTTTATTACTATTTGGCAGCATCATGACCTACCTCCCCCCCCCCCGCCCCTCCAAAAAAGAAGGTACAAAGGCAGAAATTTAGCAGGAAGGAAGCTGAACTATATAGGAAACAAATGACAGTTAGCACCAAGATGGCAAAAACTCAACCAACGGTGACATGTGAGTGTGCTGGTTTTGGCGCTCCCCTAGACTCCCTGATTTCTAGTGAGCCAAACTTTCATAGCCAACAGACTCCATCAGTTGCTGCCTTCTTGGTCCCTTTCACACACCTGAATATATGGTGTTGAAATTGGCTCATGCCGTAAGACTGTCTCTGAAGGTTTCCTGCGTGACTGCATGTCCTGAAGCAAACGCCATTATTTTCAAAGGGGGAAGAGTCAAGCCTACCAACAAAATAGCCTGGTGGCAGAACCATTCTGTTTTGCAATTTACAGTAAGGGAGGGTTGGCCCTAGATGAGAGACTACCTGGAAACCACATGTAAGGCACATACAGGTCTACTCGGTGGAAATGGTATAAATAACAATGAACACTCCACAAGTGTGCTGGTTGTGAGCTCTGACTAGTCTTTTCCTCAGTCAAGTGTATGCCTCACACATCTACAGATACACATCTCCCATTCAAACTTTGCAGCAGGGCTGGGGAACCTGTGGCGCGCCAGATATTTGCTGCACTACAACTCCCATCATCACTTACCATTGGCCATGCTTGCTGGGGCTGATGGGATTTGGAGTTCACCAGCCATGGAAGGACTGCAAGTTCCCTGCCTTGCTTTAAGGTATTCACTAGAAGACAGCAAATTGACTCATGCATGGGGAGGGGATATCAAAGTTTTGACACTGGAGGGGATGGGGTTAAAACAGGGCAGAGCACAATTAAGAAGTGTTGGGAGGTGGTAATAAGAAAAGGACATTGAAAGTGTGTGACAGCACTTTAAGGTCTGCAGCTCACTTGAGGAATGAGCAAGACTGCTGAAAAGTATAAAAATTCCACAACACCCATATTATCTATTTGCTTACAGAGAAGTAAAGCCCAGAAGTTCAAGGGGACTTTCATCTAGGTAAGCTGTAAACAGGATTGCAACTTAAAGCTGAACTGAGCAGTTCAGTGCTCACTTCTGAGCAGGCCCGCATAAAACTGAGTTATAAGGCTGCAATTCTAGGTACAGTACATTTATTCTCTGGCGGGGATGGATGGGGCTTGCTACGAGTAAACTTGTTCAGGATTGGGTGCCTAGCACCCTTCATTGCGGCCATCCTACCCTCCTCACCTTTCATCCTGGGGCTATTCCTTGCAGCCTGCCTCTCCCCTTAACCAAAAGGCCGGGTAAGCTCCCGTCCGCAAGGTCAGAGCTGGCATCCCACGTGCCCCAGCGCCGGCTTGCGGGCGTCGAATTGCTGGCCTGAGCTCAGCCTACCAAGCGTGCCGACTTTGTTTTGTTTTCTGGCTTGCAAAGTGGAAACTTTCCTTCCCCAGCGGGTCCTGCGGGGCCGGGTTGTTATTATTTAGACAGCTGCAGGGGAGCCCCTGCCTCAAAACGGCCCCTCCCCGTCTTCTTTCCAAACTCCCCCCTTTTTCAAAACCCTGGGGAGGAGATCGAGTGGGGAGCAGTACCTCTGTTAACTGGGGGGGGGGGGGAGGTTAAAAGAAACCGACCGCCGCGTGTAGCAATCGCAACCTTGCAGAGACGCAACGAGCACAAGTTGCAACGAAAAGTATAAGGAGGGCGGCGGGGGGGGGGGGAGAGGATGAGTTGATGGGTGAGTTGCAATGCAGTAACCCGCCCTGGGACCTTCGGGTCAATTAATTAATAGCAGACAAAGCGGTGGGGCTATAGTCACACGTGCATTTGAGACCACCATTGCCTTTCCAAAATAAATAGTAGGTCCCCGGGGTGTAACTTCTCTGAAACTAACGCTTTCTTGTCGCTTTACTCCGCCTCCCCCCAAAAAAACAAAACCCGTGTGGACAGCTGCCGGGGTAGGATCGGCAGGCATTCTGCACACGCTCAGAGGCACTCGATCCCAACAATCCAAAGGCTTGGGGGAGGGGGAGGCGAGAGACGGAGGGAGAAAGGAAAGAAGCACACCCACCCAACAGGAGGCTGCTCACCTTTTGGTCGACGATGGAGCAAGCCATTTCCCGGACATGGGCCAGACTGAACTCCCCCGAGGAGTCTTGCAGCAAGAGCACCGGCTCCCGGCTGAGGCCGATCTGGAGGTGGAAGGAGATGCCGCCGCCGCCGCTGCCCGGCTGCGAGGGGCTGGGCGGCCGGATGACCGGCGGGGCGCTCATCGACAACTTCCCGCAGCACGGAGGGAGGAAGAGGCAAAGAGGGGGAGAGAAAGAGGGAGAAAGTCAGGCGGAGTTTGCAACAGCAGGCCGGCAAAAGTTGGTTTCTGCAAAGTCCTCTCCGCTTCCCGGCTGAAAATGGCGGGGGTGGGGAGGGGTGGCGGCGTGAGGCGAAGGAAAGATGCCGAGGAGGAGGAGGAGGAGAGCGGCCAGGCGTGGTGGGGATGGCGCCGCCTCAGCGGCAGCAGCAGCTTCTCCCCCACCCTCCGACTCCCAAACGCGGAGTCCCTGAGGCGGCAGCGGCCACTGGGCGGTCAAGCGCGCTCTGAGGGGGAGAAGAGGATGGGCGGGAAAGCAGGCGCCAGAACCGCCGCCGCCACCACCCGGCGGCTTCAGGAGCAGCAGCAGCTCCGGCGGCGCCCGGGTGGCGGGGCAGGAGACGGGGCAGCGGCCCAGCTCCAGGGGGGCGGCCCGGCCTGCCAGGTGGCCCGAGGCTTAGTCGGCCCGCCGTTCCCTGAGGAGCCCGCACCGCCGTTTCTCTCCCGCGCGCGCCTTCCGCACCCCACCGCCGGCTGCTCTTGCCTGCGCTTCCCTTCCAAGCAAACTGGCGCAGCACAGGATCGGGCGCGTAACTTTAAGAGTCGCCCTTGCCTAGGCAGGCATCTAGCGCTGGTTAGCAGCCTTGCCCGTGGCCTAGCCGGATGTCACGGCCGGTTGCCAACTTCTGAGGGGGTTGCGGGGGGAGGTTGTCCCCTAGCGGGGCTCTTGGGGCTTTTAAGGGCTCTGTGGAAAGTCAAATTGAGCAGATGAAGCTGACCCTGGTAGGAAGGAGAAAACTTCACCTGTGGTGCTTTGGTCACTCTGGGTATCTGGTTGCTGTTCAAGAGCCCTAGTGTGGAAGAAGCTGACCACCCTATTTTCTTCCCTTTACTCTTCACCCAACTTCCTACATAGCTTTCTCATTCCATTTAATAATTAAAAAATAAATAAAGTTTCTCCCTAACACCCAAGCCTTCTTCTACGTCCTCCATACTGTGAGATTCCACTTGCAATGTTCCCATGCAATAGTTCCTAGAAAACATTTGGAGATAACATTTCGATTCTGGGTCCTTTTCCTCAGAGTTCAGTGGGACATGTTTTCATGCAGCAGGACTGCTACTGTGCCCACAGTTATGCTCCCGTCCTTTGCATGTCGATTGGAACTTGCTTCCACTTGCACTGGCAGTCAATCCATTCAATATTTATTTGGATGCAATTCCCAATGGGGCTTAATCCAGAGAAAGTGTATTTAATATTGCAAGCTTAGTCATCCCGCTGACCTGGGTGGACCCATTTCTTTACTACCTCTCTCTCACACACCTGGACTCAGTTCCTTATAGCTTTCTCCCTGTGACCCTTCATGATGTTCAGAGTGTGCCATCCCAAAGTCTAAAACCCTTCTTCAGCACCCCTGTGCCTTTCATTCCCAAGGCACTCAGGTCCATTGTTTATATACTTCTGCCTCAGCTCCTTTCCACCACCCAGCCATAAATAAGTATTTTCATTTTTTTAAAAAACCCTCAACTTTGCCTTCCTTCCACAATTCTTTGGACCCCTCTCAAGACTGAAGATTTTGCAGCCAGGCTCCCCTTGTCCCTTTAAATCAGCACTCTGTACCTTCAAAGCTGCCTTCATCCCAGCTGTAGCTGGTCCTTCCACCGCTGCTGCTGCTGTTCCTGTTGTATTAGTGAGAGATAACAGCAAGGCTAGCTGGGAGAGCCTGAAGAAACTCTGTGAATCCCTCCTGCTTTTGTGACTGCTTCTGGGCTGGGTTATGATTTGCATGTAAGTAGGAGCTTAAACCTGTCAGCCAACTCTTCCTAGCTGTCTCCATCCAGCAGAGTAGCAGTGAGTGGTGCCATCCCCCTTCTCCAAGAGCCAGTCACATGCTGATAAAGAGAGGGAGGAAGCTGTCACCACACAGAGCTATGGATCTATTTAGCTGACTGCTGTGTCTCTCATTTGAGCTGCTGCTGCTGCTCCTCAGTGATTTATTTGTGAGTGAAGAATAATCAGGGGGGAAATCCCACCCACCACCTGTCATTTTTCTATTTACCAAACATGAAAAAACATCCTATCTAGTGAATGTCGTTTACTAAGCAGAAGCTCTTTTACATCTCTTGGAGGAAAGAAGAGTTTGCCTTCCCGTCATTAGAGAAAATGCAAAACACATCTCTGTACTCCCATCTTCAAAGAATAAGACTCGAAGGAGTATGGAAACCTTTCGATTCATTACCCCAAAGTAAAGCACTGCCACTTTAACAGTCATTGCCTCTAGGGGAAAAAATCCTGGGAACTGTAGTTTGTTAAAGCTGCTTAAAGTTGTTAGGCGATCCCTCCCTGTTACCTTAAGAAACTATAGTTCCCATGATTCTTTGTGGGAAGCCATGGCAGTTAAAGTGATATGGTGTGTATGGTGTGGATCCCTCCATGCTCTTGTAGCACTTTAGAAACAAAACAAAAAAATTATAGCATAAGCTTTGGTGGGCTAAAGTCTACTTCCATTAGATGTGTTACATGTCACCCTATGAGCACCCTATATATCTGCCAACAAGAATTCATACATCAGATGAAGTGGTCTCCAGTCTATGAAAACATATGATAAATTTGTCGGTCTTTAAGATGCCCACAAGATTCTAAGCACAAAAAGGTCCTAGAATGATGCTGTATCTCATGTTCCAGTCCAGTGCTACATTGTACAAGCCAAAGCACAGCAATTGTTTTGAGAAATGGGTCACAATGAATCTATTTCCTCCAAGGGTGCCTGCAGCTGATCCACCACTAACCTCTCAAGTACCTTACCTTAAAGAGTGAGTATTTGTGACGAGCTGGTAGTTGTCAAATACCTCTGGGGCCAGGGGGACTTCTTCAGGAGTGGTCACACTATAGCCTCCTTCAAGGCACCAGACACCATCATGTCATGCAAAGATGGGCTAACACTCCTTCAACCCACCTAGCCAGCCACTGTCAGGTAGCTTGAATTAACCATGATGGGCAGGGGTCAAGAGAGCATATGGTGGGCTGAACTAGTTCAAGAACCTTGTCCATATCTTCAGAGTTCAGTTGAACCTGATCCCACAAGATCAGGCAAGATGTTGTGTTGGACACCTCACCAGGCCCTGTAATAATATGCAATTCTGTCCAATATGCACATTTTTGCAAAGCAATTTCCCCAAATGATCATTTTCAAAAACATATGCAGTTTATGCACACTTCACCCCAATATATGCATTTTTGTATGGATTATTTGGCTGTACAACTGCATTGCAAAATCTGATTACTGAGAATTTTCAAAGGATGGCTGGATTTCAATTTGTTAGAACAAAGCAACTGTGATCTACTTGGGAGGCAGTAAATTCATTCTAAACTATGTACAAGAAAAGTCTGCTTGCCTGTGGTCTCACACATACACACGTTAAAATGAGTTTCCTGTACAAACCCCATTGAAATGAACAAGAACTGGGAAGATCCTGTTCATTTAAGTATTCCTTATGCAGGAAAAATTCTTGGTGAACTGATTTGTTGGCTTCTGACATTAATGGTACCAAATTGCAATGGCTGCCTCTGGAGCATAGCACTCCAGAGCTTGCTCAAGCGAGCTGGTTATAAAGTTAATTGATGACGAGGCAGTGATTAATTTGTGCCTGTGTTTTGACTCCATCATCTTTGTTTGGGCAGCTGTTAATTAGACCCAAGCACAATAACTAACATATATTGGACCATCTACTCTGAGAAAGAGCTAACGAGGTTTTGAGATTCACAGGTTTTTGTTCGTTTGGGGAATAAGGTTTTTTTAACAATAAATAAAATATAAATTGTAGCTTTCAATATACTTCAAATTGTTCTCAGTTATATGCAGATAGGTATGGAGACAAATTAATTCAACAGAGAGCCCCAAGCATCTTGGGCTAACATGCTATTCTCTTGACTCAGGCTACAAAATTGTATGAGTGTAAAAATACCACAAGAAATTGTTTTTTAAATGTTTGCTGCAATAGGCGGGTAACCTAGTGAACTGTGCTAATTCCATTTCCATTTTATCTCAGTTTATTATGGTTTTCTTGAAAAACAAAGCATTAAAAAAAATGGTGTTCTTATTCAGGGGTTAGCTAACTCTGAGACATGTGAAAAGCAGGATATGTATTTTAACAATAATTAAAATAAAACTTCATCCTCCTTTGGTTTATTATTTTTTCCTCCCAAATCTCTATTTCAACGTTACAAAGCAATACTGCACAACATCTAGGGCAACCTCTAAAGTAGTATCATGATTATCTGGTTCTTTATATAATTTGTACAGCCTGTAATTCACAATCCATGCCCTTCCACACATGGCAGCTATTTGCACTGGGAAGAAAACTCCACTGGTGATGGTAGGAACCTGGCTCCCAATGCAGTTACTAGCTGTGGGATTGAGAGGTCCAGAATGGTTCTGCAGTGGGAGCAAAGGGTTAAAACCCTTCTTTTCCTGCATCATGCCACAGTCCTGATCAGAGTCCTTGTTAGGGGTCCTTCAGCAGCTATTTACTATTTATAAATCACATCTAGTTTGGTTTTTGAGACATGTTAGTCCTGATAGTTTTGCTGTGGCTGTGGAACAACACATCCTCTCCAGATGACCTGTTTACTGTATATTCATCCTGATTTGCATGCACAAAACTCACAGGAAGGTTGGACTCTGTCCCCTTGGTGCTGAGCATTCATTCAGATTTGTTTGCATGGAGGTTGTATTACAATGAGCATTCATCCGGATTTGCTTCAGTGATGGTTATATGTCTTCCTGTTAATCCAACACTTTTAATTTCTCTGTTGCACCAGGGTGACAGCATGTTTTAATCAGCTTTAATTGCACAGAACTAAATTTCAGGTGATCATTTGAATCCCTCCACAAAATACTGACACAGTCTGGAGAAAACCCTAATAAAATGATGGGGTAATAGGAGGGGGTAGTACCTCTGATGGGGGACATGTCGTGCTCCTTCTGGGATAGTTTGTTCACCTTTAGTCCCCACCTGTGGCTCCTCGAAGCTATCAGCATGCAACAGCAGCCACACCCAGGAAATGGCTTTGACTGGCTAGCTAAACAAGGTGAGGGTTGCCAATGGGTCTCATACCCTCTGTGAGTTAGGGGCTTCCCTTGCATGTGAAAGCAGGCCCTGGTGGATTGAGTGGAGAAGATCAACGGCGAGTGCAACAGTCAAGAAGGCGGTTTCTGCACATGCTGTAGAAGAAAGTGAAGGGCAGATGGGGCTTGTCAACCTGGGAAGGTAGCCCTTCCAGGAGAAGAAAAACTGATCTAGACCTCTACTGCTTTGCAATATATCTTTGGGAGAAGAAAAGGCTGAGGAGTAAACCCTACACAAATCTGGAATGGAGTTCCTAAGACAGTTGGATGGTGCCATCTGGCAACTCCAAACATATTGCTGCGCTTTCCTTTGGATCACATCAGTGAGGCCAAGAAGGGTGTCTTGTCATCTGGGCATCCCAGGACCTCCATACACACTCCACAGACTTTTGCCTTGGGGAGGTCACTTTGGTGTCACTAGCACAGTGATTTGGCTTTGCCCCAGAGGCACACTCCATTGTCTCTCGAGACAGACAGATGCCAACAACAACGCGATCAAAGCAAAATATATTTTTTTTCCCGTGTGAAGAACTCCATAGCTATTATTACAGGTGCCTGTGACCATCCATCATCTGTCCATTTGGGCTTCCCACCAAGGCACTTTGCAACCTCAAAGAATTACTATAAATGATCAAAGGGAAATAGTTACTACAGTACCACGAATTCAAAGGAAGCAATGCTTAATGTCTGTGTTTTAGCTCTCAACACCATAGGAATTAACCCTAATAACAGTTTGAACTAGAAAATGATACTCAAGTGAGCACTAACATTTCCTCAGAGGGTTCTGGGAGCAAGCATAGACAGCAGCTTCTCATGTTGGCGTTGTAGTGGAAAGCCCAAACACATGAAATGACCTGGAGACCCCACCCCACCCCCATTCCACTCGCATTGTGCAAGAACCACACAGATGTATAATGTTTTGTCATCTTATTCAAAGGCCCCAGAGCATCTGAACTACTTTATCCAGAGCACTGCTAGGCTTTCACCAGCTGGCCAGAAGTGAGGGCAGAGGAGCGTTCTTGCAATCCTCTATACTTTTTCAGTTCTTTAAAAAGAACTATTTTTCCCCCATTGGGAAGAGATGTACATATATGTAGGTGAATCAGTTACTTAAAAAGAGGGTAGGATGAGGGGTGTTCTTCTCACTACAATTATGGTTTCACTTTGAAAATTCTAGAACCCTCTCCCAACTTTGAAAATTCTAGAATTCCCATCTCATTTTTAAAAATTAATATAGCCTTGCCTAATGATGGATTTTAATCAATTCCCACTGATATAAGAAGTCTGCTTGACATCGCCAATACAACCAAGAGATGGTTAATGCTTGGAACTGAGAGGCATCTGCTGGGTATATCTGTTCCAGATGTTCTGTGATGCCATTATGGCTACTCTGCTTGAGAGTGTATCATTAAACTTAAACAAAAATATATACTACTTAAGTCTATTTAAGAAAGACCTCCTGCCTCTATTCAGACCTCCTGCCTCTATTTTATCTGGTGAAATTTTGGTTCTGGTTCCACACCCTGCAGAATATCATAGGGTGGAGACTGGAGAGACAGACATTTTTTGCTATTGCCCCTCTACTATGGAATAACCTCTCTGCCATATGCGAAGCATCAATGATCAGTTGCTTCAGGCATCTTATAATGACATACCTGTTTGCCCAGACTTTCCCAGACCCATAAGATTGGAGCCTGTTTTTTATTTCCTTGAATCTGTTTTTGGACTACTGTTTTACTAGTTTTGCATCAATGTTATATTTTATTAGTTTTTATGTTGAGCACCACTTAAAGGTAAAGGGACATCTGACCATTAGGTCCAGTCGTGACCAACTCTGGGGTTGCGGTGCTCATCTCGCTTTATTGGCCGAGGGAGCCGGTGTACAGCTTCCGGGTCATGTGGCCAGCATGAATAAGCCGCTTCTGGTGAACCAGAGCAGCGCACGGAAATGCCGTTTACCTTCCTGCCAGAGCGGTACCTTTATCATGTTTTTAATATTCTGTTGGGAACTGCCCAGAGTGGCAGGGGGAACCCAGCCAGATGGGCAGGGTATAAATAATATATTATTATTATTATTATTATTATTATTATTATTATGGTACCTTGGTTTACGAACTTAACCCGTTCCAGAAGTCTGTTCTTAAACCAAAGTGTTCTTAAACCATGGTGTGCTTTCCCATAGCATTGGGGGACTCAATTTACAAATGGAACTCACTCAACAGGAAGCAAAACATGTTCTTATTCCAAGGCAAAGTTCACAAACCAAAACACTTACTTCCGGATTTGCAGCGTTCTTAATCCAAATTGTTCATAAACTAAGCTGTTTTTAAACCAAGGTACCACTGTATTAGAAACTTTGCATTAAGGCTGCAGTCCTAAAAACATTTACCTGGTAGCAAGCCCCATTGAGCTCAGTGTTGTGGGACTTACCTCCTAGTAAACATGCACAGAATTATATTACAAAATTCTGCTCATATGCTAACAAAGTTAAATAACAAGAGCAAAGAACTTTGTCCAGATATCTAATTCAGGTGTTAAACAAAATTATGTGTATCCATGTTCATTTTATGCTTTCTTTCTATAGAAGGCCAAGTTATCTTCTACAGCAGTTCAAGCTCCAAGCCATGGATGCTGAGTGTATTTTAACATTTCTGTGGAAATGTACTTAAACTGCCCACATTCAGTCGGGGGAGTATAGAAGCAATACTGTGCTATATTTGCAATCACAAGGACACAACAAATGTGAAGAGAAACAGAAACAGATTTGTGATCAATCATCCCTTGAAAAAACGAGCACAGATGTCAAATGATTTTGAACAGCTTTGGTTAGAAGCTGACCATTCCCCCCCACTCCTCAGTTTAACTGAAGGTGACATGACAGGCATTGTTGTTATATAACACCCATTCCAAAAACATCACTGCTAAACAGATTGTAGGGTTTTGTTGTGATTCAAAAACTGCCAAACATTGATCACTGACAATGGTGGGACAATTAAATCTCTATATATTTATTTCACAAGATTTACATACTGCTTGATTATGATAAAACCTCAAAGCAGTTTACACAATAAAACAATAAAATTAGCAGGTGTTGAAAAGCGTACAGTGAAAACACCTTCCTATGTCAATAGGCAGAGAGTTCTATCACTTGGGTGGCTAACCTGTAACCCACAGGCCATATCCAGACCCCTCTGTTTTTGCATTGGCATTTTGAACTGCCCCAGGTTCTGGATTACAACTGTGTGGATAATGTATTGATAAGGTTTAGTCCCTAGGTGGCACTGGAGTTAGCTATAACTGGGTGGATTCATGTGTTTCTTGTTGGTGTTATGTTCCTGTTTAAGAGAAGCAATAAAGTTCTTATATAACTTCCTGACTGGTGTGTCCAGTAATGCTAATG
Source organism: Podarcis tiliguerta (assembly GCF_965153285.1). Lineage (NCBI taxonomy): Eukaryota > Metazoa > Chordata > Lepidosauria > Squamata > Lacertidae > Podarcis > Podarcis tiliguerta. Next base: position 99,558,872 of record NC_139534.1, read on the forward strand.
TAAGGTTACCAGATCTGTTACAATGAATCCAGGGACACTTTTCAGCTTCAATGGATTTTGTATGGGGACTGATTTGTAAATCCGGGGACTGTCCCCAGGAAATGGGGACATCTGGTAACCTTATGCTAATGATCATAATCAGTTTCATGTTTTCCCAGATCCTGGATATGGGATAATCTTAAACTTCCCTACACTTAAATGGCACAGTGACTTGAGCAATACAGTAGTACCTCGGGTTAAGTACTTAATTCGTTCTGGAGGTTTGTTCTTAACCTGAAACTGTTTTTAACCTGAGGTACCACTGTAGCTAATGGGGCCTCCTGCTGCTGCGCCGCCGGAGCACAATTTCTGTTCTCATCCTGAAGCAAAGTTCTTAACCTGAAGCGTATGTAACCTAAAGCATATGTAACCTGAGGTACCACTGTACTTCGTCTTCCTTTAGAACTCAGCTATTTTTTATTAATTGATCAAGTTATAGAAAACGGAGAAAATGCCTTTCCCCATTATTTATTTAAGCAATTTTTATCCTGCTTATCAGGTTGTTGTTGTGTTTAAAAAAAGGCTTCTAGAGCAAGTTACAGATCACTACAATTCCTGCCTTCAGGTCTACAATCTAAAAAGACACAGCACAAAAAGAAAATGTTTGAGGAAGGAGAAAATAATTAAACTGGAGTAGAAAAGTTCAAGGAGAGGAGTCAAAAGTCTCTCAGCTGAGCTGTTGGCATGGTCTGGATCCTGAATCCCTTCTTTGCTACAGCCTGATGAAATGTCTGCCACTAGGTGACAGGTGAAGGAAGGAAATAATGATGATGATGAAGATGATGAATTTATTATTTATATGCTGCCCATCTGACTAGGTTGCCCCAGCCATTCTGGGCAGCTTCCAATAAATTGTAAAAAACCGGATGCTTGGTTCTTAGCTTCTGAGTGACCGAAGGAGCATTATAGATAGTTCATCCTCTTAGGTGAACTCTTGCTACTCAAATTTATCCAGATTTTCTCTTTCATCCCTTATATTCAGAGAGGACACAGTACTTTTCTGCCCAAAAGATTAAGAATTAATTTAAAATGAGAATAAATAATGTAAGATCAGTTGTTGGCCACTACTGGAATCTTGTCTCATGTAAAATGTAAATCTAAATAGATGTGGTCTGTATATTATAATAGGGCACAATCTAGGTTGGAAAACGATCCTTTCCAAAAGTAATCCCTCAGCACTCGTTACATCCTGGCATCTAAAAACCAGCAAAGTGATTCTGAACAGTAGTGTGTATTCTTTGGGGACCCTGTTGTCACACTTGTAACTATGGCTCCACATCAAGAATGCTGCACCAGAACTCATCTGGCTTGTTCCCTTGTACATTGCATCCCACTCTGGAGTTACAAAACCAAAGGATTGTGGGGGTAGGAAAATAACAAAGGAGGAGTCGAGCATAGGGAGAGGCTGCATGCAACCCATTCCCTGAATGAAGGCTTCCTTTATGTCCAGCTGGCTACAGGATGCTGAGAGGTTACTGAAGGACAGCATTGTAGCAACCTTTGCGAACTCGCTGCAGGCAAGAACATAAGTGAAAGGCTTTCTTTCAGATCCAGGATCAAGCACAACAAGCACACTCCCAGAAGCCAAATAATTATATATGCATTTCAAAATGTGTCACTGACAGGGGGGTTGATCTGAAATGATGGTGATTATGTATCAGTGGATGCTTTGCTTTTTCCTAGTGTAAATAGTTTAATTAATTGATTAGCTATTAAAGCACATTAATGATTGAGTATTGTGATATTTAGGTAACAGAAGGGAATGTGTATGGATTTAACAAAGGTGCTGGCGTGCAAAGAAAAGAACAGACCCCTCAACCAACCAACTTCTTTCATATCCTTTCCACTGAAAATCCTTAGAAGGAACTCAAAACCCCATACCTGATGATATAGGCAAAGGAATGCCTTAATGGAGAAAATTGAGGGGGGGGGGGACCTTGATGATATCACTCAATAGTTTTGTCTTCAGTTAAAAGCAGCCACAGGGTTCTTAGTTACATGGATTCCTTGACAGGATAAATATCACCTTGAGCAGGATTAGGGAATTAGTGTGGAGAAATGGATTAACTAGAAGTGCCATGTAAAATAGGAAATGGGGCTTTGAATCCTGCTGTGGAGAGATACAGAAAAGGGGAATAATTCAGGAAAGCACCTCTAGAAAGAAACACTCTAACCACATGGGCGCACAAGGGATAAATGATGGGGCCCCACCTGCCCTTCATATGGGTCCTCTCATAAAGGTGAGCATTGAAGACACCCTATGAGGAGCTGTAGGTCAGTGAAAAGGTGCAGCCTTAGCTCACATGAGGTGCTTTCTCTATTCCCTAGCTATGGTTTCCTTGAGAGTAGAGTTGGCAAAAGATACACACACCTGAAATGAGTATTGTTAGTGAGGTAGGTAGTGAGGTAGGGCATGTACCAATAGCAGGTAGGTGTCACAACCCCCTATTGTTTCATAGTGCCTTTAATTTTGCTTCCTCGCCTTCAGCTATTCTCCATCATTTGATTGTTCGGTTGATCAGTTGGCCGTAACTGATGTTCAACTCATCTCATCCTCCATTTCCCACCTTCCCTTCTTGGGCTCCCTCTATTGCTGTTTGGTTCAGTTCACTATCAGTCATAGAAGAATATTAGAGGAAAACAGAGTGAGGGGCTCCTTGCGTCCCCCACAATCACTTTTGCTAGTGCTTCAGTGAAAAGAGTAAGGGCAGGATGCAGACCCTCAACCTGGATGAGGTGTTGAACAAGAAAACCTACCCAGTGTCATAGAAATATCTGACAGCAAATTGACATGTTCAGCTGTCCCATACACTGCATTGATGCATGGGGTGGCATGGAACCTGCTACATTACTGTCTGATACATAATTGAGAAAGTCACAGTGACCATGCTGGAACAGAACATTGACAACCCACAGAGTGTCATGGCCTGGCTGGATGTAGAGGAGTGGTGTGGGGCACCAGCTGGGGAACCCTCAAGGGAAGAAGGCTCAGAGCCAGGGGAGTGACACAGAGGATGAGGAGCCTCTCCCTGGCCACTGTTGTTTATTGGGCCTTCCTTGTTTATGGAACACCCTTGTCTTGGTGCATATTGAATGATTGCCTATGGAGAAATGCAGGGCTAGGGAGGCTGCAATAAACATTATCTGGGAATAACTGGATATTTGGGTTGTTGAGCAAGTGACCAGGGATATTATCACCTAGAGATCAAGAGTGGGGAGCCTGGGATCATGCAGATACTGATGGGCTGCAACTTCTCTCATTCCTGACTGTCAAGACAGGAGTCGGGAGTAAGTCAGCAATAACTCTCTTTATTGAGAGGAACAAAACAGCTCAGGCTCAGGCCCCAATGAGGCAGTTGCAAGGACTGAAGGTCCCCATTTTCCAGCACTCTCTAAGGCTCCTCCTCCCACAAGTCCTTCCCCGGCAACCCAAGGCTCCTTCATCTGATCTCTCTTTGCTCCATCCTTTGTTCTTAGAGACTAGGGAAGAAGGGAGCTAGTCACAGCAGGAGGGGGAGATTCCCTGGCTTCTTCAGCAGCCTGCCTGATCTCTACCTCTTGGTCTCCACTCCTCTCAAGCCTCTGCTTCTGCCTCTGGACTGATATCTGCTACAGCCTCTTCCTGCTCACCAAACCCTGTTACCTCTTTAGCTTCTGCCAGTCTGTTCCCTCTTCTCCCTCTGACCTGTCGTCATCATCATCATCCCACCACCAATTTCTTGGCTTGAATCCTTCTTCCCTTGGGGGTTCCCTAGCTGGTACCTCCCACCAGTGCTCTGCATCCAGCCAGTCTAGGACACTGACCATTGGCCATGCTGGCTGAGGCTGGTGGGAGCTTTAGTCCAGCAACACCTGGAGGGTCCTAGGTGCTCCTCCATTCCACATGTCTTTACTGAAGATCTCTTTGTTCCTCTGAATTAACCATGACATTTCCCCTTTTGTGCTGCTCTCCTCATGCTAGGGCAAGCATAACACTGTGTTTTGGGTCATCCTGTTGAGCTGCATTCCTATGCATGCTTACTTGGGAGTAAATCCCATTGAACACAGCGGGAATAACATCTGAAGAAATACGCATCAGGTTGGAGTGCAGCTTTAGCGACAACAGTCTAAGTTTGTAACATGCAGTGTGTCATGGCAGCCCATGACACGTGGGCCTGGTGTGCATGAAATATTAAGTCAAACTATGGCTAAGTATGAGCATGTGAGTGTACGGATACTGATGGTAAAAACCATGGCTGCTTCACTCCTCCTCTCATCCTCCTGCTGCTCTGCTATCCATAGCTTGGCTTTGTGTTATATCTGAACCCAGGTTTATAGTCTATCTCCAGACAATCCACAAGCTGTAGCCAAAGTTTGTTCTTGGCTTACTGCAAATGGTTACTGTCAGTACCTGAACACTTATGTACTCACACTTAGCCATGGTTTGGCTTAACATTACGTGCAAACTGGGCCGTTCTGTTTGTTTCCCATTATTCAATGTTTTATTCCCTCTACATTTTTTCCCCTAGCAGCAATCTGTTGTTGTTGTTTTTAATAAAACTTGGTTATGCATTGTTATCTATTATATGCAATGAATCTGTTTAGAGAAATAGTGCACAATATTTACTGCTCTTGGTTGTGAAAATAGATCAGCAAATGAATTATTTGTGTTATTTTCTGAAGTTTGAAGAACTGTACCTGCCATCTGCTGGATACAGGAGGACAATGCATTTAAGCAACCCTTCACTTCTCTAGTTCCACATATGTTTTAAAACATTGTTTTAATTTAATCTCTTTAAGGCAGCAGCTCAACTGCTTTTAATTACACTCTGTCTTAAGTCCTTTTTTTCTGTTGTGATCTTAATCATTCGTATTATTAACATCCGAAAGGTTACATTTTCCGCATGCGTAATATGAAATGGCAATAAAGATCATATGAAAATATTTATGTGCCTTTTCACTGAACACTGCTTGTAAAGGTCAGTCACGTGAGCTGTTACTGGGTGGGAAGATCAAAAGGTTGTTTACAAAATATGCTTCTTTCCAATCATCAATTTCTACACATTCATGGGAGGGGAAGGCAGCCCAATGCATTTTTGAATTGAAAACATTTTCATTTCAGGACTCACCTAAACTACAGTGCACATAACTTAGGTTCATCTTGTCTGTCTTCAGTTGCTTGTAGCAAAGCCCAAAAGTATCTTTTTGCAGCACAACCTTAGGAGCCAGTTTTAGTCATGCCCTCCAATATGCCCCGGAGTAAAACTGGGACAGCCACAGTGACCATATAACACTGGCCCTAAAGGATCTACACTGGCTCCCAGTACATTTCCGAGCACAATTCAAAGTGTTGGTGCTGACCTTTAAAGCCCTAAACAGCCTTGGACTTGCATACCTGAAGGAGCATCTCCCCACCTCTCGTCGTTCAGCCGGACACTGAGGTCTAACTCTGAGGGCCTTCTGGCGGTTTCCTCACTGCGAGACGTGAAGCTACAGTGAGCCAGGTAGAGGGCCTTCTGGGTAGTGGCGCCTACCCTGTGGAATGCCCTCCCATCAGATGTCAAGTAGATAAATAGCTATACAAATTTTAGAAGACATCTGAAGGCAGCCCTGTATTGGGAAGTTGTTAATGTTTCAAATTTCATTATGTTTTTATATGTGTTGGAGGCTGCCCAGAGTATGGGGTATAATTATTATTATTATTATTATTATTATTATTATTATTAGTGTTCACATACAGAGGTACCTTGGGTTAAGAACTTAATTCTTTCTGGAGCTCTGTTCTTAACCTGAAACTGTTCTTAACCTGAGGTACCACTTTTGCTAATGGGGACTCCCGCTGCTGCCACGCCACTGCCATGCGATTTCTGTTCTCATCCTGAAGCAAAGTTCTTAACCCGAGGTACTATTCCTGGGTTAGCGGAGTCTGTAACCTGAAGCATCTGTAACCTGAAGCATCTGTAACCCGAGGTATCACTGTATTCACATTCACGGTTCTGTTTGACTAAAGATATATACCTGTTTTTTATTAATGTTTCTATTCCACCTTTCCTACAAGGAGCTCAAGGTGATGTATGTGATTTCTCCACTCCTTGTTTTATCCTCACAACAGCCCAAGAGAGAGTGACTGGCCAAAGATCACCCAGTGATATTCATGTCTGAACAGGGATTCAAACCCTGGTCTCTCCAGGTCCCAGTCCCACACTAGAAGGGTCATAGTTCAGTAGCAGAGATGTGCTTTGCATGCAAGGCCTCCCTAGTTCAGTCCCTGGCATCTCCAGGTAGGGCAGGGAAAGTCTGAAATCCTGGAGGGTCACAGGCACTCAGGGTAGACAGTACTGAACCATATGGGCCAATGGTCTGAACTGATATAAGGCATCTGCCCACGTTCTACTCTAATCACCACATGGCCCTGACTCTCTATAAAGCAGCAGAGAGAAATGTTCCTGGTTATGCAAAGATGGTGTCCACTAAGCCAAATATGGGGAAAACCAGTTTATTAAAAAATGGCTAAATTATTCTTTCATCTGTAGATCTCAAGACAGTTCACAACATAAAAGAATACAAGATAAATTAGGCAAAAGTGCATAGAAACAGGGGAAATTTCATACAAATTCACACTAAAATGCTGATGGGTTTTCACGAGGACATTTCAAACTGATGCGGGGAACTGAACTTACGACTGGAAAAATGGCAAAGTAGGAAAAACCAAAATTGACAGATGCGTTCATCCCTAGCCTCAACCCTCCAAGCAAATATCCACTCAAGCCAAAGCAGCTGCAACATATCCATCCAAACTGGGCAAGCAGACCCCAAAGGTACCTCCATATATCCTGCTCTTAATGTGCACTCCAATTCAGAAGATGTGTGGGCAGCTTTATCAGCAAAATGGTTTGCAAACTGTTCCCAGTGAGGCACCGAGGACTCCATTTTGCCTCCTTGGGGGCCAAGATGTAGCAGCCCCTTCACATTTGTTTCCTATAAACAGAACTTCTTTAAACTGGAGGGGGGAAACATTAAACCCAGAAGTCAAAACATAATTTCCAGAAGAAATGTTTTCCTTGATTTTGGTACTAAATCTGAAAGGATAAATTCTCTGCAAGTCAGAGAGAGAGAGAGAGAGACAGAGAGAGATTCATTCCATTTGTTGACTTTTACCTTCTCCCTTAGGACAATAAAAATGGAAACTTGATCTAGACAATGTGGTTACAATTGTTCCATGGGGAAGCAAATGCATGTGTTCTTGTGATAAAAACCATTTCAAATCTGCTGGAATGTTTGGAAACTTTCATAAGGGACACAGATTCAACTGGGGCCACATGAATCTAACACTTGGCTGCGCTTTCAAGGCACAAAATGCAAGGCAGCTCACTGTTAAAACAAAGAGGAAAGAGTAAAATAAATAAAAACACTAGATGCTGCCCAGATCTATTAAAATCAAGGAAGATCTGTCAGTGGTTTCAATGGAGCATGAATTGTACTTATTATTTCAGGATTTTGGCAAGGGAATATCTATCACTCCATAGCTATAATCTGCAGTGTTAGGAAATAAGCATGTTGCATTCAAACATGGATGGCCAAAACAAGATCACAACAGAAGCCACGGAAGCATAACTGGTATGCTACCTCCTGAACACTTTAAAGAACTTAAGTTCCACATGTTTTTTATATCCTGCTCCCAAGCTGCATAGGGCTTTGTATATGAGTACCAACACCTTCTATACAAAGGCTTCCTTATGTACACAAAGGTTTTCATGCTGTACGTATGGGAGTGGGGCAACTGGCAAAGTATCAAGATGGGGCTAGTCAGAAAACACCCACAACCCGATCACACAACATTCTTCTGAACAGGGCTTAGGTCTCTTCTGTTATCATAGACTTCTTGGTGTTGTGTTGTTTATCTGCAAGAACATTTTTCATTTCATCTCGCCATCTCTTTGAAGTCACAATAATCCTGTGTTCTTGTAAATTCTTGCAAAATGGGTGTGAATGTTTCTGTTGAAATGTACTGGCACCATTGATTGTACCATAGAGTGTGGCTGTTTGGTATGATTGTACCATAGAGTGTGGCTGCTCAGCAGCTATTTAGAAATTCAATCATTAAAGCAGTTGCAGGCAGAAGATAAAGCTAGATCTACGGATAGATCTTGGGGGTAGCTTTCAATAGATCAGTCAATGCCCAGTAATTTAACATTTCCAACAACAGAGCCTCCCTCCTCCCCACCATTAAAAAATAGGTTGCTGAAACAAAGGACACTTCCAGGTGGCTTGTTTACTGAGCATTAATTCTGATTCGTTTGCAGGGAGATTTGATGACATTCACTATTTCATAAGCGTTTGTTTTGATTTGTTTGTGGGGAGGTTAAATGAAGTAGTGTCTGTTTTCCCATGGTTTCTAGTGCATTTTCCCACCACTTTGCCTATCATGTTGAACCTATTGGAACCCACGGAGACAATGGAGTATGCCTCTAAGGGTGAAGTCAAACCACTGCATTAACAGCATCAAAGTGACCTCCCTGAGGTGCAAGCTTGGGTAGCATGTATGGGCTGCCCAGACGACAAGACCCCTCTCTCAGCCTCCCTTTCCAAAGGAAAGCAGAGCAATACCTTTGGCACCAGCTTGGTTGCAGGAGTTGCCAGAAGGTGGCATACAAGGTGCCATCCAACCACCTTAGTTTCTCCACTCTGGATTTGTATAGGGTTTATTCCTCAGCCTTTTCTTCTCCTGAAGATATCCCACAAGGCAGCAGAGGTTTAGGATCAGAGTTGGGGAAGCAGGTTTGTTGTGCAAGAGCTCCCAGTCAGCTATAATTGAACAACCCGAATTTGCTTGTGTGTTATTGAATCCTACTTCAAAATAGCAACGTAGTATTCTTTGGTAGTGGCTGTCCAAGTTACGGTGGGTTGCACTGCTTTGCTGTGGTTCCAGTCCTACTTGGATAGACATTTCCAGAGGGTGATGCTTGGGGAGTGCTCTTTGGCCCTGTGGAGCCTTCAACGTGGGATTCCTCAGGGTTCAATTTTCTGGATCCATTGCTGTCACTTGGGGCTCAGGTGGCTTCGGTGAAGTGGAGTGCCTTGCCTCAGCTTTGACTGGTGGTCCTTTCCAGCTGTGCTCCTATCTGGACGGGAATAGCCTAATTTCTGTTGTCCATGCTCTGGTAAGCTCTAGGTTCGATTGGTGCAGATTTCAGCGGCCAGGTTGCTCACTGAGGGAAGACACTTTGAGCATATACTGCCAATCCTTGCCCAACTGCACAGGCTGCTAATTAGTTTCTGGGTCCAATTCATAGTGCTGGTTTTGGCTTATAAAGCCTTGAATGGCTCAGGACTGCAAAACCTCAAGAACCACTTCTCCCCATATGAACCAACCCAGATGCAGCAATCATCAGCTGAGGCCCTTCTTTGTGTGCCACCTCCACAAGAGGTGCAGAGTATGACAACATGGGAACTGGCCTTTTGTGCAGTGGCTCCTTGTTTGTTGAATGCTCTCCCCAAGGAGCTCACCTGGCACCTTCCTTACATATCTTTTGGCGCCATGCGAAAACACTTCTCTGTAACTAGGCCTTTGGCTGATAAACATTCAATGGCCTTTTAAATGTGTTTGTGGACTGATCTGGAAGTTAACATTTCCTCTTTCCAGTTTTGCCCTTCAAGTTTTGACACACCTATAAAGCTGTCTACGATTCTCATGAAGCTTTCTCCAATTGCTTTCACCAATCCATCTGTAGTATATTATGTAAAATTAGCCACAAACCTCTCGTTGCCTCTCAAGTACATCTAATGTGGTCCAAGGCTCTTCTTCTCATTTCAGATTAATATTTGGTTTTTCATCAGGTTCTTGCATGATGTATGTTTTGCAGTTTAAAAAAAAATGCTATTTCCTTGCCATTAGGAAGAATGGCAATTGGAGAGATCTAGATCTGCTCCTAAACTGGTCTACATCTTTTCCTAGTTTGGGGCATGTTGGGTAGCTCATATTACTTTGGATCCAAGCCATTTCCCAGTCCTGAACCATGCCAGAAACCCTTTTGTCTCTGCAGGTGTAAGAGCTCTGGTGTCAGTTGTACCAGAGCGCAGGAGGTTTCTGCAGCGGCAATGAGGAGGGATCCACTCTGCATCTCCCTCCCCAGTGTCGGAGCTTTGTCTCCAGTATTGCTGAGGGCGAAATTATATGTCCTCTGGGACACCTTCCCAGGGGTCATAGGGTTGCAGCCTCAGCCCCTTCAGAAATTGTATTTGCTTCCTGCTCATTTCAGCTACCTTGAAATGTATCCACCCACATATACTTAAGCTCTAATTCTCTTTCTCTCCATGTGTGTAAATGGAACAGAGTGATGAACATGGTAGCCGAGACAAGAGGGGAACATAACACGAAAATATCGAATTACAGAGTCTATTCTAGACTATTTGCTTGCATGTGCTTTATCAGCAGAGAATCATAATCTGACATCCATGTTGAAGCCCAAATAAAAGAAAATTACTCAGGCTTAATGACAGCTAGGAAATATGTGAATCCAATAACAAACATCCATAAATTAAATGTGCATTTCATTTTTCCCCTGTGGCAATCTCCTTTTGCTCTGAGAAAAGCATGAAAAATGCAAGCAGACTAATATTTTTCTGAGTTTCCTTGGAATAACAAGAACGACACTTCGCCTTTCTTTCTTTCTCTTTCTTTTTCACCCCTTTAGAGCCATTCTCAGAAAGAGATGAGGGTTTTTCATATGAGAGAGATGACACTCCACCTCTATTTTATTGTGTATCTGGGGGAAATGTAGACAGCCAGCATCAAGCTTGTACACGAACTCTTGCCGAGTCTCTCCCAAACAGAATGAAAAATCATTAGTAGTCTGGATTTCAATCTCTCTTAGACAGCTCAGGTAACAATAAATGAGTAATTTACTCTCCTTGGCTTTAGGAAACTTACACTTAATGGTTACTAGGGACAGGATAATGGTTCCTTAGTGATTACACCATGTTTTTCTTCCACTTTCAAGGCCTTTGCTTTTTGCCCTAATGAAAAGACAGTCCCGGAAAAGGGGCCTATTCTTTATTAGAAGTGTTCTGAGAGACTGCACCTAGATAAAATGAACTCTCTCTTCAGGTTTATGTCATTCAGCAGAGCTGTAAAGTGGAAGACATTCATGAGAAGAGTCAAAGGCATTGGCTAATTCCAAAAGTGTCTGGAAACTTTCATTCTGAAAAGTTTTTGATAAGATGGCATGACCGTCCGATCTTTTAGCACTAGTCAAGATGTTGTTTAGGCCTCAGGATAGGAGTTCTGGCCACACTTTTGTTTTCATCCACTCTAGCTTTGAAAGGCACTATCCCAAGCAGCAAAATAATAATTTGGATCCCATTCAAAGTCTAACCTCTAAGTCTGTGAGTTCAGAACAGGGCAATGTAAATTCATGAAGGAAAATGTTGCTTAGATGTCAAAGGCAGACACCTGCACCTAAACAACAAACACACAGGAGGTAAGGGGATGGTTTTTTTCTTCTTCCCATGATCTAGACAGTGCGTAATGACAGCTATGAGATAGGTGAAGCCAATAAGAAACTTTCATAAAAGATCAGAACTGAACAATAAGGACAGGAACTGCTCTCAACATTTCTCTGATGAAAATAGAAACTCCTATTCTATTAATTCTTATTTCACTATTTATACCCCACTCATCTGACTGGGTTGCTTCCAATTTATGTAAAAACATAATAAAACATTTAAAAACTTCCCTATACAGTGGTACCTCAGGTTAAGTACTTAATTCGTTCCGGAGGTCCGTACTTAACCTGAAACTGTTCTTAACCTGAAGCACCACTTTAGCTAATGGGGCCTCCTGCTGCCGCCGTGCCGCCGGAGCACGATTTCTGTTCTCATCCTGAAGCAAAGTTCTTAATTTGAAGCACTATTTCTGGGTTAGCGGCGTCTGTAACCTGAAGTGCATGTAACCCGAGGTATCACTGTACAGGGCTGTCTAAATCAGATATCTCCATACCCTCCAACATTTCTCCAATGAAAATAGGAACGTCCTGAGGAAAAATGGGACATTCCAGGATCAAATCAGAAACTGGGATGGCTTCTGTGAATCTGGGACTGTCCCTGGAAAATAGGTACACTTGGAGGGTCTGTGGTCTGAGACAACAGGAGCTGACTCCTTGAGTCAAGGATGCACGTGACAAAGAAGACAAAAAGAAAGAATTATACTTTCAAAAGAGAAACCCCACTGATTGGGGTTTCACGCAGGGATCTTCTCAGCCCTACCTTGAGATGCTGGGGTTTTAACCTGGAACCTGATGCTCCAGCACTGGGTCAAAGCATTCTGTTGAGATACTAACTGGATAAAATATTGGCTTATGAGGGGGGAGTGGGCTTCTGGTTCTATTCATATATTTCTTTTCTTATGAGATTTCTTACCTGCCATTCACCATAAGATCCCAGGACAGGTTACAGCAATAGTAGATACAATTATAAAAACAGATAAAATAATTGCAATTACGCAACATATAAAACCAGGGCTTTTTTTTTCAGCTGGAACTCAGTTCCGGCACCTCTCAGGTGGGCGCTATTGCCATTGTAAGAGAACAAGGGAGGGGTTCATGGTGAGTTCCAGCACCTCTTTTTCTAGAAAAATAGCACTACATAAAACTTTCCCAAATGGAATAGATTAAAGTAAAGCTAAAGGTACCCCTGCCCATACGGGCCAGTCTTGACAGACTCTAGGGTTGTGCGCCCATCTCACTCAAGAGGCCGGGAGCCAGCGCTGTCCGGAGACACTTCCGGGTCACGTGGCCAGCGTGACATCGCTGCTCTGGCGAGCCAGAGCCGCACACGGAAACGCCGTTTACCTTCCCGCTAGTAAGCGGTCCCTATTTATCTACTTGCACCCGGGAGTGCTTTCGAACTGCTAGGTTGGCAGGCGCTGGGACCGAACAACGGGAGCGCACCCCGCCACGGGGATTCGAACCGCCAACCTTTAGATTGGCAAGCCCTAGGCGCTGAGGCTTTTACCCACAGCACACAGGAAAAGCTTCCTGATGGTACAAGCTGGTGTAAGATATGTTCCACCAGTTGGTAAAAACTTGCCTATTCAAGCATTCCCAGGCAGTGATCCTGAGGACTTGTTTTACTGAACTAGTTGATGATGCTGTTCATGTTTTATTCTTATTTGATTGCATTGATTTTATTTTGTCATCTGCTTTGTTATTTCTCACAGTGAAATGTGGTTTGCAAATCATTTTTATATATACAATGAATAAATAAATCCCCTTAATCAAAAGAGGCTTAGGCTAAGTAACTTTTGAGGCTCCTTCCAAAACCGTTATTCTGTGACTCAGCAACCACCCATTATGAGCTTTCAGTGCTTTTTCCCTTAAAAAAAAAATGATGTTTAGGGGTACTCTCATTTTCCTACTCATATTGAAATACTGCCCCTCAATGAGGCCAAACTTAGATTCACAAAAGGTTTAGGGGTATGCGTACCCCTGTGTTCCCCCCAGAAAAAAGCACTGTGAGCCTCTGAAACGGAGCCAAACTGAAAGTAAACCGCTGCCAATTTACCCTGTGCATGTTCACTGCAGGAGAGGGATGGAATATGATTGTGCCATCTAAACATCTGACCATAATATTGCCTTTCCCCTCTCTTCGCAGAATAATATCACATAGGCTTATGAAACGCTGAATGTTAACAAGTCCTCCAGGCATATCAGATGATGAGCAAACACAATTGGGAGTCAAAAGTATTTTTCAGGCTGAGGTTGCCAAGAATTTCCCGAGAGATAAAAGTCTTTCATGTGTGGTGAAATAGGCCACAACCTCTAGGGTCAAATGTCACCATAAATTATTATAATTGCAATTTGTGGCAAAGACTGAAGTAAGGTTTGGAACCTGTCAGTGCCTATTATGGAGTGGGAATAAATTACAGCTTGTCATAAAATGATGGATTTCAGTTAGGGGCTTCCTTTTCACTCTGACGGCACCGACCTCCATTCACCCAGCAATTAACTTTGTTCACTTTAATATTCAGCAGTGTTGACAGGGCTGACATTGTAAAACTGGGTTTGCATAAAAGGAAAGACAGATTGCTGGAGAATCATTATTTTTACCTGAAAATTCATTGCTGAGCAGCAGCTCTTGATAAATGAAGAACAAAGCTTTTGACTTGACTGTTTAAATTGTTGTGCCAAAGAAAGGACTCTTGAGTTGCTGTTCATCTCAATAGTAAAATTTTGTTTGGAAATAAACAGTAATCTTAGCTGAAGAAGAAAAAACCCTAACATATGGATGCAATCCAGGACTCTTTGGTCAGATGCGTGCAGTACAACGATCGTATACAGGCTACTTTGAATTGTTTTAGCATCCATCTCTGAAGTGCATCGCTCATTCACCCAGTATCACTGCACAGGTTTGATGGGTTTTCCCCCTCTCTGACACTATATATCAGACAATCACCCAATCTGTTAGGTGAACTGGGGTAAATGAATGGCAGCTCACCTTCAGAAAACAGCCGCAATACACAGATGAATGTTTGTATTGCAGACTGTATATTTATTTAGATTAAAACAAACAAACCAAAGTCATGCTTCTGTTAAAAAAAGAAATCCCATAGCAGTTTGCAGTTAGGTCCATTAGGTCCAGTCGTGACCGACTCTGGGGTTGCGGCGCTCATTTCGCTTTATTGGCCGAGGGAGCCAGCGTACAGCTTCCAGGTCATGTGGCCAGCATGACTAAGCCGCTTCTAGCAAACCAGAACAGCACACAGAAACGCTGTTTACCTTCCCGCCGGAGCGGTACCTATTTATCTACTTGCACTTTGAAGTGCTTTCGAACTGCTAGGTTGGCAGGAGCAGGGACCGAGCAACGGGAGCTCACCCCGTCGCGGAGATTCGAACTGCCGACCTTCTGATCGGCAAGTCCTAGGCTCTGTGGTTTAACCCACAGCGCCACCCGCATCCCTTAAGATACAATAAAACAGCAATAATTAATAAAATAGTTGGCAACTGTAAAGATCAGCACTAAAAATCAATCACAACAGGGTTTTTTAAATAAAAATAAATTAAGATTAAAAGCTTGGGGAAATGAAATGGTCTTTGCCTAGCACCTAGAAGGCATTAGAATAGAAACCAGCTAAGTTTCCCTTGGTGTGCCCCCACCCTTGATGTTCCTGGACTACAACTCCCATCAACCCCAACCAACATAGCCAATGGTCACTTCCTGAGCACTTGGTAGTCATGGAAGATAGGACTTTGCTGCTAGTTGCTGCCAGGCTATGAAATACTTTACTCCCAGAGATTTGGTTGGTCCCTTCTTTTAAATGCCAGTTAAAATAGTCCCCCCCCCCTCCCTTTAAGCTCTTGCTCTTATGTCTTTATCACTTTTATGTTTGATTGTTTTATTTCACACTGTTTACATATAATTTCTTTTTACTGTTTTCATGAGCATTTTGAACCACCTCGGGGGTTCCATCGTGGAACAAAAAGGCAAAATATATGCATATGTACATATGCATATGCGCACATGCGCAATGTGTGTTCTTCATCAGCTTCCATTAATCTCACTGGGATCATGCTGTAGGCTTATGCCCTTTACTTTGCCAGAGAATTGCTTACCCGCGTCCCCAGGACCGAGAAGAGAATAAAAAAATTCCAGGAAAGTTTCTTCTTTGGAGAAAAGAGTTTTATTGCAAATCTGTGCACAGAGACAGTCAGCAGAATATAGTTTCTGAAATCTGACTGTCCAGCAATACGCATCTGCAAGCCTTCTTATACTTTAGAGTATTTACCCACCTCCCAGACCTCCCCCCAAAACTTCCCCAATCAGCTGGCAAGTTTCCAACTTATTCCTTATATGGCACATCTATATTTGCTGGCTAAGGCTGCTAGCTAAGCACTTCTTCTGCTGGTTAAGCATTTTCTCTGCTCAGTAAGCACCCCCTCCCACCTCCTTGTACACGTGTATTCTTTTGCTAGCTAAGCATTCCCTTCGTATCTCTTCTTATCTTGCATTACTTAAAGCAGAAGCAAAGCAGGAAACATCTTGCTAGTGGTTTTTAGTTGACAGCAGTTTTTGGCTAGGCAGGAAACGACCTTCTGACCTGTAACTAACATCAGCAGTTTCAGATAGCTGGTTAGACAGGAAACGGCCTCCTGACCTGTCTGATTTAGACTTTGCAAATAACTGCATTTTTGGGTTTGAGCTTGTGTAACCATCCTAGCAGAGTGCCGGAATTTACTATGTGTAGATAATATTAATGATTAACCGTTCCCCTCTCCCTTCACTCCCTCCTCTTCTTCTGAACAACCTAATACTTAGGTTCGTTCTGGGGTATGGGCCTATACTCCCTCATCACAGCGATGACTGTGGGTCCTAGCTTCCGTGACAGGAGTCTTTGCATCATTTGCTGCAAGCATTGCAATAAGCAGGGGATACAGAGGCAAAGAAGCAAAAGGATTAATAGCGGTCCTGCTAATAATACTATAACATTCCTGAGCCAACTGCCATCAGGGAGCCAGGAATACATCCAACCCCATGCATCACTCCCTGTGGCTTTCAGCGGGTTTTCAGCTATCATTGTTTCCATGTGGTTGATGGTGGCTGAAATATTTGCTGACTGGTCTGAAATGTACATGCAGCAATGGGAATGAATTAAGGCACAAACTCCGCCCTTAGAGGCAAGGACTACATCCAAAGCGTAACGATTTTGAAGGACTACCTCCCTTATCTCTGACATTTCCTTATTAATTGCTTTTAAGGCCGAGATGGTGGAGTTAAACAAAGCCTCGGTCCAGTTTGCCAATCTATGCAGATCCTGGTAATTCATGGCTACACCCAAAGGGGGTAGAAGGGACCTAGAGATGGCTGTGCCGGTATACTGGTTAATAGGTGATTTCGCGTCCCTTTTGTTACGCAGACGGACTGTTGGGAGCTTATCCATCTTATACACCAGGGGTACGACTACTCCTAAAGTACAGGTTCCAGAAAAGGCAGAGGGGATTTCTTTGTAGGCTCTTGTGCCGCAGAGCAACCACAAATCAGACTGGAGCAGGCAGTTAGATCTGCTGCGCGCCGTCATCCAGGTAAACCAAGTATAAAAATCGACACACATAGCATCATAAATGGAAGTACCTTTTTGGAAGCAGGAGGATCCGTTAATATACTCATAAGTCCAATTGCAATATGGATAGTGACCTAAAAAATTGCTGCTGTTATGATTGAAACGGAGACAACGAGGTGCCTGTTCCATGAGTGACAGAAACACTGGGGGTGAATAGGTGCGACCATCTGACATAAGATTACTAATTCTAAATGACTCATTTATTGGAATACTATGCAGTAGTATGCCAGGCTTCTTAAATTGTGGAGGGATATGCATACAAACCCAGCATTCAGAAAGATTAAGCATAGAAGAGAAACGATCTATATCTCTAACATAGGTATTATTACTCCAAATCTGATGATAGGGCTCTGACCGGCCGGTTTTCCGTATATGTGAGTCATCTCCCAGACCCAACCCAAGTAGGGCTAGTACCAGAAGGGTCAAGGGGATGGGGGCTGGTTGTTCCCTCCCACAAAATCGGTGACGCTCATGCCAGCAAAAGAAAACACACATCCATATGACAAGAGCGGTTGAGATAACCCCTATCCACCAACCCCAATCCTTCCATGGTTCCTCCCACCAATATTCAGGGGGTGTGCTCATTGTTGAAGAGCTCACTGATATTTGTGCCCGACTATCTGTTGAGCCTCAAGGATGAGAGTCCACTGGTGAGCTGATGCTCCCACTACGTGGGTCAACTTTTCTGCTAACCCTGATGGGTGGATTGAACCACTTGTTTAGCAATTTCAATGCACACCTGGTTAAGGCTCCCACCCCTGCAATACTTGCATTAAGATAGGTTCCGTCCCATCTATCGCCTGCATTAAGAGTAGGACCTGGTCTATCAAATGAGGTTGGTACAGTGCTCTACCTCCCATATAACAGTTGACTACCCTCCCACAACAGCAAAAGCGGTCCAGAACTCGATAGAGTTCGAGCGTCTCTGCAACTTCCCGTATGAGCACTATCCACGCATGCCGGACAGTGGTGTGGGAGAGGAGCCACAACGGGGCAGTGGGGTGTTTTAAGACGGCAATCTCATCAAATCCCAGTTTCCAATAGCCATAGAGCACACCATCTCTTACCACCGGTAAGACGAACCAGTCGTAGCAGAGTCCATCAGGCCAATAAATGCGGTATGGCTCAGTGGGGTCAGGGCTGTGGGACATAAAGCAGATAACAAAAAGAAAAGAGAAAGTCCCTATGGAAATATTAAATGTCCTGGTGAGCTTCCTGGGTTAGTCCTGGCACGGAGTTGGGGACGCTGCCCGCGGGCGCCCCTCCCATCCAATTCTTCAGCTGTGCGTTGAGATATCAGCTTCCGGTGTGATATCAGCAGAGCGGTCGTCTGCCAGGCGTCTGGAGATGGTCAGCCGAAGGGAGTTCTCTGGATCTGGTGTTACTGTCCAATCCGAGATGGCTTTCTTCACTCGAGTATGGTGGACCCACGGGGTGATGCCGGCAACCTTCACAGCAGTAGGAGTAGAGAGTAGCACGGTGTATGGTCCCCTCCAGCAGGGCTGTAGGGGGGCTCGCTGCCAGTCTTTCACCCACACTTCATCACCTGGCTCGAACTGATGGAACGGTTCAGTCAACACACATGGGGTGCGAGCCTGGGTCCACCTGTTGAGATAAGAAAGAACTCGGGAGAGTGACTGTACATAATTATTCAGTTGCACATCTTGGCTAACATACGGATTTAACATTCTAACATATGGGACTGGTCTCCCAAACAGAACTTCAAAAGATGACAAGTGGGTCCGTTTTGACGGAAGACTGCGGACCCTGAGTAATGCCAAGGGCAACATGGCCACCCAATTAGACCCGGTTTCCTGTGTCAGCTTGGACAGCTGATTCTTTAGAGTTCTGTTCATTCTCTCTACTTTTCCAGAACTCTGGGGTCTATAAGCAGTATGCAGCTTCCAGTTGATCTGGAGCGCTTTTGCCAGCCCCTGTAGGACTGCATGAACAAATGCTGGTCCATTATCAGATCCTATGGACCTTGGCAATCCATAGCGAGGGATGATTTCCCTAAGCAGGCACCTGGTTACTTCAAATGCCTTTTCAGTCTTTGTGGGCCATGCTTCGACCCATCCGGTGTAGGTGCACACTGCTACCAGCAGGTAGCGGTGCAGTCCACAACGGGGTAATTCAGTAAAGTCCACGACAAGATCTTCCATAGGTGCCGTTCCACTGTGCTGAATCCCTGGGGGAGCCAGTGGTCCGGCTCTGGGATTATTCTTCTGACACAGCAGGCATTTCCTGGAAATCTGGGCTGCCAGTTGGTAGAGGTGGGCTATATAGAAGCATTTTTCCAGCTGCTTGGTTGTAGCATCGGGTCCTATGTGGGTTGAATCATGGTACCTCTGAATTATTTGCCGCGAAAGAGACTCTGGAATCCATATCCTGTCATCAGGGGTAAGGTACCATCCTTCTTTGGTCAATGTCAGTTCCTGGGCGTCTGCAGTGTCCTTTTCCTGCTTGGTATAAGCTGGCTTGTCAGCGGTGCTTAAAATCTCTTCTGGGACTAGTGCTCCGATAACCGGGATGGGGGCTAGTTCCCGAGCTGCTTCCTTGGCCACTTTGTCTGCCAATCGATTTCCTCTGGCCACTTCCCCTGGTCCAGTTGTGTGTCCATAACAATGGATAACCGCTACCGCTTCAGGCTCCCATACAGCATCCAGAAGGTTCAACAAAGCTTGTGGGTGGGCCACCTGGTTTCCTCTGGAGGTAAGCAAACCTCTCTCTTTCCATAAGGCTCCGTGGGCGTGTAAGGTCAGGAATGCATACTTAGAATCAGTATAGATGTTTATCTTCTGTCCCTTTGCCAGGCTCAGGGCTCTGGTAAGCGCAGTTAGTTCTGCCAGCTGGGCCGATGTTCCAGGCGGGAGTGACTTTGCTTCGACCACCTGGTCGTCCAGGGCTACCACTGCATAGCCTGCTTTTCGCTGCCCAGCCTCGACAAAGCTGCTTCCATCCACAAACCATGAAAGCCAGTGGGGGTCTGCTTTGTCTTTGAGATCAGGCCTGCTGGAATATACTTCGTCCATTACTTCAATGCAGTCGTGCGTCTGCTCCTCACCTTCTCCTACCGGCAACAGGGTAGCTGGGTTGAGGGCGGTGGTGACCTGGAACTTCAAACGTGGGTGCAACAATAACATCTGACACTTCCTCATCTTCGCTTGGGAGAGGAAATAGGTACCCTTCATGTCAAGCAGTGCTGGGACTGCATGCGGAGTCACACAAACAGTGTCTTGGCCAAAAGTAAATTTGTCTGCTTTGTTCAGTAGGGTGGCTACTGCCACAACTGCTCTCATGCACGGCGGTAAGCCTTGTTCTGTAGGCGACAGGCGCTCAGATAGGTATGCCACGGGCTGCTGCCAGCTTCCCAATTTTTGGCATAGCACTCCCTTTGCTGTTCCCTGGTCTTCATCCACAAACAGGGAGAAAGGCTTCTCAGGATTTGGGATACCCAGCGCTGGTGCTTGCTGCAATGCCCTTTTCAGATCCTTGAAGGCCTGCCGTTGCTCCTCTCCCCACACAAAGGGGTCCTTTTCAGTTCCTCTGGTTGACTCGTGCAGAGGCTTGGCAATTGTGCTGAAGTCAGGGATCCATATTCTACAGAATCCTGCCGAGCCCAAGAAACCACGAAGTTCTCTGCGATTCTTTGGCTCTGGAATCTGGATAATGGCTTGCTTCCTTTCTTCTCTAAGGGTCCGTTGCTGATGGGATATATCAAATCCAAGGTATTTTACAGTGGGTAGGCATATTTGGGCCTTCTTCTTAGATACCCGGTATCCTGCTTCAGCCAAGTGATTCAACAAATCCTTGGTGGCTTTCATACACGTGTCCTCGTCTGAGCAGGCCAAAAGAAGGTCATCCACGTACTGTAACAAGACCCTGTGTGGGCTGGTGGGGAAGCTAGACAGGTCCGAGGCCAATGCTACCCCAAAAAGGGTTGGAGAATTCTTGAAACCTTGTGGAAGCCTCGTCCACGTATATTGCACCTTGGTGCCTGTTCCTGGATCCATCCATTGAAATGCAAACAGGGGCTGACTTTCCTCTGCCAGACGGCAGCAGAAGAATGCATCCTTCAAGTCCAGTACCGTGAAATAGCAGGCAGTAGGAGGTATTAAACTCAACAGTGTGTAAGGATTGGGCACATTGGGGTGGAGGGTTTCCACGGCTTGGTTGACCAATCGGAGGTCTTGGACCGGACGATACGAGTTATCTTCCTTCTTCACCGGCAAGAGTGGGGTGTTCCACTGAGATTGACACTGCCTCAGGATGCCATGGCGAAGTAACCGTTCCAAATGTACCCATACTCCTTCTGCAGCTCGCCGGGGGATAGGGTACTGGTTCACAGCCACAGGGTTGGCGAATGGTTTGGGCTTGACTATTATAGGTGGGATGTTCTTTGCCATTCCGGGCGGGTTGCCTTCTGCCCATACACCAGGGTTTACTTTTTGCAGGAGGTCTTCTGGAATAATCCCCTCCTCTTCTTTTACCATCATTAAGCGCCAGTGTTCCCTTAAGGGTACTTCTAAGGAAAGCTCTCCTGTTTGCCCTGTAGTCATTGTCACTTCTCCTGTCGGTTGAAAGGAAATCTGGGCTTGCAATTTTGATAGCAGGTCTCGGCCCAATAATGGGATGGGACACTCTGGTATATATAAAAACTTGTGTTGGACTACTTGGCCACCCAGGCGACAGACAACAGATTGCAGGAATGGGGCTCTTTGTGATTTGCCTGTAGCTCCTATTATGTTAATTGTTTGCTTGGTGGGCTTGGACACTGGTACTGGCAAAACAGAGTGGGCGGCTCCTGTGTCAACCATAAAGGGGATAGTTTGGTTCCCTGTTTGTATTTTGACCATGGGCTCACGGGAACCTAAAGCAGCTGGGCCCGGTCTGTCCTAGTATTCTTCCTCCTCTCTCAGGCTCATCATGCCGGGCTGCCTTTGGGCTGAGGGGTACCAGGGAGGTCCCTGTCCACGTCCTCTACCCCTGCTGGCATTTGTCGATGACCAAGGTCTCAGTTCCTGTCCAGGTCCCCTGGGGGTTGGGCCTGGGGCTCGTTCTCCTCGTCCTCTCCCTCCTAAGTGGGCCTGTGGGCATTCTCCTTTCCAGTGCCCTTCCTGCCGGCAGATGGCGCACTGATTCCTCCCCAGGCGGCCTTGCCCTCCTCCCCGGGCACTTCCTCTTTTCTGAGGGATGGGTGCGGTGGCCTGTAATGCCATCAACTTCTTTGCTTGATACTTCTCCTTTTTCTTTTGTTCCTCTTCTTCCCTCTGATTGTAAGTGGTTTGAGCCAGTTCTAACATCCACTCAAGGGTGTGGCCCATGAACCCCTCGTGTTTTTGAATTTTTCGGCGGACATCGGGCGCTGCCTGAGCTACAAAAGCAGCCTTTACAATAAGGGCGTTGGCAGCCTCATCTGGGTCTACAGGAGTATACTGACGGTAGGCTTCCTTCAGGCGTTCCAGGTAAGCCCCTGGGGCCTCTTCATTCCCCTGCACTACCTCTCTGACCTTCACAAAGTTGGTGGGTTTCCTGGCTGCCCTTCTCATACCATTTAATACGTTCTGGCGGTAGGTAGTGAGGGTTTTCTGGCCATCAGCAGTCTGATAATTCCAATTCGGGGTACTATCAGGGTATCCTGTTATAATGTCTGGATCCGGTGTTCCCTGTGCTCTCATGTGTACTCGAGCTTCAACATGGATTCGCCTAGTTTCTTCTGTGGTTAGCAGCGCATCCATCAAATACTGCACATCATCAAAAGTGGGATTATAGGTTTTAAAAATCCCTTCAAACAATTTTATAATTTTAGCTGGATTCTCCTCAAAGGAAGGATTTTGATTTCTCCAATTACAAACATCTGCACTTGAAAAGGGTATATGCTGGACCGTGTAGGTCCGTGGTGCCTCCGCCCCACCAGGCCCTGGAGGTCCCGGTGGGTCATAAACCCTTCGGAGGGGCATTACTCCGACCCCACCCTTTTTCTGTGCCTCATGGGACTTATGGAAGGCTGCCCTGGTTGCTGCTTCTATCCATTCCTTCTGCCATTTCTTCCCTTGTGTTGAGGAGCATCCTGCTGCAGCCAACACGTGGGGGCTAACATCCACTTTTTCCGCATAGGGTTGTACATACTGTTGCAATCTCAAAGACTGATACTGAGTCCACTCTCTTCCCTTCTTTGCTAACTCAACCAATCCCTTTACAAATTCCTCATCATCCTCTTCTTCCTCTTCTGATTCATCAGCCTTGGGGGGTTCAGGCTGGGGGCTAGCTCCTCCCGGTGCTTGGGGACCTGGGCCTGGGGGAATTGCTAGAGGGGCAGTTGGTGGAGCATAGGGTGGTGGCGGTTTGATGATTCCCCCCTCCTCATCTTCTGGGTCTGGTATCACCGGGGGCTTTTCTGCCTTCCCTGCCGGTCGAACTGTACAAATTGTATTTCGTGGGGCGTCGCCTTGGCAGGCTTTCAACCACGGTGGATTCTTTTCTACATTGGTTTTCCAAGTAGAAATGTAAGGGATTTGGTCGGGGTGGACATTCAATATGTTCTGGTATAATGGGCTGATTAGTTGCAAATCAAAGCTTCCTCCTGACGGCCAATTAGTTTGTGCGGGCCAGTCAACTTCACATAATGTCCTCATTCTCTGTTTTCGCAATTTGATTCCCCAATCATCATGCTTTGTGGCCGCTTTCCAGTTCTTTAAAAAACATTCCAGAGGACTACATTGGCTTGCCCCAGACCCCATTTTTATTTTTTTTTTTTTTTTTTTTCAGATACTCCGCACCTGACTGGGCTGTAAATTCTTTCACAGTTCACACGATACAGATTGTGGTCTGCACGAGGTCGCCCTGGCAGAAAACGCACAACCCTGCAATCGCTCGGCCAAGGGGAACGCTAGGCCCCGACCCACACTTGACAACAATTCAGTCACTGGAGTATCTGACATGCAACATATAACATACAAATCACACCATTATAATTTCAACATGCAACACACAAAACACACCAATACAACTTCCCCTCTGTTTCCCTTTTACCCAACCTTACTGGCGGCCCTCTGCACAACCAGGTGAGGCTTGATCAGACCTCGCCCCCCTTTTCCTTGGGGCCCACGCCCTGTCCCTTGGGCTTACCGTTTTCCGCTGCGGATTCCCTCCTGGCCAGTCCTCTTTCCTCCCTCGACCGAGGTCCCTACTCAGGAGCGGTGTGGCCGGTTTCCCCCACGAATCAGTAGGGTGCGCGCTGAAGCCTGCAAACTCCGGTCCGAGCTGTTCACCTGGTCGAGCCTGGCTCTTCCCGGCCCCCTTGGGGTGGGGCAATTCCCGGCCAACGCACCAAGCTGTAGGCTTATGCCCTTTACTTTGCCAGAGAATTGCTTACCCGCGTCCCCAGGACCGAGAAGAGAATAAAAAAATTCCAGGAAAGTTTCTTCTTTGGAGAAAAGAGTTTTATTGCAAATCTGTGCACAGAGACAGTCAGCAGAATATAGTTTCTGAAATCTGACTGTCCAGCAATACGCATCTGCAAGCCTTCTTATACTTTAGAGTATTTACCCACCTCCCAGACCTCCCCCCAAAACTTCCCCAATCAGCTGGCAAGTTTCCAACTTATTCCTTATATGGCACATCTATATTTGCTGGCTAAGGCTGCTAGCTAAGCACTTCTTCTGCTGGTTAAGCATTTTCTCTGCTCAGTAAGCACCCCCTCCCACCTCCTTGTACACGTGTATTCTTTTGCTAGCTAAGCATTCCCTTCGTATCTCTTCTTATCTTGCATTACTTAAAGCAGAAGCAAAGCAGGAAACATCTTGCTAGTGGTTTTTAGTTGACAGCAGTTTTTGGCTAGGCAGGAAACGACCTTCTGACCTGTAACTAACATCAGCAGTTTCAGATAGCTGGTTAGACAGGAAACGGCCTCCTGACCTGTCTGATTTAGACTTTGCAAATAACTGCATTTTTGGGTTTGAGCTTGTGTAACCATCCTAGCAGAGTGCCGGAATTTACTATGTGTAGATAATATTAATGATTAACCGTTCCCCTCTCCCTTCAATACAAGAGACATGTCTGGCAGAGATGAAACTTTGTTCTCTCCCCCCCCCCCCTTCTGATTTAATACCAGTATAAAAACTAAGCATGGAAATGAAACAGAAGTGTGAGTATGTTCTGCAAAATGTAAAGGAATGTGCCACAGATGTTGTTTGAAGAGGTTAGCGGCAGCTGTTCTTTTTACATATTTGTTAAAATAAGCTACAGATCATCTGTTGTTAAAATAAGCAGCAAGAGCATCTTTGGCGCAGATTTTTCTCCAAAAGGGGGGGAAATGGGTAGAGAACAAGGAGAAAAGGATACAGAAAAAGGAAGTTATTTCCAGGCCGGGGGAGGGGGGGGGGAGAAATGCATTAGACTGCTTAGCAATTTATCTTGATTTACCTTGATGAGTGGCAGTGGCACAAGTTTTGTATGTGTTCTCTCCCTTCCCCCAATTTTTTGGGTGTGTGGGCGGGTAACTTACTGGTCTCTTGCCACCTGTGGGAAAAATATCACCACATGTTCCACTGCCACCACATTTGCAGGCTGCAAAAGGAGCCACAAAAGTGAGGTGCCATTTTTGGTATAGTTTGTGGATACCTGTTTTTATACTGCGCCCCCCCCCCCCCCAGCAATAGATTAAGTTAATGACTGCAGGCTCCCCACTTCCTACAAACAGTTAGAAACCATATAACCACGCTAGTTGCTTTCGCCTGCTTCCACTTCTTGCCCTGCCGGTTAATTTCTCAGCTCAGAATGGATTTAATCCATTTTCTCCCAGTGATGTAGAACAAGGTCCATCACCCAATGGTAGCAAACAAGTGAGACAATACTGGAGGTAACCAACTCCAGAGTCTCTCATTTTAGACAAACTAGATTTTCCCAGCTTCACAGCCAACTCTATGTTTCCGAACCCTCACAAAAAGAGTACATGGGCTTAGCACCAGCAGCGAGGAGCACCAGCACCACAACTTGCCACCATTGTGGGTAAGGATGTGTGAATCTGTCAATTTAAGTTTTTCTCTGTTTCACATTCCTGTGACATACACAGATAGGGATGCTTGACTCTGTCACTTTTGCTTTCTCTACACTTCTCATTTCTCTCCCAATCTATTTCAGTTCTCCACATTCCTACATCAGCTTGCGATTAAACAAAAAGTCCTCATGAAAATTCATCAGCATTCTAGCGTGGATTTCTGCTAAAACACACATTGTTGTGTGCAGTTTTGCCCAATAAAATGTTTTTTAAAGCCATTTCCTCTGATATAATCGTTTTTGTATGTTGTTGTTTTTTGCTAACATATGCATTTTTATGCACACTTTACCCCGTATATGCATTTTTGGGTGGAAAACTGCATTGCAAAATGTGGAGAAGTGAAAAATTTGAAGGATGGCTGCGTTTTGGTTTGCATATTGTTTTGGTAACTGCGGATTACGTAGGATTGCTTCTAAATGTGAACTGAACCAATTCCCACCCCCCCCCTGTCCGCATCCCTAATTGTGGGAAATGTAAAATAATGACATCCGGGGGGAAATTTCTGAAATGTGGTGCTGGATCTTACGCAAGTCAATTTTTAAAATCACATTTTTTTTAATAATAATAATAGAAGCTCAACAATTTTGAGGGTGTCCTTTTTTATTTTTTTGAAATATGGCAGGTGCTGGTCTCCCCCCCCCCCCCGCCCGCTGGCTCACATGTGATAGATAAAGAACTGAAGGGTACTATTCACTGGCAGCCAATCAAATCCATCACTTTGACACCTGTGAAGGTCCATCTGCAGACTCATCTGAATCTAGCCCAGTGACTGTCTGTTTTCTATATGCCATAACCCAATATGAGAAGCACCCTGAGAAAAACTGATATTTTGCACCCTGAGTTAAAAATGGAAGCAGAGAACCTTTGGTGCAAGAGAAAAATCTCTTTCAAATTGTGAAATTCTCTTCCTCCTCCTCCTCCTCCTCCTCCTCTAATATGGCTGCCTGAGTGGGCTGTATGCAATGGGCAGTCTCCTACCAGGTCACTTACTTTGGTTTCATTTCCATGGAAAGAAAACCCAATGGAAATGAGGTGGGTGAATGTAATCATTTAGGTACATGCCTGAGGGATAGCTCAGTCAGTAGAGCATGAGACTCTTTAATCTCAGGTTCGTGGGTTCGAGTCCCCTGTTGAGTGAAAGACTCCTGCATTGCAGGGGTTGGACTAGATGACTCTTGTGGTGCCTTCCAACTCTACAGATCCGTAGTTCTGTGGTTCTATGTCATCTGTGGACTGCAAACAACAACAGCAAATACAGATTGTATTCACTGGATTGACTTCTGGTCTGGCTGTGGAATGAGAAAGCAAACACTGGTCATTTCTGCTCCTGATTCTGTTTTTGTTCTGGTGCATGCGTTTTGTTCCATTGCACTATAATGCAAAAGTGCTCCTCTAAGTGGTGGTAATGCAATAACCTTGAGGAAGCGTCACGTAATAACTAATAAAAGGGAATGGCATGTGGACGATCCCATATAAATCCAACATTAATGCACTGTTATTGCATCAACGGCATGTTGCTGAATACTCCTCCAAAAAACCTCACCAGTCTAGAGGGGCCATCTCCATGCTCTTTCTTCCCCAAGATCTCAGCAACACCTCCTCCACTATCAGGACCAACAAGAAGAGCTTTCCAGAGAAGGACTCCTGTCCTGCTACCTGCTTTCCTAGAGTGGCTATCATAGACGCCAACTCCCTGGGTGCCCGAGCACCCACAAAATTCCCCATGAAAGGGCCAGGCACCCACAAATTTCAGTCCCAGGGACATGCATGCTGCATGGCACCCAAGGCCCTGCCACCCACATTTGTGGGGCCAAGCTGGCACTCCTGGTGGCTATGTGAAGAAGTATGCATGCACACGAAAGCTCATACCAATAACAAGCTTAGTTGGTCTCTAAGGTGCTACTGGAAGGATTTTTTTTTATTTTGTTTCGACTATGGCAGACCAACACAACTACCTGCCTGCAACTGGTGGCTATCGTGAGAGGAAGGAGGTCTCTGGAATACATTTATTTCCAGCGCCTGGCAGAGGAAGTGCAGGCAAAGAGGAGGCCAGGTTGCTCTCCAGCTAAGGTGAGCTGCAGGAGGCTTGGGTCAGGCAAGGAGTACCACAACAATTCCCAACACAATATGCGGACAAGTTGTAGGCCGAGTCAAAATGAGCAGCCATTTGCTTACCTTGCAGTCTAAGGTATGGAGTGGCAATGGTGCTGCTGCTTCCTGTGGGTGCCACTTACAGTGGTACCTCGGGTTTCAAACACCTCGGGTTACAAAAACTTCAGGTTTCAGACTCCGCTAACACAGAAGTAGTACCTCAGGTTAAGAACTTTACCTCAGGATGAGAACAGAAATTGTGTGGCGGCAACGTGGCAGCAGCGGGAGGCCCATTAGCTAAAGTGATACCTCAAGTTAAGAACAGTTTCAGGTTAAGAACGGACTTCCAGAACGAATTAAGTTCATAACCAGAGGTACCACTGTATATTTCTGACAGATAGAGAGGTATGCATGTTCCTTGCTTACGCCCCTACAGTTTTGGATGCGAGTTTTTTGGGGAAGCTGAAGTGAATCCAGCGATTTTTGACAATACGGTGTGACTACTAGCATCTGAGACCCGCTTACCAAGTTGTCTACACACTGAATTTCCATCTAGCAATATAGGGAGTGACTGATGCACTACTAATGAGGCACCATCACATTTAATTACTTCCAAGGACGAATCGCCAAATGGTGTCATGACCTCTTCCCAAATTTCATTTTCTTTCAAGGTTCCCCTCCCCTCTTTTTTTGTCCTGGAAAGTCTTTGGAAAGCTCTGGCTAAAAACAAACAAACAAGAAGTATCCTGTTCCTAAATGTTTACAGAGATCTATGTACTATATGAATACATGCTGTTTTAGCAAGCTAACCAATATCAAAATAAATTTCTTCCAAATGTTTGCATAACCTTTTGGAGTTTTAATATTAAATTTAGGATGCCAACCATTTTTTTCTGGGGCCAGTGGCAGGGGATCAAGTCATTCTGGAGTGATTGTTTTCCTAAGATTTATTTTCATCCAGAAACTTCATCCCTGGCTCCTGGCATTGTACAGCGTCGAATCAAGGATGCCATGAATCCTGGGGTGCATTCAGAGCCAAATTACATGTCCAGAACTATAATACTGTGGATTGCATGCTGTCAAAAATATGAGAGTCTACACCTATTTCATTTAATTTATTGGATATGTATCCCACTCTTCCTCCCGAAGGAGCCCAGAGTGGCAAACACACCCATAATTTAAAAAAGAAATAAATCTAAAAACAGTTAAAGCAGTCTAAAAATTGTTACAGTTAAAAGATTTAAAGCAGTCACAGTTAAAAACTTTCTAAAAACAGTTAATTAATAACAAAACATTCTTTTGCCTACAATGCTAACAAAACAGTGGTTATATTTAATTGCTGATAATAACAATAATTTTATTATTTGTACCCCGCCTAGCTGACTGGCTTGCCCCAGCCACTCTGGGCAACTTCCAACAAATATAAAAGCATAATAAAGCATTAAAAACATCCCTATACAGGCACTGCTATTTTTCTAGAAAAAGAGGTGCAAGAGGTGCTCATCATGAATGCCTCCCTTTTTCTCTTATAATGGCAATGGCACCCACCTGAGAGATGCTGGAACTGAGTTCTGGCAATTTCCGGCTGACAAAAAGCGCTGCCTTCAGATGTTTTCTTAAAGTTGTATAGTTATTTATCTCCTTGACATCTGAAGGGAGAGCGTTCCACAAGGCCCCACTACCGAGAAAGCTGTTGTTGTTGTTGCTCTTGGCTGTGGTTGTTGTTGCATTTATTACCCGCCCTTCACCAGAATGGCTTTAACGGGTTCCAGGTACTTATGTGAAAGACACTTGCAGCTAACGCATTATAAATTGTGGGTTTCCATCTGAAACAGCACCTGGAAAACTTGGGTTGTGTCAGGGTCAAGATCCTATGATGTTGTTAGTTCCACACTGTGATGAATCACTCTTCCAGCAGAAAGTCAGCAGGCATCTTCACTGTTAACCTTCAGCTATCTCTCCTGAATACCATTTTATACCATAGGACTATTCAACAGTTTAATTTTCTTTTCAATTCAGAGGAGCCAGTCATTCCAGCGGTTATTCCATATTGTCTTACGGTATTTTATGTTGCGCACCACCTTGATATTTTATATGAGTGGGCAGTATGTACTGTAAGGACTTATATAAATCAATACATACAGGATATAAGAGACAAAACAAAATAGGCCAAAAGTGTAATGAGGAGATTTATTTCACATGTAATTTTATTTTATTTTTTAATTCCAACCATGGGGTAGGGGAGTCAACATATTGTTACAAGGTGTATGTCTGAACCCACAGGTATGTGCACCACACATGTGCCTTGAACATAGAGCACTGGGAGGGGTGAGACCTTTGGTATGGAGTCAGTATGGGATACCAGTTAAACATGGGTGTATACTTTTAACCCTTACGCTCAGTAATGAACTTTGCATGCCAGGAAATTTACCACATGACAGCAGAGGGACGAGCTCAGCTCTGCGTTCTCCCTGCCTTTGGACGTCCTGTTTTGGGGCCTTCCACTGCCTACCAATGGCATGCATCCCATTGGCCCAATCCAAACGCCTCAACGCCCAGCACAAGGAGGCTTTGGAATGCTCTATAAGTCAGGACCCATTAAAATTGAATGATCTTTTGGAAATTTGGCTACAATATTACTGAGACCAGGGTAATCTGTACCGTCGCACAGCAGGACATAATTTGTGTATTCCAGATAAGTCCTTGCAAAGGGAGGGGGAGTTGGCAAATAGCAGTTGCTTGGGGACAATTCATAGGGGAGTGCTGTTGTCTTTGTGCCCTCTTTGGTCACTTGTGGAAACAGAATACTGGGCTAGATTAGATGACCCTCTTGTTTCATCCAATAGATTCTGGACTCATCCAGCCAGGCTCTTGTGTTTTTCAGAGCAATATTTCCCCCTCACAACTCAGTTACCTTAATCAGATTTGTCCATTTCTCACTTTGTGGTTAAACAACAACTAGTCCCAAAACAAATACCCTGTTTTCTGCTCGCTCGCTCTCTCTGTCTCCCTCCCTCTCTTTGAGTTAGGAATGTCACAGACTTTTTTGTGGCTTTGTTTGCTGTTATTTTAATCTGTTTGTTTTCTGCAGATTCTGACTGAAATTAAGCATTTTGGTTGACAGCATGTTTAATTTACCAACTCAAACAACATGCCACAGCCAAACAAAAACAAACCTGAAATATGAAGCTGCAGAAGCCAACTGCCTAAAATTCTCTCAACACACACCCAGACCCACAATTTTATTAGGGTCTAAATCATGGATGTGGAAGAAAGCTGATTCGGTCTGCATTTAAAGGTGAGCCCACCTCATTCACATTTTCTGAAGTAAGATGCAAACCCAAATGCAGCCATGCTTAAAAAATCATGCTTCTGCAGGGTTCACAGGCCTGATGTGATCTTACTCCTCCTCACGTTCCACCTGAGTTGCTGTGCATACCTGGGCTGTGGATGTGGCAGTGGTCCTGCAGTTTTATAAAGTCCTGCCGACAGAGGGAGGAGGTTTGGGTGGCACCCTTAGTCAGACTTAGAGTGGTTCCATTGATTTCTGTGGGTCTGCACTAAGTGTGACTTAATCAGGATCCATTCTATTCTTAGTGTGGGACTTCATTTAGTGGTGACCAAAACAGGTGACAGGCAGGATACGCACAGGGCTGACTTTGTTGTGGCTCAGTGTCCAGAGAATAGCCAATGTTAGCATAGACCAGTAATATATTCATCTGGCCCGCGACACTGCTGGCACTCTCAACAGCTCACCACATCCTTCTAGGAAATGTAGCTGGGAGAGGGAGGACACATAAACTGTACAAAACCCCTTCCCAAGAGGCTAACTGGATGCCTCATCCACAATCAGATGACCAGGAAACTTTGGAAAAGTAAAGAAATGAGAACCACAGGAATCACTTGGTGGGTTTAGTTTCCAAAATCGAGTGAAGGTCTTTGAAAAATGGCATCACTCAGACTAAGCTTAGGTCCAGCCATCATAGTCTCACCCATACTGGATAGGGTGAAATAGTCACTGTAATGCCCATTCATTTCTGGCATTGATTAAATATCAGTAACTGTTTAGAATAATAGAATTGTCGAGTTGGAAGGGATCCTGAGGGTCATCTAGTCCAATCTCCTGCAATACAGGAATTCTGCCCAACAGTTGTCCCTGAGTGGGCTCGAACCACCAACCTTCTGGTTAGCAGTCAGACACACTGAGCCATTGTACCACTTTAAAAATTGGAAATGAAATGCTAACCAAGAGAGGATACGTAGCTAGGTGCAGCCAAATGAAGTTATTTCTTATACATGTGATGACAATTCACACCAAAATCACTAAAATTTGAAGAGGCACCATAGATCAATGGTATAGTATCTGCATGCAGAAGGTCTCAGGTCCAAACCTGGCATCTCCACTGGGGCGGGGGGACCTAATTGAAACAATTTTGAGCCACTGGCACTGAGTGTAGGTAATGCATGGACCAATGGTCTGTCTTACTACAAGGTATTCCTTTTTTAAAAAAATCACCAGTCCTGTAATGATTGGTAACTTCAGCACATAGTGCGCAATAAAGCAAGATAGCCGATTAGCATTACAAGTAAGGAAAGAAATGTATAACAACCAGGCTTCCCCGTTCTTTCTACATTGTAATAGATAATCATCCACTAGAACTCAGTCCCATCAGAAAACAACTGTAAGAACGGCAAAGCACTGTATGTATTTAATTATTTTTCCTACTCTACAAACAAGTTTAATTGGAAACTTAAAACAGCAAGGGACAAAAGTTCAGTTCATTAGGGGCTAACTAACTGAAAAGGGCATGCATATATATATAGACAGAGAGAGAGAGAGTGCTTTCGCCTGATCCAGATGTACCTTCCAACCTCCATCTGAGAACACCAGGAGCGCACACACACATCACCAAGGAAATGTTCTCATTATTATACTCCTAAAGCATAAACCAGGCCACCACAAGCTTTGAAGGTACTGATCTTCAATTATTTCTCTAATTGTTTGGTCTGTTCATATGTCTGGCTAAAAGGGAAGAATCACTGATGCAAAAAAGAAGATACAAATAATTACTACCTCAGTGAGAGCTGCGGTTTTATATCCCATTATTTATTCTTTGTTTTCTTATGCTTGTGACTTGAAGTCAATTGTATTCATGTACAACCCCAAAAGTATAATATACAACACTTGAGACATTTTGTGAGCTTCACAGTAAGCCCAGAAACAACAACAAAACATCCCTCTACTCTGAATGTCCTGCCAAATCAGGATTCTATTTGGTCCACTTATTATCAAACCTGGCTATTTGTCAATTTAAAATTCATTTTCCCGCTTCCATGACACTGAGAACCAAAAGAGTTGTTATTTATGTTGCTCTTCTTGCCCAAAATGCCTCGGGGAAAGATCTTTAATCTCTCTTGGCTGGATTCCCTACACTGGAAGAGCATGACTTTTATGTCCTAAATCACGCCACTTGTCTGCTTAAAAATGCAGAAATATTTTCCAGTGAATTGGAAGCACCTTTTTCGTTTCATTCCATTCCAGACCAAGACCAGTAGTGATTGGTGGGGTGAGAACATTAACTTACTTTCCATCATTGCCGCTGCTATGGCTTACTGGGAGGGAAGGGGTGAGGTAGCAACATGGCAAGCATGGTGCAAGCACGCCTGCAGGAATGCTGGATGGATCCACTAATGTGTTTGCACCATGCCAGCCTCACTGTTGCCTCACCTTTCCCTCCTCTCCTGGTAAGTGACAGTGATGGCAGTGATGGGATATTGGGTAAGCCTTGCCATCCCATCAACTGCTCTTGGAGAAAGCACAAGTAGTTCTACACAAGTCTACAGTACAGATGAGATACCGTGGGTCCCAGAGTAAATTCTAGTCCATAAGGAATGGCAACAAGCTCCCTGGTCACCATCACCAATCCACTTGCAAAATAAGTGTATGGAGATGTCAAGACATGCAGGTGGATTCTGGGACCCTA
Source organism: Podarcis tiliguerta (assembly GCF_965153285.1). Classification (NCBI taxonomy): domain Eukaryota; kingdom Metazoa; phylum Chordata; class Lepidosauria; order Squamata; family Lacertidae; genus Podarcis; species Podarcis tiliguerta. The sequence goes on from NC_139534.1 coordinate 99,593,136, forward strand.
AACCCCTGCAAAGGCCCATCGCTGATGCCAGTAGGTTTCAATGCAAACCTACCTACCTAATTTGCACTTCCACAGAATGAAACACAGCCATCCTTTTGAATGTGTACTCTGAATTTTGTGATTAAGTTCTCCAACAACGCAAGCTTGCTCTGCCCAATTTTAATTTAACCTTGAAAGATTTTTATTTTTATTTTGCTGCTGCATCACACTGTTCACTTGTGTTAAGCTTGTGGTCACTAAGACCCCTAGATCAAAAGTTTCCAACCTTTTTGAGTCCATGGCTCCCTTGACCAACTACATTCTTTCTGTGGCACCCCTGTGGGGTTCAGGAGCCCAGTTATGTCACCCCTTGCCTGCAGAGTTGGCAGTCTCTCACCCTTTTTCAAACACCCCGACTTATTGAGTGTTTCCTCAGCCTCCTCTCCTCTCCCCTCTTCTTGGAGGTCATCCCGGACACCACAGCTGCCACCCCAGTCTCTGAGCTGCAAGCCCCATACCAAAGAGAGGTGCCTCCTCACCCTGCCCCACAAGGACCTGGGAAGCACCCCCTGGCCAGCCTCAGAGGCACCATTTGCCTTGGGAGCTTGTAGCCAGGGCTGCTGCAACAAAGAAGAAGAGTTTGGATTTGATATCCCGCTTTATCACTACCCTAAGGAGTCTCAAAGTGGCTAGCATTCTCCTTTCCCTTCCTCCCCCACAACACTCTGTGAGGTGAGTGAGGCTGAGAGACTTCAGAGAAGTGTGACTAGCCCAAGGTCACCCAGCAGCTGCATGTGGAGGAGTGGGGAATCAAACCCGGTTCACCAGATTACGAATCCACTGCTCTTAACCATTATACCACACTGGCCATTGGGAGGGCATCAGAGGAAGGAGAGAAGGAAAGAAAGAGGGACAGAGGCCAATGTTGTCCACGGCACCCCGACTATCATTCAAGGCACCCCAGCGTGCCACGGCACACTGGTTGAAAACCACTGCCCTAGATCCTTTTCACATGTACCATTGGCAAGCCAGTGCAGCTGGTTATCATTGCTGTCATTCACTACTTCCATCACTACAAACTGATGAAATGACTCCCTACTATGCAGCCTGTGAATGGAATGGGGGGGGGGGACTGGGGGCTAGGAGGGACCTTTTGACTCAGCCCTACAAGTAATACAATGAGATAGTTTAGGCTGAGGTGGAGCAACCAGTCCAAGCTTTCCCACTGAGCTTCATGGCTAGCCAGAGATTTGAAACCAGGGCTCTCTGCTCTGACTCCCATTTCTTCTGCTGTCATATATAAAAATAGAATCATGGAACTGTAAAGTTGGAAGGGACCACAAGGATCATCTAGTCCAACCCCCTACAATGCAGGAATCTTTTGCCCAACATGGGACTTGAATCCATCACCCTAGGATTAAGAGTCTTATGCGCTAGTGACTGACCTACCAAGGCAGACACTGGCTTCCCAGATGCACAAGCTCACAGTGCAATCCTGTACATGTCTCATCTAAAGTAAGCCCCTCTGAGTTCAGTGGGACTTGCTCCCAGGTGAGTGTGTATAGGATTGCAGCCTTAAACTGATTTGAAACTGCAGTCCTAACCCCACTTACCTGGGAGTAAGCTCCACTGAATTCAATAGGACTTGCTTCTGAGTATCATAGAATCATAGAATCATAGATTGGAAGAGACCACAAGGGCCATCAAGTCCAACCCCCTGCCAAGCAGGAAACACCATCAGAGCACTCCTGACATATGGTTGTCAAGCCTCTGCTTAAAGACCTCCAAAGAAGGAGACTCCACCACACTCCTTGGCAGCAAATTCCACTGTCGAACAGCTCTTACTGTCAGGAAGTTCTTCCTAATGTTTAGGTGGAATCTTATTTCTTGTAGTTTGGATCCATTGCTCCGTGTCCACTTCTCTGGAGCAGCAGAAAACAACCTTTCTCCCTCCTCTATTTGACATCCTTTTATATATTTGAACATGGCTATCATATGACCCCTTAACCTCCTCTTCTCCAGGCTAAACATGCCCAGCTCCCTTAGCCGTTCCTCATAAGGCATCGTTTCCAGGCCTTTGACCATTTTGGTTGCCCTCCTCTGGACACATTCCAGTTTGTCAGTGTCCTTCTTGAACTGTGGTGCCCAGAACTGGACACAGTACTCCAGGTGAGGTCTGACCAGAGCAGAATACAGTGGCACTATTACTTCCCTTGATCTAGATGCTATACTCCTATTAAGTAGGGCTGCACTGTCGTAGTATTTCTCTCTCCCCAGGAACTGCAGTACTGTGATGGTCACTTTAAGAAAATTATTAGAAACTTCAGTGAATGACAAGCCCCATGCTTCTTTGAGAGAAGCCATGACAGTCAAATTGGTATAATAAATCTGGAGTGTTGAAAAACAAAATAGCTAACATTGTCTAGTGTGCTCTAGAATTGGGGAAATGATTTGTTTGGGAATATTTCTGTTGTCATTGTCATTGGTTTCTTTAATTTATTTGGCACGTTGGGTTCCCACCCACCCCCATCCCACTCCCCAATTCAACTGCTGTTGCTGTTGACAAGTTTTGATTTGATTTGATTGTTTTCACTCTGCTTCAGAATGCCACTCCAAGTCTGTCCACAATAAAAATACAAAGCAGATGATGAGAGAGGCCGAAGGCAGGGAAAACAATAAAACAAAAATGCAACCTATTTGCATTTCATTCCACACATGGAATTACACGGTATTTTAAAAGTATTTTGCATGATTGTGTTTTGCTTATTTTAGCATACAACTGAGAAACTGCCTTATTAACTAGTTCACATTTTGAATGCTTCTATGTGAAAAGGATATAAACAGTCTTTTTAAAAAAAAACACCATGAAGAAACATTTGGCCATACCCTTTAGAAAAAGTTTCTTTGTTTGTTTGTTTGCCATCATTTTTTCTCCTTGATTCTATGAGTAATTTTCAAAAGCGCACTGGCCTTTGCCTCTGATCACCACTCCTTCCAGCAGTGAATTCAGTGCCCCCCTGCCAATAGAAAAGGAGCCCAAGCAGTGGTCATTTGAAGAAAAGAGGGGTGAGCTAGGAATAAGAACATAGGAAAAGCCTGTTCAATCAGTCCAATGGCCCATCTAGCCCATCATCCTGTTCTCACAGTGATTGTTGATATTTTCACCCCTCCCATTGCAAGAATCTCCTGATCTGATGTTTTGAGAAAGGAGGGGGTGGAAACTGCTCTTCTCTTCTTCCGCTCCTGCCTGACTACCTGACTCTGTGTGTGGAGAGAGTCTTATCTATGTGCAGTGGTACCTCGGGTTAAGTACTTAATTCATTCCGTAGGTCCGTTCTTCACCTGAAACTGTTCTTAACCTGAAGCACCACTTTAGCAAATGGGGCCTCCTGTTGCCGCCGCGCCACCAGAGCACAATTTCTGTTCTCACCCTGAAGCAAAGTTCTTAACCCGAGGTACTATTTCTGGGTTAGCAAAGTCTTTAACCTGAAGCATATGTAACCGGAGGTACCACTGTAGTGACTAGATGGCTGAGTGGGAGATGTAACAATCATGCAAGCTAGTAGTTCTTTAGTTTGTAGTAGCTGTTAGAAATAAAAGGAGTTATGCTTCACAGCTAGCTTCCACGTTATTTATACTCTGCATGAGTCTGGTGTGCAAATGCACAGTTGTGAATCCAGTGCACTGGGACCTGTTTTCCAGGATTGGAAGGTCTCTGAAAGTACTCCAGTCGCCTAGCCCAGTCGGGGCAGAACCAGTTATTGAGCCCAGTCGCTGCACTTCGGTTGAAAGGCATACTGACAGACCAACCAAATGCCCATAGGAAACTTGCAAGCAGGACCCAAGCACAAAAGCTCTCTCAGGCCCTCCTCCATTGCTGCCTTTTGCTGTGGAAGCAGAGCATAGTCATCATGGCTGGTAGCCATCAATAGCTCTCTCCTCCATGAATTTGTCTAACTGTCAGAGAATTCTGATGGAAACAGAAATAGGAGTGGAAATGGCCAGAAATGATAGGACATGTCAACTATCTGAAGATCTGCTTTGCAGATTCAAATTGCTGTCTTACCTGCCTATGTTCAAATGCCATCAAACCAGAAGAAAACGAATCAACAAAATATAAAGTTATGTCAACAAGAAAGAGTTATAAATCTTTCATTGTGTGAGGTTCCTTACTGGAAAAAAAATGTATAAGCAAGGGTCAATGAGGAGTCTGGTAGAGGTGGAACCCCTCTTTAGCTAAATACAATAATAGCCATGCATTTATTCAATGAAATGATATTTCCTTAACAATTCTTTATACAACGGTTGACAAGATCTGCAACACAATGTTTTCAGGCATAAAAGACACCATCAGTTCAGCATGTTGCATGACAATTCCCCATAAAGTAATTTTTCCTTCGGTTGCTAGGATCCACAAAGTCCATGACAATGACAGGGTTGCCAGTGGGTATCCATTTTTCCCCCAGAAGCTAGAAGGCTGAGTTTTAAGCCATTGACTATTACACATTTGTCATACAACACCTTTTGAGTTTCTTTGTTTCTAAGAGAAACAGATTTTTCATGTCTAACAACGCTGCTGTGTTCCGATGCTGTGTGCTTGTAATGGGTTACATCCCAAAAGATAGGTAAATGCAAGATTTTTAATGCTATGCAGTTCCTTTAACCTTCAAGCAAGCCTTCAGTCAAGCCATACTGTTAGATAGCTTGCCGCTATAAACCTTTGGGCCAGCTGCCATATACTCAGCCATATGTTGTTCCGATGGGGTTTCACTTGTGAAGTCTTATCGAAAACCATCACCCCTACATCTGCCAAAGTTGTTCCCTGCTATCTTCCCTCCTCCACCTGGGTGGATCAAATGTCAGCTTTGCAAGAAGTTTCTGAACTCTGTGCTGTCACAAACACACACACACACCCCTAAATATAACTGGGTATGTTTTGTTTTATTGATGAGCTTTATTATCCTGGTGAGAGTTACAAATTAGTCTGTTTTGTTTAATTGCATTTGTAAACTTCCTTCTCTTTCTATTTCCTTTGGTCTCTGAATTCAGTTGGAGGCAAACAAATCCTCCAATACACACTTTTGCTACTTCCATCATTGTTGTCATCCTCTCTCTCTCTCTCTCTCTCTCTCTCTCTCTCTCTGTATCTCTCTCTCTCTCTCCACAAGAGGTGCTGATCTTGCTAACAGATGTCACTCATTTTCATCAGCTTACACCTCAGCACAGGTGGAGGCTGGATATTTTGCATAGGTTGTAGGGGGAGTTTTGTCACTTTGTGATGCAACAGGCAATAGCTCACAACAGCAACAGCATGAGCCTGCTATTATACACCCCCAGTTCAAAGACCTGCCCCTGATTTCCAAGCAGCTCATTGGTTCACACTGGGTGTGGGGAGGCTGTTCACAAACACCTGAGCATTCAGATCAGAGGCACCGAGCCAGTCACATGCATGGGCTACATAATATGCTAGATCAAACCTTTTCATTCATTGGTTCCCTAAGGTTTTGGACCAAGCAGAGAATCGAGGAAACTTGAAACCCATTCAACATCATGAGAGGCAATGGGAAAAGTGTGTAAAGGTCTCACAACCCACACATGATTAAGGGTGGCATTCCAAAATAGTGGGACTTCAGAGGTGTTACGTTCCGTTTGCTGCTTGAGGTGAAACAGGAAGTGCCGCTCTGTACTGCCATCTCCACTGCCACTGCCACTGCCACCCCCTCATACCTGTTACTGCCACCCTGTCTTGCTCTGCCACTGCTGCTGCTGCCCCCATACCTGCTGCCACTGCTGCCTACACCCCTCGCTCTGCCGCCGCTGCTACACAGTCTGCCACATCTGCCACTGATGCAGAAGCAATGCCAATTTCAGGCAAAGTTGTGTTGTTTTTGAGCAAGATCTTGCCCAAAATGTATGTGATCTTGCCAAAGATTGGCACCGATGGCAGTGGTGCTTCTCCACCGCTAGCAGAGGTGGCAGCGCAGCAGGGCACCCATGGGGGTGCCACCTCAGGGGCTTCTGTTATAGCTGAGGTAGCAGCCTCATCCTGCCTAATGGCTGGGCCAACTCTGCTTCCAGTGGAAAGGAGGTCTGAAGGCACCCTCCTGCCAAGAGCCCTCAGGGGCATATTATGGAGCACTGTCTTGGGATTTTGTATTGAAACCTGCAAAGCAGCCTCCCAACCTGAAAGCATGTCCCAGTAGGAGACAGAAAGAGGGAGACGGACCGGGCACAATTGGTGATGGTGAACATTGATGAGCAAAGATGAGGCAAATTCATTTTCATTATTTATCTGGCTGGACGAAAATGCTCTCTGGCACCCAAAGCAGGAGTGCCCTCAGGGCAGCAGCAGCTACCCTCTGAGGCTAAAGCCCCATGTGGGTGTGAGGCAGTTGTTATAATAGACATGAAGTAGAAAAGAAAAGGTGTGGGAAGTGCATTATTTGCTTCTGAAGGCAGAGGCAGCAATGTTAGTTTGGGAAAGGAAAATGTTATTTACTGAACAGAGGTCTTTCAAGGCCAGAAGGTTATTAAACAGTGCTTGAAGACACATTTGCTCCCAGGCTTTCATGTGATAGTTAATCCTCCTCGATTTTCTCTCCCATTGTGTTCTTTTTTCTATGTCTAATAGACTGTAATCCTGTAGGCAGACCCTGTATTTTATCTTATTTATTGTACAGTGAAAATGCTTTAGAACTAATACCTATTATGAATGACATATTGGCCACCTGCTGGTACCTGGCAGGCCTTATGGGAGAGGAGAGACACAAAGGGTTGGATCCAGATAATCATGCTTAGGGTAGACCCATTGAAATCAATGAGACTTCAATATGGATCCAACCCAAAGGGTTGGCCAGTTATGGTTCTTTTTCTAAGCCACACACAGGAGACCCATCATGGAGAATGAAATGAAGAACACTTATTTCCATGTAAATAAACCTGTGTATAGACATATGTGGTCAAGACCCTGTTGAAACCACACTCATCTTGTTACCACCAGGCTTACAATTTTCCCAACTCAGGGGAAACTGGTTGTGATAGAAGCCAGCTCTCCACACTTCTGACTAACTCTTGCAGCTTCACAAAGTCACCCCATTTGCATCCCCAGAGCATTTAAAAAATGGTGTGATGAAATGAAACATTTAATTTCATATGATTGCAAGATTCTTAAAATGATTTTTCGAAAGCCAAGCAGGCCACCTTAAGCATGGAGAGAAGCATAAATGCTGAGGAATTATAGGTGTCATTTGAAGAGCAAAAACAGAGAAGGGAAAAGCTCACTTTATAGCAGGCGAAAGTACAGTGACTTCTGTTGGTATACCCTACAGCACTGACACCTTTGAGATTTTGCCAGAGTAACAAATTCCTACATAAAATAGGTTTACAGTGTTCATCTGATACCCTTAAACATGTGAGTTGCATATCCTCCAATATTTATGCAATGAAAATAAGGATGTCCCATTCCATAACGATAATTTTACTATTTATACCCGACACATCTTACTGGGTAGCCCCAGCCACTCTGGGCAGCTTCCAACATATACAAAAACATAATAAAACATTAAACATAAAAAAGCTTCCCTATACAGGATTGCCTTCATTTGGCTCCATACCCTCCAACGTTTCTCCAGTGAAAATAGGGACATCCTAAGGAAAAGTGGGACATTCCAGGATCAAATCAGTAACCTGGACGGCTTCTCCAAATTAGGGACGTCCCTGGAAAATAGGGACACTTAGGGGGTCTGGAGTTATTATTAATCATGCTTGAACTAATGTTACCAAGAAAATTGTTCTTCTGTTGTGTCTGAAGTCCTCAGATATGCAAGAAAAAAATGCTGAACTTTATCTGAACATCACTTCTCAATAACGAAGTTCTGTAGCTAGTGTTGCACATTTCCCCTGACATCATAGGCTTGGAAAGAGGGCTGGTTCCAGGTTAGCATGGGTTCCTGGCATGACCCCAACCCATCCTGCTTATTATCCTGCCCAGTGCAATTGGTGATGGGCGACCTCACTGCCTCTCTCTCCTCTCCTCTTCTTGTCCTTCTGCCTCTTCAACCACTGAGTCTGCCAGTGGGCCCCTTCAGCATGTGGGTGCCCACCATTGCAGCAGGTGGCCTGTCACCCACCTGTCGCATGAACATCTGATGGCTTGGGGTGAGTAAGTTTACACAACCTCGTCCCAAATGACAGCAGGGAAGAAGAGGAGACAGCAAACATAGGCATGGCAGATAAAATGCAAGTGGAAAGGTAGGAAGGAGGCTGGATTGGTAGGTGTGTGCTGGCACCAGCAGTGGTGGTCTCTGAGCATCCCTGGAAGATTCAGGACAGTCAAAACAAAGTACTTGTTCACATAGCACATAGTTGGAACTATGGAACTATGGAATTTGCTCCCTCAAGAAATAGTGAAGGCCACTAACTTGGATAGCTTTAAAAGAACAGACAACTTCATGGAGGACAAAGTGGCTACTGGCCATGATGCTGCCTTCATTGCCAGAGGTAAGATGCCCTTGAATACCAGCTTCTGGAAATCACAAACTGGCAGATTTCTGCTGTGCTCAGGTCCTGGTTTTGGGCTGCCCATAGGCATCTGGATGGCCACTGTGAGAAGAAGATGCTGGACTAGATGGGCCTTTGGCCTGATCCAGCAGGCTCTTTCTATAATCAGACACTTAACAATAATGCCTCGTGCCATGGGACCTGCTGTCTTCTCATAAGTGTGCATGTCAAAATGTCCACATCCTGTGGGGCAGATGAGGGAACCAAAATCAGCACTGATGCAAATAAAGCCTACTCAAGGTGATGTTGACATTTCCATTCCACCTTAAGGAGCAGAAGTGTGGAACTGTTGTGCGTCACATGTCTGTTTACATTCCAGCACAGTATGCTGGGAACTTCCCTTGTGTATAGCTTTTGTTTTTCCTGTTCTCTCTGAGAAGACGAGAGAGAGAGAGAGAGAGAGAGAGAGAGAGAGACGACATGTTTCTTTGTCCTGATTTATGATTAATAAATCTGTAGTTGTAGTATGCTTCCACAAGCCTCACACCTATTCTGTGTGCGCAGTTCGCTCTGCTGATAGTGTGCCCTGGCTTTGAAGCCCGGGTTACTGATTTACGCCGGAGCAGATGCCGATGGTCTTCAAAGTGGGAAGACTGGAAGGAGACGGCCCAGCTGGGGCTAGCCAGCTGGCCTCCCGGCCCTCTGCATGCTGACAGGTAGACCCATTGAAATTCATGTATCTATGTTAGTCATGTCCATTAACTTCAATTGATCTATCTTGAGTACTACTACTATCCTATTGGGCAAGGGAAATCAAATTCAGCAATCATCCATTTCCATGAGATGTGCTTCAGTTCTAATACCTCCCACCCCTAGCAAGCGAAAGTCTTATATTGTATCTGTCTTATTTTATTGCTGGCCAACTTTTGTCCTTCACTAAACCTGTGGTGCAAATGTTTGAACAGAGTGGAAAGAATGACATGACATTGGATGAGTGTACCTCTCTGGAACATATAAGCGTTTCAGTCACTATACGGATTTTTTTTTCCAAACTGTAAATCATCTGTGAGCCAGGATTGTTCTACTAATTACAGCAAGAAGCTGTGCTCATTAGCTGTTCTCATCTGGCTCACTGCACGAGCTAAATAGTCCGTAAATGAGCCAGCAATTATTGTTGTATTACCACTACCAGCTACTGCTCATATCAAAATATCTGCACCAAATGTTGCGCCTGTTGGTGTTCTCAGGTTAGGCATTTCATAAACATATTGAAGCAGTTAATTGGGCAATCATTTGGAGGAGAAGGGGGATTAAAAATAGTATCAACAATTAAGTATTTGCTTGGATGCCAGAAAGGTGAGTTCTGCAGAAAAAAAATAACTTCAAAATCCACACAGCAATGGGCTTATGCAAATATTTTTCAAATTATGAAAATGGCCTTCAGGCCCACATGCATTCCCCACCATCTTTGCTACAGCAGCAAGACATTTAGGCTGCATTATAAAGTTTCAAGAGAGAGATTATGGTTGAATTATTGGCATATCACTTATGCACAGGGTCTGCTGTTTCTTCTTCAATCACTCACACAGAGGCCAAGTGCATGCAAAGGTTAGCACCATTGCACCAGTCTGGTACCATTACAAATGGCATTGTTAATTAGAGTTAGGCTACACCCACACCATACAGTTGGAGCACTATGACATCACTTTAACAGTCACAGCTTTCCACAAAGAGCCCTGGGAAGATAGATTGATTTTGCAAACTGAATTAAAAACTTAAGAAGAACTTGCTGGATCAGACCAGTGTTCTATCTAGTCCAGCATCCTGTTCACACAGTGGCCAACCAGATACCCATCAGAAACTCCACAATATGCAACACCCACCATTAAAAGATTCTGCCACAACATCCAAAGTGGCCAAAGGTCTATCTGAACACAAAAGTTCAGAGGAAAGGAGTGAGGGTGCCAGCCTAGCCTTCCATGGAAGGGAGTTCCACAATCTGGGAGCAGCCACCAAGAAGGGCCTCTCTTGAGTCCTCTTTAAATATGACTGTGAAGATGCTGGGACCAAAATAAAGGCCTACCCTGAAGATCTCACACCCTGGATATGTCATACGGGAGATGCAGTCATTTGGATAACCTAGACTTTACAGGTCATCTAGGACTTTGTAGGTCATAACAAGCACTTTGAATTGTGTCCAGAAATAGACTGGTAGCCAGTGGAGCTGTTGTAACAAGGAGTTTCTGTTCTCCCTTAACTGCCTCTGATCAGCAACTTTAATCATTTCTTTCTTAAGATTTGTTCTGAACCGGACCCTCCTCAGTTTGACTTTCCCTCTGCAGTCAGTTTAAAAGCTGCTCTGCTAGCTTTTTAATTTTAAGCTCCAGCAGTCTGGTTCCATCCAGTTCAAGTGGAAGCCATCCCTTTTGTCCAGGCCATGTTTTCCCCCAAATGTTCCTCAGTGCCTAACAAATGCAAACTCCTGCTCTCAACACCACCATCTCATCCATGCACTGAGACTACAAAGTTGTGCCTGTTGAGTGTGTGGAACTTGTCACTTTTCAGAGAAATATACCTCAGAGGTCCTGGCTATCAACATCCCACCTAGCAACTTAAATTTGACTTCCAGGACCTCATAGACTGCTGCAATGTGCTTCTACATGGGGCTACCTTTGAAGGTGACATGGAAATTACAACTAATCCAGAATGTGGCTGCCAGACTGGTGATTGGGAACGGCTGCCAGGACCATATAACACTGATCCCAAAATATCTACGTTGGTTCTCAGTACATTTCCTAGCACAATTTAAAATGTTGGTGCTGATTTTTAAAGCCCTAAACAGCCTCGGCACTGTAGACCTGAAGGAGCGTCTCCACTCCCATTGTTCAGTCAGGAAGCACAGAGATCCAGCTCCAAGGGCCTTCTGGCAGTTCCCTCACTGTGAGAAGTGAGGTTACCAGGAACCAGGCAGAGGGTCTTCAGATGCCAAGGAGATAAATGACTATACGACTTTCCAAAGACCTCTGAAGGCAGCCCTGTACAGTGGTACCTCGGGTTAAGAACGTAATTCGTTCCAGAGGTCCGTTCTTAACCTGAAACTGTTCTTAACCAGAAGCACCACTTTAGCTAATGGGGCCTCCCGCTGCCACCGCGCCGCCGGAGCACAATTTCTGTTCTCATCCTGAAGCAAAGTTCTTAACCTGAGGTACTATTTCTGGGTTAGCGGAGTCTGTAACCTGAAGCATCAGTAAACTGAAGCGTATGTAACCCAAGGTACCACTGTATCAGGAAGTTTTTAATGTGTGATGTTTTGCTGTGTTTTTATTGTGTTGAATGCTGCCTACAGCGACTGGGACAACCCAGTCAGATGGGCAGGGTGTAAGTGCACCACAACAACTGACTCCTTCCTAGCACGATCTACACAGCTATCTAGATTATGGGTGACACCCGAAGCCTTCAGATGGGCAACACCTGCAGCCAGGCAGACAATTCACCCTGCAGTCTGTAGGTGCATCACATTGCTAATGATCTATGCTCTTAATTATCAAATCACTCTCTACAAGGATCCCTTAACCCCCTGGAGAATAGTAGCTTGTCCCCTAAGGAATAGGTCCCATCTAAGGGCTCATTTCCCTTATTCTCAGGGTGACACCCTCCTTCCCCGAAACCATTATTCTTTAGAACAGCCAGGGAGCTATCATTGTGGAGTGTGACACAGCTATAACATCCCTAAAGGCCACATGCACCAACCTCTCTGCCTCTCTCAGCTTTTCCAGATCAGACACCTTGACCTCAAAGGGGCAAACTTGTTCCCAGAGAGTCGGGAACTCGTGGTACTAAAGTCATACCCACAACTTCTGTACAACAAAGAAATACTTGTATATTTGTCAGATAGTGCCAAACATGGAAATCCCCCCTACCTACTCATTCACCCACTGGCTTTCTACTTGCATAACTGTCTTCTTGAATTATTTTATTCAGAGTTTGTATGGTTTAGGACAATGGGGGGGTTTCCCCCTCTAGCATTGCAGTCTCCCAAAATGTGAAAAGGACTGTCCATTGTAGGCAGGATGCAGAACTTCAGGAGAGTTGTGCCTTCTTTCTTGTCTTGGGCATTCTGGGGGCACTAACAAGAATTGATGCTACTGTTCAAAGCCAGGAGGAAACCCTGTATGGCACAAAAGTGCTCTATACAAGGATGACTCTTACAAAGAGCATTCTCACAAAAAGAATTTCTAAGGTGAGGAGGTGACAGCTATTTCCATGGCCAACACCTCGGTACTGTAAAGAGTGAGTGTGCACACCTGCCCATGTGCTATTGGCACACAGGGCAAGGTGAGTTGTGGCATGCCAAGGATGCTACATTAGGCGCTGCTGGTCAAACTTCTGCTATCTGAATATGCAACACAACATGCAATCCTATGGTGGTGTACTTTGTCAGCATGAAAAATTTACAAAATTAATTGCTCTCTTGTTTTCTACACTTGTCTGCTGCATAAGCAGATCATTCTGCTCTGTGCTGAGCTGGTGAACCTTGCATCAGTGGATCTACAGTTTGGGTGCAGTGTACTGGTGGAGCAACTGCAGTAGCTCAGCAAAGGGTTTCTGACTCCCAGTTGCCTAACTGGAGTAATAACACAATGCTTTTGTTCTACCTTAATTAGGCTGCTGAAATAAAGAAAGCTAACAAGGAGCAAACTTGTGCGAAAAGTACTAAGAACTCGGTTCCGTTTTGACCCTGAAATAAATTCGTAGGCTCAGAATGTGCTCACAGACAACAGGACGTTGGACTTGGTGGGCTTTTAGCCTGATCCAACGGGGCTATTTTGCACCTCAATCTAGTTGATAGATCTTGGGGTGCTAGTAAAACAATGAAACAGACTTGACAAGGCTGACATTTGCCCTGCTCCAAATAGCTGTGCCACAATGATTCTTTGTGGATTTCCAGACATCTGTTTGGAATCTTGCACAAAATGAAAGGTGAAGCATCTTTGGGGGGTAATTTGGAGCAGAGATGTGGCAGGGGGCAAAGGGTGAAGCACAAACCTCCCCCCTGCTGCTTCTCTGCCCCAGATCCATCCCACCATCACTGAAACTGCTTTGCTCTGGGAACATGCAGCCAGGCTCTGAACTAAAGTGTTGTTCCAAGAGAAACGGGAAGTAACTTCAGTGAAATAAACAGCTGAATATATTTGAATAGTCTGTTATTCGGGTTTGGCTGCTTCTGTGTTCTTTCACTGTTAGAAGAATTAACACCCAGGTTTAATGGATGACAGAAAAAGAAGCTGGCGTGGGCGCCTTGTCTTTTCATTGCTGGCATATGCAGCAATAAGCAAATCAAAAAGAAAGGGCTATGAGGTTGGAATAAAGCAAAGGCTAAAATGGCACATTTCCTGCAGTTTTGGGTGACCTATAAGCTGCATGGTGGCAGGCAGATTTCACAGCATTCTCCACCTTCCATTTGCTCAGAACTAGCAATTATTCCAGGTGGTGAAAGGGGAAATTGCTTGAGCCAATCTTATAGCAGTAATCAATATGTAAATGCCATTCTGTAAACCTCAGGTGCATGATTCAGGGCAGAGGGAAACAACTTATATGTCTGCAATAGGCATTTAAAAGTTAGCGATAAAAATTATTTAACTAGAACATGGAGAACCGTCATAGATTCCAGTTTAAACAGAATTCAAGGGCATTTCTGCAAAGAGCCAAACGCAATTTTTTACAACCTGCCTCCTCTACACGTATATTTGCTGGTAAGCATTGCTGACATCAATGGGGCTTACTTCCAAGGAAGTGTGCATAGAACTGTAGCTTTGGAGCATTTTTGAACATGAAGTTTGAATTGCTATTCAGCCTCTGCAATGCCTAATGCGAAAGACAAAACGAGCCATCTTTTACAAAGTGCTGAGCCGCAGAATTGCCAGGGTGATAGTTTGGCATGAATAGGGGGCAGAAAAAGCCGGCAACAGTAGAAGCAGGGCTGCCAAAACATGCCACCGCACATCCCAGCACAGTGCAGGGAGAGGAGCATCATCCAATGTGCCTAAGAACACTGAACATATGCAGAGGAAGCAGCAACATTTACATGGGTCTGAATTCCCTGTGGAATGCACACTAGAGTCACATACATCCATTCATTCCTAGCAACAAACATATGGGACTTCTGTCACCGGAATAGTCCCCCACATCCCAAAAATGGATAGATAGGAACCTGTCTGCATCAGCCAGCAGTTGCTGTAATTTATATACATAGTACATTTGTACCCCACTTAGATTTGTTTTAATGTTAAGCAGTCTAGAAACAAATAGATACTAAAAAACAGCTGTTGGTGATCCCTGATCTGGATTGGGATTATGATCCCTGAAGGAGGCAGCAATAAGATCAACCCTAAAGATGCCTTCCCTGGACATGGAACATCTTGACAATTTTGACCCAATGGCAAATGTCCCCTTTGTGGGCAAGGGTTCTTGAAAGGGTGGTTGCCAGCCAGATCCAGGTACTCTTTGAGTACACAAATTTTCTAGGTCCATTTCAGTCATGATTCAGGCCTGGTTTGGGTATGGAAGCTGCTGTGGTCACCTTGTACAATCACCTATGCTGGGAAAGAAACAGGGTGAGTGTGATTCTGTTCATTCTCCTTGATCTCTCAGCAACATTCAGTGCCATAGAACATGGTATCCTTCTGGGGCAACTGTCTGAGCTCAGTATTAGGGGCACTTCATTGCAGTGCTTTGGATCCTGCTTGGGTGGTCAGCTCCAGAACATGGCTCTTTGGAAAACCCTCAGAAAATAGCAATGTTTCCTACCTGGAATCCCTTGGGGATTGGCTTTGTCCCTCGTGTTGTTTGACATCTGCATGAAACCTCTGAGTGAGGTCATACAGAGTTTTGGAGTGTGTTGCCATCAATATGCAGCTCTATTCACCTTTCAGTCTTCTGCAGGTGAGGCAGTGGATGTGCTTGGTTGCAATAATGAACTGGATGAGGATCAATAAACTGAAACTTAACCCAGACAAGACTGAGAAGCTGTTAGTGAAATGGCTCCTCTGTTCAGCTGAGTAGCATGAACAGATGAGGGTCACACTCCCTCTGAAATTCATAGGTTTTTTAAGGTTCCAGCTGGATCCACTGCTATCATTTGAGGCACAGGTGGCCTCAGTGGCATGAAGTGCCTTCCACCATCTTAGGCTAGTGGCCCAACTATGGCCCTGTCTGGTCAGGGATAACTTGGCTACAGCGGTCTATGCTCTGATAACCTCAAGACTTGACTATTGTGAGGCGCTTTATGTGTCAATTCTTTGAATATGCTTTGGGGGCTTTCTTTATTGCAGGACACAGCTGCCTGATTGCTGACAGGTTCAAGGCAAATGGATCATATAGCAGTTAGGAACGTGACAGGAAAGTGCACCACTAAAGTGCGGGGGGAATGAATGATTAATGGGAAGATGTACAACCACTGCAGAAGCTGGTTGGTAGTAGGAATGCTCATTGTTTTATAACCTCCCAACAAGCAAATCAGAGCAAGGGCTCAGAAAAGGCCAGACATCCTCTAAACCCCTACATGAGCTTTGATGCTAGCAAATCACAATGAAAGCTCAATAATCGGATCATCTGGGGGAGCCCTGTATTGCTCAAGTTGTACTTCAGTGCATGCAAATGTTTCATGACTCTCCGGCTGCCAATTCAGCTGAGGACAGTAATGCTATTCGCGGGACCTTTTACTATTGCACCCTGAGTTCCAATAAGTCCTCCATAAAAGCTCTAAGAAGTAATGAACAATGGCAACAGGTGACTAATTATTCGTTTTTTCTTTCCTCTCAATTTCCAAGGAAAGCAAAGTTCAGCGGGTGAAGGAAAAAGGAACCCTTGAAGGTGTCATTCAAAAAATGCTTGGGAAGGTTACGGAAGTAGGAAATTGAAGTAGTGTTGATGAGGAGACAGTTTAAGGCTGCTTGTTAGCATATGCCGAAAGCTTGTGTGTGTGTGTGCACGCACTTGGAGGTCACATCATTAATTATTAACAGTCAAAGTGCCAAAACACATGAAACTGAGTCAGCTCTGAGTTTTCTAGACTCCGATGGCCGATCAGATTACTGCAAACTGAATTAAGCCTGTCAGAATAATGAAACGGTTTAATGAAACAACTTTACGGTGTCAGCTTGATTTGTGCACACAATAGCAAGACGCTGTCATTTGGATCAAACGCAAAAAGATCTTCTCCCGCTCTTCTCCTGGGCATGGAATCGCACTAACATCTGTGAGTGTCCTCACCATCCTTGTGAAACATCAGGAGTGTGACAAGGTAGCTTTCACACAACCCGCCCTCTCTCTGCCTCCTAGCACCAAAAGCACTGCGAGAGGGAGAACTCTTCCCCTGCCGCCACCACCCTGTTCAAAATAAATAAAGGAGCCACAAAAACAGCTGCCGCTGCCTGAAGCATACTCAAAACATTGTGTACGAGCTCTGCATTTTCTCTTCTCACCTCTGCCCCTCTGGCAGCACTACTGTCAAGAAAGCAGAGGACCAGCCCACGCACAGAGAGCCTCAATCCTTTGTCCCACAGACAGGCAAGAAGTATAGCCTTGATCACCAGTCCCCGCCCCCAACCAACAAACATAATGAATATACAGAGCTCCAGTCCAAACCAGCATAGACTTTGGTATAAATTACCCATTGTTACAAGCTGAGAGGCTTATGTCTTTTCTCCAGCTTTGCCCTTGCTAATTCATGCCACGGTTCCTGAATGAACATATCACAGGGAGCTGGCAGAATCACTCAGTCAAATCATGTTGACAGAATCTTAATTCACTTCAAACTCGCTCACCTCAAATGGGTTTTTGAAAGGAGCGTTAAAGTGTGGCAAATGCCCTGGGTGATCCTCTGGTGATTCCACACCAGGATGAGCCAGTTGGTGAAAGGGGTGTATAGTATGGCAAGCGCCCGGTGGGAGAGGCCCTGTGAAATCTTCCAGGAACAATACCTGGCATCTCCAAAACCCTGGTGATTATCTGCTTTTCAGTCTAGAATGAATTAGTGGTGACTTTTCCGCCCCCCCCCCCCTGCTTTCCTCCTGGAGCTGAGGGAAATCCTCAGAAGAAGCTCAGTAAAAATGCCTTTTTGATTATTGCCACGAAACCTGTTAATTTTGCCATGCACTTTGTCTTTGCTAAGAAAAGTAACTGAGGCCATTTTTGCTCTTGTGGACAAAAGCCATTATGCCAATAGCATCTGTCAAACAAACAGTGGTGATGGTGAATAGATAATATGTGAATGTGTTTAGGGTGCTGCATACAAGGAGATGGCTGGTCTATCAGTGGAACTTTGCTATGCATTTCAACAATCCTCAGACAAGAGGGAGGGTTTCCTTTGGCAACCAGGGTACAGCATTGTTCAGATAATGCAAGCTGGTTTTACTATTATAGGTGAAGATAGCTGAGCTTCGTTCATTCATGGACCTCCAATGCAAGCTGATTTTATTACTATATATTAAGTTAGTTGGGCTTCATTCATTTATATTCTCATCAGAAAGTTAAGGGACCTGGACCTTTCTTCTAAAATCTGTCATTGGATTAAAGACTTTCTGAGAGATTAGACACAAATAGTGAGGATTGGACCTGTTATATCTACCTCCCTGAAGCTCAGCATTGGCACTCCACAGGGATGTGTGCTAAGTCCATACCTGTATTCGTTGTATACATATGATTGCATTTCATCTGACCCATCTACTGCAATTATTAAGTTTGCTGATGACACCACCATAATGGGTTTAATTACAGGCGGAGACAAATCTGCGTACAGGGGGGAGGTTCAAAAGGTATCCACATGGTGCTCAGAGAACAATCTGCACCTAAACATTGGCAAGACAAAGGAGATGGTGTTGGACTTTTGGAAGAAGAGAGGGGAACTAGCCCCATTGTATACTGAGGGGGCTGTGTGGAGAGAGTCTCTTCCTTTAAATTCCTGGTAGTCCATCTTAGTGAAGACCTTACTTGGAAGGTCAATACAGCCCAGGTGGTTAGGAAAGCCCAACAGAGACTTCATTTCCTTTGGGTCTTGTGAAAGAACAATGTTAGGCAGCAAATGATGATTTCCTTCTATCGGTCCACGATAGAAATGTTCTCTCATAATGTATTATGGTGTGGTACACTGGTTTGACAGCCATGGACAGAAAGTCCCTACAGAAGGTGGTGAGGACAGCACATGATATGGGCTATCCCCTGAGTCCGCTAGATGTTATCACAGGAGACCATTGCCTCAGAAGAGCAAGGAACATTCTCAGGGGTGACTCACACCCTGGCCAGCACATTTTTAATCTCCTGCCCTCAGGCAGAAGATATAGAAGCATGATAAGCCAACAGGTTAAAGAACAGTTTCTACCCATAGGCAGTGAGGCTGCTGAATGGAAGACAGCCAAGAATGCATCTATGCTTACATCATACAACCTGCATTAACTAGTACTGGCCAGAAATTGTGGATGAAAGATACTTGAGACTGTGAATGGCCAATTGAATTACTGTATGGGACTGTTAGAAAATGAAATGTTGTCTCTTTCCAGCTTTTTCCTTTCACCATTCTGAAAATGCTCGCACACTGTGGAAAATGACCTGTGTGATATATTTCTTCACAGTACAGGCATGTTCTTGCATGAGTCAGGAGCACATAAATGGATAGTGAAAGGGACAAGAGCTGTGGGTAACACATTTCAACCAAACAGTTCACCAACTTCCCATTACAAAGATATCTGTATATAGCCAAATCTGTATTTTGGGTAACAGAAGAAAAGAAAGGGCAACACCAGAAGCAACACAAAAACATTCCCGATTAAATGAAACACTGGTGGTGTTGTTTTTAATACTGAAGATTCAACCTAGGAGCCCTCCAGACTGACGCTCCTTAGATATTGTGTATTCTGTAACATATCACTGATGCAATAATATGGCATTAGTGGTGGATTTACAATGGACCGTCTGCTCATCATCCTGCTTTATTAGTTGTTCTGCAATGCTTCCCAGATTGTTCCACCACATGGGAACAATCCTCTTGCAAAGATTCAGGGTTGGTTTTGTTTTTTTCAGGTGTCTCCTGGAAACACCTGGCAGGCCTGTGCAGCTGACTGCATGGATTAGTCATTCACTTTAATGATGATCTGGATTTTTAAAATGGTGTTTTATATTTGATTGTTGTATACCACCCTGGTATTTTAGGAGACAACACCATAGAACCGCTGTTGTAAAATAATTTTTTAAGAATAGTTTTTGTTCTGTTTTTAAAAAGGGGGAAATTGAGATATGTAAAGCTACAGGGTTTCAGTAGGAAGCTGCAGGGCACACACTGATGAGAAATGAAGCAGTAAGTCCACCCTAAAACTTCTGCAGATGAAACAGCATTGAAAGCAGGATGGAATATAACTGCTCCAGTACCAAGCTGAGCCCAAATCATCACAAATGCATGGTGATGTTGCACCATCATGTTGTGGAACTCTCTTCGCCTTCCAGCTGTTGCCATGAATGTGGAATGGGGATGTAAAGCAGAGGTGGCTTGTGAGAGAGAGGGGCACATAGCAGTGGGTTTAAAAGGCAATCATGATGTAATTACATGACAGCCCTGCATCTTTACTGAAAGGTTCTGCAAGACTGTAGTAGGGAGCTGTCGAGGTCAATGCTCCGCAAGTGTGTAGGTGCTGACTGGGCAGGCATGCCCAATATGTTTTTGGTTTTTTAATAATATTTTATTGGGTTTTACAATAAACATGAAACAACAAAAACAAACAACCTCACAACAAAATAACAGAAAAGAAAACACTACGACACACAAACGCAAAAACAGTTAAATACAAAAAATAAAAATAAAAATATTAAAAACAATTTTTGTCTTCTTATATTCTTTGCATTAACTTATTTCTCCGACTTCCCCAGACCTCCCTTCTCTGTATTCCAAATCTAATATTCTGTCTGCAAATTCTTTCCCTCTATCATTTTTTAATTTTCTAGTAATTTTAATACATAATAGATAATTGCATTTCCTTAAATCTGAGAAATGTTGGGTCTTTTTCTATTCACTTTTTTACTAATAACCATTCACCAACAATCCAATGTCATCAAACGTTCATTATCTTATAATGTTTCTGTAAATAGTCTTTAAATTTCCTCCAATCTTCCTTCACCGTCTCTTCTCCCTGGTCTCTGATTCTGCCGGTCATTTCTGCCAATTCCATGTAGTCGGCAGGCATGCCCAATATGGCCATAGGATGTCAATTCAGTGGCCCTGCGCCTGAACAATCTGCAGCCAGAGACCTATACAAAGCTGACTCAGATGCTCACCACCACCATTACCACCTCCTCATGAAGCCTGTCAGTAAGTTCACAGGGGACATGTCACTTCAGAGCTAGCAGCTTCTTTCCACATGCTGCTGCGCACCCTTCCAAGCTACCACTGGTGCAGACACTCTCACCTTGATAGTAGCACTCCATTAGGTGTGAGGAACCTTTGCTCCAGCCCTTGAGATGTTGCTGCACTACAGGTCCCATCAACCCCAACCAGTGTCAGGATGCTGTCAGTGACTCCCAGCTGGTTGCCCAGAAAAGTATGAAGACAAGGGAAAGTTTCATACCATCCTTTTTTATTTCAATCTTTACACAGAGAGGCTATAGAACCCAGCCTCTTGGATAATGGCATCCCAAATGAATTTCCACCCCATCTTTCCCACTTTCTCATTCTTCATTCACATCGTCTCCTCTATGGGTCCTGCTACGTGCCCTCTGTCTTTGAGCTCTTTGCTGTCCTACTTTTAAGGCTCACGAGGTTCTGGGAGGTGGGCAGTCTGGAATGCTTTCTAAAGACAACGTGTCAGCTGGGTGTTGTTCTGGCTCTCCCATGATTTCCCAGCTTCCCCCCACATCTGCCTCTGAGCTGTGACCTCCCTCAAACCCCCCTGTTGTAAATCTATACTGTCTTCCTCTTCCTCTTCCTCCTCCCTGGAAGGATCAGGATGGGGAGGTGGTTTCCACCATTCCTCTTCTGCCCAGTCCCTGACAGCCAGCATAGTCAATAGTCAAGACTGATGGGAATTGTAGTCCAGCAACACCTGGAGAGCCAAAGTTTCCCCACTCCTGTGCTTTATAGCAGTGGTAGTCAGGATGAGCCTATGACCTTCCCAATGCTACTGGACTACAATTCCCATCCTCCTTGACCATTGGCAATGCTGGGTAGTGTGCAGAGAACTTCCCACAGTGAAGCAATTTGCAAATATGATGTCAGTTCTTGCCCCAAAGAAATTAATGAAGGTCTTTAACTTCCAGTGTTTGAGGCTGGTCTGTGTGGATGTTTTTAGCGCCGTTGTATAAACACACAAATTGTATGATCCAATGTTTGCTCTTGCATCACTTTGTTTGGTACAGCGGGTGGCAGTGGGGAATCCAAGCTGCTAATCGAGCAATGATAAAAACAAAATGAAACAAAAAGCAAGGTTCGACTTTAATTCTACTGACTGTTCTTTATACAGCAGTTCAACAGCATAGTCGACACAGCATGCAAAAGGTATATATAGTGGTATAATCGCCAACCTTTTTTCATTTCCTATAAATCATATTTCACTATCCCCATCTCTGTTTACCGCTTCGCATAGGCCCACGTATAGCACACTCTCCTATGAGAAACACTTTGATGCATGTGGTGTAAAAAATGCTGATGGCGCAATATTTTGTGTATGCTGTGCAAATTTATGGGTGACAATTCCATCAGGGATTGCGGGCATGGAATGTGATAAAAATTCTTATTCCCTTTACCTAGTAAAGCGGAAAAAAGTCCCAGAATGTGACAAATAGGAGAAGCGGCAATTGTTAATTATCATGACACACAGCCCATCTGTAATTAATCCTTTTTTCTTCTAACAGGATTCTGCAACTGTAGCATAAAAAAACAGGTCAGATGATGCTTTAATTAAGGCTGTGCTGTGTTGTTGCTTCAACAGCAACAAGAACTGTTTTTGTCTATAGGTGTGTGTGAATCACTACAAATATTTTCTTAACATCTTTACAGAGTGCTGGTTAAGCATCTTTGTTAACGTTGTGTCTGTACTGTAGGTAGTCTGATTGAAATTCAAAGTAGATTCCCCCTTCCCTCACCACACACAACTCCTTCCCTACACAGCCATCCTAAGATCCATGAAACCAATATCAGGGTTGTGCTTTCAACTGCTGAGCTTAAGTGAAAATGAAAATATTGCACAGCTAGATCTGTGCAATGAAGGAAAATTGTCTCCAGGATTACACTACAGTTTGGAAATAACATGAACACATTTTAATGACTTGTGAGATTTTATAACATGGGAAGAAATAAAGTGAAATGTTACCATCCATGGTACATTTAATGCTTTGGCACCCTATATATGAATGTAACACTTGCATAACCTCACAATTTCTGACACTGTTGGCAAGGCCAGGCAGTCTACTCCAAACTGGCACCCTGTACACAGTAACAGGTTATTTATTCCACATGGTTTTCCTTTGGGATATGATCCTGCCGTGAGCAAGAGGAGCTGCAGGAAAGCAAAAACCACCTTTTCCTCAGAGAAGGCAGAGTGAGGACATAGCATAAATGCTAGAGATGGGGGAGAAACTTACGTAAATTGCACTTTCTAAAACAATATAAAAACTGAAGCACATCCTTACTTTGAAATTCACACACATCCGAATTTTGCAATGCAATTTTGTAACATGTACAAAAATGTATCTACAAGGGCAAAGTGTTCATATGAATGCATATTTTTGTGATACAACATGCAAAATGCATCCTTTATGGTGAAACTGCTTTGCAAAAATGTGTCTATTTGTGGGGGCGAAACCACTAGAATGCTGATGAACTCTCACGTGAACCTTTTTTTCAAAGATTGCAAGCTGATGTGGAGAAATGGACACCTAATCTTAAGGACGGAACAATGAGAAACTTTGACCTATTTGCCCATCTCTAATAATTGCACTGGGCACACCCTAGCACAACATTCCCAACTCTCACCTCCTGTTTGGAAGGAGACTGAATCAAGGTACACCTCTTCCCATACAGGAGTGATCACTGGTATCAGGGCTGATCCTTTGCAGTATTGTGGGGAAATTTGTTTCATTTCATGTGCCAGTTACCTAAATTTATACAACCATTTCCCCCTCAGAGTGTATGTGTGTGTTGTGCCACAGACTCTTCCTGTTCACTAGATATTCTGAACTGTGCTGTGCCACAGACTCTTCCTGTTCACTAGATATTCAGACATACTGGTCTTGTGAGTTGATCTATGTGCATTCCTGTTATCAAAATCCATGGTACTTGCTTTCAAGAAAACAAGCACAGAATTAGGCTCCACCTTCTTTCCTTTGCTACTAGGGAGTAAATAGCTATGATGGTCCAATCCTGCTGTATTCCATAGTCTCATTTTCCCTTGGACATTTGGGGAGCAGCTGTAAAAGATTTTTCCAAAACCCATCAACCATACAGGATAGAATTCCAGAATGTTGCATGTGCTACGGAAGGGCCCTTTCCAATTAGCCCGCCACAAGACAGCTATGTTTATTTCTTCTGCTTGGCCCAGGTTATTTAACCGGTTTTGATGTTACTTTATCTGAATCAAGGTATGTAGCACTGTAAAGCTTTCTTACAGCATGCTACATCATGAGTGGAGGGTATTGTAGGATGCTTCAGTTTCCTTCTATTGTCCTCTGTCATGGAAAATGGAACATGAGTTTCAAGTGCAGGAAATAGCGAAGAAGATTAAGGCAAATTGTCTCTGAACAGCACCTCCAGACCGTTTTGGATGCTTGCATACAGCAGTGGTTAAACATCTCAACAAGACTGGCTGGTTCATCTATCAGCTCCATATGGGTGCTAACTGAGGTGCCTCCTTCCTCCATCATGGATAGTAAGGATAGGCTTGATACTCTCACTAGTTGCCACTGGAGAACAGGCTTACTGGCCAGTGTGGTGTAGTGGTTAAGAGTGGTAGACTCGTAATCTGGTGAACCGGGCTCGCGTCTCCGCTCCTCCATATGCAGCTGCTGGGTGACCTTGGGCCAGTCACACTTCTCTGAAGTCTCTCAGCCCCACTCACCTCACAGAGTGTTTGTTGTGGGGGAGGAAGGGAAAGGAGAATGTTAGCTGCTTTGAGACTCCTTCGGGTAGTGATAAAGCAGGATATCAAATCCAAACTCTCCTCCTCCTCCTCCTCCTCCTCCTCCTCCTCCTTCAGAGTACACCCATGCCGATATCTATTATTCAGAGAGAGAGAGAGAGAGAGAGAGAGAGAGAGAGAGAGAGAGTTGTATAATTAGTTTAAAATGTCATCCAGTTTAGTCAAAGACTTCTAAAATGTTTCCCTATTCTTGTCGTAACTCTTCTATAGAGAACCCGTGGCTATTTTTCATTCAGAATGGGAGTAGAACATGGTGAGCTCCTCATCCTCCGTAGAGAAACAAAATAATATTGTTTTGTGTTTGCTAAGTTTCCTAAGAGCAGCAACAATCAGAGACTCTGTAACCACCACCATGTTGTGAATTGCAATGTAGGATGACAAGCTGAGAAAATAGAAGCATCTTTCTCCATCAGTTTTGATAGCTGTAAGAAGCTTTGTTTGCCTTAGAAAACACTCACTGTTGCCAGATAAAGCTTAAATATGCATAAGAGAGCACCCCAAAGTTACTGAAATATGCCATTCCGCCATCTTTGCTTTTTTGTAGCAACAAAACCACCCCAAAATACATTGTGGGGTGACCAAAAAGAATTGGTCTCTCCAGTACACATTCCTTGTGTCTTTGAAAGGGGCTCACACTAATGATCTAATCACTTGACCCTATGCAAAAGTTATAGGAGGAGTTCAACATTGTGCTCTTCCAATTCTTCCATCAACACAAACATTTCAGCTCGCCAGACCAAACAACCGCCCTCTCCTCCCTCCATGTACTATTCCACAGGTTCTACTAACAACCCTCCTGAGCCAATTTTGGGGGGCATGGAGGAGATTAGAGAAAGCCCCATTGTGCAGGACTTTTGCAGGACGTTCACTGATGGGAATCATTAATCAAAGCCTACCCCAGGAATGCAAAGTCATTTATTTAAATAGCCCTCAGCACACCTAACTCTGATAGGATGAAGCCTTCTTTCTGGTGGTGGGACACCCAGAGAAGGACCTGAGGTGAACATCTGAGTTGATGAGCAAGTTTGTATGAGAACAGAAAGACCATTTGCTGTGTTTTTTAAAATTCAAAACCAGTACTTCGAATTGTATGCAAGGAGTATGCCTTCTCTCGAGGAGGAATTCACAATTTATTGGACTTAACCAGCAGCTCCCACTCACTGATATATTATCAGCCACAAAGGATAGAGGTGAAGCCGAGTAGCTCTGAAACTACCCTGTCCACATCTACAGACTGAAACAACTGAAACTTGTGTTTTTTAAAAAAGAAAGAAAGAGAAACCTACCGCTTTCAGCATGGTGTCTGTGCTGATGTGGATGCAAGCATCTTTAGCTATAGTGCACTTAGCAAATGTGTCAAAATGGGTTGTCACGGGTTCAAAGTAGTCATGCTGGAGTCCAATATGGAGAAGACTCAGAAGCTTAGAAAATACACGTGCCACCTAGGTCCACCCATTAGAGATTCTATGATAAGCAAGGGTATGTTTAACATACTGTAGCAGCATCGCTACTGGAAGGTCCTATGCAATGTCCTCAGGAAATAATTTTGGTTGGCATTTAACCCTATGTATAGTGCAACCTATAAATAGCTAAACAATCATTGGGGGGGGGGGGTGCTCTTCCTCCAACATCCTCAAGAAATGAATGAGAACTGCACAAACACAGATTGTACTCTTACACTGTGATCTATGGGAGGATATATTTAAGAAGCCCAGCTCTTCCTGCCTCTGTCATGCATTTTTACTCACTATCCTGTTCCAGGCTGATTCTGCAAACAGAAAAGAACCATGGATAGCTTTAAGGCAAGCAGCACTAAGTGAATTTAGGTTGATCACAGACTCCAAGGGGCGCCATCCTGGGATGTTGCTTCAGCCCTGGTTTCAGCTTTGGTTCTCCTAGTTCCACACTCTCTGAGGGAACTGTTTACTGGTGCTTAGAGGGGCCACACCCTATTCCTGAAACATTAGGGCTGATGACTGTTAGCACTCTTGAGATTTTGGAGATGAGCTCCCCAGATGATGGAAATAGTAACAAGGCTGGTGGAGGGGTTATCTCTTACACAGAGGTTTTTTGGACATAGTGGTGCCTTTTGAAGTTAATTCCTACCTTAATTTCCCCCATTAACCTCAGATCCTTTGCCCGATTGCCATGAGTTTGATAGGTAAAAGAAAAAAAGGTAAAGCACCCTTGGACGCTTGAGTCCAGACAAAGGCGAATATGGGGTGCGGCGCTCATTTCAGTTTTCAGGCTGAGCCAGCGTAGTATAGTGGTTAAGAGTGGTGGACTCGTAATCTGGTGAACCGGGTTCGCTTCCCTGCTCCTCCACATGCAGCTGCTGGGTGACCTTGGGCTAGTCACATTTCTCTGAAGTCTCTCAGCCTCACTCACCTCACAGAGTGTTTGTTGTGGGGGAGGAAGGGAAAGGAGATTGTTAGGCACTTTGAGAGTCCTTAAGGGGAGTGAAAGGTGGGATATCAAGTCCAAACTACTACTCCTCTTCTTCTTCTTCTTCTTCTTCTTCTTCTTCTTCTTCTTCTTCTTCTTCTTCTTCCAGGTCATGTGGCCTGTATGACTAAACTGCTTCTGGCACAATGGGACATGATGACGGAGGCCGGAGTGCATGGAAGTGCCGTTTACCTTCCTGCTGCAGCAGTAGCTGTTTATCTGCTTCCACTGGTATGTCTTCAAACTGCTAGGTTGGCAGAAGCTGGGACAGAGCAATGGGAGCTCACCTCATCATGCAGATTAGAACCACCAATCTTCTGATAGGCAAGCCCAAGAGGCTCAGTGGTTTAGATCACAGCGCAACCTGCATCCCTCATGGGTTTTATACCTGGGTCATAACAACTGTGTTCTAGGATGCACTGTGATTAGAATTATCCCTTGGTTTGTTATATAAGATATTAGTAGATCTGCCTAATTCTTACCTCTGAGGATAGTTAGAAGGGGTACGTAGGTAGATCAGGATCTTCTGGTGGACCTCTGATTCGCAAGAAGATGACAAGTGTTTCTGACTCCTAGTTGCCTAGCAATAATAACCGTGTGAGAAACTAGCAGTGTGTGTGTGTGTGTGTGTGTGTGTGTGTGTTTGAGAGGTCACATAACTTTGGTTCTGCTACTACATATTCCTGGGCTGATCATTTTCTCAGAAGCCCCTTGTTCCTTAATTCTGAGTGGAAGTTCACCAAACTGAATCACTATTTTTCATCAGGCTCCAGTTAGCGGACCTTGGGGTTCTAGTAAACAAGCAAGGTTGATCACACAAGCCTGGGAGTCAACCCACCTCTGAGAGCTGGACTACGTGCATATGGTTGTCTCTCGCACCCTAATATCAACAAGAATATTCATTTCAATGGGGACTGTACAGGAGAGCTTCCTCATGAATTGTGCCCTATTTAACCCGCCCCATGGATCTGTCACCATATTTTCTTCAGTCCACCTCATTTTGGAGGATTCCTACAGAAAACAAACTGCAATGCTTAAAATAACCAACGATTAAAGGTCTCACCTGCTATCAATATATAGGTAAATTCCATTCATTTTAATGACTGTTGTGCACACACATTCAGTGTAGCATAGACACGTTTATTTTTATGTCGTGAAGCTGTTAAACTGCTCCCCTATGTACATAGTTCTTAGGCGCAGTCAACTGAATGTTAAGTAAGCAGATATTTTTCCTCTTCACCCTGCTAAAGCCTGGTGGGGAACTGGAGATAATGTTAGTCTTATGAATACCTTTGTCAAGATAGGCACAACATAAACTAATTTTGTATACAATGCAATACACATTTTGTATACAAGGTGCTATTTAGAGCTAGAGATCTAAAGTTTAATGCCCCTGACACAACTACTTTTTGTGTCAGCCTCCAGGGTCTCATAGCATAAATAGATGTTAAACAATAATGCAAGGTTGTGTTTTCGGTTTCCCTGTCACTGCTGTTTTTAAAGTACCTTGAGTTCTCCAAGCCCTCCCCAGTGAACATCTCCATGGAGACAAAGACCCTTATGTATCTCAACAGTTAGACAAGTTAGAAACATTCCATTCCTGATAATTTGTGAATTGGTTTCAGATCCTCTGGAACCCTAAAAGATGGATGAGACATCATGGGCACCTAAAGATGGGTAAGGATAGTAATTAAATCGCAAATACACTTAATGGTGAGTAAGCCCCACTGAACTGAATGAAACTTACTTCTGAATAGACATGTATAGGATGACATTGTTAAAGTTTTGGGGTGCAATCCTGTGTTCTGTGCAACTCTCTTTCCATGGACCAAAATACCTTCTTTGGAAGAATCAAAAGCATGGGACATAACCCATCATAATGGGATACAATCATTTATTGAGGATACCCCATGTGGCGAATCTCTAAACTTCATGCTTCAGCATCTTCCTAGGCTGTTTAGTATCATCAAGTCCTGGATTGCCCCATCCCCTCACAGCTGGAGGAGGAGGAGGAGTTTGGATTTGATATCCCGCCTTTCACTCCCCTTCAGGAGTCTCAAAGTGGCTAACATTTTCCTTTCCCTTCCTCCCCCACAACAAACACTCTGTGAGGTGAGTGGGGCTGAGAGACTTCACAGAAGTGTGACTGGCCCAAGGTCACCCAGCAGCTGCATGTGGAGGAGCGGAGACGCGAACCCAGTTCCCCAGATTACGTGACTACCATTCTTAACCACTACACCACACTGGCTCTCACACAGCTGGATCTTCCAGGACAATAAGGGCCACAAGAGGGCTTCCTGTTTCATACTGGCTGTGTCCTGCAGCTCCTGCTCCCAGCTCCTCTTGGATTGCTGCCCATGTTCCAGCACTGACACCCTGAGAAATATTAATTAACTAACTAGCTAATTAAGGTAGTCTATACTACCTTCTTCCGAGGATCACATCCAAGCAATAAAAAAAACACAAGATGTATAACATAGTAACAAACAAAAACAACAACACCACATGTACAGTTTAAAAGGCCATGGATTGTTTAATTAGCCAAATGTCTGGGAGAAGAGGAATGTTGTTGCCTGGTGCCTAAAGATATGCAATGAAGATTCCAGACAAGCTTCTCTGGGGAGAGCATTCCACAAGCGGAGAGCCACCACAGAAAATTGCTGTTTCCGTGTTTCCACCTCCAGATTGCATGTGCACATGAAGATAGGCCTTAGATTATGATTGTTGGGTCTGGGTTGGTTCAAAAGGGGAGAGGTGGTCCTTGAGGTATTACGGTCCTGAGCTGTTTAAGGCCTTTATAGGTCAAAACCAGCACTTTGAATTGGGCCCAGAAACTAACTGACAGCAAGTACAGTCTGGCTAGGATTGGTATAATATGTTCAAACTGTCTTTCCCCAGTGAGCAATCTGGTTGCCAGACCAAAAAAAATGCTAATTCTGGTGCTCATCAGCATGGTTACTCCACCCTGCTGATGAATGCCAGACCACCAGACTGAAAGGTGCACCCCTCCCGACATCCCGATTTTGGGGACAAAAATGTTGGAGGGTATGACAAAGTAGTTTCTGTGCCATCATAATAGGACTAGACAGTGCTCTGGACACCCCTAGAGCTGCCCTGTGTTAGACAGCTAACAAATTAACTTGATGGAGATAATATTAGTATTGCTATTGCTATTATTAACGTCACATTGTAATTGTTAAACAATGGCATTTTTAAAGCATACAACCACATTTTTATACATAACATGCAGTGGTAATTTGTTTTGGCTGTCGAAAGTTGAGATTTCATATTTGAATCTTATCAATCAAGTGATGTAAACAAATTAACAGCATTTGCATTTTGAATTTTGATGTAAACATTTCATATTATAAATGTGAATATGATTTTCTAAAATTCAAAATTTGAAAGCTGAAACCAGCAAAAACTAGCAAAAGTTGAATATATGAAAAATAGTCACTTCTGTGGTATGCTCAAGTAGGGATGGACAAATTTATCATTTTGGAAGTTCATTTCTCCACATTTCCATCTCAATTTGTGATTTCTTTTTTTAAAAAGAGTATCCATCAGCATTTTACTGTGAATTTCTCCTAATATATTTTTATATAATTTCCACTACTATATGCATTTTTAGCCACACTTTAGCCAAAAATATGCATTTTTGCCCACATTATTTGGCTGGGAAATGGCACTGCAAAATCAAGAGGAGTGCAGATTTTGGAGGATGGTTGTGTTTCAGTTTGTTTGTTGTTTTGGAAAGAGTGAATTAGGTATTTACGCCTTTAAATGCAAACTGATGCCCTGCAGTTTCCTATTCCAGCTTATGCTCAGGTCAGTCCCACTTAGCATCAGAAGTAAAACTGTATCACATGATTTCAGACAATTGGAGGGGGGGGTCTCTTTTAAGTGAGAAACACTCCTGAAGAGTGAAGTATCACAGCAGTCAACGGAGAAAGAAACTCAAAGTAATAGCTCAAGATATTCTGGTGGTGTATTTACTGTCACACGTAGCAAAAAACCAACCTGACAGAGGCTCACCCTGTCTTGAGTATTCAAGCCACCTGCCCTTCAATCATAGACTATCAAGCACTCGTGTTGCCAAGTGGCTCAAAAAGAAAAAGAAAGATCAGAGCTGATCACCTTGGCAAGACTCTGCAGTTGCCCTTCTTTTATCAAGGGGTTCCCGCTTCTGCGTATGGCAAATCAGAGGCAAAAAGTTCCCAGGTTGTGTCAATTTTAGGCTCATTTTTGCTCTCTTACTGGGAGAGGGCACTCTATCAGAATTTTGGAGGGCCTGGCTTGAAACTGAAACCAGAGAGGGTTCAAAGGGTTGCCGGAACTGTGATCCGAGTCAAGTGCTTTGAACACATTTTAAGCTGAGCAGGAACCAAAAGGGTGGGTCAATGGAAGCCCAGGCCAGGAATGATTCAGGGAAAAGCACAGGAAAATGCAGGAGTATGGGAGAGGGGTGCTGGTTAAAAGAAAGCCCAGCAAGACAGAGGAAATGGGTGGCATGCTTAGTCCTGAAACTGGTCCCTGAGATGGCATCCACAGACCTTGAGGAGCAGGCAAGATCTGCTGGCACAAATGCCGAGGATTTCCTTTGTGAGACTGTCCAGATTAGGACCTGCTGCAAAATGCCTGGAGCTGTAAGAGGAGCTGCCCCAGTCCTTGAGAACACTGCCACCAAAATGATTGGGTCTTGGCTGAAAAGTGACATGTAGTACATATCTACAGACCCAGCCTCTTGTACTGCTTGTGAATAAAACAATCCCTGAAATTCATTTAGCACTAGCTGCTGTGGTCTGGGAGGCTGGAATTCACAAGGTCTCCCTCTTGAGCAAGGGTCAGAAACCTTTCTCAACCGTGGGCCGGTCCACCGTCCCTCAGACCACGTGGTGGGCCAGACTATATTTTGAGGGGGGGAGGGAATGAACAAATTCCTTTGCCCCACAAATAACCCAGAGATGCATTTTAAATAAAAGCACCCATTCTACTCATGTAAAAACACCAGGCAGGCCCCACAAGTAACCCAGAGATGCATTTCAAATACAGTTATAAGGTAAAGGGACACCTGACCATTAGGTCCAGTCGTGACCGACTCTGGGGTTGCGGCGCTCATCTTGCTTTATTGCCCAAGGGAGCTGGTGTACAGCTTCCGGGTCATGTGGCCAGCATGAGTAAGCCGCTTCTGGCAAAACAGAGCAGCGCACCAGAGACGCCGTTTACCTTCCCGCCAGAGCGGTACCTATTTATCTACTTGCATTTTGACGTGCTTTTGAACTGCTAGGTTGGCAGGAGCAGGGACCGAGCAATGGGAGCTCATCCCGTTGTGGGGATTCAAACCGCCGACCTTCTAATCGGCAAGTCCTACAGCGCCACCCACGTCCCTAAATACAGTCATACCTCGGGTTAAATGTGCTTCAGGTTGAGCGTTTTCAAGTTACACTCCGCCTCGACCCGGAAGCAACGTAGCGCGTTACTTCCGGGGTTTGCCGCTCACACATGCGCAGACGCTCAAAATGACATCACACGCATGCTCGGAAGCGGCAAAACGCGACCCGCACACGCACAGAAACGCAGTCACGTCTTATGTTCTACTCAGGATGCGAATGGGACTCTGGAACAGATCCTGTTTGCATCCAGAGGTACTAGTGTAAAAGCGCACATTCTACTCATGTAAAACAAGCTGATTCCCGGACCGTTCACAGGCCGGACTGAGAAGGCAATTGGGCTGCATCCAGCAACTGGGCCTTAGGTTGCCTACCCCTGCTCTTGAGCCTCCCAGTTGCTAGAAGCAATACAAGTTTATGCCTCCTTGTGTTTTGTTCCCATGCCTTGCTCACCTTCCCATGATATCGTTCTTGGATTTCTTCCTGGATCACATTTGGATGTAGACTGAGTCCCGGTATTTGACCTTGGGCTGTGCTGCAGCAGAGAGCCTGTGGTGGGGACTTCTTTGATCAGAGGCTTTATATCTCCTGAGATTGGGACCTTTGCCCTAGAGAGCACCCCCTGGAGCATGAAAACAAGGAACGTGAACGGGTGATCCACTTGATTTAGCTCTGCCCATTTCTTTTACACTGCTTTAGAAGAAATAGTATGTGACTTCTAATGTTTTTTATTTAAATGGCCTCTATAGTCATTTTTGATTCTTTGTAAACTACCTGTGAACACTGTCAGATGGGAACTTACCTCTTACCACCTCTCCTGTTTCCCATTCCCCACCCCTCCACCCCACCCCCTACCCCCTGTAACCATATGCAGAGCCTTCCAAACTCCAACCTTTTCTGCTACTGTGGCAGGAGAGGAGCAGAAGAGAAATCTCTCTCTCTCTCTCTTTCCACCTCTCCTCTCCGATGTCTGGCGTGCTGCTACGGCTGCATGCCAGATGCAAGGAGTACTGGGAAATGTAGTTTTTCCACCTCTCTCCTTCCATCTGTCAAACCGCAGTAGCAGAACCCTTCCTTCCCTGTGACAGCAGCAAAAAAGATAACAGCAGGAGGAAGAATTGGGGGGGGGGGGGTGTTTCTCATGGACGCCCATGGAGGAAGTGGAAGATGAGTTGGACTCTGTGTTCTCAGTGATGTAATTGGGGGGCCAACTTGCTTGGAATTGGATTAGAAAGAACCATATTATTTTCTGTATTTGGGTAAAACAGTTTCTCTTTTTAAAAGTCGAATTCTGAGCCTAACTGGAGCGAGTTTCCCCATCACTGGTATTTAGTGGCCCTAGTTTTAGTTGTCATTTCCCCATCCCCATTTTTGTACTAATAATGCAAAAGAAACATCATCAGCACACCCCTGCAAGAATCTCTCTCTTTCTGCAATTTGAAACTTGCAAAAATCCAGGTTCTGTTCTGAATTCATCATTCCAGCTCATTAAAATTGCTTCTCGATGACAGACAGGTGCACGCCCAAATTTTCTCACCTGGTATAAAAAGTCAATGTTAACACTGTATTCATTAGCATCCTTATGTTTAATTTATTGTTGCATTTATAAAAATGTACAGCTACAACAACAAACACAAAACCGCAGGTAGAATTTTTTTTTAAAGCTGTCAAAATTCCTGAGGCCTGTCATGGTGCGCTAGTTAATCGATGTGCTCTGCTGACATCTAGCGGTAGCTTACACTCCTAGAAATACAGTACAGTATACGTAAGGCCTACTGAAGGAATTTGGTTTTCTCTGGGTAGCACTGCTTTGACAAACATATTTATACCCTTAGTAATCTATATACATTTCCCCAGAACTTTAAACCTATTGATGTGATGCTTCGCATCAATACAGAACT
This sequence comes from Podarcis tiliguerta, assembly GCF_965153285.1. Classification (NCBI taxonomy): domain Eukaryota; kingdom Metazoa; phylum Chordata; class Lepidosauria; order Squamata; family Lacertidae; genus Podarcis; species Podarcis tiliguerta. The sequence goes on from NC_139534.1 coordinate 99,627,525, forward strand.
AATAAGCTCAGGCACAGAATCAGAAGCACATTTTCCTGCAGCCCTATTCACAAAAAATGTGATGGGGGAGAGCAGGGTCAAGCCCAAGGAGTCTCATCCCTGGTGACCGTATCCCCAGCTACCCATGCCTGGTGGGAACTCCTGAAGTGGGGGGGGGAGCTGCTCTTCACAGATCGACTCTATGCAAGATTCAGAGCTACAGACAGGGAAGAAATGTGTTGGCTTTTCTTCTTCATGCAAACTTACCTGATTTGCATTTCACAAAGCACAGCTTTCTTTCAGAATTCATACTTCTGGATTTTGGAGTGTAGTTCTTCAACCCCCAAAAATATGAGCACAAAACGTTTTAGGGAAAAGTGTACCGCTGCAGTGGGTATATGAAAGAGGATAATGTACTAAAAAGCATTATATGCAGTGGAATTTCTTGCAAAAATGAGTTTTTTTGATAAAGGAGAAGAAGAAGTGTGCATATATTAGGAGAAATGCAAATAAAATGTGGACAAATTTTTGTGTAGTGTTTTGTTTTGTTTTTTATGCAGTAACGGGACGATACTTGCACTGGTCCCGGGCTCTTTGTATAAAAACTTCAAGCCCAGCAGCACCATGAATGGTCACACAATCATCCATGAAAGTGATGCTGGTTTTGAAACATTTGTACATATAGCCCTGAGCTACTACAGATGCACACTGGGCTTTTAAAAGCACATGTGGGCTGAAAAAAAAAGACTCCCTTGCCCACTTGTTCATTTATATAACACACAACACCCACCCCAGTAAATCTAATTTTGCACAAAGTTCTTCCACCTTCCTACCCTGTTCACAGACACGTTTGATTCTCTCCCCAGTACTGCTGGAATATACATTTTTTTAAAAAGTTGCTGCAAAAGTTCAGCCAACACTTAAACAGAACAAAACAAAAACACCTCACCTTTGTGAAGGGGGAGGTTGGTAATTAACCTACTTCTGAGGAGCGTTGCTTTCTGTTGGTTTCATAGGATTTGTAGTTTTCTCTAGGCAGACAAATCCTATTTCCATGGCAGAAAATGACACTCCTGAACATGGGTGAAGGGGATTATTTCAAGCTGGACTGCTTGTCATCTATCTCTCCCTGTTGGCAAAAAAATCAGGGGTGGTGCTTACTTCAGATTCCTCATATTTAGTTTAACAAAAGTTAAATCCTTCAGCTAAAATGAAAAAAAAGACCTTCAGCTAAAATGAAACCTTTAGCTTTGCATTAGGAATCCACGCACTCTTACAAAGTAGTGCAAGAATTTAAATGGCTAGCGTGAAGTAGGAACGCCATCAAAGAAAAGGGAAGTACCATCCATTAAGTGCTATTATTGCATTCACTTGCTAGAGCAAGGAGACTCCATCAATTACCCTGGAGCTCCAGCAGACAGTATCATCACAGGTCCGCTAGTTGCTTTCCCTTGCTGCACCCCACCACTGGAAGCAGCGCAAAGGATCTCCTAGGTGTAGACTCCCACCAAGGTTGGCATAGTTATGCTGGCATAATATTTTTCTATTAATGTCTGTTCCACCAGCACAAAAGGATTTCGCACCAGCTTTATTCTGCCCTGGTAGATGTAAGTCAGGGATAGAATTATGGTGGTTATTTTTTTACATTGTCAATCTGTTCCCCAGTTCTAATTTTTGTAGATGCCTGGTTTTTTCCCCTATATAAAACTCTCAGTATGTAGAATTCTGAATATATGTGTATATATATTCAAGTCAATCAAGGGCAACTTTCCATGTGTCTGTTTTAAATACTGCAAATATTACTCACAGTGAAATAAAACTGTTTCTTAATTCTGTGGATATTTGTTCGACTATATGAAACGCAATGTTGATAAGCTATGCTCTGCTAGAACAATACAAGAATTATATTTATTCCCAGACATTTAAAAATTGGGATTGGAGGACTTCAAAACATAATTAGACATCAAACTGGGGACTGGGCCCTTGCAGCACACTGACAAAAACTAAATTCAGATCCCCAAAATTATCATCCCAAACAACAATGTAGATCAGGGATGGGGAACTGGTGGCACTCCAGAAGTTGTAACTCCAATTCCCATCAGGCCCAGGCAGCATTGCCAATGGGAGTTGTAGTCCAACAACATATAGAAGGCTGCAGGTTCCCATCCTTGATAGAGGTAGTAAATATAATTTTTTAAAAGGAGCATTGCATCACTCAGTAGAGCCATTTCCATAGAGCAGAGCAGAGCATCATTCCCATTGCTCCATCTTCTGTTGGATAGGGATGACTGGAAGCACCATATGGTTGTCCTTTAAATACCTAGCCCATCCAGGCAGTCTAAAAGGATGTCCAGGAGAACCGACAATGTCACCTTTTCCTGTCTGTCTCCTGGTACGTATCCTCTGGCAGGGTTGTTAAAGCTGTCCCTATTCCAATACAGATTTTCTTGCATGCGACCACCTCTGACTGAATGCTACCTTATTCATGTTTGCAAATGGTTTAAAAATATTTTAAAAGACAGGTTTACTTTTATTCAACATGTTGAATTTGTGAATGCTCAATACCTGGATTTTATCATTAGGCACATATTTAAGGTGGCCCCCTGTATAGTAAATGCCTCCTTTTAACAAAACTTTCCATATCTGTAAAATTTTGATGCTTTGTTCCCAGATATTGTAGAAGTAAGCTGTGTTAAGTAGTCTAATCCAATAATGTTACCTTCTTTGAGACTTAAAACAGTATGGACTAGCTATTTAAACACTCTAATTTTTAAAACATCCATTATACATGAGAAAGTAGATAATAATGAATGGAGATAAATAGCAGGTTCTAATAATGATGCAATGCATTACTCCACAATTTTATACTGCAATCAGCCAGCTAGCGGAGGTAGCACATGCTAAAATGAATTTCCTAGAAATGAAACACAGAAACTTGGCAGCGTGTCTCAGATTAGGGGCAATAGGATTCTGGGTGGAGGGGGTGCAATTTTCTGTGTCTTGTTGGAAATAGGTGTAATAAGCCGTCAAAGCTCAGAATCCCCCCCCCCCCTCCAATGTGGATTCTCCACTTTAATGGCAGATCCCCAGTGATGTATTGCAAAATTGCTTTTGAAGCTCCCACTAGTTTAAAAAGCAGCTTTAATGCAACCCATTGCTGGAGGGGTGCTATTGTGAAAAGAAGAGACTCTTCCTCTGGGCACACAAAGCTGGTCCTGGAGCGCCCTGGACGATGGCCAGCATCTTTGTCAGGGGGACGGCCCTGGCAGAATTGCCACGCTCCGAGGACTGTATTAAGATGAGAGCTGAATTTGTGTATTTCATGTGCCGAGTACATTTTATGTGCAGCCAGACAAAATATTCCTTGCTTCCCTCTCTTTGTAAGCAATTACGGAACCTGACATGAAGAGATTTTCCTCTGTTAGGTTGAAAGGAAGAATCATGTCTTCATGCTTCCTTAAGCTTTTTGTGCATTATACTAGCATGCCAGGTTTAACCACATAGTCATGCAGAAGCTGGCTTACACTTGGAAAATGTCCATCACCAATAGAGAGATAAGTAGATGGGAGAAGAGAATTAGGCAGGGCTCTTCTGTCTAATGCCACTAAGCCTATTGTATAGATGGGACTTTTCTTTTCTTTTTTAACCTGTCTTATGCTGTGCTGAAAAGCCTCTCTATTTTACACCTTTATCTGGCGCAGAGACGTAAGCATACGGCCCAAATCAAATCCTCTTTTGCTTTGTGATCATGAACCAGGCAAGTGGAAGGCTGGTTCACGAAACCCAAAATTACCCCAGGGTATTCACTGAATTCCGTGTATGTTGTAGATGGCTTCACGGTGAAGCCATCGTTGATTACTCTGTCACACAGCCAGATTGATTTGTAACTCCGAATGAGGTATAGGTGGGAAAGTGACTTGCCTCATCATCATGGGCTGAATATCAATCTGTTCGTGCACTGGAGCAATCAGAGAATGGCTTTATCTCACGGCCAGCTGGAAGGAATGCTGAACCTGTCATGCTCCTAAAGCCCAGTTTTGACTATGCAAAACATCTCGTGTTTGGAATGGCTTGCAATGACATACCCTCCAACATTTCTTCGATAAAAATAGGGACGTCCTATAATGATTATGATATAATGATCCTTAATGATAATTTTACTATTTATACCCCATACATCTTACTGGTTGCCCCAGCCACTCTGGGCAGCTTCCAACACATAATAAAATATTAAACGTCAAAAAAAACTTCCCTATACAGGATTGCCTTCAGATGGCTCAGGGGACGGATACTTCCATACCCTCCAACATTTCTCCAATGAAAATAGGGACTTCCTAAGGAAAAGTGGGACATTCCAGGATCAAATCAGAAACCAGGATGGCTTCTCTAAATCAGGAAAATAGGGGCACTTGGAGGGTCTGCAATGAGTGACTTAGGCAAGATGTCCGTTGAATTGCTGAATTTGTTAATTTGCAAGTCCACTTTGCATTTCAGTCAATGTAAATGCATTGGGGAACATTGAAAAACTACTATCAGGGGTCTGTTTTTTATTTCTGCATTTGTTGAATGAAACAGGACTCAAAGGAGGAGGGGCATCAAGTTAAAATACTTCCATTGAAGTCAGTTATTGCCTCCTCTCCTCCATGATAGCCACTCACAGAGGCATTATATAAGACCCAGCAGGGAATGTTGAACACATACATTGTGGTTCAAGGCACTGGGTGATGTAAGTAGTATAATGGTGGAGGAATGCAGCAGAACACAGCTCCAGGACAATTTTCACATCCGCAGCAATGACATCATTTGCCAGAGTACCAGGGTAATTGATGGACTTCTCGCTCTGGGGAATAAATGTGGTGATGACAAAGCTTTCAAGTTTTGTCATTGCTTGTGATATATTAGCAAAGTTAGAGAATGAGACCAGATTACTATTCTATGATTCTATCCTAATGTTGTGGAAGGGACGTGGGTCATGCTGTGGTCTAAACCACTGAGCCCCTTGGGCTTGCCGATCAGAAGGTCGGCGGTTCGAATCCCTGTGACGGAGTGAGCTCCCATTGCTCGGTCCCAGCTTCTGTCAACCTAGCAGTTCGAAAGCACACCCAAAAGTGCAAGTAGATAAATAGGTACCGCTCCGGCAGGAAGGTAAACGTTGTTTCCGTGTGCTGCTCTGGTTTCGGTGTTCCGTTGCACCAGAAGCAGCTTAGTCATGCTGGCCACATGACCCAGAAAAACTATCTGTGCGGACAAACGCCAGCTCCCTCGGCCTGTAAAGCAAGATGAGCACCACAACCCCAGAGTCGTCCATGACTGGGCTTAACTGTCAGGGGTCCTTTACCTTTGCCTTTAATGTTGGGGATCCAGACTGTCATGGCTTCTCTTCTGTGAATGGGAACAATCACAACCTGCCTTCCCCCCCTCCACTTCATGAAAGGGAAAGGGCAATATTGTAGGAATTCACTTCTCTCCCACAAAAGGAGACCACCCAGGTTGCCACCATTTTGAAAAGGGCAGATGGCTTTGAGTGCTGCAATCAGGTGCCTGACTTTATCTGTACGACAGGTTAGCAGTTACCTACCAAAAACCTCTTCCACATGGCAGGCTGGTGGTGGGTGGCACTGGATCTTATTTTTCCCCAATGAATGCCATGCTTGCAGATGTACCAGTTGTCCCCAAACTGGATACAGAATCCCCTTAATGCAGATCCTATATAATATGCATTAGCAGCTATTGTCCCCTGCATAGGCTTTGCAGAAACCCTCTAGGTTATGCCCAGTGGTAAGGCTTGCCTAGGGCTTTTTATCAGCCAGAACTCACCAGAACCAAGTTCCAGCACCTCTTTGGTGCATTCCAGGACCTCTGTAGCATTGCAGTGCCATTCCCTGTTATAATAATAAATAATAAATTTTATTTATATCCCGCCCTCCCCAGCCGAAGCCGGGCTCAGGGCGGCTAACAACAATAAAACAGTACAAACAACACTCTAAAATCATTCATTATAAAATTAATTAATTCAAGCCACTGGCAACCATTGGGCCAGAGCTCTGCGAAGACTGCCGATGGAGGGAGTCAGGCTGTGCCCTGGCCAAAGGCCTGGTGGAACAGTTCTCAGAGCTGCGGGAAAGAGCAGCACTCAGAGCTGCGGGAAAGAGGTGGAAGTCAACAAGTTCTGGCACCTCTTTCTCTGTAAAAATAGCCCAGGGTTTGCCCATATCATATCAACAACCTTACAAATGCCTCACCAGTAGCATCATGCTCAGAGATGTTGAAGCCACTCTAGAATTATTCTCTACTCTGTTTCTCAAGAGAGGAAGGGGCATCTGAATAGAAAAAATACCTTTAGCGATCCTAACTTCTCGATCGCCACATGATTGGATAGTTCCAGACTAGGATTTTTAGAGGAGGGTGCATATTTTTCTTCCTCCTCGCTTTAATTTCCCCCTTGTGCAAAGATGCCTTCAACTCTTCATCTTTGTCTTCGCAAACACAGCCAAACAAAGCCTTTTCCCTCAACTGGAGAAGTCTCACACTGCCACCATGTGGCAGCCCACTTATCTACTGGGGACTGCAAAGGAAAGAGGAAAGTTGTTTTCTTTTTCCAAGGAACATCCTTGGTGGGTCAAACTTGTATCCTTTTGTTTAGTAGTAGATTGGACAGTTCAACTACTCAGAAAACGAAAACCAGTGACAGGGCTCGCTGTTTTAGATATCGTAATCCATCAGCTAACCTGCATTTCAAAAACAATTTCCCCCATGTCAAGGAAATTGCTCAGAAATCAACAAGACTACTACAGTTCAGTCAAACATGCACTCCGAATCACTCTTAGTTGTTCGGTATTCCTTTTGCAGAATGGAATGTCTTTCATTTAGTGTTGGGGGGGTAGAATGTTCATGTATGACACCAAAAACTTTTTGAACGTAGAAGCTGCCCTTTTTTCTACATCTTATTAATAACACAACACACACCTTCACAAATAGTGTATCTAGTACACAAGATGTTCAGTGGTGCATGGCTAAACTCGCCCCTTCTTCATCTCCTGTTCATTTCTTTACTGAGTTGTCGTATCTAATATTTTTTGGCCCTTTTAACACTGCAGTTTTTGCCACAGATTCCTTGTGTGTGTGCTCATATAATTATAGTTCATTTAGTAGTTGATATGAAAGTTACTAGTACAAGAAAGTAAGGAATCAGAAGGATGAATCATTTCTTATTCTATGACTTCGGCTACAAATTAGCCCCCCCCCCCCAAAGTCCCACTAATCTTCTCTTTTTGTAGCTTATTCAATACGGCAATGTGCGGAGCACTTAAAAACAATAAAAGAAATAACCTAAGAAAATGAAAGAAAATGAATTTCCAATTACTCGTCGGAATTGTAATAAATGCACTTGCAAAGCAAAGAGTAAAATGTAACTTTGTTCTGTATAAGTGGAGCTTGCCTTTTGTGCTTAATATAGTTCTCTTATAATTAGCTGAAGATTTGTTCTGGCTTGAAACAAAGTTCCTCCTTGCGTTTGCTGTGCTCTGTGTATGCAGAACTTTCCGTCAAGGCAGGCTGGAGCGGCAGGGTTTGCTTTGACAGCCTTTATAATCTCTTTATAGAAATGAAAACGGGAAAGAACACAGCTGGTTCGAACAATGGAGCATGTTCAACATTAGACCAAAACACTGGAGATATTGCAAAATATTGCACAATATATTTATAGCTCCCTGCACGTTTTTTGAAATTCATGCTGATGCTCTTCTACTCAAGTCTCTGTGGAACAATCTGTCCTCTAATTAACTTTCAATTGGAGACATTGCTTTTTAAGCCATTGGCAGCAGAGCTGGCCTGGGAGCAATGACAGCGTGTGCCAGTGGAACAGAGTGATCCCAAAGGGTGTGATCCAAAAAAGTGCCTCTCTGGCACAGAAGCCAAAGATGGTGCCCATATTCACTTTCCAAGAGCCAAATATGCTCCACTACAAGGAAGACCGTTTGCAATATCCAGCTACTCACGGTGAGTTGCTTGCACAAATTACAAGTGTTCAGATTGTTCAAAAAGGCCCATCAGATACGGCAGAAAATGTCCTTTGCTCTTTCTTCTGCCTTGTACTCTCCAGTTCGGCATTGGTTTTGGGGAAAGTGACACACCCTTATTATTTTTAATATATATACTTATAATACAATTTCACTACAACTATCAAAGTGGTTTGCAACAATTATATATACAGTGAGAGCAACATAAAGTTAAAAACACAGATCACCAGCTATTACAGAAAGATTCTCTAGACTGTATACATAAAAACACTTTTCAGCAAAAAAATGTTTAAATGTTAATGCAGAACATTTCAGCTGTATCTTCATTGGCAAAGGATTCCACAGGGTTGCCACTGGATGAGTATCACCAACTCAGGGGACAATCCTACATCTGTAGGATTGAGCTGGAATATAATGGTTCAGACAATCCCTAAGGTACCCTAGACCAGGGCTTTGTAAATTCCTACAAAGGCCCTGAGCATGGCTCAGTACTTTGCTTTAACAATGTTGGTTTATCTGCCCACAAAAGTGGTCTAACTTTCACATTCTGTCCTGTCTGGTGTTCCATGCCAGGATACAGTGAGCTTCAATCAAAAGCTTGACAGGGCAAGAATTACAGGTAGCCTTTATAAATTAATTTAAGCACATTAATCTGACTGATACTGAATATATGACACTTAGCCTACTTTGCCCTGTGTTATCTATGCTGACTGGAAGGAGCTCTGCAAAGTCTGAGGCAGAGATCTTTCCCATTCCTATTCCATGATATCCTTGTAGCTGTAGGTGTCAGAAACTGAACCAAGGATGCTCTTCTTGCAAAATGTAGGTCCTTCCACTGAGTAATAGCCGCTCAGTTCCCACGGGCAGTCCAAAAATTATTGACATTACGCAGAGGCTGCTGAGAGCAACTTTCACACATTGGCATCTACGTCACACAGCTATACAGAGGGAGCAGCCTAGTATCAAGCCAGGCCATTGGTCATCTAGCTCAGTATCCTCCACACTGAATGGCCACAGCTCTCCAGGGTTTCAGGCAGGAGTCTCTCCCAGCCTTACCTGGAGATGCTAGGGATTGAATCTGGGACCTTCTGCTTGTATGACAAGTTCTCTGCCACTGAGCTGTGGTCCTTCCCTATAATGTGTAGCTTCTTGTCACATGATGTCCCTCAGCTAATGATGGATGGACAAGGCTATTCTGCTCCACGTCTCTTTTGCATATTCACTCATAAGGCCATATCCATAGGATATTCTTTTTGCATTAACCTGTTGTTGTTGTTGTTTTATAAAAGATAACTGGATGGAAAATAAGACAAGCTTTTTGGTTTGAAAAATGGTGAGTAAATGCCATGTTCTGGATCCTACAGGCAAGGCTTGTCAGACGTTGCAGAATCACAGGTACTTCCAAGTGAACAACTTTCTCCAATGAAGGATGGGAGCAGACTGAGGTCGATCTCTTCTAGGCTCCATCCCCATGTGGAGAACTTCAGAGGTGACTATCTGCCTGAAAATGGGCACTCCTCTATTCTGCAATCTCACTTCTGATGTTTTTCCTACACCTCGGAATCAGTGATTTGCAGTGGGAAGCATCAGCTTTCTCAGGAAAGTGGGGCTTTGGGCTCTGGCCCTACAGACTCTGGCGGTATGGGAAGTTCTTGGGGTCCTCTCTCTGGCTTATTGCTGGATTCAGAGGTCATGACAGTAAGAGAATACATGTGAGAGGTATATAGATTTATGCATAGGGTAGAGGAAGTGGATAGTGAAAAAGCTTTTCTGCCTTCTTTTATAATATTAGAGTTCAAGGCCACCCCATGAAGCCGAATTTTGGAAGATTAAAAACAAAGTACGTACTGTGAAGACACAGAGCTGTGGAATTCATCCCCACAAGAGGCAGTGATGGCCACCAATTTGGATGGTTCTCAAAGAGGTTAGCTAAAATCACAGATATGGCTGCCAATGGCTACCATCTATATTCTGCTTCCACTATCAACGTGGAATATACCCCTGAACACCAGTTGCTGGGATTCACAAGTAAGAAGTGTTTCCTAGAAACCTACGTAGCTCCTGTTTGTGGGCTTCCCATTGCATCTTCCTGGCAACTGTGAGAACAGGATGCTAGGCTAGGTGGGCTCTTGGTCTGACCTAAAAGGACTCTTAAGTTCCACAGAAGAAGAAGAAGAAGAAGAAGAAGAAGAAGAAGAAGAAGAAGAAGAAGAAGAAGAGTTTGGATTTGATATCCCACCTTTCACTCCCCTTCAGGAGTCTCAAAGCGGCTAATGATCTCCTTTCCCTTCCTCCCCCACAACAAACACTCTGTGAGGTGAGTGGGGCTGAGAGACTTCAGAGAAGTGTGACTGGCCCAAGGTCACCCAGCAGCTGCATGTGGAGGAGCGGAGATGCGAACCTGGTTCCCCAGATTACGTGACTACCGCTCTTAACCACTACACCACACTGGCGATTAAAGCGAAGGCCTGCTGAACTGGCTGTGCTTGAGAGTTCTCTGCAGGGAACTTGCTTTAATGCCTGTTAAAACCAGGTTTTGGCTCTCAGGAAAACTAAATCTGGACCACTAAATCTGGGCTTGTAAACAGCAGCGTTCCAGCAGGCTTGGGCTTTGCTGCACATCATCTGATGGGTGGGTAAGCTGAAGCCTGCTTTTTGCTGCTTTGCACAGGGGCTCCCGAGAACTCCACGGTCAACTTCCTGTCAGGTGGGAACTGTGGCACAAAGCACTATGCCACATCCCTATGCTTGGGACTTCTCCAGGCACTGAGCAGAGGGCTAGCAAAGCTCTTTGAGCTGGGACACTATAATGCCCAACAGCCATCTGGCCTTCAGGTCCTTGGAAACAGCTGCACAATTGATTCTAGCAGGTGGGTGGATAACTTTCTGGTCTGTCATCACAATGATGTCATATCATTAACAGGTAGGTTGTCCCACCACCTGTCGAGATAAGGATCTGGCCCACAGAACGAAAGAGGTTCCCCAAAACTGTTCTGCATCAGGAGAAAGTAGGAGCAGAGACTGGACCCTACATATTATGGTGAGAGTAAATCAGCATACACTGGCCATTTCTATACCCTTTAACATTTCATAGATGAAAAGAGGGACATTATAATAATCTCAGATCATGGACTGCTGCACAACCCACCCACCCACCCCCTTACACATTGTTGAAGGCTCTCTTCTGTCTGCTGTATAGTCTGTTCCTTTATTGAATTTCTCTGATTTAGAAGCTAAGAGGGTCCATTTGTTCTTTGGGTTAAAGATACACTAGAAGAACATAATTGTCCTACAATATGTTATGAGCAGTTCAAAATAAACCTCACCAGCTGTAGCATGTGAAATGGCAGGTTGCGCACGACATGGGGCCTTATTGTTCATGCGCTTGTCTTATCATACTCATGCCCTAGAGTCAAGATGCATCTGTCTCCCACTCCCCCATCAGAGAGGAGACTTGGAGAAGGCAGCTAAAACTCAAGAGGCAACTCTATAAACTCATAAAGGAAACTTCAAGAAGCCTCACCCAAAAGACACGCCAGGAACAGAACGGGGACAGTGATTTACTAGAGGCAGCAGGCAGTAGAAAAATAGGGACTTCGTAAATAAGGGCACATACCTGTCCATATCAATCCCCAAATAATGTTCTTGTTCCCTACCTGTAGCCTTGTATGTTCTGGGAATCTCAAACTTTACTTGCAGCACAATCCTATATGCATTTACAGTGGTACCTCGGGTTACAGACGCTTCAGGTTACAGACGCTGCTAACCCAGAAATAGTACCTTGGGTTAAGAACTTTGCTTCAGGATGAGAACAGAAATCGCGCGGTGGCGGCGGGAGGCCCCATTAGCTAAAGTGGTACCTCAGGTTAAGAACAGTTTCAGGTTAAGAACGAACCTCCAGAACGAATTAAGGAGGTACCACTGTATTTAGAAGTAAGTTTCATTGAGTTTAGCAGGGCTTACCTGCAGTATAGGATTGCAGCTTGAGACACTTTTGAGAGTTGCAGGGGACACAAATCCAAAAGTTGTGATAGCAACTGTAAGCAAGAACCGGATTGTAACATATTTATAGCTCAGTGGTAGTACTGAAAGAAAGTTCCAGGTTCAATCCTAGACATCTCCATGTAGGGCTAAGAAAGGCTGCTGCAAAAAACCCTGCAGATGTGCTACCCGTCAGATGGACCAAAGGTTTGATTCAGTATAAGGCACCTTCCAAATTCATACATTCTTCCTATGTATCTGACATACTTTGATCTTTGACTGTGTGTTGAAATAAGCACAGCAAACCCTACAGCCTTCCACCTGGTTACAGATTATTCCATCCTTTGTGGATTTTGGTCATATGGTATTTGTATATTCACTATTTTTCCTAGGCAGATGTTGTAATGGTTGGAGTTAAAGTGGGAAGGCAATGGCTTCCAGATGTTGTTGGAGTTCCATCATTCTGACTACTGGCCATGCTGGTTGGGTCTGATGGGAGTGGGAGTTCAACAACATCTGCAGGAATTTCCTCCATGTTCACCTAACGTGGCAGCCAAAAATTGTATCTTGGTTTCTTCAGAAGTGTTCTACTCATTCCTGACACTTCAGGAGTTCAAAATTAGGAGCCCTGGAGAAAATATCATGGTACATTCAACCAGTGCAGAATGTTCAATGAGGGTGACTGGGGAAGGCCACATCGCATATGTGATGTCAGGACTTTGGGAGGAGCTGGTGGTGGACCCAAATGCAGCAACTGCACTGTTTCAATGGCCAGGGCTCCTTCTTCTCCATGGCAGGAGGAGAAGGAGCTCCACACTTTCTGGGCATTGTGGGGGGCGGCCAGGGCGGGATTTAGGTTTGATGAGGCCCAAGGCTACTGAAGGTAATGGGACCCTCTTTATATGCCCAGCTGTCCTTTGTCAACAACAAATTGTCGCTGTTTTTTTGTGTTAAATATATGCTATATGCTATATGGTAATTTATGGAGCTAATAGGTATCTAAAGCCATTTGCACATAACAAATAGGAGCCTACACAACACAAAATACTGTTGCTGTATGTAGGTTTTATTTTATTTGTTTTTTTATCTTATATTTTGGAAATGTACATCCAGGTGTGTTTTTTCCTTTAAACTTTTTGGGGGGCCCCAAGAGAGTGGGGCCCTAAGCTATAGCTTGTTTAGCTTATACGTAAATCTGGCACTGGGGGCGGCCTTGAACCCCAAAATATAGGGAGGCCCAAAAAGGGCTGGGCCCCTGGAGTTGGCACCCCTGGTTAGTACTAGTGTAAAAGTAAAGGTAAAGGGACCCCTGACCATTAGGTCCAGTTGTGGCCAACTCTGGGGTTGCGGCACTCCTCTCGCTTTATTGGCCGAGGGAGCCGGCGTACAGCTTCCAGGTTATGTGGCCAGCATGACTAAGCCGCTTCTGGAGAACCAGAGCAGTGCACGGAAACGCCGTTTACCTTCCCACCGGAGTGGTACCTATTTATCTACTTGCACTTTGACGTGCTTTCGAACTGCTTGGTTGGCAGGAGAGTACTTGAAAAAGCACCTTCACCAGTGCCTTATGGCGTGAATTTTGCAATCTTGGGAGAGCCCTATTCATGGAGCAATCAGTAGAAGTACCTCAAATAATGGGAACCCAAGACAGGGAATTCTCAGTGGTAGCCCCCTGGCTACAGAACACTCGCCCAAGGGACATTAATCAGGCCTCCTCTTTTCTGCATTCAGGAAACAACTAAAAGACTTTTTGCATTTATCCAGGTTTTTGGTCAATACTGTTATTAAGTTTTTTACACCATTGGCTTTAGTTATCTGTAATGCATTATATGACAGAGGATGAGATGGTTGGACAGTGCTCTCAGAGCTACCAGCATGAGTTGACCAAACTACGGGAGGCAGTAGAAGATAGGAGTGCCTGGCGTGCTCTGGTCCATGGGGTCAGGAAGAGTCAGACACGACTAAACAACAACAAAAAATGTATTATAGTGTTGTTTAAAATTGGGTTTAAGTAATTGTATTTTTAGGGCCCATGACTCCCTTTGGAGAGAAATTTGAAATAATAACAAACAGTCCAATGCCATTCAGCATAAATGGTATGCTAAAAATTGGCCGCTCACTTCCACTGTTGGATGGTATGCAGTTTGTCTGTTGATATTTAATATAATCTGTGTTATGTTCACTTTGGAATCGTCTTCACCACACTAACAAGTCAGAGAGGTACGTGAGCTGTAATAGCCCATCATGTGCATTAAAGTTCAGAAAATACAATAACCACAACAGTTTCTGCTGGCTCCTGATCAGCCAAAGATCATTTGTTGCTTTTGCTCAGGCAACAAATGTTAATGACAGTTTTCAGCTAGAGATTGCATTCCACATTTATAGATTCAATCAGAAGACTTTAATGCATAACTGCCTTGCCAGTAACGAGGTTGTTGTTGTTCTGCATGAGAATGTGCATCATTTGCAGTGTAAATTTTACGCACACTGTGACAACCAAAGCAATATGATAAATTCATTTTTCTCTGGCTGATTTCAGTGATAATAGCCTCTACCTCACCCTCTGTCATTTACCTCAGCAAACACAATATATTGCATAACAACTCAGACTGGTGGCAGGGGGCAGTTTGGTTTTCTGTGTTGTGGTCATTTTGGGGCAGCTTTCTCCTTCTGAGATTCTTTAGACTGAGCATTGCATGGTTGAAGCCCTGGAACCAGAGGACACTAACTAAGCAGTAAGAATACTACAAAGCCCAAAATGGAATAGAAAAAGCGAGTGGGGGGGAGGAAGGCCAGTGCTTTTTTCTGGGGGGACGCAGGGGTATGCATACCCCTAAACATTTTGTGAATCTTTGTACTTTTATCCATTTACTGTATTTATTTTTCCTGATTTGAACTATAAAATGGTGATTTTCTTGAGTCAAAATGAGAGTGCCCCTCAACATTTATTTTTTTTAGAAAAAAAGCACTGGGGAAGGTTAATGTTCCTTTTCAAATGTTAGCTTATTTTATCTAAGGCAATTTACAAGTGGCCACTGATTAGCATAGGCTGAGCCAAAAGTCTATTTATTAGTACTAGTATAATTTCTTTAATATTATTGAGATAGAGGTGGAATCTAGACACATATAAAAAACGCTGTGAAAATGCTTTTTTTAAAAAAAGTTTTAAAAATATATTGAATTTGCCATAGCTCACCATCGCCATCTAGTGTTCCCATTTGTATAATGCACTTTACAACATACTTAAAATGTTTCATTTGCAGCTGTGTAGCTGAGTCCTGAGATAGATAGCCAGCCACTACTGTAGAATGGTATTTTACAAATATGCAACCAACCGATGTGTGGATAAATCACAACATTTCAGGCACACACACACCCTCAATTCCCTGGCCCCTTCCTCACATCACAATGTTGCTCTCATGGATGCTAGACTTCTACAGAGGGGCCTTTTCTACTTGTGTAGAACCCCCATACAATTTATCATCCTGATCATCTAGAACAGGGATGTCCAACTCCCAAGAGACTGTTATCTACTTCCACTATAAAAAAAACTGGCAGCGATCTACCCACTGGATTGACCAAAGTTGTTGAGCTTCTTTTGGGGGAGAATTCACCCAAGTTGTTGAGCTTTTGGGGGGGCGATCAATCAGGGTCACACGGTCGACAAGGATCGACCAGGGACGCCCCGCGATCGACCAGTAGATCGCGATCGGCCGGTTGGACGTGACTGGTCTAGAATTTCAAATCATACAGGGAACCTGCATAAGGGAAGGAGGATCTCCACCACAGGTGGAGGTCTGTAGGATCAGTGACATTGATGCAAAGAAGGAGCCAGGGCCAGGAAGGGCCAGGGAGAATTGCCCTTCTGTGATGCTTCTTGGACAGGGAATAATGGCTGAATATGGCTTCTCTCTCCTTTCCATTACAATCCAAGGAAGTTGTTGAGGGAGGTCATTAATTTGTTTCCTGGCATCAATAATGGGCAGGATGGGGGCAAATAAGTTGAAGTTCAGTATATATAAAATTTAAGTCGTTCAATTTATATCCTACACTTCCTCCCAAGCAAATAATGAACTAACCAAGCAATACAAATAAATAAAAATTAAGCATTTGAACACATTTCACAAAGAAAAATATTAATATTTTATATCATAGAATCATAGCCATAGCTGTCAACGTTTCCCTTTTTTTAAGGGAAATTCCCTTATTCCGAATAGGATTCCTCATAAGAAAAGGGAAAAGTTGGCAGCTATGATCATAGCATCATAGAATCTTAGAGCTGGAAGGGACTCAAGGGTCATCTAATCTGACCAAGGGTCATTCAAAGTTCAATGTACTTTCCCTCTACCTATATGCATACATTATAACCCATAAAATAAATAAAAAAAATTATACAAAATTAATCCAATTGCTATTCCTAAAAATGTGAACTCCTCTCCCCTCAAAGCTCTTATCTCTACCCTCTCCTGTCTTTCTCTGCCCTTAATTCTATTGATTTAGCCATTTTTGATGTCCAACATTTAAATTTTGAAATCTATTATTTTAGGAGTTTCCTCCTTCTCCCACTTTTTGGGCTGCCATCAGTGCAATACACAATAAATCACACCACGATCCTAATGTCTTAAGGATGGGTAAATGGGATTAGGATTGCAACCATACCTGCACTTTTTCTTCTGTGAGTCTAAGCCTTCTTAAAAAAAACTCATCATCATCATCTGAGGCCCTTCTTTGTGTGCCTCATCTACAAGAGGTACGGAGGGCAGCAAAACGAGCATGAGCCTTTTCTGTGGTGTCTTCCCACACTCTTCTGACAGTAAGAGCTGTTCGACAGTGGAATTTGCTGCCAAGGAGTGTGGTGGAGTCTCCTTCTTTGGAGGTCTTTAAGCAGAGGCTTGACAACCATATGTCAGGAGTGGTCTGATGGTGGTCCCTGCTTGGCAGGGGCTTGGACTCGATGGCCCTTGTGGTCTCTTCCAACTCTATGATTCTATGATTCTATGAGTTGCAGATCTTGGGATGTTGAATCGTGCCCTGTGCGATGCCCAAATTCAGCGCCCCTCACCTCTCACCCTCCATGCTGCATCATTGTTGCGGCACCTCCTTGCAACATCCCTGGTTGTGCTCACCTAAATCCGCCTCTGCTTCCTACTTGTGAAATGCTCTCCCCAGGAAGGCTCACCTGGCACCTTCATTACATATTGTTAGGCAAAAATTTCCCTCTTCTCCCAGACCTTGGGTTGATTAAAGCATCTGTGGCCTTTCAAACCGTGGAGAGTTGTTGCTGTCGTTGTTGTTACTGTGCTATGTATTATTGTGTTTTTATATTGTAAAGTACCTGTGATCCTTGGATAAAGGGTAGTATAGAAATTTAAAGACATAATTAATTAATTAATTAATTAATTAAATATCAATAAATATCAAGGTCTGATTGAGTTGCTTTGATTTAAAAAATAAAAATAAAGGAATAGCAGATTATACCCCCCCCAAAAAAAATTATACCTGGACTGCTCCAGCATATATGGATCACATCTGCTCTATTTTCAACAGTCCACATTCCTTCCTGGTTGTTTTTTTGTTGGTTGGTTGGTTGGTTGGTTGGTTGGTTGGTTTTTAATGTTCCATTGCGTCATCT
Organism: Podarcis tiliguerta; assembly: GCF_965153285.1. Lineage (NCBI taxonomy): Eukaryota > Metazoa > Chordata > Lepidosauria > Squamata > Lacertidae > Podarcis > Podarcis tiliguerta. The sequence continues at coordinate 99,645,135 of NC_139534.1, forward strand.
TTTCAAAGAAGTCACATTGGGAGATAACCATTTATTCTGTCACTAAATACTATTCTATAGCTAAATAACACCCCAAATTTCATCTGGTACTACACTCCTGTGGTTGTTACTCAACATAACCCCCAATTAATCATCTCGTTTGTTTGTTTGTTTGTTTGTTTGTTTGGCTGAACTATTTCCTAAAGTGTGTTCCACTTATTTGATTATTCCTTCTTACTTTACTTTGTATGCAGCTTCTCAACTGAAATTATTAGCACGGTTGAAATCATTTCTTTATTAATTCCTCGCAAGTATGTACTTTTTTTCTCTTTTGCCATATGTTCCAATCGTATCCAATCTACTTGCTCCCAATCCTTTCCAAAATTCATTACCATCCGCTCAAGATACATACATATGTATCTGCCATGGATATGTTGGTGGACTTGAATTGAAGTTTAATGCAGATACAAGAGAAGAAAGTTTAACTTTGGTGGCTGTGTCTAAGGTCTGAAACTTCTTTCCTAGAAAGTCCCATGCTTGATGGATTTCTACCAGCAGGCAAATACAGTGGTACCATGGTTTCCGAACATAATCCATTCCAGATGTCTATTCGACTTCCGAAATGTTTGAAAACAAAGGTGTGGCTTCCAATTGACTGCAGGAGCTTTCTGCACTCAAGTGGAAGCTGCGTCGGACGTTCGGCTTCCGAAAAATGTTTGAAAACTGGAACACTCACTTCCGTTTTTTTGGTGTTCGGGAGCCAATTTGTTCATCAACTAAGCCGGTCAAGAATTATACCTTCTTGTTCACATGGGCCTTTGGCCTATGATGAGTTATGGTGATCACCTGGTATTGATTTTAGTTTTTACTGTATTGATCTCTGTGTTTTATTGCCTTGGGCACCTTTAAAGGTAAAGGTAAAGGGACCCCTGACCTTTAGGTCCAGTCGTGGCCGACTCTGGGGTTGCGGCGCTCATCTCGCTTTATTGGCCGAGGAAGCCGGCGTACAGCTTCTGGGTCATGTGGCCAGCATGACTAAGCCGCTTCTGGCAAAACCAGAGCAGCACACGGAAACGCCGTTTACCTTCCTGCCGGAGCGGTACCTATTTATCTACTTGCACTTTGACGTGCTTTTGAACTGCTAGGTTGGCAGGAGCAGGGATAGCGCAACGGGAGCTCACCCCGTCACGGGGATTTGAACCGCCGACCTTCTGATCGGCAAGTCCTAGGCTCTGTGGTTTAACCCACAGTGCCACTCGTGTCCCTAGAGAGGGCACCTTTAGAGAGGTATAAAAATAACCTAAGGAAAAAGGCAGGGCTTGCCACAAGGAACTTATATTTTCCCAGTTTAAAGCCAGGAAGAACTTTATTCTCATAGACTTTCATGACATCATCTTGTATACTGGGGAGCTGAGGGCAATGAAGCAACTAATTTGGCAGCTTGAACACAAGTGGAGGAAAGCTCCTGATGAATGCAACTGGGCACTAGTACAGTCTCACTTTAGAACTTACTCTGTGGCAGCGAGGATGACAAAAAAATGGTTTTTTGGTTGCCTGCACTGCATCTCCTCAATGCCACACAGCTGAGCTTTTGTGAATGGTTCGGCCCTGATACATTCTGGCAAAACTTTGGAACCATCAGAAACTTTTCGTTTCAGAGCCCCTTGAATATAAAATCTGCAGCATCCACCAGAACTTGGCTCCCACTGTTATAACAGGTCAATCTGTTGAGATGTCCAGCTATGTACAGCCAGTTGAGTTTCAGTTAGTTTGGCTTGAGGACATGGGCAAGGTGCTTGGATGGGTTTGCATGACACTTGTGTGCTGGACAGCTGCCCATCATGGATCATACAGTCTAGTAGTGAGGGGACAGCAGGCTTGGCCAAGGAGGTGCTCAGTACTTCATCATGAGAGAGGGTACTTCCAAGCCACTTGAAAGAGTCAGCAATCTGACCAGTCCTTTAAAAAAAATGTTCTTGGACCTGGAAGATCTAACTAATTACAGACTGGGTGCAAATGTCCTCTTCCTGGGCAAGGTTCTACAGTGGGTTGTCACTGACCAGCTCCAGGCACTTTTGGATCCAGTTCAATCCAGAATTAAGACCTGTTTTGGTACAGAAACCACATTGATTGCCTTGTACAATGATTTGAATTTGGACCCTTCTGATTTCCCTTGGTTTCTCTGACTTTTGATACCATCCACCATGGTATCCTTATGGAGAGGCTTTTCAAGATGAGGTGTACTTGGATGTCCTGCTCCAGAAGGGAGGAGAAGGAGGATGCTGTTCGACAGCATGAAACCTAAAGTACGGGGTTATGCAGGAGTTAGTTTTATGCTGTTTAACACACACATGAGACTGCTGTGTGGGATCAGCCTGAGATTTGAAGTATGCTATCATCAGTACAAAATCACCCTCAGAGTTTCTTCAGTGAGAAAAGTGGAGTCCTGTTGAATAGCACCAAAACAAAACAAAACAGAAAGATCTGATCTGCTGTGAGAGACAAGAGTTAAAGATGACCAGGACATTTGCAAGAATTAATCAGAGCCTCAAGGATTCTCAGTACTGTACAACAAAAGCGGAGGGGGTGGGGAGGATGATACACAAACTGTATATCTGAGCTGAGTCTTAATTAATTGACTCATGCTGTTGGACACAATTAAGTGTACCATTGAATTAGGCAAGTATGGATGATTAGCGATACGGTAAGCTTTAGAGTCACAAATGATTCCCATAACTTGTTCCATTTGGGATAAGGGATATTTGGGGCTCTCTCTTTTACTCTTTCTACGCACTTGAATCAACATAATGGAATGTAAGATATAGAGATATCACACATGGTCTTGCATTAACCTTCAGAATACAGACCAAAGGAATTGAATACTCAAGGGATGCTATTAATGGTGCCAAATATCAAGAATGCCACACTAGTCTTTGAACGTGCTACTTTCTTATTCAAGTAGCTTGCATTCTAGTCACAGTTATGAACTTATGAGAGCAGGCAATGTGTAATGGGGCTGTTCTTTCCTGTCCTCCCCCGTGGAGCTCCTAATACATTCCCAGAAAGGTTGGGGGACCTCCTGGAGCAAAACGGGGGGGGAGGGGCATGGAGAAGAGGCACCGGAAGTGCAAGCCGATTTTCACTGCACAAGCAGGAAACTTCACTGGGTGTTACCCTACCGCCAGGAAAATTGATGGGAGTCCTAAATCTTCTGATGTGTTTGGATGTATGTGCTAGGGTTGCCATATTTCAAAAAGTGAAAATCTGGACACAAAAGTTGTTGAACCTGGAGAACTTGTGAGCTTTTTGGGAGGACGGGGGATACTTGTAGAGCTTTTTTTTAGTTTTGCCCAAGGTTGTTGAGCTTTTTGGCGATATCGCAAAAAATGAAGATTTTGAGCCCTTTTTTAAAATGAGAAATCGGCAAAAATTACACTGCCGACATAGGGTGCCATATATCTGGATTTTCCCAGACATTTTGCCGATTTCCACCCAGACATTGCTTCTGACTTTACTATTCTGAATATGTCTGGGAAATTCCCGACGTATGGCAACCCTAGTGTGTGTATTTGTGTGTGTGTGTGTGTGTGTGTGTGTGGTGAACAGTATGGATTTGGTGTAATGCAAAGTTCTGCTTATAATCACTTCCTCCTACCCTTTTGCCACCCCCCCCCCCAATCCAGTGCCTGTAGCATAAAGAGGAAAGAGAGAAACATCAGGATTCTGGGTGTGTATAATTTTTATTGTCATATATAGACTGATAGTTGAGGGCTACGAGCTGAAACAATATTTTATGAAAGTATCATGTTGAAGTTTCTGCAGGTTTCAAAATATTTAAATATGTAAATTTCAATGAAGAGATTTCAGGAGGGATTTTTTTTTTTGATAGCCTAATGATTTTAAGCATCTCATTTCTAGTCAAACACTGACAAAAGATGTGCAGATTGCAGTGTGAGATGGTTTCTATGGTTACCGTTGTTTCCTAGCAGTTTAGTGACATCTTTTGTGAGCATTGGGCTGCTTCACTTATTTGTCACTAATGTATGTGTAGAACTATAGTTAATAGCCTTGGGCGGACAATTTCCCCCCCTTCAGAATGGCTGCATTGTTTTTTAGCAGCATTTTTCAATAAGGTGACAATGCACCAGAATACTAATGGTATGTATGGTATTTTAAGATGTCAAGTTTTTCAATAAAATGGTGATGAAAATTTTGCATTTCAGTTAATAGTTAAATATTCATGAATTTTCACAGCACGATCAAGCAGGCGAAAAATAAACTGTATAATGTGTAACACTAAACATCATAAATTCAAACTCGTTTCGTAAAAAATATGTTCACAACTGTTTAATATAAAACCCTTTTGTGGTCTTAAACCAGCTTGTGATAAATTAAAGGTATATAAAGTCACTTTCAATCAATCAAAAATAATTCAGCTCAGCATGTTTACAACATAGAGGGAAAATATACCTCAGAACTAAATTATACTTTTTTGTCATTATAATTTATAATGACCATTGGGGGAAGAATGTAATAATATTTTGGCCTTCGTGTGTGTGTGTGTGTGTGTGTGTGTGTGTACACACACACACACACACACACACACACACACAGCATTTCTTTTCAAGCTACATAATGCTTTGGTGATGTTTGTATGCTTTGAGATTTGTACAAAGACATGGAAACTGCAGGGTTAAACTGGGCAGTGTGGGAGCTGTGCCTGGTGTGTCTAGACCATGACTGGTACAATCTTACCACACTAGCATTGAAATTGTAGCTCCCCAGGAGCCAAGGGGAATTTGAAGAAGAACCACAATTTCAGATGAGCAGAATCTTGCTCCCATTATGCTTTTGTGCTTCTATTATATTCTCAGCATGAGATGTATTAATTTAAATGGCCGCAGAACCAGGACGCATAATCTCACTTTTCTTGAAGCTCAGGTGCCTAATGGTATGCTACATTTGTAAACTGGTATTAATTAACTCAACAAGTCTTTGCAGGATCACGGTCTTAGCATCAGCGATTTATGCATTCGAGCATGAAAGAATTCTTGTTTTAATTCTTTCCTGATCGAATGCATAAAATTCTTGTAGGCCTTTCTGGACATTTCTAGGCCTTTCCAGAATTTCTGTCCTCTTTTATGAATGTCTCAGTGTGCATTGAGCTTCTGCGTGTTTATGAGTATAAAATATGCTCCATTGGATTTTGCAGGTTAAACAATGCAACTGTGGAATATAAAATATAGCAAGCAACACATTTTAGCAAAACTTCCTTAAAACCAAGGGACAATTTGTCCAATATTCTAGTCTTGAGGAAACAAAGTCATATTCCAAACCAATTGCATTAGGTCTATAGTGTAGATAAAGCAGGGAAGGCTGCTGACACGCTACACTTTTGTCTTTACTAGTTATGGAGTGGCACTGGCTGGCAACTTCTTCCTTAATTTCAATGTTGCCCTTGTAGAACTCAGCAGGAATAAGGATGTAGGGGGGGAAACTAGATTTGTTGGCTCTGCTCATCATTGGCTGTGGACCTACGTCCTGGTGGTCTCCCTGTCTTCCACCTTCCCAGTTTCAGTTGGGTACCAGCTATCACCATGCTTCCTCTTCCTCTCCTTGCTCATTCAGCTGCATTAAGCCTGCTACCCCACTTACATTGGGGGCAACTGCTGGGACTTTTCTTACATCTGTTGCCTTTCCTTGATTCAAATCTCGTTCTCTGTCTTAGTCCTTTGGGGGGAAAATTCTAAAGCCTGTGTGTTGAACCAAAGTGAAATGTTCTGGAAGGACTGCAAGCAACATCTTGGTAGTCAAGATAACACCCAAAATAAGAAGTAGTTGTTGCAAGGATGAGCTCATATATGCTTATTTTTCCTTGCTTTGATATATGCTAATTGGCGTGCTTTGATGCTGTGCTTATCTGTAGAGCTTGAGATGCTGGGCCCAGAGAGGGTAGACGCATTGGATAGCTATCACCTATGGCCTCACCAGTCAGGTGTGATGGGAGGTCCTGACGTATTTTGCTTTGTGCATAAAGACTGCATAAACATTTGTTTGGGTACGGTCAAGTCATGGTGACCTCTTACTGTTGTGGTGTCCATCTTGTGTCTGTGAAGGCAGCACGACCTGGCAGGCTGATTTACTGCCAGCTGACTCTTTCTTATAATAAAGCACTAGAACTGACCACCTGGGCATTTTTGACACCCTTCTTTGGTATACGTGAACCAAACCACTCCCATGAGTCCACCTTTGGGCTGGTGGATCAGGACAGACTGTGAGGCATAGCTGGGTAAAAGTGTGGCAAGTGCTCTAGCCTGGCCCAGTCACATCCTGCCGAATCAAAGCTCCTTGTGATTCAAAATTTTGCCCCTGACTTACCAGAGGTGAATTGCTCCAAATACAAGGATTGCCTCCATTGCTCTTGTGCCCATAAACCATGTGATTCATATAGCCTGCGACCGCAGAAAGGCACAAACTGTTCGGATTGGCTGATCATGATTAAAAGGCAAATCAATTCATTTTAGCAGCTATGGTGAAATATACTCGGAGTCAAGAGTGGATTTCATGCTCTTTATTCAGCTTATAGTGGTGAGGAGGAATGGAAGTTTCCCCAGAGTGTCTGCTTTGTATACATTATTTACACAATGGGCCCCACGTGATTGGCTAATTCCGGGATTCACCTGTAAACCAATCTGGTTGCAGATTCACTTCCACCTGGAGCTGGATTGGGTGGCTCCTGTGGACCAATCAGACTGCTGCATTCTGGACCCTATTGTTCTAGGACCAATCAGACTGCTGCATTCTGGATCCTATTCAACTCAGCACATAACATATGGTAAGCCCTCATAGTTAAAATCTGTTGAGATTTACAGTGAAAGCAGAGTTTTCTCTCACTGTCTTGTTTCAGACTTCAAAACTTCTGTAAGTCGCTCACCAGTTTTGCTCCTAATGAAGGCAGCTTTCAAATCCTGCGATAAAATAATCAGATCACTTCAATGTCAAATGTCACTCGTTGAACGCATTCCAAATGCTGTGTAAAAGAAGTTTCATGTACTTGGCTAGAACCATATTTAGTCCCTGCCTAAGCATTGGGGGTGGCAAATTGAGGTTAATATATTGTTCTTTATGCATTTCTAACTTGATAAGCAGGTCAGCTAATCTCTTCCCAAAGTGGATTAAGAATGCTATTTAAGGCTGCATATAAGGAGGTGGGGAAATTCCCTCTGCACACTCTGTACCAACCTTTGCTGCAGGCTTTCAGTCATGTGGGTGTGATCTTGTCCCTGTACAAAGCATTCGCTAAACATTTCCTATGATGGTATTTCCATAGTGACAATGAGGGGGGACAGCAGAATAGCACGCCATTCAGGGAACAGAACTTGCCTTCAACCAGTGAAGCACAAACAGAATTTGCAAGATAATGTTGCTGTATGGAATGCTCCTCTTCAGAGTTCCAGCCAGCCATGCCCTTTTCCAGGATATGCCATTACACATGCATGCAAACACACTCACCCTTCCTCCCATGCCTGGCCACTGAGCACATTCAGTCCTCATTGGTCTGTTTATAGGAGTCCCCCTCCCCCCACTGTTTCCTAATTATTTTGGGGACTTCTGCAAACTTTGGGATCTTTCTGAGCCTGCAATTAAATATGTCTTTTGCATGGATAGTGCAGTTTTGGCTATTAAAGGACCCACATTTGGTGAACAAATTAATTATTATTAAATCAGATTCCTTGAAGAAAAAAACACAGCAATTCCAGGTAGAGTTAATCCAAAACCAAAAACCCAACACCAGATTTATGAATTTGTAACAGTCATGTGAACTACCCCAAGACCTTTTGGTTCAATTTCACATTTCTTTATCTTGCCGAAGAGCCATTGCAAAGTTGTTTAGCTTTTTTTATTTTTATTTTGCTGGAGATTTTTTAACCATTTTTTAGTTTTGCCCAAAGTTTGCCCAAAGAGTCAATGCTGTGTGATAGAAACTATTCATTAAAAAAAACCCTTTACAGACATATTCACCTCCCACCTCCTGCTCGATTCTCAACTGCTGTGGCACCATGTTACTTAACTGCTTCTTCCTTTTTTCCTTCCTGAGCTAAGGAGCATGGTGATATATATATATATATATATATATATAGCCATTCAGATGGCTTCTAGCAGCTACTGCAGCCCCTAATGAATGGCCCTTCCAGAACCCACTGCACCCAACCTTTTGTTTTGTTTTTATAAATAATTTTTATTCAATTTTTCCAAATATAAAATTTATACAATTCATACATCTTTTTTTATATCCATTCTCTTTTTTGACTTCCCTCAACTTGACTGATACTCCTTCCCTACTTAATTTCTTACACATTTCTAAAACCTTACTTCTATTATTTTTATAAATTACATCTTATTTTACTCATATTCTAACGTTTCTTGTTACAGAGCTTTCATTAAGGCTTACAAGCGTTATTTGATTTTCACTTAGTTTGTGCATATACTCTGTAAACGTTCCCCAATCTTCTATAAATCTCTGGTCTCGTCAATTTTGGATCCTTCCCGTCAGTCTATCAAGTTCTGCATAGTCCATCATCTTCATTCTCCATTCTTCTAATGTAGGTAGCTCCTCTTGCTTCCATTTCTGAGCCATCATGCACTCAACCTTTTGATGCCGGGTGATCATGGTGAGGAGAGACAGAGGCAGAGAGAAAAAGCATTGTGATCCCACCATCACCGCTGGATATACAGCACAGATGTCACTAGAAGCATTGTGTTTTGTTGACAAATATCTGTTTAAGGTTTTAAGGCCAAATTGCTTAATGTTCTCTGCCTGGAAGCAGTTGGCCTATAAAGGCTTGTGAAAATATATTTTGAATTCTGGAGAAAAATGTTGAAGCCTTCTAGCAAGTGTTGAGCCCTGTGTGAAAAAACAAGGAATTTATTGCACAAGGAACTGAACACATTTCCTCTTGTAGCGGCACAATCGCTCATAGCAAAAAAAATGGAAATGACTTGGTCTGCACAGCACACAATGGAAGAAGGAAGTACAGTGGTACCTCAGGTTAAGTACTTAATTCGTTCCGGAGGACCGTACTTAACCTGAAACTGTTCTTAACCTGAAGCACCACTTTAGCTAATGGGGCCTCCTGCTGCTGCCGCGCTGCCAGAGCACAATTTCTGTTCTCATCCTGAAGCAAAGTACTTAACCTGAGGTAATATTTCTGGGTTAGCAGAGTATGTAACCTGAAGCGTATGTAACCTGAAGCGTATGTAACCTGAGGTACCACTGTATGGGCAAATGCTTTATCTTAGAAACTAAGAGAGTATGTGCCCTGAATGATGCAATTGATATGGATGGATGGTACCCACCAGCTAACACCAGCATATAGTTTTATGGGGAAATTGGCAGCAATATGAATTGAACAACATATTGCTGATCTGCAGCTAGATGACAAGGCTTCCAAGAAGAACAGGGGTTGCATCCACACTTACCTATAGGGGGGAAAGGTAAGTGTGGATGACGCCTCAGTTCATCTTGGAAGCCATGACACCTAGCCACAGATCAACAATATGTGTAATTCCTATGTAAAAGGTAAAATACCTACATTCAACATTTTAGAATTTCTAGAAGTCTGAATTTCTGCAAGGTCTTATTTCAAAACTATAGTGCACTGGACAGTTGAAGCTCATAGGTCAGAATTGCTAAAGAGAACATTGCCACACTGCTTGTAAAAGATGGAACAGGGGAGCTGCGTTATTCATCATATGTGGCGTTACAGATACTATCCAATATGTGCCTGCGACACTCCAACAACTACACTCTTGACAGCACTTCAGATGATAATAGCTTTGCTACCTTGGGGAAGAATTACATTTTCTCAGCAATAATCTGTTAGTTTTAGTGATGGGAAATTGTGATAACATGTAACTGAAGTGGGAAATGTCTGAACCTCATATAGCAAAGGAGGAACACCTGCACACTGTTACCATGTAAACTGATTGCCCGGAAAGACCTTTTATCACTTCACCTTTTCCAGGACAAGTCTTGACACTGGGTGGGGCAGAGGGGGGACAACTCCCAACCTGTAAGCCCTGGATAAAATTAAAGTCTTAAGCAGGAACAGATGGGACTGGATTTTTAAATACTCCAAGTTTTATTTTAACAGGCAAATGTTATGCTTATACATACCCATAGGAATTCTCCATAATCTTATTTCTATAAAGTCTCCATTTATTTTTATCTACTTGAGTTCCTGTTGTTTTTAAATAGATAAAATACCTATTGAAGTCATTTTTAAAAAGCAAAACTGATGTGTTACAAATAATAAAAAGACTTTCTGATCAGTAATCTCTAAGGAATTGTGTAATATAATGCAATATTTATTAGATGCATTATTGCAATTCGGGAATGGAAACAGTAAAAAAATCAGACAAATGGTGTCTGGGTAATAATAATAATAATAATAATAATAATAATAAAATATCCACTCTTCACCAACAGCTTCCAGGGTTTAGAGAGATCAGAACCTGAAAACCAATTGTCTAAATTCAAGAATGGCATAATAGTGGGGAGTTGGTCTTTTTCTTGATCGGGCTGGGGAACCTCAAACTCAGGAGTCAGATGTGAGCCTGCAGGCCTCAGCAGGTGTCTCTCAGAATTCCCCCCAAGCCATGCCCCTTTACTGATCTCGCTTCACACCCTGAATGATATTGCCTGGCTGGAATGTGCTTTTGAACTCTGGCAGTGCCTCTGGCTTGCCTGGATGGAAAACAGAGAGGTCTGTGTGTAGAGGAACTAACGGGCAGCACAAAGCTAGAAAGTTACATTAACTGCCTCTTCCACTTTCGCCTCTGGCCCTGTCCACCTGTGACATGTGGCCCTTGGAAGAATAGGTAAAGGTAAAGGAACCCCTGACCATTAGGTCCAGTTGTGGCCGACTCTGGGGTTACAGCGCTCATCTTGCTTTATTGGCCGAGGGAGCCGGCATACAGCTTCCGGGTCATGTGGCCAGCATGACTAAGCCGCTTCTGGCGAACCAGAGCAGTGCACGGAAATGCCGTGTACCTTTCCACTGGAGCAGTACCTATTTATCTACTTGCACTTTGACATGCTTTCGAACTGCTAGGCTGGCAAAAACTGGGACCAAGCAACGGAAGCTCACCCAGTCGTGGGGATTCAAACCGCCGACCTTCTGATCGGCAAGCCCTAGGCTCTGTGGTTTAACCCACAGCACCACCCGTATCCCACTCCTCGGAAGAATACCCAGAAGCAAATGCAGACATCAGGTTGAAAAGGGTTCCTTTCCCCTCCCACCTTCTTTAAATGTTTCATGGACTATAGACAATACTAGCCATTTCATTCCGCTGAGAAACTTGCATGCCAGCCGTGATGCAATGCCAGCAGCATAGTTGGAATGCTCACATTATTACAGGTCCCAGTTGCCAGCTGTGGCACACCTACCTGGCTAGTTCCAGACTCTATTTTGCTATCTACGTGCAGCGATTTGAAAACATCCCATTCTTGAGTCACTGCCAGTAGGTGATTGAATTGCCAAGTCTTGAAGCTCCCTTGATTACAAGTCACAAAAACCCTTCTTTCACCATCTATGGCTCTTTTCACACAGATAAATTGCATTTCTAGATAAGCTTATTAATGACTTACACCAAGACTACTCATGCCATATGTCAGGATTGGCCACAGAGTGGTGCCTTTGGCAAGAGGGCCATCAGAGGGAACCCTTGTCCTAGCTGTCCTCACTACCTGGTTCTTCCTCTAGACACAATCCAGGAAAGCAAGCAAGGGGTGGGAGTAGCTTCCGTTTCTCCTCAGTCGCCTCTCTACATACTGTCCGAGAAAGAGGTGGTGTTGAGAATGAGGCAAAGCATCAACAGCTAAGGCAAGGCTCTTGAAAGGTGCCCAAGGATTAGGTGGCCTTGCAATAAGGTTAAAGCTTGCTGGGAAATGATATATAATGAATTGTGAAAGATGTTTAAGATAACATTTGTATAAAAAAAAACAGAAGCTTTGCTTTTGAGGAATGTGAGATCAGAGCTACCTAAACAATACCGAAACTTATTTATATATGCAACTACAGCCGCCAGAATGATATTTGCTCAAAAATGAAAAGAAGAAGTCCCAACCAGAGAAGAATGGCTACAGAAATTAATGGAATATGCAGAAATGGCAAAACTTACCAGAAGAATAAGAAATCAAGATAACAAACTTTTTATTAAGGAATGGAAATGGTTTGTTGAATTTTTACAAACAAATTGCAAGCAGATTAAGGCATTAGCAGCTTTACTGTAAAAACTTGCAATTTCTAAAACATATATGATAACAGATGATTAAAAGAGTAAGTTTAGATAATTGGGATATGGAGAGAAAGAAGGAAAAAACTTTAAGGAACCACAGAAAGAGGGGGAGGGAAGTTGAGCTTAAAATGTTAGAATTATTGTTGAATGATTATTGAAATGTTTTACTTTTTTATTATAAATGAAAATTATAAATAATAATAATAATAATAATAATAACAATGATGATGATGATGAAAGGTGCCCAATGATTCCAGCTCCTGTTGTCTTCAGTAGAGGCCCTAAAGGTTGTTAAGTGAAATGGGGAAATCTTAGGTTGCAATCCTATGCTCACTTATCTGTAATTAAGCTCCATTCAGCTCAACTGCATGTTCTACATATTCTACTTGTTCTGCATACACTTGCATAGGATTGCATTGTGTCACACACACAGTTCCTCCAGTTCTATTTTTGATCACAGTGTATCACCGAATGACCCTGGTTACCTTGCAGAACCCACGTTTCCACTACATTCCTTGGTCTGAAACAATGCTTGGTCCATCATTCAGTCCACCAGGCCACTTCCCCACGAGAAGCAGTGCACTGTAGTGGATATGAGACAAAACCGAGAAACTCTCCCCTCTGCCACAAAGTCAATAGGAAGCCTTAAGCAGGTCACTACTGACTCTTCAACCTCAACTCCTCATCTGCAGTGTGATAATATTTGCACCACCTCACAGGGTTTTTGTAAGTAATGCTGAAATAACACTCCTGTTAGCCCAATCCTAGCCATGCCTACTCAAAAGTCCTATTGGATTCAATGGGACTTACTCCGAGGTAAGTGGGGTTAGGTCTGCAGCTGAAGGTGCTATATAAATGTGTAAGAATATTATCTAAAAGTGTTCCAAATATACCATTTGTAAAAGTGGATATTTAGGAGCAGGTGCATTTTAAGAATTGGGGATGTGGTCTTGCCTTTAAAGATGAGGCAGCCAACAGTTTTTTCTTTCATTTCTCCTTGTTTGGCCAATCCTTCAAGGTATAATTTGGCAGCGCTGAGGCGTCCTACCATGTTCCTCAGACCATGTCTTGCTTAGCATGGACTTGGTACTGAGGCCTCTGAGGACAAACTCCACAAGTCAAGCAACTAGAGGAGCAGGCAGGGTCTCTTTGAGAGACCCTCTGGTAGGAAACCTGCTGAAGAACTCCTAGAAGCTGCCTTTTTAACTCAGTGTTGTCTACAGCAGGCATAGGCAAACTTGGCCCTCCAGATGGTTTTTGGCCTACAACTCCCATGATCCCTAGCTAATAGGACCAGTGGTCAGGGATGATGGGAATTGTAGTCCCAAAACATCTGGAAGGCCGAGTTTGCCTATGCCTGGTCTACAGTAACTAACAACGGGTCTCAGGAGTTTCAGATAGGGAACATTCCCAGCCTGACCTGGTGAGGCTGGGGGTTGTACCAGGGACCTTCTGAATCAGAAACAAATGCTTTACCGCTGAGCTATGGCTCTTCCTCTTGGGTAAATGTTTTGATGTAAGGCTTTTACCTCCTTGGACGAAGCTGAGGACACTTCATGGATCATGACAAATAGAAGGTCCTTGGAAGCACTGGTACATAACGAATTAATTCCCAGTTTCATTCTAACAGAGAATTGGGCCAAAACTAACAAAATGAATTTCAGTAGGGGCAAATTCTACACAAAGGCAGGAATAATCCGATGCACTAATACAGGATGGGGAACATCTGGATTGGCAGTATTACATGTGAAAAAGATCTAGGGGTCTTGGTCCAGTATTCAGTTCTCACAGTGGCCTATCAGAGGCTTTTGGGAAGCCCATAAGCAGGGCATAAATGCAATAGCATTCACCCCACCTATGTTCCTTAACAACTCGTACTGCCTTTGATAACCTTTGACTCTTACGATTTTGTCTAATCCCCTTTAAAGTTGTCAAAGTTAGTGGTAACTACTACATCCTACGGAATGAAATTCCCTAATTTTACTATGTACCGGACAAAGGAGCATTCCCACTTGTATGTACTTTTGTTTGATTTGCTCCTTTGCCGCATCCAAGAGAATATCCATGATATTAAAGAAGAATTGGTAATAATTTACATTCCCAGAGCTACGAGAAAGGTGGTGCTTTGTCCTTTTAAATTTTCAAAGCCACCAGCATTTTCTGTTTCCCCTAAAGTCAAGAAAAGATAAGAATAATTTAACATAAATGGAAAGCTACAGACCAATTCCAACAAAGCTGCTTAATCTGCCACTATGAGCCCCTCTCTTACCCCATCCCTTTCAGATGATATTTCTTTCCCCCCTCTCTCTTTTTTTTTTTTAATACTATGTTGCAAAAGATGGCATTCCAGTCTGGGCTGCTAGTTGTTAAATACATTTGATTTGCAAAAACACAAGAGAGCTAATTAACTTGTGCTGAAGAAGCATAATTTATTATAACAAATTAAGGGCATTTAAAAAAATTGTTCTGCCACAGTGAATTTCAATGATCACTCATTCAAAATGAGGAGGTACAAACATTCCTTGTGTTTTTAGTACCATATTAGCAATCTAAACTGTAAATATATCAGTATGGTGAGGGCAACCCACACAGAGAAATGCGTATTTATATATAGCGGTTATTTCCCCCCAGTTTCCTTTGTATTACTTTTATTATGTTGGTGTGTGTATTTAAAAAGAAAAAGAAAAAAAGAAAATCTGCTCAATTACTAATTTACCTTATGCCATTTTTCTTCCACTCTTTTTCTATCACACGAGTGATGTTTAAGCTACAGTAATTTAACACAGCCATGAGTAAAGAAACTGAGGTTTCTTCAGAAAGTTCCATGACTGGAAATCATATTTAAAGTTCAAAAGTGATCTAAATAACCCTAACCCTAATAACTGTTTTAAAAAGATATGTATTTTTTCACTGCCCACTTACTAGCAACAGGACTAGCTATAGTTAGATGGCTCACAGAGCCCAGGGGAGTCACCATCCTTTCTTCTGCTCAATCATTACATACAAGCGGCAACCATTTTAGGCACATCCAATTGACGCACGCTTAATGCGCAGATCTTTGAGACCCAGAAGAAGACAAAATGAGGAAGGAACAGGGCAGGACAGGGGCAGGACAAGGTGGGACAGGGTGTAATGGGGTAGGTTGTGCTTATATGCACTTATATGTGCTCCACTGATACATGCAGGGGCCAGGATCTGAACCCCTGTGAGAAATGGTTGCCACCTATACTATTATTTCCCAGGAGCCTTTGGGGCGCTCCTTTTAAAAGTGCACATGGTGCACTTGAAGGAGTGCAGCTGGCCTTTGAAATTCAACTAAGCTTTGTTCAAAATATACCTACTGAAATTAATTAACTTGGCTTGATCATGTTCATTAATTTCAGTGGGTCAACCCTGAGTAGAATTTAGAAGAGGTTTTAAAAAGTTTTTTAAAAGACCACCTGGACTCTGCATCTGATAGTAAATCCTACCTGAATGGCCACTCCTCTGCTTCAGTGTGTGCCGATAAATGGCAGCTGGGTGGAAGGACCAATTCACCATGTAACTGTCCCAACACAAAACCTTGTTGGCCTGCCTCTGAGCATAAACCTTCCTTCACCCACTACTTTTCTCCTCAAATTCTCATGTCCTGCTGCTTTCTCTCAGACAAGGTTCATGTTTAGAAGAGAAACACGGATCCCTGCTACAAGAAATGCTGCAGGGGAGAGTTTCAGAGGGTTATCAAGTAGCCCAGTGGAACTGGAACTCAGCACGTGCCTGAAGACTATGTGTGTGATTTGGCTTTGTTCTGAGGAATAACAACACTAGTGTGGTAGTAAGGGGATGCCCCCCCCCCCATGGTATGAACTCACCACCTTTGTTAAGGGTGCCCAAAGTTGTCAGGAGACCCCAGAGCTACAATTCCCAAAGTGGTTTAACAGTGAATGCCTTTTGCCAGGGAACTCTGGAATTTGTAGCTCTTAGGAGGGAATAGGGGGTCTCCTAACAACTTTCAGCACCCTTAACAAACTACCATTCCCAGGATTCTTTGAGGAAAGCCATGACTTTTTAAAGTGGTGTGATACTGCTTTAAATACAGGAGCAAAACCCTTGCCCACCTGTCAAAGTGGTCCATGGCCCCACCCTTGACGTAAAGGATAGTGTGGCATTACAATGGCAGCTTCCACTCAATCTATATTCATTCCTTAGAATGGCTGAAGGCCATGTGGAGGCACTCACAAGGAGCACTCTTTCTACGTTATCAGGAACCCTTAAAAAACCTGGTTCCTGACTCCACAGAAAGAGCCTCTGTGTGTATGGTCATAGGTACAGATGTTCTAATGAAGTTTGGGCACTACCTGCGACTGTGATACTGCACACATCTTGTGCATTAAACACATCATCTCAAGTTGAGAAAATCAAAAAAGTAGTGGTTCACCTAATTTTTAACATTGCTGTGGAAACAAATAAGAGAAACTGTTAAGGAATAAATGTGTTACCCAGAGAAACAACAACAACATGCTCTATTAGACATGTAAATGGCAGTACTGCTTACTTAGGGCTATCTCTAAATTAAGGCTCTCTGATATGGAGGCCATTCTGGCACAGACAACTTTTGTTGTTTGAATTCTATTCTTATTCATCTTTGTCTGTGATTTTTGTCTTCTAAACTAACAGCAGCAATTCTGGGCCAGAGGGAGAAATCCTCAACGATAATGCATTGTATTTTTCAATAGGTCACACCATGTTCTGTTAAAGATGTCACAGTAGGAAACACATCTGAGAGTGGGCATAACAAAATGGCCTTTATTTATAAGGGAGCATAGTCCGTAATGTGCAGTTTCTAGGACTGAGGCATACCATGGTGTGCCTGAAAGATTGCCGATTCTTTTCTGAAAACTTTGAGTGATTCCAGAGGTGTGGAGGTCTACTGTTTGGGGTAATTAATATACACTAACAAGGCAAAGCGATCACACTCTCCTGGCATAATCATGCAAAATCAATGGCAATCGCTTACTCTTGACAATATTTCTCATCCAGAGAAGGCAAACTGTTAAGCAAGTCTCCTAATTAAAAAGATAACAAAAGGAAGAACAATTTTCTTTTCATTTGCTGACTGGGTTATAGCTGCATTTCAGACATCATCTGGGGGAGAGATGTAATTTACTGGCAAGGCTTTTTCTTTCTGATCAGAGAGGGGAGAAGAAAACAAAGTTGATCAAACAGAAATAAGATAATGAAAGAAATTATTTGTATAATACAAAAAGCACTGTGGCTTGTTAATCTTTTCGGAAAACTGTGTCACATGCTATCTGAATAACAATCTTCTCACACTTTATCCATCAGGAGAGACAGGCATGTAACAGGCTGACCAATTTATAATAAACAGCCTTTTTATACTAGGCTGATTGCAGAGATGTTACTTTAATGGAGAATGCTGCTGATGATATTAAAATACAGCTAAAATGCCAAATAGGCTGATTTCACATAGTTTTATTCATACTGAGCCATTCAGAGTGTTGAAACCTACAGGTGGTCCTAGAATAAATTTGAACAGTCCATCCACCTTCTCAGATGACATACTAGACCACCTGATAATAATGATGGACTGTTCTATTGGCATCTTTCTCAGAGAGGCAAGTGCTACTATGACACTGTCACTCTTTGTTATTATGGGCTTTGTTGCATAATGCCCAAGATAATAACCCCTTAATTCCCTTCAGCAACCAATTTGGCAACACAATCAAAATAATTAGAGCTGAAGCTGGTTAAAGGCAAAGGAATCGACTCTGAATCATCTATTTCACTCATCCAGGTAAGAGACCAAGTAAACCAGGATTGCAAAACTCAAATCGCTTTCAGGGAAATAAGATCCTGGGAACACCACCAGCCTGCATTTAGTTTCCTCTGGATCAGAGAGAATTTGTGATCTAATGTGTCTTTGTAACATTTTGATTTATTTGCAAATATGGACTCAGAACTTTGGCAAACAAGGACTCCCACAAGACAGAAGTTCATCCATTCATCGAGTGTGACTTGAACTCAGTCCCAGCTTCAGCCATGTCTCTCTCCCCCACCCCACCCCCCAGCTGCAGTCTCTTGTCTCATGCTAGGAAGGCATGAAAACTCTGAGGAAAGATTTGGTGGGATGGGCTCATAGAAGGCTTCAGCAGGTGGTGACAGGTGGAGTTAGGTCAGGCCTGTTCCACAAACAGAACTTCACTCACAATTCTTAGGGTCCAATCCTTTGTCTTTTTCCCTTTGTGGGGGGAATGGCACAGAAACTGCAATGGTTAATTCAAAGCACGTGTCAGCTGCTTTGTGATCCTTGTGTGCAAGATACTTTTTCTCCATCCATGATAATGATAATCAGGTACCATCATTTTCCCTCAACGTGGAGATGTTCGGTATGGTGGAAGCAGGGAAACATGCATGCCATTGTGTATGAAGTGAGGCACATGGGTTTATTTCACTGTGAATACATACATGCTGGACAATGTAACTGACACACTTGACCTCATTGTCCCTGTTGGGATACTGCCAGGGAGACAAAGTCCATCATGACTCCACATCGTCTCCGGACGTCCATCGATCTCCCGTAGACAGGCAGTATCAGCAATTAGCGACACAAGCTCCGGAAATAGCTTGCCACATTCCAGAGCCGATGCACGCTCTATCAGCAGATAATGCACAGCGAAAGATGCACTCAGGAGAGCATTATTTACAAGTTTATTTCTGCGTTGATCAGAACAAAGACAAACATGACTGCCTGCTTCAGTGTTCCGGCACAGAGAGAAACGAAAGAGAAGACACAACAGAAACATCCTGTGAAACAGAAAATACGCAGACTCTGTGACTCACAAAGCCTGCTCCCTTTTAAGGTGGAACGGAAATATCCTAACAGTCCCTGCATAAAATAACCAGTAGGTGTTTCGGTGGCTCTGAGCCTCAACTATTCCTGTTATCCCTACCCCAAGACAGTTTCTTGCTCAAGGCAGGGTTATTTGCCCTTGACTCTCTCACCCAGGTAGAGCTTCCTTGTTTTAATACTCCAATGCATGTTCCTCCTGCAACTTTGCACAGCAGAATCCTTTGCTCCTGTGAAGCTGGGCCCTAACAGGAGCATTTTAGCTTGAAGGAAATATGGAAAAAGTTGTATACCACTGAGACAGTGGGGTGAGAGGAAGGCATCATGCAACCTATGAACAGGGTTATTCTGTGCTGTTGTTATCAAAGGAGCAGAATGGGCACTCATAGATGGGTGATCTTTGCTAAACTTACCTTTGCTTAACTCACAAATTATGCAGATTCAGAAGAACATGGGTACATTTTATGAGCCAATCTAAGGGCAACATAAAAAGGAAATTACTGGAATTCCAATAAGGGAAAATATTGATTATCACAAAGGCCAGAACATTTGCTGCAGGCAATTACTATTATCTTCCACCTTGCCACCTATGCAGTTTCTGAATACATATAAATTAATGGAGCTTGACTTTTTCTTGATAAACTGAATTCCCCCCCCCCCCCGAATAAAGCAGAGACACTTTTCACAGCTTTCCCAATACCCTTCAAACTACCCATTTCTAACTACAGGAATTTCCTGAACTTTCTAACCACAGGGTCAACTTCCCCAATCCAATTTTGTCCATGTAAAGGCCAAATTAACATCACCCTTGATAGCCCTGTTGAAACCAGAAAATCTGCTTCTAGTGGGCTGGTGCAATCAGATAGAAGAAAGGACCCTTAGTCCTCTGCACCCCTCAAATTACCCCCAAAGAGCTTTTCCATGGTAGTGGTGAGATTAAATGCAAGAAAATTGGGATTAAAAGTTAATTTTACCAACAAAATGATAATAATATTCTGTGAGCATATTAAATAAATAAAAAAAAAACCTTGCATTTATAAAAAATCAGAAATTATTCAAGCAGCACAAATAGGCAGCTTTTATTCTTCCATTGTGGGGGGGGGGTTTACATTATCATATGACTTTTAAATAGTATCATAATAATACAAAACTGAGTTTCATTACCGGTGTCATGCTTAATTGCCCTTTTCCTTTTATTTGAAATATAAGGCATTTAACAAAAGTACAGTTACCTGATGCAGTGAGGGAACTTGGTCATAATTAATCTAAGGAATATGTGGCTGCAGTATGTTGGCTTGGTGCTCTCCCTTGGGGGGGGGGGGGCAAAAAAAACCACATAGCTTGGTAAATGTGTAATGAGTGCCAGCACAAAAGGCTGCTGGCTTTATACTTTTTATTACTCTGTAAAAGCTGACCACCCACCCTCTTTTCCCCGTCCCTCTTGGCTTATTAAATCTACCACAGGGGGTTTGACTGGTTGGATCCAAAGCAGTTTAACAATCAATCCCCTTTCTCAGGGAACTCTGGAAATTGTAGTTTTTGCCTATGCCCTCCTTTTGCCTCTGGGCCTGATTGACTATGTGGTCCTCAGTAGGTTCTCTAGGTGAGGAATGTTGTCCTCGATCTGAAAAAAGGTCTCCCACCACTGTTCCAAATTATGTCTGCTTCCTTCCTTTTCTGACTCACCTGAGTTCATTCTACTGTCATAGTGGGCATAAGATGTGAGACGATCTTCTGGCAGTGGCAATGTATATCTTTTTAAGATGCATCTTGCAATGTAGTAATCAGGGATATCTAAAGTTCTCCTTTATGTGAAGCTTTGCTTTGCTTTATTTATTTAAAGTAATTGTTTGAAATAGTATAGGGCTTTATAAGCCAACAGAAGCACCTTGAATCTGGCTTGGTAGCAAATTGGTAGCCAGTGCCGACTTTCAGAACCAGTGTTCATAGAACCACAGAATAGTAGAGTTGTATGTTCTTGGTAGGCTGTACCACACTGCAGCCAGTTCAAAGTGAAGCCCTCACAATGAGCGATACAGTCATCTAACATTTTGTCCTTCTCAATATGTCAGGTCAACAATGCACTGAGTTTGGCTATCAGCCTTAAAGTCCCCAGCCTGCCCATTTAAGGCAGCCTCGGTGTGGATAGCAATATTGTCCCCCAGGACAATAATACTGGAATAATTGATTGAATCTGTATGGACCACAACAATTTTCCCTCCAACCTGTGCTGGTGCTACACCAAATATCCAGGCGGGCACAGATGGGTCAGATTAACCCTGTCCAACTCATCCACCCAAGTTTTGTTAACTGGATGGCCAGTAGGTCAGAGGGCAAGGTGACAGAGCAACTGGGATCCTGAAAGGAGGAGGAAGGGTTCAAAGTGGGGATAACCAAAAGATATCTAACTCCTGCCTTTCTGCTTACCTAGCCAGCCCAACCTTCTCCTGAGTTCTTGACAAACTCAGATTTCTGGTTCTCATACGATCAATGAACTCACTCATTGTATAAAGAGATAGAGACAAAATTACACAGATACAAATATCTACATCTAAATGAAGCAAAATGCTTTCAGTAACATAAGGACAGTGGGGTGGGGCTATAAATATTGTTAATACAAGCATAGTGACTAAACATTACTCTTACTCCATTTATGGGAACTGATCAGGGTAAATGAACCGTGATTAATGGATTGTCTTGTGTGGGAGAAGCTACTATGTAGATGCTTCAAAAAGACTGAGTGCTATGAGCATGGTGGAGCATTCGCCATTCCCACATACAATGCATGACAAAACTGTAATAACAAAAAATGGAAGAGGGACCTTGTAGGTCAACCAGTCCAACCCACTTGTCAGTGGCAGCTTGGCAGTGAGGGATACAATTTCAGCATCCCTGACAGATGTCTGTCCAGCCTCTGCTGAAATACCTCCCACGATGGAGAGCTCGCTCCAAGGCCGTGTGTCAAACAGGTTTTACATTTGGGAAGTTTATGGTGACAAAAAAAATTGCACCTATGATAAATATAACACTGGCAATGTGAATCAACTCTCAGCTCACTGCGCCAACGACTAATGGCCACTTCTCCACCTTTGTCCTTGAGCTTTAACAGGTAGCTGGAGAGAAGTTGTGTGTGCATGCATTCTTTTCATTTAAAGACTGTTTAAATCTGTGGATATGTATCACATGGTACAACAATGATGCCTATAGAATGTGGACTTCTTACCATCATTACTTGTTACGTTTGGCACTTGCTGTACCTTTTACCTCAAAACAAGCCTATTCAAGGGCTGTATGTGATTAGGAAAGCATAATCCTCTGCCTCATTTCATAGACTCATATAATTGTATAGTAAGAAGGGTCTATCTCCCTGCAATGCAGGAATGTCAACTAAGCCATGTATGCTGTTCCTCATATGCTGTTCCTTTCCCTCATTGGCTATCTGTAAGATGAGCCTCATGTTTCAATATAGGGACCAGGATATATGGGAAAGTATCCAACACATGTTGATCTGAATCCCTGGCCAACTCCATAGGGTCGTGGAGTCAGACATGGTACTCCCACCCGCAATGGGCAAAGTGTCAATCACCCCAATACCACTTTTGCAGAGCTCACCTGAGAAGGCTGGAGACAACCTGAATGAATTCTCAGTTCGCCCAACTCTCCTGCTGTAGGTTCAGACAGCCCAGGGAGGCTGCCATGATCAAGGACTATCAAAAATCTTGTGCCAGCACTGCAAAGTGTATCAGTGTACTTGGCATTTAGCTTTTGTAAATAGTTAACAATCCATTCCAAGAATTAGACAGTATATAAACCTACATATAATACTAATGATAAATAATTTGACACATTCCAATGTTGTAATTTTTAAATCAATAACATATTCTGCATTTTTCTCATTCAATGAGTATTCCTTTAAACTGCTTACCAGGAGACTCAGTAAAAGAGTACTCAAGCATTATAACTGGAATAGGTTTGACATTTAAATTTCAGCTCTGAAAGTCTTCATCCCCAATCTAGCCACCTCACAGATAAAATGAGATAGCACCACCACTGTATAGAAATCCATGTAGTTATGCCTGGAACTGACATGCATATCATATGTTTATTGTTTGCTTATTATCTGCAGATATATAGATGCTTCACATACAAATAAATAAGTAATAAATAACTTTTTCTTTTAAACACTTATAAATTGCTTATTAGCTCTGAAGAAAATACCTACACGGTGTACAACATAAAAACAGTAACCAATTTTTAATAATAGTAATTATTATTATCTTACGCCTATCTGGCTGGGTTTCCTCAGACACTCTAGGTGGCTTACAACATATCTAAAAACATAATAAAAACATCAGTCCTTAAAAACTTCCCTAAACAGGGCTGCATTCAGATGTATCTAAAAGTCAGATCGTTGTTTATTTCCTTGACATCAGAAGGGAGGGTGTTCCATAGGGAGGGTGCCACTACCAAGAAGGCCCTATGCCTGCTTCCCTGTAACTTCACTTTTCGCAGTGAAACAAAAAAGCCCACAAAAGTCTAACATAAAAGCAGTGCAACAGCAGTATAAAAGAATACAAAAAGTAACTTGTTAATTCAGGGAATCCATATGGACAAAAACAGGTTACTAAAGTGATGTACAATAAAATAAAGTAAGATAGAACACAGTAAAACCACATCTACAATTATACTATTATTATTCCATAAAATGACTGGGTCACACTTCAAGGAAAGTTTCCTTAAGCAAAAAAAAAAATTACTTCAACAGATGTCGAAATGCTAGGCACTTGCCTAATTTCAGTTGGTAACTCATTCCAGACGGCTGGAGCTGCAACACTAAAAGCCTGGTTCCTAGAACATACTAAGTGAACCTATGGGGCAATGCAATGTTCTTAGCTGTGCCCCAGGTGATTAGCACAGTTACCAGCCAGATATATATGAAGCAAGGCAGTCCCTTGGGTAACTAGGTCCCAATTTGGTCCCAATCATGAATGTGTCAGTCAGTGCACAGATGTCAGATGGGACCAGGATTTTGATGCACCGAGGTGGAGAAGAGGCAAGCACATTCCCAGCTTCGCTACTCCATGCCTACATTGC
This sequence comes from Podarcis tiliguerta, assembly GCF_965153285.1. Taxonomy (NCBI): domain Eukaryota; kingdom Metazoa; phylum Chordata; class Lepidosauria; order Squamata; family Lacertidae; genus Podarcis; species Podarcis tiliguerta. Next base: position 99,669,355 of record NC_139534.1, read on the forward strand.
TACAGGGCTACAGTTCTATCTGTTTCAACCACGACTGCAGTGGTGTTATGCAGTTTACTTACTGGTGCAAGGCTCACTAATAAAAGCACGGCACATGGGAAGCTGTCTTATACCAAACCAGACCCGTGGTCCATCTGTCACAGGACTCTGGCTGATAGCAGCCCTCCAAGGTCAGAGACAGGATCCTTTCCCAGCCCTTCCAGGACACACCAGAGATTGAACCTGGGATTTTCTGCATACAAAGCCCATGCTCTACCAGGACTGCAACCTCCTGCATTGTGTCTTGTCCTTAAACAATGAACCTGCAGGGACGTGGGTGGTGCTGTGGGTTAAACCACAGAGCCTAGGACTTGCCGATCAGAAGGTCAGCAGTTTGAATCCCCGCGACGGGGTGAGCTCCCGTTGCTCGGTCCCTCCTCCTGCCAACCTAGCAGATCGAAAGCACGTCAAAGTGCAAGTAGATAAATAGGTACCACTCTGGCAGGAAGGTAAACGGCGTTTCTGTGCGCTGCTCTGGTTCTCCAGAAGCGGCTTAGCCATGCTGGCCACATGACCCGGAAGCTGTACGCCGCCTCCCTCGGCCAGTAAAGTGAGATGAGCGCTGCAACCCCAGAGTCGGCCACAACTGGACCTAATGGTCAGGGGTCCCTTTACCTTTAATGAACCTGCACCCTTGGGTGTGTTGAATGGAAAGATGCTATAGAAGCAAAATAAAATAAGCAAGCAGACTTTGTGCGCTTCAGCGGCACATTGTGAAAGGCAGCCTGACGTAAGCAGGTTCTTCCCCTATGTAACAGAGATTTTAAGTAGCACACACCTTGGTACGAGCGGTGCCTGGGGTTCAAGAGGCTGCCTGGAAAGCACAGGTGTGCTTGCCTTGACTCCACCCAGCGCAAGGCATTAGGCACCAGCTGGAGTTTCTGAAGCCTCTTGATAGGCCTTCCTGAGATCCCCATTGCTCAGCCCTTGAGCCTGTATATCTCCCTCTGTTTCCTCCAGCAGAGCTTGAACATTTTCTGCCGCCGAAAGAGTTAAAAAAAATCCCCCTGGAAAAGCTAATTATTGCATGCAGATACTTCTTTGTGCGATCAAGGAGGGGACAATTTAATAGGCTCTGTAATACAACCAAGAACAAAATTGCTTTAAAGGAAGTCTCTTGTTGAGTGACAACTCTGTTGCCTGAGCCAATTAGGTCCCAATAAAGAGTGTTGAATTGGCTCCTGCTTTCTCATTAATTATGTTCTGTCACAGACATGGGGCTTGATTTAGCAATTTTGTATTACATTAAGATACTGAAAAGCATTGAACAAATGGCTCACTCTGATAATAGGCATTCTATACACGGTGTGACATTTACTATCCAGCTGTCCATAAGGCAGCCTAGCACTTCAGTTCAGGGGTTTATTTGTCATTGCTTCAAAGGGACACTCAGCTTTTCACAAAAAAGAAACAGAGAGGCTAATAGATAGGACAAAATGTACTGCTGATATGCTTTATTAGAGATAGGATACTAGGGTTTTGCTAACAAGCTCATCCGTTGGGACTAAGCCGAGTTTGCTGTCAATCATCCTCCACACAAAAGCACACTAGTTAACAAGGAGAAATGAATTACAGACGCTTATTCCTGCCTGTGGGATCACAAATACACCAATCTGTGAAAGAGGCACAAACTCAAGAGACAAGCTACATATTTGTCAATAACCTCCTAGAAAGAACCCTAGTAATTCTTTGAAGACCTTTGATTTTGCTTCGCTCTAAAATGCAAGTATAGGAAATGTTTTAGTTACCATGACATTTTTTCCCTTTGTTACATGTACAAATTTTCATCACATTAAAAACAGAAAACTGAAGAGGTCTGCAAACGTTGTTGTAGGTGTACACACTACTGTTTATTCCAACCCACAGGAGGTGACTGTTGTTGCAATATTCATTAAAGGAGACAGAAAAATTAAATCTCTAAACTTCAGATTCAACATTACACTCGACAGTATGAAGAACGTAATCCTTATATCCTATACGACAATTAAAGTAGCAGGATTTTTTTTTTAAAGAAAAAAAGCAAGAGCTCTTTATTCCAATGGCATTTACATTGAAAATAATACTGTTACAGAATTTCCTGAACCAAAATTGTGCCTGTAGCTCACAGAAATGCATCTGAATATATATGGATATAAATGTGTCTGGTATGCATATTTGTGTGTGCATACATTTTTGAAAGCAAGTGAGGAAAGCACTGACGGAATAGTTAACCTACAAGATATATAGTAAATAATGTATCTGAAGATAATGTATTGGATAATTAGGTTTCCCAACTTAGGAAAGCTTTTTATCTCTCCATAATCGAGAGAGACCATACATCAAGCTCTCAAGTTGCAAACCTTTCAAGTGCATGAATTAATACTCTGAAATAAGACCTGTATGTAATGATCGAAGTGTAGAGACTGTAATGAATTATCTGTAACAGTAGGGGCAGAGCCAAAGTTATTTTGCCAGTGCTGAACATAAAATAACATACCATGTAAAAGCAAATCTGAAACATCATGGCCAGACAGCCAAAGTGATTAGGCTCAAACTGAAATATCTTATCGACCCCAAAATTTATTTATTTAATGTGGTCTCTGTAAGTTACCTTGAGGCATCCCAGGTCTGAAAGGTTGGATAAAGCAGACTAAATGGATGAAGAAATACTGTAAAATGGGCATGATGAATGCACAGTTTTAGCACGCATTATATTTATCATGCTTGCCCCCACATTTCCTCCATGGGGCTAGCCCATTTAATGATCACCACAAAATGATGAGGTAGGTTGCGCTGAACCCAAATTTAAATCTCAATGCCGCCTCCAACATTTTGATCTTCTTTCCACATGGAAGACGCCAGTCACAGTGGCGAAGGGAAATGGTTTGTGGAAATCTATAAGGTAGAGAATCTTTAAGAGGGGAAAATCCCCTTACAATCTGTTTGGGAACTCTCCTCCTTTTCAGAAGTGGTTTACTATGCAACATGAAGAGGAGTGTGGTGCTGATAACTCCAAGGTTGCAGGTTCGATCCCCGTATGAGACAGCTGCATATTCCTCCATTGAAGGGAGTTGGACTAGATCATCCTTGCGATCCCTTCCAACTCTACAATTTTGACAAGCTGGATCTAACAAGGAGGTGCATTTCACACCCTCTGCACACCATTCACCTTCAATAGTGATACTTTTGCTCAGCTCATTTTCCATTTTATTCGATGACCACCCAAGTCACATATTTCAGCACCATATACCTTCGTAAAGACCCTCCTGGTTGCAAGAACTCTACAAGGGGACGGATAATCATTATACCTTCAGTACATCTGACAGCATCAGTTGGGTGGGTTGGCTTAATACATATCGACCCACCTTTCCTCCATGGCACACATGGATCTCCATCCCCACCTATTCCTTTCATCACAACAACCGTGTGAGGAAAGTTGGTGTCCTGTTCTTGAGGAGCCCAGGTGGCAAGGCAGGTCAGGTGTTCCAGCATCACAGAGTGAGCAATTCGCTCCAACAACTAGAGGTGGACTGTGGTTTTTTGAACCTCTGCCTCCAGCCTAATCTCCAAGGCTCCACCTCCTTTTGAGACCTTCAGTCCTTTAAGGGCCAACCCTCTGTTCTGCCACAAAGGATTAATAGGTTTGGGAGTATTTGGGGTTGTAGCAGCCTCCCAATTGTGGTACTCCACCCCAAGGGAAGTCAGGTTAGCCCCATTGTTGTCTAGGCTTGAGGAAAGGTTAACCGTTTCATCAGCATATCATAATATTGATGACAATATATCCCTTACTCAAGGGAGGGGGGAAATAATCTCCAATCATAAATAGTATTTATTTCACAAACTTATGCTACTTGATTGCAATAGTGCGGTTTGCAAAAAGTGCAGAACAAAAAAAAAATCAGTAAAAAAACCAACCCAGTTCAAAACAACATTAAAAATACAGTGGTTCTTCAGTTTAAGAATAGCCCTATTTACGAACAATTCAGTTTACGAACTCCGCAAAACCAGAAGTAGTGTCCCGGTTTGAGAATTTTACCTTGGTCTAAGAACTGAAGCCAAACGGTGGAAGGGCACTGGCAGCAGGAGGCCTCATTACGGAAAACACACCTCGGTTTCAGGACGGCTTCAGTTTAAGAACAGACTTCTAGAACAGATTAAGTTTGTAAACCAAGGTACCACTGTAACTAAAATCGATGATAAGCTAAAAACCAAACAAAAACACCCCTCTACATTCTACATACGATTGCCTAAACAAAAATGTTTTCAGCAGGTCTGAAAAGAGTACTGTGAAGGCTACTGCCTGATGACAATAGGGAGTTCCCAAGTGTGGGTGCCGCCACTCGAAAAGGTCAAATTATTTCATATATATATAAAGAATTATAGATATATGAATATATTCATTATATATATGAAAAAAATTGATCTCGAAGCTACGAACATGAGTTTGACCAAACTGCAGGAGGCAGTGGAAGACAGGAGTGCCTGGCGTGCTCTGGTCCATGGGGTCACGAAGAGTTGGAAACAACTAAATGACTAAACAACAACAACATATATATATATATATATATATGAAAGATATATGAAAAATATATATGAAAGAATTTGATCTTTGATATATATTAGGGTAAGGCAATCTCGTAAGGATTTATTAAGAGGCTGAGAAATGATAAATCATCCCTCTAGTGAATACCCCCACAGTGGGGCAAGAAATTGAGATATGAAGATTCTAACATGAGGCACACTAATAGCACAGATATGTTCTCTAGAACCCAGGAGAAAGGAAGAGGTTCCAGAATTGCAGGGATCCTGTCCAGATCAGCCTAGTGGCTAACTTTGCCCCTGTACCTGATGGTCCCCTAGCTTTGTTTTTAAGTACTACCTCAACCTCTGAAGCCTTGCAAAAGATATATGCCTCAAGCAAGTCATCACCTACCATGTGCTGAGGGCTTATTTAATGATTTTTGTTTAAATGCCAGCTTCCATCCTTCCTCGGTGTTTTGCACAAATTGCCACCTACACAAAATTCCTAACTAAAAATTGCATATTTATAAACATCTCAACCCACAGTAAATAAACTATCAGGCCCTTATTGAAAAACATGCAAATCAAGTAACAGCAGCACTATTTAATTCCAACATCTTTGCATACAGGTGGTGCCAACCATCGCTACATTCATCACAAGATTGCACATGCTCCCTTTGGAGCTGGCAAAGAAAAATCAGTCCTGTGTTTTGAAGTTGTGTGATGTCTGTAGTAAAATGGAGTAACAGTTATCAAACTGACACCAGTAGCATCGTAACTTTCAGACTATGGGACTCAATTCCAGGACCCTGTGATCAATGGCAGATGATGTGGTTGGTAACACAGCAGAAAACAAGTGTGAAGAGTTTGTAGCTCTTTCACCGCTATGTGGTAAGGGGGCAGCGGAGTGGGGTGTTCAGGGGGAAACAGAAGCAGCAGAGCTATGAGGTGAGGGAGAGAGGCAGCAGTGGCAGAAAGCAGCACAGCAGCCACCTTTATGAGTCCTCTGACACCCCCCCCCTCCAAGGCCAAACCTTTGATAAGGTTGCTCACCAAAGTCTCCTAAGCATGTTCTGCAGTCATAGGACAAAAGCAGAGGTCCTCTTCTGGATCAATCACTGATTAAGGAACAGGAAGCCAAGAACAGGAATAAATGGACAGTTCTTCCAATGGCGGGATGTAAAAAGTGGAGTTCTCCAAGGCTTGAAACTTCTTCTTTAAACTTGTACATACATGTCCTAGAGTTAGGGTTGAGCAGTGAGGCAGCCAAGGATGGAAAACAAAACTGCCCATATCATCATGCGGTCAATCAAATCTACACTGTACAGTTGCCGTACCTCAGAAAAGATACTACAAAGCTGTAAAATGGACAACCAAAAGGATCAAAGGGAATGAAACAACTCCACAATGAAGAGTTGAAATATTATGGGCTTTTTAACGTAGAAAAAAGGTGAGGGATGGCGGGATGGGGACCTAACAGAAGTGTAGAATATTATGCACAATGTGGAAAAAGTATATAGGGAGTATTCATATATTATGCTCTTAAGGGCCTTTTAAAGCTGGAACACTCCTAACTGGCATAGAAATGGTTCGGTTTTGGTACTAAATGTTCAACAATCATTCTGTAACAGCATTGTCACCTCCAGGTTCAAAGAGGTCCCTGGCAAAGTGCCCTCTGACAGGCCCTTTCAGAGTGGTGTTGAGTGTGTTCAGTTGTACATTCTCAGTCCACACAGAGCAACACTGAAGCCCAGCCGAACAGGTTAGCATTTAGTGAGAACTGACTGTCTAGCCTAGTTTCAGGACATACAGCAGAATCTTCTAGAAAGAACAGTGATTCTACAGCATAAATGCAGTGGCTCTTCAGCAATATAAAATGCCTGAAAGCCACAATTCTGTGTAAACAGAGAGGGTTAAAAATATGAAGCCGTCTACAATTACTTCTCCAGTAACACAAGATTATGTTACAGCCCCTGATTAATATGCATCTTCAGTGTTTCATCTTGGCTGACAATTACAATTTATCAAAAGATTTTTTTTATACTAGAAAACTGCAGGACAATGCAATGCTAAGATGTTCTTATCTATCATGAGGACTAGAATTGTAAAATGAATATTGACTCTCTTCTTCCAATTTAGCCTTAATTAAATGTAGTTTTATTTTTTTTAAAAAAAAAATCCCTAAAATCAAATGCTTGTTACAAAGTCATGGGCTCTGGCAATCCTTACTGTGCCTCCATCTCACAAGAAATCATTCTATTCACCGCTTTATTTTCCCTGCCTGAGGGTTTGATCCAATCTTTACAGCCATCTGTCTTTGCTGATGTAGGACAATAAACCTCTGACACATATTCATTCCACCCACCATACTGGCCACATAGGAAGTGCCAGAAGGAGAAACTAAAAACTGGGAACGTCTCGTTAGCCAATCGCCCTTATGGTGATAATTGAGCAAGGCAACCAATTCTGTTCTTTAAAATACATGTTATGTAAACAGTAGCCATGGCAAGTGCAAAGGAGCCAGGGACAATTTTGTTAAAACACAGAACACGAGGACAAGTGTCTATCTTACTTTAGCCAAGTTGCCCATCTGTTCATTTAATCAATCACTAAAAGATTTGCTCTCCACATTTTGCTGATTCTCTCCAAAGCCAAAACATCACTCATAGGAAATGAGGTTTAGAAATTTGCATGACTCTGGCTATACCAAATGGCACTGAAACTCAGTACAAAGCATAACGACTTTTGCAGAATTCAGCTTTCATGTTTGTTTGTTTGTTTGTTTGTATTTTATTTTAAAATCTAAGGTCACAATTTTCTAATTAAAAAATTAAGATTATCTTAAGATAGTTAAACTAAGGGCAGATTCTTATAAAGACTCGAAAAGGGGGCTTTACATGAGTTTAGTAACAGCCTTCTCTGTCCTAGCAGCCCCCAGATGTTTCTGACCACAAGTCCCATAATTCCTGACTACTGGCCATGCTAGCTGGGGCTGATGGGAGTTTACGTCCAAAATATCTGGAGGACACCTGCTGTTTTGGGTTACAACAGGAGATCACCACCCATTTTGTCCCTCACACAGTGGCAGGCCATGGCATCTTAATTTTCAGTCGTGCCCTGTGTGATGCCAAAATCTGCCGCCAAACCCTGCATCACGCCCTCCGTTGGACGTCACAGTTGCAGTGTCTGCTGTGGCACCCCAGAAGTTACATGTTCAGTGCAACCGTTGTGCTCTCCTAGATCTGCCATTGCCTCACGAGACGCTCACAGAGCAATGCACATCAAAGAAGATCCCCATTGCACTCAATGGAGCCTTTAAATTCACACCGCATTTGTGGTCTTTGGGCTGCCATGCTCACCCAAAGGCCTGCTGTTACCTGGGATGGGTGGCCTATACATGCTTCTGGCAATGAAATACTAGGCACGCTAACTTGGAAGGAAGCCTACACTGTGCATAATGGAACTTGTTTCTAGGTAAATATGCATAGGATTGCAGCCGTCGTATGGGACCCAGTGGCTCTTCTCTACATATAGAAGCCTAGGAGATCCTGATACAGAAGGCTGCAGAATCTTAGAAGACATTGTAAAGATACAGCCATAATAATAACAATAACAATAATAATCAGTGCTTTTTTCTAAAAAATAATAATGTTTCGGGGTACTGTCATTTTGATTCAAGAAGATCACCATTTTATAGCTCAAATCAGGAAAAATAAATACAGCGAATACAATGAGACTCACCAATCACCGTGCTAGATTCCAAATCCTACTTCACACATTAAATGCTCACTTCCATCTGAGACTCAGGAAACACCGTGACAGGAAATGAGGCCGCCATCAGGGGTAGCAACAGAACTGACAATTCACCGTTGTATGGGTACCCCTGCGTACCCCTAAGAAAAAAGCACTGATAATAAAATGCTATTAAGCTCATTGCAAGAAGATTGATGGTGCGGTCATTATGCCAAAGAAAAGTGAAGCCTCTGAAGGATTTAAATTTCACAACAGGGTTCAGAGGCAAGGTGAATTCTATGGACTATTTTTAACAGACCTGACCCTGTTGGAGGAGATCCACAACTACGGGCAGTTCAGAGATTCCACAGAAACAGAGCAGCTAGTGAGTTTTATGAGAGAGCCAATGGTGCAAAAAGCAAGCAAACAAACAAACAGGCAAAAAGGATCTCAATTTAGACAAGGCAGTCAGAATGTGCCACCAGCTATCTGAGCTTTCCTGCACTAACCTATAAATAATACAGGGAGATCCAGGTGTTGTTATTTAAAATAGAGTGGCCAGAATGAAAAAGGACAGCAGGAACCAAGGAGCAAGCTACAGACTGCAGGGAAGTCTACGGACAGACAGCAAACCAGGAAGCAATCAGGGAGATATATAACACCTATGGATCGCGAATGCCACAATGTCTTGCAATGGGCAAACTCAGTGGGTTGGATCCAGACTTGACCTTCTGTACCTGGAAGTGGCAAAAACAAGAGTGGGCTGTTTCTGCAGCAGCATGTTTTGCAGTAAGCAAAAACATTCCTCTTCCCCCAGGCCTTTGGGACTACGGCCTTTCAAACCGTGGACGGGTAATTGTTTTCGTTTGTTACTATGTTATGTATTTTTGTGTTTTTATACCGTAAACCACCCTGTGATCCTTGGGTGAAAGGTAGTTGAAATATACTCGAAGTCAAGTGTGGATTTCATGCTCTTTATTCAGCTCATAGTAGTGAGGAATGAAAGTTCCCCCAAAATATCAGCTTTATATACATTATTTACACAATGGGTTGCACGTGATTGGCTAATTCTGGGATTCTCCTGTAGGCCAATCAGGTTGCAGATTCACTTCCACCTGGAGCTGGATTGGGTGTTTCCTGCAGACCAATCATACTGCTGCATTGTTCTAGGACCAATCAGACTGCTGCTTTTTCAATCTTATTCAACTCAGTACATAACAGTAGTATACAAATTTAATAAATAAGTAATAATAATTTCTTTTCTGTTTGTTCTCAATAATAAAGATAGGCACACAGCAAAGGGTACTCAGCTGTGGGGAAAGGATGGGAGCAGCTCAGCTGAAATAGAAAATAGAAGCTGATGCTGTCAGCTGCCTGCTGACCTCCCACTGATTAGTTTTTAACTTTTCTATTTCTTTGCTTCTCCTTGATGCTCGGACTGCTGATAGCAAACTTCACCATCACAAGCATAGGTTTAAGTTTCAGTAAATGTAGAACCCACTCTTCAAGAGGGCCTCTTCCCAAAATGGCTACAAATACAAAATCAACTATCAAAACAATACAAATGCCAAAAAAAAAAAAAAAAAGCTTTAATGCATTCAAAATTCATGTAAGGAAAAAATCAACCTCTGGAATAACAAATGGACATCCATTGTAGAGATGTTGGAAAATTCCATCACAAACGGAAGCAGAAACAGGAATAATCTCCAACAGGAATCCAGTGAATACGATCAGTGTTCACTCACAATGTTCTTGAGGGTTTTTTAAAACATTGTTTTGACATTTCTACATTGAAATGAATAGTGAAATGAATAATTATTAATAATTATGGTATGTCATTAATTATGTTAAATCTGTAAATTATGAAAATATGTAAAATACATTACATAGCAGGCAGCAAGATGAATAACAGCATTTGGCAGAAACCAAACTGCAGCAGAACAGAAGCAATGCTGCATGTGATGAATACAGGTCACTGCCTTCTTACATTTCTAAGCCAGTGGATATCTAAAATAATAATAATAAGCCATTAAATCTGAATCCTTAGTGAACTAGAAGGATTTACCACCCTAAGGTTTTTACCTTCTTTTAATTATTATACATGTTAGATTCTGTATTTATAGTTTGCGTGCTTCTGAGTTTCAAAAAGTGTGTAAGGGCAAACTGCAGGCATCAACAGTGCTTGTTAAGTGGGGAAGGTTAAATTTTAATTTGGGACACCTGTCAGGAAAAGCTTCTGGGACTTCTTTTTTTCGATACAGGTCAAACTTGCATCAGCCATTCCCACACTACACAGATGTGCAGCTGCTCTGAATGCCTTGCCTTTCTCACAAGCCCAAAGAAGAGGGTCCCCAAACTGCACAAAAACCACAGACAAAGCCAACAGGCCTAGAACACAGTGCAAGACGTAAGCAATATAATTGATAAAGAAACAACAATACAGCAGCCCTGTGCCACTTCCCCATTTTGGTAATTGGTTTCTGTGTTAAGGCTTCTGAGGAACAATAAGCCACATTGGGGAAATCCTGCTGGTTATGTTATTTTGGATGATTCACATCAGATAATACTTGGGGGGGGGACACATAAAAAAAAACCAGAGGCTTATTTTCAGCTGCCAAGCAGGAGATAGTCCTTCTTTCTAAACTGGTTTTGCTGAAGCAATAAGAATGAGATATAATCGAGGGATCCTGTCCCCAGCTCTACAACACATTCTTCAAAGATTCAGATTAACAAGGAAATTTATATTTTCACTAGGAGGCGGGCGCTTTTTGCAGCGTGAGCCTATTTCGCAATGGTTACAAACCTATTTACATTTTTATATAATATTGCTGAAATATGTTGTATTGTTATTTTTATCAGTCATACTGCTTACCTCCTATGGTACTTATGGGTCCCATTGATTTTGTCTGTGTGTTTTTTTCTGTGTTTCTTGCCTTTCTCCAAATAAGTTTTCAAAAGAAGGGTAGAGAGTTGCAGTTTTGAATCACAATTGTAAATGGTAAGAACCAAAGGCACAAAATCCAGGAACATTAAAGCCATTCACAATGGCTTTCCCGCCCCCTTTCCTAGCTCAGCTGATATATATAAAAAAGTTGTAGCATTTGCTATACAAAGTGACCTAACTTGTCAAAGTGACCTAACTATGGTTATGTCTTCTGATGAGAATTTCCTAAGGAAACATTTCCAGTGAACTGGGATTAGTTTTTTCTCTACCATTCAATCCGTTTAATCATAAAGGTTCACGGGAAAAGTGGGCCCAGGTAACTAAATGGTCCACTTCAGTGTTAGTATAATGGTTGCTCTGATGGAAATGAATGCACATTAAGATTGATAAAGATGTCATTAATGCTAACTATTGCAAGGTACCCAGAGTCTTCAGTCATTGATTTCAAGGAGCTACCGCTTGATTGCTACACAAGCTGCTTCTTGAGCTGCAGCCAAGGTTTGGACATGCAAATAAGCTTTTCTGCAAACTCATTAGTGTTGTAGCTTCTATGCCACTAGTTAGAGACATTGATTTTTTTTATTTTTTTTAGCAACGGTCACTCACAAGACCATGAGTTTAGTTGCAGAATTTCACTACTGGATTCACACAAAGTTACCAGCAATGGCATAACCTCTATGCTAGCGCTAAGCTTTTAAATCAGAAATCACTACATTATTCCCTTCAGCAAAATGTATACTGCACGCATTTAAAGATGTTTGGCACCCTTGTGTAATTACAGAAGATCAAAATCAACCATTACTCAAATTATGCTAATTCCTCCCCCTCCTCTGTCTCATGTATGTATGGTGTGGGTGTGTGGGTGTGTTCAAAGACAGCAAAGTGGTATGACACAGTGCTCCAGTATTGCTTGTGAAAAATCCAAAAGGGGTGGGACAGGGCTTTCCTATTATGTGATTAAGTCATAGAAGGCCAAACGCAGGCATGCACCACCACTATAAAAATTGAATCCAAAGCTTGCAAAGGAAGGCATAACAATCTATTGCTGGTCTCCATGCCAGATGCATCATTGCCCTAATAATTGCATGTCCAGCCACAGAGCCCCCCAACTCGGTCAACTACTGAGCGGTAAATGAATGGACACGACAACCATATGGGATTTGAAATTTTATTTATTTCAGATGTAGGAAGCCTTGACATAGGCATTTGGTGTCTCCCTTGCTGGGGGGGGGGAGGGGCTGAGGCATGGCAGGTTCCATTCAGGGGTGGATCCATCACAAAACACAGGTTTACGAGTTGGCCCCCCAAATGCTTAGCGAAGATCTATGAGCTGCTACCCCTGTGAAAGTGGCTTTTGGACAGAGACTTCCCTCCAGATCCTCTAACCTTGTTATCGCTGCCACAGAGAACCGGGTGGGTGAGTCACCACTTCACCACACCCCAAGGCCTAAACCATCAAAGTTGTGACTACTGCTATGGGGAAAGTGAAACCTGCAACACAGTGGAAATTCCTTCCCAGCCCCAAATACGGCAACCGTCAAAAGACCACAGCAAAGCCGTCCTAACCGAAAAGGAAATGGTTATAGCAGTGATAGACAATTAATGAGGGGAAGGGAAGGGTGGGTGACGCTGCTGGTTGACTGGGTGCTACGTTCAGGGGTCAGCTGGGCTAAGTAGATGGCGGGTGGACCTCAGGGAAGCCTGCCTACCTCAGCTCCGCTCACCATCCCCCCCCGGGGGGCGCTGTGGATTGGCCCGTTTGAATGAATGGGTTTTGGTGGAAACCTGTGAGCCTCCACAGCAGCCAAGGGGGATGGGGAGGCAGGCAAAAATGAGAGGGGAGGCACTGCAATGGGCCACAACTGCTGAACACCATGAAGGGCAGTAAGCAGCCATTAGATGTGGCATGATTGCGCCATGATTCTGATGGGCTCGAGCACACAGGATTATATAGGAGGAGTTCTGCAAAGGTATTGTGTTCTACTTTACAGAGGGCATTCCAGAACAGACAACACATTGGCCTTTGTGAACAACTACATTCTTTTGGAAAAAAGCTCAGCTAGAAGTAGCTAATTACTGGAAGGGTCCAACCCTCCACTCCAGAAAGAGTTGGTTAGACGAAGTAGGGGACATAGCTTTATCTGGGCACCCAACACAACACAGAAAAGAAATAAGACATGATGAATTTGATCGTACGTAGTTTCCTTTTCTGCGAAGAGCTACAACTCTCCCTAGACCGCCAACAGCCCAGACCTCCTTGTGGTGGGACAGTCTTCAACACTTGTTTAGCATCTATGATTTTAACTGTAATGAAGTTGCAACTTTCTCTGTATACACCACATGTTTGGTTGTTGACTGTATTGCATTTGCTTTTACAAAAGCGTAACGAAAATATTTTCGGGAGGGGAGACATAATGGATATTTTTCAGTCAATGGCTAATAATTTGACTATGCTCATAAATTATGGAATTAGGCAACCTTGTTTAATCGCTCCAGATAGTAAAACCATCCCTCATACCAGCAGTAGACATTGTTTTATGCCAACCAAGAAAATCAGACATTTTCCCCCCTAACAATTACAAACTGTGCAAACATTTCTGATACTTAAATTATTTTTTTTTGGACTGTTTGAAATATTTCCAGGATAATTACTGTATTATAGAATGGGCTTCTCGGGCCTCTTCAATGGCCTGAGTCCCAAGACATAAGCTTGAGGCTGTATAGATGAAATTTAATATGAGGGTTGTCTGCCATATTAATTTGCCAGACACACTCTGGTATTCATGTGCAATTATGAGCCCTTATAAAAGTTAGCAAGTGGAATCATTTTACTAAGTAATCTTCACTGTCCATAGTGCAAATTAGAGCTCTTGGGTGGAGACATTTTCACAATTGCAAATCTGTCGTGTTAAATATCATTATTTGGTAATTCATCTTGATAGCTAATTTTCATGAGAGTATATGTGTTAATTGAGCAAAAAGAGAGAGAGAGAGAGATCTTTTTTAAAAAAAGAAAAAAGGCATCTATACATTAGTGATCAAATGATAATCACACCACAGGGGGTTGTGATGCATAAGTGCAGCTAACTGTTTCTATACCAAAAATGATGTAACTCTTAATCTTAACCTTAACTGAACACCGACCTTTAGAAACATATGATCTGCAAAACTGTCATATATAGGGCAGGGGAATGCAACTCTAACCTCTATGGGGGCAGGTTTTTTAAAATAAAAAACCCCACTTGCTTAACAAGCTGTATACTGCTTAAAAAAGCAATTGTGTATACAGTGGTACCTCGAGTTACATACGCTTCAGGTTACAGACTCCGCTAACCCAGAAATAGTGCTTCAGGTTAAGAACTTTGCTTCAGGATGAAAACAGAAATCATGCTCCGGTGGCGCGGCAGCAGCGGGAGGCCCCATTAGCTAAAGTGGTGCTTCAGGTTAAGAACAGTTTCAGGTTAAGTATGGACCTCCGGAACGAATTAAGTACTTAACCTGAGGTACCACTGTACTGTATACTGCTGTGTAATGTATACTGCTTAAAAAGGCAATTGTGCTAATTGGGCTGGAATTAAATACTAAAATAAATTGTGTGACAATGCAAGGTCATTCTCCAAGGAAGGCATCCAGGAGCCCTGTCTCTGTTACATGGTCATGCATGAAGCATGTGAAATAAATCAGAAGTAAAGTTTATTTGACCACTAACTCAACTTGCAGTGAGTTTCTTCATGAACAACTGAAAACAATAAAGCCCTAAAGTCCTGCCTTGGTGCTTCTCACAGCCATCATGTTGGGCATCGTGAGAATAGGATGCTGGATTAGATGGACCATTGGCCGGATACAGCTGGGCAGTTCTTATGTTCACACAGTCAAACACGGTCATAATTTGGAGACTCTTTCTCACCATGTCTCACTACTTCTTGCAATACAACACCAATATGCTGAAGTGGTCCATAAAAACAGAGAAGTTCTCAGATGCCTAATAGGCCTCCATATGGCCCCTCAGCTGCTCATTGTATGGGCCTGGTGTCAGGGGTACAATTCTTATTGCACTCAAACATTGCATTTCCTGTTCATTTTAAGGTCTGAGCTGGCATACTTCAAGGCCATTCAAAGGCACAGCATAAACTGTAAGGTAGTATTTTATTGTCAGTCTGTCACATTACCTTATGCTGCTCCTCCTTATGTTGCAGTTTAATATGGCAAACTGTGTTTTCCAAGCAAGGAAGAGGAGCCACGACTTTCACAAATATGTAATAAGATCAATGTTTTCAGCTCTTTGCAATATGAACTACGGTCTTCTAGTTAAAAACAGCATGGAGCCTTGTGGCATCTTTAAGACTATTAAGGACATTGTGGCATAAGTTTGTGTAGGCCAGGACCCACTTCTTCAGATGCATCTTTGGTTTACTACTCATCACCCAGCACAGATTGTGCGCTAGAAGCGTTAGGTGTGTTAATCAAAATTCCCCGTAGCCTTTCCCAATCTTGTTACTTTGATTATGCATTTGCTAATATTCTAAGCACCTTTCCACTTGGTAACTAGGCCTTGACTCCTGTGTCATGGTATCTCACACTTCCTCTTTAACATATGGTTTGAGCGCAGCAGCAAGTGTCTTGTTATTCCCTTCTCCTCTGGCTACCTTTTTTCCTCAAGACACTTCAATATTAAATCAAGTGCACCAGCAGAAAGGGAACTAAGGCTGTGTACAAACCCGACATTTAAAGGCTTCCCGCAAAGAATCCTGAGGACTTTGTTTCACCTACAATTCCCAGCACCCTTAACAAACTACAGATCCCAGGATTCTTTGAGGTAAACCATGCGCTTTAAATGTACAGTGTGCACACAGCTGCATGCGCACCATGCATTTAAAGCACATTTCCCTACACTCAAAGAATACTGAGAACTGCAATTTATCCCTCACGGAGCTACAATTCGCAGCACCCTTAATAAACTATAGCTCCCATGATTCTTGGGCAGTGGCGGGGGGTGTTCTTTAAATGTATGATGTTTATACAGCCCTGCACATCTTGCTGTATTTTTTTTAGCTGCCATTTCAGAGCGTTACAGAGTGATCCAACCAGGCTGAGGGAGGGAGAGTTGGATGGAGCGGAAACGTCCTTCTGCTCAGTTCTGCCAGCTGAACCAGCCTCCTGATGGCCACTGAAGATGTGGGTGAGCAAGAAGCCCACTTGAAGCATCTGTGAAGCCCAGCAAGAAGCCCCCAAAAATGGTATTCCAAGGACAGGGAGGGGGAAAGCTGAACCACTGGTCACTGCCATCAGCCTGCCCGCCCCCCACCTTGCTCTGCAGCTACCATAAATACCTGGGCTGTGGGTGCTGCTGTGGCCCCACTTACTTTGCAAAGCCCTTCTGACTTTGCAATAATGCCAAGGTGTCTGGGTGCTGTCGGCTGCTACTGGCTGCCTGCCCAGTAAAGCAGAGAGAGAGAGAAAAAGCGAGCTTTTCAGTTCCTTATTAGAATGACCAAGACAAAATTCCATCCACACCATTCATTATCCAACGTTGCCTTGAGTGAGGCTCCACCGCCCCTTCTCTGTACTTCCCTATTCATCAGACTCCTCCTCCCTATTACGGTGGCTGCTAAGCGCCACCAACCTTTGAGTCCTCTTCTCTGCTATTCTCAATGAACGTCTGGTTTGGGGGAAGGGAATGGGTGCTAGGTTACTCTCAAACCACAGCGTGTCAGTCATCTGCTGCTCAGGCTCTGCCTGTTCAATGCTTCCAGGTTCCTGCTCCTCATCTTCCGTTATTTCCCTTCTTCTTCTTCTTCTTCTTCTTCTTCTTCTTCTTCTTCTTCTTCTTCTTCAGTGTGACCTGTGTCGAACCACTCCTCTAGATCTATACTATCTGCCCCTTCCTCTTCTCTGGAAGGCTCCTGGGGAGGCAGTCTCCACCATTCCTCTTCATCTGCCCAGTCCCTGACAACAGGACTCAACTACATTCGTAAAGATAAATCACTTTAAATGCGTCATAACACTGTGACACAAGATCATGGGGAGGCAAACATGGTTGGTCCGGGAATCAGCATGATTTTACATGAGTAGCATGTGTCCTTTTATTTAAAATGCATCTCTGGGTTATTTGTGGGGCATAGGAATTTGTTCATTATTATTTTTCCAAATTATAGTCCGCCCCCCCCACAAGGTCTGAGGGACAGTGGACTGACCCCCTGCTGAAAAAGTTTGCTGATCCCTGCAGAAGATGGTGCTGTGGAGTCCCGTCTTTTGCCAACGGAATTTCCCTGTATGAAGTTTACAACGCATTTCATGGAATAACTTTTTTGATGTGTCTAGATCCAGCGCAAGGTTGCAAGTTGGATCCCCGCATGGGGTAGCTGTTGGGATACTGCCAGGGAGACAAAGTCCATCATGACTCCACGTCGTCTCCGGACGTCCATCGATCTCCCGTAGACACGCAGTATCAGCAATTAGCGACACGAGCTCCAGAAATAGCTTGCCACATTCCAGAGCCGTGCATGCTCTATCAGCAGATAAAGCACACAGCGAAAGATGCACTCAGGAGAGCATTATTTACAAGTTTATTTCTGCGTTGATCAGAACAAAGAAAAACATGACTGCCTACTTCAGTGTTTCCGGCAGAGAGAGAGAGAGAGAGAAACGAAAGCAAAGACACAACATAAACATCCTGTGAAAACAGGAAATACGCAGACTCTGTGACTCAAAGCCTGCTCCCTTTTAAGGTGGAATGGAAATATCCTAACATTAGCTGCATATTCCTGCACTACAGGGGGTTTGACTCGATGATCCTCAGGGTCCCTTTCAACTCAACAATTCTAAGTTTAAGTCTAAGGTTTACACCCTTAAGCTGCAGCCATAAGCATGTCTAATCAAAGCAAGTCCCATTGAATTCAAGGGGCTTGCTCTCAGGTAAGTGGGGTTACGATTGCCATTGCACATTGACATGGTAAGGTGGAGAAAGATAGGAACAAATTTACAGAGAAGAGGCACTGTGTTATTACACATATGAACAAAACAGACAACAGGTGCTTCCTACAGCATATAAGTCCTTTTGGCTGGTTTGATTTCTGATAAGGAGCTATTTTTCTTTTATTGTATTGGAATCTGGAATCTCTCTTCTCTTTGATATATTACATTACATGGCCATATTCTGTGCTGCATCATAGTTACTAAGGTGGGAGGGTTTTATTTGTTGTATATAATAATAAATAATAATAATAAATTTTATTTATATCCTGCCCTCCCCAGCCGAAGCCGGGCTCAGGGCGGCTAACAACACTAAAACAGTACAACAGTTGCTGTTTAACATTTAAGAAGAAAGACAGTTATTTTTTAAGAATCTGCTATAATCAAAGAAACTGGGAGACATATTAAACATTTCAATAACTATATGTTCAAATAATAAGAACGAATGTTTACTTTGGGTTACATTGACACAGTATTTTCTATGACATCTGATAACAGATACAGACATTTAAGCTGATTTTTTTTTAAAAAAAAGGTGCCAGTACATTGTCTATCACTGTCATTACTGAAAGCAATGTTTCTGTTTTAAGTACTGCAGAATGTACACTATGGTCTAAATTACAAAATATTGCTAATAAAATGTGAAGACTCACGGGGAGGATATGTGAGAAAATACAAACTGTATTTGTAAAAGGAATCTGTTTTATTCCTAACAACATAACCGAGAGAACCCAGTGCTGCAATGTGTTCACAGTTACCAATAAATGTGTTAAGTTCACCTTGCATATTTCCAGAACGCTGAGGACATCCTAGGACAAAGCCTGCTTTGTCTATTCAGTAACGTGAACTCCCCATTCACCCTGGCTGCCCAATAGCATGTCTCCTTACAGACTATTTTCCACCATGCTGCTGTTTTCCACCATGTTTCCTTTGCCTTCTGGGTGGTCTGAAATGCCACCCGCCATCTTCATTTTCCCAGCATGTCTCTGGGCCCACTGTGTCAGGGCCTTACAGGGATTCAGAGGGGGCTGGGGGCTGGGAAGGCATGCATAGGATTATAGTGTTGATGCTGAACAACCGCTTCATTGTTTAGTATTGTCACTGTTTGTGTTTGTGATGACAGACAGCTTTACCACATGCCAGACGCTATGAAACCGGTGGACCCATATTCTTAACACTTGCTTCTGTGAAAAGGCATAAACTGAAGAAAAGTACCTTTTCTTAACATGCTTCTGCAAGGACGGCCTCAGAGCCAAGCAAACAAATCACATTATTTGGAGAGGGAGTGGGAAAGCATTGTGTAAATCCAATGGGGAGGGCAAGCAGGGCCTGCGCAAGAGAGGCAGGTAGTCTGAAGCAGTCCATGTTCCAGGAGCTGTAGCAACTAGGGAGAAGGCCATCTTGGTGGTGGTACCCAACTATGGAATGTCCTTCCTAGGTGAGGCTCACCTGACCCCTATGCTAAGCTCTTTGCAGCCCCAGGTGAACACCTCTTTATTCCTCCAGGCCTTTTCCAAGTGACCCACCGCCATACGTTTAAAGCACATGATTTCCTCCAAAGAACTCTGGGGGCTGAAGTTTGTTGAGGGTGCTGGCAAATTAGCTCTGTGGTAAGTAAACTACATTTCCCATGATTCTTTGGGAGAAGCAATAGGCTTTAAATGCATGGTAAGAACCTTAGAACTGTGTTTAGTGTATTTTAGCCCTTGGAACAACATGTATTTACAGAGGGTTCACACAGTATTTTAACAGGATTTAATGGTGTTTATGTTGATTTTCGACATGGTTATTTGCAGAAGTGGATCACCAGGTGGATCGGAGCTGCTACACCGATCTTCCCAGAAGGTGGGTCACTTATTGGGAGGGTACAGGGACAGGTAGCAGGGATGACGGTCCGGTGCAAACACACTGCCAAAGCAAATCTGGGACTTCTGCTGTTGTGCTTGCACCATGCCAACCTCCCAAATGCCTCACCCCTCTCCCTCCCAGTAAGCAGCAGTGACCCACCTGCCAGGAAGCTAATGTACTGGTTCCATCCCATCCAGTGTGCCACTCTTGTTTATTTGTATTGATTTTCTATTTCTAACTTGTAATTTTCATAAACCACTCAGAGGGCATGGTCAATGGGTGGTTAATGATGTCTCAATAAATAAAATAAAAACAAAGTCCATAATCAGTCCACTCAAGTAGCTGAGCCAGCATGCCTGTGAGAACATGTAAATTGCAAGAATCACTGCCAGATATAGACCCATCTGCTATAAGGCAAGAGAGGCCTGGAGAAAGGCTTCCTCATTCAATCCAGCTCAGATAGAAGTACATAGGAAGCTGCCTTATACCAAGTCAGATCATTGGTCCATCTAGATCAGTATTGTCTACCAAAACAGGCTTTAGAGTATTTCAGGCAGCCCAGCCTCTTTGACCTACCTGGAGATGCTGGGGATTCAACTTGGCTACATGCAAAGAAGATGGTCTCCCACTGAGCTATAGCCTTTTCCCCACATGATCAGGGCAAGTGGAAGTGAGGTGGAGAAATCATCAATAGTGATAATCAGAACTCCACCTCACTTCCACTTGCCAAATGTCCTATTGCTATAGGACAGCCATGTACAACACATTGATTGCAAGCCCCCAGTGGACCGCGGGGTTATTTCTGGTCGATCGCAGGGCCTTTCTCTGCAATAGCAGCAGCAGCCGCCGCTGCCAGTCTCCACAGTGATGCAACCCTGAGCAGCACCCCACATGCGGAGATGGAGGGAGGCTCGAGGGAGCCTGGGAGAGGTCTGCATGATGCTGCTGGAAGAAGGGGGGTGGTCTTAGCGTGGCTTTCCCAATCAGGGAAGGGGGCGGCTGCTGGAGACAGAGGGAACCAGGATCAGGACCAGCTGTGTGGTACCTTTTGATGGGGGGGGGAAGGAGGGAGGGAGGGCAGGCACTATAGGGATTCACATCAGCTGTGCGGCCCCCTTTAACAGGGGAGAGAGAGAGAGAGAGCTGCTGCTTTGGGGGGAAGCAAGGGCTGGCTTGGGAGCAAGAGAGAGAGAGATCTGGGCACCCTCCTACTCTGCACCCATCCCTACCACCCACACTGCCCTCATCCCTGCCCCCTAGGGGGAAGCAGCCAGCGCCTGCCTGCCCACCCTGCACCCATCCCTGGGTGGTAGATCACGGCCTGTTTTTGATATTGGATCATAGATCACAGGCTACTTGAAGTTGGACATGCCTGCTATAGGACGTTCAGCACTGAAGAGGATGGGTGGTGAGCTTGCCAGGACACGGAAAACAAGGTTGGTTGGTTGGTTGGTTGCAAATTGGAGAGATGGTTAGTTCTTGCTTGCACTGAGGCCCATATGCTGTCCCACAGTCCCTGGGAATGTGTCAACACAGGCTTTTCTCAGTCATCAAGTAACTCAGAAAGTTCTAGGTTAGCTATACATTTTAGACTTGTGTCACCAGTGAGTTGTATGAGATTGTCTGAGGCCTGCTCAGGTTCCGGTTCAGGTGGGCCTGGAACAGAAACAGTTGCGAAACACAGGCAAAAGCTGGCCACAGATGAAGCACTGAAATTGCCCAAGTCTAATTGCTGGGGTTGCAGAACTTCTGAGGCTAAGATAGATGGCACATCCTCCTGAGATTGACTGGATGTCCTGTATAAGTACTTCTAGTCTTGTACATTCTGTTGGAAATAATTTACCTGATCTTGTCAGAATAGATGTAGGCTTGCAGCAACAGGGCTGAATTTGGTGCTAGGTGGCTCTCTGGTAGATTGCTTGCTTGGTCCTTAGATGTGAAACTCTGCTATAGAACAGACTTTTGCTATACACAACGTGAAATCTAAATGTGCTTGTCAGACATGAGCACCAGGCTGATTGCTGTGCACAACAGTGACATGAATATAAAGACTCCCTAAGGTTAAATTAGGCTCCTACACTGAAATTCTAATTAGGAATATGAGTGCCCCAACTCTGAGAAAATGCATGTGTGTTTAATTACGCTCCGTTTTCAGTGTACCCTTCTGTTATTCCATACCACTCTCCTTCCTCTTTTCTTGCTGTTTTCAAGCCACCCATGCTCCTCACTTAATCTAACTGTAGGGCCTTTTTTTAGGCTGGCATTAATTGACAAGCAGTGTTTAATTATTATTTTTCATCTTCCAAGAGACCTTCTATTAACTCACTATGGTTCTGTGGCGGCATCCCTACCCCCTTGGATCTTGTGGCACAGCTCTGCCATCTTCTGACGCTTCTCTACACTTGCCAGCAAGGGAGATCTGCTACTCTTCCAAACCCCCAGCTATTATTTCTGTCAGATGTCATCACTGCATGCTCCCCAAGGAAATTCTCAGGCCTCTTGAATTGTATATTCAGCATTTTAAGCAGGCAGCTAAGTGACTTTTAACCGGTACCTTAAACCACAAGGACAGTTTTTGCTCTTTTGTCAGGCCAATGGAAGCCCACCTAACCATTCTGAGCCTAGTACATCCTTTGGTGGAAGAACCCAATAAATCATCAGGCAACTAGGGAATTATTTACAGACATTCAGTAAATCCCTAAGGAGCGAAGGGAATCTGGTAGGTCTGGATTATTTCCAAACCAAAAACGAAGGTGCCAGTAACTCACTCATGCTTGTAGTGTCAGTCATAGGACATTGCAGGTGGTCTTCTCCTAGAGAAGTTGGGTCCAAGCTGGTTACAGAGCTTTGCTTTTCACAGATTCACTTTTCCAGTAGTTATTATTGAACTCCAAACAATATTCACTTTAAGGAATTATTTTTGTTCTTAAAACAAATAATCATTTCAGGGGGTTTCACAAATAATGGAACCCCACACAGTGCAGACATCAGACATTAAAACCCCAATACTAGCTCAACAGGAGTGGATGCTAGTAGGGGTTTGTCTCATTGTATCTTCTTTGGCTACAGCTTGTCATTACTTTAGCTGTGAATGGATGTAAATGTGAAAAATAGCAGTCAGGCTGTGGCTTGGCGTAGACATTTTGGAGTATTCAGAATGTTCCGTCTCTTTTCTTCCCCTCCTCTTTGTTTATCTTATTTCGAAACAATCTTGGAGCCAGCAGGAAGCTATACACGCATTTCAATGAGATACACAGTGCAGGGTGTGCAGAAAATAGAAGCTGCCATCTCTGTTGGCTACTTGTGCTTGTTGAGTTATTCCCCAGGTAGTCAGAAGAATGTTCTGTGATGGAATATTGGCTATGCTCCCCTCCCCCCCCCAAAAAAAACATATTAACTTTTCTGTTGACTAAGGAACTGAAAAATATCAGCTATGTTTTACAATACTGCAAATGCAGAAAGAATCAAGGGACCCCTTACTTCCATCTATTGATATATAAGGAAGCTCTCTCTCTCTCTCTCTCTCTCTCTCTCTCTCTCTCTGTGTGTGTGTGTGTGTGTGTGTGTGTGTGTGTGTATGTGATATGCTTGGCATGGGCTGGTCTTGAGAATATAATACCCCTGAACATGGAGTTCTTTTGTGCTGAGCTATCATATTCACAAATAGTGATCTCAGTTTTCCAAGTGATGGCCCTTATGTAACCAAAACTGTACCATCCATCCCAGGGGTGACGCATCCTGTTTTGCCACATGGAGAAAAAACAGAAGCATGCTGCCCTGGCACTGATCCCTTGGTGCAACTGCAGTCTGCCTTACCTGTCTTGCATGGTAGCACCCACTTCCAGCAAGATCTGAAATCTCATGCACACCACAAGATCTCATGAGATTTCCGCAGAAACTTACGCTACTGCCATCACTGCTTCTCCAGAGGTGGTAAGGAGGCAGACAGGATGCCTGTGGGTGCACAGCTTGTCATATTTCAACAGTGAAAAGTTGTTGAGGTTTTTTTTGGTGTTTTGGGGGGGGCAAAGTTGTTGAGCTATTTAAGGAAAGCCGACATACATCCCAGGCTCCAGACGTATGGCAACCCTGAGGCTTCTGGGCTTGTATCACTCAAGGTGGTTGCCCTGACCCATTCACAAGAGGGAGCCATCAGCAGGCTTGAGGGAAACTGAAGTTTAAAAATAAATAAATTCAGAGGATAGCTCATGAAGGAGAACACAAAATGTTAAATGAGGACTGAGCATGCTCAGAGGGCATGGAATGTTTGCTGACTATTGAGGGGAAACGATGGGGGAATAGAATGGCATATACTGTAAGAGGCCATAGCTGAAGAGTTTTCCACATTGCACTATTTTGTTACAGGTTCCACGTTGAGCATTGATAGATATATTCTCCACGACTATGTTTAGCCTAAGCCACTAGATTCCACTACTTTTTAATTTTTTAAAAGAATTATTTAGGGACAAAATTATACGATATTATTTACAGTAAAAAGGGACAGTAAATCAATTGCAAATACAATGAAATCCAGGAGTCAGACATATTAAAAACAAAATAAAACATGAAATTAAGAAAAAGCTTAAAAGAAAGAGAAGCAAAAAAAGAACGAAAAGTTCTGATTCTTCATGCATGAGAGATATAGGAGAGAAGTGAAGATATTAATGACCCTTTCTTTCCCTCCATCCACTTCACATCTTCTTACCTTGTATCTTGCACAGGGCTTTTTCTCCTGACAGCATTCACTGGCATTGTAGGGAGTTGGACTAGATGACTCTTGGGGTCCCTTCCAATGATATAATTCTATGATTCTATGGAGTACCGGGACTTTTTCTCCACCCCACCCCACTCCCACATGTGGCCTCTATTTTGTGCTAGCACCCACAGTTCTCAATATATGAGAACTGGCACCTCATTTTGTACCCCAAAACAGCACTGATCTTAAGTATGGCTACAAAATAAAACAAAAGATTACATCCCTACATTTGCATTACCGTACATGGCAGCGGAAGGAAGTTAGGAAGGCCCTATTAATGACTTTCTGTCTGTGCATTGGCCTAAGCAAACTGACTGACCTTCTAGGAAATTGACCCAAGGTACTAAACAGAGGTCTAAATAGAAATTCAGTTTGGTTTACATTTTAATGTAGACCTGACTAATCTGCACTTCTTAATATACGAACTGGAAATACAGGTTTCTTCAAAACACTTCTCAATATTTTTGTGAAGCAGTTCTTCAGTTAACTAATGTGTGCAAAAATGCATCAGTTTAGGAGAAAGCATACATAAATCACACATAAAGTGGTACCTCGGGTTAAGTACTTAATTTGTTCCGGAGGTCCGTACTTAACCTGAAACTGTTCTTAAACTGAAGCACCACTTTAGCTAATGGGGCCTCCTGCTGCCGCCGTGCCGCCGGAGCCCGATTTCTGTTCTCATCCTGAAGCAAAGTTCTTAACCTGAAGCACTATTTCTGGGTTAACAGAGTCCGTAACCTGAAGCGTATGTAACCTGAAGTGTATGTAACCCGAGGTACCACTGTATTAGTGAAAATCACATACAAAAATAATGCAAACTGTTCAGGAAACTGCTTTCACAAATATATCTATCAGAGGAAATACATAGTTAATGTGCTGATGAATTTTTTCCCTTTTTTTTTTAATGGCAGACTGATGCAGATATGTGCAGAACTGAACTTAAGGTTGGAAAAATGAGAAACTAAGAGAAACAGATTCATCCATCCCTAAGATTGACCTCCTGATTGCCACAGTTGGCCTAAGTGCAAAGGATCGAATTGAACTTTGGTGCAAATGTTTAGCTTGCAGCAGGACAAGTATACAGATAAAAGGAAGTTGCTGCTCCTTCTCCCCCCCCCCCCCCCGCCTTCTTGGAAGTATTGTACACTATTCTTTCCTCTTGGCTGCTCTGTGTTGACAGGAACAAACAGAACCCCTTCATCTACCATACACAACAGCTGAACACAATCTCGTTTTTTACAAGTTCTTTTATAGCCTGGGTGGAACAAAAGAAAATGAGCTTTACTTGTGGAAGTGAGAAATCTTATTTCATATGCTGTGTACAGAGGAGAAGGGGAATGAAAAGATACTGCAATCGTGGTGTTTCTTAATGTTCACTCTATTTATTTTTGTATTTATTTTAATTCCTGGTTTATTTTG
Source organism: Podarcis tiliguerta (assembly GCF_965153285.1). NCBI lineage: Eukaryota > Metazoa > Chordata > Lepidosauria > Squamata > Lacertidae > Podarcis > Podarcis tiliguerta. The sequence continues at coordinate 99,695,565 of NC_139534.1, forward strand.
AATCAAAACAATGTCATGCACTGTGTGAAAAAACTTCATTTGGAGGCTATCTCAGAAGAAAAATGCTCCTCTCTCAAAATTGTGAACTGAATTCTGACACTGTGCTTCAAGAGTTCATTGCAGGACCTGAAACCAACAGCAATTCCAGTTGTTCTGGAGTCCTTATTAGTATTAGCCTTAGCTTTGCCAGTTTCTTATGGCCAGTGTTTTCCATTCCCAAGGAATACAGAACAATTGCAGTTTGGTGGCTGGTGGCATTAAATACTTCAGCCAACACAAATTTGAGTGCTTGAGCCCTGACCAGAGAAGAAGAAGAGTTTGGATTTGATATCCTGCTTAATCACTACCTGAAGGAGTCTCGAAGCAGCTAACATTCTCCTTTCCCTTCCTCCCCCACAACAAACACTCTGTGAGGTTAGTGAGGCTGAGAGACTTCAGAGAAGTGTGACTAGCCCAAGGTCACCCAGCAGCTGCATGTGGAGGAGCGGAGACGCGAACCCGGTTCACCAGCTTACAAGTCTACCACTCTTAACCACTATACCACACTGGTGTAGAGGGAGAGAGAGAGAGAGGCTGCCTTCATGCCATTAATTTAAAGCACAATGCTGCTGCTGCTACTACTCCAACTTGACAAAAGAATGCAATAATATATATGCAGAGTTCCTCAACAGAAACAAAAACTACTGAGGGTGGCATGGTGTGATCAGAAGTGTGAACCCTAATAAGAGATGAACATGAGATTGATCAGCTGCACTGCTGCAGAACTGCAAAAGCAGACTGGCCAAAAGCATCCTGGGTAAAATGTTTCACTCTCTACTGCAATCTTTGAACAATGTTTTGTAGCTCATATTTTATCCAGCACTTCTATCACGGAACTCAAGGGTCTGTGTACCGTGTTAAACAGAAGCAGCTTGCTGGATGAGGGCGAGCCACTAGGCCAATTTCCTGGCAGGTGGTTCACTGTTGCTTACTGGGAGGGAGACGGATGAGATGGTGGGGAGGTCAGCATTGTGCAAACAAACCAGCAGAACCACCCAGTTGGTGTTAACAATAAGAAAGGACATCTAACAGTGGACCTGAGTTAGTGTGCAATGCAGTAAAAATAAATAAAAAATTAAAGCACTGAAGAATCTTATGTTCGTTTGAAATAGTGTTTCAGGATACCTACAGAGAAATAGTTTTTTTGTTACATTGCAGATTTTTATGTATATTTTCTATAACTAGCATGTAGACAGCAAACTGAGCAGACACACATGTTACCTGCCTGCAATAATAGAAGTGTTATTGTACTTCTATTTAAATTCTAGTAATTATAGGTGCATTTGCTTATATGCATATAAACTATCACAATTCAAAACCGCTAGAATGCCAATATTACGCAAAACCAATTGAAAAAACACATCAACGTAATAGGCTGTATAATAATCATTATAAAGTTATTTACTAGAAACTACTTCTCAAAATTAAATACACTTTCACAAAATGTCAAAATCAACGTCGTGACATAACATATTAAATAGTAGCTTATTCAGTTAACCACCAAGTCCAGTATGTGCAAAATGCAATTCCTATTTTATTAGTCCCGTAGTATATTCATTTCTTCATCTTCTCTTGTGCTGAAAATCCTCTTTTTTCATACTGCATAAATGACCACCCTGCTGCCAAATGACCCTCCATCATCAACAGGATCAGCAGTAAGGCCTGCCCTTCTAATCTGAAGCACGGACTGACGAGTATTGGGAGAGGCACTCCTTCACTTACTGGTATACTGAAGTCAACACCTTGAACAGGCAGCCAGTGCAATTTTTGAAGGGTTTGTGAAATCTGATGCTGTCTGGCAGCAGCATTCACCAACAAATGTAGCGCTGTAAGCCTGCTGGATTCTAAGCCCTGCCAATGGTTGTGAATAATATGAGGAAATGCAATTAAGTTTATCAGAAAGGAAGGAGAAGAACTGGCAGTGTGTTAAAAAGAGTGATATAAGAAATCTAGGCCATTACCAATGACAGAAGTCCAGCTGCTTCTTTTCTTTGACATTACAACTCAGCTCCACCCAACTTGCTAACACACCAGATGTGTGTAAATCTATTGTAGAACAGCTTACAACAGGGGTAGCAATATGGCATCTTCCCAGGTGTTTTTGGACTACAATTCCTGTCAGTCCTGGCAGCATGGCCAGTGATCAGGGATTATGGGTGTTGTAGTTCAAAACATATGGAGGGCACCACATTGGAAATCCCTGGTTTAGGGTGTCATTTCAAGCCCTGGTGCAGATGGACTTGCCAAGCAGTAAGTGGACAGCCAGTAGTTTTTAACCCACAGACATCCATAGTGGCAAAAATAATCCATAACTGTTGTTTTCAAAACAAGCCTCCTGGGAAGTCCACCTTGAATTTTGAGTCACAATGAGCCTTAATGTAGGCCAGCTCTTCTTCTGATACAAGCTGGGCACATGAACTCAACCAATTACCATTGTTACCAGAAAAAAGCAGAAATTTGAAGGCCACGATGGTGAAACAAACATTATATTGCATGTCTGTTGATTGCTCTGAGATAAGTTATACACATCTTTTGTTTGCCTCCATCCCTAATAGGCTGAAGTGTTCACATGACAAAATATAACAGAGTTTTGAGGTACCTGAAGAAAAAACAGAAATTTATTATGGCATTATGTCACTCTTTAAGGTCCCGCAAGACCCTTTATTGGTTCTGTTAGAACAGACTATCCTTTTGGGAAATGAGAAAATGTGATCATAGAGTAAACTACAAAAAGGAAATGGGAAGGGAAGGAAAGGAAAGCTAAGGTACAATTCATGTAGCTTTTTATATAAGAATTATACAGCAAATTATTAATGAGCTGCATCACTTCCTGGAGAAGGAGGATCTGAACACTGTTATTCATAATTGAGGGACAATTGATTAGTTTAATAAAATGTGCTCTAAGTGAGGCTGTCAGGGTCTGGCTAGATGAAAAAGAGTGGGGGGAGCCTCCCACTCAAGTGCCCCCCCCCCCAGGGAAGACAGGGAGGATGAGGACTTAGACCCTGGGTTCTGGTGGTGGGACAATGGGGAAGGTTTGAGCTGGGAGGTGCATGAGGGTGAAACGATCAAAAGGGATCAGAGGAAGAAGGTCCTTCCAGGACAGGGCTAGAGGCTGAGCATCTCAGTGTGAGTGCAGACACAGACAGGGAGGAATCAGAGGGTATATCTGCCATCCTGCAACAGGACAGTCTCCATCCTGCTACATTCATTATCATGAAGTTGGACATTCCAGCTCTGGACCCAGTCATGACATTGAATCTGCTCATAGACACAGAATCATAGAATTGTCAAGTTGGAAGGGACCCTGAGGGTCATCGAGTTTGATCCCCTGCAATGCAGGAATCTCAGCTAAACCATCCATGACAGATGACCACCCAACCTCTGCTTCAAAATGTTTCTCCACGTCCTGGGAAACCTTCAAAAACTGTGCTGAATCAGAGGGTGATGAGCTATGAACCTGGGTTGTGCTTGAATATTCAGAAGACAAAGCTCACCATACCGAAATGACTTCAGATGAAAAAGTCGACCACAATGGCTTCACTCTGCACCCAACCACATGAAAACTGTTCTGGAAATGAGCCCTAACAGACAAGAGGAAAAGAAGCGGTCTCCTAGTGTTTCAAAAGGAGTTGTCATAAGAGGTGAAATTCACAATTCCAGGTTCTAAGCAGTTTGATCAGCCCACTAAGCCACACGGCACACAGCCTGTTTAAATCTGTCAAAACAATGCTCCTCAGGGGTGTTGTTTTGATATCAAGCAGACACATTCAGATGTCACCCTCAATGTGTGAATTCTTACTCAGTGTTTAGTATTAATAGTGACAGCATCAATATTTAAAAATAAACAGAGTTGTGTAGTTTTTATGTTTGTCGAAATAATCACTGCCTTGAAAGGGGGGAGAGAAACCCTCTTAAAACATTTGTTACATTCCAAATGTGAATGCCTTCTTTTGTCATCTAGCATGATTTCATTTGCAAAATAATTGTCTTCCACACTGCCAGGCGTATGGCTACAAACCAAACTATTTCAATAAACCTTTTTTTTTCCCCCAAGAGCTCTCAGTTTGTGGCAAATAGCTTCCCGTGCTGTATTGCTGAGTACAGGGAATCACCTTCTGCATCCTGCTATGACTTGTGGTAACCCAGAAATATTTAAGGTTGGAAGACAGCCTGCAGCTTAATGTTGAACCTGCCCTTTTTGCATGAGTGATGTGGAATAAAACCAACAAAGCTTAATTTTATTCCCCACGGACAGCAGGCCCACACAGCACAGGCTGATGTTTTGACACAGCAGGAAGTCTCCGATGAGACCAGGTAGAAGAGCTTTTATTCTGTCAGCAGAAATACTAACGCTATGCATTTCAGAAGGGAGTGTAGCAATGCAATGTGGGGAGCAGCAGCTATAGACAATAAATTCATTCTGACCCACCCCCATCCCAGAAATAGACTTGCCTACTTTTGTCAGAAGATTGGCAGCGGTGCTCCCATTGGTGAGCCCCAACCTCACTGCTACCCCATTCAAGTAAGCAGTAGCAGCAACATAGGTGGGGTCTGTGGTTCTGCCCCACAAGTGCATAATCAAAGACAACTTTGATTATTCTCACTCCTAATTAGTTAACTAGGCTTGCTCCTAACTAGAATTTGTTTATCCTAACTGTAAGCATCACCACTTTTTATTTTACATGCTTGAAAAGAACATAATTCAAAACAGCACCTCTACAGAGTGGTATAGCATTACTAGCTGGCAACCAATAAATAAACCTACCTAACTCTCACTTTCTGAAGCAACTTTGAAATTTGTGCTTCTCTGAATTTTGCAGTACAGTTCGCCAGACAAGTAATACAAATCATAGGGTAAAGTGTGCATGAAATGCGCAAGTTAGTGAAAACAACACGTAAATGGAGGTTATATTGGGGAAACTGCTTTACAAAGATGTGTGTATTAGGTAAAATTGCATACAAAAATGTGTACATTAGGAGAAATTCACAATGAAATGCAGATCAGTTTTCATAAGGACTTTTCAAAAAAATGATGTTGAAAAAATGATGTTGAGAACTGAATTTAGGGTTAGAGAAATGAGAAATGGAGAGGAACCAAAACTGACCAATTCATGGAATGTTCTTCAGTCTAGAGAAGGTTTCTATGAACAGAAGAGGGGAAATATTCTTTTGCTGCTTCTTCCTTCTTTCTGCAGCCAATATGCTCCAGAAAGTTGGGGCAGAGATACAGGAGAAAAAGGGGATTTTAAGAAATTACATCCTACCCTCTTCCATTCATGGAAGCCTCCACTGAAGCAAAGAGCCATCCATGAACAGATACAACCTTTTTAATTTTATGAGTGTTACAATATAAATATACCGTATTTTTCCGTGTATAAGGCTAGGTTTTCCCCCTAAAAATAATGTCAAGAATTAGGGGGCGTCTTATACACGGATAGTGCCAAGGGTGGACTGGCGATTGGTTGTTGCCGCAAAAACAGGGGGCGTCTTATACATAGGAGCGTCTTATAGATGGAAAAATGCAGTATATTTGGCCCTGAAACATGGGAAGACAAGTCCAATTCAAAGTGCTGGTTTTGACCTCTAAAGCCTTAAACGAGACTTTCAGAGGATAGCAACACAAGAACAGGCCTTTTCTGCAGTGGCTCCCCACTTGTTGAACGCTCTCCCCAGGGAGGCTTGCCTGGCCCCATCATTATATATATTTAGGCATGAGGCAAAAATGTTTCTCTATAACCAGGTCTTTGGCTAATTAACATTCTATGACCTTTTTGTAGGAGGGGAGGTTATTGGTTTGTGTGGTTTTTTTATGTATTTTGTGTTCTTAGTTTGTATTTTTATATTGTGAACCACCCTTTGATCTCTGGATGAAGGGCGTTACACAAATTTAATAAAGTAAATTAAATAAATAAATATCAGCACACAAAATGATGCAGCCACTTATACTGCTGTATGTGATCATCATGCCTGTTTTTATTTTCCCCTTCAAAAAATGAATAACAGTAGCTTGCTTTTAGGGTCTTGGGATAGGAGAGTTAGAGGAACTTCCACCTTCGCCATAGAAATCAACAAGGAAAAAGAGAGCTGGACGTCTCCATTCTCTGCGTGCTAATGCATCAGCTGGAATTAAAATCTAAGGCATTGCAGCTCCTCGTTGCATGCAAAGGCATCTCTCTAGGTTTACTCATGCCAATAAGATCAGTTCAGTCATTCTTGCTACATTGCATTTTTGTTTCTTACACGAGTAACCACAGCACCGAGTAATTTCCGTATGACATAGGATCTCAGGTCACGACTCTTTCAGCACTGCCAGCTTTATTTTATGAGTGGGATGGTTTCTGGCAGATAAATTCCAGCCCAGATGTCAATTAAAGGGCACCAAGAGGAATCTCCAGGTGAACCAGAGCCCTGTTTTACATAGATACAAGTGATATTTTGACACACCAAACATATACAATATAGCAAATGCATATAATGTATATAATATTTACCAAGGGAAATATAAACTTACCTTTACAGTGTAGCAAATTGTACCTCATAATCAGGATGCTCAGCTCTTAATTTCCCCCCTGTCATTGTGAACCACAATCATAAGGGTGTAATGTAATTACGATCATAATAAAGGCACTCGTTTTTTTCTGAGGCTCCCTATTTGCTTTGACATTTGCCGTAAAGAAAAACCTGCCAAGTCCACAGAGGCAACATTTTCATCTGGAAAGATAAAACCTATAGACATCCTTGTCTATATGCAGAGCTTTATGTCCATAAAGCAGTACAAATCAGAGGTGCCATGCCTGTCATGGAATATGAACCTTGTTTCTATTCAGTATGACAAGCTAACATTTTTTGAACGCTAAAACGGTATGCTGCTACAAAAGAAAATAGGGCAGGATCCAGCCAGAGACAAGTACTTTTTGAGTTCCACTTATTTCAGGGAGTGAGGTTTAAGCAAGTGCATGAAGCTCTATTTGAAAGAAATGGGAGCTGAACATGATTAACTTTGTGTCTATGCTAGCAAGTGAAAAGAACCTTATGAACCACCTTATATATGCACTCTACGTGGGGCTGCCTTTGAAGGTGACCTGGAAACTGCAACTAATCCAGAATGCGGCAGCTAGACTGGTGACTGGGAGTGGCCGCCGAGACCATATAACACCGGTCCTGAAAGATCTTCATTGGCTCCCAGTACGTTTCCAAGCACAATTCAAAGTGTTGGTGCTGACCTTTAAAGCCCTAAACGGCCTCAGTCCTATATACCTGAAGGAGCGTCTCCACCCCCATTGTCCAGCCCGGACACTGAGGTCCAGCACTGAGGGCCTTCTGGTGGTTCCCTCGCTGCAAGAAGTGAGGCAGAGGGCCTTCTCGGTAGTGACGCCTGCCCTGTGGAACGCCCTCCCAGCAGATGTCAAGGCAATAAGAAACTATTTTACTTTTAAAAGACAACTGAAGGCGGCCCTGTTTAGGGAAGTTTTTTAATGTTTGATGCTGTATTGTTTTTAATATTCGGTTGGAAGCTGACCAGAGTGGCTGGGGAAACCCAGCCAGATGGGCGGGGTATAAATAATAAATTATTATAATATTATTATATATATAATGTAGTCTATTTAGACCAGGGCCAAATTCCTTTGTGGACAGCTTCCCATGGGCTGTACATTAGTGGTGGATGGGGCCAGATGCAAAAATGACTCTGACTTTGGCACAGTAGCTTACATCCCTGCCATGCAGAAATCAAGAGGTTTCTACATTCAGGCACATACTCACACATAAACACCCCTCCATCTTTCTTTCAAGCAAGCAAGAAAGAGGCAGTTGCCACAGTTCAAAGAGCCAACAGAATAGGTTGTGAAGTGGTGGTACACACAACCGTTTCTCCAGTCTGCAAGTGTGCCCACCAGTCCAAAAATGTTGGTGATGTCTGTGTTAGATAATGTCCTTTAGGTGTTGCCTGTTAGGGCCCATCCAGACTTCCACTTGTCCCCCTGCTTTCCCCTGGGAAAACCCATTTTTTTACCACTAAATTGGAGCAAACACCAACTGGGTTTTCTGATTCAGTGCGAAAGAGCAAGCTTTCCCTGTGAAAGCAGCAGGGCAAATGGAACACTGCTCAGACCAGTGCCTAGGAAGCACAGGCAAGTGGGAAACTGCCAAGACCCAGGATTTTTTAGGCATGGGACAAGTGGAAATGTGAACATTTTGTACAGTGCTACCTCGGGTTACAGACACTTCAGGTTACAGACGCTTCAGGTTACAGACTCCCCTAACCCAGAAGTAGTACCTCGGGTTAAGAACTTTACCTCAGGATGAGAACAGAAATTGTGTGGCTGTGGCGTGGCAGTGAGAGGCCCCATTAGCTAAAGTGGTACTTCAGGTTAAGAACAGTTTCAGGTTAAGAACGGACCTCCAGAATAAATTAAGTTCTTAACCCGAGGTACCACTGTACTTAGTTACACCAGTACAAGTAACAGATTCCTTCTTGTCCTCTATCTGGTATAACTTTTAAATATCTTTCAGTATTGTGTAGAACGTTGGAATGGTCAGGTAAGATTCTGAACAGCCTAGTGTGTTACCAAAGAAGCACTGCTACCCAAACACACCATTGTTGGCTGGAAAAGCCTTGTGTAATATTCAATCAAAATTAATTTAAAAATTGTCCAGTAGCACCTTAGAGGCGAACTAAGTTTGTTCTGGGTATAAGCTTTCGTGTGCATGCACACTTCTTCAGATACCTGATATTCTTTTGTAATAAGACAGCTGCTTTGAGATCTTATATTGAATGTCCTGGGAGATTGAAGTGTTCTCCTACTGGTTTCTCTGTCTTGTGTTTCCTGATGTCAGATTTATGTCCTTTGGCATAGGGTTTGGCCTGTTTGTCCAGTATAGAGAGCTGAAGGGCACTGCTGGCATACACAATGTTAGAAGATGAGCAATTGAATAGGCCTGAAGATGGTATGTTTGATGTTGTTGGGTCCAGTGGTGGTGGTGTTTGGGTGTATGTGGCAGCAAAGTTGGCATCTGGGTTTATTGCAGGCTCTGGTACCAGTGTCCATGTTAAGTCTGGTTGCTGTATTATTGTGGGTGAGGAGTTGTTTAAGATTGGGTGGTTGTCTGTAGGCAATGAAAGGTCTTCCTCCCAGAGCTTGAGAAAGAGAACTGTCATTGTCTAGGAGAGGTTGTAAATCTCTGATGATGCACTGAACTGTTTTAACTTGGGAGCTGTATGTGATTACTGTTATTTTCTCTTTGGGTCTGTCTTGTAGCAAGTTCTCTCTGGGTATCTTATCTGAACCTGATATCTGAACCAGGTTCTTATCTGAAGAAGTGTGCATGCACATGAAAGCTTATGCCCAGAACAAACTCAGTTGGTCTCTAAGGTGCTACTGGACAATTTTTTTATTTATTTCGACTGCGTCAGACCAACACGGCTACCTACCTGAATCTAGTAATATTCAATGGGGAACTTTGTACCCCTATTTATAACTTGTGTTATTCATGAATAAGAGTCTAACATGCACTTTAGGTCATGCTTTCTGATATTTGTGACCAGTCCCTGGATTCCATATTATGGGTTCCTTTTTCCATTTCTGTTCAACTAGCACAGGGCAAAACTTGTTGAAATGACTTGCCAGCTTTAGATGTGGTTTCTTCTGCTATCTTGAACACTGAAGCTTGCAGCAGACATTTCCAAAATTTAAATAAAATAGTCAAGTACTGCTCACAATACCCATCACAAATGGAGCGTGATTGTGGGGGAAGGGCACCAAACTTCTGCATTCAGCCTCTTCAGTGTAATCAGCACAAAATCATCTACAATTTCTTTCTAAATTGCATATTATGCCTTTGAAAAGTCAAACCTGATTACAAAGAATACAGCCTGCTCAACTTCTTGCCAAGAATGCCATTCATAAAAACAACTGTTTTGTAAATATATCCCCGTTTGTATCATTATTGTATACATATACTGAGTGTTTGAATGCCTTATTATAATTTTAATGGTGACATAAAGACTCCACATTGATATTTCTGGCTCAACGGGAAAGAGCTTTATTCAGCATCCCTTGGGCACTCAAAGGTCAAGTTCAATGTCAGTTTATCTGCATTAACCAAAGGTTCTCACAAATTCTTCCAGTAAAAGGCAAGTCGTGTATAATTGTGAAAGGTCAGTAGGATACATTAGTCAGGCTTCGACATGAGAATTGGCCATTTCTTCCACCATTTTCTCTCTTAAGAATCTTGGCAGCTTTGGCAAATAAAACTGTCCTGTAAGTTATAAACAGATCGATATCTGCAAGGAGGCAGCAAATATTCTGGGCTTCTGTAAAATTTGGTAATTTACAAACAAGCTGCTGCAACAATCTGTCCCTTCTTTCTTGCCCACTATACAAAAAGCTGACCCAGTGCACCAAATGCTGAATTTCATTGCCACGACATATGCAGAAATGCTTGTTTTATTCTTATATTTTCCATCCAAATATGCTGAAGGCATGGTTGGAAATGTAATCGAGTAAGAGACCTTCTCTGAGAGAGGAAATGAGTTCCAATAAGTACCTGGGTGATTGATCTTGCAGTGATGAAACAATGGTGAGAAGCTGGGCATTTTGAATGCCTATTAGATATGTAGCAATGGAGACAGTGGTAGCCGGGTGGGGGTGGGGAGTCAGGGAACCCAAGCGGTAGACAGAGCCACAGCCAACAGCAAGCAGGAAAAGCTGGCCAATGGTAGTTTTGCCCCAGGCCTCCTTCCAGGGCAAAGGAGGAGGCAGCTGACAGCCAAGGCCATCTCCTAGACCTGTTGAAAGTCAGAAGGCAGGCAGGCAAATAGGGGTTGGCTCAAAGCTGACTGAGGTTGTATTGGGGCAGTGTCCTGCTTGTCCTAAAGTAGCAGCCACCACTGAATATAGTTAAAAACTTCTGAATCCAGAAGCCCATGAGCAGAACTCTGCCAACATCATCTGGCTTGTTGTGGAGGGTGGAGACGATTAAAAAAATAAATCCTCCTGTCAGACTGGGAATATCCCCTCACTCACTCAGTTTAGGATATTCCACACCATTCTTCAGCAGAGTTTCTTTTCTTTCAGCAAAGTAAGCCGCTAACGTATATGTTAAACAAAGCTTTAACAATGAAGAAAATTTTAACACAATGACATCTGAGAGAAACTAAAATGACATCATGGGGCAAGAATGACAGTTGGCCTCTCAAACTGAACTTAACTGAACACCTGAAGGGAGGGTTCAATCAAGTACTTTATGACAGTCATAGACCAGCATAAGCAAAACATCTAAATAAACATAGCTGTCAACGTTTCCCTTTTTTAAAGGGAAATTCTCTTATTCCGAATAAGATTCCTCGCAAGAAAAGGGAAAAGTTGACAGCTATGTAAATAAATAGCATAACAGTATGAATCTAAGCGAATAATTATTAAATAAGTGGGAGCAAGAACCAAACGTACATTTAATTTTATAATGAATGATTTTAGAGTGTTGTTTGTGCTGTACTTTTGTACTGTTTTATTGTTGTTAGCCGCCCTGAGCCCAGCTTCGGCTGGGGAGGGCAGGATATAAATAAAATTTATTATTATTATTATTATTATTATTATTATTACATAGAATACTTAATTAAGCATAGATAATGGGTGAGATCAAAACACAAGCCAGCCCCTACAAGGTAGGGGCTGATTCCGGAGTTTAACACAAAAGCCCCACCCACCAGCTGCCAGTCATTCTACTAATCAAATTAGGCCCCAGTGTTTTTCTTACATGGTTTACACCTCATTTCAATTACAACACCCTTTCCCCACCACCCAAATCTGCTCCTTTGGTACCAATGTGGATGTGGTTGAGTCCAGCAGAGCATTGGCAAAAAGTAGGGGGGGGTCACTTTTTGTGAATGGAAATCCCTTCCACTCACAGTTCCAGGTGGTTCCCATAAATCAATAAATCAATCTGATGTTAATCCTTCATTCGTTTTCACAGCCTCTGAGTTTACACAGCAAGCGAGTTATATCAAAACAGTATGCTTCTGTGTGGGTGTTTATTTTCTTCTGTGTCTTTCACTTTCACTTCTTCATGCCAGTAGTTATCCAATACGACATGTCCCAAAATGGAGGAAATCTGGCTTTCTGCAAATTGTTCCAGGCATATGTCCAAACCTCTTCATTTCATCCCCTACCAGAACAGATAAGCCTGTACTTTGGCTAGAAGCCTCAATTCTCATCTTCTGCTCTTAAAAGTCCATCAGAATTAATTGCAAATTCGTATATTTTTTCCACACAGTTAATAATTAGATCAAAATTATATCAATATTACAGTACAGTACAGTCTCACTTGCATACATAATCAATCAGTATTCAGACTTTCCAGGGGGATTTGCCAAGTAAAATAGCAAATATGCAGTATATCAAAAAGAAACAAAGGAGGCTCCCCCCCCCTTCCATTCCGACACACCAGTTCCATAGTAAAGATAGTCTATCTTCCACTCAAATCCTTTAGCTCCTCAGTGGTTGAATCAGTTGGCAGTGTAGTTTATCTCCCCTCACTCAGAGCATGCCCATTAATTAAGTCCAAATTATCATCTTAAAAAACAGGAATTTGTTCGCTCATGGCGGCAATTTTGGAGAGTTGACAAAGAGACGTGCAGTGTTTTCCACCCAGCACCCCCTGCCCCCTCATTCTTACTGGATTGGGGGCAGGTATTGGACGATCTGCAGGTAAAACTGCCCCCCCCAGCCCTGGGGGGATTGGGAGGATGATTACTCCCATCTCGTCCTCAAAATATCCCGTGCGAAATGACTCAGATGTAATCAACAGCCTCTGCCATGGCAAGCCAAACCGGATTCCATGTATAGAAGCTGACTGAACTGGTAGCTAAAACTTGCTTCAACATTGAGAAAAGGGTGACATCCTCTTGTATACCTGTGAGCAGCAGGCAAGTTTAGGAGGTGTATGACAAACCTGTGGCGCATATCAGTCTGGTCCCTACAGAGGTTGAAGGGGAATAGCTGATGGTGGGGCTGTGATTGCTGACCCACAACATCTGCCGCTTGAGGCATTTGCCTCAGTCTGCCTAATGGCAGGGCCAGTCCTGTCAAATGGAACTTCTTATTGCTCAGCCTACCACTGGGTCTGTTTCGAACTTTGAAGTGGCTTAATCCTCTCATGCCTGCTTGTAAAATAATGCTATCCTCTCATTTCCACTGCAAACTGGAAAGGCCACAAATCACTTGACTCCTCCTGTATTGTCAAACACAGTTCTGAAACCCTGAAATGTCACAGGAGAGTTTGAAAACAATTAATGAGATTCCCTAATTTGATTTCTCTTGTAGTAATGAAAGTGGCAATCAACCAAAGGCGAGTAAATGAAGGAGAATGGCTGTTTCTCATAGGGAGGGGTGGTCTCAGTTCATTTTGCTAACTGAAAATTAAGGAGAATAAGGCAATCATTAAAATCCACCAGCTCGTGACCTGGCTAGAAATACACTGGTCCATGGATAACAAGGTCATGGCAGTATTTCAGTTTACTGACTTTAAAACGCACACACACACACACACAACTGCCACGCCACGCCCCCAACTTTGTGTTTATTAATTAGTATTATAAAAATCCATGGTCTCCATCTTTTCTCCCTGTGAGATGCTTGCTGTTATTTGAAAACTCTCCTCACGAAATTCTAGAAATATCTGCCACCCAAAAAGACAAAGATATCGTGCAAATGCACAGTGAGTCATAGATATGCTACCACAGCTGTTTACTTGCTTTCAGTTTCAATACAAGTTTTTGAAAAACAGTCTCAAGACTTTTTAGGCTGTTGCCTTTCCCCTCCTTCATCTGGTTGACAGGCTTCTTTTTTACTTTAGTTTCCTTCTCTGTTTACTGACTTGAGAAACGCCTCTTATTCCTGCAGTGGACTCTGCCATTCCGTGACTGGCTGGCATTTTCAGACTTCCTGCTGCTTGGCTGTCTGTTTTATTATGCAGAGAGGGAAGTAATCCCTGGGCCATTTCGACTGAGCAATAAACTAGATGTGCCCTGTGCAGACATGTTTAAGGCCAAACCAAAAATGATCACAGCCATATGGAAAGTTCAGTTAGTATCCCCAAGGTAGGGTGAATATAGGGAGAATTTTTATTTTATTTCATTTTGTGCACTAAAAGTAGCACTCATCAAAGCAAATACCAAGTAGGTGAAGAAATATGCAAGTGTTGTTGTTGTTTTTACAAAAGCACTTACACCACAACCCTTACTCTCAGGTAAGTGTGCATAGGACTGCAGCCTTGTATTGCAATCCATGTCTATTCAGGAATAAGTACCACTGAGTTCAATAGAGCTTATTGCCAGTTAAGTGGGTACAGGATTGCAGCTGTAGGCTTACTTCTGAGTAAACATGCTGTAGATTGTGCTGTGACGTTCCAGTCTTAAAATAACTTATGGGGGGGAACCCCATTGGGACAGAAGCATTGTTCATTCTTATCACATGGGTCTCAGTTACGGTCTGGTAAGTTCAGCAGTGGAAGACAGAAGTGCCTGGCGTGCTATGGTCCATGGGGTCATGAAGAGTCGGACACGACTGAACGACTAAACAACAGCAACAAGTTCAGCAGTGCTGCATGAGGAAGGTGGAGTGATAGCAGCATCCTCCTGGCAATGCTGCCACTCACCAGGATGAGGTAAAGCATCAGTGTGGTCAGGGGAACTCTGAGTTGGTAGCCATGCAGATGTACATGGCCCCTACGCTGCTGCCACTCTGCCTCCCTCTGCATGTGATACTGCTGGGAGGGGCTAGGGAGGGGCAGATATTACACTGTGAACTGGGCCATCCCAAGATATTTTGTGGAGTGAAGAAAAGGACAAGATTGTGCTCCCTCTGCAAAAGCTGTCTCAATTGATGGTCAATCTTACTTTGACACCAATGACATGACAGCATCCCCCACTGCACTTGAGGCAACAGGAGCAGGCTACTTCAGGGGTGGCCAGGATAGGCCATGTAGCGTAAGGTTACCAGATCTTTTTCAAAGAATCCAGGGACACTTTTTTTTTAAAGAGAAAAAAAAGTTACTAAAAAAGTTGTGTTTTTTTTTTAAAAAAAAAGAAGTAATATCTTCTCTTCTGTGGTCTCCTCTGTCACGCGGCCTTCCTCTGGGCCCCGGCCTGCTCTCTTGGAGTGCTAGCCGCCATGGAGTAGGCTAGGGTCAGACCTGGGCTCGGCCACGTGTCCTTGCCCGCTCCCCTCTTTTTTCTCCTTCCTCTTTCTCTCTCTTCCTTCTCCTTCTCCTCTCTTCCTTCTCCCTGTGTCAGCTCCGGGGTTTTCCTGGCCCCGGACCACCACTGGGCAGTCGGCCGGGTGGTCCCCATATGATGTTCTTGTGCCGTTGAACCAATCATGCAACATTCATTCCCTACTAATAAATCTACAACGCTTAAAATATAAATCCGGGGACATTAAATGACATCCAGGGACGGATTTTGTCCAGGGACAGATTTGTAAATCCGGGGACTGTCCCCACGAAATGGGGACATCTGGTAACCATAATGTAGCACACAAACCTTTTTGTCCTTCAACTGACTGGAATGACTGGGGTCTTTCAAATGAAGGAAGCAACACTTAAGGGCTGGCTGCCACTGCTGCCTGAGGCACTCACCTCATTTTCCCTAATGGTAGGTCCTGTGCATGAAAAAGAGGTTGGTGGTATTAGGTTTTCCTTGATTCAGGACTTATTTAACCTTTCTTACTTGAAACTTGTAAAAAAAGTTGATTACAGAAGGTGAAAGCCTGAGACAGCAAGAAAAACACCAAGAGGAAATTACTCGGACTGAATTTAATGGTCCTGAAATCTGAAGCTGTGAATACATTGGAAGCACAGTAGGATTCATCTGGGTAAATGTTTGATTTATTTAATCTCTTAATTTCATGAGAAATCGAAGGAGGCAATAGTGGGTGAACATGTCAATTGAAAATGGGCTTGTCCATGGGCAGACAAATGCAGCTGGGCATTTAATATTTACAAATATAATTGCTACAAAAAGGACCTGTTTCCTTTCAGAGGGAACTTTAGCTGGGAGATTCACAGTTTGAGTGTTCAGTTTGCATGGAGGCACACTTTAATATCTCCAAATTATACATTTTGTATGTGCGTGAAAGAACTTACTATCATTTTGACAACAACATTTAAGCTCATTATGAGATCATCTTGAGGTTTCAGGACATGTTCAATTCATACAGTAGAAAAACATTTCAAAGGTAATGCATTTTTCAAGAGGATGCCTTGCTATTTCTTTTAGAGTTACAGTGGTACCTCGGGTTAAGAACTTAATTCATTCCAGAGGTCCATTCTTAACCTGAAACGGTTCTTAATCTGAGGCGCGCTTTCGCTAATGGGGCCTCCTGCTGCCGCTGTGCTGCTGGCGCACGATTTCCGTTCTTATCCTGGGGCAAAGTACTTAACCTGGAGCAACCACTTCCTGGTTAGCGGAGTTTGTAACCTGAAGCGTCTATAACCTGAGGTACCACTGTGCATTTTATTGATTAATCAAATTAATATATTTTTAACAATTTGCTTAACTTAAAAAGGGGCCTCCAACTGAATCTAAAAGGAGATTAGATAAATTCCTGGAGCATAAGTCTATCAGTGTCTGCTAGCTGTGATGGCTGTATACTGTCTCCACTGTCAGAGGCAGGCAGGTTCTGAACACCAGTTGCTGGGGAGCACAAATGGGGAGAGTGCTGTTGTGCTCAGGTCCTTCCAAAAGGCATCTGGTTGGCCACAGAGAGAACAAGATGTTGGACCAGACGAACCTTTGGTCTGATCCAGCAGGGCTCTTCTTCTGTTCTCGACACATTTTTGAATAATGTTTATTATTTTTAGTATAAGCATAAAATATACTTATACTATAAAAAAAATTCAAGTGACAGCTGCCATCTGAAAAAAAAAATATTTTCCCCTTCTCCCACACACAAGAGGAAATGTCTCTTTTAAGACAGTGCCTGCTGTGACACATACAGGCACCATCTAATTTTTTTAGAAAAAAATTCTTCAAGACTGTTGTTTTATATTGAAATCATACAGATTTATTGGTTGAGTAATCAATCAATTAATTTGAGCATGAATTACCTGACAGTGTGATCCTGTGAATAAGAAGAGCCTTGTGGGACCAGGCCACAGATCCACCTGGCCCAGCATTCTTCTCTCACAATCAATAGGTCATAAATGATAAGGTCTGTAGACCAGCAGCATCAGGAAGGCCATGGGTTAGTCACCCCGATGTATGTAGTGCTGAGGTAAGTTGTGAAAGACAGCTAGGAATATATATGTATATGTATATGTATATGTATATGTATATGTATATGTATATGTATATGTATATGTATATGACTGACCCCCTTCTTTGGAAATTAAACCACTGTCCAGACTTTAACATTCAAAAAAGTTACTTGCAGAAAGTTATAACAACATAATATTTACAGTCACATGCTTCTCCAAGCATGGGTTTGCAGTCTTTTCCAAACAACTGTATTTTCCTCTCTTTCTAGAGCTCAGAGCTCAGCCTTCTATATCTCAGCTAGGCCATGCCATGCAGCTCCTATGAGAGATTTCCACTTCTACCGTATTGGCCTGAATATAAGCCACACTTTCCCCCCGAATTCCGATTGTAAGAAGTTAAAGTACGGTTTATATTCACAACCTTACGGTATCGCTGCTGAAACAGCTGCCCATGAGGACCATCAGGGGTGCAGGAAAATGGCGCCCATCCCAACCACGTCTCCTAAGCCTCCCCCGAGCCACCATAAGGAAGGGGGGACGCCGCCGGCAAAACAGACCGGCTCTGCTCCCCCACCCCCCCAGAAGCAGCCCGGGAGCATAGGGCAACAGCGCACAGCCCGCCCGCCTGCCACTCCCAAGCCTCCCCCGGCGCCGGCTTGAGGAGGTAGTGTGGGCATTCCGGTAGGCGGTAGTGCCAGGAGGCGGGTGCACAGCGTGCTCGGAACCAAGCGCCAGTGGCAACTGCCCCCCATCCCCACCCCTGTTCCCCGTTCGGGGCAGTAGAGCCAGGAGACAGGCCACACCCACAAATAAGCCTTGAATTTTAAAGGTGTGGCTTATTTGCGGGTGCGTCTTATATTCGGGCCAATACAGTATCTTCTCCTGCAGCTTTGCTCTTTTTCTTTCAAGCAGAGAAAAACTCCAACACTCTATACAATGTAGCAGTGTTCACAGTGGATTCTAAATAAGTTAATCTTGCTTCAACATAAAATGGAGTCTCTCCTTCACTAGATAGCTCCCATGTGACCAATGTTAGCCGATCACATGAAAACTACTAGAGAACTTTCAGTTACCAACCAATCAAATTTAAACTCATAGAATGTTGTATTATTTTACTGTTGTTAGCCGCTCTGAACCCGGCTTCAGCTGGGAAGGGCAGGATATAAATAAAATTTTATTATTTTATTATTATTGTTATTATTAGTAATGCATACAAGTATTTACAATTCCTGTGAATTAAATTACTATACTTAACATGTAGTGTGTTCATGGAAGAGAGAAAGCGTTCACAATAGTCTCTTTGACTATTAATTTCAATTATTTTAAAATATTTCTAATTGTTATAAACTGTTTTTTACTGATGATGTTAAAATTACTTGTGAACTGCTTAGAGGTTTTACTACAACCAAGCAGTATATGAATGCTGATAGGCAAGGAAATAAATAAAAGTGGTAATTTCCCTTCCTGCCCTCTGCCCCGGCATCTCCCACAGTGTTGTGGAGAGTCTCTAACCACCTAGCACAGTTTTTTGGGTGCAGGGAACTGCTGAAAAAAGGGGGATCAGTGAAAATGGTCTTCCCATCCCGTTCATGGAAGTCACTTATAGATCAAAGAGCCATCGATGAAGAAACAGGCAGCATTGGATATAACCCAGTGTATAGAGTCCAAAACTTTTCAGAAACCTCAGAATGACGTTTTCCATGATACAAATAAACATATTAAATCAGATTAGCAGGCCATCCTCTCAGAGCTGGAGGATCAGAAGTCTTTTTTTAAATAATTAGTTATATCTGTAGCAGTAATTAAGTTCTAGCTTGACTGAGGATGTCCCTGAACTTCATAATCTTTCATATATCTTTATAAAACATGCCATTATTCAACAAGCAAAGTATAATCATTGCACCAATCTCTGAAATTGTTCACAGAAAGAAACACCCTAGAAGCTTATTGTTTCCACCAGTCATCTTTTACCTATCGACACTTTTCATTCCCATTTCTGTACATCTCTGGAGGACAAGGCACCAGACAGCAAAACCAAAACATTTTAGAAGAATATACTGTTATGCCAGAGATCCCTTTCTGGCCTTCCAGATGTTGTTGAACTCCAACTCCCATCAGCCGCAGCTGGTATTAAGGAATTTCCGCTCCTGTACAACTTTTTCAGATCCTACGTCAAATGCCTCTCACTTCTCCAGCATGGGAAAGAAACGGATTTGTGTTAGGAAATATGAAGATGCAAGCTAACATGGGGAAATGTTTTAATCCCTGCAAACCTTTAGTTCTTCGATGTCCATGATAACAAAAATGGAAGTTCAGAAGTCCTTGGTATTTCATAAGCATTGCTGTTGTTAGAGAAAGCAACTTAAAATGATAGCATTTCCAAGGATATTTATTGAGTTTCATGTGGCTATTTTATTCACAGTTACTATGACACTTCCTATGAGTGATAATGATACATGATTTAAAAGTTTGATGTTAAAAAATTCAACTCAATATCCCAATTTACTGATAGTCTCTGATACTGTGATCTGTGAAGCTACCTGAAGGTAGCCCAGTAGCAGGATCAAGCAAATGGACCCACCACACTTCCACATCGAGATGTGCTTCATTCCTTCCCTCAGGATATTATTATTATTATTATTATTATTATTTCTAATCTGTGACATGGCAGACAATTGTAGCTTGTTTAAAGAACAGGAGAAATTTAAGATTAGGGTCCTCTGAAAAAATCCATGAATAAGACAGGGCAAATGCCCAACAAAAGCTTCACCTGCAAGAGCCCTCCAAAAGTAGTAGTAGTAGTAGTAATAATAATAATAATAATAATAATAAAATTTATTATTTATACCCCGCCCATCTGGCTGGGTTTCCCCAGCCACTCTGGGTGGCTTCCAACAAAATATTAAAAATACAATAAAACATCAAACATTAAAAACGTCCCTAAATAGGGCTGCCTTCAGAGGTCTTCTAAAAGTCAGGCACTTGTTTATTTCCTTGACATCTGATGGGAGGGCCTTCCACAGGGCGGGCGCCACTACCAAGAAGGCCCTCTGCCTAGTCTACTCAAGACTTTCCCTTAATGAGGATAAAGATGTTGGCTATTTGCAGTTTAGTAGCATTGCAGAAAGCTTGCTGGGGAGACCATGCATAACAAGGAACTCAAAAATAACTTTAACAAGGTTTTAATAACAAAACAAAAACTCCTTTTACACTAAAGATAACAACAACAAACCAGACCCAACCACCAACCTATCCCCCAGGGTCATGAGAGAGCTAGGTACTGCCCCTTATATACTATACCCAATTGCTGACACAGCTTGATTAACACAACCTAGCAGCACCTGCTGTGTTTCACAGCTGTAAGACTGGGTCTCGTTATTTGCCCTGGCCCTTAAAGACATACACAACTTGTGAATCAATAATGAACCTTCACATTTTAAAGTGACCATTCAACAATATTTTCCATGATCCAAATCACTCTATAATTACTTAAGTGATTTCGGGGGGGTGGGTAGCCTTTGAAGAGTTAAATATTGGAACTTTCTATAATGGATCAGACTTTCTTTTGCTCAGCTTTTCAGTTTCTCTTTTGTGTTCTCATCCCAGAAGCATGTTTGTTTGCCTAAGTAAGAAGGATGAGTTTGTTTATTCTGCAGTTATCATGATGAGTAGAAAAGGATTGGGTGCTTACTGCTAAAGAGTGAAATAAACAGCTACAGCAGGATTGTTGTTGACATCATATATGTTTGAGGTGTTAGAAAAACTACTACTGGTAGCAGCACCATCTGTGATCATGGCAACGTAAGGTAAGAGTGAAAAGTTCATTTGCGTACTGTTACATGCTGGAAAATAGACAAGAGTGATATTCCCATTTGCTCCTTCCAGGAAACACTTCAAGTGAAATCTATTTTACAAGGTATCCTAGAGAGTAGAAAACATGGAGAACACAAAACAAATAGGAAATAAATATTGCAAGCATTACAAATCATTATAAATTTATATAGCACGAATCTTAAACTAGCAACAAAGTGGATAATTTATTTCACCCTTGTAGAGATGCTTATGCATTATTCCAATCTTTGATTAGCTAATCCTTGGAATTACTTACAACAAATGATAGCCAGCATTAATCATACTGAGAGGAGACCCACTGAAATCAAAAGGCCTACTCAGAAAGTGTGGCATTAACTTATATACATTTTGTAAACTTCAGAGCACATTAATTCCATCGCTGCTTTGGGTCATCACTTTGGGCAATCACAGAGCAGACTTAGATGAGATGAGGAAAGAAATGGGAATTTATTTTATTTCATGTATCCTGCCCTTCCTCCAAGGGACACAAAATGATCTGCTTGCGGGTTTTTAATTTCATTGTCATCACATCATTGTGTTCGTCTGAGAGATGGCTTGCCCCAGGCTGCCCAGCGATTCCCATAGCCTTCCTAGGGATTTGAACCCAGGTTTTTCCAGTCCAACATATTGCGAACCTGTTATGCCAGGAAAGTGTGTCTTGATAACACAAAATGACCCAGCAACACAAAAGAATTACTGCTGTTTCTTCTGCCGTTTTGTACATGGGGATGGTTTTCACGCCCTGTCAGACCTCCCTCTTCCCAAGCTCTCTGCAATATTCATATTTCACACCCAGAACTGCAACAAGACAATGTTTGACTTTATTTGGGTACGGATAATCGTGAGGTCCACATGGGTTTATGTCTGAGATGCATGATATTATTAGATCTCCACAGACAAATCCTCACCTAACATTTCTCCAGGATGATGAAATGTGTGTGCATTATTTTTTTTTTACTCATGTAATTGCCCTTAAGTTGTGTGTGTGTGTTTTAGGGGGGGGGGCAATCTTGTGTGTGCCTTCAGTACAGTTACATCCTTTCAACCTTCACAGGTTCCCAAAGCTGTAACTTCATAGGCTATTCCTGATCTCGATCTCTCTCTTTTTTTCCTTGTGTGTAAGGGTTTGCGTGCCGTTTTTATAATGTTTTCATTGATGTCAAGACCTTGGTATAAAAACAAGACTAGCTCTGTACTAATTTACCCCATGGTCTCCCGTGCCTTTCATTGCCTCTCTCCTTGAGCAACTGGCATAGCTGCAGGACTGTTTACTCCATGGCTTATTTCCCCTTTATCTTTGATGTCCCAGGATGTCAAAGGCTGTGAATTTAATATTGATTTTATAAAGTACTTTTACTGTAACATGTCAGTTAGGATTAGCTTCAACCTCGAGGAAGCTCAGGCACTGAGCTGGATTTGCACGCAATGTGGCTCTCCGGCTCTCAGACTCTTTACCCGAGCCAATGCTTTATTTATAAGAGTGACAGTGTGCTGTGAAAGCAGGGACAGCACACAGCCCCCAGCCATCTCTGTGTCTTGTATACACAGCATCAGTGCCCTGTGTATACATTAGGCTTGAAAATGTAAGTGGATCAGAGAGACGTATCATTTGCTGGTATGTAAACAGACAGATGAGTTTATAGATCGCATTAAACCCCAGTGGCTGTAAGTAGTGGAAAGAAAGGCACGTCTGCCCGGGCTCCCAACCCCCACTCACCCTTGCTCCATCCCATTTCCCCCCTTCTTCTGGTGCCGCTATAACCGTTACCGTAACATATTCACAACAGATGGCAATTCTTTCCACATATAAACTGTGTGCACCCGGGTTTGTGTAACACGCAAGGGGATGTTAACTGATCATGCAGTCTACATGCAGATTTCCTACAAGGAAGGAAACAGTTGCTAAATAGGGAATGGACACATGTAAAGTAGCCTCTAGTCTCTCAGCTAGGTAGGCTTTTAGTGTTATACTTTCCGAGGAGGAAACATGTTGAGCCAACATTCAAAAACTTGGTTCCCATCCAGCCACTTCATTGCTTTTTATGAATGGAGTTGCTGTTGGATTAAGGAAGGGAAAAAATCCAGTGCTTAAACAGCAAAGCTTCGTGACCTAACTCATAACCTAACTGAGTATTGATCCTTTCTTTTCTCAGGATCAATGTAGGGGAAAAGGTGGCCTTTCAGGTTATCTTTTTTTAAAAAAGTTTTAGTAATGCCTTGTGGATGCTCTTAAAGATGTACCTACCTAATTGTGCCTTCCGAAACAAAACGTTATCTGAAACATAAATGTCCTTTGAAATTTGCACTTTTCTGAATTTCTCAGTGCAATTCTCCAGCCATGTAATTGCATAGATTCGGGTAAGCTGTACATATAAATGCATACATTAGTGAAAATAGCATACTAAAAAATGCATCATATTAGGGGGAAATGGGTCAAAGGGAAATTGTGTCCAAAAATGTGTATATTAGAACCCTCCTGAGACCTTCGGGTATAGGGCGGTATATAAATTCAATAAGTAGTAGTAGTAGTAGTAGTAGTAAAATGTTGGTGAAAATTCGCAAACCAATGTGGAAATGTAGGGAACTGAACTTTGATTGGAGAAATGTGAAACTGAGAAAATTGACACATTTATCAATAACTAGTAGCAGCCTTGTTAATTTATTGAGTAACACATTCAATATAGAGGGATAGATACTGGATTTATCAGAGGATATTGAATTGTCAAAAAAAACTCCATGTGACAAAGGAGAATAGCCACCTTGTCATGAGAATTGAACAATTCGTGCCAACTGATTACACAGTGTTAATGAAAGATTAACTATTTAATGCATTAGCTTTTTGTGGCCGCACATAACAGCTGTGCACTTAGCCAAGCCGTGTCTATACCCCCCCCCCCCGCACAACATGTATTGTCACAAAGCTTGCCAGTTGATTTGAGCTTCTCCCCACCCCCAACCCAACCCAAGCTGGGACTTAAAACCATTTAGATCTCTGAAGCATAGTTAAAATATTTCTTGATTTAAATCATTAATAATTCTGGAGGCTATGACTTCATAAAGCCTTGGCCACGGTGCTAAATAAATAATTATTATTATTATTCTACTTGCGTCTCTGTTTTTTTCCTCTCTAAAGAAATCTGGCAGGGTGCTGTCTAGACAGCCAAATGATAATCAGATTCTGTTTTACAACCTTTTCTAGCTCAAATGAAGTTGCTGCTGTTAATATACTTTTTTATTAAAAGTGCAGAATTTATATAGTAAAAGGGAAAGGATGCAATAGTGATATTAATTCTGAGTTTCCCATTTTTAGAGTGATATCTTAGGCATGTGCTCCTGGAAATAAGCCTCCCTAATAAGTGTGTTTAGTGTAGTGCATCTGCAGAAGCATAACTGGACACCTTCTTCTGCCCCAGCTGCAACAAAACATGTCTCTCCTGTATCAGTCTCTATAGCCACAGCAGGTGCTGTAACTTCCCAACAGTTTAACTTCACCTCCCCCCCCAAAGGCACTCTCTTCCATTGTCTCCTGAGATAGATGTATGCTAACACAACAATAAGTTGTGTTCCGCCAGCTGGACTACAACTCCCGTCTATCTTGATCATTGACCATGTTTTTGGAGGCTGATGGGAGTTGGAGTCCAACAGCATCAGGAGGGCCACAGGTTCCCTATATCAGGTGTAGCAGTGAGTTGTGTGCAGTTTCCCCATTCACTTCAGCATAAACACAGAAGGTGAACAGAGGCTTAGACAAACCAGAATTTCTCAAGTTCGGCATCCCATCTGCAATGTGAGAATCAGAAAATGAACCAGCCTTATGGGGATCTTGTAGCAGCTGTTATATTGTGTGTAAAGTGACTGAAATACTGTGGCTACATGCATTTTACCTATAGAGGCCTACTGAAGTTAGAGATGTCCAGGATAGAGTTGCATCAGCATCAGCATCAGCATCATCATCATATTTTATTTATATCCCACCCTCCCCACAAAGTGCTATATGACTGGTATGTATGTATGCATGGATGTATGCATTTATATGCCACTTAACTACAATCATTTCTTAAGCAGATATTCAGCCCCCTGGCCTGAGGTTTACTATCCCTGCTTTAAGAAAGCAAATGGAAAAACCTGCCCCGCAGTTTCACTAATATTCCACTTAATTAAGGTAAAAAACCAAGGCAAAGTCGTGTCTGGCAAAGCTGCTTGACAGAGTGAGCAACAGCAACAGAAACCTCTGATTCTTGTACATATCAGCAACTTGTTCGCTCGCTGGATATTTCTCAATGTCACGAATAACTGCTGGAGAATACAACATGGAGACTCTCTCCTCTAAATTTGAGTGTGCCACACCAGCTTTTGGGGCAGCACTGTTTTCTGTGTGCTGTGTCACTGGATACATTTTATACACAAGAAGACTGCCCTCTCCCTTTCTTTTCCCTTTTTTATAAAGTTCATGACATTATTTTCAACTCATTCACTTTGTTCAGTCTGGATGAATTCCCCTTCGGAAAATATTTCCCCATTAGTGCAGCTTCGCAGGTTCAACCTGCAGTTACTCATAAGTTAAAAGATTTTTTTCCTGCCACCTCATGCCTTTAAACGCTTACTGGGCTTGAGTTTTAATGACATACAAAAGTGTATTGACTTGTAGCAAACAAAGCCCACACCAGCAGCATTGACAGTAAAAAAGGGGAGGGCACAGATATAATATCAACCAATTCCAATCTGATGAGTGAATAAAACAGGCATTAGAAAAATATAAGTCTGACTGATAAAGCTTAAGACATGAATGAGCAGGGTATTGGGGGCACTGTTGATATTCTGACTCAGCATGTTAAATCCTGCAAATGTAAACTAAACACCACCAAGCTGAACCCCATATGCCTTGTGAATTACAGAGGTAACACTTCCAGCAATTTGCTTAAATGCTGTACTAGTAGAGAGTGAAATTCTTAGGGTGCTGCAGCCATATGGGTGTTTCTTTGTGGGATGGGTGATCTTCAGGAGTACACATTTTTAACTCTGTCTATGTGGTGTTGTTGATATAAAAATGGTCTATTTTGGTCCTCCGTAATGAATTGGATGAGGGTGGCTTCCCTCAAAGCCTCCTGAGAACTTTAGTTTGCCCTGCATCAAGTTCCCATTGCCCTTAAACCACAGTTCCCATTATTCTTTGGGGATAGCCATGTGTTTTAAATGTATTGTGAGGATGTGTTGCCAGACTCTCGTATTTTCAACACTTTTGTAGTACAGGAAATTTCAGAAGGCACAACTTTTTACGCCCTGCATGACAAGCTGTGCTAACTCTCATTCTAGCTGCAGTTGTTGGTCCTTCACAGGAATGCCCTGGATTCATGTCTGATGCCTGTCTAGTGTTGTAGATATAATCATCCAATGTAACTGTGATTCACTCGCAGAAGGTCTATTTTGTACCAGCAGAGAGAAACAAAACCATCTTCAATGATGGAGAAAAACATGACTCCTCTTTTCTTATCAGTTCTATTGATCTGCGACAGAGTCGTGAACTTATTGAAGCCAGAAACAAAACTCTTGGGGATTTCGGTGAGAGTCTGCTGCTGGGAAAGGCATTGTGAGCATCATTGGGTGCTGAGTAAACAGCAGAAAATATGGCGTACAAGAATTTAAATTAAAATAATGAGCAATTAAAATGAGCTACTTACATTTCCAGAGGGGCAGGTTTTTCCATTTGCAAGTATAGTCTGTTATTTCATCAGTGGGGAAACTGAGTCATTCCCCTGCCCCACACAAAAAAATACAGTGGAACCTCGGGTTAAGAACTTAATTCGTTCTGGAGGTCCGTTCTTAACCTGAAACTGTTCTTAACCTGAGGTACCACTTTAGCTAATGGGGCCTCCTGCTGCTGCCATGCCGCCGCCACACAATTTCTGTTCTCATCCTGAAGCAAGGTTCTTAACCTGAGGTACTATTTCTGGGTTAGCGGAGTCTGTTACCCGAGGTACCACTATAAAATTACGTGGTATCACTTAGTAAGAAAAGAATGTGTTGGAATCAGAGAAATGCCAGAAGAAGGGCTGGGGCCCCAGAAGCACTCCCCCAAGACCCAAAACTCCTACCCATGGGTGTGGGGACCCTGCTAAATGGAGTGTGATGTGCTATAGGGGGCTGAAGTAGAAGAATTAGGTTGGAGGCACCTTTTCGCGTGAGAGCTACATTCATATATTGGTCTTCTGCCTCTGTTCCAACACCTGTCCCTTCCCCACCACCGATCTACTGAAGAGGATCTCCCAACCCTTAGGCTGGCTATCAGTATATGAGGCTATCATTTGGAGAGGGAACATCACCTCCTTCCTACCCCACCATTGGATACAATTTGCCAGAAGGAGAACATGGTGTGAACCAAATGACAAAGAATCGGGTAAATGCTCATTCAATGTGGGCCTGCCCCGATCATAGACAAAGCAGGACACAAGGTGCTGGATGCTGTTTAAAGCACAAGAGAGGGTAGGTCATGTGTGATGAATGTCCTCACTGCAGCTTTCTTCCCTGAAGCTGCTGCTCCTCAGGCACTTTTCCCCAGCTGACTTGACTTCTGGTATCACAGGCCAAAATGCCTTCCAGGATGGCATGCAAAGGGTGAAGTGGTGAGAAGGTTCAGAAACTCCACCCTGCTTTTCACATGACAAACCCACACAGCTCCCCCATTAAAAGCAAGGACTTGTAATCTGGCCCTCTGTTTGGGGAAGTATGAGAGGCTGGACAGAACTCCCAACATTAATATTTCTCTGAGTTTTTTTCTTAACAGGCATTCTTTCTGGTGCTCATTAAATGGGATTCTAAACTTCAGCCAGTGATGTGTTTTAAAACCATTTTAATGAAAAAATTCTAATTCCATCTAATCACACTATAAGTGCTCTCTTTCTCTTCAAAGGGAAAACAGTGTAAAATGTTAATGCATGCCTCTGCTCGGCTGCATTAGAGGTGTTTGGCCAGACCGAAATCCGATTAGTGTAACTGTTACAGATTACAGAGAAATCACTTCTGATCGCAGATAGTCACAGCGGCTCAAAGGAGTCATATTTACAATCCACACTCTGATGGCATAGTTGAGATATTTAAACAGACAGGCATAGGAATGTGCTGTAGTCAAGAGGCTTAATCGTTCTGTTAGAAAGGAGAAAGGAGAAAACACATATCTCATTCAGATAACACATTTAAAAAATACCTTACCAACTTGTCTTGTAATATCCTGATTAGTTAAACAATATACAGACATACCTCGGGTTACAGCCACTTCAGGTTGCATTTTTTCGGGTTGCGTACCACCGAAACCTGGAAGTACTGGAATGGGTTACTTCTGGGTTTCAGCAGTCGCACATGCACAGAAGCACCAAATGGCAATCCGCGCATGCGCAGACACAGGTTGCGAACGCTGCAGTTTGTGAATGTGCATCCCTCACGGATCACATTCGCAACAGAAGCGTCCACTGTACACCTTTCTGACTACCCCACCTAGTCCAATCAGATGCCTTTGGGAAACACACAAGTCAGATATGAGAGCAATAGCACTGCCCCATTTTTGTTCCCCAGCAATTGGTATTCAAAGACACTTAGCCATCATGAGCAGTAGCCACTGATAGCCTTAGCCTTCATAAACATGTCTACTCTTCTATAAAGTTATCCAAGATTTAGGTAACTGAAACTGTGTTGCATGGCAGCCATAGGTGGGTTGGGTTCCTGTGTGTGAAATTTCTAGGCCAAAAAGGTAACGTGTGGGATTCCCAGATTCCTCTGTAATCTGTAACAGTGCTTTTTGTGGGCAGGGAGGGTGGGTGGGTGAAGCTGGAAGGCTGAGCCATATATTGGAAAATCCCTGCTCTGTAACCACAGGCTTTGTTTACAGATCAGTGGCTGCTCATTATAATTCCAAAGAAGGTCTTTCTTTTGGGACAAACCTTTTTCCACCAACACATGCTGCTGCTTTGTCTCATCTGAAGAGCTGCAATTTTGGAAATGTAACCAACCCATTGAAGATGTGTTTGTTGCGACATTGCTCCTGAAACCTCAGCATACCAGCACCTTGATCATTGCTGGATGCCCAATGTAAACCTCCTAAGACAGTTTTTGCCTTAGTGACATGGGAAAACTCTACTGACACTTCAGATGAGCCCATGTCTATAAATTCTCTGGAGACTTTCTGGATCTTCAGAGGGAGTCATTATAGTTTATAAGGGTCCCCACAAACTGTCCCACTAGACTCTCAAAAATCAGGAAAGGGCCACTGAGATTGAAATTCAATAGCATCATTCTTGAGCAACGATGGATGCTTGCAAGACAAATAATGATCATCTCTACTCGTTGTTTCGATATCGCAATTTATATTTATGGTTGTATTGCAGAAAGCTTCAGTAAATAACCATTTGGGTATTTTGGATGACCTCCCCACCCCCTTCCAGAAATGCTGTTCGAGAGTATGTTCCTAGAAATATACATGTAAAAAAAAAAGAAGACTTCAAAGCGGTGATACGTTCAATATTTTTTTCCCAAAACACCGTGCAAGTTGGAAGGAAGGAGAACACCCACAATTATAGGGCTTTCTCTTTTAACTATTATTTTGGTTTGGTTATGGCTGCCGTGTTCCAAATGGCGTGGTCCTTTGGTAAACTGTGAGACAGTCACAGCAATATCAGCAGGCTGTTTATACAGACCTCTCAACACTGCTCCACCATTGCTGCATACCCTGGTATAAACGCTTTGTTTTGGACGCCTGTAGGATCAAGCTTACTGTCAGCAGGGAAAAAGCAGACTTTTTGAAAACCCTCATTCATGGACGTTGTGTGGGATTAAAGCAAATCTTTCATATAATGATAAGTACTATAATCGGAAGGATTTGTACTAATTCCATGCATGTTGCGAGTATTTGAATCTTTTTTTTTTCTTCCTGCGGGTTTCCTCCCCTCCCTATTCGCTTTACAAAAACTTGGATTCATACCAAAGTCTAATGACTCTACTTTTTATTAATCTTCTCTAAGGAGCTAAACTTGAAAACTGAAAGGAGGGTTAAAAAAAAAAAAATCCTGCTAATTTATTTTAGAGAAAAGGTGTCATAATTTGAGTGAAAAACAGCAAGCAGAAGGAGGAGAAGTTAAGAAAAGGCTCCAGCAATCAGTAATAAGCTCGTACCTAGAGGCTGTGAGAGAAGCTTCAATATGTTTTAACATTCTCACAATTGTCTATTTTCACTTTGATAATAGGTGCCAGTGTAACTGATGTGAAAATCTGAACATTCAGCCCATATTTCATATTTTAATAAGCTGTACCATATGTTAGGATTGTTTGTGAAGCTCAAAAAGAATAAATGTTTCCATACTTCTAAGCAGGAATCAAACTTTGTTGCAAAGAGTAGTAAACTCTGCAGAATCTCCATCATCTAAGTGAATGTTAAATCTACGTTAATGTTAACTGACAAGCAGAGTGAAGGCCCAGAGTAAACAGCTGAAGCTGGCAAACAGTACAGGAAAATATATGCACAATTTTCATATTTAAAGAGAAATCAGGAATGGCTACAATGGTTTTCCTGCAATTCCTGAGAAACTGCAAAAGGACAGAATGACGGCACAAGGAAAACCTGTGTGAGAAAATCACCTGGAAAGCACCACAAGCTATCAGGTGTAGATCATCTTTTGATGGAGGTGAGATGCTGAGAGCGTAAAACAACTTTGAGTTCAACAGCCATGCCCTCCTTTTTCTGAATTAAAATTTGAAGACCTGAACTGTCTGCACTCTAAGGAGATTTATTTATTTATTTATTTATTTATTTGCCTTTATAGACCACCTTTATCTTCCAAGGATCTCGAAGAGGTGTACATGGACTACCCTGAGAGGTAAAGGTAAAGGGACCCCTGACCATTAGGTCCAGTCGCGAACGACTCTGGGATTGTGGCGCTCATCTCATGTTATTGGCCAAGGGAGCCGGCATACAGCTTCCAGGTCATGTAGCCAGCATGGTCTGAACCCTGCTCTCCCATGTCCCAGTCCAACATTCTAACCATTATGCCATACTGGCTCTCCCTGTTACCTGCTACAGGGGAGGCCCTTCAATGGCCTAACATCTGTTGTCTATGCTCTGGTAACCCCTATGTTAGATTACTGCAATGCGTTATACGTGAGGTTGCCTCTGAAGGCGGTTCAGAAACTTCAGCAGAATTCAGCGGCCAGGTTGCTCACCGGGGCAAGATGGTTTGAGCCTATTACACCAATCCTGGCCCAACTGCACTGGCTGCCAGTTAGTTTCCAGGCCCATTTCAAAGTGCTGGTTTTGACCTATAAAGCCTTAAACAACTTAGGTTCACAATTCTGCAAGGACTGCCTCTCCCTATATGAACCACCCCAGATCCTGCATTCATAATTTGAGGTCCTTCTTCATGTGCCTCCTCCATGAGAGGTCCAGATACTTGGCAACATGAGAATGGGCTTTTTCTGCGGTGGCTCCGCATTTGTGGAATGCTCTCCCCAGTGAGGCTTGTTTGGTGTTGTTATGTACTAAGCTTGGATCCTAGAACAATAGGCAAGAAGGATCCTAGAATGCAACAACTGATTGGCTTGCAGGAGAAGACCAATCAGGCTCCAGGAGGAAGTTAATAAGCCTATTAGGCTGGTAGGATGGTAGAATACAACAAATGATTGGCCTGCAGGAAAAGACCAATCAGGCTCCAGGAGGGAAGCAGAATCAACCAATCAGACGGGACTCATTGTGCAAATAAAGTATATAAAAGCCTGAGGTTTGGGGGGGCGGTAAAAAAAAAATCACTGTTTTACAAGCTGCAATAAAGAGCATGAAATCACTACAGGATTCCGAGTATATTTCAGGTGTCTGCCTTACATATCTTTAGATACAAGGCAGAAACATTTCTTTATAAGCAGGCCTTTAACTGACTAACATTCCATATCTTTTTAAATGTGTTTGTGGGAACGGGGGCTATTGGTTTGTTTTTGTTTTATTATGTATTTTGTATGCTGATTCGGCCCTAATGTTGCATGCCTCTGCTGGTCCACACCCCTGTTGAAAGACCTTTTCTTAGTTCCTTCCCTTCGGAGTATCAGAATTCGCTTCAAAAAGTCAATTTGACAGCAGTAAAATATTTTTTATTTTATCATGACAAAATAATGGTACAGACAAGGTAAAATTCATTGCCTGCCCGTCCCTCTCTGGGCTTGCCAGCCCTTTTTATATCCCCTGTGACGGTCTATCATTACAAGAAATCATGTGATTTACGGGAAATGGTATAGAATTTAGCTTTCGTTTCTCCATATTTGGACTTCCTTGTTTTACGTATGTCCAGTCCCTCCCTCTGGGGTTACAATAACATCCATTCAACCTATTCAACCTTGCTCTTTATCTTTTACTTGCCCAAGCCAGACATTCCTGAGATAGGCCTATTTTCACTGTCAAGAAAAAGCCTTGTTCTTCTGGCTGGTGAAAAACCTTCAAAACCTCCCCCCGTTTGGGATAACACATGAGAGAGGAGAAAATGCCTTAAACAGTTTTTTTTGGGGGGGGGGATCATATAGAGAACAATATTCTAATGGCCCCTTCACTGTCACCCCACACGTTGAGCACGGACGTCTGCATAGGTAAAGCCTGCATATATTGACCTCTACGCTTATAGGCTTCCATACAATCTATAATCCTGATTGTGCAGGATAAATTTCACCTATACAGACTCCACCTACGTCTCTGCTTCTCTCTGATTCATTTCCATCAGTAAGTGAAGATCTTTTCATTGCATTTACCCATTTCCCAGTACCAGATTCATCTGATTGCTGAAATGTGTTTTGCTAGTCTTCAGGTTATGGGTGAATTTTAATTGCATGGTGCTTACATTTTAGCTGAAGAAATGTCTAGCGTGGCCCTTCTATTTTAGCTGAACTTATTAGTCTTTCTTTGGTTTTGTATGATTTTATTGTGTTGTTAAATGTGTGGTAAGACACCTTAAATATCTTCAAGTGGAGAAAGCAGTTGATGAAGAATCATAGAATCATAGAGTTGGAATAGACCACAAGGGCCATCGAGTCCAACCCCCTGCCAAGGAGAATAGCTTGGATTTCTTTTATAAAAGAAGAGCCATGAGCAGAAGCTTGCCCATGTTCATCATACACAAGCATTAGTAGATGATTCTTCACAGTATATCAGGGGCTTTGCATTAAAGTATGAAAAAGGTGGTGAATACAGAATGTGGCATTAAATTTTCTAGTGGGCATAAAAGGTCTTGCACAATAGCATGTACAAGTGAAAGACCGTCTCTAGAGTAGTGTGGATCTCTGCGGACTCCTCACACAACCTTCTAAATAGGAAAAGCTCTTCTCTGATATGCTTTCCTCCAGCCCAGGGGTGCGGGGGGGAGCCTTTCCTACAGAGAAATCTTCCAGGCCATTCACGTCAGAGGTGGGTGGAGCCAGAGGTAAAGGAAAAAAGTGGGTGGGGCAATGGATATGCCCCTCTTAAAGGTAAAGGTAAAGGTACCCACTGACCAGTCGCAGATGACTGGGGTTACGGTGCTTATCTCGCTCTAGAGGCTGAGGGAGCCTGCGTTTGTCTGCAGACAGCTTCCGGGTCATGTGGCCAGCATGACTGAGCCGCTTCTGGCGAACCAGAGCAGTGCACGGAAAAGCCGCTTACATTCCCTCCGGAGCGGTACCTATTTATCTACTTGCACTTTTGATGTGTTTTCGAACTGCTAGGTGGGCAGGAGCTGGGACCGAACAACAGGAGCTCACCCCATCGCGGGGATTTGAACCACTGACCTTCTGATCGGCAAGCCCTAGGCTCTGTGGTTTAGACCACAGCACCACCCGCGTCCCAATGCTTCTCTTACCTTTGTGCAATAGGCTGCATTCTAGCCATGCAAAAGTTTCTATGCATGCTCCATCCTCCATGCAGGCGAGCACAAATGCTTTGGGGAACATGTCATAGCTAAGTGACAGAACATCTGTTTTGCATGCAGAAGATCCCAGTTTCCATCCCCAGCATCTCCAAGTGGGGCTGGGAAAGATTCCCTGTCTGAGACCCTGGAGAGCCACTACCAGTCAGTGCAAAACAATACTGAGTAAGATAGACTGCTAATCTGATTCCATCTAAGGCAGTTGTCTACAACACATTCTGACCAGGCAATAGCACTTAAAGATAGCGTGAAGAAGGACCAGTGGTGGGTGTGGCCTGAAGAGTGTCCTGAGGGCTTGATAAAGAGGCCTGGGGGGCTGTGCTCAACCCCCAGGCCAGAAATCCCCCACTCCTGCCCTAGTGAAAGGGTACTTCAGGGTCTAACCCATTGTCCCCTCCACTCTTTTCTTTGCTTTTTATCTGCACTAGCATACCCTCCAACATTTCTCCAGTGAAAATAGGGGTGTCCCATTCCATAATGATAATTTTACTATTTATACCCCACTAATCTTATCGGGTTGCCCTAGCATTCTGGGCAGCTTCCAACATATAAAAACATAATAAAACATTAAACATTTTTTTTAAAAAACTTCCCTATACAGGATTGCCTTCAAATGGCTTGGGGGTTGGATACCTCCATACCTTCCAACATTTCTCCAATAAAAATAGGGACAACCTAAGGAAAAGCGGGACATTCTAGGATCAAATCAGAAACTGGAACGGCTTCTTTAAATCAGGGACATCCCTGGAAAATAGAGACACTTGGAGGGTCTGCACTAGTAGCCCAATAGATAAGAAATGTTGCTCTTTTTAGGAATTGGGGGCGGGCTTCCATAATGATCAACAGACCCCTGTTTATCCTTTCCCCACACTAGAGCTCATGCACCAAGGGAAAGGGCTGCAGCTCAGTGATACAGCATCTGCCTTGCATACAGACGCTCCCAGGTTCAATCTCTGGCATCGCCAGGTAGAGGCTCCCTCTCTGAAACCCTGGAGAGCTGCTTCCAGTCAGTGTGGACAAAACTGAGCTGGATGGACCAGTGGGTCTGATTCAGTACGAGGCAACTTCCAGTGTTCCTATGCAGACAGGAGACCCTCTAAGTGTCCCAATTTTCCAGGGATAGTCCTGGATTTACAGAAGCTGTCTCGGTTTCTCATTTGATCCTGGAATGTCCTGCTTTTCCTTTGAACATCCCTAGCTTCATTGGTGAAATGTTGGAGGGTATGGAGTTTTCAGCCCCTGAGCCAAGGAGATACAGTAAGTAACTATACAACCTTCGGAAGACATCTAAAGGCAGCCCTGTATAGGGAAGTTTTTTAATGTTTAATGAAGCTGAGGCTCCAATACTTTGGCCACGTCATGAGAAGAGAAGACTCCCTGGAAAAGACCCTGATGTTGGGAAAGATGGAGGGCACAAGGAGAAGGGGACGACAAAGGACGAGATGGTTGGACAGTGTTCTCGAAGCTACCAGCATGAGTTTAACCAAACTGCGGGAGGCAGTGGAAGACAGGAGTGCCTGCCGTGCTCTGGTCCATGGGGTCACGAAGAGTCGGACACGACTAAATGACTAAACAACAACAGCAATGTTTAATTATGTTTATTGTGGGCAGGGTACAGTGGAACCTCTGTTTTCGAATGTAATCCATTCCAGAAGTCCGTTCGACTTCAGAAACGTTAAAAAACTGAGGATCAAAGGGCTGTCAGCAAGCTCAATGGAAAAAAATGAAAAACACACCTCGGAATCCGTTTGACCTCCGAGGCATGTTCGAAAACAGAAGCATTCACTTCTGTGTTTTCGGCATTTGGCTTCCGAAATGCTGGGCAGCCAAGACGTTCAAAAACCAAGGTTTGACTGTATTATTATTATTATTAATTGAATTGGACATTCCTATTTTCATCTGAGAAATGTTGCAGGGTTTGAGACAGTACTCTGGGGGCTGCACGTCTCTCTCTCACAAACCCTCTACTTGGCCAAAATCACTCAGTTCTTATCACCAGCTAGTCTTCCAGAAGTGCCCTCTCCTTTTTGTTTAACGAATCTGAAAGCATCTGCCAAGAGCGGGAGCTTTGTGCCTATAAACATACTACCCACTGCAACTGGTGAGGAGAGGGTTAAAAAAAAATCTTGACTTGAGCAAATGCCACAGCTGTTGCCTGCCCTCAGAGTAAGGATCACTTGCCTGGGAGGCCAGTCATGCAAAGAAAAAGGGGAGGGAGAAATATGGCTTTTGCCTCAGAGGGAAGGGAATGGTTAACCTGAAAAAAATGAATATCAAAAGGAGAGGGTGCTGGGATTCTAGCCTCACCGTGAAGAGGAGATGGATTGGAAGGCAGCCTTCTGTCCCATGCTGCATTGGCATATAAAGGAGTTTTATGAGGAAACCTGCCTGCTGTGGAATCTTACTGTCATGCTAATACCTCATGTCTGCTGCTTGCATATGTTCATGCTCTTTCATCCATATGACTGCTTTCTATACTACGGCATGCCAAGGTCTGTGTGTCATCATCATTGTCGTCATCATCATCATTTTATTATTTATACCCCACCCATCTGGCTGGGTTTTCCCAGCCATTCTGAGCAGCTTTCAGCACATATAGAAACATAATAAAACACCAAACATTAAAAACTTCCCCATACAGGGCTGCCTTCAGATGTCTTCTAAAACTTGTGCAGTTCTTTATCTCCTAGACATCTGATGGGAGGGCGTTCTACTGGGTGGGTGCCACTACCAAGAAGGCCCTCCACCTGGTTCCCTGTAACCTTGCAGGGAGGGAACTGCCAGAAGGCCCTCGGAACTGGAACTCAGTGTCCGGGCAGAACAATGGAGGTGGAGACACTCCTTCGGGTATGCTGGGCTGAGACTGGGCAATCCTCCTAAACTGTCAGTTGATTGTAGATGACTTGTTTGCGCTGGTATTTTTGTAAGTCATAGATATCCGTGTGAACAGTACAACATACAATTTCTCGGCACCTCTGCTCTCATCAAGCATGAGGGGACTGCTCAGGTTTTTATACTCCTCCTTCTTCCGATGCAATTTTCCCTTCTCCATTGGAAATCAATGGCCGTGTAACCAGTAGCTGTTTCCCATTTCATTATTTTTTTGTACTTCTGCAATTTTTAATGTTTAACACTCGGTCCAATAAATGGATCTAGAACTTGAAGACTCTCTCTCTCTCTTTTTCATCTTGGAGAATGAGGCTGTTTTTGCCATTTTTAAACCCGGCTGCCATTTAATTAGTTCTTCTCTTGTTTAGGATTAGGTTGTGTTTTCAGACAAATGCACACAATTTCCTTTGACTCTGCTGTGCATATCTAAAGACAGAATGTGGCCTTTAACATTTTAATGGATGGAGTTTTAAAAGTTCATTCAGCAGAAATGGAAGAGATTAGCCTCTGACCTAATCACTAGACCTTTGGCAAAACAGATTATCACCCAA
This sequence comes from Podarcis tiliguerta, assembly GCF_965153285.1. NCBI lineage: Eukaryota > Metazoa > Chordata > Lepidosauria > Squamata > Lacertidae > Podarcis > Podarcis tiliguerta. The sequence continues at coordinate 99,733,069 of NC_139534.1, forward strand.
ATGAAATGCGGGGGTGGGGATTAAGAGGGGTCTTCACAAATGCCTTGCTTAAATGAGAAAAATGCAAAACATGGAGTCTATATGGAGACCCACTTTATCACATGTTATGCTACACATTTTGGCACATATTGGTAGCTGGTGTGCAGTAAAACTTGCAGAGGGAATTCCCTAAGCACGCACCCTAGAGGGATGTACGTCAGCCCCTAGATTCTCTGAAGACTCCCCACATACACACACACACACACACACACACACACACACACACACACAATCCACCAGAGATCAAGTTGTCAGCGGCTATTTTGACATATTCTTGTTGGGAAAGCTGCATGTCAACCCAGTCTAGATGCTATGTTTCCTGGAATGAATAAAGTAAAATCGTCGCTGGCAACTTTCATAGCACAACAACAGTTTGGTATTCTTCTCCATCCCTGAATAGAATTTCACATTCTGAAAAATCACCTTCTGTCTCAACATGTAAATGAACTAATAAGTCTATCAACTGAAGGGCTGAAACAATTGGATGCATGAGAAGTGGCTGAAATCCATTACATTCAGAATGTTCGTGAACAAGAAGGATATGAATGCAGGCAATTTTAGTTAAGTCTAATGAAGTGGTCATGATTGTGAGGCATTGTTCTTTTGTGTTCTTTTTTATTACCATGCCATACACACTGTGTCCAAGGGCGAAGACTCTCACCCCTTGGTTCTCACCCCACACCCACATCCCAGGAACTCAGTGATAGAGCACAAGCTTTGTCTCTAAAATATCTCAGGTTCAGTGCCTGACAGCGTCTGAAACCCTAGAGCAGCTTTGCCAATCTACAGTCCCCCAGATGTATTGGACTTCATCTTTAATCAGCCCCAGTCAACACTAGTCCCAAAACATCTAGTGGTGTTGGGGGATGAGTGTTCAGACCCCTGGGCTCTCACTTGTGGGGTGCCTCAGGGTTCCGTCCTCTTCCCCATGCTTTTTAACATCTACATGAAGCCGCTGGGAGAGATCATTAGGAGGTTTGGGCTGGGTGTTCATCAGTATGCAGATGATACCCAACTCTGCCTCTCTTAATTCAGAACCATTGAAGGCGGTGAAGGTCCTGTGTGAGTGTCTAGAGGCGGTTGGAGGATGGATAGCGGCTAACAGATTGAGGTTGAATCCTGGCAAGACCAAAGTACTGTTTCTGGAGAACAGGGGGTGGGTGTGGAGGACTCCCTGGACCTGAATGGGCAACTGTGCCTCTGAAGGACCAGGTGTGCAGCCTGGAAGTCATTTTGGACTCACAGCTGTCCATAGAGGCGCAGGTCAATTCTGTGTCCAAGGCAGCTGTCTACCAGCTCCATCTGGTACACAGGCTGAGACCCTACCTGCTTGCGGACTGTCTCGCAAGAGTGGTGCATGCTCTGGTTATCTCCTGCTTGGACTACTGCAATGCACTCTATGTGGGGCTACCTTTGAAGGTGACCTGGAAAGTACAACTAATCCAGAATGCAGCAGCTAGACTGGTGACTGGGAGTGGCCACCAAGACCACATAACACCGGTCCTGAAAGACCTACATTGGCTCCCAGTATGTTTCTGGGCACAATTCAAAGTGTTGGTGCTGACCTTTAAAGCCCTAAACGGCCTCGGCCCAGTATACCTGAAGAAGCGTCTCCATCCCCATCGTTCTGCCTGGACACTGAGGTCCAGCACCGAGGGCCTTCTAGTGGTTCCCTTGCTGTGAGAAGTGAGGTTACAGGGAACCAGGCAGAGGGCCTTCTCGGTAGTGGCGCCCGCCCTGTGGAACGCCCTCCCATCAGATGTCAAAGAAATAAACAACTATCAGACTTTTAGAAGACATCTGAAGGCAGCCTTGTTTAGGGAAGCTTTTAATATTTGATGAATCATTGTATTTAATATTCTGCTGGAAGCTACCCAGAGTGGCTGAGGAAACCCAGCCAGATGGGTGGGGTATAAATGATAAATTATTATTATCTATTAGGCACCAGGTTGTTGAAGGCTGCTTTAGATAGCCTAAATCAATCAGGGGAGACCGTGGGTCCTACAACTTCCTAGATCTTAGTAGACTACCACTGCCTGAAGCGGTTTTAGGGTAGTGTGACCAGTGTGGTGTCACTGGGCACCATGCAGCAGGGGAACCGAAACAATGCTGTAGAATACAGCGCAAGATGCCAAGGGGGCAGATTTTTAGTGCCGCACAGGGTGCTGCTGGAATTTGAGAGCCCAAAGTCTGCCACTGCCATTCTCATTCGTGATCACTGGCAATGTTTTTCTTCTTTTAAGTGTGCACTTTTCCTCTCCTTTTTCTTTCTTTATTTAAAAATCCCAGTAAAACATCAATAAAGAAAGGAATGCCACACACTGTTCAGTTGTTCATATTAATTTTGGTATTTTCCGCCACCGACGTGCAGCCATGCTACTTATACTATAAAGGTCTGGTCTCCTAATAAGCCTATATTTTGTTCTGTTTATTAGGTTTGTATCTTCTTCGCAGCTATTCAAGGTTGCTCGTATGCCAGACACCCCCTGTAGCTAATTCCTGGTATGTGCTAATCAATTAATCTTCTTCCTTCTGCACATTGTCTCTTCTCTTCCCTACTCTTTTGTATAATTTCCAATGAAACAAAAATGGTCCCGAATGGCTCTAAACAATAGAACTTCAAGTTTAAAAATCTGATTCTGGCTGGTTTTAGGCTGCAACCCTAAACAGCCTGCTTTTCTAGAGGTGCAGAGCATTTGTCTGCATATCTAAATAGCACTGGAATTCTCTTGAGGAGAGGGAAGACTTCTGGGTCCAAACTATACATTGGCCATGTCTTAATTTCTTGTAATTCTGATTTTAAGACAGAATTTTAGCAACACATTTGGAGTAGTAGTAGCTGGTGTGCCAGATTTATATTCCCATATTGTTTCCTTTAAACATTGTAATAAGGAGGTCTTTGAAACGAAATCCTCTCTTTGCTGTTTTTGCTTCAACAGACTTAATCCAGCTTCCTCTCCCCAAATCCTGAAGTTTCCTAAACCCTCAGTATCTTAACATTCTTATTCTTGTTTCAATTATTTAGATATTAGTCCTGAGTAGGATAGATGGTCACATTGGAAATCTGCCAATAAAGAGAAGGGAGGTGCTTGGATTTCACATCAATTAAGTACTAATTTGTGTTAATTAGGTGTCTTTACCTGCCAGGAGATAAATATGTGCTACAATGACGGTAGCAACCCTGACTGAAGGCCAGTGTAAAATGTGCCTCTTATGCAGCTTGTGTGGATTTTGGAGAATATCATGCTAACCAGACGTACAGAAATGGCGGATAAAAGGGAGTTACATGCTGCTCTCCAAATAAATATGTATGTTCATGCAAAAGAACCAATGCTGAGGTTGCCATCCAGTGCCGGATTTACGTATAAGCTAAACAAGTCATAGCTTAGGGCCCCACTCTCTTAGGGGCTACCAAAAAATTTCACTATTAATATCCTTCTTAATTGTATTTCAGTTCAACAATTACTTAGATAAAATACATATTTTGTTGTGTGCAAATGGCTTTAGATACCTGTTAGGTCCATAAATTACCATATAGCATATATTCAACACACAAAAAACAGTGACAATTTGTTGTTGACCAAGGACAGCTGGACATATAAAGGGCCCCATTACCTTGAGTAGCTTAGGGCCTCATCAAACCTAAATCCGGCCCTGTTGCCATCCTATGCACATTTAATGTATAATGAATCCCACTGAACTCAATTGGACTTGCTCCGCAAAGTAAACCTGTGAAGGATCAGGATCAGGCTACATGTGTGCCACGCCGGTGTCAAGGAGCAACTTGTCTGCTTTTTGTGATTCAAGCTCTAATAAAGTTCAGTCAGAATCCTTCTCATGGCCAGATACACATGAATAAGAAAATTCTGAACATACACAGAAATCAGATGTCTAAAATGGCATCTGGGGGGATTTTGTTTGCTGATTCAGCAAAAGGTCTGGGGGAAAGCCCATACATACAGCAACTAGGGTTTTTTTTTTTCCAAAGCATGCTTTAAAAGCCTAAAAAACATATGTCTATACGTGCTGTCACTTCCTTTCCTGCCGGAGAGCGTGCTCAGGGTGGAAGATCAGGTCAGGATGGGGAGTGGGATGGCAGCACATGTGGGGTGGGGGGCGGCAGTGTTAGAATTCCTGCTCCATGATTGCAGTCATGGGATTGTTGTCTGTCGCATGACGGTATATGTTTTGACACCACAGAGTGGGAAGTGACGGAGACAGGATGTTTGTGTTACTGTGTTCGGTGAGGTGGAACTATTGTCCTTTGTTCTTTCTCTTTGCTGTCTGATGCTAGAGAGGGAGGGAGCTCCATGTGTGTTTATATGTTAATAAAGTAGATTAGCCTAAATGCTGAGTTGCTGAGGTCTGTTACGCAAGCTGCAAAGACTCTGCGGATCCCCAAGTGTGGCATCGGTCGCTGTGATGTTCGGGCTGAAGAAAGCATTTGAGGCTCCTGAACGAGTGTAGGACGAGCTCCTGACAATCAGTGTGTGTGTGGTTCCCCCCCCCTTCCCTCCTTCCTCTCTTTCTTCCTTTTTATTTTCTTTTTAAACTATGGTCATGGCAGCCTCTGCAAAATAGACAGCCAGTTTCTCTAGCTCCTTGGCATGGGACGCAAAGCAGAGTTGTACCTTCTTCCCTACAACATGAGCCGAGCCAGCGCCACCACACACCCTGCCGCTGCCTCCGCCTCCCCCTGCCACCACGGGGCTCTCAGCAGCAGGAGAGAGGGAAGGAGGGGACAGGGCCGTACCATGCACAGGTCCTGCTGAGAGGAGAGGAGGAGGAGGAGGCACCACTAAGAAGCTAGCAGGGAGGGGAAGGCAACTGACATGTTGTTGCCATGAGTGAGCCTGGCTTCGGCTGTCACCGCCTGGCAGCCATCCTTCCCTCGCCCGGAAAGCAACGCAGTGGCATCCCCAGCAGTCCTGGCCATAAAGCGTGCCTGGTGCTTCAGCAGCCCCAGTTAGCCCCCTACCCTCCGGTCTGGGTTGCCTCACACATGCAGGATGGGAGTGTGTGTGAAATATACTTGGAGTTGAGTGTGAATTTCGTGCTCTTTATTCAGTTCATAGTAGCAATGAATGAAACTTTCCCCAAAACGTCTAGCTATATATACATTATTTACACAATGGGCCCCTGCGTGATTGGCTAATTCCGGGCTGCTCCTGTAGGCCAATCAGGTTGCTGATTCACTTCATCCTGGAGCCTAATTGGCTGCTCCTGCAGGCCAATCAGGTCACTGATTCACTTCCATCTGGAGCTGGATTGGGTGGCTCCTCCTGACCAATCAGACTGCTGCATTCTGGATCCTATTGTTCTAGGATTCAGCTCAGTACATAACAGTGTGTGTGGTTTCTAGTTTTGGGGGATATGGCAAGCCTACACATGAAAACGCACTGGATCATATGCACAGCTGTCAGCGTTTTTTTTTCCTCATAAGGAAGTGGGAGTTCCTTCACCACATATTCTATGTATTCCTGACTTCCATAGGATTGCTCATTTATGGTATTTGCACACTGTCCTTCATACAAATATATCTCAGGATGTTTCACTGTAAAAATGTACAATGAAATGCCAACATATCATTAAAATACTGCCAAAAAGAAACCCACACAATAAAAACAGAAGCATTTTCTAAATCAGGCATAGGCAAACTCGGCCCTCCAGCTGTTTCGGGACTACAGCTCCCATCATCCCTAGCTAACAGGACCAGTGGTCAGGGATGATGGGAACTGTAGTCCCAAAACAACTGGAGGGCTGAGTTTGCCTATGCCAGTTCTAAAGTCATCACAACTTCAGAACTTATACAGACAAGCAGAATAGTCAACTCAGTTACAGTGCTTAAAATATAGCTATCATTTCAATAATAATAATAATTTCATTTTAAATGCCTCTGAGAATAGAAATGCTGTAACCTTGTACCTAAAAGATATTAACACAGGAGCCAGACAAACTGCACAGTCAGGCACCACTGAGTGCTATCTATCTCTTTCTATCACCTCCTTGATTTCTGATGCTGAGGACACTCTGAGAAAGACCTCAGTGAAAATTCCTGTGTATCTTAATCTGGAAGAAGGCAGTCCTTAAACTGTTTTTGGTAAATTTTGGTAAATTTCAAATATTTATGAATGCAAAGAATGCAAAGAAGCCATCCTCGTTATGCCCTCCAGCAGAGCTTTTCCAGGTAGTACAAGACCCCTTACAGTCTGGCCTGAAGGAGGCTGTAGAACTAATGATAGCTTGCTGCAACTTGTTTGCAAAGCATTTTGAGCACAACATCACTTGCATCCACCAGGATCTTGACTCTGCTATTACATCAAATGACTCTCAAGGGCTGTTCAGAGCACTGCGTAGTCCTGTTGTGTTGCATAAGTTTCAGTTAGGCTGGATCTATACTGATTGTAAAAACGCTTAAAAAAAGTTATACAGCTCTCAATGGAATTTTACATTGCTCTACAGCGCCCTCTGGTGTCGCATGCTTATATGCATTTATAACATTTTAAATTGGCCAGTATAGATTAGTCCTTAGTAAGGCTCAAGGATGTGGACAAGGTGCTTGGATTGGTTAGGTCAACCACTTGTGCTCTGGAAACTTCAGAATTTGGTGACCAGGTTGCCAACTGGGCAAGATGGTTTGAGCATATTACACCAATCCTGACCAAACTGTACTGGCTGCCAGTTAGTTTCTGGACCCAATTCAAAGTGATGGTTTTGACCTATAAAGCCTTAAATGGCTCAGGACTACAATACCTTGAGGACCACCTCTCTGCATATGAACTGACCTGGACTATGCAATCATCATCCAAGGTCCTTCTTCATATGCCTCCTTCATGAGAGGTCCAGAGGGTGGCAACATGAAAATGGGCCTTTTCTGTGGTGGCTCCCCATTTGTTGAATGCTCTCCCAAGAGAGGCTTGCCTGATGTGTTGATTACATATGTCTAAGCGCCAAGCAAAAACATTTCTCTTCAACCAGGCATTCGACTGATTAACACTCTACGGTTTTTTTAAAAGTGCATGGGGAGGGGGTTATTGGTTTGCTTCTGTTTTATTATGTAATTTGTATTCTCATTTTGTATTTTTCTGCTGTGAGCTGCCCAGAGATCTTCAGATGAAGGGCAGTCTAATAATAATAATAATAATAGGGGTACTAGCTGAGAGGTCCCAATTGGGAGCACACACCAGTTTTCTGCTGAGAATCCCGCAGTCTAGTGCTGTCTGTCCCTGAAGGCGTTGTTTACTGAAGGCAGCACCTTTGGTAAAAATGGCAGCTTGGAGCCGCATTTTTTGGCAGGAAACTTATCATGGGAATCCTGGTCCCAAATTGGAACATGTTTCACTTTGGGGGCGCACATCTGCTTTTTCTTCAAAATAGATGTGAATGGCAAACTCTATTTGAGTCTTGATGACTCACAAGATGCAAATGCCTGTTTTAACATCAGCTTAGGATCTGGTCCAGTTCCTTTTGAGTCCTGGCAGGTGGAGAGCAACATTTTTAAAGGATAAATCTCTATGGAAGGTATTCTTCCAGCAAAAGTACATTCCAGTTTTGTGCAAAATATTTAATCCAAGAGAAAAATAAAACAGGTGAAGATATTTTGTTTTCTCATTCTAGAGAATATTGTGTTAGAAAAAATATATAGTCCTCATGCTAGGGAAACTGTTTTCATCTTCTGTGTTCCAAATAGCAAACAGTGATTCAACCTCCACAATAGCAAAATGGATTTTTCAGATTTGGCACAGAGGGATTGGCCTAACTTCTCTTTCTAAAAATAGGAATCCATTCAGAAGCTTTAAGATACCACACTTACGTTTTGCTATATATAGGATGACCCTGCGACTAATTATTAAGTCATGCATAAACTACTGCTTCTACATAGTTATATTTGAATTATATTGAGGACATTGTGGTGGTGTTTTGGCCTGTGTTTAATAATCTTGTCTACAGAAATGTATTAATGAAAGATGCGTAGAAGCTTGCAGCAAGGCAAGATTTCACCAAATGAAAGATAAGGAAATTCTCATTCAAATTATGCCTTTTGAAATTATACTACAAGGGGAGGGAATCACTTGACCCTTTCTTCTTCAATTCTCTCCCCCCCCCCCCCAACTGGAGGAAAAAGAAAAGGCAAAACATGCCACAACAGGAGGAAAAAATGGAATTGCTTTTATACTACCTGCCTGCCATCTACAATTACCATGGCCTGACAGACAAATATAATTATAGCATGTGATGTCTGTTTGTGTGTGTGAGGGCTTTGATTGTGTAGGCTCACTTGTCTGTATCACACCACAATACAACGCAGCACACACAATTACAGTGTGTAGTAGCGCTAATCCACAGCTAGTGCCCAAAGCAATCGATGTCACATCACATTGTGGAGGTTACTTTGATGCGCACAACTGCCTTTTCCAGGTGGAGTTAACCAGAGGAAGAACAGTGCAGTACTGCATGCTTCTTCCTCCAGAGATGAGTGCAGAGAAAAATGGGGAAATGAACAGAAACAAGTAAGCACTCAAGGATGAACAAAAACTTTCTAATGGGATTAATTGTAGGTATGAGGGAGACAAATGCACATATCATTTTCCTGACAAAACTATTAAGCAGATGAGTCCCCTTGGGTGGTTCTGCCCTCCCCCCCCAAAAAAAAAAATAGTTTCATACACTAAATTTTAATTGTCATTTCTTATCATCTCACTCCAAGAGGAAAGAAGCAGTTCACATTATAAACGTTACTGATATCATCAACATCAGCATTATTTTATTAAATTTATATATCACCCTTCATCTGCAGATCTCAGGGTGGTAAGTATTATTACACTTGGTATAATTTTGTTTTGAACCAAGAACAAGGGTAATTTCTTTGGAAACATAATTGCATAATGGTTAAATATGTGTAACTTGACAAGAGCTGATAGCTCAGTGGTAGAGCTTGTGCTTAACATGCAGAAGTGTTGAGAATTCCGTTCCACCGTATGGAACAGACATGTGGAATTGTTGCATGTCACATGTCTGTTTACATTCCAGCACAGTATGCTGGGAACTTCCGTTTGTGTATAGTTTTTGCTTTTGCTGTTCTCTCTGAGACGACATGAGAGACAACATGTTTCTTTGTTCTGATTTATGTTTAATAAATCTGTAGCTGTAGCATGGCTTACGCCCCACGCCTACTTCTGTGTGTACAGTACACTCTGCTAATTGCGTGCCCTAGCTTTTGAAGTTTGGGTCACTGATTTACTTCGGAGCACGGGCCGATGGAAGAAGACATCCGAGCTGGGCTTGCCAGCTGGCCTCCCGGCCCCTCTGCATGTTGACAAGAAGGTCCCAGGTTTCTAGGTTCTATTTCCACTGTTGGAGGCAACGTGCCCCTGGATACCAATTCGCAGGAATCACAAGTTAGGCGAGTGCTGTCACACTGAGGTCTTGCCTATGGGCTTCCTATACATACCTGGTGTGAGATGGGGTGATGGGAAAGACCTTTGCTGCAGACCCGGAAGAGCTATTGTTGATATTTAATGCTAGATGAACAAATAGTCTGACTAGTATAAGACAGCTTCCTCTCTTCCCGTTTTTTATTCATTATTGTGGAACCAATAGATTTGAAGTAATCATACTTAAAGTCAAGAAAATGGATTTGCATGAAACAGCTGCATTTCACTGAACATATGGCCAAGGAACAAATTAGTGGGTGGTCAGTCATCCGCTTACGGCAAATAGTCGAGTACAAGAACTCAGGGTTCTGTTCTTGTAACTGGAAATTTTCTAGTGTTTAACAGTGTCCTCATGTTTCTGTCCCTACTTAGATACTTATACTGCAGTCCTGACCATGTCTACTCAGAAGTAAGTCCTATCAAATTCAATGCACTTTACACCCAAATAAGTGAGTTTAGGTTTGCAGCCTTAGATTCTGAACCTAACACACTAAAATCATAGAACTGTAGAGTTGGAAGAGACCACAAGAATCATCTAGTCCAACCCCCTACAATGGAAGGAATCTTTCTCCCAATTTGGGGCTCAAATCCACAACCCTGAGATTAAGAGTCTCATGCTCTGCTGACCCCCTTCATGGATCACTGCCTTGCCGTGGCGAAGGGGCTTGAAGAACTCAGAGAAGCTATGAACTATGCCGAGCAGGGCACCCAAGATGAACAGGTCATAGTGGAGAGTTTTGACCAAACGTGATCCACCTGGAGCAGGAATCGGCAAGCCACTCCAGTATCCCTGCCAAGAAAACTCCATGGACAAAGACAACAGCCATATAAAAGTTATGACGCTGGAAGATGAGCCCCTCAGGTCGGAAGGCGTCCAACATGCTACTGGGGAAGAGCGGATGACAAGTACAAGTAGATCCAGAGCTGATGAAGCGGCTGGGCCAAAGCCGAAAGTACGCTCAGTTGCGGATATGCCTGGAAGCGAAAGGAAAGTCCAATGCTGTAAAGAAAAATATTGCATAGGAACCTGGAATGTAAGAACCATGAACCTGGGTAAGTTAGATATGGTCAAAAATGAGATGGCAAGAATAAATATTGACATCCTGGGCATCAGTGAACTAAAATGGACGGGAATGGGCGAATTCAGTTCGGATGACCATCATATCTACTACTGTGGGCAAGAAACCCGCAAAAGAAATAGAGTCGCCCTCATAGTCAACAAAAGAGTGGCGAAAGCTGTACTGGGATGCAATCTCAAAAATGATAGAATGATCTCGATACGAATCCAAGGCAGACCTTTTAACATAACAGTAATCCAAATTTATGCACCAACTACTGGTGCTGAAGAAACTGAAATTGACCAATTCTATGAAAACTTACAACACTTTATAGAAGTGACACCAAAGAAGGATGTTCTTCTCATTATAGGGGATTGGAATGCTAAAGTAGGGAATCAAGAGATAAAAGGAACAACTGGCAAATTTGGCCTTGGAATTCAAAATGAAGCAGGGCAAAGGCTAATAGAGTTCTGTCAAGAGAACAAGCTGGTCATCACAAACACTCTTTTCCAACAACACAAGAGACGACTCTACACATGGACATCACCAGATGGGCAGCATCGAAATCAGATTGATTATATTCTCTGCAGCCAAAGATGGAGAAGCTCTATACAGTCAGCAAAAACAAGACCTGGAGCTGACTGTGTCTCAGATCATCAGCTTCTTATAGCAAAATTCAAGCTTAAACTGAAGAAAGTAGGAAAAACTACTGGGTCGGTAAGATACAATCTAAACCAAATCCCTTATGAATACACAGTGGAAGTGAGGAACAGGTTTAAGGATTTAGATTTGCTGGACAGAGTGCCTGAAGAACTATGGATGGAGGCTCGCAACATTATACAGGAGGCAGCAACGAAAACCATCCCAATGAAAAGGAAATGCAAGAAAGCAAAGTGGCTGTCCAATGAGGCCTTACAAATAGCGGGGGAGAGAAGGCAAGCAAAATGCGAGGGAGATAGAGAAAGATACAGGAAATTGAATGCAGAATTCCAAAAAATAGCAAGGAGAGACAAGAAGGCCTTCTTAAACGAGCAATGCAAAGAAATAGAGGAAAACAACAGAATGGGAAGAACCAGAGATCTGTTCAAGAAAATTGGAGATATGAAAGGAACATTTCGTTCAAAGATTATCATAATAAAGGACAAAAGTGGTAAGGACCTAACAGAAGCAGAACACATCAAGAAGAGGTGGCAAGAATACACAGAGGATTTATACCAGAAAGATATGGATGTCTCGTACACCCCAGGTAGTGTGGTTGCTGACCTTGAGCCAGACATCCTGGAGAGTGAAGTCAAATGGGCCTTAGAAAGCATTGCAAATAACAAGGCCAGTGGAAGTGATGGCATTCCAGCTGAACTATTTAAAATTTTAAAAGATGATGCTGTTAAGGTGCTACACTCAATATGCCAGCAAGTTTCGAAAACTCAGCAGTGGCCAGAGGATTGGAGAAGATCAGTCTACATCCCAATCCCAAAGAAGGGCAGTGCTAAAGAATGCTCCAACTACTGCACAATTGCACTCCTTTCACACGCTAGCAAGGTTATGCTTAAAATTCTACAAGGCAGGCTTAAGCAGTATGTGGACCGAGAACTCCCAGAAGTGCAAGCTGGATTTAGAAGAGGCAGAGGAACCAGAGACCAAATTGCAAACATGCACTGGATTATGGAGAAAGCTAGAGAGTTCCAGAAAGACATCTACTTCTGCTTCATTGACTATGCAAAAGCCTTTGACTGTGTCGACCACAGCAAACTATGGCAAGTTCTTAAAGAAATGGGAGTGCCTGATCACCTCATCTGTCTCCTGAGAAATCTCTATGTGGGACAAGAAGCTACAGTTAGAACTGGATATGGGACAACTGATTGGTTCAAAATTGGGAAAGGAGTACGACAAGGCTGTATTCTGTCTCCCTGCTTATTTAACTTATATACAGAATTAATCATGCGAAAGGCTGGGCTGGATGAATCCCTAGCCGGAATTAAGATTGCTGGAAGAAATATCAATAACCTCAGATATGCAGATGACACAACCTTGATGGCAGAAAGTGAGGAGGAATTAAAGAACGTTTTATTGAGGGTGAAAGAGGAGAGCGCAAAATATGGTCTGAAGCTCAACATCAAAAAAACGAAGATCATGGCCACTGGTCCCATCACCTCCTGGAAAATAGAAGGGGAAGAAATGGAGGCAGTGAGAGATTTTACTTTCTTGGGCTCCATGATCACTGCAGATGGTGACAGCAGCCACGAAATTAAGAGACGCCTGCTTCTTGGGAGGAAAGCAATGACAAACCTAGACAGCATTTTAAAAAGTAGAGACATCACCTTGCCAACAAAGGTCTGTATAGTAAAAGCTATGGTTTTCCCAGTAGTGATGTATGGAAGTGAGAGCTGGACCATAAAGAAGGCTGATCGCCGAAGAATTTTGAATTATGGTGCTGGAGGAGACTCTTGAGAGTCCCATGGACTGCAAGAAGATCAAACGCATCCATTCTTAAGGAAATCAGCCCTGAGTGCTCACTGAAAGGACAGATCCTGAAGCTGAGGCTCCAATAGTTTGGCCACCTCATGAGAAGAGAAGACTCCCTGGAAAAGACCCTGATGCTGGGAAAGATGGAGGGCACAAGGAGAAGGGGAAGACAGAGGACGAGATGGTTAGACAGTGTTCTCGAAGCTACAAACATGAGTCTGACCAAACTGCGGGTGGCAGTGGAAGACAGGAGTGTCTGGCGTGCTCTGGTCCATGGGGTCACGAAGAGTCGGACATGACTGAACGACTGAACGACTAAACAACAACAGCTCTACTGACTGAGCTATCTCCCAGAAAGTGAATCCTACTGATTGTAACTTACCCTTCTCTGGGTGTCATCAGTTGCGGAAGTGTGTTATGCTTACAAGAAGAAGAGGGACTCTTCTGTGGTGGTGTCTACAATCTCAACTGGTGATTCCTGTGTCAACTTTAAAATTTCCTGGTTTTTTAAAGACATTTTAAAGACATTTATTTGTTTGTGGTCTGTTGTGCTTTTCTAAAAAGTTGTTTGTTTCTTGGTTTAGTTGGGGTGAGTTATGCCTGCTTTTTTTTTATTGTGTTGCCATTTTTGTACCCTACTCTCTCAGAGCTATCCTGCTCAAGGGCTGTGTGTGTGTGTGTGTGTGTGTGTGTGTGTGTGTGTGCTGAGCCCAGGGGTTAACCCGAGCAACGTGGTCCAGGTCCAGGAGTCAGTCCAACAGGGCCAAGGCAGGAAACCAGGCTAGGTCAGGCACAAGGTAACAGGCAGGTTCCAGCAAGCAGCAATGTTGCTCCCGCAACCTGGGTCGGGCAGCCTTTTATCTCTGACGGGGTAACAGCCAGTCCTGATCCCCCAGTGACTCACCTCCCTGTCTCACCCGAAAGCGAACACTCCTCCTGTGAGTACTCAGGTCTCTCCTTCTCTCAGACCACAGTCTCTGCAGCTCGGGAGATGTCGGTGGGTTGGTGGGTTACCAGACCCAGAGGCCGCCTCAGCCTCTCCTGACCCAACTGGTAGTGGAGCAGCTGTACTTGATTGCCCAGCAGAGGGCAATGAGGTAATCCCCACATCTGGAGCCAGGGCAAGCTCAGGCCCCTGACTCAGCTCAGCTGGTGCTTGTTGCAGGGGAACCTGTGTAGACTGGGGCTCTTCAGAATCAGGCCCCAGACTCAGTTCAGATGCCGCCTGAGGCAGATCCAGTGCAGACTGAGAATCCTCCAGTTCTAAGTCCGAGCCCAAGTCCCAGGCCATCACAGTATGTACACACCCACAAATAAAATAACCTGCAGACTTATTTACATATTTTTAAAAATTGTTCTAATGACATGACCCACTGTAAGTTGTTCCACATACTGTATATACAGCCATACAAAAAAAAAAAGTAAAGGACCCCTGGGCAGTTACATCCAGTCAAAGGCGACTATGGGGTTGCAACGGAACACTGTGACGGAAACCAGAGCGCACTGAGCCTCTTGGGCTTGCCGATCAGAAGGTCGGTGGTTTGAATCCCCATGATGGGGTGAGCTGCTGTTGCTCTGTCCCAGCTCCTGCCAACCTAGCAGTTTGAAAGCACACCAAAGAGCCATAGTGGGAATATTCACTGGCCTATATTCTGTACATAAAATGTCAGACTTGGGGGGGGGCGGTTTGGAAAGGGTGATGTTGAAGGCGGGGCCATTCAATAGCACCAGCAGGATGGACACATCCAATCCAATGCTCTCACCAGCACAACTGTGCGCCCTTGACCTAGCTGCTGCGCCACCATGCCCCAGCCACATCCAGGTAAGTAGCAGGGATGCTACTGACAGGTGGGCAGATGCATCGCACCACATGTACTGATCAGAGATGGCTCTGCTGTCATCACATGTCTTAGCGGACCATCCGCCTATCCTCTCTTTTCCCACTTTCTGCAGCTTCCGCACACACAACAATTCCTGCACAGCACCTTGGGGGATGCAGAAATTCTGGATCGGGGAAACTTTGCTTAGGGAAGAAGATCTGACATGTTTTTATTCTCAACTCAAGTGAATGCAACAGACCATATAATGTATATATACAGACACACAGAGATACACAAACACACACAGAGAGAGAGAGAGATCAGCTAGCAGATTTGTGGATTCCCAGTAGGATTTAATTTCCAAATATAAAATGCTTACCATGCTCACAGGCCGAATCTTAGAATAGCAATAATGATCTAATGGCTTTGGTAATACTTTGAACTGCTGCTGTTGCTGTACAGGTTCAACATTTGCAAAGCTTGTGTGAAATACAGGCCTCCAGGGAAAGAAGTGTACATTGCAGAAAGAAGGAGAATAACAAGTCGCCAAAAGTGCAGAAAACAACAGATTTTTTTATTGTATGTCCTGAAAGAAAGGGGGAAAGAAAGTTCTTAACAGCTAGCAATCCTCTACATCATGAGAACTGCATCGCTTATAAAGCTAAATACGTCTGCTTTCATTGTTTACAGGAGAAATTATTTGTTTTTAAGCAGCATTGTGTTCAGTGGGAGTTCTGCAGAGTTTTGACTTTTCCCTCAGCACCATCACACATGAAGGTGCTTCAGTGCTTGTGAAAGGAAGTGACACTCTGATGACAGCTCACTTAACCTCCCGTCCACTGTAACTTCGTGAAAGCAGTTGTGAATTTGAAAAGAATATGCAGCCCTGGTAAGGAAAAACAGCCAAGAAAGTAACACCAGTACCATTTGCCCATATAGATATATATATATAGGGTGCTCCCTTTTAAAACACGTGTATCTGCATAAGCTCATTTTGTCTTACAGGCAGTATTAGGGTTGCCATATCTCCAAACGTGAAAATCCAGACAAAGTTTTTGGCCCAAAGTTGTTCAGCTTTGTTTTGGCCAAGGTAGTTCAACTATTTTTTAGGAATTTCACACACACAAAAATACAACCACTTCTTATATGGGCTGCCATACGACTAGATTTCCCTGGACATTTTAATCAATTTTCAAAAATCACACCTGTGCGCTATTTTCGGCGGATGAATCCTGGATGTGTTCGGGAACTGCCACACGTATGGCAGCCCTAGGCAATATGAGAAGTAATCTTAGTAATTGCTATCCAGGAGTGGAGGGAGGGAGGGAAAGATACAGGTGTGTGTGTTTTCTCCTACTTGGAGCATTCGTCCATTGGTCATTGGTTGTTAAAATGAGGGACATCGTATATTGAACACACTACTGAGGTACCATAGTTTATATATAAGGTACCATAGTTTATATATAATACACTTTGTGGGCATGCAATGTGGAGGAAAGGGGGTAGTAAGCAGAAAACTGAAGGAAGAAGAGGCTACAGAGGCCTGGTGTGTGGGAGGCAAAGAACAAACTTCACATAGAATCATAGAATTATAGAGTTGGAAGAGACCACAAGGGCCATCGAGTCCAACCCCCTGCCAAGCAGGAAACATCTTATTCTTTAGATTAGAAGAGTGGCCAGGGATGATGAGAATTGCAGTTATGCAATATCTGGAGGGCCCAATGTTCGCCACAGCTTGACTAGACCACTGGTGGTCTCCAGACTCCATTCAGGTGGTCTGCAGAAAGATTGCAAAGCTGCTGGTAATAGCTGCCCTTGGTTTACTTGGTCTGAAAACAGAGATTGAGGCTATTTTTATCAGGTCTGGATTATTGAATAGACTAAAAATGCCCTAGCCCAAGGTCCATGGCTTTCATAATATAATACTGGTCCAGTTTACTAATTTCCCCCTGACATACAGTGGTACCTCGGGTTACATATGCTTCAGGTTACAAAAGCTTCAGGTTACACACTCTGCTACCCCAAAAATAGTGCTTCAGGTTAAGAACTTTGCTTCAGGATAAGAACAGAAATCGGGCTCCGGTGGTGCGGCGGCAGCGGGAGGCCCCATTAGCTAAAGTGGTGCTTCAGGTTAAGAACAGTTTCAGGTTAAGAACGGACGTCCGGAACGAATTAAGTACTTAACCTGAGGTACCACTGTATTTGGTTGTAATTACTGGGCATGCTGTACATGCATGTTTCTCATTATCTGCATTTTGTTAGCTAGCCTGTGTGGTGAAATATTAATGTGTGTATTTTTCTTTGACAATACAGTGCTTGCCATATTTGAGGGAGGGAGGGAGAGAGACCAAGGGGCTCACTGATAATCTGCGTTCAGGGGCCCCCAGAAACCTAGAACCAGACCTGTACTTGTGTATGTGTACAACAAAGAAAAGGTGGTAATAAGGGAAGAAAAGGAAAACAGCAACCAGGATCTGTTTGGGACAGAACAGGGGTCCATGAGTATATGAGTGATTGGAGAGAAAGAGTCTGGCCTCATATACTCATTCACCTCATGGCTTCCCCCAAATAATTATGGGAGATGTAGTTTGTTAATGTTTTTATGAGTTCCCTATGAACCGAGATTGATTGTGAAACCACTCTGGCAACTGTAACTCTGAAAGAGAAATAGGGGATCCCCTAACTACTCTCAGCATTCTTAACAAATGTCAGCTCCCATAATTCTTTGGGACTGTTTAAAGTGGTATCAAAGCACTTCAAATGTATGGTGTGAATGTTGCGCTTGCCTTGTGAAATGAGTAGTTTGTTTCTTAGTCTTACTTACTCTTCTGTGAAATGGGTATTTTGTGATGGGCTGCGTCTACACAGCAGCCATTTTGTGAATGGGCATACACCCACCCACCTCAGCAGCCATTTTATGCTGACCCTTAAAATTATCTCAAAATTCTGAATGTCCCCATGGTCCCAAGAAGGTTGGGACTGCTGCTTTGTGTCCATATTCACCACAGTGCGCAGAGAAAGAATTAGGAGCTCACTATTTACCTTGTACCCTATACCCATCTGTTGGACAAGGAAAGAGTCCCTAAACTCATATTGCCGCAGCCAGGACTGGTGTTTACTTAAAGTAACATCCACTGTTGGTGACATGCACTGTGGAGTCCTGCCAATGCTGATTTAGCAGAATATGCCAGCTAAACAAGTCAGCAAAGATCTTAGATGTGCCAACTCCATTGTGCAGTGTTGTTTAGAAATCTCCCTTCTTGCTGAATAATTGCTGAATTCCCTGACCTACTTCCTCACAAGAAACAAAGAGAATGCAAACAATATCCATCAGATTTTTTTTTTAACTGGGGGGTGGGGATTACTTTAAGAAGGGCAGACTGGCTACAGACACCAACCATAGAAAATCTATCATCCAAAGGAACTTGTCACCTCTGCTGTGCATGATGAGACCTCTCACAACTCCAGTTGCGTGGAGGAAGTTGACCCATCTGTCAGTCACCTTATGTCATGCTATATCTTTCCCAAAGCCACTCGGTCCTCACTGGGCTGCTGCTGAGAGGGTCCCTTTCTTGGGGGTTTTTCTAACTTGGTAGAGTACTTCCACAAACCATGGGGTCTCCCCAAGCTGGTAGATATCTCCCTCTTACATGTAGCTGGTGTTTTTAAGGCTATGCTATGTGACAGCAGTCACAGCCTGAGCACTGAAAACAGGGGAGGTTATATAAAGCTATCTAATACTTTGTTAAGCTTAGGGATTGGGATAAATTTGACTCAGTTCACATTTAAAGGCAAACCTACCTACTATGAACTTTTCAAGGTAATATGCAAACCAAAATGAAACTTTCCTTTGAAATTTGCGCTTATCCGAATTTTGCAATGCACTTCTCCAACCAAGTAATTTGTACAAAAATATAAGGCATTTGTAAAAATGTATATATTGGTGAAAATGGCAGCATCATATTAGGTAAATTAGCTTTGCAAAAAAGTCTGTGTGTTGGGCAAATAGCACATAAAAACGTTCATGTTAGGAGAAAACTGCTGGTGAATTTTCATGAGGACTTTTAAAAAAATGCAAAGTTGTGCGGGAGAACTGAATTTAGGTTTGGAAAATGAGAAACTGGCATTGACAGATTTGCCCATCTCTAGGTTAAGTCAGTGGCCCAGCTAGTTTGCTTTGCTTGTCCAAAGCTCTTCAAGGCTTTAGGGATACTTTCCCACCCCACCCCCTATTTATGCTGGTAATATCCTTTTAACTGAACATGCTTTCCCACACAGCTTTGGACAAACTGTTTATATGTATATTAAATGGATATATGATTGCCCACAGACATATTACAAATAGAAATTGCCTGCAAAGAAATATTGCAGAAGGAAATGGAACGCAATGTGATAGTTCTATATGCTTTCAGGCCATTGCTTCGTATAATAGCACAGGACTCAGCCGGGGAAGGAAATAATTTATTTAAAAATCTTATTATCCTTTTTCATATCAGGAAAAAGCAGATTTCCCCCCACCCAAATCCTGACCTAATCCCCTTACCACAACACAAATAGACTATAATATTTCCCTCTATGCGTGACAAAGTACAGATGCTGATCCCAGTGATATGACAAATGACTGTCAGCCCCATAAATCTAATTCCTGCAACCATCTATTTTAATAGTCACAGCAAAGTTCCAATGAATCTAAATTTGAATGGAAAATTGTTCTGCGGTAGGGGGAGGGAGCTGTATAACAATGGAAATTTATCACACAGAATATGCTTTCTGTGGATAGCTCAAATGAACCTTATAGAAAGTTGGTGGCATGCATGAAATGCCATTTTATTTTGAGACAGGATCTATTGCATCCTGTGAGTTGAATAACATATTCTTTTGTATCATTCCTTTTGGTGACTAACCAGTTATATGTGAAGATTCTGTGGCTATGCTGTGTGGTCAGATTTTGCTTAGTGTTCAAGCTGAGATGCACATTGTGATGAACTAATTGGCATGTATTGTATGGCTTTGTTTATAATTGTTGTAAACTGCTCTGATTTTTAAAATAAATAGTGGAATATCAATATTTTTTATAATTTTTTTCTTTTTTAAGTATTCATCCGAACATCTACAAGGATAGCCCATGAACTGCAGTTCCTTGCAAAAGGCCCTTGAGGATTCTCAGTGCTTCACATCTGATCAGAAATGGGTCAGATTCAGTTCATAAATGATTCCCCGTGTTGGCATCCTTCTGTCTTGGGAGACAATAGAGGAATGCGCCTTTGGAAGGTTGTATCGCCCGCTGTGGCTGCAGAGAGCAATATGGGAGAGACATGTTTTGTTGCCACTGGGGCAGATGAAGGCCTCCGGTTGTGTGTTTCTTTTCTCTGTGCTCCTCTCAGCCGTCGTTCCTTCTCTGGTCACAGCCATGGAGACACAACCTGACTATCTGTCTCCAGGCACTGTGGTCATCTGCAAGGGATTCCCACAAAGCAGGGTTGAGGTTGCCAGTCACATTTGCAGACATTTTTGAAACTGAGTCCCCCTAAGTCCTGGAATAAAATTAACCACAATTTTTATATCTGTGCTTGTTCTCCCAGCACCACCCACTTTAGGAACTAAACATTCAGGCAAAATTATGCACCACGGCTGATAAAATCCTGCACAGCCGAAGGCCCTTTTGAGCCTAATGGATCCTATGGTGTCACTCAGCTGCTGGCAAGGTTTCCATCAGGAGAACACGGAAAGAAATCTTTTTTTTTTTGCAATTGCCCCTTCCCTAAGCCACACTTAAATCTGCTTAGGGGGCACCCTATGGAGCAGAATTAAGTGAGCTGCAGAGGAGAAGGGGGTTGTCAAAATAGTTTTCCTTTCCATTCCACTGATGGTTGCTGTACCATAATCTAACCCACACTATTCGATACCAGCCCTGGATTCTTCAGTGTTAGTTCTGAACAAGAAAGCATTTATAAGTATGATATTATACAAGAACCTAGGAGTTAATTTGTTCTAAGAATTTATATGAGCATGTTGACATGAACCACTGCAATTTAGAAATGAAGGATCTATGCACATTTCATATTTGTGTGTGTCGTTTTAACCAGCTGCAGTAAATCTGTGATGTGCGTTATATGCTTTGTTTTGTTGTGTTCTATCTGATACTTTCCATTTGTGTTATTGTCCCAAGTCTATTCATTATTTTCATTGCCATGATCCTACACTTTGTCGAAGGGAAACTCCCCACTGGGGTAGAAATCATATATCAAACAGATGGAAAGCTCTTCAATCTGAGCAGGCTGAAAGCAAAGAGTAAGGTTACAGTAACTTCTGTCATAGAGCTTCAGTATGCTGATGACAACGTAGTGTGTGCACGCTCCAAACCATCCTAAATATCTTCACAAAAGCTTACGAAAAGCTTGGCCTGTTGCTCAACATCCAAAAAACCAAAGTGCAGCACCAACAAGTACAAAATAACCCCTCTGCAGCACCACAAATCCAACTCAATGGTGTAATGTTGGAAAATGTTGATCACTTCTCCTACCTAGGCAGTTATCTTTCAACAAGGGTCAAAATTGATGCTGAAATCCAGCAGTGCCTGAGCTCTGCGAGTGCAGCTTTCTTCCGATTGAAGTGCAGAGTGTTTGAGGACCAGGACATTCGTAGGGAAACCAAAATGCTTGTTTACAAAGCTATTGTACTACCAACCCTTACTGTATGCTTGTGAAACATGGACCACTTACAAACGCTATCTCAAACTTCTCAAAAGATTCCATCAAAGTGTCTCCGAAAAATCTTACACATCACTTGGGAAGACAGGCGAACTAATATCAGTGTACTGGATGAAGCAAAGATCACAGGTGTTGAAGCAATGATTCTTCAACATCAACTTTGTTGGACTCGTCATGTTGTGCGGATGCCTGATTATCGTCTTCCAAAGCAACTACTCTATTCTGGACTTAAAAATGGAAAGCGTAATGCTGGTGGTCAACAAAAGAGGTTTAAAGGCTGTCTCAAGGCAAATCTAAAAAAATGTAGTATAAACACCGACAACTGGAAAACACTGACCTGCGAGTACTCCAGTTGGAGAACAGCCTTTACCAAAGGTGTCATGGACTTTGAAGACACTCAAACTCAGGGGAGAAACATGCTAAGAGGAAGGCACACTTGACAAATCCACACCGTGATCAACTCCCGCCCAGAAACCAATGTCCCCACTGTGGAAGGACGTATGGGTCCAGAATTGGCCTCCACAGTCATTTACGGACTCATTGTTAAAACCCTGTTTATGGAATACAATCTTACTCGGCTACGCGTGATTGCCAAAGAAGAAGAAGAAGACTTTTCATTTTATGTTTTCTCTACAGAAGTACCAGATCATGTGCATAAGTTTGTTTGGTTTTTTCATGAATTGGAGCACTTCAAACTGCAGATGGGAAAACTGCATGCTTGAATGCTACCTCCTTTATGGATAGTGTTATGATATAATTTGGTCACAGGGTATCACTGGATTTAGTTATAGCTGGGGTAAAACCAGGAGCTTCCTATTCTTCTTCTGTTCTTGTCTAAGAAGGACAATGAAGTTCTCATCTAGCTCGCTGACTCTAAGTCGCTCAACCTCTAAGTCCAATATAAAAACACTCTCTGTGCAGAAATAAACTGATGTTGTGGAGAAGGTGTCTCTCTGCCTTTTTGTACTAGGCTTCTGTATATAGGATTCCACCCCCCTTCAAAACATGCTATTCCATTATTACCTGCAGTCTGAAGAGGTGCTATCTAAGCAGCCTACCATGGGGTCTGCTGTTTGTGTAGACTGCACAAACCATGTTCTGCAAGATTTGAGAGAGAAAGAGAGAGTCTTCCTGAGGAATAATCTAATCCAAGGGTGAAATATATTATTATTACTACTCCTACTCCTCTGGCCCAGTTTTCACTGAACAGCCTCAGCTGTACGCTTAGAAATAAAATTCCAACCATCATTCCTTTAGTGAAGGGGCTGAATCAAACTCCTTCTTCCTTCAATGGCTTCCATGTGCACACCCCGTGCTGCTGGATTGGAAAGTGGATTGTGTGCACAGCACCCCTTTGTGTATCTGGCTATAGATATGCATTCATAGAATCATAGAACTGTAGGGTTGGAAAAGACCCTGAGGTCCAACCCCCTGCAAGGTACAGTGGTACCTTGGGTTACAAACACTTCGGGTTACAGACTTCGCTAACCCGGAAGTAGTACCTCAGGTTAAGAACTTTACCTCAGGATGAGAACAGAAATCGTGCGGCGGCAGCGCAGCAGCAGTGGGAAGCCCAATTAGCTAAAGTGGTACCTCAGGTTAAGAACGGTTTCAGGTTAAGAAGGGACCTCCAGAATGAATTAAGTTCATAACTAGAGGTACCACTGTATGCAGCTGTTCCATATGGGGATCAAACCTGCAACCTTGGCATTATCAGCACCAAGCTCTAACCAACTGAGCTATCCATGTTCTTTAGTAGCCTGTTTGTATACATTCAGAACTCCTAGCTTGACACTTAAATGTATCTGAATTACTGCATACACATCATCCCATCTAACTCAACCAAGATTTGCCAACAAGAAATTGTGGTTGCTAATTAAGTCAAAAATGGATTGCTCTACAATTGTTTTCCAAAGCTTTAACATTCAAGATGCTTCAACAGTTGTGCTTAGAAATCTCAGAGTTTAAAGTAGAAATCTAATTAAAGATTTGGGCTCTGATCCTAAGAACACTTCTTTTTATATAGCCCTTAGTTTGAGAATTGCTTCAAAGAGCACCTCTCTTTTAAGAATTGCAAAATACTTTCAGTTTTAAAAGAAAACAACTGAAGTTCTGCACTATTAAATCTGCTGCATGGGATTGTCTTGTGCTTTTAAAACATTCCACTGCAGCAAAAGACAAAAAATTACCACTAATAAATCTACAAAGGTTATTTAGGTTGTTACATTCCACTGTGGAATAGTTTGGGACTATAAAACTCATTTCTAGGATTTGTCTTGTGTATGACTCCAACAATATAGAAATAATGCAGTGCTGGAAACATAAAAATGTTGTTGTTGTTGTTTAGTCGTTTAGTCGTGTCCGACTCTTCGTGACCCCATGGACCAGAGCATGCCAGGCACTCCTGTCTTCCACTGCCTCCCGCAGTTTGGTCAAACTCATGCTGGTAGCTTCGAGAACACTGTCCAACCATCTTGTCCTCTGTCCCCTTCTCCTTGTGCCCTCCATCTTTCCCAACATCAGGGTCTTTCCCAGGGAGTCTTCTCTTCTCATGAGGTGGCCAAAGTATTGGAGTCTCAGCTTCAGGATCAATCAGTCCTAATACTTTGGCTACAATGCTGACTCAGGGGGAGGAATCAAAATTCTTGGGGAGGGAAATACATTTTTGTTGTTTCAGTTTCTAGCAAGCACTGGTAGAGTAACAGCTTCCTATGGGGCCAACCTATTTGTATTTACTTCCAGACAGGTAGTAGTTGTTGGTGCATGGACAGCAGCCCAAGCCACCACTACCTCCTCACAAATAACTAATTCCAACAAGTATGACCTGAAAACTTAGATGAGTATATTGAAACCACTGCGATCTTTTCAAGAGAAAAATCTTCGTGGATAGAAAGCGTTAGGTCCTAATGACACCTTCGTCCTTCCAATCAAGTTTAAAATATGAAACCAAACAGGTGAAGATGTCCAGGGCTTGAGATTAAATTGGTCAAGTTTCCCAGAGCTGAGCGGTGACCGCCTCCAGGATTCTACCTGCACCCTCCAGGAATCCCTTGTGCTGATGACTGCTAAATGTAATTTTGTCACATGGGGGGTGGGAGGGAAGTCTTTGTGACTCAGATGAAAAGGTGACTGTGAACCCGACCAGTGACACAGAGTTACAGCAGGATGGCAGATATCTTAATAATGAGAGATTGCACTTCCCAGCTATCCTTCCAGGGCCAGAGGGAGGGAATTATTTGGTTTACGCTGGCAGCAATTTCCCTAAGCCATGTGAGACGACATGCCTCAAGCTGTTGCAAATGGAGGCAGAGCCGCTGCAACCCCATTGCTCCAGGTGGGATCTCGATCCCCTGGGGGATCAAATATATTGAAAAAGGTTCCTAAATAGAGACTGATCACTTAATTTGACTGCATGAATGGAAGTTCCACATCGTCTTCCATCTGTAACACTTATTCACAGCTCCTTTGAGGTTAATAATCACTTCTGCGGTTTTTTGTGGGGTTTTTTGCAATGAAATTAGATTAGTTCTTCAAGGTTATGGTTTTAGAGAGCGGTAACAGATCAAAAGTGTCAAACAGCAATTATGCCATATTTCATATCTTGGGGTTCCTAAGGCAGAATTGCAATAAAAAGGTTGGCCTTCGCGACTGACATGAAGATTTAATGATCTGATGTGGGGGGATTTTCTGACAGTGTACCATAAAAGTATTCAATGTGTTGGAGAGAAAGACGTAGAGTAAAAGGGGCAAAATTAATCCAAGTCACCAAAATAAATAGATGAACAAGTAAATTGTTTGTCTTTAGAAAAAAATTAGCCCCATGCGTTATCTTCAGTGGCTGATTATTATACTTAAAGTCTGCTATGCTGTCTACTTTTTCAGCATTACCATACTAAATAGTCTTTTTGTCCTTCTTTATGAAAGAATTCCCTTTGAAGGATTTCAGTCTTTGTCAGTGAGGCACACCTATTTTTTTCTATATAAGAATACAAAATAGCATCTATTATTATGTATATTAAAGAGCAGACTTTTAAATTATCCATATTGTGCTACTTCACATAATCAGAAGAGTTCTTTGTGGCCGTTCAGTGGAATATGTACACATTACAAAGCTAAGAAACTGTTCGTTTATAATTTTCAAAGCTGTATATCTGTACGATAAACCTCTTTACAATTAGATATTTTAAAAACAGTCAACAATTGTATAATTGCAATAAACATAAAGGGGAAAAACATTCTTTTCTGCAGGTACTTGAAAGTTTCATGTTTTATTACAGTTAATTATATTTATACCCTTTTATAAATACCCACATGGCATTTAGTCACCTAATTAACTGTTATTGTATATTAATTGCTTTTTTTAACAGTGAGCTGAAGTTCAGAATATATTGCTGGGCTGTGTTTAATACATCTAATTGTAAAAAGCAATGCAGCCTAAAATATAATGTAAGCTTCCACAGCGTCAGAAGCACACATGTAAAGTGATGTCTGCAGAAAATGAAACACAACAACATAAAGCTTCCACAGTTTCCTTTGCGTTCTTGCAGCGTGAGTTCACTATAAATAAAGTATTTTGTCATTCTATTTTCAGAGGTTATAACTTGAAAAGATTATTTATATATAGTGCTCTGCACAAGGTAATGGGTTTTTAAATAGCTCCTAATTACCTATGGAAGCAAGAGATTGGAGCTCCAGAAAGCTTTATGATGGTGCAGTGCGATATGTTTAGAATCTGGAAATTAAACATGAGCAAGTAATCTTTCCCCCCCTCCATAGAGACAGAGTGAAAGCCGGCTGGCAAAGCAATGCATGTCTGATGCACTGTTGCTGCACCAAGTCAGAAAGTGCAAGTCCCCTTTGACTCCTCTTCCTTTGTAGCAATGTCGCATGAGAACTATGCCCTGCCATTGTGGGTAAGTAGGCAGGGATAGCCAGGAGGGTGCCCTCTAGATGGTGCTGAACTACAACTCCCATTAACCTTTGCCAGGGTGCCCAATGGCCCAGATTGCTGGAAATTGTAGTCCAGCAATATTTGGAGGTAGGTAGCCATGTTGGTCTGATGCAAACGAAATGAATTTTAAAAATTGTCCAGTAGCAGCCCAGAGACCAACTAAGTTAGTTCTGGGTATAAGCTTTCGTGTGCATGTATCTGAAGAAGTGTGCATGCACACGAAAGCTTATACCCAGAACTAACTTAGTAGGTCTCTAAGGTGCTACTAGGGACGCGGGTGGCGCTGTGGGTTAAAGCCTCAGTGCCTAGGGCTTGCCGATCAAGAGGTCGGTGGTTCGAATCCCCGCGGCGGGGTGCGCTCCTGTTGCTCGGTCCCAGCGCCTGCCAACCTAGCAGTTCGAAAGCACTCTCGGGTGCAAGTAGATAAATAGGGACCGCTTACTAGCGGGAAGGTAAACGGCGTTTCCGTGTGCAGTTCTGGCTCGCCAGAGCAGCGATGTCACGCTGGCCACGTGACCCGGAAGTGTCTTCGGACAGCGCTGGCCCTCGGCCTCTTTGAGTGAGATGGGCGCACAACCCTAGAGTCTGTCAAGACTGGCCCGTACGGGCAGGGATACCTTTACCTTTTTAAGGTGCTACTGGACAATTTTTTATTATTATTCAATATATGGAGGGTACAGCATTGGCTACCCCAGAGTTAGGGAGTCACTCTTAAGCCCTGTGTTCTAGTCTGACAGCTATTGGAGTGTTTTGTTTTCCACCAGGGGCAGGGGTAGGATTCATAAATCAGTGGCAAAACATCTTTCAATTCCTGGCATATCTAGCCAAAGATCCCTAGTAGCAGGGCTATGGGGGAGGGGGGGAACCCTCTGCTTGAGACCTTAGAGTAGGGATATACAATGTGGTGCCCTCCAAGTGTTGTTGAACTACAACTTCCATCAGTCCCAGGCTGGCCAGCATGATTAATGAGCAGGAGATGATGGGATTTGTAGTCCAACCACATGTGAAGGACATCATATTGGCTACCCGTGTCAGAGAGTAACTGCAATCAGTGCTGTGCTAGAATTCTGAAACGTCTGTCTGCATAATTCTAGCCCATCATCAATTAGTCTGACTAACAGTTACTCTCTGGTAGAGGTAGTCAATATAGTGCCCTTCAGCTCTTCATAGACTACAAATCGCATCACCTCACCTCCTACTTATAGCCATATGTTCTTTTTCTGCGTTGTGATCTACCGGTATCTTTGCATCGAGGGCCTCATGCATCCCTTAGGTAGGTGAGGTGTGGTGGTCATATTCTAGCACGGTCCTGTTTTGTATGAACAGGAACGATGAGGAACTTGTGCTTTTTGTAAAGTCACAGAATGTCTGGGAAACAGAATATCTAAATTACAGTCCTGGGAGTGTTCTTTCCTACTTGTGATTGAGTCAAGGAATTGAAGCCCAAAGTTATGACAAAGGATTGGAATGGGCTCTACCTTGTGATTTTTCCCAAGTCCACTTAAAATGTAAGACTCTCTTCTTTGCAAGGGGTTGGGAGATGTCTTCATCCCCAAACCACCAAGAACAACACAGTCATAACAAAACAAAACAAAATTGTTGGGGATAATTCAGATGGAAATTCCCAGGTGTCGAAAAAGGTTATTTATGCATGCCTCTACAGTGGCCCGTGTTTTGTTAGCCCAAAAATGGAAAATGAGTGAGGTCCCAACCAAAGAAGAATGGTAACTTAAACTGTTGGCATATGTGCAGCTTGTGGATCTAACTTATAGAACAAGAGAACAAGAAGAACATTTGTTTAAAGAAGATGGGAAAATGTTTGTTGAATATATGGGGGATAATCGTGTACACTTGAAAACGTTGGCAGCATTAAGATAAATTCAACAGTGTAAATAAGTTTTTATGGAAGTAACAATGGAATACTGAACGGTTTAGTTTATATAAAATATGCAGAGATTTATGCTATGCAAAATGAACCATGGAAAGAGAAGAAAGGAAATCATTGATAGGTTGCCTAAATGAATATTCTAAATTGTAAAACAGATATATAGATATATATATGTGTGTGTGTGTGTGTGTGTGTGTGTGTGTGTGTGTAACAACACATTCATGTAAAAAGGCAGCTATCAAAAGGATGCAATCAGTGGGTGCAAAAGTTTCCTAGGCTGGGGAAGGGGACTCTCTCTAGTACCCTGGATGCAGTGCTGGTCCCATGACTGATTCCAGGTACGACTCTGCTCCTCACATCACTCTGCCTTTGCCCTCTGCTCCACCAGGTGATGACTGTGGAAGCTGACAGCTGGCAATCTATTCACTGGAAGAACATTCTCACACGAAGGAGCATGCAAACAGTGTAGTGCTAGGCATGTTGGGTCTCTGGATGAAAGCCAGTGTGTGCTGTCAATGGAATAGATATAACAAAGCAGAATCATTATGCATTTTAATCTCCAGGCTGTGCCCAAACTATTTTTCACTTCCTCAGTTGTACTTTCAGCCAGCTGCATTAAAAAAAATAAGCAGGCTTCTTTAGAGCAGAACTACTACATTCTTTTATTCCGCAGCATCAAAAAAGGTTTTTTTTAGAAACTTGAGGCACATGGGGTTTTTTAAAAAAGATATAATGGACCTTGTGTGTCTTTCATTTGACTGACTTTATGTTGTTGTAGGTGCACATTATGGGCTCTCCTGAATTTACTGGTGCTCAAACTATTGCAGCCCTCAACTAAAGAATAGTTAGCGGCCACGTGATGGATTAGGGGTGCGGTAGAAATGTACCAAATCATCTAAATTTAGGTTATAAATTGTGTTTTAATTGAGTGTGCAGGTTTTAACCTCATTTGTTGTCATTGTTTACTTATTTATTTGTGATATTTACTTCCCATCTTTCCTACAAATAATACAGGTAGGGTTGCCATGTGTCCTCTTTTTCCAGGACATGTCCTCTTTTTCAGCTGTAAAATTTCTGCCCGGGAGGATTTTTTATATTTGCCAAAATGTCTCTGGCTATACTTTCTGGATGAGACATAAACATAACTGATGTCTGGATGAGACATAAACATAACTGATGGTTGAAGACATGCTTTTCTCTTCTCTTCTCCTGCCCCCCTAAGCAATATATCACAGCTTCTATAGCTTACATATAGGAGGGGTATTTAAAATGAGAATCGCCACAGCGTCTGCTTTTTTGCTCTTCAAAATATGGCAGCCCTAAATTTTTATAGGAGTCTCTCCTCCCCCATTTTATCTCACAATGATTGGGGGGGGGCTGGGATTTGAACCTGGATTTCCTTAATCCTATTAAAACATTTTAATGTTTTTCTTTGTCAGGTTTTTTTTGTTTGTTTTCTTTTGTTCTGTTTTGCTTTGCTTTCCAAGCTTTTCAGAGAACACTTGTTATGGGGTAGCTAGATGAAATTAACTAATTAAACCTTCAGCCTTAATCCTCTCCCCATGGAGGTGTTAATGATACATTCCCTCCTTGGATAGGGAATGAAAGGTATAATACATTGGGACCTGTCAGCCATTTTGGCCATTATGCAAGAGAGTGGCAGCATCTCAGTGGAAGAGCACACGCCTTGCCTTCCAAAAATTCTACTGCTATGTTTCCAGTTCAATGGCCAGGGAGCAGAAACTAGGAAAGGCTATTACTCCAGACCCAGTCCCAGGCAGAATAGACAATAGTGAACTAGATGGGCCAGTTATACGATTTGGTATGTGAGGCAGCTTCATATGGGTAAGTTGACACAATCCAATTTATTCTACACCCCTTGTGACAGTCTGAAGAGCCAATATTGACTGATCCTCCTCTTCCATTGGCATAGACCCTCATCCATGTGCAAGATGGGCTCAGTTGCTGTGGATCATGAACAGGCAAGTGATGTTGCACTCATGTCCTTTGAGTGGACCTCATATGAGCATCTGTTGAAAACAGGATGCTGGCGTAGATAAGCCTTTGGGTTTGATCAAGCAGGACTATTCCTCTTGTGCTTTTGCATAGCAACCAAATAAATGATTTGGTACAACAATCCACAGGTGTTATAAGGGTAGGATACCTGGACAGCATGTGAGTCCTGTCTCTTCACTGCAAAGATTGAGTCACGCTGCTCCAGCTTTTGAACATACATAAAAAGCGTGCTGGATCAGATCACTGGCCCATCTAGGCCAGCATCCTGTTCTCATGGTGGCCAACCAGATGTCTATGGGAAGCCCACAAGCAGGCTCTGAGCCCAATGGCACTCTCCTCTCCAGCAGTTTCCAGAAATGGGTGTTCAGAAGCATACTGTCTCTATCTCCAACATAGAACATAGCCACTGATGGCCTTATCCTCCATTAATTTGTCTAATCCTTCTTTAAAGCCATCCAGAACAGAGGCCATCAGTGTCTCTCAACAGAATGAATTCCATAGTTTAACTGTATGCGGTGTGAAAAAGTACCTCCTTTTGTTTGTCCTGAATCTTCTAACGTTCATTTGACGTCCATGAGCTCTGGTGTTGAAAGAGAGGGAGAAAACATTGTTCACCTTTTCCACACCATACATAATAACACAACCCCACCGACAGCCAGCTACCCATGAAGGAAGGCATGCAGCTCACAAGCTAGAACAGCAGGATTGGAAGGTCAAAGTGGGAGGCATCTTCTAGGCTTCAGTGCTGCCCACCTTTCTCTTCACTAAACAGGATCCAGCAGGATATTCTTTCAGAAAGTTTCCCCCACAAGCAGCAGCATTTAAAGAAGGTTCAATATGGCTCACTCCATCACAGTTGGCTTGTCAGCCCTTCTGTCTAGTTTCCTAGAGCTCCAGCACGTTTTGCTTTCATGTGTGCGATGAATGTGTGACTCATGTGCCCACACACTCAATATGCCTTTTGTACAGGATGTTGAAAGGTTGGCCTTGGCATTTTGAATGAAATTGATCAGAAGCTGAGATTTGGAAAGATAGCAAGTTGACTTCGGGTCCAGCAAGAAGCCACATCTCTTCTGTTCCAAGGATTATGGTGAAAACAATACATGAAAGATAAAGTAGAATCTCTGAGCAACCTTCACTCCACAAAAGAAAGAATTTCCCTCTGTTCTTCCTTAGTGTTTCACCAGTGCTACTGGCACACGCAGATACCAGATGGTAGCATGGAGACTGGAACACCATTTATTGTTCAGCCTTTGCTATCTAGCAAAAGTGTTGATAGCACAGCATGCAAGGGGAAAACAAAGTGGGTTTTCTCCAGTGTAGCCCCTGAATCTGCCTTTGGTAACACACACATCTTCTGGTCAGACCCTGCTGAGGATACGCATACTGAAGAATGTAAGACATGTGTTGAAATAAACGTCTTTTCTTTGACTGAGATCTGATGGCTCAAACTAAAGGTCCATCTACTCCTGCGTCCTTTGCCAACCAGATGCTGCTGAGAAGCCCACAAGCCAGAAAGGAGCACAACAGTACCCAATTTTATTCCTGTATTTAGTTTCTAAACTGGGGTCGTCTGGCCCTTGACTTGCATTTAGGTCGCCTACCAGCAGGACCTTTGCTCCCAGATAATCTGATAACAGTAACCTGACAAAAGATTCCAGTCTATTTCAGTTGCTCTCGATGTCGGTTTTTTTGCTAGTTGGGGGAATATAAGCACTGCAGTTACCCAGTACTCTCCTCCACTTGTGATTTCCTACATGGATCCCTTGATCCTGAAGGTGTTTTAGCCATCACAACTAGTAGGCATTGATAGCCTTGTCATCCATGAAATAGTCTAAATCCCAACAGGCATTTTAAGAAGAGATATTTCACAGTTTTGGAATTGTTTTCAGACTGTTTCAGTTTTTTGCCACCTGCTTATGCTGCCCTGGGCTCCTTTAGCAGGAATGGCAGGATATAAATTATATAGATAAATAAATACACCCCTTCTAACAACATCTGAGTTGTTGTTGCATTCAGTTTTATGTTCTGTATGAAGAAGTACTCAGGTTTTCTCTTTCCTGAATCTCCTCCCCTTTGGCTTAATTGGATGGCACCAGGTTCTAATATTATGAGGGAGAAAGAGAGTTCCGTCTCCCCACACCGCGTACAAATTTTATCAGATCAAAATACATAATGAGCTGTTTCAGCTGTTGAAGCACACCAAATACTTTTTAGCACTAAGCAATACCCTCAAAAAGAATATTGGTCGTGTGGAAATGGTTCAGAAAAGAATGACCAAAATGATCAAGCGGTTGGCTCAACTCTCCTATATGGAAAGGTTAAAACATTTTTTGTTTTAGCTTAGGGGAAAAGGTGAGTAAGAGAAGACACAATAGAGGTGTATAAAATTATCTTTGGTGTGGAGAAAGTCGATAGGAAGAAGCCTTTTCTCCCTCTCTCATATTACAAGAACTCGGGGATATCCAAGGAAGTTGAATATTAGAAGATTCAGGACAGACAAAATACTTTTTCACACGACACATAGATAAACTGTGAAATTCAATCCCACAAGATGTAGTGGCGGTTGCCATCTTGGATAGCTTTAAGAGATAATTAGACAAATTCATGGAAGGTGAGGCTATCAGTAGCTAACTAGCTATGTTAGAGGAACTAGCCATGATTGCTGCACCCTGTGTCCAGTGTCAGAGGCAGTAATACTCTGAATAACATTTGCTGGGAATGGCGAGAGGTGAGGGCACTGTTTCATTCATGACCTGCTTGCTGACTTCTCTGGTATCTGGTTGGCCACAATGCTGACCTAGATAGGCCTTTGGCCTGCAGGGCTCTTCATTCCATTTACAGTGGTACCTCGGGTTACAGACGCTTCAGGTTACAGACGCTTCAGGTTACAGACGCTTCAGGTTACAGACTCCACTAACCCAGAAATAGTTCCTCAGATTAAGAACTTTGCTTCAGGATGAGAACAGAAATCACACGGCGGCGGCACAGTGGCAGTAGGAGGCTCCATTAGCTAAAGTGGTACCTCAAGTTAAGAACAGTTTCAGGTTAAGAACGGACTTCCAGAACAAATTAAGTTCCAAACCCGAGGTACCACTGTATTATTAAATGGTTCGTACATTTATTATTCTTAGGTTCATATGTTCACTGGGATATCTCCTTTGTTTCTGCGTGGGCTCTTTCAACCTTTTGAGAAGACGGCATATCAAAGTACAAAATATGAAACTCTAGCCAAATTCCATACATCTCCAGCACCAGCGGTCCTCAGAAGGTGGAGGAGTGGGCAAGTGACTTTCCCTTCCTCTATGTGCATCAAAGAAAGTGTGATCCAACCATCCATGCAGACATCAGGTTGCAAACAGGCTCTAAAATGAGGGAAGAAATCCGGCCAGTGGAAGTTCTATGAAATACTGCAGTCATGGAAAACCTTTTCATCTGCGTGTGCTGTGAGGAACTGCAGAGCCTGAAGATTATGCAGGTATTTTGTGAGCCTTTATTATGTATCCTAATAATCACTCCTATCTCAATATAGTCCCTGCAAAGTATGAATCCATCTGGAAGTAACTTTAACTAGTATTTTGCCTGTTTGTTTTCCTCATCCATGACTTAACTCATTTGTATATTTTTCCCTTATTGTTTTCCTTCCAACTGAATGCTCTTTTCTTGATTTTTTTAAAATAAATGCAGCGTGTGTGTGCGTGTGTGTGCATGCTTGCAATACACACAGTATTTCAAAATCTCTATGCTATTTTTTCTCTCTTGTATACCTACCATGTCCATGATGTGTATTTTTGTGTGCAGGGTGTGTGTGTGTTGTCCTTTCGTTTCTTTTTCCTTCCTTAAAAAAAAATGTATACCCACTGAATGAAAAATGCATAAAAATAAAATTCCCGTGTTGATGTTGTTCAATATTATTTTAATATATCGTGGCTCCTGCTCCTTCCAGTCCTCCTCTCTTAGCCCACTGGGCTTTCTTAGTCCACCCTTTCACTCCTCTCTCAGCCCATTATTATGAACAAACAATTTATGCAGTATTAACTGAGCTAAAATGATCAGAAGAAAAAGGTGTTTTTTATATAGCCATCCCAACACTGTTGAGGAATCCACCCAACACAAACCCCATTTTTAAGTGGGGGCAAATTCCACCGCCCACCGTTTTGCCACTTACAAATAGGGTTGAGACTTAGGGGAGGCCATTTTCACTTAGCTTTGGGATAACATATTTGAGGCAGCCGTGGCTAATCTACTGCCCTCCCAATGTTGTTGGATTCCCACTAGCCCCAGGCAGCTTGGCCAATGGTCAGGGATGTAGGGAGTTTGAGTCCAACAACAATTGGAGGGCCACAGGTTCTCCACCCCTGCTTTAACCTTCCCTCACATGAAACCATCCAAATATTAAGTGACCCTCAGAGGCCCTTCTTTGGCTCCCACTGCTTTACACTTGAAGTGGACTGAAACCCAGGATAGGGTCTCAACCCAGAAACACACTCTACAGGAAAGCTCACCTGGTACTGAGCCTGCTGTTGTGTTGGCACTGAGGTAATGCCTTTTTCTTTTCCCCAGGTCTCTTAGGCTTTTTTTTCAGCATTGGGTTTTTTTATTTCCGGCTGCTCTGCTTGATTGTATTTTTTGTCTTGTTGTCTTCTTGTGCTTTTAATTATTGTTAGGTGTTTTGACAGCCTTCAGGCTGATGCAGGGTAGGAAATGTTTTAAACAAACAAACAAAGATACTACTTTAAAAAAATTATATTAAATAAACATTTCTGAAGCCCATTGTATTTTATTATTTACTTATTTGCATTTCCACCCAAACCCTTAATCAGGTCCCTGATTAACCCAGGAAGGACCGCAAAGAAGAACCACGAAACTCGCCAAAAAAATAAAACCATGAGAATAATTTTAAATGGAACAACAGTATAATAGTTTAGCGAACAGGTAACAGCTTATTTGCAATTCAGCAAGACATCAGTCCCCTGCAAAAGGCTGGGTGAGTAGGTACATTTCTAATTAGCGCCAAAAGGTCTATGATGGCACTGCTAATCAGACCTTGGGCAAATGAGCAGGACGTATAGTGAACCAAAACATTTAATCTAAAACATTTAATCCAGAATGCTTCGGCTTCAAGCAACTCTGGCTTCAAACTGATCCAGCAGTTTTATAGCATTTATTCATTAACATCCCACTTTTTTTCCTGTGATCTGATCACGCAGAGATCCAGACCATGGGGAAAGCAAGTTTTTACTTAATGTGTGGATTAAGCAAGGGCCACAGGTCACTGGGAAAGTATCCACTCTGCATGCAGGAGGTCCCTGGGCTCAATCCTTGGCATCTTCAGGTAGGGTTGGGAGAGAACCTTGCTGAAACCCTGAAAAGCTGCTGCCAGTCCGTGTAGACAACACCAAGCTAGTTGGATCAGTGGTTTGGCTTAGGGTAGTAGGGCAGGTTCCTATGTTCCTACGATGGCAGGGTCATGCCTCTGGGAACACAACAGCAGAAGCAGCACCAAAGATGAATGATGGGGCTATAAAAAGGTAAAGGTAAAGGGACCACTGACCATTAGGTCCAGTCGTGACCAACTCTGGGGTTGCGGTGCTCATCTCGCTTTATTGGCCGAGGGAGCCAGCGTACAGCTCCCTCCCTGGTCATGTGGCCAGCATGACTAAGCCGCTTCTGGTGAACCAGAGCAGCACATGGAAACGCCGTTTACCTTCCCGCCGGAGCGGTACCTATTTATCTACTTGCACTTTGACGTGCTTTTGAACTGCTAGGTTGGCAGGAGCTGGGACCGAACAATGGGAGCTCACCCCGTCGTGGGGATTCGAACCGCCAACCTTCTGATCGGCAAGCCCTAGACTCAGTGGTTTAGACCACAGTGCCACCCGCGTGTGTAAGTAAAAGTGGTGGGGAACCTATGGCCCTCTGAATGTTCCTGAACTCCCATCAGTCCCCGACAGCATGGTCCAATGGTCAGGGACACAGAATCAAAGGAAATGTCAACAAATGTTTATAAAGTATGTTGTCCCTGAAGTATACAGTCACCGAAAAGCATAATGAATGCTAACTCCTTTCCCAAATCAACTCTCTGGGTACTGTAGTTCACGAACATCTGGAGGGCTTCAGTAAAACATTCAGCATTGTATCTCTGAAAAGAGGTACAAAGGTAAAGGTAAAGGACCCCTGGACGGTTAAGTCCAGTCAAAGGCGACTATGGAACTGCAGCGCTCATCTCACTTTCAGGCCGAGGGAGCCAGCGTTTGTCCACAGACAGCTTTCCGGGTCATGTGGCCAGCATGACTAAACCGCTTCTGGCACAACAGGACACCGTGACGGAAGCCAGAAGTGGTACCTATTTATCTACTAGCACTGGTGTGCTTTCGAACTGCTAGGTTGGCAGGAGCTGGAACAGAGCAACGGGAGCTCACCCCATCACAGGGATTCGAACCACTGACCTTCCGATCAGCAAGCCCAGAGCCTCAGTGGTTTAGACCACAGCGCCACCCACATCCCTCTCTGAAAATAGATGGTGATAGAACAGAGGAGGGAAATATGTCAGAGAAACCCCTTTTTTGTTGCACTATGCTGTTAAAATGTCTTACATTCTTCGATTCATGTTCTACGACCTACATTCCGCATAAATGTTTGTTTGTTGGCTTTTTCTTTCTATCTTTTCAAATTACCTTCTCCAGGTTCCACATCCCACTCTCTTAAAAATTTGTTGACACCCCCCCCCCAACCTTGGATGAATCGCTCATGTG
Organism: Podarcis tiliguerta; assembly: GCF_965153285.1. Classification (NCBI taxonomy): domain Eukaryota; kingdom Metazoa; phylum Chordata; class Lepidosauria; order Squamata; family Lacertidae; genus Podarcis; species Podarcis tiliguerta. The sequence goes on from NC_139534.1 coordinate 99,770,203, forward strand.
GACATGGAGACCCAGAGCAATTAAAAGGGAGCAGGGTACCAGGAAGGATAGACATGTAGCATACTTGCGAATCCTTGCAGCAGTGAACTAACTGATGTGTGCTACTGATCTCATTTTTTGACAGAATTACAAACCTGGTAGATGAAGGGAACGCAGTGGATGTAGTCTACCTTGATTTCAGCAAGGCATTTGACAAGGTGCCCCATGATATTCTTGTAAAGAAGCTGGTAAAATGCGGTCTTGACTATGCTACCACTCAGTGGATTTGTAACTGGCTGACTGACCGGACCCAAAGGGTGCTCATCAATGGTTCCACTTCATCCTGGAGAAGAGTGACTAGTGGGGTGCCACAGGGTTCTGTCTTGGGCCCGGTCTTATTCAACATCTTTATCAACGACTTGGATGATGGACTCAAGGGCATCCTGATCAAATTTGCAGATGACACCAAACTGGGAGGGGTGGCTAACACCCCAGAAGACAGGATCACACTTCAAAACGACCTTGACAGATTAGAGAACTGGGCCAAAACAAACAAGATGAATTTTAACAGGGAGAAATGTAAAGTATTGCACTTGGGCAAAAAAAATGAGAGGCACAAATACAAGATGGGTGACACCTGGCTTGAGAGCAGTACATGTGAAAAGGATCTAGGAGTCTTGGTTGACCACAAACTTAACATGAGCCAACAGTGTGACGCGGCAGCTAAAAAAGCCAATGCAATTCTGGGCTGCATCAATAGGAGTATAGCATCTAGATCAAGGGAAGTTATAGTGCCACTGTATTCTGCTCTGGTCAGACCTCACCTGGAGTACTGTGTCCAGTTCTGGGCACCACAGTTCAAGAAGGACACTGACAAACTGGAACGTGTACAGAGGAGGGCAACCAAAATGGTCAAAGGCCTGGAAACAATGCCTTATGAGGAACGGCTAAGGGAGCTGGGCATGTTTAGCCTGGAGAAGAGGAGGTTAAGGGGTGATATGATAGCCATGTTCAAATATATAAAAGGATGTCACATAGAGGAGGGAGAAAGGTTGTTTTCTGCTGCTCCAGAGAAGCGGACACGGAGCAATGGATACAAACTACAAGAAAGAAGATTCCACCTAAACATTAGGAAGAACTTCCTGACAGTAAGAGCTGTTCGACAGTGGAATTTGCTGCCAAGGAGTGTGGTGGAGTCTCCTTCTTTGGAGGTCTTTAAGCGGAGGCTTGACAACCATATGTCAGGAGTGCTCTGATGGTGTTTCCTGCTTGGCAGGGGGTTGGACTCGATGACCCTTGTGGTCTCTTCCAACTCTATGATTCTATGATTCTATGATTCTATGATTCTATACTTAAAGGGAAGCACAAACGGATATTTGTTTCTGCTTGCGTGCTGCCCAGTATTTTGACAGGAGGCCAAGCCTCGTCCCGAGACGGAGCATCAGAACACGATCGTGCAGTTGCAGCAGCAGCAGATGAGCTAAATAGTTCAAGAGAGACGGGAGATTTGCTTTGGGAGGATGGAGTCGGTCCATGGCTCGTGTGATTGGCTGACCATTTCATTCTGGAAACTAATGACTGGAAACGGTCCAATCACCTACCCCCCCCCCTCAACTCTATCCCCACTTCACAGAGGTTGTTATTTAAGTCAACCAGATACACATTTCAATCCCTTGCAGATACAAGTTATTGTTCCCTGCCTTTAAAACCTTGCCTTTGTAGGATTAGACAGACAAATGTATTCCCAGGAAAGAAAAGATTTAAATTGAACACAACTCCAGGCAGTAATTTTATTTGATTAAACAAATAATAGACATTCGTTTTAAGCTGCTGCTAAAATAAATCTGCATTAATAATTTTTTTTATTAATGAAACAAATAGTAAATGTAATCTAAAATAAATGCTACGAAGATTCGATTTTTTTGCCAGGAATTTGCTACCTGGCAGCATTGTTTGCTTTGTTGCCACAAAATTGCATATCACCTTATTCATGGAGAGATAATCTTCTTCCCCTTCATCTTTTCCCTTTTGTTGCCCAGGGGTGAACAAAATCTTTTGAGCAGAGGAACCATCTCTGTTTTGGATCTGAAGCAAAAATAATGTCATATTTAGCTTTAAAATGCACTGCTAGATAATCAATAGAAAGAACTGGAAGGATGCAAATGGTTTATACCAATGCATCGTGTTTCTGCATTTTTCTCCAGTTTCCTTTTGTTTTAAAGGGTATAATTTTGCCTTCAGATTCAAATGTGCTGAATGATAGGGTTAAAGAAACCTAGAGTCTATTTTTAAATTCAAAGACCTGGGTGATTTTATTGGTGGTTTGGCGACATCTAGTGGTACTAGCACATATAGCAGGCTTTATCTGGTTTTTAGGTTCACAATAAAGAAAGCTGAACACCATATTTCTTCTTAATTGTGGCAGCAGACCAGATCTCAGTATTTAGGCAAGACGAAGAGGATCTGTTGCACCCCCTTCTTCTTGCTTCCTTCCTAGTCATTCAAATTTCTTCCCCTATATCTCTTCACCTGGGGCTCATCCAAATTTACTTTTGTGTTGCGTTTCTAGGCACAGGGCCACACTTTAAAGCTCCATGTCTGAGTGCTTATTTTATTATTTTGTTTTGTTTTGTTTTGTTTTGTTTTGTTTTGTTTTGTTTTGTTTTGTTTTATTCTATTCTATTCTATTCTATTCTATTCTATTTTACCTGATGCTTTCCCCATAGAAACCCACTCTTTGCCACTGAATCAGAGCAAATGGCAAGCCACAGAAAACTCAAATTGCCATTTGTTCCCATTCAGCATTTAAAAGGTGGGTTTTCCTGGGGACTCAGACCTTGAGCTTCAAAGTGTGGGCCTCTACCTAGAAAGTATGGGGCAAAGGGTAAGCGTGAGTGAGCCCCTGAACACTTCCCTAGTGCCTTCCCTTCTCTTTCATTTTTCGAAGGTGAGCCTCAGCCCTGATGTACTTGAGGAGACATTGGTTGATAGATACGGACAAAAACTCCCAGCTTTTGTCATGCTCCTCCCTCCCACCATTTCCTAGTTCTTTTTTAAAAGATGGTCTGCCCTACGCTCACACTTGCATGCTTACCTTCCAGCATTTCGCAGGTGAAAACACATATTTGCATGTTTTTGTAACAGCCTTATCCTCACACTGACAACACAATCCTAAATATATCTGCTAAAAAGTAAGGCCAAATGAGTTCAATGGAACTTATCCTCAGGTAACCGGGGATGGGATTGTGGCCTAACGACAACTGCCTGGCCCAGACACATACTACTCCTTACAACAGCAGATTCAGGGGGTGAGTGCCAAGGTTGGGGGAAAGAGTCAAAACTGGGCCACTAAGAAGCAAATGAAGGCCTCATACTCCAGGAAACCCTGAAGACTTCGTAAGCAAACTAAAAGAAATTTAAAAAGGGGCTATATCATGGAAGGCAATTGTTATCTCAAGGAGGAAGAAGACGAGGAGGAGGGGGGAGTTTGGACTTGATACCCCGCTTTATCACTACCCGAAAGAGTCTCAAAGCGGCTAACATTCTCCTTTCCCTTCCTCCTCCACAACAAACACTGTCAGAGGTGAGTGATGATGAGAGACTTCAAAGAAGTGTGACTGGCCCAAGGTCACCCAGCAGCTGCATGTGGAGGAGCGGAGACGCGAACCCAGTTCACCAGATTACGAGTCCACCGCTCTTAACCACTAAACAAGCTGCTACAGCCGCGTTATAATTTTTGCTGAAAGCTCTTACCACTTTGCAGTCACATTCTAAAGTGGAGGTAATTATGCACACTGGTCATCCACGGCAAAGAAGGAATCTCACAGTTCTTACTAGCATAAATTTATGCCATACGTTAAGCACTGGTTTTACCACAAGTACCATAGTGTAGCTTTAATGAGAGTTATTTATTTACATTGCTTAATGCAACGGACCCAACAACGGTAAGGGGGGGGGAGAGAGAGAGGAAACAGAACTGTTTTATTCATAGACCTCATATATTTTCATTTGCAGTTGGAAAAACAGCGGGGGCTGGGGACAAAGAGCAGGAAGGGAAAGGGTTAAGCAGGCCCTCTGTTTAAAAAAATGTTCTAATATTCCTAATTACATCAACTCCTTTTCAGTTTGATTGGGGGGTTTTTAAGTCCAGTATCCCCTATAAAATATCTAATGTTGGTTTGATTGTCTTTGCTTGAATAACCTTTATTTTCATGGCTCAGCACAGGATTTTTATTTTAAAATTAAGTCCAGATATTTAGTCAGGTGGCAGAGGTAATATCTTGCAATTCAGTAAAATAAGGTTTATGTACTTTTCATTCAGTGCAGTGTGTGTGCGAGAGAGAGAGAGAGAGAGAGAGAGGTGGCAATGAGGTTGCTATGGCAATTACTTGTCACTAATGATAGGAGGGTAATTAATGCAGTAGATTCCCACATAGCTGTTCAGCACGCAACTTAGACATCTCCCTGCTGTATATTTCTAAGTTTACCAGATTTGGCTCATTTTTACACTGTTACATATGTAGAATAATCCTTTGATCTTAACATATTAAAAAAATCAATTATCCATGCTTCTAGTAAACATATTTAGTCAGCTGCCGAGGCCTGCTCTTTACAGGATATTGACCAAGCAAAGTATTGCTGGGTGAGCCACCAATTAAGGGCTCAATCTGTCATGGTCTGCTGATCTCAAAGAACCCAGAGCTGGAAGATTAAACCTAGGAACCCAGGAAGCTGGCTTCTACTGAGTCAAACCATTGGCCCATCTATCTCAGTACTGTCGACACTGACAGGTAGCTGCTCTCCAGAATTTCAGGCAGGGGGGTTTCAGGCAGCCCTACCTGCAGATGCTAAACATTGCCCTTGAGACCAAATGTTTTCCCACTGATTCCCTCAGGGGGAAACTGTGCTGGCTTGTGAGAAAGGGGTTGGTGAAGAAGGTTTTGTGACTCCGCAGGCACCCGCCTTCAGCAGGGGTCAGGCATCAGGCCATTGGGTTATGGGCTTAAAGCAGGTGAGCGGTCCAAAACAGACAAGGGTTGAGCTGTAGAGCAACAAGCAAGTCTCAGGAGGAGCTAGCAGTGGTTCCCAACCTTTTTTTTTTTTGGCCATGCCCCACCTAAGCATCTCTAATATCCTGTGACATATAAGTCTTATTATTCAAAAAGTGAACCCCAATTCATGTGAAGGAAGCCTAAAAGGCCATTAACTGTTAATAACTCATTCTCAAAAATGCCCTCCTTGAAAATCAAATTGCCCCTCTGTAGAGCGCGTGTCCCACGATGGGAACCATGGGGCTAGAGGGAAGTGCACAGTCAAAACCAGTCAGGGCTCAAATTCCAAAGCATCAACAGCAGTGGCGGAGCTTCATGCTCCAGCACTGGGGGGCAGAGAGCAGGCCAGGTGGGGCTGGCGCGTGTCCTGGGGGTGTGGCACGCCACCCATCATAGCTGTCAACCTTCCCTTTTTTTGCAGGAAATTCCCTTATTCCAGCGCTGCTATCCCGGATTGTTAGATATCCCGTAGACTGTCCCCGGGACAGGTGAGGCTGCTGATCCCTTATTTTTGAGGCTGCTGATCCCTTATTTTCAAATCTGAAAGTTGACAGCTATGCCGCCCATAGGAGCATGGCACGCATCCTGGGGGTGTGGCATGCCACCCGTAGGGGCGCGGCACCCAGCGCGGGCAGGGGGGCAGCCACGATGGCACCCCACCGGGATCGCACTTCCAAGGGCGGTGAACTCCCCTCGCACTCCTCTTCCTTCGCCAATGTCAGCAGGGGATCAGGAGCACTGGGAAATTAGCATCCTCACACCAGAGACCTGTTGATTAGACTTGAGGACCAAGCGCTATGGCTTTGTAGAATGGGGATTGGCCCATGGTGTCAGCTGATTAAATGCTCTGGTGGGCTGGTACTTCAAGCCTAGATGGCGCCCTCAAGCAAAGAGTTCAGTCTCCCAGACCTGGCATAGAAACAGAGTGCTGGTGACTGGGCACTTGGTGTGGAAAAGTCACACTTGGCTCTTTCATATTTCCGAGAGCATCTGCATAGCATGCTTAAGGACCGCTGAACCAACCTGGGTCCTGCAATCATCAGCTGAGGCCCTTTTTCATTTGCCTCCTCCACAAGAGGTCCAGAGGGTGGAAACATGAGAATGAGCCATTTCTGCAGTGGCTTCCTGTTTGTGGAAAGCTCTCCCTAAGGAGGCTCACTTGGCGCCTTCATTACATTATCTTTAGGCACCAGGTGAAAACATTACTTCCTTTATTTACTTATTTATTTATTTATCCCCACCCAACAGCCTAGTACTTGTAAAAACATATTGTCAGGCCTTTGCAGAGACTCCGTGTTCCTATTTTCCAGGGCAGATTCTGATTTGTTCCTGCAATGTCCCGCTTTTCCTTAGGACGTCCCTATTTTCATCAGAGAAATGTTGGAGGGTATGGAATTAAGAGACCCCTGAGCCAAGGAGATAAGTACCTATACAACCTTTAGATGACGTCTGAAGGCAGCCCTGTATAGCGACATTTTTTAATGTTCAATGTTTTATTATGTTTTGACATGTTTTAAGCTGCCCAGAGTGGCTGGGGCAACACAGTCAGGTGGGTGGTGTATAAATAATACAGTTATTATGCCACCATGTGTAGGGGGCTGTATCCAGGTGTTGATTGAACCCAAAGGGATCTCTTTGCCTGCAATGAACATGTCCGAAGGCAAAAAACAACAACAACAACCCCAAACTACTGTATGGGCCTGTCTACTAGGCACTCACGCAAAAAGCACAAATCCATTTCCTCCCCTTCCCCCTGCAACAAAAGGGAGAGCTCAAAACCATCTTGCGGTGATAGCATTTCAAGAGTGAAAAACTGAGCCAAAACAAATGCTCACAAAACGCAATTATTATTTATTTAGTTGCTGCAATTCAGTTCCTCCAAGAGTGGCCCTTGACATTTTACTGAATTTAGTTATGTCATTTAGATTTCGTAGCAGCTGAATACTGCGAATAAGAAGAAAGCTCTATCCATTTGTTTACTGATGACCTTCCATGCGACTTTAAAAATAAAACAAATGTGCTATAGCAACATGAATAATTGGCTCTTTTCATGAATTAAGCAGTTTCACAGTCTTATTTTTGCTTGCCTTGTTTATGCCTCGAGTGAGACGTTCATAAATGTGGAGGATATCAGCTTTCCATGTGCAAAACTGCTGCGTTATTTGCTGCTCCCCGCACACCCCTGGGAGGTCTGTGGCCACTGCCTGTTCCCTTCCATGGGCCTGTTGAGTTTGGGTCCCACGTGGAGGCTGGAGCCGCAGGATGGATGACTGCAGAGCCAAGAGAGAAGGGGCATGTGCAAACTTCGCAAAGTACACCACAAGCGCCAGCTTGCAAAGCTCACAAGCGGAGACTGCAGTCCATCCCGCTTCCACGCTGTCACATAATACGAGATGCTGGAAGTTGTGAAGCAATGTGTTTAAGTATAAATAGTCACCACTGGCTTGAAGAAGTAAAACTGTTCTCTCAGTTCAGTCAACACATTGCTTGCTGGGGAAGCTGAGAAGCCAATGGCCTCGACTCACCAGTGATTTCTCCCTGCAAAATGAAAGCAGGCAATAATTTGGTGTGTAATATTGTCTATTAGGTGGCGCATAAAGGCCTGCATTGTATGTTCATACTGTAGCTGTATAGAAAACATTACAGAATGAGCCTGCTTTTAGCCTGATGCCTCATACAGCGGTAATTAAGGAGAACAGCCTTTTGATTTGCTACTATTTGCAGTTCTGCAGGAAAAACAGAGTTTAGGCCATCTTGTGCTGTGCATTGTTGCTATGCTTAATCTCCTGATTTGCCTGCAACAATTACGAGCAGCACCTATGGAGCATTTAATTGCTTGCCTTCCTATTCTGCGACAATTGTAATTACTGTGCAGCGGTTTGGTGTTTTGCTGTGGGGTGTTCTTTGTTGTTTTCTCGCAAGGACGCACACATCCACCCCCCAACTAGGGTAGCTTATTTTCTTTTAGGACATGGAACTGAAGAGCACCCAAAGAACAGTTTATAAACACTTGTCCCTCCCCCCCAAAAAATATGAGGGATAGGGGTTGGCTCTTCCTCACTGGAGGTCTTTAAGCAGTAAGTAGACAGTGATCTCTTGAAGATACTCTACTTCTGGATCTCCTGAACTGAGCAGGGTGTTGGTTGGACTGCAGTGTCTACATGACCCCCTCAGTAGTGTCTCCTGAGAGCCAGTGTGGTGTAGTGGTTAAGAGCGGTAGTCTTGTTATCTGGTGAACCGGGTTCGCGTCTCCGCTCCTCCACATGCAGCTGTTGGGTGACCTTGGGCCAGTCACACTTCTTTGAAGTCTCTCAGCCCCACTCACCTCACAGAGTGTTTGTTGTGGGGGAGGAAGGGAAAGGAGAATGTTAGCCGCTTTGAGACTCCTGAAGGGGAGTGAAAGGTGGGATATCAAATCCAAACTCTTCTTCTTCTTCTTCTCTTTTCTATTGACATGGTTGTGGAGAAACACACTCAACTTCCTTCCAGCTTGCCTGCCTAGATGGCTGTAAAAGAGGATTAAATTCATAGAGAGGGCTCTTAACAGCCACAATGGCTATGATTAGCTTCCACAGTATGAGGCAGCAATGCTTCTGAAAACCTGTTGCTGGAAAGCACAGGAGGGGAGACTACTGTTGTGCTTGAATTCTGCTTGCTGGTTTCCCACAAGCAACCGCTTGGCCACTGTGAGAGCAGGATGCTAGACTAGATGTTCTTATTTAAAGCAATAGCAGGAGTCAAGAGCCTTCTTTATTCAGGCACAATAGACACAGAGGCAGAAATCTAGCAGCTTAGATGACATCAAGACCTGGTCCCCTTAGATGTTTGGAACATCTGTGCTGGCTGCAGCTGGTTAGAGTTGGAGTTGAAGAAGAAGAAGAGGAGGAGGAGGAGGAGGAGTTTGGATTTGATATCCCGCCTTTCACTCCCTTTAAGGAGTCTCAAAGCGGCTAACATTCTCCTTTTCCTTCCTCCCCCACAACAAACACTCTGTGAGGTGAGTGGGGCTGAGAGACTTCGGAGAAGTGTGACTAGTCCAAGGTCACCCACCAGCTGCATGTGGAGGAGGGAGACACGAACCCAGTTCCCCAGATTACGAGTCTACCGCTCTTAACCACTACACCACACTGGCTCCAACACATCTGCAGAACACCAGTCTGGGCAAAGCTGGTTTACAGAATACTATCTCTGAACATGGAGATTCGATTTTGCCTTCATGGCAAACAGTCAGTGGCAGAGCTCTCCTCCATGGTAGAACATCTGCTTTGCACACAGAAGGTCCAAGTCTCCATTCTCAGAATGTCCAGGTCCAGATGGGAAATCCTGGACAGCTGCTGCCAGTCAAGGTAGACAAGTGTGAGCTAGATGAACCAGTGGTCTGACCAATATAAGGCCATTTCCAGTGTTCCTATGGCATTAAAAAACCATCTGTTTCATTTTGGATTGTCATTCTGAATGGATTCTGCTCCAGCCATGCAATATACTGCTACATCCACAGTTCCAAACAGTGGGTCTCTGCATCCCAGCATTGGATTGGAGTTCTGATAGCACCAAATGCCTCTTTTAGTAGGGCATCTAGGAACAGGGGGTTGCCTCTCCCTCTCTCCCTCCTAAACAAGTTTTTGGCCGTGTCCCAGCTTACACCATGGAACCATCACTTGGATTAAAGGCCATTCTCAGGTTCACATGGGCACTGGGCAGCCCACTAAAGCATGCACATATTTCTAAATTTGGATTCAAAGATGGGATGAAACAAAATAAGGTGGGGGTTTGAATCTTGTTCACTAAGTTTTTATCGGGTCTTGTTTTTATCTGTAAGGTGTCTTGGGGGGGAAAGGTGGAGTATAAATAAATGAAAAAGAAGAAGTGGTGGCTGTCTAATCCTGGAGGCATTTCCTCACCCTGAAGTATTTTCATTCACTTTAAATGACATCATCACATACTTAAATAATCTCATTGGTACCTTGTGCCACAATGTCATCCTGTCTACCTCATGATGCCCAATTGGCTGAGATCACCCATGTGACTAATCCAAGAAGAAAAAAGACAGCAGCAGCCAGGGGAAAATGGCTTCAAAGCAGCAGCAGATATGGGAAACAATGAGAAGGATCAAAAAGGTGAATATTTGTGCTACATGTTTCCCAGGAATTATTTTTACCCCGCAAGAATCACTGCTTTCAACCTGAAAATTGCAACTGGAAAATATTTAGCCAAGATTGGAGAATATGGTTTTTGAGAGTTTGAGAGTTTCTGGACATTGTTTTGCAAATTGCATTGTAAAGCGGATTCCTTATCTGAACACACCTGGCAACAGAGCCCTGTAGAAGTGGACCTTATGTTCATCCAAACTTCTGACCAGCCAAACACTTTAGATATTAGGTATTTGAGGTTTCACTGTGTATGGATGTGAGAACAAGTTGGGCTTCCCCCTCCCTTGCAACACACCTTGTGATGCCAACAGCTCATATGATTTACAGTCTACCAAAACAGTAATTCACAATAACAGCAGCATGATGAGATTAAAAAATGTTCCTCGGCTGATGGTGAGAACTCACTGTTTGGCAGCACTGCCTGGAACATGAGATGAGACAATGAGCTGGAAATTGCCAAGCAAGCAAGAAGAAGCTCATCTATAATCATGTCTTTGGAAGAGTCAAGCATGCTGACTAAAAAGAGGCCTTTCTTCACATGGTGGGTTCTGTCCTTTCTCAAACAGGGACTAAGTGAAAAGCAATATGACAAACAGAATGATCCAGTGGAAAGAATATTGGACTTCAACCAATCAATCATGTTTATTGTTACAAACCAAAGATATACAGTGACAGCCAAGACAGAAACAATCACCCTGGTACACAGTTTTTATTTCAGGGTTTTTAACCACAAATTGCTGTTCTGTGGGTTGCACTTCCTGTCCAGATGTGTTCAAGGTATTACATTCTAGTAAATAATGTGGAAGATCCTAAGCAGCCTTGTTAGTGCAAATGCATAATTTGGATTCATAAGAGTTTCTTATAACAACTTGGCAATACTGCAGTGACCACAGATTGATGGTAAGTAAATGTTCTTACTTGAGAAAAGTTGAGACAAAGGCCTCCTATCTTTAAATTGCAGCCATAGATTTCTTGAGTGACCTCATTCAGGTCACTATTATCACTTTGACTGCCACACCAGTAACAAAATAAAAAAGAGAGAAAGATTTGGAGAGAATGATTCTGGAGATATTATTTTTATTTACCATATTTTTCCATCTATAAGATGCCCCCATGTATAAGACGTCCCGTATTTTGGGGGTCTCAGATTTAAGAAAATGGAGGGAGGTGGCCCCACGTATAAGACTCCCCCTAATTTTTGACATTATTTTTTAGGAGGGAAACTTAGTCTTATACACTGAAAAATACGGTAATTTCTATCCAAACTTAATTATTCACATTTTTAAGCAGCGTACATAAAAAACAATCTGCAGAAAATGGACAATAAAACAAAACCCTACCTTAAAATGCCTGCTGGAACAAAAAAAAAGACTTAGTTATGCACCTGAGGCAAGGAGGGTGCCTTTATAATCTCGGGGGGGGGTGGAGTTCCACAGGGTTAGGCCTACTACACAGAACACATGTTTTCTAGTAGTTATGACCCATGCATCCGAGCCTTGAAGGTTCTCCAACATGGAGATTCAACTAAACCGTTCTGCTAGCACAATCCTATAAAAGGATTTCTGCTAGTACATTGGGGCTTACCTCTCCTCCTCCAGTAAATCCCTGTGACACCCAAATTGGCTTGGACTGAAAGTTAGCCACCTCTGATATGTGGATTTGAATGAACATAGGGGGGAAGCATGCACAAGTGTGTTTATTCTGCCACACTGTGTCCATACCCACTGCCCTCCACAAGTTAAAAGATGACTGCAGCAGAAGAGCCTGCTATACTCATGAAAGCTCCCATACATTTTGGAACCCCGGTTTTCCAGGGTTCCAGAACACACCAAAGGCTCCGCAAGTCCAGGGGTCTTCCTTGCTGCAGGGAAGCCTGATTTCCAAGGCTAGCTGGTGCTGATGAGAGTTGTAGTCTGGAGGGCTCTGAAGGCTAGCCTAGAGAATCATCAGAGGATGCACCTGAATATGTTCTAGAATTAAGGAGGCAATGTGAGTAGTGATATTGTACTTTACTAGCCACAATATTTTAGAAAAAAATTGATTACAGCATTATGGGAAACCCTACACTCTGGACATAGAATGGGCTACTCCTTCTAAAGAAAACAAAGAAAACCATCAAAGCTTAAATATGGTGCTTCAGGCTGATTTAGCCCCATTGACTAATAGCAGTAAATCCAGATTAACATTGTCTTGTCTGGGCTGTGGATTATGATTGCAAATGGAAATGGAGTTAATGAGTGTGTATCATGAGCTAGCTGCATCCTTTCTTAGTCAGCTGACACAAGGATAAACCATTGACCATTGCATTGTGGAAAATAAGCACATAATTAATGCACAGTGTAAAATTGAACAGCTAACAGATGGATTAATTACAGACTGATTGTATGTCTGCATATATGTGTGTGTGTGTGTCACTGCTAACAAGAGACTATGACAAAGTTATTTTGAGATACGGATTTGATTTTGCAAAGAACTCAGGATATTTGCGAGGTTACTGAAAACTGTGCTTCCCCAATGAAAGTGTTAGCAAGCAGTGAATGATTTAGAGTGTGCCTAATTAAAAACAGATACCCATACATAAAGACACAATGAGGGTAAACAAGTGGCAGAGACCAGATTTGTTTCTAATAAATGTGGAGGCAATCACAACACAATGCAAAGACTCCCAGCACAAGGGGCAAAGTATCAGACATGCAATAAAAGCAAACTCTTTGAGAGAAATGTGTTTTCCTCAGCACAAATTGAGAATAGAGACAAAAGCAAAATACATTAATGAACATGCAGCTGTAAGATAAAGGCCTGGTGGTGGTAGTGGTGGTGGTGATGATGATGATGATCACGCAGAAACAAACTTCTTGCTTGATTCTTCCCCGTGAATGTACAAAACAGGACTTGACAACAGATTGCTTTGTGACACTGGGAATAAATGAACAAAAATTGAATTTCAAAACAGATCTCAACGCTGAATGCAGCATAATCACACAGCCAGCAGAGACAAAAAGATTAGTGATTGCCCACTGTTAGCACTGCAAATTAGGCTTGTTTCACAAAACAAGTCCGTGCTACAAAGCTATGCTGGCATGACAGGGTAAGGACAGATGCCACTCATAGTCTGAAAAGCAGCAAGGCAGGGGATTTCATGTGCAGTTGGGTTAAAGAGGAGTTTGCAAACACAGATAATCCAATCGGTCTGAAACCTTTCTAGCAGTAAGAACAGAAGAGACACTCTTCTTGATAGCACACTATACGGAACAATAACTCATTGGCTTCTTCATGATCCCCCACATTGCATGGATGTATCTGCATTCAGAGTGTCACATTATGGTTTATAGTTCTGCACTTACGCCATAGTCATTAGGACCCATGCAAAGCATTAGTTTTCAGATGCAGTAAGTAGTAGATAGAAGAGAGCTTCAAGGATTTAATGGTTCACAATGACCTAAAAACGCATAATGTCATTGTACATAAATATATTCATGCACGTGCCCTTCCCCCTTATTTTCTAACCCATTAACTGAATTTGGTATCCTTCTCAAAGTTATGACAAAATCAACAGCCTAAACTGTTGGTAATGCAAGTTCTCTTTTTAAAATTATGTTTGTATTTTGATCACAATCAGCATTTGCCAAACATTTACCAATGATGAAAAACTCAAGCAGCAGGAATCTCAAACTCCAAATCTTGGACCTACTTTTGTTGTTGATTATACCATAAAACAGTGAAGCATTATAGGATACAAGTTGACTTGAAAGTTTGCTTGCTAACAAGATCCAGGGATATTATACACATATGTTCTATAGGACAGACGTCTTTAAAGTTTTTAGACCTGACCTTTAACCCCAACCTGTGACAAGGGACCTACTTTTAATATTATGTATATCAGTTTCTCTCTCTGTCTGTTTGTCTCTTTTCCTTCTTTCTGTCTCTCTCCATCGTTCTCCTTGTATTAAGCAGCACAATCATAGACATCTACTTGGAATTCTTACTGAAGTAGTTCATACAGGAATGCTATTGGTGTAGCCCACCTTTATATTATTTATTGGTCATTATTACATCCCACCCTTTCTCCCAAAAAGGAACATAGAGAAGCTAGCAACATAAAACAATGCATTAATCATAAAAATATATAAAACATCAAACAGATCCACATCCATAAAAATAGCAGCAGATACTACCTACCTAACACCAATCACACCCAAAAGGACTGGGCAAACAGGCGAGTTTTCAAAATGCGCCTGAACACAGCTGAAGTATAACATGATTTAGCTTGGGACAGATTTCCACAGACATGGTGCTACCACTAAGAATGCCCTGCCTTGTGTGACAATCCTCATGTGACCTTAGATCAGGATGCTAGCACCTTCTGGAACTTCAGCCACCACTTGAAAACTGACATTGTAAATCAGAATCTTTCTTTTGTCTTCATATGTTTCATTCAGCTGCATCATGGCTAGTAATGTCTCCAGCATTCAGGGCAGGAGCACTAGGCTGTTATCAAATGAAAAATTACACTGGCTGTCATAGTGGGAAATCAGACTAGATAGATGATAGATAGATAGATGATAGATAGATAGATGATAGATAGATAGATAGATAGATAGATAGATAGATGATAGATAGATAGATTAGATAGACATAGATGATAGATAGATAGATAGATAGATAGATAGATAGATAGATAGATAGATAGATAGATAGATAGATGATAGATAGACAGATAGATGAGAGAGAGAGAGAGAGAGAGAGATGTGTGATAAAAATTAATAACCCACATTTCTCACTCCAAGGGAGGTCATTCAAAGCAGCTAGTAAAGCAAAGAAAACAATTATAAAATCATGAAAAATGCAGTAAATAAATAAAAATAGCATTACATCAAAAAAAGTTGCTATAAGACCAAAGAGAGCTAGAACAGAACTAAAAAACATAGTTGTCACAGCAAAATTAAAAACTGGTCGGGAAGAAATGTCTTCAGGTGTTGGCAGAAAGCAGGCCAAAATGCTACACAAATAGGAACGCAAACTCTGAATCCTTTTGGCATCATTCAGACATTGTCCTAATAGCAACAAAAGAAAATGAGGAATGAAACTTGAGGGTAGGTTCACTTTATATGGAAGGCTGGTGTATTTGATGGCTTGCATATTTGTAAATAAGTTAAATATTATCAAGGGTGGTCCATAGAGCAGTGAAGAGCATCTGTTGGATATGCAGAAGGTCCCAGGATTAATTCTGGGTAGGACTCTGGGAGATCCTTGACTAAAATCCTGGAGACGCATTGCCAGCCATGGACCAATTCTCTGATTCAGTATAAGGCAGCAGCTTCTTGTGTTACTACAAAATGCCAGAAGCTTACAGTGATCTCTCCTCCCAAAGGAAATCAAACACAGAAGAGTGCTGTCCCAAAATCATCTCACCACTTAGGGTGCTGGGAACAAGGAACAAGTTTTTAAACATTCTGGGAAATGTCATGTGAACAGAAATTTCTTATGCAATTGAATTTCTTCTGCCTGCAGCCCACTGTGACATCAGATCTATTCAGGAGGATCCTCCAACCCCCCAGAGCAAAATTTGGGTGCATGGGAAAGAGCAGGATCAGGAAAGGAAGAGGAATTTCTGTGTGTGGAAGTCCAGTTTGCTCACTGACATACAAAACCAGATGTCACCCTGTTATTTTACAGTTCCAGTAAAAATCACCAATAGTGGCTTCAATTGACTGCACAGTGGTACCTCTGCTTACGAACTTAATTAGTTCCGGAGGTCCGTTCTTAACCTGAAACCATTCTTGACCTGAGGTACCACTTTAGCTAATGGGGCCTCCCACTGCCACTGGACCACCGCTGCACGATTTCTGTTCTTATCCTGAGGTAAAGTTCTTAACCTGAGGTACTACTTCCGGGTTAGCGGAGTCTGTAACCCAAGGTACCACTGTTTTTATTCATAAGCCTCCCTACAATCTCTGGTGTGTGTGTGTGTGTGTGTGTGTGTGTGTGTACTCATAAATAAATTGATAAGTAGAATGGTGAATAGATAGCACTCAAGTCAGGATTTATGTCAGTGGAATTAATTTTTGCCAACCTTTGACCTGAATGAAGTTTTTAAAAGAGGGGATTTAGGAGAGAATCCATTATCCTTATTGCCCATTCTCTAGTCCTGTGTATCAGTAACTCTACAATGTGCATATATTTCAAGAAAGAAAATGGTAAAAAAGAAACCTTCCCTTTTCCATTTTATTTTTGTTCCACTAACCCTGCAAGCTAAACATGTTCCATTTATTTTTAAATTAAGTGAAAATTAGCCAGGTGTGTTAGATAAGCTTTCTATACACAGGTCTAAATATTGACAAAGGGAGATGTGTCACTGGAAAAATCATCAGTCTAGCAATTATCACGTTAGCATGTTAAGTAGGATAAGATGTGAAACTTCCAAATGTGTCAATACAGATTATTTCATTTCCACCAGTTATCAGCTATACTGTGAACATCAGTGCCTTGATGTATACTCAGCGGCAGGTCACCTCCTGCAAGCAAATGCTCTCCACGCAGGAGGTGGAATTGCTGGGGTCAGACTGAAATCATGAATGTTCTGCAGCCCCAAACACAATGTCAAGCAGAGAATTATTGCAGAACATACCATCAAGCAGGAATGAAGTCATCTTCATCCAATCAGCCTGCCTACCACTGCTTTCTTTAATGAATTCTCACCGTTTCCGTATTGTGTTTTAAAATGTACATCCTCATTGCCCAGTTGTCAGTCACGTCATGTTTGTTAGTTATATCATCCTTTGTGTTTTTTCTTTCCCTAGAGTCGTCCGTAAGTCTGTGTAGAGCAGATAAACAGTGAAGAAATGAAATGGTGTGAACAGTTTCCTGCAGTTTTCTCCCTACGGCTTGGGAGAGAACATTCCACAACACTGCTTTTTTCTGGGAGAATGGGCTGCCCTGGCCTGCTACAAGTGAGGGACTCTTTTTGCACTGGCATGATTCACTGGCTGTGTACACCACATGCATTTAAAGCACATTACTTCCTCCAAAGAATCCTGGGAATGATAGGCACCAACTCTATGGTACCAAAGTTTGCAGGGATGGGGCTGAGCCCCCAAAAACTTGAGGGGCCGGGCCTCCCCACAGCAGTGGAGGGCCTCACTGAGCCTCACAGTCTCAAACCGATGCACATGAAGCAGGCCCAAAAGGGGTCCCTCAGACCTGGAGGCAGCCCTATCAGAGGCAGCTTATAGCTACCATTTAGCCTATACAGTGGTAACTCGGTTTTCGAACATCTCAGAAGTCAAACGTTTTGGTTTTCGAACGCCAAAAACCCGGAAGTAACTGCTTTGGCTTTCAAACGCTTTTTGGAAGTTGAACATGCCATATTGCTTCCGTATTTAGTTTTCCGTAAGTAAATGCTTCCATAAGTAAATGCTTCGGTTTTTGAACGTTTCAGAAGTCAAACGGTCTTCCAGAATGGATTACATTCAAAAACCAAGGTACCACTGTAGCATGTAGCCAGCTTCAAAGACAAGATGGATACTTGGTGATTAAATGCCCCAAAATGCCACATCTAAAATGTGTTTATTGGGATGAGGACATGTGCAGAATTCCCAATGATTCTGTCATTTAACCACACACACCAGGGCATGGAGAATAATGAAAGCACACAGCCAAGTTTGGGAATAAATGATCGTTAAATTAAATCCTGCAACGATAACATTTGAGCTCTCCATGCACAAGTTCCAAAAAAACACAGGCAACTCTGTTCTTTTATAATTACTAATTGTGTGGCCCATTACTTTTTCACACATCCTTTGAAAGAATATAATTGAGCCAAAAACGAAGGAGTATGGTTTAGTTGTTCAGATTCCCTAATATTGCGAAATCAAACTGATGTGCTTTCAGAACTCCCCAGAGTTTTTGCCCATCTATTTTCCATCCCAAAAAGCAAATTTGGGAGCAGGTAATGCACCTGTCCAGAATCAGGGGTAGGCAGAGGTGGCCACATTCTGAGACTTGGTGTGTATTTGGCCGATCCTCTGCCACCGACCCTCACAAATGCACCAACATTTAGGAGATTAAAATCCCGTTTGGATGGTTGGATAGAAATCTTTAATATATAGAAAAAGCACCTGCAGTGTACAGTGGTACCTCAGGTTATATACGCTTCAGGTTACATACGCTTCAGGTTACAGACCCAGATAAAGTACCTCGGGTTAAGAACTTTGCTTCAGGATAGAACAGAAATCGTGCTCTGGCAGCGCGGTGGCAGCATGAGGCCCCATTAGCTAAAGTGGTGCTTCAGGTTAAGAACAGTTTCAGGTTAAGAACGGACCTCCACAACAAATTACGGTAAGTACTTAACCTGAGGTACCACTGTAGTATTGTCCACTGTGGAGGCTGCTAGTTATTACCAGGTTTTTAACATCCCTGTGGAAAGGAAGAAAAAAACAAGAGAGGCAGGCAAAGACCACACCAGGGCCTGCTCCTGCCAGACTGTCCCCTCACAGGGAGAATGGATACCAACTGCCATGTGTGAAGGAAGAAGAGCGTGCATGCAAAGACAGCAGCCACATTTACACCAAACATTTAAAAAACAGCCGTACCTCGGAAGACAAACGGAATCCGTTCCGAAAGTCCGTTCGACTTCCATAATATTCAAGGTGCGGCTTCCGATTGGCTGCAGGAAGCTCAATCAGAAGCCGCGGACCCGCATTGGACGTTCGGGTTCCAAAGAATGTTCGCAAACCAGAACACTCACTTCCAGGGTTGCGGCATTCGGGAGCCAAAACGTTTGACTCGCAAGGCGTTCGACTTCCGAGGTATGACTGTACTATGAAATCACTCAGGGAACTGTGGCTCTGGGAAGGGAATAAGGGTCTCCTAACAACTCTCAGCAGCCTCTACAAACCACAGCTCCCAGGATTTTGGGGGGGAAGCCATGATTGTTTAATGTGGTATCATAGTTCTTTAAATTTATGGTGTGAATGTGGCCAACATCAGGGCCCATTCAAGTCAAACTGTTCCTCCCCAACCCCCAGGGCCAACTTTATATTTTGCACCATCTATTTGTTTTGGCTTTTGAAAATTAGGTGACTTCACAGAAAGATGGCATATAAATGCAATCAATCCGTCCGTCATTCAGTCTATGATCTGGTAACTGCTTACTCAAATATTGATAATTTCTTGTGGTGATTCTTGTGGCACATGTGACCATCTGGGTTAATTGTTATTTTTACCACAACTAACTCAAATTCAGAGGCACACTTGAGGGGAATAAGGGTCTCCTAAAAACTCTCATCGCCCTTAATAAATTGCAGTTCCCAGGGTTCCTGGTAGGAAGCCATGACTATTGAAAGTGGTATGATGATGCTTCAGATGTGTATTGCAGATGGGGCCACTGCTTGATATTTTAAAGTGATGTTGCAGTGAAGATTATACATGGGCAATTGACTACATCGACATAGCATTTCGGATGGAGGAGATCATATTCGCATTTTAATATGAACGTATTTTCATACTTCGCAAAACAGTACGTGAAGCGAAACACAGGTCATTTGCCCTTCTCCAGATTTTGTGGTGCCGTTCTCCAACCAAAGGATGCGTACAAAACTGCATAGATTAGTGGAAAACTTTGTGCATGAATGAAAATAAAAAATAAAAAATGCATTCTGTTATTCATATACTAGACAAAATTGTGTATTATACTGTGCATATTAGCAGCAATGCAGATGAAAATATATGCGAATTTTCGTGAGGCTGTTTAATGAAAAATTCAGAAAAGTATGGGGAAATGAGGTGAACCAAACATAAGACCCAAAAAAGGAGAAACAGAGAGAAACCAAAACTGACAGATTCATCCATCCCTACACAGTATAACCCTTGCGTGTTTCTGTGACCCTATGAATGCCATTATATGTATCTTGTATCACTGTCTAAAAATATAGATGTTTTTGCAGCTAACTCTATCAACACTCGCCTGCTGTTAGTCCCCCAGGGTATTCAGAGGCATGCTGACTCTGATCCTGGAGCTAGCAGCACTACTAGAAGCAGCAATTAATAGTCTTATCTTCCTTGAATTTGTCTAATGCCCCCTTTTAAAGCCATCTAAGTTGGCTTTAAACTTCACCTTGTGGTAGTGAGTAGCCATACTTCATCCTGTGGTGGTGATTTCCATTGTATGCTTTTGGGGAAGAAGCCCTTCTTTTTCTCTATCCTGAGAATAACTTTGACAGATGACCTCAGGTTCTAGAGAGAGAGAGAAATTATCTATGTACTTTATCTTCACCATGCTGTCTAGAATTCCCCCGTTCCATTACTTGTCCCCCCCCCCCCAAAAAAAACTAACATTCCACAAACATTTTAAGCTTTCCTCACAGAGGAGGTATTTTGACCCCTAGACCCCTTTGGTTTTGGCCTTGTTCTGCACACCCTTTTTCCTTCTGTGAAAACTGCCGGTATTTTTTATTCTCCTAAAACTGGGTACTCCTGTTTTGTGAGGAAAGAAAGCAGCCATCAAATTCTGAGTTAGGTAACGTTTTTAGGGAGCCCGTTTTAGAGAATATATTATAAAGATAAGCCTACTCTTTCCCTTTGGAAAACCCCAATATTCCAAAACAGGCACTTCACACACACCCCACCCAATTTAGCTATGGACCTCTTCTTGCTTCTCATAATGTTTTTTTTTTCAAGCAGTGATTGAGGAAATGTAGACAGGACTGGCATTAATGTTGTATACTGAACTCGTTTACTTGTATATAAAAAATGCTGTGAATTTTTTAAAAAAACATTTAAAAATATATGTAGAATTTGCCATCAGCTCACTGGCCCCATCTAGTGTCTCATTTGTATAATGCACTTAAAACACACTTAAAACCTTATATTTGCAGCTGTTTAGCTGAGTGTATTGTGGTTTGTTTTGCTCCTATGGGAAAATGTGTGCTGTGCAATAGCCAGGTGAAGACCACTTGAAACAGCCTCTGCATAATAATAAAATGGTGGTCATAAGAGTGACTTGCAATATTGGCCAAGCCCATCTCACTGCTATAGCTTCCTGGATGCAGTGTGCCACTTTTAGAATAGCTGGGTGATGACACAGAGACTGTCCATGACTGGGGCAATCAATACATGCATACAAGATACACCGCACTGCACACCTCAGGTTCCATATTAAGGAGCCACAATGCAAATAAGGTTTCAGGCAGGTTCAGTATCACAACTGTAATGTGTGAACCTACCTAAAACCAGAAGTATCAAATACTACCATATCCCACAATTATGATGCAATTTAAATACATTTTTTTAAAATGGAACTCTAAATCTGCATTAAGATTCTTAATGAAGCTCAGGGCATTAACCATCGAGCAGAATATGGCCTCCCAAGCCATGGAGATTTTAGGCAACCATTTCTCCTGTGTTAAAATTTTAAGAGTAGTTACCATAGCAACTGCTAGACACGGCATATGGTATGTCTGCTACCTCTGAGATAACAGAGCAATTTCTAAAGAATTTACTTTACAATATGGTGTGAACACTTGTACTTTTTACCATTTTTCCAGAGTGTTGTATAAGGTACTGTTGTTCCTTGACATACTCCTCATGCTGAATGCTCATTTTGTGGCTTTCTTTCATACTAAGCAAAACAGTTTCTTCCTTTTCTTTGTCTTTCTTAAACTTACTATAAATACAAAGTGATATATGAAAAGATTATGGGCACAATCCACTGGAATCTTCTCTTGTGCCAAATCAGTAATATTCTTGCATATCTTCCATGCATTTCAGCGGGGGTAGATTGTGGTCTATGTTGTGGGGGGGGGGAGTTACTGGGCAAAATAGATATCTGTTTCAATGTAGGAGAGGAACTGAGAAGGACAAGCAAACAGTCTCTCTTGTATTGTGGATTTTGAGGGGGTATTGACTGAGACCTTTCATGAGCTACATGGGAGATACTGGCTGGGATGTTTACTGCTATAAGGTTTAAGTGCTCTTTTAGCAGGCTTTCCACCTATATTCCTTTGAAACATAGCTAGAAAGGGGCAGGGAACAGTTGCTTTCAATATTCAAAGTTCAATTATAATATATTATATGTGTCGACTCAGCAACATGACAGCACAGCATACAGTGGTACCTCAGGTTACAGACGCTTCAGGACGCTTCAGGTTACAGATTCCGCTAACCCAGAAATAGTACCTTGGGTTAAGAACTTTGCTTCAGGATGAGAACAGAAATCGCGGGGCAGCAGCGGGAGGCCCCATTAGCTAAAGTGGTACCTCAGGTTAAGAACAGTTTCAGGTTAAGAACGGACCTCCGGAACGAGTTAAGTCCTTAACTCAAGGTACCACTGTATTTTCATTGCAAAGGTAGGGAAGACAAAGGGCATTTTATCTTGGGCATTTCTTTTTCAAGCCCCACCCACTCCACCCCCTTTTTTTTAAAAAAAGACTATCACAATTTTCTATGATATGTTCCATCCAGTATGTTGATGCATCCTTTTCATTGTCCCAGATTTGCTGCTTCCCAGCTTCACTGAATGATCCTCTTGATGTTTGGGGAGATTTAGTCCTTATCTCGATCCACTTTCCCTGTATCCATCCCACCTTCATATGCTCCTGTCATGCCCCTTGTTCTCCCCCTTCCTCAGGTAAAGAAGAAAAAGGAAATAGCCCCAATTTCTCCATAAGAGGATGATTCATGACACTGATCATTTCAACTGATCGTCTTCCTACACTCTCCAGTTCTATCCATCAGAAACCCATGCAAAATTCTCAATGTGGAAACCCCACAGAGGAGCTAAATTATTTTTCATTTCTTTCATAGTAAAACCCAGCATTGCTGCACACCTAGACTTAATTTTGAAATAGCTAACTCTTCGGTTCCTATCTTTAATAGAGATATGGTATCTGAATCTAACAATGCGCACCTGAATTGTGATGTTTTATATAAGTAAACCCAGCCTGCTACAAAGGGAAGAGATATTTATTTATATATGCCACTACCACGTCCCGTGTTTTGTTAGCCCAAAAATGGAAAACGAGCTAAGTCCCAACTAAACAAGATGGGCAACTTAAATTGATTAAATATGTGCAGCTTGCAATCTTAACATATAGAACAAGAGAACAAGAAGAACGTATGTTTAAAGAAGATTGGGAAATGTTTATTGAATATATGGAGGAAATTTGTGTTTATTTGAAAACGTGGGCCGCATTAAGATAAATTCAACAGTGTAAATAAGTTTTGATGGATGTAATAATGGAATACGGAATGGTTCAGTTTATATAAAATACGCAGGGATTTATGTTGTGCAAAATGAACCATGGAAAGAGAGGAGGGGAAGTCATTGATAATTTAAGGTTGTTTAAGTGAATATTCTAAAATTTAAAACAGAAATTTAATTTAAAAAATTGAAACTCAAAGAGAAGAGATACAGCTTTTCAAAAACAGCAAGGCTACTGCCAAAAATGGCAATCCCATGTTGAATACCCTCTACTGGTTCATAATATGCAATACAACTTAAATGTTCCTTTGCATTGTTGGATTGGCTCCACCTCAGCAGCCACACCGCACTGAGTTTTTCATGCCTCACCCAGCTGTCGCACAGGAGCTAGCAGTCAGGTCATACTTTGGTAATATGGCCCTGAGCAAGGACAAAATTTGGCACCCCCTCAATATTTCTTACTTGCATGCCCTCCTCCCTCTCACCTTCTGTTTGTCATCATCATCATCATTCATCATCATTTTTGATCAGTTCCCTGTGGCTCAGCCCCCTGTGGGGGGATTGTAAAGGTAAAGGACCCCTGACCATTAGGTCCAATCATGACCGACTCTGGGGTTGCAGTGCTCATCTCGCTTTATTGGCCGAGGGAGCCGGTGTACAGCTTCTGGGTCATGTGGCCAGCATGACTAAGCCACTTCTGGTGAACCAGAGCAGCACATGGAAACGCCGTTTACCTTCCCGCCAGAGCGGTACCTATTTATCTACTTGCACTTTGACGTGCTTTTGAACTGCTAGGTTGGCAGGAGCAGGGACCGAGCAACGGGAGCTCGCCCCATCGCGGGGATTCGAACTGCCAAACCTCTGATCAGCAAGTCCTAGGCTCTGTGGTTTAACCCACAGCGCCACCCGCATCCCTTTGGGGGGATTGTACTCGCCACCATAAATCCGGTTCTGCCGTAGTTATGCTGAAGACTGTGAAGGCAGGTGAGCGATGACCTCCTGCCTGTTCTGCACTGCCAACCGTTGATATAGGCTTTCAGAATAATGATGTTAAGACTCAAGACACAGGTTAATCGGCATTGGACGTTCCAGAGATGAAGGAGAAACTCAATATAGGCCTTATTTTATGGCAGCCGACATATGTTTCTTATGTGGTACCGCTCTAAGTCAGTTTAAACTAAAACATTTGCCTAGGACCTATGCCTTACAGCCTTCATGCGATGCATTAATTTAAAACCCTCTTCCATTTTTGAATTGTGTTCATACTCTGCAGCTGACAGCACATGAGTGAAGGATGCACATGCAAAAAGTAGCAAAATGCAAGCCCAATTGCTGTAACTTGTCATATGAGCTGAGCACGTCATGTTTGCTCTCAGTGTCAATGTGCCTTCCCAAGGGAATCTGAGGAAGCTTGAAGCCGATGATCTGCAGCCGGTATTTTATTTTTTCTTTTATTTTTTAGAAAAGAAAATAGGTAATCTGAAAGAATCGAGACTCTAATGACTTTGAACTATGACACATCTAAAAAACCGAAAGTCTTATCCAAACACTTCCATTTCCCCCGAATGCTTTTAACGCCTACATACATCATTTGGACAACTCTGAAGCGAGGCACTGAGCATTAGAATAAATGCAAATACAGCTACATTTACCGTAGAAACGCAAAGGCTGTGACAAGCTAAAAATGCAATAAAATGTGACGTTATGTCTATTCGCTTTTTTCAGCTCTGATTCCTCTAATACTGTGAGTCACCATACCTACTTGGTGCACTGCAGAGCTATAAATTGTTTCCCATTTTTTATTATGAAAGCAGCCTAGACACTAAATTCTGCACCCAAATAATCACTTGACTGAAAGATGTAATTCTTAATAACAACAATAAATGTGGTGCTGGTCAGGGATCGGAAACCTGCAGCCCTCCAGAAGTTGTTTTATTATTATTTAATAAATTTCTATTCTATCCTTCCTCCCAATAGAGCTCAGATATCAGGATGCTGTCAGCGGCTCCCAGCTGGTTGCCCAGGATAATATAAAGACAAGGAAAAGATTCTTACCGTACTTTTTTATTTCAAACATTACAGAGAGAAGCTCTAGAACCCAGCCTCTTGGATAATGGCATCCCGAGTGAATCTCCACCCCTTCTCTCCCACTTTCTCATTCGTCATTCATATTGTCTCCTCTACGGGTGCTGCTATGTGCCCTCTGTCTTTGAGCTTTTTGCTCTCCTACTTTTAAGGCTTGCCGGGTTCTGGAAGAAGGTGGGTCTGGAATGCTTTCTAATGACAACCAGCCAGCTGCTGCTGCTGCTGCTGCTCCGGCTCTGCCTGCTCCTCCTCTCCCATTATTTCCCAACTTTCCCCCTCATCTGCCTCTGAGCTATGACCTCCCGCAAACCACTGTTGTAATTCTAAACTGTCGTCCTCTTCCTCCTCCCTGGAAGGGTCAGGATGGGGTGGCGGTCTCCACCATTCCTCCTCCTCTGCCCAGTTCTTGACACCAGGGCAGCAAACAACAATGCAGTAAAACAATCTGCTTAAAAATAACATAAAATAATATTTAAAAACATTTTAGGGAAGTTTGTAATGTTTGATGCTTTATCACTTTATTATGATGATGATGTTGTTGTTGTTATTATTATTGTTAGGAGCTGCCCAGATGGGCAGGGTATAAATAAATTAACAACAACAGGATAATAATAATAATAATATTAATAATAATAATGTGTTGTTGTTGTTGTTGTTGTTGTTGTTGTCATGGGCACGTTAGTAGAACATAAAATGCAGCTAATGAACTTCCATTCAAGCTGATAGGATGACAGCAAAGCAAATATGTATAAAGCTGCAGTCCTAAAAACCACACATTGAGAGTCGGTTCCTTTGAATAAAGCAGGGATTTGCTTCTGAAGAAACATGTGTAAGATTGCACTTTAAGGGAAGTTTGATAACAAGCTCTTTTTTCTCACTGCATAATGAAATCAGCAGTTCAAAGGGACATTGGAAGCTGCTTCACTCCAAGTCAGACCATTGATCCAACTAACACACTACTGCCAATGCAGACTGGCAATGGGTTTCTGGCGTTCCAGATTAAGGTTTTTCCCCTGGAGACGATGGGGAGCTTTTTGCATGGCAAGTAAGTGCTCTACCACTGATATGCAGCCCCTTAGTACACTCACCAGATATTTTTGCTACACAGTTTGTTTTAACATTTGTAAGCCGCCTTGATTATATTCTAGAAAGTCCAGCTAGAAATTCCAGAATTGATTACCAAACAAATACATTTGAAGGATTCTTTTAATGATCACATCTGAATGCTGGGATGAGAGGACACGAGAGCTACAGAGTCCATTTGCAATTTGCCCTTTGCACATTGACATACAACACAATTCTATTTCTTCCCTGTGGTTGTATGTATCACCAAAAAGTGGCAATAAAAAAATAAAAATACCCTGGTCAAGTGAGTAATATTCAGCATTCTGGTTTCCTGCAACCAGAAGAGCTACTTCACACATTGCCCAGAAGTGGCAACAGGGAGTACAAAAATGACAAGCATGCATTTTATTTCGCCATGCTTCTGGGGCTAGATCTATACTGTTTGTAAAAATGCTTTTTTAAAAAAGTTATGTAGCTCTCAATGCAATTTTACATTGACGATTTTACATTGCTCTACAGCGCCCTCTGGTGTCACACATTTATAACGCATTTATAACATTTTAACCGATCGGTATAGATTAGTCCTGGGTCTCATATAATTCCTGTGTGCAGCTGTAGCCACCTAAAGGGCACACAAATCCAGCTGTGGATAAGTGACTTCATCCAGATCAGCAATGCATGGAAATGTTATTTCCACTGAGTAGTGTGATGGCACTACGGGTGCTTCAAGGAAAGCGTCTTCTGTGTGACTTGTGCATGCAAGTTTTTTGCAACGACCACAGTAAGTTGCTGACATCCAAATACCAGTCCATAATTCTACCCCACCCCGCCCCTTTTATTTGGATCAAGGATCAACTTTCCAGGAAAGATAGATAGATATAGATGATGATGATATAATAATAATAATAATAATAATAATAATAATAATAATAATAATAATAATTTATTTGTACCCTGCCCATCTGGCTGGGTTTCCCCAGCCACTCTGGGCGGCTTCCAACAAAGACCCAAAAATACACTAAAATGTCACACATTTAAAACTTCCCTGAACAGGGCTGTCTTTAGATGTCTTCTGAATGTCAGTTAGTTGTTTATCTCTTTGACATCTGATGGGAGGGCGTTCCACAGGGCTGGCACCACTACCGAGAAGGCCCTCTGCCTGGTTCCCTGTAGCTTTGCTTCTCACAACGAGGGAACCGCCAAAAGGCCCTCGGCGCTGGACCTCATGATAGATAGATGACAGATAGATAGGTTGCCAATGAGTGTTTACAAATTAAATCCCAAATCTTAAATCTTAAAAGAACAGAAGCCCTTTTCCCTTTGAAATACAGTCACATTGGTTATACACTGTATAAGTATTCTGACTATAGAACAAAACCATAGTTTAGATATAGGATATGTGGTGGTAGTTTTGTTAACTGCCAGCTAGTCTACAGTTTATGCTACTTTATCAGAATGCTATCCACAACCACCTAGGAAAAAGCTCCACTGTACACACCCTGGGCCTTTCATCTGAGTAAATTCTCACACAACTGCGCTACAAGAGAACGAAGAGAAACTTCTAAAACATTGTGTGTTTTCAAAGGTAGACTAGAACAGAATACTAATAACACCGCATACTTGTATATGCATGAATTAATCTCATTTCTATCCCTTTCCGTATTCTTTTCTTCCCAAACCTGTAATATGTCACTACCCTTCGAACAGGTTAATCCCAGGAGGTCCCGTAACTGCAATTACTGCATTTAAATATTCCACATATCTGTCAAGATTCAAAAGTATTCTGTGGTGTCAGTTTAAATATAAATATCTATAATTCTAGTTAATCACCATCACTTTTAGTCAGTTTTGAAAACTCGTTTGATGTCTATTTTGTGCTTGTGACCGCCTGCCGCTTAAGGTTGTAGCTCCTGCCATTGATTTATTGGTTAAGAAGTTACCCAAAGCAATTCGGCAAAACAACAGTGTTCCTGTACAGACAGTCCAGAGCTTTTCACAGAAGTAAAACTTGTCAATGTAATTTGTCCGCCTAATCGTTGGAGAAATTGCTCTGCTTTTTAGATATATATAAAAAGCTGTAAGTGAGGCTGGAGTTGTTATACAAATACCGTATACCAGACTCTCCTCACAGAAACACAAGCTTTTCATTCAGCTTGCCTTTTTGCTTCTAAAGGACCCCTTTATATTTACCAGCAACGCAGAGGCTGTCGATACCTCTCCGTCGCCTTTGCCTTTTGAAGCAAGTGCCGATTCTATACAGCTTGTAATGACATCTTGTAAATGGCCTGAACAGCCGTGCAACAGAAAACAAGCATTTGAGTTGTTTGTGGAAGCTGCAGCCACATCATTTTGACCAGAGACGTGTCACAAGGGCACCGTGTTTACCTTTAAACTTAGATGTGTTCATGTGTCTACATTTATTTATCCTACTTCAATAGCCCTTGCAGCGCAGATGAAAGTGCAATTATTTTTGCAACAATGAAAGATTCAGGGTGCCAGAACTAATATCCTTGTGCCCAGCAACCATAACTAGCACCAATGAAAAGCACTTCAAAGCTTTTAATCTCCATGACAACCTACATCACATTCTTCAATAAAATACCACTTTACACAAACATACTCTTTATGCACACCTACTATGTGTTCATAAATATCACTTGCATTGCACGCCGAACAACCTGTTCTTTAGTGCCCTTGACTTCTTTTTCCTCGCAAAATTAATCAATCAGTTGCACAGTTCAAATGGAGCTTAATTTTATGCTCTTATGTCTGTGGTTCACCTCAGAATAAATCAAAGAAACAGATAGTGAAATTGGACAGGCCCATAGGTTTCCAGTGCAATACAGGGGCAAATCAGGCCTAGGATGTGGGCTTAGCTAAAAAACCGGACAGCGATGTGAACTTCCCCTCTCATTCGAGTGACAAGGCAGCATAACTCGTAGCAAATAGTTATTTAACAGAACATCCAGCATATGACGGCACAAATCCATTGAGATTAACTTTTGATTTAAGAATAATGAGACTCAATCTAATTTCTGTCATTAAGTAGTAAAAGAACCTCCCTGTCTGTAAGTCTGCCTGCTCATGCACCACCATATCTGAATCAAGTTGTTTCCCTGGTTCTAGTTCTGGTCTTGATTCCCCCATCTCTCCTTCCACTGCTTTATTCATGCCCTGAAATCAATTCCTACCCAGGTCTTCTGTATTGTAATGGTAGTATTACGACCTGGAAACCTACACCTGCTGCAACAATTCCTTTTTCTACATACTGTACCTATTAAAAGATACAGGGGCTGTCTCTTCTTTTGCATATGTTCAATTTATCACTTACCCTGGCTACTTTTTTAGTTTCTCATAGTTTATTAGGGGAACTGGGAATTTTAGAGAAACTACAATTGCCATGAGTCTTTAGGGGACGTTATGTGCTTTAAATGTGTGCTGAATGTGCTTTAAATGTATGGTGTGGTCGAAATCTCTTCAGCAAGGAAGATCCAGGAAATGCATCACATTCCTTCCAATTGCTCAGCAGTGATTAAGTGACTAAGTGAGCAGCTTTAGCAACAGCAGCGTCTCTGTATCTGCCTAATAAACCTTAGGATGGTGCCTCCACATTTTGCTTTCTCACTTTCGTCTGTGTGACTCTTTTTAAATGAAAGCTATGAGGCTGGGATGAACCATGAGGATGAATTATAAAAGTTGTACCCTAAAATGAATTTAATTTGCTTTTAGTCCACCTGGGAATTATGGAAACTACTTTCAGAGATTTTTGAACTAGTTCAATGAACTTGGTCTAGGAGAAGCAGTCTAAAAGTATAGACCATCACAAAAATCCTAGATCAGTGATGGTGAACCTTTTAGAGACCGAGTGCCCAAACTGCAACCCAAAACCCACTTATTTATCACAAAGTGCCAACATGGCAATTTAAGTTGTATATCTCATTTTTTTCTGTGTGTTTCATGTTTCTTCTTTATGACTGCTGTTGTAATAAATAATCCTTCATAAAATTTATGGCATTACATTCTTCACTAAATTATCTTTCTAATGATATATAATTTTATGGTATAACTCAGTGCTTTTTTTCTTAAAAAAAAATGTTTAGGGGGTACTCTCATTTTGACTCAAGAAAATCACCACCAGGGAAAAATAAATACGGTTCAAATCAGGAAAAATAAATACAGTGAATTTCTTCTCCCGTTAAATTCACAAAATTTTAAGGGGTATGCATTCCCCTGTGTCCCCACAGAAAAAACACACTGGTATTACTCCAAAACAAAGTGATTTTATGAGCCATCAAACATCGGAAATACATTTTTTCCAGAAGGTTCCACAATTTCGGGCACTAGTGTACATTGGAGGGCTGTACTAAGAGCCACCCTCTCCCAATTTTTAATATGAGATAATGATTATCCATGTGCGCACATACAAATAAATAAATAAATAAATATAAATAAATAAATAAATAAACCCAGCTCAGATGGGCAAGGTATAAATAATTTGTTGTTGTTGTTGTTGTTGTTAGCTGTTTCTTCGGCTGCCATTTGATCACAGCCTCCACAGAATGAATTTCTCTGTAGGCTTCACACGTGCCATAGGTTCGCCACCACTGTCCTAGATCATAAAAGAGGGACCCTGTTAAAGAAGTCTAGAAATCTACCATCTGCAGTTCAAGCAGAGACTTGACTTTGCTCTGGATATAACTGCGACAGCCAGAAGGAGCAGAGCAGCAGTTCCAGCATGGGAGATTTGCTTAAGCATGAGTGTCTCCTAGCCATATATCAGGCCAAATCAAGCATCCCCCTATTATCTGCCAGGAGTTAGGAACATCAGATGTAAACCTGAGTGAAACTGCATTCCTGCAATTTGCTCCCAGCCTATAATAGGAAAGAAACTCAAGGCCTACAGAGTCACTCAGAACCCCTCCAGACTGGCTTTTTGTTGTGGATGTATTCTGCAACATTCAGTGGCGTAGCGTGGGTTGTCAGCACCCGGGACAAGGCAAGTAATTTGCGCCCCCTAACCTGTGGATTTGTGCCCCCTAACCCGTGGATTTGTGCCCCCTAACCCTAACCCCCAGATGTTGCGCCCGGTGCGGCCGGCCCCCCCTGCACCCCCCATGCTACGCCACTGGCAACATTTTCTTAAGTCTTGACACAATAACAGTGCATTAGTGGTGGATTTATTCTGCTTTATTACTGTACAGTGGTACCTCAGGTTAAGTACTTAATTCATTCTGGAGGTCCGTTCTTAACCTGAAACTGTTCTTAACCTGAAGCACCACTTTAGCTAATGGGGCTTCCTGCTGCCACTGCGCCGCCGGAGCACGATTTCTGTTCTTATCCTGAAGCAAAGTTCTTAACCTGAAGCACTTTTTCTGGCTTAGCGGCGTCTGTAACCTGAAGCATATGTAACCTGAAGCGTATGTAACCTGAGGTACCACTGTATATGTTCTGCAGTGTTTCCCTAGTGTTACCCCATTATTGCGGCAACAAAATAGTGCAGTCTGGAGTGTTCCCTTTTCAGGATTTGAACTATTCCATTTCATTATCCTACTCCCTGCCCCACCCCACCCCCAATCCATTTCACAAACACACAAAACAGCCAATCAGCATTCTGCATCCACTGAGCATACTCTCTTCTCGTCACTGGTCTCCACCCCTTTTGTTTTGTTTCTTTTCCCCCTCAATAGGTAAAATGTAAAATGTAGGGTTCTTCCAAGCCTTCTGATAACTATAAAACCTTTTGATAGGCAACGTGCACACTTGCTTGCATGTCCAAATGCGCGCACACAGTTCCTGATACGGCAAGTAATCAAAGTCTGCTTCCATATTTGCATCTCTTCTGGATTGAAGCATCTAAATCATTTGCCTAAGTCTGATTTTTAGAACATTTTTAAAAATATATTACAGGGAAGGACTATACGTAGTTCAGTGGTCGAGCATTTGCTTCATATGCAGAAGATGCTAGGTTCAGTCCTCAGCAGCTCTCAGTAACACTGGGGGAGAGACCCCATCTGAAACCTTCAGAAACTGCTCCTCTACAGTGTAGACAATAATGAGCTGAATGGACCATTGATCTGATCTAAGGCAGCTTCCTATGATCCTGTCTTAAAACTTTTTAAAAGCCAGCATAATGTACAGATACATTCAACACATTGCATTGACCTTCTAGCCTAATTTTAATTACCATACTGCACTGTAATTTAGAAAACAGTAATAATGACATGAAACCCACGGTTGGGGGGAAAACTCCTAACAAATGAGGGGGTGTGAAAGGCAGAACTTCAAACTCCCACATTCTGCAACAGAGGCACCCTATTCACCGAGGACAAAACCTCCAGCAACCTCTTCAGCAACTGCCTCTCAAACGCTAGCAAGGACTCATGGGATAGAATTCTTCAAAGTCCCTAATGGGAAAAGAAGCCCTGTGACAGCACCACCACAGAACTGAGTTGTTGTTGTTTTTTCAAAGTACCACACAACATAGCCAAACATCTACAACGGACAGTAAAAGGCAAACAATCAACACTATCCAAAATAACACTTGGTAAAGTGTAACATCTAGATCAGACCCCAACAATAAGCATCTTTTGTGGAATATCTTTACAGGAACCTGACCCTTTGCTTGAGGGAAAGTCATATATAGGAGAGAGGTTTTATACACACACACAAACACACTTAATGTTTAACTATGGCTTGCATTGCGGAAGTGGCCCCTAAATCAAAAGATCCAGTTTTCAGGAACCCACTGCTGACATTTACAGGACCTTCAATTAACTAATCAAGCCCTTTCTTACCTCCTTTTTTCCTGCCTTATTATAGTGCCATGGGGGAAAAAATTATATACTTTGCCTCTTCAGAAATGGGCTCATTCTTTTTTCAGCACTACCTATGGAGAACAAAAAGTTTTAGGTATGGGGTGAAGATAATGCTTGAAACTATAGTTTCTAGCTATATATAATTACTTTCAGTGGAGCAAAATCATAATGAGAATAGCTTTATTGTCATATTTTTCACTAGTGGGTGTGAAGAGTGATTTAACTTACAGGTACTGATTATGTAATTGTATTGATATAGGGCACACAGCCTACTCTGCCTCATGAATCATCTAGACTGACAAGAGGAGGTGTAGGAAACCCCACATGCTTTTGGCTTCACAAAGGGAGAGAACAGCTTTCACAGCGAGCGATTAAAGTTCTTGGTCACAGATAGGCATGCAAGAGAGAGAACATGTCGGTTCCGATTGGTGCAATTTTAGAATTTAACCAGAAGAAGTAAGCCAGCACATGTACAGTGTGGCTATCAGAGGTTGCCAATGGTCCAAACAGAAAGATATACATTCAGCTAAACTGAACCGACAGGTGCACCTGTCGGTTCAATTTAGTGGACTGAAGGTTCATAATGCAGCCACCTTGCTCCAGAAAAGGAGGAGTTTGTGGTCAGTGCCTGGACGGGAGACGATAGCAGTGTGTATATTACTGCTTACTCTGATTCCAGTGCACTCCCACCACTGGTGTTTGAAGCCAAGGACTACAAAATGTTAACCACTCTCCATAGGTATCTTCTCAAGAAATAATCCTGTTTGATGTGCTTTCCTTCAAACTAGTTTCCATCTGATTTGAAAATGGATGCTGCGCTTAAATGCTGTGTGCATTTCATGCAGCCATTGCACATGCACAGATTATAGCACGTGCGCAGGTGACAGTTTCAGTGAACTGGCGTTTGGCACAAGAAAACAAATTAGGTTATGAGCATAAGGTCAAAACTTTCCGGTGTAGTGGTTAAGAGGGGTAGACTCGTAATCTGGGGAACCGGGTTCGCGTCTCCGCTCCTCCACATGCAGCTGCTGGGTGACCTTGGGCCAGTCACACTTCTCTGAAGTCTCTCAGCCCCACTCACCTCACAGAGTGTTTGTTGTGGGGGAGGAAGGGAAAGGAGAATGTTAGCCGCTTTGAGACTCCTTCGGGTAGTAAAAAAGCAGGATATCAAATCCAAACTCCTCTTCTTCTTTGGTCTGTACAGCAGCACAAGACTGCAACTTAAAACACAGCTGAAGAGAAAAGCCTCACCATATTTCGAGCTGTCAATGTGTACATAGCTTACTTGGGATCTGTATGTAAACCACTTCATGGAAAAAAGAGGACTATAAATGCATTTTATAATTTTTTTCATACTTTACATATGCCATGCCATAAACTGAAAAGGAAAGTCCAGCACATGAGTGAAAAATGGTACAAGAATTTCAGCCGGCTGAATGTGAAAAGGGAAACGGAACCAAATGCGCTCAGGTTGTCCATTGGTGCACATCGCCAAAAATAGAATAATATGCAAGACTCAAAAAGAGGTCAGACAGCTTCCAAACAATCTGGATATTTTCCAATCAAATTTTCAGCTTCATTACAAAATACTATATGAAAAGGGAAGCCCTGAGGCCATTAACCTAAACTGAGAACCTAATGACCGAAATGAGAAGAGGTGAAAAAGTTCTGATCTAAAAAAAAAACAAAATTTTAAACTGTAACTTTTAGCTCCATGAGAACACTTATGAAAGTATGGGAATCAGACATTGGTAAAAACAATTCAGATTAATGACTTGAACAAATTTTGGGAAACTTGCCCATTGAAATCAGTATCCAGCTTTTTTCAAGAAAACACACTCAAATTCACTCCACAGGTGGTACTGCATGCCAAGGCAACTATCTCAAATGTTCTCATCAATATCACCATTATGTTGGAGAGGCTTCAGGCAATGTGGCACAATGGCACATGCCACTACCGATGGTGATTGTACCATTGTTAAAAAGTTCTGGAAGTTGGTTCACACAGAAATGATTGGTCTTTCTAAGGAGCAGATTACATGTTGGCCTAAACAGATGCTGTTAAATATTTTTGATGGGGGGAAAGCTAACATATTATCAAAGGAAATAATGGTTTATATGATTGTAGCAGCCCGTCTTGTTCTTACAACTCAATTGATAACAGCTCAAGATCTCATGCTGGACAGGTGGTATCATTCTTTGTGGAACATGGCAATTACAGAAAAAAATCGTACATCATTTAAAATTTAGACAAGGACAAGAATCCTTTATTTATTTTACAGCAAACAATATATTGTTACACACTATCCCAATCTCCCAATGGTGCGAGATTCCAGGGGTCCAGGATTTGTGTTTCCTTTGGAAATGAGGCACAGTGGAGATTGTGGTGTCTTTATGACATATGGTTTATTTACACATATATACAACCTGAACTTATGACGGAGGGGTTCAAAACATTGCACTCCCATTGTTTCTCCAATTGCTCCAGTGGCCAATTAAAATTGTCAGCCCACATTGTTCTCTGACCACCTACTCTCCAACTTGCCGCAGCTTGCAAGCTGCAGCTGTTCCCCTCCAGTTTGCATCATCCTCAACTGCAATCCTGAATCTCCCTCCTCAGTACTCTAGTATTGTGTTCTGCTAAATGCCCAGAGCTCAGGGAACGGCTGCAACCATTTGCTGGCACAGAGTCTTTGCTCTGCTGGTAACCCATCTGCCTGCCCTTGTTCCCTGCTAATGGCCCATCTTTAGCAGCACAATACAAAACTGGCTCCTGGCTTGCATTTTAACATGCTAAATCCAGAGTTTGGCACCCAGGAATGAGAAGGGGAGCCCGGGCACTCTATAAGCTGATAACACTATTTTCTAGACAACTGTCATCACAAGCTTGGCATATGTGGAAATATACTTGACTGGATCATGCAATGTTTTGGTGTCTTTTGCTTGAGTTTAATACTGATGATCTTCTTTTGTAACCAAACTTTTACATTTGTCCATTATGACTTTTGTATGCCATACATGCCTAAAACTATGTTTGCTTTCTCATCCCTTGTTATGGTCCGTTTCTTGTTTGTAATTGGGATGTTGCTTTTCCTGTTCTATACCTATTAAAAATACAATGATGATAATAATAATGATGATGATGATGATGATGTCAATTCCAGAAAGGCAACCCAGGCAATTGAAGCAGATGCAGGCAGTGGCGGAGGAAGGAGGTGCGGGGGGTGGGGGGGTGCGGTCCACCTCAGGTGTCATCACTGAGGGGGGGGTGAGAAAATGAGTTTAAAATAAATAAAAAATTGGGCTCACCAAACTTTTTAGGAGTGACGTGGTGGCTTAGGTGCCTGCAGGTTCGCCGCTGCCTGAAACAGCAGCGTGAGACTTGCATCTGCGTACTGCCTCTCCCTCAGCCGCCCTACGGCTGAGGGGGAGGCGGCGGAGAGGTTCCAAGCGTCAGAGAGGTTTGCCCCGACACCATGGGCAGTTCGCTTCCCCCACGGACAGATCGCCCTGCCCCTGGCTGCAGGGCACAGCCCCATACCAGGCACTGAGCGGCTAGCTATGCCACTGGATGCAGGGAGAGAGCAAGTAGTGGGAATGATAAGAACAACATTTGCAGGGCCAGGGATCAAAGTAGCAGCAGGCTTGAGCAAGCAAGACAAGGAATGCTTTTTCAAAACACAAAGGTTTATAATCCTATGCACGTAAGTCTAATCGAGCATAATAGGGATTGCTTCCGAGACAGTTGCATTCTACATTTGTTAGCAGAAAGGGAGGTTTACCTAGGAACTAAAGAAAAAGCAGAAATTAAGCCCAGCTCTCAATAAGCCTGAAGTATGAGTCTGACCGTGGGCCAAAAAAGTGCAAAAGGAAGGTCACAACAGCTGACTATCTGCTCTCCATACATTCATCCTTGAATCATGGCTTGGAGAATAAGAGCCTAAGACGAGTCCTGCTGGATCAGCCAAATGGCTCATCTAGTCCAGCATTTAATTCTCACTCTGGCCAACCAGGCAACTATGAGAAGCCCACAAGCAGAGTGTGTGCACAACAGCATTCTACCCTCTTCTGATTCCCAGCAACTGGTATTCAGGGGCAAACTGCTGACAGTGGATGTAAAGCAAAACCATTAGGGCAAGCAGACACTGATGGCCTTCCCCTCCATTGATTTGTCTAATTCTCTTTTATAGTTGTTCAAGTTTGTGGCATCTGTATTCCAGAGTTTAATGGAATTCGGCAGCTGAATCCTTATACCTTCACTTATCAGAAGTTTTTTTTTTCTTCAAAAAAAAAGTTTAGGGGTACTTTCATTTTCCTACTCATATTGAAATACTGCCCCTCAATGAAGCCAAACTTAGATTCACAAACTGTTTAGGGGTATGCGTACCCCTGGGTACCCCCCATAAAAAAGCACTGCTTATCAGTATAGATCACTTATTTTACTGAAGCAAATCATTTTGTAATTCATGATTTTTTGGTGTCTCTTCTGCTATGGATAACTAAGAAATTCTTTGATGCCATCTAGTGGTGACTCGTTATTCTACAAAGCTACTTTATGTAGCGGTAAAACAACCATCAGTATCACTTCTTCCGAGTAGAAAATCATATGTGTCCATATGTACACTGTCAACTGTAATGAACACACACGTCTATTTTCACTCATGCTGCAACATATTCAAGCATCTGCCACAAAAGGCATTAAGATGGTGGTAGGGATATTATCATGTGTGAATAGGTGCTCTGAGAAAACAGTTTCCTATTATAGTATACCCTGGTCCATAAGCAGATATAAGGATCTATGTGTTATATAAAATAAAAGGACAGTAGAATAGACTTTCCTACAAAGGTGAAGTTTCAATACTATTGTAAACAAGGATGGACTACTTGTATGAAATGGCTTTGGTGTAATCAAGCAGTCACAAGCTAAGGATCCATGCACACAGAACATGATGGAAGAACTACAGGGCAGAGAAGAAGAAGAAGAAGACGAAGAAGAGGAAGAGGAGGAGGAGGAGGAGGAGGAGGAGGAGGGTGAACTCCCTGCATCAAACCATATGTGCCATCAGAGTGGTCCCATTACCAAAGTCTCTGTGAAACTCTGTGCTGGCAAAAATACGGTACTGAAATAAGGGGAGTTTTCTATAATATACCATATTTTTCAATGTATCATGACCCCATGTATAATATGTCCCCTATTTTTGGGAAATTGCAAAAAACCAAAAAAAACCCTGTTGTTGAAGTTTGCTGAGCTGTTGAGCTGTTTTCTAATGCCCCCCTGCTGTGACACCATATTAGCCTGTGTATAAGACGACCCCCAATTTATCACTAAAAAAATTCATTAGAAAAGGGCTTCCTATACAAGGAAAAATACGGTAACTAGGCCAGGCCTGAGTGGGGAATAAGAGCATGACAATTGTGAGAACGGACAGAGAGTGAAACAACAGAGTTGCAGGAAACTACTACTCAAGTAGAGTCACTGAAATTAATGGCAATGAACTTGGGTCAATTTATGTCAAAGTGTGCACTAAAAATTAACTCATAATGTAAAGCCTCAAGACGAATGTGCATCCTCTGACTTTGTGAAATCACAAGCCCTTCTTATCTATACTGCAAGTCCCAAGGCAATGACAAGAGGAAGCAAAGCTATCATAGATACTTTGCTCTTTCTTGTTCACAGATAAGATCTCATCTTTACCAAAACACATGCAATGGACAGTTTTATGAATCTTTCTCCTGTAAGTTTTGATTGAAGGAGAAAAGCAGGTGCATGAGGTTGAAACTGGAAGTTGACAGTGCTGGAGCAATTTAACCTGTTGGTAAAGATAAAGGTAAAGGTAAAGGGACCCCTGACCATTAGGTCCTAGTCGTGACCGACTCTGGGGTTGCGGTGCTCATCTCGCTTTATTGGCCGAGGGAGCCAGCGTACAGCTTCCGGGTCATGTGGCCAGCATGACTAAGCCACTTCTGGCAAACCAGAGCAGTGCACGGAAACGCCGTTTACCTACCTATTTATCTACTTGCACTTTGACGTGCTTTCAAACTGCTAGGTTGGCAGGAGCCAGGAACCGAACAACGGGAGCTCACCCCGTCGCAGGGATTTGAACCGCCGACCTTCTGATCGGCAAGTCCTAGGCTCTGTGGTTTAACCCACAGCGCCACCCGCGTCCTATAACCTGTTGGTAGCAGGGACTATTTGTCAATGGCCATCACCATCAAAGACTTGTGATAGCTCTTACCAGTGCACTGGAACCGAGTATCCACACCTCTGTCATGTATTATTTAATATTTAAAATGATAATCCTAAGTGGGAGAAAGGAAAAATGGGATAAAGAAAATACACAAATGCTTCCCAGCTACTAGGCTACTACTTCCAGATAAGTAACTGCTAGGGCTACCAAATCATGACCCATCAAGTGGAATTGCAATTGACTACTGGGAGTTTTATCCTTTTTCTATATGTACATCCAGTTACATCCAATATACTAAAACCAGTAGTGATAACGTAGTTGCCATAGTGGGGGAGGTTCAAATTACCTGAATGGCTGTTTAAAACTAAGCACACATTCACTCTAACTTTGCAATAGGAGCAGTTTTGTCTTCCCATGCCTTTCTAACATTTTAATCTTTTAATTAGTACAGGAATGCTTTTTCAAAATATCCGAAGGGATCTGTAGTAAGTCAAACTGTGCTTGCTGTCTCTCAAAATGAAATCTGGCAATTACTGGTCACATCTTAGCAGTCACGGCCAACATCGCCTAGGTGAGATGCAGTGCTGCAGATACCAAGGAAGTCTGGCAGCCATATTTTTAAGCTGTGTCTCATGGTTGGTTGGCTGGAAGTTGAGGAGATATGGGACATTTGCTAGCATTTATCTCTACACTGTAGTTAACAATGAGAATCTTGTGACCCATCTGATGGATGAATTAATGAAACAACTGGAAATTACATTAATCATTATCAGAACTTTGCATACCTAAAATTAGACTGTCCCCTCAGCCCAAATATCTTTTAGTTTGCAGCTAAACCTGAATAACTAGTTTCAAAGCACAGGTGCAAGAAACAAAAATTGTATGGGTTGGATGCCGCACCAAGCCAAATCCTACCTGTGTTCAGTTGACTCACATTTAATTGGGCTTCTGCTCAATCTGAAACTCACATTCAAATGCATCTGAAAAGACGAACCATTAAAAGTGTGAAACAAGGAAGAGGGAAATGAAGAGCAATTGAGCCTGTGCCGTGCTTCAAAGACCAAGGAATGTGGCAGAATGATCTTGCATTCGTATAAACACATTATACTTGTGACCCACATTAGAGCAAAGTAACGCAAACGTACAGGCAACATCTGAGCTCTCCCCAGTGAAGCCGCATGGTCACACAGCAGGGGAAATATCATTCCCAGGCACTGCTGCTCACGTAGCTACTTATTATCCGAGCAACCCTGTAACAAGAGACCTGAAATTGCTGTTTTGTGAAAAAATTCCTGCTGCTAAGAAGGTGGCATGTTTGAATTTAAAAGGCACCCAGCACAGCCAGAGGTTATTTCTGGATCAAAACACTCACACAAGGATGTAAGAATATAATAGAAGAGGGCTGTATTTTAAAAAAGTTATATTTTATGGCAAACATCAAAGTGATACACCTAAGAAGTGGTAAGTTGGAAGTTTGAATATGTGAAACTTAATTACCACGGAACTATTAGGTGAGCCAGTTTAATATTGATCTCCGGTCTAAAGTATTACATACCAGGAATTATCTTTTAATTTTGTAATTAAGGCTACAAGGCTTTCCTTGCCCACTTATTTGAAAGTAAGCCCCATTAGATTCACTGGAAAACAATCTACAGTGGTACCTCGGGTTAAGAACTTAATTCGTTCTGGAGGTCCGTTCTTAACCTGAAACTGTTCTTAATCTGAGATACCACTTTAGCTAATGGGGCCTCCTGCCACCACCGTGTGATTTCTGTTCTCATCCTGAAGCAAAGCTCTTAACCCGAGGTACTATTTCTGGGTTTGTGGAATTTGTAACCTGAAGTCTGTAACCAGAAGCCTCTGTAACCCGAAGTACCACTGTATGATTCTCTGTACAAACATATATTTAAATGTTTGGGCAGA
The DNA here is from genome assembly GCF_965153285.1 of Podarcis tiliguerta. NCBI lineage: Eukaryota > Metazoa > Chordata > Lepidosauria > Squamata > Lacertidae > Podarcis > Podarcis tiliguerta. The sequence goes on from NC_139534.1 coordinate 99,811,657, forward strand.
GCTGCACAGGTAGCATTTTATCTGAATGTTGTGTTTGCTATTTTGGAGACAAATTAGATTACTTTGTAGTATCTGTTGTGTCAAGAAGGAACTCCTGACAACACAGTGTACAGCTGTAATGAATATATCAAACAACTATGTGGTAGCACATTTCCTGAATGTCTAGCTATGCATCATGTTTCCAGTCAACCTACCAAGGCTCAGTGCAGCAGTAACGCTAGTGATCAGCTAACCATGGCCAGATTGGAAGCGCACCAATAGCTGCATGGGTCTAATGCTCTTAGATGCACAAGAAAAAATGGAAGAGATGCGGGAGGTGAGGGGTCACAACTACTAAAGTGGCCGAAAAACAAAAAAAAAACCCCAAATAAACTATGAGGAGTTTATATGTGGTAGAGAAATACATAGAGGCAGAGTATTTGCAGTTCATTAGAAAGACAAAAAGAAAACCCTTTTATTGCCTCAGTAGGGGTGCTAACGAATTGCTTTGCAAATGAAGATATCTCATCATTAAAGCAGCAAATCTCTGGAAAATAGTATCCCTGGAGCAAACAGATGTAGGATGCTTTAGCCGCCCAGAGTGACTGGGGCAACTCAGTCAAAATGGGTTGGGTACAAATAAAAAATTATTAAGCTGAGATTCCTACATTGCACAGTCCCTTCCAGTTCTACAATTCTATAACGCTATCAATTTAAATTACTGTGCCCTGAATTTTCACCCTACCTCTCACAATCAGTTTCCGAGATTTTAAAATGAAACAGTAGTGTTCTCACAAATCACACCCCATTTTCAGAAAACAGCACATGGGAACAGCACACCTCAGGGAATCAATATTTAATTTACGACATATACAGCTTTAATATAACGGGAAAAGAGCCTGCTGCTGGATCAGGTCAATGACCAGTCTAGCCCAGCATCCTGTTCACACAGTAGCCAACATGAAGGTTTGGAAGCGTTACCCTTTTAATTGAGTTAAGACTTCATAATTCAGCTTGCCTTATAGGAAGCCAACACACTGGAGTTTATTTGTCAGTAAAGGGGTGCGCGCGTGTGTGTCAGCTCTTGTTTATGCTGCAAAGCTTGGGGCGCAAACTGACAAGCTGTAAAATGCGTGCACCCTGCCCCTCTGTTGCGATCCTCCCCGCAATTGCTTCCCCAGAGAGTACATCCCCTGGGCTTGCTTCCGCGCAAGCAGTTAGGACTGCGATCCTGCACCCATCTACTTAGGAAAAAGCAATGGGGTTTTACTAGCAAGAACGCAAGTATAGCGGAGCGAGGCGCCTCCCGTTTCGGTGGCTGATATTCCGCTCCCCCAAAGCCCCGCGCAACCTTCCCCGGCTCTGCTTCGGTAACTTGGGGCGAAAATGCACGTCCCCGACGAGCAAGCCACGCTCGAACTGAAGCCAGTGCCCGGCGAGCGAGAGGCTTTGCCGCTACGACCCCGCGTCGCCCCGAAGGCTTCGGACCGCGGGAGGAGAAGGGAAGCTAAGCCGCTGCAAGCGCCTCCCTCCAGCGGCGGCTAAGAGACTGAATGAGTGAGAAGAGGAGCACCAAGACAGCAGCAGCCGAGCGTCCGATTAACAGATGTCCCCCGGAGATCCGGGAATTCTGCTTAATTAAGGCAAGAGCAGCCGAGCGTCCGACCAAGCGATCGGAAGGACCAGGGGCGGGGCGGGGCGGAGCTTCCTCCTCGCGTCCTCGGCCGCCTTTGTGACGCAAGCGGATGCTGGAGTTTTGAATGCTCGGGCGGTTATTTTGGAGTGGACGTGCGAGCGGGAGGGTGCGGGTCTGCCCGCTTTACGGATCGCGCAGGTGAGCCTGACGTGCGCGGGGCAGGAATGGTGGCCGCGGGGGGTTGGGAGAAGGGCGCGCGCAGGGAGGGCGTTTTTCCCGCCTTTCACGCGGCGCTCCGGGAGACGCCGAAGCATCGGCCCGTCCAGCTCAGTATTGCCTGCACGGGCTGGTAGCTGCTCTCCGGGATTTCAGGCAGGGAGCGCCTGCCAACCCTGAGAACGTGGGACATTTTGCATGCAAAGCAGCTGCTTTGGCATTTAACTGCGGTTTTGCAGCATCCTTACACGAGAGTAAACTGCTGTGGGGTTTACTTCGGAATGCCAGTTGCTCTTGTGCTCGGGTCCCGTTTGCGGGTTTCCCACAGGCATCTGGTTGGCTACTGTGAGAATAGGATGCTGGACTAGGTGAGCCATTGGCTTCATCCCTAGGGCCCTTGTTTTCTTTCACCCCGTGGGTTTCCTTCGGAGTAAATATTCACTAGGATCCGGGTGCAAATCATGGTTGATATAGGAGGGTGATGCTGATGTTCCTGGGCGCATCCTACGGTATGAGTGGTGAGAAGCATTTACCTGACTTCAGTTTCCTTTGGTATTATTATTACTACAGTGGTACCTCAGGTTACATACGCTTTAGGTTACAGACCCTGCTAACCCAGAAATAATACCTCGGGTTAAGAACTTTGCTTCAGGATGAGAACAGAAATCATGCTCCGTTGGCGCAGCGGCAGCGGGAGGCCCCATTAACTAAAGTGGTGCTTCAGGTTAAGAACAGATCTCTGGAACGAATTAAGTACTTAACCTGAGGTACCACTGTATTGCTGTCAAATTTGTATACCGCCCTGAGATCTACAGATGAAGGGTGGTACAACATAAAAATACAATATAAAAAAGACAAAATGCACAATAAAAATAGGAACAAAGGCAAACCAAAAAATCTCCCCTCCTACTACACATTTAATTGAATGTGAATCAGCAAAGGCTGGTTGAAGAGGAATGTTCTATGCCTGCTGCCTAAAGGTATATACTGTAATTAAAGTGCCAGATACTGGATGTTTTACTGGTGTTCTGTAATATTGGAGTACATTTATAAGTATTCCACATCCTATATGTAGAGAGAGAAACCACACACTAATGCCCCCAGAGCATCCTGGCTGGATGGGGGAAGAGAAGACAGATATACTGTACAGCCCCCTCCCAGCTCTTCTTTCAGATGGCAACGTACTGTTGTCTAGTAACAGTTTTTCGAGTGGTTGACAGAGTTACTTCTGCTCAAAGAAATACAGTAGGAGAATCTTTAACATGCTTAAAAGAAGAATTTTTTTTGAGGGACAGCCATGCTACAGAAAATACCATTAAGGCTGATGAATTACAGTGAAATCCTGTGCATATCAGACTTGCTGTGTTTTGTGCAAGACTTACTGCCTAGTCATGCACTCTTACTTGAAAGTAAACCCAATTGAATTCAGTTGGGCGTGCTTTTAAGTAAACATGCATAGTATAGTGAAGTTGGTTCAAAGTAGATTATGCTAAAGTAAGTTTCTTAGGTAGGATAAAACTCCTATTTGTTTGCTTTAAAGGGCTGTTTACTGAGGATTTTATTTTATACAGCCCTTCTTTCTTCCCACTGATGCCTGTTTTCTATATGTTTGAAATCCCCAGGAATATGATTTTCCACATATATATTTTTATTGTGACAGAGCTCTTTCTACATTTAACAGCTAGCATTTTATATTCAAAAACATTCTTAAATTCAACACTTGACATTACAATTAAAACAAAATAAATTTAAGGGGAAAACAAGGAAACGATAGGGTTTTCATTCAGAGCTCTAAATAATAAAATTTTCACCTGTCAAAAAGTTAAAATCATTAATTGAATCATTTTATACTGTGGCTTTTGAAGGTAAAATTGTAAATTAAAACAATTTAAAGCAGAAAAACAAAATCACAGATAATGGGAAAGAAGAATGCCTACCATCAACTACAATTGTGCTACACTATGTCCTTTCCTGGATGGGGATAGCTTGATCACTAATTCTCACACTGGGAACCTCCCCTATGCATTAGTGTAATGCACTAAAGTGGGGCTATTTCACAACTGGGACATCATCACTGAAGAGTCCCTAAATCCCAGTTACCCACCTCAGCTTTGAAAATGACATCTAGGAGTAGAGCCTGAAATGCAGAACTGAAAGAGCAGGCAGGTTTATAGTCTGGAAACATGTCATACAGGAATTCAGCTGGTGCAAACAAACCATTTCCCATCACTTCCTTTATGTCAGGAAAAGCTTTACCTGTTGAATTTCTGTATGCCACACAGTTGTCGATGCCAGAAATAAAAAAACAACTCAACCCAGGGAAGCACTTACAAAAAGAGAATAGCATTTGTTCCCCTTTGTGCCATTATTTTACAAGGCTGGAAGCTGACAAGGAGCCATTTTTCAGTTCATTTCTCATTTGTCTCTTCCTTCCCAACCACTGTGGTGATGCTTTCAGTCATTCACTGCCCTAAGCAGATAACATCCCTTTACTGACTCTTCCCCACTGGGCCTTTAAAGCCCTAAACAGCCTCAGCCCAGTATACCTGAAGGAGTGTCTCCACCCCCATTGTTTAGCCCGGACACTGAGGTCCTCCTCCAAGTGTCTTCTGCTGGTTCCCTCACTGCAAGAAGTTACAGCGAACCAGGCAAAGGGTCTTCTTGGTAGTGGCAACCCTCCCTGTGGAACACCTCCCCCCCTTTCAGATGTCAAGGAGATAAAGAACTACATAACTTTTAGAAGACATCTGAAGGTAGCGCTGTATTGGGAAGTTTTTAATGTTTGATGTTTTATTATGCTTTGATATATGCTGTGAGCTGCCTAGAGTGGTTAGGGAAACCCATAAAATTATTATTACTGTCAAGTTGATCACTGTGACTTAGCAACTGTTTATGGTTGGAACACTCTTTTTTGTAAGTAGTGAAAGGGCTGAGGCAGTTGACGTATTTCAGCATCCATATATGTGCTTCTGTTTCATAGGGTTATCTTCCGTTTCCATTGAACACCCTAGAACCTTAGGCTGAAATATCTTCCTTTTTCTAGTGAGATTTCTTAAGTTACTCTTTGGGTTACAGTCTAAGTAGGTTTGTAAGTTGTAAGTCCAAAGTACTAGGAAGCAAGTCCTATTGAATTCAGTGGACAGTTCTGAGTAAACTGCGCTAAAAGACTCTAAGATACTTCCTAAGTTCAGGAATGTTAAGTCATTTCAGATTTGCAGTGTATAATACATGCAGGCTGGTTATTATTGCTTGGAGCTGTCCTTCAATTTAGAGAGCATTTCCGCTAAAAACGGAATATGATTTGCTAAACAAATAGCCCAGTGGTTTCCTTTCAAGTGGTAGCATTAGGCTGTCACAAACCACAATGTGAACTTAAGACCATTTTATATTTAAATTCAGGACACATACAGTGAACTGAAATGGCATCTGTGAAAGCTCCTGAAGTGCAAAGCTTGTCTTTGTTGCCTGTTAACAGAAGGGAAAACATGCATTTGAAATTCTGTCTCCTTTCCTTGTTTTGTTTGTTTAGAACATTTTATTTAAAACTGACTGACTGTGGCAGTGTAGATTTGACTTTGAAATCAGAGGTTGCTCCAAAATAAGTTGTTTTTTTAATACACACAACATTTTTTCCATAGTTCTCAAAAGTGACTGCTGGCTGCAGGTGTTCTATTGTTTTATCTCAGCAGTGGAGAACCTTTGGCCCAGGAGGGGTCCTAATTTTACCCACAAAGCCATTTTCTCCAAGCCATGCCCCAAGTCATTTTTCTATTTATTTTTTATTTCATAAAAATTTTGTACCATTTGATTTGGGAAAATCTTCAGAGTGGTTTATATGACATCACGTGTGGAGCAGTTAAAAACATGGCTGCAAATGAACAACTGGGAGCTGTAAAGCAGGCTTCTTCAAACTCAGCCCTCCAGATGTTTCAAGACTACAATTCCCTGACCACTAGTCCTGCTAGCTAGGGATCATGGGAGTTGTAGGCCAAAAAAACACCTGAGGGCCGAGTTTGAGGAAGCCTGCTGTAAAGTGTACTGTTGCTTGTTTCTTGGTAAGCAGGGCTTCCAAGACCTGCTAGGGTTGGTTCCATTCAGGAGTACTCAATCAGAGCTCCCAGGTGGGGTGGATCCCTGGCCAAATTGGGATTTGAAGTCAGCACCAATCAGCTGTTTGGTGTGTCTTCAGGCCCCAGTGAGAACAGGGAACTCCGGAATGTAGCTTGTCCCTGCTTGAAAGCAGGGTGTGAAGAAAATGGTGTTCAGCAATGACTTCAAGTGCTACTTGGACTTGAAGAGGTGCAGCAAAAGAGGCAGATAGGTTCTCTGAAATCATTGTGACATCAGGTGATTGACAGGTGGAGAGTCCCACCCATCTGTCAAAGTGGCTTGCCAGAGGTGAAGAAGCCCAGGATACAGCCCCCCAGCTGGATCCTTTTCTTTGCCTTTGTTTTATCTGAAGTCATGACACCATCTCAAGTTTGAAATAAAACCTGCCTTGTTACGTTTATTAATTTTTGATAAAAAGTATCAGCCTTGACTTATGAAATGTATTTTTGTAGCCCATGTTGTACCTGTCTGGAAATAGAAAAATAAAGCTTTTAAAACAGTGTTTTGATTACTTAGCATGATCCAGATAATCCAAGTTCCACCCCACAAAAAAGCCTGCAGAGGAAATGAAAGTTTGATAAATATCATTAAGACTCTGTGCAGATGCATACCTTTCTTTATCCATCTGCTGAATTTAGGAACCTTCTGCTGTGATCCTCAAGATGCTTACTCAGGAGTATTTTGCTTATTTCTGGATAGACAAGTGTTTAGGATAATAAAATATTCCCAGTTTCTTTTTCTGTAAGAGGAATGATCGAAGATAGCGAAGGTTGTAACCTTTCCCATCTGCTTCTGTCCATGTTACACAGGAAACCCTACCTGTACAGATGATATCACTGCTGAAATACTTAGAGCTTGTGGATCTTGAATGCCTTTGGACATTATTGAGAAAAGAATATTTTTTCAGGAGAGGTAATCTAAAAACAATTATCAACAAAAAAAGGGTTTGTGATTTGGTTGTTTTGTATAGTCAGCTAAATACTGTTGCCAAAGCAGAAGCCTTTTGCCAATTTCAAACCAATGTCCCTCTTGGAAGCCATCCTCTGAAGTGGGGGTGGGCAGAGAGTTATCTCTTGTTGGAGCTCTGTTTGTGGAATAAAATCCCTGCAAGCTGTCTTTTGAGCAGCAGGCAAAAGCCTTATTTTTGCAGACCTGTTTTCTCCCAAATGGATGATCCTGCATGGAGCTTATAACTAGGATTTCTATGTAGTATCAGTTTCAGAACTTTTTATTGGTGCATACTGTATTCCTAAAACAAATAAAATTAGCTTTTCATTCAGATCTTTACACCTGGTCAGTGTAATACAGTGATAGTGGTGCGAATTCATTAGTCTCCTTTCCAGCTAGCCAAACTAAACTGTTCTGATATCTCTGCTTGTTGGAGAAGTGGGACGTTGGAGGCTAACCTAATCTGACATATTGTGTTTGGGAAAAAGGATTTTAAGCAAAGTATTAACTTTACACTAGGCATGGAAGATACTTGCATCTTGGAGTTTGCTGTGTTGCAAAGTGTCTTATTTTACAGGCTTAGAAATTCAACTTACCACTGATATTTTTTACTGGGTAACAATCTACTAAATTGATACCCAAGGGAGCATTCCAAGTCATTCCAAGGGAGCAAGAGGCATTTATAATGGCAAAATAGCCTTTTGTATAAGCTTACTGGCTCATATGGTACCTTTCTGGAGTGTTGGATAACAACTATACTGTCCCAGAACAAGAGCCTTTGTGACCTAATTGCTCCAAAGTAATAACCTTTGTGACCTGTTATCTCATCTCACTGCTTGCCTCTTCAGTTGACACAAAAACTCAACTCCCCTCTCATCCCCTCCCCTACCCCTCCTTCCCTCTTTTTTTCTTTTTCTTCACTTGTTCCTTATCATCTTATTTTTCTGGATGAAGACTGAAGGCAGGACTCTCAGCTGACTCACAGAGACAAAATAGCTAACTGCAAGGACGCTAGGAGCTTATTTTCTTCCAGATAATTTTGTACCACCGAAAAGATAAAGTATTTGCTTTTCTGAATTCCAAGTATTCTAAAAATGTTGTTGTGGCTACTTTTAAAAATAACGGCAAATTTCAATGAACTACTGATTAATACAAAACCTGAAGCCAGATTTGTCATAACAGCAGAAATGTATACTGAGTAGTTAAACCAAGAATTCTGTTTCCTGTACTTTGTTTTTAATTTGAAACAGAGAATACTGGGTATGGTACTAGACTAAAAAGACTAATACCAGGTATGCTGCAACTGATTTTTTTTTTCTTCCATATTTAACAGTTGGAAGGAGAACGCTAGGATGAGTGATAACATTGTTGGCTGCCTTCAAAAATTGAGTAAGTACCGTGCATGTTTACTTAATTAATGCAGGCTTCCTCAATCTTGGCCCTCCAGGTGTTTTGAGACTACAGTTCCCATCATCCCTGACCACTGGTCCTGCTAGCTAGGGATCATGGGAGTTTTAGACCAAAAACATCTGGAGGGCCGAGGTTGAGGAAGCCTGAATTAATGTAACCAAATGCCAATCATGGATTTGTACAAAAAAAGAACTGTGTTTTTAATGCTGGTGCAATTTGCCATTTCAAATTCATGTAACAATTGTTTCAGGGGCTGGATAATTCACTATTCTTGGACATTGTCACTCTGCCCCATTCTTAATAAGCCTAGCTGTACCAAGGAGCTAAAGGTTCCATACCTTGTTCTCCTCCCCATTTTATCCTCCCAAAGGTACTGTGAAGTAGGTTAGGCTGAGAGAGGGTCAAGGTCAACCAGTAAGCTTTCTAGCTGATGGAATTTGAACCTTGGTCTCTCAGGTCCTAATCTAACCTCTGTACCACACTAACCTGCTACAAACAAGCACTGCAGTAATTACTGGCAGATGGAATTTGAAAGATTTATTTAAACTGATACCTAACCTTGCAATTAGATTTGCAGTCCCTGCCCCAAATCTTCAGACATAGAATGCTTCATCGTCTATGTATCATGTTCTTGGCTTTGTTATCCGTACTGGATCAGTCACTAAAACCCCCATGTTGGACAATCTTCAGTGTTCTAGCAATTTTGTTTTAGTTCTGATTTTTCCTATTGAACTCAACAACTGGATGCAATGTTCCCGTATTTTTGAAGAGGGAGTGTATGTGTCTGTGATTGTGAATTGCCACTGTTCCAGAAATATGGGTGGCCTCTGTGCCAAAACATAGTTCAGCACAGAGAAATGCACCACAGGGAGCTTCAGGGTCATGCTCCCCTCATTCAGTGCTTCCAAACCCCCTCCCCAGCTGTGCAAGGGAGGAGCACTCACTGCAGCGCATTCCTGTCTCTGAACATCATGCCACACAATGCCTCCTCCCCCTCCCCACTTTCCTCTAGCAGGAGCATCTGCTAGATCTCAGTCCCTTCTTCGAATGGAAGGGATACTGGATGCAACCCATTGTGTCCAGGTATTGTTGCTTTGTGTCGAAAGGGTATATCTTACAACTTGAAACATCTGTTAAACATCTAAAGAAAAAGTGGCATTTCAGAGAACTAACGCACTATATAAAATTGCTTCTTAATATTTTAGCCTGTGAATTTTGTCAACGGGCTGATGACCGTCCTGAAAAGTATGGGGAAAGGAGGACTTACGAGGACTACAATCTCACTGTTCATTATTACTGTGTGGTAAGTATTTTCTTTTGAACCTGCAAAGTTCTAAGTACTTTGCTACAGTGAAAACCAACACCTCCTTGGGTGGTATTATGATCAGCTGGAGCAGAGCATTTGTACATGGGTTTCTTCAGTAATGTTTTTTCTCAAGTGGAATGTTATCATTTTTATAACTTAGCAGTAATCCATTCCTTTATTGTAGTTAATGTCAAGTGGGATTTGGCAGAGAGGTGAAGACGAAGAAGGTTTTTATGGGTTTTTACCTGAGGACATCCAAAAAGAAATTAATCGAGCTGCAAGACTGGTAAGAATATATCTTGAATGTTGAGACTGTTCCAAAGAGTTATCTGACCAGAAGGACATAGCATCATGTATACCAGTAAGTAAAGGTAAAGGTACCCCTGCCCGTACGGGCCAGTCTTGACAACTCTAGGGTTGTGCGCCCATCTCACTTAAGAGGCCGGGGGCCAGCGCTGTCCGGAGACACTTCCGGGTCACGTGGCCAGCGTGACAAAGCCGCATCTGGCGAGCCAGCACAGCATACGGAAACGCCGTTTACCTTCCCGCCAGTAAGCGGTCCCTATTTATCTTCTTGCACCCGGAGGTGCTTTCGAACTGCTAGGTTGGCAGGCGCTGGGACCGAGCAACGGGAGCGCACCCCACCGTGGGGATTTGAACCGCGACCTTTCGATCGGCAAGCCCTAGGCGCTGAGGCTTTTACCCACAGCGCCACCCGCGTCCCCATGTATACCAGTACAATATACTAAAATATGATATATTTGAGTTTCACTAAGGCTACAGTCTTGCTCTGGCATTATAGGCAGATATTGATGCAACTGTGTTGGTTAAAGAAATCTGTATAGCATTAAGCAGTCATTTCTAGTTAATGGTTAGGATAGCAGTGAATAAAACCCAGGGAATTAAAAAAATTAGTTGTAGTAAACAATCCTGCTTCTTTCTTTTTTTTAAAGTTGAGAAAGCCAAATCACTTCTCAGGTAACCTGTAGAATTAACTGTATAAAAACAGTTAACTTCTGTGATTGATGTTAAGCAAAATTAATCAAATCTCTAAACTAACGGTTCTGGAAATGCCAAAAGCATGCTAGAAGTTTCTGCCACAAATAGAAGTACTGAAGATGTAGAGTGGGAATTGGGAGTAAGATACTTACATATATTTTTAAGACAGAGCCATTAATGCTGTTCTGTTGTTATATAAAGTTATTTGCAAATCTGAAAGATCGAAAACCAGCATTTTAAATGTTCACAATAGCTGGAGTTCTGTATACAAAATACTAGTGATAATGGACAATTCTGAATGAGTGGCTATGCAGATGACAGGATTATTGCTTGGTTTTGCAGTGAACCAAAAGAGAAAAGAAAGCTAGTTACATTTTCATTTACATAATAGAAAAATGAACTACAGTGGAACCTCTACTTACAACCATAATCTGTTCCGGAGGTCCAGTCATAACTAGAAATGTACATAAGTAGAGGTACATTTTTCCATAGAAAGTAATGGAAAAGTGAATTCATCCGTCCTAGACGATGAGAAACATCCCCTAAAACAGTAACTTAACACGGATTTTACTGTGTAACAAGACCATAGATCCATAAAATGAAGGCAATAATCAATGTACTGTAACTATAAAATAAATAAGACAGTACTGTAGATGAAAAAAATTAACATTTTTTTCCTTACGTGCACTGAGGGTGGGCGGGCTTACCTGGCTACAAGCTGGGGGTGGGGCAAGGGTCAGTAAAGAGCTGGTTCACTTCGGCCAGGGTCACTTTTTTCTCTTGCCAGGCCAGGCTTTTTTCTGGACTTCCTCAGGTTAGTTCCTCGGCGGGGTTTGGGGCTACAGTGCGCCCTGCTGTGCCTTTTGCAGGCGGCACCTCTTCCACAGCTTCGGGGGTGGGATGGGGGCCCTCTCCCCAGCAGCAGAGACCTCAGCGCTGCTCCGCAGCCAGCTGGGCTAGCTCCGGGCTGCTGGCAAGGCCTCTGTTCATATCTAGAGAAAAGTTCATAAGTCGAAGCACCTACTGAAGGTCACAACTGGAACGGTATGTAAGTAGAGCTGTACGTAAGTCGAGTTTCCACCTCGTGGAACATTTGAGAAAAGGCTTGTTATTGTTTTGACTAGTTGTGATAAATTATTCAACAGTGCATTTCTCTTAATATACATTTTATACAGTTATATGTTGCTTCTTATTCTAAGCAGAGGTTAGAATAACTACTAAAACAAAATTAAAACAACTGGTGGTATTTGTTTTTAGAAATGTGCTATCTGTAAGAAAAGAGGTGCTTCAATTGGTTGTGTGGCGTCCAGATGCAAACGAAGTTACCACTTTCCTTGTGGGGTAGAGAGAGGATGCATTTTCCAATTCAGAGAAAATTTTCCGTAAGTTATTTTCATTAACTTTTAGTAAAATTAACTAGAGCCAAAAAGCTGCAAGTTGCAAAGTTCTTGTTAATGTGGAGTTACGATATATAAATTGGATGATATCTAGTTGTGGCGTCCCACTTGCACGACAGAGTTCCACTCACATAAAAACAGGAATCCCTCTTGCTCTTCTCTCATCTTGCAACCACATAAACACCTCCCAAATCCCTAGAGATCAGATATCACCATTGGTTAGAACTTTTCTGCTGTGCATAGTAATGTAACACCTCTACTGCTATTTCATTCATTGCTTGCTTATTTGGCTTACTTTGGGTCTTAAAAACACCCTTCTCTCTGTACACATTGTTTATATATACGTATCCACTTAGGTGACCACTTCATATATCTGATGTTGATTCCAGCCCACAAAAGCTTATGCCAAGAGAAATTTGTTGGTCTTAAGTTGCCCCATGTTTCTTTGTTGCTTGGAATGTCAGTAAGCTTTTACAGATAATAACCTTGCAGTGGCTCTGTATTTTTCAGGTCATACTGTTGGAAACACCGACCCACACAAAAACGTTCCCCAACCTCTAAAGGATCATCACAGTGTACCATATGTTTAGAGTTGGTTGAACATGCACCATCGTATAACATTTTGGCAAGTCCATGCTGCAAAAACGCTTGGTTTCATAGAGACTGTTTGCAGGTATGTCCAGAACACCACAATAATATTACTTCCTTTTACTACTAAAAAGAAGTATGCTGTACAATGATGGAAAGCACTTGTAAAGTTTAATTCAAGTAGGACCTGCAATAAAAATGTTGCAGAATTGAATGTTCCTGTTCAGGGGAGCCAGGCAGCTTTGCCCTCTTCCAGGAGACTTCATTTCAGGTTGGGGACCAATTCAGCTTCAAGCAAAGAACTTTAAAGTGAGTTCCTTACTATTCCTTTGCTGAAGCAAGATGAACACCTACCCACCCATCAGCTGATCCTGATCAGCTGATGAGCAGTGGGAGTGTACCTTGCTTCAGAATCAGGAAGGGGTTTGCATTGAAACCCCTGCTAAAACCTTCATATTTAGCAACATTCTCTATGCAAACTGCTTCATGAACCTGAGAAGCCTCTATAGAGCAGGCATGGCCAAACTTGGCCCTCCAGCTGTTTTGGAACTACAACTCCCATCATCCCTAGCTAACAGGACCAGAGGTCAGGGGTGATGTAGTCCCAAAACAGTTGGAGGGCCACGTTTGGCCTTGATTGCTATAGAGGCACACTCAGAACATTCCTAGAGAGGCTTTTTACCTGATATCGCTGCGACATCAGATGATTGTTAGGTGATGGCTCCACCCACCTGGCAAATCTTACCCATGGTGGTAGGGCAAAGACAGATCTGGCCCACCAGGGAGAAACGGTTTCCCACCCCTGCACTAAACGCTAACTGAAATAAGAGTCACAAATTCTGTAACAACTGGCATGGGAGCAAACTATAAAGTTTTATAATGCATCAGTGGTGTTTCCTAGAGTAGCATAAGCATGCATGTACACAAACAAATTTCCATATCCCTACTTCAAAGTTTACAATCTAAATGTCATTAGATAGATTTGGGAGGACGATAAAAGGAATGAATATGAGCAAATGCAGTAGCATGTACTTGGGAAAATCAGTTTTCTGTTGGAAACCAGGATAGAACTGCCAAACTCATCCTGTACTCTTTAGCCATAACTACTGATAATGTGGAGTAAATGTGCTTTTTGCATTGAAAGCTTTACAAGCTCCGAACTAGTAAGCACTTGCAAAAGTAACAGGATATAGCAGGCAATGTTACAACTGCTCCACTGGCTACCAGTCTGTTTCCGAGCACAAGTCAACGTGCTGGTTATGACCTATAAAGTCCTACACAGCTTAGGCCCAGGCTATCTGAAAGTTTTTCTTTCTCATATGAACCTGCATGGGACCTGGGATCTTCACTTGCACAGGCATCCTTGAGTGGGGGGGGGGGGGGCCAGGATATAAATAAATATAGTAATGGTAATAAGCATTAAAGAAATTGTCATTAGTATAGCCCACTACAGATATTGTGTTGTACCCTCATCTTGTCCAGCATCCAGAATCTTGTCTGATTTACTGATCGTTTTTCTCTCTTTTGGATCCAGTGTCAAGCGCTAAGTGCAGGGGTATTTTTCTTTAGATGCCCAGTATGTAATAATAAAGAGAAATTTCAGAATGAAATGTTGAGAATGGGCTTACATATTCCAGAAAGGTAAGTACCTCCCAAAATATTGTTTTATTTTTAAGAATATATTGCACAGGTTTATAGTTAAGGCTGTATACCACTAGGTATATTTAACAGGAGAGTGAGATATACATGGTTAATTCTCTTTTGAAATTTATGGTGTATTATTTTGTATCATTTTTCTATTAAGCTGCTTTTTTCATGGGTTTATATTAAGGGCAGGAGGCATGTTTTTCATTAGTTTTAATAGTAAAGGTTGAAATTAAGATGCAAGATGGAAAGAACTGAACATTTTAGCTACTGCAAAGTATTTTAACAACTCATTTCTTAAGAGACGAAGGCACAGAGACTTAGATTAGGAGACAAATGATTTTTGTCAAGACACACACAATACAAAGCCACATTTAACCCTAGAAAGGGATGTGGGAAATCTTTTTTTGAAGTTTTCCAAATTTTGTAAATGCTGGTTGTTCAGGAACCCATGGGGTTAATCAGCTTGCTCCGATAGATGGGAGATCTGAATTACAAAAGCATAGACTATCCAACAGCTACTGGTTTTCTGTAGATTCCATCTTTTCTTGATAATAGTAAAATCATATATTACTATTGAAACAAGGAAAGCTGCAGTGTAGGCTTGAAATGTTCAAATAAGTTTTAATGTTTCCAGAGATGCCTCCTGGGAACTGGAAGAGAATGCATACCAGGACCTTCTTCAGTGCTACCAACAATGTGACATCAATGTCTGCCTCTGCGAAAATGGAAGAAACTACAATGAGCCTGATAGGTATTAATAAATGTGGTCCTTGGACATAAGCATGTTAAATATGCTCGTAGTTTATAGGAATGTCATCTTGTCCTGCTTCCATCCATAATTAATTTAATTTAATTTAATTCAAAGTCAGTTGGACATGATGATGACCACATAAGTGCCTGGTGGATCAGGCCCATCTAGTCCACCATCCTGTTCTTGCAATGACCTTCCCTAGATGTCTGTAGGAAGCCCCACTATAGGGCCAGCTGTGGAGGTAGAACATAATTGTTATAGTTAGTAGCTGTTGATCACCTTATTCTATATATGGAATTATACTAAGACAACAAAACTAGTGACCCTTAACTTAAATTGCCTGGTGAGTTTTTGTTTCCTTGTAATAAGATATTGGCATATTGATTTTATGTTGCTAGTCATTAGGTCTTCATGTTTAGAAATCTGAAACTCTGAAGAAACAGGAAAGCATGCACCCTATGTGTGTGTCAACATTAGAGGACCTGGTCCATGTCCCATGCCATCACTAGGAAGGTTTCATCATTATTTTTATTCCTTCAATGAAGTGGTGGCTTTTCTAGAAGGCATTGGGGGATGGCATACTTTGACTATCTGTAGAGCTGAGTTACCATTAGGTTGAACTGAATGGCTAGTTCTGTGAGCGGAATAGAACATTTGAGTCCTGCCCAGTGTGCTTTTGCAGCTGTGGAGTTATGTTTGATTCTTTTTAAAAGTGTATTATTTATTATTGCTAGGTATCTTGTATCCTTTGCTAAAGAGAGCCAGGGTAAATATATTAAATATAAAATAATATTGGTAATCTTTGATCTGCACCTCCCATTTTACCACATATATGTTGCAACTGAAATTTATGTCCCATCTTGGGAAATATACTGATGCAAAGTGAAGCCATAACTAGTTACATTGAGTTAACTCTTCTCTTTTTTAAGTTTAACGGTCTTAATTTTTAAAATGCATTTTTCTTTTCTTTTAGCAAATGGGAAATAAAGCGCTGTCAATATTGTGGTTCGAGTGGAACTCACTTGGCATGTTCCTCATTAACAAGTTGGGAGCAAAATTGGGAATGCATAGAATGTAGAACTATCCTTGCCAAATCAACTGGTATGAAACTGTTCACCATTCTACTTGAATTGATTTAAACTTTTTAAAAGATTTTGGATGAGAAATTGTGTTAATTTCATTACACAGGGAACTGTCAGAAATGGCGAAAGCGTTCTCGGAGTATGCCAGAAAAAACAGATATTGGCGATAGCTTGCTGGAAGAGCCGTCACCCAAATGTCCGAGACAGTCTCCTGGATCCCATCTTGGCTTCCTTGTCAGGCATGTGATGTTCTTTCATTTGCAGCTGTGTGGAAACAAACAGGCAGTGTTCACACATCATGCTAAACCACAGTTGAACGCAATGTAAATGAACAGGAATGAGCTGCAGTGAACCTCATGTTTATGCTCGCTCTTCCCACATGGCTGGGGGATGTTGAGAGTTCTTTCTTTTGGTTCTGCAGTCTGTAACATTGGTCAGTTGCCTGTCCTGGCTGCGGTCCACCCCCATGCCCAAAGGAGCAGATGTGCAGTCTGGGGGTTCTTGTGGACCCAGCTTTGCCACTGGAGGCCCAGGTAGCCCCAGTCGCTAAAAGTGTCTTTTACCAGCTGCATTTGGTATGACGGTTTCAGCTGTTCCTGGGCTGGGAAAGCACTGGTGACTTCAAGATTAGATTAACTCAGTATACTCCCTTTCACTTTGCCTGGAAACTGCAGTTAATGCAGAATGCTGCAGCATAGTTGCTGACAGGAGTAAGGCCCTGTCGGCACATAATGCTTCTGCCCAGAGATCTGTACTAGTTGCCGATTTGTTCAAGCCAAGTTTAAGGTTTAACTGTTGTTATATAAAGCCCATAATGGCTTGGGAATGTTTTCTTTGCGGCATCACCTTACTCCATATATGTCACTTGACCAAAATTGGCACTGTTGAAGGTGCCACGTAATATTCATTCCACAGTTGTGAGAAATTGATATTTTAGTGTGGCAGCACCTACACTATGGAATTCCTTGCCTTTTAGCACCAAGCAGCCACCTTCCCTGTACTTTCTTTCAGTGCCAGCTTCAAACCATAGCTACTGAAACTGACATGTTTAACTGTGGTTAAGACTAACCCCAATTCCAGATCCAGAGGATGTGGCAAATGGTGGGTAATCAAAAGCACAACCTTCTGTTCATGAACTCCAGCCTGCACTGGGATTGGACAGTGGGGATGTGCTATCAAATTTAAGGCTTGCTGCAGCTCATTCTTGTTCATTCATGTGGCAAAGCTTGTGTGAACATTGGCACTATCAAATTATAGTTAGAGCCTAAAAATAATAACTGATCAAAGGGCTAAATCATGAAGTCAACCTAATGTTCCAGAGTTTTTTGTAGCAGCTCTTCATTCCATCCAACAAGCTGTTCTGAAACTTGGGGACTTCAGAAGCAGCCTGCAATGTATTCTTTGAAAGGGGAGTAGCATAAAGCATGTAATTTGTTTAAGGACATGGTGCAAATCTAATTTTGTTTGCATCTAAAAGCAATCCTTCATGCCTGAAGTACTCATTTACAAAAAAACAAATGTAATTTACTGACTGTACACTTGTCATGGACAATATTGTATGCTGGAGATACCTGTATCCTGACTCAGCTGTTTCTGAGTCAGGGTGTGGCTAACTCAACTAACAAGGTGGTTGGGCTTCTTCCCTTCTAGGTCCCCAAAGATATGCCCCAATGCCTTTACTCAGTGTTCACAACTAGATCTCCCCTCTTCAAACAATAGACTGATATCCTCTTCCTCCGTGATTAGTCCTTCCGTGAGGAATCTGACACTAAGAAAAACGTAAGTAAATGTTGAACTGTCAGCCAATTTTTTTTATTTTATACCGAATGATTGAATTTGGGGGCAGGGATTGACCCTGAGCTTGCAGCCCAGTGGAATTTTTACCTCCCACTGGGGACTGCTATGGGCAGGAGAACAAGTATGAAACAACTTTGAGATCCAGTGTCATGTCAGTATACACGATGGGGCTTTCCCTTCTACTCTTGCCCACACACCTTCTGACTTGGCCTCCAAATCAGCTCCAAATGTTTCTTTGACCTTCCAGAGCAGATTCTTTGGCTGGAGGCAGGAAGAAAGGACAGGAAAATAACATTTGCACAAATAGTAGTTCATTGCAGTATCAAGATATCACAATTAGATATTGCCCATTAGGCTCGTGGAAATAGTTTAATGATTCTTTTGATCCAGACCATTGTTTTAAGGTTAGATAGAGACTGGGGGTTATATGCAACTGCTCCTTCCTCTCCTGCATCTGAAGCCCCCATAAACCTTCAAAAATATGCTCCAGGTTGGGACACCTTTTGGAGCATATTTTTGAGATGCACAGGGGGCTGCTTGTCCCCCATCACACTAGTAGAAGTCTGCTTGTATAGTATTAGATACAATCCACTACACTGATTTTATTGAGATACATACCTGAGTGGGGAACATAGTATTTAAAGAGATGGTGCACAGCTGTTTATCAGCATTTTGTCTGACCCTGTTCTCAACAAGAAACTTTGTGCTTCCTTATTTAAATGTTATTGAATTGTTTTGAGTAGTAAGTATGCTGATTCTAAAGAGAGAGCGAGAGAGATATCATGCTGTTAGCAGTTTCAGTGAGCTACTTATTAGGATGCCATTAGTAATTTATTCTGGGGGGGAAATAGAGCAACTTGAGGTTACATGGTTATATATACCCAGAACTATTGCTGTACATACCTAAGTAGATGCTGTGCTAATAAAACAGTCCTTTTATTTTGTGCAGGCAACTTGTAGTGCAGCAAAGAAAAGTTTCCAATATTCTGAGGGAATTAAGATCACAAATTAATACCAAACGAACAAGACTGAATATCAATAGACGAAACATCTGGGATAGCGCCTTAAAGGGATTTCAAAAGCGGAGCTTCAATCCTGCCAATACTATTGAAGTAAAGTACATAAACTGCAGGACAAAAACACATATGGATTCATCAAAGGGAGATTTTTTTCTATTACTGATTCTTCACCTTCAGAACTCCTCGCTCTTTGAAGGCGATTCCTCAAAAATATTGTCTTTTGATTCTCAAGGTAAGCCTAAATTATAAACATTTGAAATGTTTTTGGAGGAAAGTGGGTACAGTCGTACCTTGGAAGTTGAACGGAATCTGTTCCGGAAGTTTGTTCAACTTCCAAAACGTCCAGGAAGCTCCTGCAGCCAATCGGAAGCCGCAGAAGCTCTTTTGGACATTCGGCTTCCAAAAGAACATTCGAAAACCAGAACACTCACTTCCAGGTTTCGACTGTTTAGGAGCTGATTTGTTCGGGAGCCAAGGCTTTTGAAATCCAAGATACAACTGTATGCTTCTTTCTCCCTTATCCATTGGGTTCTGAGCACTCTTGATGTGGTTGGTGTGCAGCAAGCCTGTGAGGTGAATTAGGTGATCTTAAGCAAGTGTCTTCCTACCAAACAAACTGCATGGGTTGAGAAGAAATTTGAACCTAGATCTTAAAGGTAAAGGTAAAGGTACCCCAGCCCGTACGGGCCAGTCTTGACAGACTCTAGGGTTGTGCGCCCATCTCACTCAAAGAGGCCAAGGACCAGCGCTGTCCGAAGACACTTCCGGGTCACGTGGCCAGCGTGGCGAGCCAGAGCCGCACACGGAAACGCCGTTTACCTTCCCGCTGGTAAGCGGTCCGCATTTATTTACTTGCACCCAGGGGTGCTTTCGAACTGCTAGGTTGGCAGGCGCTGGGACCGAACAGCGGGAGCGCACCCCGCCGCGGGGATTCGAACCGCCGACCTTTCGATCGGCAAGCCCTAGGCACTGAGGCTTTAACCCACAGCGCCACCCGCAACCTAGATCTTACCACAATCTAAATTCAAAAACTCTATCAACTACACCACACTGGCTGTGTACTGCAAGTTCAGTAATACGAATTATCCAATTAATATTAATAGGAATATTCACTTAGTTATATAGGAGTCTCCTTACTCTCTTTGCTGTTTAGGCTGTTCAGAAATAGCAAAACTGGTAGTAGTGGATGGAGCAACTACAATTAGAGGGGTGCTGGTAATTGTATTTTTGAGTTTTTATTGACTCTGTCCAGGTAACAAAAACCAATACAAGTAGAGGAGACACCTTCTGCTCTAGTGTTTTACTATGTATCAAGGGACAGGAGAACTATTAAATAGTTTTAAGTCATGGTTTTTGGGGTAATGAAAATTGTCTTTGTTAAGCTCTGGTGAGCATATTTGCTGGCATACCAAAAAAAACCCTGAGCATTTGCCCCAGTTGTTTCTTGAAGTAGAGTTGATGGCTCAGTTTCCTTTCTGACTAAAACTCCAGGGCAGCTTTTTGTGACCACAGGGGTTGGCTATGCAGTGGGGAAGGGAAACAGACAAGTCCTGGTAGTTTTAGCATAAATGTCCAGCCCATTTCTTTTGTATCACATAAGTACAGTTGGCTTACATAGATTTAGATAAATTCATGGAAGATGGGCACTTGTTCAGATGAATGGTGCCTCTGAACACTAAGTGCTGGCAACAAATGGGGGAAGAGAGCTGTGGCCTCTGTGCACTTTTTCTGGGCTTCCAGGGGCATTTTATTGGATGGGAAACAGAATATTGAAGTAGGTGTGCAGTTGGTTAGATTGATTGGGGCTCATCCCAGCTGCATTTAGTAAGCACAAGAGTTATTTTACATACTTTGTACTTTCAGCTCTTAAAGATAATTTATACTATGAAGCTGGAAAAATGATAGCAGTTTCTCTGGTTCATGGAGGGCCATCTCCTAGCTTCTTTTCCAAGACCTTGTTTGACTGCCTTGTTTATGGCACAGAGAATGTGAAACCAACTATTGAAGATGTTGCTGATGTGACTGTTCTGCAGACAATAGAGAAGGTAGGTTGTTCTACAACTGCATAGCACTATAGGGATGGGTCTTGGTATTTTTTTCTCTTTTAACATCTTAATTTTAAATCAATTTGGTATTGAGGGCATTTCTTTTCTCAGCAATAGTTGGCATAATATATGTGCCACTTATTTGTCAGCCAAAAGTGATCAGACATAAGATCTGAAACAAAGAGGAAGTTGCATCCATTCATTTAAATTTATTCATCAAATTAACTAGTTGATGTTTGATTTCTTACTGTAGATAAAATCTGCAAGAACTCTGAACAGCTTAGAATCAGCAATAAGTGATTGCTCTGAATATCTCGCCATTGCTGGATGTTTGAAACCTGTAACAGCTCTACATGATAAGAATGTGTTGGTGAATGAGATATTGAATTACCATGTCATAAAGAGAACACTTTTACCTTTTGAAAGGTTTGTTTTGCACATAGAACCCATTACTATACTTTTGCAGTTTATACTCCAGGGTTCTGTAGCCACACTCTTTCCATGTGAATTAACTCATGTTTTGCATTTATAAATTAAAATTTTACAAGTCAAGTTTCACGTGTTATGAAGAATTTATTGTTCTAGTGGTGGCTTCCCCTCTCATTTGCTAGTACTGAAAATATAAAATTTTATTATGACACCAAGTGAAAGATGTATTGCTGGTAATTGCAAGTAGGCAGAGTGCTGTTGCGCTCATGTCCACTTTGCAGGCTTCTCTCACACATTTGGTCGGCCACTGTGAGAATATGATCCTAGGTGAGCCACAGGCCTGTTCTTAATGTTGTTCATCTTACGTTGTTACTCAAAAATGCTTAAAGATCTTTGGTATTTCAAATTTGAAAAACTGAGTTGTTGGATGAATACTTAAATATACTTAATAGTGTCCCAAGGGAGGAAGCTCTGCAGCTTTCTTTCACTGGGGCGAGATTCATCATTTTACCTGTGGATGTGACAGGATTTCCCTTTTTGGCTGCCTCTATAGCCTCCCTGCTCCCTAATCTGTCCTTCAGGATCCCCCAACTTTCCAGAACGGTTTCAGGGAGTGTACTGGGGCTGCCTGGGAGGAGGGAAAAGAGGGAAATTCCTGTAAGCTGGATGCCACACTTGGACACCATCCATTGTTGTGAGTAGCTTTCAGGAAAATTTAGAAGCTCTAAAATAAATTACTGATTAGAATCTGTAGCTGGTACCAGCTCCAGCAAGGGTATTCTGACTAGTACATGTACAGAAATATATCAGTAAATTGGTTTTGTTTTGTTTTGTTTTTAATAATTCCAGCAAAGCCCTAAGGAATTACTGCTTCTAGAAATTTAAAGTGGTGTTTGTAGTATGCAAATGAATTTGGCAGTTTTTTTCCTATCTTTTTAAAAACAAAAAAACCTCATAGCACTTTCTTGGTTCAATGCATTGTCTCTTTCCCCCTTAGCTTTAGACAAGGTTTGAAAACACTTGGTGTTTTGGAAAAAATGCAGATGAATCCTGATGCATTCTGTAGCATATTATGTCACAAGCCTGAGAAACTTACAGCAAAACTTCTTGGTGATCTCTTTGCTATCCACTGTGTACCAGGAGCAGACAAAGCCAGAAGTCTAGATTTCTGGATGGGTTACTTACAGGAAACAGAAGGTAAGAAAAAATGGACCCACCTAAATGAATCTGAACTAGGAATCTGGAATGTGTTGGGGGCTTTAAAAAAGACTTCAGTTCCTATTTATCAAACTCTTAAGACAAGCCTTGCCTATGAATTTTAGTTTCATTTTACATTTGCAGTAATGATTAACTATGGTCAATTTATCATTAGCTTGAGTCACTCTTACCTTCTAATGTGAAAATCTTGTAAAAGCTGTTTTCAGCTAATCAAATTCCTCGTTCTTGGTCTAGGTGGTGAGTCAGCAGTAACTCTAGAGGACATCTTAGTGTTTGCAACTGGCATTCGTGATATCCCACCCATTGGCTTTGATCCTGAGCCTGCAGTTAAGTTTCTGCATATAAAATACCCTGTTGGAAAGAGACACCTTAATTGTTTAGAGCTTCCAATAACAAAGTCTTACGAGAAGTTTAAAAGAATTATGGATTGCACCATCAGACGTACTCTAAGGTTAGAATCAGAAGTGCATTAGTCACTACCATGGATGCTGAAAATTGAATGATGAAGCATTTAAGAAGCTTGCTAGCTGCTACTGGATAACACACACGTTCATCCTCACAGACTTGCAACTTGATCGTGGAAATGGCTTAATCTCAGTCTTTACATTTTGAACATTGATTCAAAATGATGAACAAACAAAGCTTTCCAAACCATTTTGCATTATTTGGTTTCTTTTTAACACTGTGCCCCAATCTCATCCTTAGCACAGCCCCACTTCATAACATAAGGCAACTGGTGACATAATTGTCTGCTGATGTACTGTACCATTCATCCATTTATATTGTAATCAAATATTCACTAGCAGACAACTAGATTCACAAATCCCTTTTACATTGGTTTGTAATATAGCCAGAAAATCATGTTTTTGTGTAAGTTTTGACTTGTTGGTTTGTTGATGAGAAAATATTTTACATTCTAAGTGAATTTCAAGTATCCTAGCTATTACTTATGAACTTTAATAAGGAAGCTAAACATAATACCTCATTTTAACTTTTGTCAGATATATATATATATATATTAAAATAATAACAGAGCTTTATGACACTGAATACAGCTGTGGTGCAGTATCCCAGCTGCTTTAAAATTAAATTTCCGTTCTACAGTCATTCCAAATATTTTCCTTGGTATTAGAAAAATGTGCTGGTGTGTAAAGGTGTTGCAATTCATAGAAGTGTAAGCATATTCTTATGTGCTAGTTATAAGTGACTTAAGACAGAACATGGACACTTAGATGTCAATCATTTGAGAGAAAAGGTCAGGTTGACTTCAAGAGAAGGGTCATGTCAAAAGGACATGCAGAAGAAGAATAAGAAGAGGAGTTTGGATTTGATATCCCGCTTTATCACTACCCTAAGGCATCTCAAAGCGGCTAACGTTCTCCTTTCCCTTCCTCCCCCACAACAAACACTCCGTGAGGTGAGTGAGGCTGAGAGACTTCAGAAAAGTGTGACTAGCCCAAGGTCACCCAGCAGCTGCATGCGGAGGAGCGGGGAAGTGAACCCGGTTCACCAGATTACAAGTCCACCGCTCTTAACCACTACACCATGCAGGAGTATCTCCGAACTCATATCAAAGTTCAAATGAAAGCAAGCAGAAATCCACACACATTGAAGGCCCTATATGTGCCTGTTATGAGAATGGCAACAAACTATATGTAGAAATACATCTTGAATTGCAGTGTTGCAGGAATTATTATTCTCTGTGTAGCATAGATCCTTACATTTAAACATTCCATACAACACTGTGAGTCCTGTAGAACCTTAGTATAGAACCTTAGAATAGACTCATAGAGTTGGAAGGGATCCAGAGGATCATCTAGTCCAACCCCCTGCAATGCAGGAATATGCAACTGCATCTTATGGGGATTGAACCTGTAACCTTAGTGTTATCAGCACCACGCTGTAACCAACTGAGTTATCCGCTGTATTGTAAAGTATTTCACTTACTCAAAAAGATAATTTTCCAGTGTTTTCTGTTGGATTGTATATGGCTTTCCTTTATGTCCTGCTCCTGCCCTGGGTTTTGCAGGCCTATATATTTGCAGTTGCACTGTGCTTTGAAAATCCTCCAGATACATCATAAGCATCATATAAACATGCTTCAATCTTTTCCTTGAGCTTTTCCTTGAGCTTAAGAACAGGGAGGAGAATTGCTTAAAAGACCTCTCAGACATGCTGAGCATTAAAAGACCTCCCATGTCATGCTAAGCATTGGAAATGAGCTTCCTCCTGTACTGGGGAATGCAGAGATTTTGCTGGCTACCCAAACTAGCAAAAATTTGGGCTGCTATGGGTTGTATTCAATTAAGCTTTTCCATTTGCACAATGGAATTTCCTCCCTCTTCCCTGCATTCCGCCCCCCTCAAAATCTGTTCCAGAAGGTTGGGGGACCCTCTGGAGATGTTTGGGGGCAGAGAAGCTCTATTCATACAGCATGGAATAGAACCCTCTAAGTTTATAAACATGTTGGTCTACTGCAGGCATGTCCAAAGTCCGTTTCGGGGCCCTTAAAAAGACCTCCACAACTTCAATCCTAAAAAAAGCTCCACAACTACAATCTTAAAAAACAAGGTCAACAACTTTGGTCAGCCCTCATGGCCCTTCACTTCATCAAATCTGGCCCTCTTTGAAAAAAGTATGGACACCACTGGTCTACTGTATAATCTCTGTTCCTTACAGAAGTCTGGATCATTGTATTTTATATTGCAGTATCTGTGGATTTAATTTACTTCCCATGATTGGTGCATCCTGGCAATCTATTCTTTGCACTTTGTGATTTTATGACCTTGTTAGCTTAGCCGTTTGTTGGGTTAAAGTACTAGGAGTAAAGAAAATGCTGTTGTGCTATTTCTGCCTTAAAACCTCTGTGCACAGGATGTGAACCTCTTAAGTTCTCCTAATTGTGATTATTTGAATATGTACTACTTTATTAGAGTTGTAATGCTACATCTATACTAGCATAAGTAGGATATACTGCAAATGAATGGAATCCGCAAATAGATGTCAATTCAGGGCAACAGTATTCCTTATGGCAGCTCAGGTACCTTTAACACTTCACTGAATGC
Organism: Podarcis tiliguerta; assembly: GCF_965153285.1. Taxonomy (NCBI): domain Eukaryota; kingdom Metazoa; phylum Chordata; class Lepidosauria; order Squamata; family Lacertidae; genus Podarcis; species Podarcis tiliguerta. The sequence continues at coordinate 99,837,299 of NC_139534.1, forward strand.
TTTTATCATAGCATTCTTAAATTCATTGATTTTTTTGTTCTGTAATTTGGATTAAAGGAAGGCACCATTTCTGTATGATTGAACTCTTTCATGGGTGGGGGGGATTAAACAATTAGCATTATGTAGAAATAGTGTAGAATACAAATTTGCATGTACAATTATAAGTTTGTAAATATTAGTTTTTGTTTAAAACTGTAATATCTATTTCCTGGGGCTTTCTATGGCTTCCAGTGTCTGTTTGCTCTTCTATTACTTGCAGCAATGTATTATGGGAGAACCGTCATTTACATGTACTGTATATAAAGTGCAATAAATCAATGATGTGTCAGTTAACAGTATTAAATATATATGCATTCAAATGTAGTTGGACTTGATTCTTTTGAGGATGTTCATGTGCAACAATGGTGTTGCTTCATCTGGGATTCATTATAATCCTCATGTTACCATACAATGTTAATAGTGCAAACAGGAATATCTTATATCATAGTCCAGTGTTACTTACCTAGCTTCATTTTACAAATAAAATTGGTATATTATAGCTCTGAAGATTCACAAATGACACTGATTTATTTCTTCCTAAAGTGTGATAGGGGATTCCCATTCCTCCCTCATATTTTATATGATTCCTGTTCAGGTACTTATGGAAAAGATTATAAACTAAACTTAGTGTTTCCACTGAGGGGTTGAAGGATGAGACAGAAAAATTCCCAAATTTAGACTACCCCCTTCCACCAAAAACATGCCTCTGAAAATGCTTCTATACACTTCACAAAGGCTACACTATTGATGTAGTGGACAAACCTGGGAGACCAGGGTTGAAATCCCTACCCTGCAAATGGGGAGGAGCAAAACTCTTTGTCCCTTTGAGCTCCTTGGAAGGTAGGACATAATTGCAATGTTTTGCCTGCTGGTCCTTGAGAATGGGCAGCAGCATGAAGAAGCAAATGTGCTGAATCCTAACACCCTGAAATCCCAGTGACACAAACATGCTGGAAATTATGCCACATAATGAGCCGGAACATGCCATCCCCGTGCCATTTGCTCCAATGGGAAGAAGACTATTCCTTCTGGCACACTTTCCCTCCTCCCCTGCCATGAAGATGGTTTGGAAGCTGTAGGGCTCTGGACCTACACATTTCTGGTGGTAATATTGCTCAGTAAGAATAATTATCCCATAAAGCAACCTTTAAATTATATTTTTTAAAAAATACTGTTATTTGACTTGTCAGTCATTTGTTACCCAAAGGTCTTCAAGTGACTTAAAGGTAAAAGGTAAATGACCATTAGGTCGTGACCAACTCTGGGGTTGCGGTGCTCATCTCGCTTTATTGGCCAGGGTAGCCGGCATACAGCTTCCAGGTCATGTGGCCAGCATGACTAAGCCGCTTCTGGCGAACCAGAGCAGCGCACGGAACTGCCATTTACCTTCCCGCCAGAGCGGCACCTATTTATCTACATGAACTTTGACGTGCTTTTGAACTGCTAGGTTGGCAGGAGCAGGGACAGAGCAACGGGAGCTCACCCCGTCGCGGGGATTCGAACCGCCGACCTTCTGATCAGCAAGTCCAAGGCTCTGTGGTTTAACCCACAGTGCCACCCACATCCGGTCAAGTGACTTATCACACATTAAAAACAAATAGTAATACTTTATGCCACAAAAATGTAACAATCCCTATAACAGCTACAGGAAATCACCGGCACAGCAGTAGCAAAACATCCATTTGTAATCCATCAAAAGCTGGGTGGAGGAGATAAGTCTGGTGCTGAAACAAAGATGCCAGGTCGACTTCACTGCAAAAGGCATTAAACCAATGAAACCACAACTGAAAAGGTCCTCTTCCTTGTTACCACCCTCCAAGCATCCCCAAAGAGGGGGATGGGCTCTGGAGAAGGATGCAGGTATGTTTGGGATAGACATGCCAGAATATACTGGGGTTCTGAGCCATAGAGTTTTATAGGTCAAAAGCAGCACATTGAATTGGATCTAGAACCACACTGGCTGCCTGTATGCTTCCAACACAATTGGTATTCTAGGATACCATGGTGGATGGTACTGAAAGCTGCTGAGAGATCAAGAAGAATCAACAGAGTCACATTCCTCCATCTGTCTCCCAACAGTGGCCAATTAATGGGGCGGGGGACACACCAAAGCAGTTCTTTTTGTGGGTTTGTGTATGAATTGCTGTGGTAGACTAAATTATTATTATTATTACTTTATTCTGTACCCTGACCATTTGACTGGGCTGCCCCAGCAACTCTGGGTAGCTTCCATCATATATAAAAAACAGTAAAACATTCAACATTAAGAAGCTTCCCTAAATAACAACAGTGCTTGTGTACAGGACCAAATGTCAGCTTCTAGCACTTTGTAAACCTCTCTGACTAGCTAGCCTGGAGAACTGTGACTTTAGGCCAAACTTGGACTATCCAGTTAGGAATACAAGCCCTGAATAAGAGTATATGGCAAAATAATATAAATACAATGCCATATCCAATTAAGCCATACTCAAACCCACTGAAATCATGTTTCCATTCATTTCAGTGGGTCTACTCTGCATATGGCTTAATGTCAGCCAGATTCTTACTCCCACAATGGCTTTCTTCTCTTTCCGCTAATATTTGGTACTTCTGAAGACAGAGGTTCTGTGTGACTATTGGGTTTAGCAACAACAAAAGCCATCACAAAAGAATAATAAAACCAGTGGTAGCCCTGGAGGTAAATCATAATTTAGGAAGCAAGGCTACCCACGTCTACTGAGAAGTAAATCCAGCAGAATCTAAGGAGGTTTTACTAGCAGGTAAGTGGGGCTAGGATTGCAGCCTTGAGAATATTATGATGATCTTATGCGAGTCTTTTACTAGAGAGACAGAAAAGTGGTTTTTTTTGGGGGGGGGGTACATGGTGGTCAGATCTAGGATGTTGCCCAGCCCTTCCCCATGAAACCCTGTATATTTTCTAACAGCTGTTTCAAGCGTAAGAAGCTACCGGCCGCTAGGCAGTAACTTTTATGTGTGGCGTTTTCTCCCTCTTCCCTATATTTTGGCTCCTCACTGCCAATTCACCTCAGAACCGCCCCATCCGGCACCGCCAACCCCGTCCCGCGCGAGGGCCGCGAGCGCCTCAGTGGGAGAAGAGCCGGCGGTGGGAAGAAGCAGAAGGGGGAAACCGCCGCCCTCTCCTCTTCCAACCATCCCCGAAGATAACCGAGAAGCCCCAGTTGCGGCGCCGGCGGCTGGGATATACGAGGAGCCAGAGGGGACGCCGGGCAAGGAGGCTCCGCCCGCCGCGCCTCAGGTCGCTCGCAGCAGCAGCAGGGGCCGCCTCGCCGGGGCGCCACGTCTGCCGGCTGCTGTAGCGGCGACGGGGGCGGAGCCGGCCTGAGTGGCAGAAAAGATGGCGGCCAGCATCCGGGAGAAGCAGACGGGTGAGTTCCCCGCTTTTCTCTCGGGGACAGGCTCGAAGGGGCGCCGGCCCTCTGTTGCCGGGGAGCCCGCGGGGTGCGGCGGGGCCGCCGCCGCTGCCCTCCTCGGCGGGAGGGTTTCGCGGCGTCTTTGTTACCTCACGGAGGATACGCGCGGCCTGCTCCTTTCTGCATCCTCTGCGGGGCCTCTTCCTTTAAAACCCGCGCGAAGAAGGCTCTCTTTGGCTGGCCGACCCGCTTCTGGAGGAGCGGAGCCCTGCCCTACTTTGGGGGGGGAGGGTTGCCCCGTGGCGGCCAAGGCGCCGAGAGGGTTCCCTGTATTGACCCCGCATCCTGCTCTTAGTTTCCTGGCGCGGCTGTGTTTCTTCTTTCGCTGCCTCCAACCCTCGGGTTTTATAAGAACAGCAACAACACTTTGGGATTATAGGGCAGTAGGTACTTCATAGACCACTACGGAGTTTTAAGTTGGTACAAAAAGGTGGGGGGAATCCACCCCACCCCATCATGTCCACAAAGAGACTGCCGTCACAGTTTCATAGACATTACAGTTATTCCAAAGGAGCCCTTAAACATAAAGTGGAGTCATGCTATTAGTTGTTAAAAGCAGCCTTTGCATCATCCGCCTACCCGCGTTAAGCAATTTGCAAGGCATTGTTAGAAGATACAAGAACAAATGATCCCCAAGAAATGCCCCTTTAATACCTTACACGCATCATCCTCAAAGGATTTGAGGTTTATCAGAGTCAGCATTGTTTTCCTCTTTTCAAGCTGTGCTCCGAGGAGTTCTGAACATGTCATCTATGCGATCGTGATGGTTTTAGACTGGGTGTTTTTCTGTGATTTTAATGGCTGGTGTTACTACTCCAAACTGAAGCACAGCCCTTCAGGTCAGAGTTTCTCCACCTGGTGTCCTCCAGTTGTTTTTGGACTAGTTCCCATTAGCCGCAATCAGCACTGGTTGGACTTGTGGTCCAGAACATCTGGGGGTTACCAGGTTGGGGAAGGTTGTTTCAAACAAACAGATTTGCCTATGTTATCCAGTCAGAAGCAGGTCAGTGTAGTATGTCCCAATGGCTTGTAATTGCCAAAGCATTCCATACTGAACATATATTTATTAGTAAGAAATGTTTCAAGAAACCATTCTGGAACACATACTGCAAAGGTGTCTGAAATCTTCACGGATTCAACCATGTCGGGGTTTGGGTTTAGGACTAGACTTCTTCATCAGACTTCAACACACACACACACTTTTTATTACAGTTTCATTCTTCTTATGTTGGAGATATTGAGAAGTCACTACCAGTTTGGACTTGACAGCATATATGTAAATTCAGTGCCCTTGTGTGCAACACTTTACACTTTCTGCTGAATCTCCTTTGCCATTTTGTTCCCATTCATGTGTTTGTTCATGGATTATTTTAAAAGTTTTAGTCTCAGGGAAGAGCCTTGGGAATATCTAATATGACTTTCACATCAATTTTCATCATACTTATGTCTCTGAGTATAAGAAGGCTTTGGTACATAGGAAGTACAATGGAAACACACTGTTATTTTACAATACCAGGTTTCTGCTCTTAGGTTCTTGTCTCTTCAGTTGCTACAATATCCACACATCTTGACAAATGTTGTTATTAATTTAAATAAGACAGTAGCCATGGCCTCTTTATTGATTTTATTTTAGCAATTTATATACTGCTTGACTACAATAATCTCAAATAAATAAACTCTAACATTGTTTATTTCTAAATAACATATAGTCAGATTGCAATATTTTGAAAAGGTTCTCAATAGATTTTATGTGGTTAGTCATACGTTTTCAAAACTATTCAAAATCCTCTTTTCTCTCATTTTCAGTGGCTCTAAAACGTATGTTGAATTTCAATGTGCCACCTGTTAAAAACAGTACAGGTGAACCAGTATGGAAAGTAAGTCAAACTATATGCCAATTTTACATCCATGGTAATCATTTCTAGTTTCAAATTAACTTATTTGCCTTGTTCTTGAAAATGACATTTTATAGCTTTACGAAATAGGTTGTTGATTTGGACCAATTGCTGATAATGAAAATGAAAGTGTTTTAATTATATTGTTGTTTAGTCGTGTCCGACTCTTCGTGACCCCATAGAACTGCATAAAGAAGAGCTCTGTGAAAGTAAACATAACTGAGTAGATAGAAGTAATTCCTTTGGTAGTATATTTGACACTGGTGATGGATTTTATTGAGGAAACTGTACTAATGGTTTAAGAAACATTGTTTGTGACTGTGCTTTTAATGTTGCATGATAGAACCATTTCAGCCTTTATTGTGCATGTTACTTTTTCCAGTTGGTTTTTAAGTCCAGATGTCATCATAAAACACTTTTTTAATTCTGACAGGAACTAGCTAGGTGAGCATCAGATGCACACTGCCCCATTCCCTCCTTCTCTGGCATGGCTGCAATGAGGAGCTCTGAAGCTTTTCGTTTCTTTCATTTGTTTGAGGCTTGCTGTGTTGTGTGACCCTGAGAAACTCCAGTTAATCTTAACTCTGATTAGCTTGAAACAAGCCATATATTATGAAGCTGCCTGGTTTTGACAAACAACATTAAATACAGTGGTACCTCCGGTTACAAACGCTTCAGGTTACAAACTCCACTAACATGGAAGAGTTACCTCGAGTTGAGAACTTTGCCCCAGGATGAGAATGGAAATCGGGGGCCGGCAGCGCAGCAGCACCAAGAGGCCCCATTAGTGAAAGCACTCCTCTAGTTAAGAACAGTTTCAGGTTAAGAACGGACCTCCGGAACGAATTAAGTTCGTAACTAGAGGTACCACTGTACAGTTGAAGCTTGAGACATAACATTGAGATTGATTGATTTAGAAACTAAACTGTGTTTAATAAAAACAGTTAATTCAACTGCACTGGAGGGAGCAGGAAAAGCATTTTAGCCAATGGTTCATCTAGAATTATTCCCTTCACAATAAATCATGGTTAGTTATTATGTCCAAAGATTCTCTCTTGGTTTTGTATGACAGGCTGCCCTTATTTTTTTAAAAAAAATTGCAATGTCAAACAAAAAATTTTAATGCTTTCCTGTTGTTTTCATATTTTTTAAATAATAATTTGTTTTAAAGGAAATTACAGTGGTACCTCTGGTTACATACCTAATTTGTTCCGGAGGTTCGTTCTTAACCTGAAACTGTTCTTAACCTGAAGCACCACTTTAGCTAATGGGGCCTCCCGCTGCCACTGCGCCGCCGGAGCACGATTTCTGTTCTCATCCTGAACCAAAGATCTTAACCCGAGGTACTATTTCTGGGTTAGCGGAACCTGAAGCGTATGTAACCTGAAGCGTATTTAACCCGAGGTACCACTGTATTTATTTCAAAGCATATGAGAATGTGACTAACTCCTTCAAATCTGAAATGTTGCTTAAGACCCCTTTATCTGTTAAATAATTACAAGCTCATGGACATAAAGCTGCTGCACAACCTCTGCTCAGGCCCCACTGAAGTGAATGGTGATCCATGCACTGACATTGCTTTCTAGTTTGCTTAGTGTGTATGCAACTAATAAAACCTGACCATAGCATTCTTCTTCCTCTCTGATTGGTTGACCTCAAAAGAGTCCTATCCTCTCCCCTAAATATGTCAAGTTCCTTACTGGAATTATGCTAATAGGTGTTTTTGTGTTGCAGGTTCTCATTTATGACAGATTTGGCCAAGATATAATATCTCCATTATTGTCAGTGAAAGAATTAAGAGACATGGGCATTACTTTACATCTGTATGTATCTATATGTATACGTTTTGCAGTTGTGTTACTTTATACGTTGTTTGAAAAAACATGTGGTTTTTTATGGTGAGGAGGATAAGGTTGCATGTTAAACCACCAGCTGGGTAACTGGTCAATAACGGGAAGCTGAAGGATGCTAGTTATGCTTACAGTGATGTATTCTCTCTTGTAAAGAGCAGACTGAAGCTCTGGCATGTCTAAGTATGCCAGTCTTTACCTAAAACAGTACATAAATCCATTACATTGATTACAAAATTAAGAGAAGGCTGAAAGTAGTTTTAATTTTGCAAGTTACTGGGCATACAGTAAGAGCATATCTGAAAAACATATTTTCATTATACTTAAGTCTATGCAATCTACCTTTTCAAGTCATAGTTCTGAAACACCTGAGACAGCTCCTTTTCCTTTTTTCAGACTAATCATACAAGCTATGAATGGGTACACTGAGATGCCGTGGTTAACCTTGATTGCAATTCATGATATGTGGTCAACAAACTGCTTAACTATAGTTAAGGGAACAGGAGAGAAAGGAATACACCTTCCTTGGGCAGGCTTTCAGTTAAACTGCAATTAAAGAAAAACTAGCATTACTTCTGCATCAGCAAATTATGTAGAAAGTGCCATGTGCCCAATCCAATAGATGATTACTTGGAAGAAGGCTGATTGCACGGTCAAGCTCTGCCCAAGCAAGTGTGCATACGATTGAAGCTGTTGAAGCCTTTTTTGTTTCTAGGGCTTTTTGTTGTTGTTCCATTTGTTTCAAGAAAGAGTAAAACAGTTCACAAATGAAGCTTGTTCTTTTATTTCCAGTCTTCTGCACTCCGATCGAGATTCTATTCCAGACGTTCCAGCAATATATTTTGTAATGCCAACAGAGGAAAATATTGACAGGCTGTGCCAGGTAGTGTGACGTGCTTAATGTCCATTGTAAGAGTTTAAAAATTCATGTTGTAACACAAGAAACTGGACTTTGTTTTACTGCCAGATAAAAGGTAGTGTTTATGCTTCAGCTGCATAGATGTTAGGGCTGTGACTTCATTGTTTGCAGCATGTACTCCACATCAGCAAATCCAGTGATGAGCCAACTGCTTAGAAAATACTCTTACTACTTACAGTGGTTATGCTATGGATCAAAGAGGTTCTTAAGTGTCGTTGGCAGTTAGGAGAGACAGCTTGCTACTGCTGTAGCCCCTGCAAACGTGTTGTCTTGTATGATTATTTCCTACTTTCCTTGCAGTTTTAAAGTCTATCTACTACCTGTGCTAGTGTGTACAAATATATCAGGTGTCAAGTGTTCGAAGCTCCCATTGTTCTAGGCTCATTTTGCGACAGGGAATTTCATTAGCATGAGCAGCTTCTGAGCTCTGGGTGCAGTACTGTGCCCAAGATTTCAAACTGCAGAGTGGAAGGAAAGGAAGACCTTTTTCTGCCTCCCCACTTCCAGCTACTCTCTGAAGACTGTAGAAGAGACCCTCTTAAGAATATTAGGGGAGTGGGCAGGGGAAGGACCAGATCATGTGAAAATGAGCATAATATTTTAGCCGCAGTTCATTCATTTTCAGCTTTGGATTCTTGTTATAAAAAAGTCTGCCTAGACATTCCGTTATTGCACCCATAACCTAGGTTTAAGGTGCATTTAGCTCCTAGCTTTCATATCTCAGTTTGTAACACTGGCTGGCTTGCTTAACTTTTTCTTAAAATCCAGAAATTGATATAGCAGTGAATATCAGGTATAACTCAAATCTCCTTTTCACATGGAAAAAAAACCCTTCATTCTCTTTTACCCCAACCTCTGAGCATTATGACAATATGATTTTCACCTTTTGTAAAGGGAGTGAGCCAGAATTGTTGCAACATTCTTAATTTGATTAAGCTTTTCAGGTGATTTGAATGTAACATTTCATAATCTGAGATACCTCTTGGAGTGATTTCTGGAACCATGACCATGAAAATGATTCATTATGCCCCATTCCTGTAGATTTAATGTATATTATACAAGCTGAGGCAACAGATGGTATTAGTGGAATTATATATAATCAGGTTGCATAGATTAATTTTTTCTCCCATCAAAGCCCATACAGGGCAGGCCACAACCTTTGTATTGGTGCAATTTAGGATTGCAGTTTTTAGTGAATGAATGTCCAGCATATCAATTTAACATTGCTGACACCTGCAGGACACATGCAGACACTGCAGAGGCTTTTAAACTCAAATCTCAGACTGAGTTCTTCTCTAGACAGATCTAATCCAGGACAGATGCAATAACACAATGTGCAGAAAAATGAACTAATCAATATATTCAAAATTTACCCAAATGAGCTCAGCAGAAAAGCTTCTTACTAGGGTCAAAACAGGCTAAATAAAGAAATGGCATATTCTGTTAATTTTTGGTTTGAATTGTGGATACTTGGATAATATTAAATGGGAAGCTGCTTTACCCCTGCTTATCAAAATAACAGAATAACTGCTTTTCTGAATAAGCTTAATTCTATCCCATGTTAGACATCTTAATAACCAGAAGTGATGTCCACTCAGACATGCACACATTCTCACCAGTCAAAAGCATTGTATTTGTGGAATATGAACTTGACAAATGATTACCCTAGGCCACTGGCAAGTAAGGAGCAAGAATTTTAACTAAACTTGGGGTGATTACAAATGAAACCACATACCACTGTGTTCTGCCCAGTTTTTTATTTATTTTATTTGCATGAGACATTCGAGCATGCTTCCCACATGTCAGCATACATACAAATGAATATAGGACTGGGGAGGTGCACCTCAAACTAAGCTTTGGGACACTGCAGATTAAACACTGACACTTCAGAAGAACATTTTCTGCAAAACTCCCTAGTATTGTATATACTGTCTGTTATTGGCATGGGTTATGCTGCCTTATAGGAGATTAATTTTTAGAAGCACTACTGTATAGTAAAGGCTTTCATTTTTAAAGTATACTTGTTATCTAAAAAATTCTGGTGTTTTTAACATTCATTTTTTTTCTTTCAGGATCTTAGAAACCAACTTTACGAATATTATTATTTAAATTTTATTTCTGCCATTTCAAGAAGTAAACTGGAAGATATTGCAAATGCTGCTCTGGGTGCCAGTGCAGTAGCACAAGTAGCTAAGGTAAAGTACATTATTCCAAACATTCATATTGGAGTACCTGTTACTTTCAAAACTGATTCAACAAGTTTTTTGGAGTGTGGGGTTCTTAAGTTGGGAGTTGGCAAAATTGGGTATTTCAGTTTGTGCAGGTTGGAACTATTTTGCAAAGATAATACTCCTATTGCATATAAGCCCTTGTTGTTCCTTAAATAAAAATAATGTTTTGATATAGTAGTGATTCAATATAAACCAATCATTTACATGTTATTTTTACTAATGATCCCTTTGTTTTGATGTATAGGTTTTTGACCAATATCTCAACTTCATTACTTTGGAAGATGATATGTTTTTATTATGCAATCAAAACAAGGAGCTTGTTTCGTATCGTGGTAGGTGGATTATTCTAAAAACAGTTATTTTGTTAAACGTCTAGCATTTTAAGAGAACATAATGGTGTAATTCTGTATGTGCACTCAGACATTCTAATGCTGGTGACGGTGTGGAGTTTTGCTACTGACTTCATTTCCCATTATTCGCCTTGATTACTTGCCTACATTTATTATTGAGCTGTAATGGAATATTGAAGTTTATGAAAGTAAGCACATAAAGTGCTTTCTGCTGTTTAGACTGAGTAACTTATTTTTGTGTCATAGACCCAGGATATATATCTTTACTATCAGGCAAGAAACATAAATGGAGGGTAGAATCCAACATGCAATCAGACTGCTGCTCATGCGACAAGGTTGCTGCTTCCTCTCATCACCCCTGCAGTCCCCTACGTGCCCCCCCCCCCAAATTTGCTTCCTCTCCTTCATCCCTTTGGGACAAATTTTGAGGGTGCACGCAAGGCTGCAGGGGGAAGAGATTAAGTTGATAACCTCTCACACAACAGACAGCATTGGATACACCCTGGAATTTTAAAATTGTTTTGGTCTGCTAGAATTTTCAGCTTTTAATCTAGAGTGAATGACACATAGACATAATTTATACAGTACAGTAATCTGATATTTTTCTCCTCTCCCTTTTTGGTATTGCAGCCATCAACAGACCAGATATAACAGACACGGAAATGGAGACTGTAATGGATACAATTGTAGACAGCCTTTTCTGTTTTTTTGTTACACTTGGTAAGTATGTTGGTTTCTTAAATATCATACCTCTGTAAGGAATGCTGTGAAATTCCCTCTACATTAAGTCATATGTCATTCGAAGGAGGTGGTTAGGATAAAGTGAGCCACCTCTTCCTCAAAAATGCCCAGTGCCCTGAATTGTTTTTACAGAATTGAGCTCTATTCATGGTTACCTATTCCTAGAGTTTGCAAACCAGCTTCAAATGCTGTTATAAAGCAGGGTTTAAAAAAAGAATTTGAAGATGGTTCATCATGCTTGAAATTAACATTGGCACACAAATAATTTTGCACCATGAATAGTAGTGAAACATGAAGTAGGGTGAATTCAGCTGGAAGAGAGGAGAAGAAAGCATAGGAATTGTACAGATCAATGGTTAAGTGAATTTGCTCATGCAGAAATTTTCACATTTTCAGGGACCTCCCCTTTGCCCTCAGCTTCCTGCCGCATTCAGCAGTATCCTCCAGACCTCTGGAGAGGCTTTTGGGAGCTGCTATGGAGAAATCATATTCTGCCCACCCACTTCCACTTGGATTTTGTGGATCCAACCCTATGGGTGTTGTATAGCAAAGTAATTGAGAAAAGGTTCTTCCTGTTCCACTGCTCCTCTCCCTGCACACCTCCCTGAATCTGCTACAGAGACTTGGGAGAACAGATTTGAGAGGGTTTGCGAGAAGTGGAAGTCCATGCGTTGGTGGAACAGTTCATTGGATACAACCTCATTTCTGCACTGGCTTGGACTTTGTAAAATAAGGATTTCTTCTGTAAATGTTGTCAAAAAAGAAATAGAGTCCTAGACCGAGGACAGCAACAGTATGATATGATTTCATGTAATTCTCTTTGAACATTTAATAATTTGTAGGAATTAAAGATACTGATAGATATTAGATGCTCTTGATATATGAATTGTTTGAACTCAGAGCTTACAATTTACCCATCTGTATCTGGCTAAAGATTAAAAATTAAGAATTATTCAGGAAAAGCTTCCCTATTTAAGTTTGCATGTCCTGTTATGACAGTGATAATCTGTCACTCAAGATGTGATGTTTCAGAATGTGGTTTCAAACAATTCAATTACTTAAATCTCCTGGAAGATATAAAGTAGATATGTCCTGTATTAGGTTTGCAAAATGATCCCTTTGGAGAACTAAGAAATACATTTAACAGCTTGAGAGGTGTCTAGCTATCTCCTATTGGCTAGCCTTTTAAAAAATGCTCAAAAATTCCCTCTGAATAAGGGAATTTCTCAGCACTTTAGAAAGTTTTCATAAGCTTTGTTTAAATATTATTAACCCATATTTATTTAATAAAATTAACTTGGTAGCAGGCAATGTAAAAGCCATTTATCCTAAAAGAAACGTAGTAGACTCTATAACAGCATTTCCCCCCAAAAAATCAATTTTTATTTTTTAATAGGAGCTATTCCAATAATCCGATGTTCAAGGGGAACAGCAGCAGAAATGGTGGCAGTGGTGAGTTGTGAAATATCCCAACTGAATTAATTTTTGAAATATGTATGACAGGCATCATGAAGGGAGAATCACTGTTTAACTGAAAGCCGAACAGCAGACAGACAATTGTTTTTACTGAGCTATATCACAGAGGAGACAGAACGGTCAATGTAACTTTACATTGTCATGGTAACTCCACTTGTGTGTCCCAAGCTAAACAGACACAATCTAAGAATGTTTTTATCCACTGCAATTCTTAGGAAGACATGTGCAGTAGAATTTCTGGGTTTGGACATAGCATTAAGCCAGCATTTCCCAACCTTGGGCCTCCAGCTGTTTTTGGACTACAACTCCCATAATCCTCAGCTAGCAAGACCCGTGGTCAGGGATGATGGGAATTGTGGTTCGAAAACAGCTGGAGGCCCAAGGTTGGGAAACACTGCATTAAGCTATGGTTTAGTGCTACATAAACCAGCCTTAGGCTTGTGCACTCTGTGCACAATTTAATAAGTATGCAAACTCTGGGCATAATTATTTTCCCTCCCATTGGTTCCAGTGGGAGGGAATAGTTTTAAAAGGCCTTATCAGTAAAATCTGCTCAACCAGCTCCTGCTAATGGTAAGCCAGCAGAGGTCAGGTTGATGTGATGGTTTCTCCATCATGGAGTATTCCACCACCTTTGAGTACTTCCCATGTCTTGGATTGTATGTTGTTCTTGGCTAGCTGCCTCTTAACTGACCTGGGTATGCAGTGCCCCCTTGCTTCTAGGTGCATGTGTCTTATGTGTCTTTGATTACATCCTGGCATGCACTCCTGTAGTCTAGGAAGGAAAGCTAGTGGCATATGAAAGAGACAAGGTTGAGGATATGGGAAGAACTCTAAATTATATTCAGTTTTTTGTAAGATAGAGCTTCTTTATTGGTCCAGCATAACCCTATGCATGTGTATTTAGACACAAGTCCTATTCAGTTCAGCGGGACTTACTTCCAGTTAAGTGTGCATAAGATTGTGGGTTTAGTACTGAGCTTATGCTAGCTTGCAACAATAGTGGAATATTTTTAAAACAGTAATACTTGGGAAGGGAGGAGATAGCTGTGATGTAAAGTGGAAAGGCCTGTTTGTCCCCTTTTTAAAAATGGCCCATATGTAATCTGGTGCCTCTCAAGGGCATGAACTGAGAACACAGTGTATTTGTACATGAACTAGGGGTAGTGTACTTAAAAGATCACCTTATTCCTTATACCTGGCCTAATCTTTGCAATATGCCACTCAGGCATGTCTAGTGGTGACTGGCAGTGTCAGACTGTCCTCAACAGGAAATAGTGTGGTGCTTTTTGTATAGAAAAAGCAATCTGGCACAGTCTGTACTAAGTTTCGGTGCCAACTTAAGATTTTTTTGTTTCATGAAGCTTTCTTATGAAAAGATTTGGATCGCCTTAGTGTTTGGATGGGAGATAATATCAGAACCCTGTGTACACTTCCAAGAGTTCCATGAAAGAATAAAGGCAGAATGTAGATGAACTTAAATCGTTTTGGAGGCAGTGTATGAACACTCAGCCTTCAAAGACGGTAACACATGAAAAAGAAAAGATTGCAGAATGGTGTAGCATTGCTATGCAATAAAAGTGACACCAAAGGTGTCTATGCTGTTCACATAGTCATCACAATAACAATGGAAGTGTTAGCTAAGTGGGACATCTAATGTAACCATTATCACAAAATTTTGATGGCTCATAGGAAAATGACATTTCTCTATGAGCATGCAGGAGCCCTTCAGTAAACAATGGGTTCAGTCCCATCCAAAGACAGGCAGGAATAATAAAATGAAAGAGTTTAGCAGCCACCCCTCATATTGGCTCCAGTTCCTTTCCCTGCCTTGCTTGGAATAGGTTAATTTATCTCAGCCTGGGCATTCAAGATTCCTTCTGGGGGAAAAACAAGAACAAATAAGAATAGCTGTGCAAAAGAAAAAGTGCAGGAAATCTGATGTCTGATTTTACCGCAGTGACACATGCGTTTGTTGCATTCTGTTTGTCTTGCTCCACCTTAGCAAAGCTTTCAACATCTATTGTAGTGGCTTATGAGATCCAACATATCCCTCACCTTTAAACACCACAGCTCAGCTCATTCCACCAGGACTTCAGCAGCATTTGCTGCTCACTCTGCTAATGGTTCTGTTTTGGAGATTTGTAGCACAGTTACCTGGTTTATGATGAGTAGCTTGAGCACATCCCATTGTTTACTGAAGGGCTCTCACAGAGCACAAACCATTGAATAATGTGAATGCTGCTTCTGGGGACACACACAAGACCTTCTGACCAATCCTTGTGGTTGAGTGGCATCCAGTTTTCTATTTGACCTTGCCTTTTCAGTTGGCTCCTTTTTATATCAGCAATTTCACCAACATTTGAACTTGTCAGACATCCTCTTTGTGTCATGCCTTTTCATAGTTTTTCCTTCTCCTGATTACGATTCTTCTTGAATTTCCTCTTGGTTTTGTCTCCCGGTTTTCACTTCCTTAAGGTCTGCAAGAACTTGGCAACAGGGCAGGAACTGGAGGCAGGATGTGAGGGTTGGCTGCTAAGCTTTTACTTTCATTACCTTACCCCTGTCTATGTCTGGGTAGTGGATCTTTAGCCAGTGTTTACTGAGCCCATTGTCTCCCTCACATTCCCAAAAGGAGCATTCACAGTAAGTTTAAAATGCTCCATTCTCAAGTTTGGATCTTTCAGCTTTCCTTGATTATTGAGATATTTATACCCCACCTTTTCAATTCCAGAAGGTAATCTCAAGCTGGTTATCTCTCTACCGTTATTTCATCATGGACCATTTTCTCGTTATTTTCATCTTCGTCCTCATATAGGCTGTGGGGAAATTGACAGGTTCATTCTGTTATATTTAGCTATATTTATGGATATATGGGGATGCAGGTGGCGCTGTGGGTTAAACCACAGAGCCTAGGACTTGCCGATCAGAAGGTTGGCGGTTCGAATCCCCACGACGGGGTGAGCTTCCGTTGCTCGGTCCCTGCTCCTGCCAACCTGGCAGTTTGAAAGCACGTCAAAGTACAAGTAGATAAATGGGTACCACTCCGGCGGGAAGGTAAACAGTGTTTCTGTGCACTGCTCTGGTTCGCCAGAAGTGGCTTAATCATGCTGGCCCCATGACCCGGAAGCTGTACGCCGGCTCCCTTGGCCAATAAAGCGAGATGAGCACTGCAACCCCACGACTGGGCCTAATGGTCAGGGGTCCCTTTACCTTTACCTTTATGGATATATGAAAGCTCTGATAAATCTTTTTCAGAAACTAGATAAGAAACTCCGGGAGAACCTCAGAGATGCCAGAAACAGCCTTTTCACAGGTGACACACTTGGAGCTGGACAATTCAGGTATCAACATCTACTTGTATTTTTCAGCAGCCCTTTTTAAAGTCCTATATGTATTCATGCTTTGCAGATTTGCAGCATGTCATTGCTTTTCATCTGCTTAGCTGGAAGATATAGCAATATTGGGATTTAAAATCCTAAGGAGAGAAAAACATTCTACATGATTTTAAAATGATGGAATGATTTTAAAATGGGGAAACCAAGCCAGATGGGCAGGGTATAAATAAATTATTATTATTATTATTATTATTATTATTGTTGTTGTTGTTGTTGTTGTTGTTGTTGTATAGCAGGTGGCAAAATGCTTCATATTTCGTAACTATTCTGCAGGGTTTGGCAATGAATTTGGCCACAGAAATATTCCAAATATGTTTCAGGTTATTAACTTAATATTTTTATTTAGTTTCCAGAGACCTCTCTTAGTACTTGTTGACAGAAACATCGATTTGGCAACTCCTCTACACCATACTTGGACCTACCAAGCCTTAGTGCACGATGTACTGGTAAGAAACTTGTTTTTTGTGACTATATATTCTTTGTTTATTATTATTACCAGCTCAATAATGTAAAACTTTGGTTCAGTGCTTGCCTTAAGACAGGAATGGGGAAATTGTTTCTCTCCAGATAGCATTGGATGACAACTCCCATCATCCCTGACCATCAGTTATGCTAGCTAGAACTGATGGGAGTTTGAGTAACAACATCTGTAGAGCCACAGATTCCCCATCCATGGCTGGTAAAACTGCCTAAAAACCCATTTCTTTCCACATAAAGGAAAACAGAAATCCTTACATGTGCAAAATAGCTGTTAGTTTGAACCATAATTTCCCTCCCATTATAACTGTTTATGAATGTAATTTGAGGCTGTGGTCTGCTGTAGTACAAATTTGGTTACTACCTAACTTTCACATAATGACAGTTGTGCTGTCAAATTCCTCAAATTTTGGCTGGACTTCATAACCATTCATTATTTCTAGTAGTCAGTGAGATTGATTTTTCACTTGCTGCTCTACAAGTATATTGCTTTTGTACTTGCTTTCTGATGAGGTGGATTTTATATGCGTTGGTTACCATATTTGTAGACCACTGAACTTGTGTGATGTGCATAGTGGATGCAGTAATAACAGTGATATGAGATGAGCGCTAATAAACTGGATGAGAGCTAATAAACTGAAGCTCAATCTGGATAAGACTGAGGCACTGTTAATGGGTGGTTCCTTTAGGCCAGACAGGAAGGTGGCCTGTACTCGATGAGGTTACAGTACCTCTGAAGAAGAGGGAATGTGCCTTGTGGATACGTCTCAATCCATTGCTGTTGCTTGAGGCTCAGGTGGCCTAGGTGGTCCAGAGTGCATTCCAACAGCTTTGGCTGGTAGCCTAGCTGTGCCCCTGTTTGGACAGAGATAGCTTAACTTCTGTTGGCTATGCTCTGGTAACCTCTAGGTTAGATTTTTGCAACGTATATGTCGGGCTACTTCTGAAGATGGTTCGGAAACTTCAGCTGCTGCAGAATTCAGCGGCCAGGGCGAGACAGTTTGAGCATAAAACACCAATCCTGGCCTGACTTCACTGGCTGCCAATTAATTTTCCGGGCCCAACTCAAAGTGCTGGTTTTGACCTATAAAGCCTTAAACAGCTTGGGACCACAATAACTTACTATTTCCTCTCCCCATATGGACCTACCCGAACCTGTAATCATCATCTTAGGCCTTTCTTAGTGTGCCTCCTCTGCAAGAGGTCTGGAGGGGAGGTAACACAAGAATTGGCCTTTTCAGTGGTGGCTTCCCATTTGTGGAATGCTCTCCTAGAAGGCTCGCCTGGTGCCTTTGTTACATATCTATAGGAACCATTCCTCATTTTCCAGGCCTTTGGCTAATTAAAAAATCTATGGCCTTTTAAACTGTTTTTTTCTATGTTATGTGTTTTTGAGTTTTTATATTGTAAACAGCCCTGTGATCCCTAGAGGAAGGGAGGTATAGAAATTTAAATAAAATATAGCCAATAAATAAAATATAGCCAATACTTAGGATCATTTTTACCTGTTGTAACAAAAGCTTTTAGTTTACTGTTTGAATGTTTCATGAAGTTTGCACATATCATCAGAATAATATTTAGTACTGTTTTATAATTCCTATTCAGTTCATAACACAACTATCAACATTAAACATTAAAATATTATTCATCACCACAAGATGGTGTAGATGTTCCATATTAAGAAACTCAAAGAATAACAAGACAGTCTTGTGGTTATAAGTTGCTGTTTTTTCACTAGGAAAAGAAAACCTAAAGAATTATGGATAGCTGTTAACCAGAGCTGATATAGCCCTGTTAGACTATTTTAGGCCTCTACATCTACATGTAACTTTATGCATCTGAAGGAGACTAGAGTCCACTTACATAAATTATGCCATAATAAATTTATCAGTCTTTTAAGACTTGACAACTCCCCATGCTACCAATCTGGGCATATTAACTTTCTTTTTGAAAAATCCTTCATTTTTGTTTATGAACCCAGACCAGAGATTCCCAAACTGTGGTCCATGGACCACTAGTGGTCTGCGAGCTTTATTCAGGTGGTCCATGGTATGTTTGTGCATTTGTGATTGAAGACAGCATATGCATCACATTAAACATTCATATTGATTTTTAATTGTATATTTGCTGCTACTTTTAATTTATAATATTTTGATTTGTATGGTATTCAAATTGTAATACAATAAAATATGGGTGGAATTCAACAGCATGTTATTACAACGCTCCATCTGCACAGACACTCATTATAGTCTTGCCTATGGAGAATACTGATCACATATCTTAATAAAAATAAACTATTTCAAGAAAATGTATATTATGTCTTAAAGCAGGTGGGGGTTCTGAAATATGAAATTGTTTTTAGGATACAGTTACCTTTGAAATTCAAATAATAACCACTTCTTAAAAGCATATTTCCGGGAAACATTTTAAATAGAGTTTATAGATGTTTTTCTAACATTTCTGACATACAAGTTGAATTTCAGAATTAATACTTCATAAAGCTAGTATAATTTATTTAGGGGCATTTTATCCCTTTTATGGAATTTTTATTTTTGTAATGGGAAAAAGTTACATAAGTTTTTTCTTCTTTATGTAAATCAATGTTCATTTTTCTCTTGGCTGATGCACTCAAGGGAGATTGTGGCATGCTGAACCAAATGCCATTCCAGCTACATATTTATAGCAATTCATCTGTTTAGGTAATAACTGTACCATTGCTGCTTATAAACAGGTTGATCTGTGGAGAATTGCATTACTCTTTTCATTGGGAGTCAGAAAGTTGTGTTCTGTGAAAGTACAGAAAATATTTTTCTTCTCCTGAGTGGGGTAGACATTTCCCCATAATTCACATTAATATCTTTCAGTTCTTTACTAGAGGAGTCAAGCAAAGCAAAGAGTAGGCTTGGCGCTCTCCTACCCAACTCTTTTCTCTCTTTTTCTCCCCACCCCTCCCATGGCAGTATCAGTCTGTTAGATCCTCTTTCTGTTCTTATGAACTGAGTAGTCCATGGGACATCTTCATCTCCCCCATTTCATCCCTACCACCTGAAGCATTGGAGTCTGTTCTTCCTACACCGATGCAAAAGTTTTACCATATTTTTGGTTGGGAAAATAGATATAAATGGAGCTGAGGTATAATAATGCCAGTCAGTATAAGGAGAAAATGCTTGGAAAATTGCAGTATCCTCCCATTTGCTGTTGAATTAAAGCCATTGAAGACCCAAATTTGGTGGCTAGGTTGCTCACCGGGGCAAGACTATTTGAGCATATAATGCCAGTCCTGGTTTAGCTGCCACTTAGTTTCCAGACCCAATTCAAAGTGCTGGTTTTGACCTATAGCGAGTTAAATGACTCAGGACCACAATACCTGAAACTATGGCAACATGAGAATGGACCTTCTCTGTAGTGGCATGTTTTCTCCTGCTCTGGAGAGTAAGATTCAAACCAATGGCTTCAAGTTATGAGCCATTCCGATGAAACAACAGATAAAACTTTCTGACAGTAAGACCTGTTTGAAAGTGGAACGGTCTCCCTCAGGAGGTTGTGGACTCTCCTTTCCTGGAGGTTTTTAAGCAAAGGTTGGATGGCCATAGATGCTTTAGTTGTGATTTCTACATTGCATGGAGTTAAACTGGATGACCCTTGGTGTTCCTTCCAGCTCTACAATTCCATGCTATTATTTGAACACAATCATATGCCAGTGTGAAATACTTATTATAGTTGTGTGTAGTGCTTAATATAATGTGTGACTCTTCCATTTTGACTTTTTGCTAGGCAGAGAAAAATGACAGTTACTAACTTTTAGCCATCTTTTTTAAAGTAAGAAGCAATTACAGCAAGTTGCATTGGTAGCTGCAGCTTCTAGGCGGGAGATGCCATTTTTAATTCTCCAAACACCAACTGTGTGAGGAAATGTGGGGTGTAAATGCATTGAATAATAATAATAATAATCCAGAGGTGCCTTTCATTTGTGTTGCCTGTAATGGTTCCAGGAATGAGAAGAGGTAGATATGGGCAAAATTAAAGAACTCCCTTTGTCTCTCTTTTCTCTATCCCATCTCCAAGCTGTTCTTCATACAATGCAGACTCCAGTTCAGAGGATGAGAGGGTAATCCACAGCAAGGAAAAAAGAGAACCTTATTTTCTCTCACTTTCAACGTATATTCTCTTCCATCCCCACCCCTCCCATTTCCCAGGTTGTCTTGGATTGCCTGGGCATTCTCAGAACAAAAGAGGAAGGAGGCAAATTAAAAAGCGTCTGAATGTTTTGCAGAAACATAGCCAAATAATGTTTTGTAATTTTCAGAAGTTGCAACAGTTGCCCAATGGAAAAAGCCAATAATAATAATAATATCTATTCTTAAGCTTTTGTACAAAGAGTAGACTACAAGTAAACTAGCACAATTTGTGGCAGCGTTTAAAATGTCATATTTAATAGAAAGAATATGATATTTCATTTGGTCTGCATATTCAGAATCACATTCAACAGTTGTCCTTTTTATAATCCCATTTTGAATTAGGAATATTCTGCTTTCCATTGTGGGGCAGCAGGCAAAAATGTTTAATCCATATAATTTTCTTTAAAGGATTTTCATTTGAACAGAGTTGTTTTGGAAGAGTCTTCAGGAATGGAAAATTCCCCAGCAGGTGCTAGACCAAAGAAAAAAAATAAAAAGTCATATGATTTAACTGCAGCTGATAAATTTTGGCAGAAGCATAAAGGAAGGTAAGCTGGATATTTTAAATTAACTACTTCTGCTTCAAGGTCTATTACTAACTAGGGGCTTTGCCCCTGCTCACTCCACTTACCAATCTCTCTGCCATTCCCCACCACATCAAACCCCTTCCCACCTCATGCCACTACGGAGGTCACTGTTCACCTTCCTAACCCCATTTCCAAAGCCACGTCTCTCTTCTTCAGGCTTGCTTTGCACTCATTTTCACCTTCACCCCAACTTCCTTTTGTTCAACTCTCCTTGAATACAAATAACCCCCATAGTAACCTCTTGCATCTTTCTCATCCCACACATTTCAACTACTAAGCAGCCTTTTCGCCTTCTGCCTGTCTATGAAGCCACCCCCTTCTATTCTACAGACCCTTTCATGCCCCTGCTTCAATCCCATTCCTCTTATTCCCTCCTTTTTAACCCCCTTTGCACCTCCTCCACCCTCCTCTCCCTTGCACACAGACCACTCCCATTTTCATGACTCCTCCTCTCTCCAGTTTTGCAGCCTTCTTTACACAACATGATGATATATGTTACTCTATATTTAAGATGAATAAAATCTTAATAGCAAATCTGTCAGCTTATTCCGTTACAGAAGACTAAGGTCACTTGATGGGTGTTACACATAGATTGGTGTTTGCTTGTTAATAAAATATCTTCTAAATTACTACATTGAATCTAGAACGTCATGTCGAAGACAACACAGGGTACGAGAAGTGAAATACATAATTGTGGGAAGTTACTATGAAATGTTTGAAGGCTTCACATTGTTTATCTCTCTCACATGAAGCAGCTGAGGAATAGAAGAAGAGGAGGTTTAAAACAGCCAATTTTCAGTGTCCTTCTTGCTGGACTCCTCAAACAATGGCAGAAGTTAGGCAGAGGGACACTGAGAAGAAAATTGAGGTTTGAGTAAAGCAGGGATGGAGAGACAGTGAGGGTTCGTTTAAAAAAAAAAACAGTTTTAACAAGGAGAAAAGAGAAGGGTACTGAGTTACTGTGTGCAGCCCCAGGTGTGTTTGCGATGAAGGGTTGGTGGGCTGAATGAAAGTGAATAAAGGACTATGGAAGCCGGGTTTTTTACAGACTGTATTAATTTAAAGTGTAGATTTAAACAGTGCCTACATAATCTCTTTAGCCCTTTCCCAGAGGTAGCCGAGTCGGTTCAGCAAGAGCTAGAAACTTACAGAGCTCAGGAAGATGAAGTCAAGAGGCTTAAAAGTATAATGGTAAGGTTTGCTTATATCTAACTTAAAATATTATTCTTGGAATTTATACAGTGCTTTAAAATGTTGACATTCAAGAAATGTACTGGGTGTTTCCAGGAAGTAAATGCACAGGAAGGGGGAGTTGGGAGGACTTGAGAGGCAATGCAGCACAGCCCTATTAGGACTGGAGTTTAAACCTCTAACAAGGTTGCACTTTTAAGAGATGCATGGAAAACAACTCCTGCAACCAAGCTTGTGCCAGATGTATTGCTCTGCTTTCATTTGGACCACATCAGCGGGGCTGAGAGGGGGGGTCGTCTCATCTGGGCAGCCCAGGACCTCCTTACACACTGTCCAGGCTTGTACCCCAAAGAAATCCCTTCGGTGCTGGAGGAGACAGGAGGCAGCAGTTACATGTTACTGGTCTCTGCAGCCCCCCAGCAGGTGCTGGTATTCTCCAGTGGTTTGACTTCATCCCTGGAGGCGCACTGTATCTTTTGATGCAGACAGCTGCCAACAACACTAGGAAAGCAGTGAACAATATCTCTATATTTTGAGGTAATTTTAAGGTCTGGCAGAGGGCTTGTTGGAAGTCTGCATTCACCCATTGTGTTGGTAATCATATTTTAGGGAGCCATTCACAGAAGAGACTTGAAAATGTTTCAGTATTTTCAATCCTTTTTTGTGATTTTTGTGAACTGCTTTGAAATTATTTTTCCAGTTAAGTGATATATAAATTCTATGAAACAAATATATAAACCAGTAGACCTAGATTTATCTTTCTTCAAAACCTGTGTAAAATTGAATTGTGGTTCTTCTGTTATAAAGTTCGATATTTCAACTGGATTTTCACCATATTTTTGTTCTTCAAGTATATGTGGTGGTTGTCTTTTTGAAATTATTTTTCTTCCCAGGGACTAGAAGGTGAAGATGAAGGAGCAATAAGTATGCTTTCTGATAACACAGCTAAGCTAACTTCAGCTGTTAGGTAAGCAATATTACCAAAGCATTCTTAAGTGCTTGCAAAAGACTTGTCATTTAATCGGTTTTCTTTCTTATTCAGTTTTAAGGATGCTTGACTGACTCTCCAGAGTATGTTCCACAGTAGAAGCATAACACTGTGACACACTAGTGTACCCCAATGATATAAGATAACATGGGTGCCAAATTATAGGCTGGGAAGATTAGGAAGTCTGATTATTGAAATCATACCACTACAGATTACATCTTGTAACATTTGCTGAGGGGCAGAGAAATAGGATTTACATATCCAGTATCCTGATCCTGTGCTAGAGCTGGGTGATATTTCGATTCTTTGTCTGAAACTGGTACGAAGTTCAGATTGTGATATCGGTTTCAGACTTTTTGAGGCTGCCATGCATCGCAGCTCCCTGGCCACTGCCAGCACAGCGGATTTCACTCCCATCTGTCTGCCTGCCTGCCCTGTGCTGGCAGTGGCTAGGGAGCCTCAATGAATGGCCCGCTGAAATTGCCTGTTCTGCCTGCCTGCCTGCCTGTGTGTTTGCCTTCACCCGAGCAAGCTTCCATATCTCTTCTCTGGTGGTACTGTTATTGTTGGCTTGCTTCCCAAGTGACCAAAAGCCTCAGATATCACAGGTGCGTGTTTATAGGTGGAGACTCCTAGAGGCATTGAAAACTTTTCAGTGGCTGGTGATTCCAGTCAAGTTCCTCCCCACCCACTGTCCCCAAGTCACATACTTGGGAACTCTTATCACAGAGCCAGTGAGTAGAGCAAGGTAGGGCCTAAGGCGGCCTTTCCCAGCCTGGTTCCCCCTGACATTTTGGACTACAATTCTGTCCTTCGTGATGTCATGTCGGCTGAGGTTGATGGGAGTTGTCATCCAAAACATCTGTAGAATACCAGGCTGGAAAAGGCTGGTGGTCTAAAGTGTGTCTTGGCACAGAGAACCTAAACTTGTTTTGGATATCCATTTCCTGTATCTCAGAAGCTGCTGATTTGAGCGTACTACTGTCTCTCAAAAGTATTATCTTGTTCCCTCATATGTATATCATATTTTGGGTTGCTAAATATGGAGTTGAATTGGACTACATAGTGCGGACAGTTAGTTTGTATGTAATTTCTTCAGCTCTCTTCCAGAGCTTCTAGAAAAGAAGAGGCTCATAGATCTTCATACAAATGTGGCAACAGCTGTTCTGGAACACATAAAGGTATGGAAAATAGAGTTATTTGAAGCTCATTAATCATGAAGCTTTCTAACATACTAAATATTCTGAAATCAGTGTTCTTCTGTAAAACATTTGCAATAACTTCATTTTTAGAAGAAGGAACGAAGTAAGTTAACAGCAAAAAGAACAAGAAAGATACTATCTATCACAATCAAATTAAAATGCCAGACAAAAATTAACATTTTTGCAGAGCGCTTAAGCGAACCACTGAAATGATCTGCTATGCTTCCTTTGGGGAAGGGGCTATTCCTATAGCTGTGGTGCTGCCACTGATGAAGCCTTATTATGAGCAAGGGAAGGAAACTGGGAGAGCAGAGATTTTTGATGGGAAGAGAGACAGTAGATAAGAGCTGTTAAAGTGAACAATTGCTTGAGCTGGATTCATCCTAAGTGCCTTGAGTGAGGAGTGTAATTCTGCTTGTATGTACTTGTCAGTATCAAGTATTGCACTCTACATGGATAGGCAATGATGTGCCACTTCCGCGCTGTGCAAACTTAACCATAGTTGTCTGTGTCATGGAGGGAGTCAGCTCCCCAATTCCTCCCTCCAGGCTCCTCATCAATTACACGTAGGCACTGAGCTGGTTACCAGGCTTTATTGGCTTCTTCCTTGGCACAAGTTACAGGACATCAAACAACAAATCTAATAAATGGCATGTTCTCTCCTGCCCCCGGCAGGTTAACTCAATGATTTTATAGGGGCTGGGGGATGCAGGCAACCAGCCAGCCCCATCACATGCTCCCACTTTGGGAGACTAATTGTTACCACCTGCCTAAGGGGCCCCACCCAGCAGTACTTGCTCGCAGGATCACCACTTCATGAGAGTCTGAATCATTAGCAGCTACTACCATCATCTCCAACATTTTTGAGTACTGGTGCAGTTTGGCAGCCAATAGCATAAACCGTAGACTAATGCAAATCTCCCATCAGCCACAAACACTCTACATGACCTTAGGCAAAGTACTATCACTCATCTTCAATCTAGAGCTAAAAATATGAGTACAGTCATACCTCGGGTTACAGATGCTTCAGGTTGCGCGTTTTCGGGTTGCGAACTGCACTGAACCCAGAAGTACCGGAACGGGTTACTTCTGGTTTTCGGTGCATGCGCAGAAGTGCCGAATCGCTGCCTGTGGGTTTCAGATGCTGGGGGTTGCGAATGTGCCTCCTGCACGGATCACATTCTCAACCCGAGCGTCCACTGTACTGTAAAATGAAGGTTGTTTTCTCAGGACTCTGAAGGGATAAATTAGTTCCATTTTGGAATCCTGGTTCTATTTTTTAAAGCAGGGGTCATTCTTTGGGTGGAAAAACAGCCAGTTTTAAAGTTCTAGCCTTCATTTTTTCATAGAGAATATCATTGTGTTGTCAATTTATAGGCTACATTTTTGGCTACAGCATCTTATGTTTGATAAAAATGAATAAGAAACTTATTTTTATCTTATTCAGAAATGATCTTAGTCACAAGCTGGTATTCTGTCAGATCATATTCTCATCTTACAAACAAAAAAAGAGAGGGAAAGGTTTAAGCAGAAGGCCATGCCTGTATATCATGCTGCTATTAAGAGAACAACTGCAGTATCAGAAATAGCTAACCCAAGCAATTTTTATCCACTGCTTTCCTTTTAAAAAGCTTATTGGTTCCTGAGAATAACTTCACAAAGAATAATTTACGTCAGTTGAATTTTGAAAATTTGTAATCACCAGCTGCCCAATCTATGTAACCCAAAACAATACCATGGATTAATACCCACCTTCAGCAATGCACCTAATTAGTGTAATTTTATTTGAAAGATATTTTTATTATTTACACACTATTTCCCCTCCTCTGGATTTGACAGCAATATCATCTTTTTCCCTGCGGTGTTTGACATGGAACGTTTCATGACAGCTTTATGAGATCTGAATAATAGTGCAGTATTTCCATAGAATTTGATTGAAGTCAAATGTGCAGTGGGTGACGTTCAGTCCTTATTTGATGCCTTATTTGTCACCTCTTTTTTCTGGGAAAGTGGTGGCAGGTCATTGACAGCAGCACTTTACATTGGACTTCGATCAAATTCCAAGGCAGGATGTGGTTTGGAAATAATTGCATGGTTGACTATCTCCCACTTCCAAGGCACAGAAATCTGATGTCCTTTGTGAAGTGGATGCTTTTGACACTGCAGAGGTAGAATAAATTATTATTAGCGTGTCCCCTTTCTGTCTCAAGATGGGAGATTATTAAAGAAAAATAAATGACAGATCTAGCATCGAACTCAGGGCAGTCCAACTTTTCATACCAAGTGGGCCACAAGAGCACTTCAGCATGGAACCTGCGGGCCTTGTCATGCCAAGGGGAAGGAGAAGGCCAAAATTTGACCTCCCCTCCCCCAGCCCTCATGCTGCCTTCCCAAAGCTGGAGGCACTGGGCGTTGGGAAGGAGGCACAAGGCTCTGATGGTAAAAACCCTTTAGTATAAAGTATTTGGATTAGACTGTGTCTTAAGACTGTACATATATGTGCACACATGCACACGCACACATACCTTTTGACTTCAGTGTAGTTTAGAGAAGAGTAATTGGGCACAGTGGGATGCGGGTGGCACTGTGGGTTAAACCACAGAGCCTAGGACTTGCCGATCAGAAGGTCGGTGGTTTGAATCCCCGCGACGGGGTGAGCTCCCGTTGCTCGGTCCCTGCTCCTGCCAACCTAGTAGTTCAAAAGCCATCAAAGTGAAAGTAGATAAATAGATACCGCTCCAGCGGGAAAGTAAACGGCGTTTCCGTACGCTGCTCTGGTTCGCCAGAAGCGGCTTAGTCATGCTGGCCACATGACCCGGAAGCTGTACGCCGGCTCCCTTGGCCAATAAAGCGAGATGAGCGCTGCAACCCCAGAGTCGGTCACGACTGGACCTAATGGTCAGGGGTCCCTTTACCTTTACCTTTTTAATTGGGCACAGAGTTGCCAGTTAAAGATTTACAAAGACTTATTTAAAGGGTGTTACTTCGTACAGTGTAGTATTACCTGATCTGATCATTTGTACTTTATCTGAGAAGTAATTTTAAAATCATACTATGTATAATAGTGGTATTTTTAGATTCAGTTTGCAGCTGCTTTCCACATTGCGTTAGATCATTTTCGAAGGCACAGCAAGAGGAACTGTGAGATTAATCACCAGCTCATGGAACCTGGCAGTTTTTTGGCATATTTCAGTGTTGAGCAAAAATTTTGGAAAGAACACACCAGTATTTCCCAGGATGGATTAGCAAATATTTATTGGTAAAGCTTAGAATAAAAGAAACCTTGTTTTAGGTTAATTGTTTAAACTGTTAGGAGTTTGGCAACTAATAATCATAGCCAAAATAGGGTTTGTTTTTTGTTTTGTTTTGTTTTTAAAAAAGGCTGTCATTTTATTGGAAACATTCTTATACTGCTGTTCTGGGCACCTTTATGCATTTTTCTTTCCCACTAGTTTCAGTGAGAGTTAAGCATTAGCAGTGGGTACATGGTTGCAGTCTTGGTGTATAGTATTTCCTTATTTTAATCTAATTGTGGTTCTGATTTCTGTTGAATTTTTTCATAGATTTATAGTATTTCCAAAAACAATAATGTAGATATGTGACTTTTTCTACAAGTTTATTTTAAGATATAATAGAACAAATAGTTTGACAGAAGGATTGTGTCTATTGGACAAATACTACTCTAGCATCATAGAATATGTGAATGTAGTTAAAGACCTGAAATATTTGCAGAACAATTAGCACCTTCCCCTGTACGGTGGCCATCAAGTACTTTTTTGCTTTACAGGGGCCTAAGGCCCTTAAAGTCATGTTGTTTGTCTGCCTCTTGCATAGCACTAAGCTCTGGGCTACCTTTTTCACAACTGCCACACACTCAACCAACATCTTCATCAAGCTATCCACTCTGACCCCAAGATCTCATTTTGGTCAGTCACTGCCAATTCAGGCTTCATAAGAGTATATATAAAATGAAGATTTTCTACCTCAAAATGCATCATTTTGCACTTGTTTACACCATGGGTAGGCAAACTAAGGCCCAGGGGCCGGATCCAGCCCAAACGCCTTCTAAATCCGGCCCGCGGATGGTACGGGAATCAGCATGTTTTTACATGAGTAGAATGTGTCCTTTTATTTAAAATGCATCTCTGGATTTTTTGTGGGGCATGCCTGGTGTTTTTACATGAGTAGAATGTGTGTACTACTATAGCAAAGACCCCAGAGCACAGTTTAAAGGCACATAGTATAGCAACCATGCTGAAGATGAGCACATTTGAATCTGATAAGTGCTTGGTTTTGAGACTACCTGGGCACTTCATGTATGCTGCTTTGAGTTTCATGGAAGAAAGATGGCATATAAATGTTATATAAATGCAGGTCTTAAGACAGGTTTGAATGCTACTTTCTCACTTCTGATCATGGGAAGAAGAGAATGACCAAACTAACATATTGTGTGGTTATTGAGAGCCAGTGTGGTGTAGTGGTTAAGAGCGGTAGTCTTGTAATCTGGGGAACCGGGTTCGCGTCTCTGCTCCTCCACATGCAGCTGCTGGGTGACCTTGGGCCAGTCACACTTCTCTGAAGTCTCTCAGCCCCACTCACCTCACAGAGGGTTTGTTGTGGGGTAGGAAGGGAAAGGAGAACGTTAGCCGCTTTGAGACTCCTGAAGGGGAGTGAAAGGTGGGATATCAAATCCAAACCCTTCTTATTTGAATGTTGGCTCCCCTTATTCAGACTTTTTTTCTCCCATGGTGGGAAGGAGTGTACAAATATGATTCTGAGACCTGCTTCCAATCTCTAATCATAGGTTATCCCAGGTTGAGGAAAATCACCATATGAACAATTTCATATATTAAAAGTAGCTAATCAAATCTACTGTAGTAATGATATTCTAACAACAAATTTGTTTTTATTTAATTTAAAGACACGGAAACTAGATTTGTATTTTGAATATGAAGAAAAAATCATGAGCAAGTCCACCTTGGATAAATCACTTTTGGACATGATTTCTGATCCTGATGGTAAGTAAAAAATTAATAATTTACTATAAAGTTTCTTTCTGTTCATAACATTCTGAGAATTGTTGCCATATAAGCAAGCTCATGCTATTAAAGACTTTCTGCCTGGGAACTCAAAATGCCACTGCCGGTTGGATATCATATCATACACAATATATCACTGCATGATATTGTTTGGTATGTTTATTCTTTAAATGTCTTACCTTTTAAAATTTGGCCAGTCTTCTAAAGTTTGCACGTTCAGCTTACAAACTAAAGTCAAAGGGTAGGCCTCAGGAACTCCTGGTCCAATTGCTTCAGCAAGTAGAGGATGCTAGCCAGGGCTATAAAAAACCCCAGCTAGCTCAGCATCTCAACCCCAGTAACGAAGCATCAAGCCAAGGTAACAGGCGAGTTCGGCTGCAGGGTGAGAAGGCTAGGGCAGACTACTTTGCCCTTCTCCTTTGTGAACTAACAAATTCTAAGCTCCCTAGAAAACCAATTCAATAGGCTACAAAAACAGATAGGTTGAAAGACAGCAGGGATGAGCGATATCCAGGGTATTGTACAGAATGTCACACGTATTACTATCTGCCTGCTGGACAGAAGTGGTGGGTGTATCCTCATTGCAACGAGCTCCTGACCCTCAGGCAACAAGTACCTTCCTTTGAGGCCAAGTAGGCTGACTTGGAACAACTGTGGAAAAGTCCTTCAGAGATGTGATAGCTGTGTCACACTCCCAGAGTGATAACTTTGTCTTGACAAATCCTCCTCCTCTGATGGCAACTTCCCATACTTCAGGCTTAATATCATGCTTCATGAGTACTCTTTTTATTTTTTTATTATAATTTTTTATTGGATTTAAAAATAATTTTATACACATTTAATATAACCATTTCAAACATTATTTTGAACCTTCGGACCACCTCCATAAATTCCATGTTTAAGATTAAATTTCCTGCATCTTTTACCATTATCCATCTATTATACTACCATAGTTATCCTAAATCGTTCCACATTACAAGTGTCATTGCATCCCTGCCAAAGATTTTAACTGTTTACAGTACTCTTTTTTTTTTTTTAAGGGCTGCTTATTTAGTTGTATATAAAACTTTAGTTGTATGTTACTAAACTTAGTTCACTTCATTAAAACAATTCAAAGTTTTACTTCCTGCCTATGAATTGTATACCGATTTGCTTTTAATTACACAGGTGATTATTAAGAGAGAGAAAATTAATTCAGAACTTTTCTTTCCTCAGCGGGAACTGCAGAGGACAAGATGCGACTGTTTCTTATATATTACATAAGTTGTGTACAGTGTCCTTCTGAGGTATGGATTTTTTATGAAACAGTCTTGCAATTTCATTAGGAATGCTTCCCAGTTTAATGTTTTGTTCTTACTTGGTAGTATGCTGTGGCACTGGCTGTAGACAGAGCATAGAAAATGCAGGCCTGAGTCTTAAAAGTAGGAGATTTACAAGCAATGTGCTATTTTCACTCCAGTACTATGTGCAGACATTGTTTCACCACTTGCCTCTGTGGGCACAAAGAAACAGAGCAACTTCAGTGTGTAAAGGTAGGCAACGTTGAGGATCTCAAGGAAGTGTTTTATACCACTAAGAAAGAATGCTATCAAAGTTAATTGCTTGGCAATGCAGTCCTAAACATGTTTACTCGTACTGTATGGTCTTTCTAGCTTCCCCAGCCGCCACACTTGAAGCTAAATTCTGAAATGTTGCCAAATATTTGGTCACAACTAACCAAATTTGTGAGGAGCTTTGGTGTGTTTTCTTGAAATAAAGAAATGCGTATTTGGCAGTAACAGGAAACTGGAAGCATTTATTGCATTTTTTAATAATTCTAGATCACTTCCTATAAATATATTACCAAGACAGCTTAAAATACAATAAGTCAATTAGCATAATTAGTATTTGAGGTGACTGAAAATAATCTGTATTAAAAATACAGATTATTTTTCTATTTCCACATGGCCAAGGAGTCTCTGGATTTGCATTCGTCATGAAACATACCCTGTAATACAGCAAGGGAAGAGTGTAGCTTGTTTAATGCTAGCCTTTCTAAAGTGTATTTCATAGGAGCTGACTGACACACACAGTGAGATCAGGCGCTTCATCCTGCAGGTGGAGAATCCTTACTTGAATGCTTCCTCGTGTTAAAAAAATTATTCTGCACAAAGAAGAGTAACATGTAGGACTCCTCTTTTATGCTAACTTGGATCTTATTTAATATGCATTTTTTATTTTAAATTTGGAAGTGGAGTCAGTTTGCATACAAGTCATTGAAGCATGAGACTCCTCAAGCAGCTGATTGTTTGATTAGCCTGGGACAAGGTCTGAGGGGGCAAGTAAAATAGATGAAATTTCCCTGCATCCTTCAAGGTATGGGGAACTTTTTACTGGAAATGCAAACTAGTCTCACGTCTTACCTGTTATATGAACATTGGACTACATTGCAGGTCTGCTGTATGCTGTGCTATCTCAGCACAGTCCTCCAGCCTGCAGCAGGGGTCTAATGCCACTAGACAATGCTGCAGAAATGTTGTAAACCACTCAGAACCTGACCTGTGGTATTCAGTCTGAGCTATGTTGCAGAACTTTAATAAACCATAATCTCTGAACTCCTTAGGATTTTTTCCCTACAGTCTGTAGATACATGGGTGCTGCTGCTTTGGCCACATAATGGCATGGAGTCACCCCTGAAATTTGAAAGCAGAATATAATCTATAGTACAGAGAGTACCATGCATTGATTTTTCATGTAATGAGTCATGGAATATATTTTTTAAAACTTACAGTGTCTTAAGTTTCTCAAAGATTGTAAGGTGACAACATGATAGTGGCCCAGTTCATATGTCACTTTTAAACCATAGTTAAGAAGCTTAACCATAGGTTCAAGTGATGCATAAAAGAAGGCAATGATTGCTTTTGTTCATTTATTTCAACACCCTTCTTAATTTGCAGTTTCATAGCAATCGTGCATGATTTGTTCTGAATGAAATGTTAATATGTCTGCATATATCCAGTGCTTTTTGTAGTCATGATTGTTTAGAAGATAATGAGGATTTTCTATGCCCTGAAGTAAAAGTGTTAGATTTATTATTACCAAATAATGGTGACAGTTTACTGCTAAATTTAGAAGACATGTAACACATCTCAAATCTCCTGTTTGATTCTAGGCAGATCTGGAACAATACAAAAAAGCGTTGACAGATGCAGGGTGTAATCTTAGTCCCTTAAACTACATTAAACAATGGAAGTAAGTTATTTTTGTTTTCATAAAGCAATGAAATTATATATTGCAAAAACTTAGAGAGACCTGGAGTTGCAAGAAAATGTCTACTGTCTGGCTACTGGGCACTTCATCCTGTCCCTCTTCCCCCTCAAACAATTCAACAAAAAGTGCATTAAATACTACCATGCACACTAAAAACTTCTTCTGCTTAAAAATGTAGTGCCCCAGATTCTCACAGTTGTGGAGCAGCAGTCAGAGCCACATCTTCAGTCATACTTTGTTCAGTACCCTAGTCACATCTCTAGGAGAGAAGTGTCTTCATAGTGATTACAGAAATTTTAAAGCATTAGAATATAACATTTCCAAACCAAACTGGCCTAACACTTTTATAGGTTCAGGATGATAGCCAGTGTAATAGATAAGATTATTACAATTCTGTCTGAAAAATACCTCTGTTTTTCTTTTTAAGCTATTCCCTCCTGTCCCCTTTGACCCCTTTGACTTTGAACATGTATTGCAATGGTTTGTTCTGCTTTGA
Source organism: Podarcis tiliguerta (assembly GCF_965153285.1). Taxonomy (NCBI): domain Eukaryota; kingdom Metazoa; phylum Chordata; class Lepidosauria; order Squamata; family Lacertidae; genus Podarcis; species Podarcis tiliguerta. The sequence continues at coordinate 99,871,036 of NC_139534.1, forward strand.
GCACAGAATTTTCTCTATAATACTTTCAAAATGGTTTATTTTTATGAATTGTGGAGCTGAAGTATTTGGGAGGTAGTAAAGTAGGAGACAGGTGTTATTTGTAGTATGTGCTTATTAATTGTTAGTCATGTTGCCTTTCTGATGTGAAGTAAAGAGCAGTTCCGTCCTCAAATGACTAGAAAGGCTAGATTTTCAAACTTAATGCTTCTTTCATGGTATAATTGGTAGATTTAGTAGTGCTCTGATGAAAATAAATTGTGTAGATATTAACTTACTTATTTCACAGAGCTTTTGCCAAGATGGCTTCAGCTCCAACTACGTATGGAAACAGTGCAGCCAAGTCTCTGGGGTAAGTTTCAAAGTACATTTTGTTACTGCTACTTGAAAAGCCTTTCATTTTTACTGGGAACAAGTTGAGTGCTGCCTCTGATCGCTTCCGCCTGTGAGGTTTAACTTCTCTTAGGTTATTTATTTATTCATTTATTTAATTTACTGCCCTGCGCTTTCGGTTCCAAAGGACTCCCAAAGTGGTTTACTATTAGAACAACAAAGGGTGAACCAAAATTCGACAAATTTTAAGTAGCAATGAAATTGTATAATATATGTAAAAGCAATAGAAAAATAAATTCAAAAGCAGATTCATAGTAGCAGTGGAATTGGTATGCAGAAGCTTTGCTGAAGATTCAGAATTTCACTGCTTGGCAGTTTCCCACCAGCAACCCTTGCTCTACTGTTTTAATACAGAGCTTCCCAATCATTACATTGGTTAAAGCAGATGCAAAATTTCTTTTCCATGCAAAAAAAAGAAAAAAAGCAGCTAATAGTCTGATTGTGTATATCCTAAGTGAATAGAAGAAAAGTGTGGTAAAATGTTTCACGTGCAGGTTTTTTCATTTAATTTTATTTTTTGTTTTAAAAATTCAGTTAAACAAAATAAAAAATGAACAAAGAAACAAAAGGTGCATTAAAAATAAATGATATTCAGATAAATCTGAAACAGAACAAAAGGTAGTGGTGGCAGTTCTTCATATCTTTGATGCTTAATTTCTGTTTCTTACCTTCATATGGTATAGTTCACTATTATTATTATTATTATTAACACCTGAAAGCACACAAAATCATGCTCGATGTGCTCTTTATGTTTTAGCCTTTTCTCACGTGTCATGAATACAGGATCCCAGTTTGTGATGGAAGGAGTCAAGAATTTCGTGCTAAAGCAACAGGTGTGTTTAACAATGTAGATTAAGCATGTTCATATTCTAGTATTTGAAGCCAGTGATATTTCACAGTATAACTAGATAAGCATGGGTTAGATTTCTTGGACTGCCAACAAGAAACTTTAAAGAAAAGGGCAAACTGTTTCTTAAGTTGCGTGCAACTCTTTGGCTTTCAGTAGTTCATATGGGACACCTAGAATTGTTAAGAAATTGATAAGCGATACAAGAATAATCTACTACAGTTCCAGAATATCTCTGAAGACTTGTGTGTTCCCATTAGTCTCCATGCTACTACCTATTATTCTATATCCTCTTTCTTGACTGTTTCTCGAGGAAGGAGGGTGGCAGGTGAGTTGGCACCCAGTGAGAGCTTTGAAAGGGGGGAAAAACAGGTGCTTTAAGACAAGCTGCAGGCTAACTGATTGAAGCTGCTTTTCCCAATATTGAGACTCAAAGTTCAGTGGCTACTAACTTGGGCGCAGTTCCGTCAGTCTTAATATCCAGACTGCCTGTGCTATTCCACCAGGTATGTTCAATGCTATTCCATCAGGGTGAAGGGTGGGTAATGACCAAATAAATAAATAAATGCAATATCTGAATTGCCTCTTTTTTCTTTTTACCCTGGGAACAAACACTCAGATAGTGTGTGTTTATTTTAGTATGGCAGAGGCATATATAGCAGACTAACTGTATTCCTTTTCAAATGAGGAAGGGCTCCATTAGTCATGTAAAAAGTGATCCAGTTGTGTCTGTGCCTGTTTCTTTCCTAAGCTACATTGAACAACAATTTCTGCAATTTACTTGAATTAAGTACTCTCTTCTATAGAATCTTCCTGTCACCCGCATTTTAGACAACCTTATGGAGATGAAGTCCAATCCTGTAAGTACAGCAAACAAACTTGCACATTAGATTTTATTTGTAAAGTCCCTTTGAAACCTGAGGTGTGTTTTCTAGATCCACCCTATACCTCTGACTGTAATTTGTTTTAACTGCTTTTAATACTGAATTGTAAATGGTTGTAACCCACTCTGGGTCCTGCTAGTGAAGGGTGTGCATTAAATTTAATTTATTTTTTAAAATACTGATATACACAATTTTGGTGCCATGAACTACTACTAATTTTAACATTATAGGAAGAAATTGTTTTTCATATCATATCTGTAAGTCTGCATGTACCACTTTACAGTTTAACAGAATGACGACGCTGACCAAAACATAGAACAAGTATTTCAATATCATCTCATTACCTTTCCTTATTTGTGTGGGTGTACACAAATATGCCATCAAGGTGGTAAATGCCATAGGAAAACCAACATCTGTGAGGTTGCTTCATGAAAAACAGCTCCCAAACACAACTGGGGGCACATATATTTTGGTGGCCTAAGAGATGAATCTCCATGAGATAATTCCATTCAGAAGTTTTTGTACATTGATATGGACAAGAATAAACTAAATTTCTGAAAATTGTTGTAGATTCACTTGGGAGGAGGTTTTTTTAATTCTACAGATATAATGTGGGAAATATAGCCTAGTGAGAGTTATTTCCTGTTCAACCTCCTTGATAAAAGTAACTGCAAAAGTAGAGACAGAAAAACTGGTGCTATTTGCCAATAAAAATATTGAGTGTCTTTGAGGGAGGAAAAAATCCTTCATATCATAATGATGTCTACAGTAAAGGGGGGGGGGGAATGTCATGCCTCACGTTTTCTAAAAACAAACTTATTTTGCTTTAATAGTACTAGTAAATCACGGGCTGAAATAAATTTGACTGGTGCATCAATTCAACATTCATTGCCATTACATTTTTGAAAAGAGAGCAGGCAATCTTGGTTACTATGTGGAAAAAAACCATACTGTTGAGTGTGAGATTTAAACTAGTAACATCTTTAGTTTAATATATTGCTTCACAGCTAGAACATATTACGCAAACAGTATATTTTGAAAAGTTTGGGAGTTGTGAATTTCCCATGAGCCACCTCTTCTCCTCACCCACCAGCTGGTGGCAGCTAACATAGGTATTTTACCAATGTGACTGAATGAATATTGGTGGCAGCTAGCATATGTGTTTGTTTTTATGTATGAATACTTCTAGATTTGTAAGTTGGGAAATGGATTAATAGAAGCCACAGTAGTCAAACTTGTGGGACTGAATGTAGCAATAAATTGTTACCAAGATTTCTCTTGTTAAATAGGAAACAGATGACTACAGGTATTTTGACCCTAAGATGTTGCGAGGCAGTGACAGGTGAGTTTACCATGCAATTTTAGTAAGTGTGATGCCTGCCGTTTGAAATATAGTTAATGTGCAGTTTGTGTAACATTAAATAAAAGAGTAAAGAAACCAGTCTCTTATCTGGAGCCTCCTGTGCTTTTCTAATGTTTAAGTTAAATGTTTAGGTGACTGAGTGCCATTCTCAATATCAACCATCTTGGGCCCTATGACCAGCAGAGGAGGCCCTGTTAGTGGACCCACTACTAAGGGTTCCCTGGTTGGCAGTGATCAGTGACAGGGCCTTTGACATTCCCTCATTTGTGGGATGCCCTCCCTAATATATTGTATACATCTTCGTCACTATGAACTTTTAGGAGAAATTTTAAAACATTCCTGTTAATCCAAGCATTTGATGGCTGAAAGTTCTGTTCCTGACAACCCTGAAATGGTTAGTTTGAGAATATGTGATTGATTTTAGGAGCTTTAAACTTTTTTTAGAAGCTTGAACAGTGGCAATTTCTGCCTTCTGAGCCCTCTAGAGCAGCAGGTTCTCTAATTGCATTGTCACCAAAGAGTTAGCCCTTACACAAATGCCCCGAGCCTGAACCTGGCAAGCAGGAGAAGGAAAACAGTCCCACTTAGAGGAATATTAATACCCAGTCACAAACATATTTTAGGTAAGACCAACGCTCCTGTTTTATAGTTCAAGGTGTTTATGAATATTGAATGCTTGATGTTTAAAAGTTAACTGAGCTTTCAATAAAGTTTTTATTTATTTATTTCAGCTCAGTTCCGAGAAACAAAAATCCATTTCAGGAGGTAAGAACAGATCGTACTTCTCCAAATCAGTGGTATGAACATTTGCTTTAAATATAATGGATGTTGGTCACTCCTTAGAGAAAATTGGATCCCGTTATATGAAATCATTAGTGTGATTACAGTTTTGTTAAATGATATCCAACAGCGATTGTAAGCTCCTTTCATCTTCAAAGAGTCAAGTAAGCATAAGCTAATCTTTTCCAACATTCTTAACACCCTGGCCTTAAACACATTTACTTAAGATATTAGGAGAAATTAATTGTAAAGAAGTGTGTTTAGGTTCTTGGTTGATGAGCCATTTAAAATGTAAAATGTCACTTCTAAGGAGCAATGTAAAACATAACTTCAAAAAAAATTTCACCATTTTGCTGAAAATGGGTACACACTAAAAACACATTCTGCACCTTTTTTCTCCTAACTTTGACCCAGTCCCAACATAATAGCCATGTGCAGGCAATACTGCACAAGGGAGATATCGGTATTTGGTTTTAATGTTGGAGTATCAATTAAAGGTACTGGTCTGATCCTTCACTTCTCTGTGTTGGGGAAAAGAGCTGTGAGCAAGCTCCGAATCTCTTCCAAGTCTTTCCCAGGTACAATATTGGAGTTGAAGGTCTTGTTTGAACAGTAACTCTTTTTCCTCTATAGAGAATTACACATGAAGGAAAGCACATGAAAAACAGTATTGGAATGCACAATTCAGAAGTAGTTCTCAAACAGAAGACTAGGTTTCTGACTCCTGCTTATATATCTTTCCTACAAAATCCCTATTTTTACAGGGAAATGTTGCTAAGAACAAAAAACAGTTTTAACTTCTCTTATCATATTTTGTAATAGAATGTAGAAATGGTTAAGCTTAAATATGTTGATATGCAGCTCCAATATTATGGTCAAACAGAATGAAGTTAATTGAATATTACATCAGCTGTGCGCCTTCACTTCCAGAAGTGTGAGCATGAGGACAAGGCCTTCTGTGTTGTGGTACCAAGGTTATGGAATGGCTTTTCCAGGGGAGCCCTGCCGGGCTTCTTCTCTGCTCTTCTTCCAGCAGGCAGTAAAATTGCAGTGTTTTAAAATGTTATCTAATGTAAATTTTGATTTATTGGTGAGTTTTTCAAATTGGTTATGGTGGTTATCATTTTTTAGATGAAGTTTACTATTTTGATGTTGATTGATGTCGGGTATTTCCCTGAAATAGAAAAGCAGACTGCAAATATTTAAGAAATAAATATGATTCAATACTTTCCCATTAAATGACTATTTTGTCATGAAACTGCTATTTTAAATTAGAATTGGATCAAATATAAATAGCTCAATGCTCTTAACTGCAAAAATAAAATATCTAAACCCTATGGCAAAATAAATTGTGTGGATAATTAGCTGCCTTTGGCAAAATACATGAGGCACAATCTGTCGTTGTGTGAGGACCCTTAGAAACTTAGCCTGCCAAATAAAATCCACTCTAGAGGGTCCTCTAGCCCTTCAGAGCAGAATTGATGGCATGAAGGAGACTACAAGAAAGGAAGAGAGGTAGGTGAAGTCCCGTTGTGCAAGTGGAAGTCTGTTGTCTTCAAGGGTGGACAGCATCGGATGAAGCCCGTGATTTATATGTTTGTATATTTATCTATTTTTAATGTGATGCTGCATTTCCACTATAAAAAGTCCCATAAGGCGTAAATCAAAACACATTCTGTCCTGAGATAAATATTATGAAGGGAAATATATTAATACCTTAAATAAATAAAAAAAGTAATTAAAATCACAATAATAAATAGCATCTTTGGTAGTAACTCAATAAAAATAAGTGAATGTTTAAACTGACATTTTGTTACTAGATGGACATTTTTTGCTTTGGAGAATTAAAAGAAAATTTGACTGTTTATCCACAGTAATCATACATTTTCTAGAACAAGAGTGGCTAATCTTACATTGTAATAAGGGAGACATGGACCTCAAAATTTTGAAGAGGCCAGGGATTTTTCTGTCTTTATAAACACACACACACACACACGAGAGAGAGAGAGAGAGAGAGAGAGAGAGAGAGAGAGAGAGAAATTAATGCTGTTAATAAAAGATTCTCTAAGCTGGAGGTGGAGGTTTGGTGATAGAAGCTACACCACATCCAAAGCTCACTCCAGCAAAACACTGTTGGTGTTTCTTTTTAAACCCTTCCTATTAAAGCCAATGAAAGGGAACTTAACTGCACTGTTTCAGGCTGGCATAGTTAATGGGCCAAATCCAGGGGACTGTCCACAGGAGCAAAGCAGCTTCGGATTTAACAGATTCAAGGCCAACCCCGGGATTGAGCTCTGCTTCCAGCAGTATATCTACATCCACAGAGCTTTTCCATGGGCATACCAAGGTCTCCATGGCAGGTAGACCACTGAGTTAGTGGATCCACATTTGTGCCCCATCTTACCCTCCCCAAAAGGATTTGGCAGGGTTATAGGATTGCTGTGCCCATGTTTTTAGATTCAGTCGAAAAGTTTAAACAGCTGAAAAGTTCTGTTTTTACCATCACAAACCGAGTACCTTCTTGGTACTCGGCTTTTTGATGCCCTGAAATTCATCCAAATAACAAAAATTCAACTGTTTTAAAAATATGCCAAAATTGTATCTTCTTTCTGTAGTAAGCTTAGCATGCAGCAGTAGCTACAGAATATTATTTGTTTCGTTTGTTTTTGCATTGTAGGCAATTGTGTTTGTAGTTGGAGGAGGCAATTACATTGAATACCAAAACCTTATTGATTACGTAAAGGTATGTTACCACTTTGTGAGTTTCTTTTATGATTATATCTCTTCTTGCATTTTTTTACATGCCTCTCTGGGGTACACAAGTGGACTTCCTTTTTCATTTTAATCACAAGTATAGATGTGTACACAGATATATGTGCACCATGCTTCCTCCTCCATTGAAGTAAATGGGAAGGCAGCAGCACACACATGAAATTAATACATCGGGTCATTTATATAATGGTAAAGTCAGTGATTTATTTCTTCAGTTTCTTTAACTTTCCACCGCAAACAATTACATTTCTTTGTGGTATGTTCGAAACACAAGTGAGGGTTGAAATGCAGATTCACAAATTTAGATTGTGAATTGGTTTTATTTATATTGTTCATTTTAAAAATGCTTTGAAAATGTTTTTAACAGAAAGACAGGCTAAATAGGGAAGCCCCGTATAGGGAAGTTTTCAATGTTTGATGTCTTACTGTGTTTTGATTTGTTGGAAGCCACCCAAAGTGGCTGGGGCAACCCAGTCAGATGGGCGGCATATAAATAAATTGTTGTTCTGGTTGTTAATTGCTTATATACAACAAATGGGGGCAAACTGAGCTCTCTTTCTGCTACACTGCAGTTCTTTAAAAAAAATCACCTCTCTGAAGTTGTAGAATGGCCTTCTTAATATAAAATTGAGCAATGTTTTGATGAAATCTGTGTTGTCTCACATAGGGCAAGCAAGGTAAACATGTCTTATATGGCTGCAGTGAACTCTTTAATGCTGCACAGTTTTTAAAACAGGTAAGAATTTAAATGATCATGCAGTTATCATTTTAAAATATAATGCACAAGTCAACTGAAAGTTTTTTCAACAAGTATTTTTATTTGTCGAAAACCCAGGAAAGGCCCATCAAGTTTGTTGGTTCATTGCATTGGCGAGATGTTCACTGCTCACAGAAGTGCTATAGAGGAAACAAGAGCTAGCAGGGAGGGGGCAGAATACACACTTTGCGTGCACACTTCACAGCTCTCTGAGGCATGTTTTTATTAATGTGAGGCGATTCGTCAGCTAGGTTGAAAACGGCTTGCAAGTCTCTCAGACGTTGCTTTGGGTGGGCCAGCACCAATCCAGTGAATTTGCAAAGTCTTTTCCAACCTATTGGCATGTTTCCCAAGTGAACCAGAAACTCATAAAACAAGCCTCTCAAATTTGCTTCTACTTACCCTGCTGCTACTTGTTTCCTCAACAGCAGCCTGCTGATCCCATGTGAAGGGAGGGCAGTGTGAAGCAGAGCACCTTAGAAAAACCAGGAGCGAGTAAAAGTGGTGACCCTATTAAAGTGATCTTCCCTTCACTGTGTAGCAGTGCTAAAATACTGTATTTTTCTCCCCATAGGGCGCACCAGCCCATAGGGTGCACCTAGGTTTTTTTTTGGGGGGGGGGGGGAATAAAGAAAAAAAATTATTTCCCCCCCAGGCGTGGGGCTGGGGCAGGGGAAGCCCGAGCTTCCTCCAACCCCAGCCCCCAGAACAGGCAGCTCTGCACAACCCTTGGGAGACCGGCGCGAAGTCGCACCAGTCTCCCAAGGGTTGCAGAGAGCTTCCTGAAGCCTGCATTCGCCCCATAGGATGCACACACATTTCCCCTTCATTTTTGGAGGGGGAAAAGTGCGTCCTATAGGGCGAAAAATACGGTAACTTCCTCTCCTGGTGGTCAGAAAGTTTAACTGCTTGGCTTATTTAGCATTGCTGGTCATACTTCCCCTTCAAGATGTTTTGTGCATATTAAATCTTTTTCTAGTAGTATTAGAGCAAAGTAATATCTGAGTATTAAGTTTTTATGTTTTAAACCACACTGTGAACTTTGGAAGAAGGGTGGTTTATAAATTTAATTGATGATGATGATGATGATGATGATGATGATTACATAACAAGTACCCATAATGGAGTTCTTCTGCAAAGACATGAGACCATGATTCACTCCTATACTGTACTATAGGTGTTTATTTTGGGGGTTTTCCCCATGTGAGCCTTTTGTCTGTGGGCACACAGTACCCTACATGCAGATGAATCCCTGTAGGACTTAAAATAAATTGGTTTGCCTTCATCCCCTGGAAATCTTGGAAATGGAAGTTCTGTCCCAGGCAACTTGTCTAAGTGGAGAGATGGAGCATGATGTGGAGATGACACACATCCAGGTCTCCCATTCAGGCAGTTGTGCTGTCTCTTGTCATGCTCAAGAGAGAAGGGCTGTGTACCCACAGGGAAGAATCATTCCTTAACTAAAAATATTGCTTTGTTTCAGGAGTGGGGAATCTATGGTCCTCCAAATATTGCTATATAACTCCTATCATCCCTGACTATTGGACATCCTGTCTAAGGATGAGAGTCCAGCAACATCTGCAGAGCCACAGATTCCTCAACCCTGCTCTATTTTATGAAACATGCTTGATAAAATAAATCATTTTGAGTCTGAAAATATTGCCTACTTTGTTTCTCTTTAGTAATACATTAGTACACAATATTTGGATGAAGTCAGTTTTCTCCTTATAAACTGGAGTATAATGGGTAATCTAACGTTTTTCTTATCTTTTTATATTTAGCTTTCCCAACTTGGACAGAAATAGGAAAAGATTATCTGGCCTTTTGACAAAATGTGAAGAAAAGATCATGGCAACATGTAACATCTTAACCTGTGCATAGTATTTAAACCTCAACTGATCCCTTAAACTGATAATTTTTATTAAAGGATATTCTGTACTTCTATATATATAAGACATACTACAATGCAGAATGATATCAAATAAACCACAACACTTGGATTCTGCCTGCTGTGATGTTTCTTCAATTTGTTTATACGTTGTTAAATTCAAGTGATAATTTATCGGTAGGCTATTGCATCTGGAATGTAATTTGTACTAATATTTCTCATTTAATTTGTTGGAATAAATTAAGCTCAGATCCCTCCTAAGGAACATGTTCCATTTTAGCTCAGCTGTGTGATTTTATCTAGCTGTGAAGGCATTCAATTGTGTGTGCATAGATTATTAATCATTCATTCATCTTTCATCTTTCTTGTACAAGGTGGCTTTTCAGTTCTTCTTACCTTCAAAAGCCTTTGATATGGGAAACACTTCATTTTGACCGGTGGGGAGAGAGACTTTTGTACCAGCCTAATGAGTCTTGAGAGATCTGCGATCATCGCTGTACTATGTGAACATTTACCAGTCCTATATTCTATAACATAACTCATAGGAGTTATTGCCGATGCCCCACACGCATAGTTCCACAGGTGCAATGGGACTGCCATTTCTTCTCCTACAGCTATCTGCCCCCAAAATCTGCTCCAAACAGTCCTCCAACACTCTGAAACTGATTTTGAAGGTGTACAGGGGCTAGAGGGAACAGTAGAGGAAGTTCATTTGCATGCACAGAAGTCCATTGCGCTATTGGAGTGTTAGTTGCAGGCCCACTCAGTGTTGCCCCCCCCCCCCCGGTCAGTGTCTACATGTAATAAATGGTTACTGTATTTTTCGCCCTATAGGACGCACTTTTTCCCCTCCAAAAATGAAGGGGAAATCTGTGTGCATCCTATGGGGCGAATAAAGCTTTCGCTGAAGCCTGGAGATCGAGAGGGGTCGGTGCGCACCGACCCCTCTCGCTCTCCAGACTTCAGGAAGCTATCAGCAAGCCTGGGGAGCCCATGGGAGTTCCCGCAGGGCTCCCTAGGCTGCGGATAGCAGCCTGCTGCCCGGCGCGCGGGCGCCCTGAAGCAGAGCGCCCCACGCTTCGGGCAGCCCCACAAACTCGGGGGACAGCGGGGAGGCGCAGCGCCGCCATCCCGCTGTTCCCTGACCTGGTTTGGATTCCCCGACCTGGTTTTGGGGGGGAAATAAAGGGGGGGGGATTTCCTTTATTTCCCCCCGCAAAAAACAAGGTGTGTCCTATGGGTTGGTGCGTCCTATGGGACGAAAAATACGGTAATAACTCAGACAGACAACAATCTGGATTAAAAATGACCACAACTTTATTGATTACAGATGTAAGTGGAATTTATCCAAGTGCTTGGGTTTTAACACAGATTTAAGGGTTCTGCAGCCTTGAAAATGGCAGGCAGGAAAGGGGGGGGGGCAAATAGCAACCCGCCACTAAAAACTCTTGGGACAAGAAGTAATTACTCTTTGCCTCCCCACCAGCCATTTTGCTGATGGGTGGGAAATAAACAGGGATTTTAGTCCAAGCCCCAGATTCAGGAGAATTCTAATCCCAAATTACCAAACTGATTTCCAGACCAGAACACCACAACCTGCAGCATCTCTAATTACAATGTACACATCTCTTACTCCAATATAAACGTGAATGGAAATCCATTCAGACTTTCTTTCTAAAGTTGTGAAGGAAGGAAGGAAGTGAGCTGTGTGTCTCACTGATAATGATGAGTTACTTTGCTCTATGGATTGACATTATCTAAAGTAAGATCAAACACATATCAAGCATTTTACCAAGGCTATAAAATAGCCCTTATAGTGTGTATATCCCTGTGCCATTTTCTTCAAATCCTTTACTGCCCCCTCCCCCTCCCGCCAAATGCTCCTACCATCACAGGCAGTGATTATCCAGATTTCAAACAAAGGTGCCTCCAGATTTCATAGGCCTTTCATCACCCTGGGGAAATTAGGTATCACAGTTTGCATTTTGAAAATGAAGCTGCGCATGGGAGTTATTTATTTGCAAGATTTTCTGTACCAGCATCAAGAAAGATATCGGAGCCAGCATAAAATCACCCAACAAGATTACATTCATAAAAGAAATGAAAAAATACATCACAAGTCAGTCAATTAAATTAATACAACATAGCGGAATCTCTCTTCCTAGCGAGGCAGCAATAATTAAAAAACCACATTTGCAAAGTTAAGCAGACTCCGGTGTGGTTTCAAACTGGATAGGGAACTCTGTGTTGAGATTTCTGCATTGCAGGGTGTTTGTCAGGGAACTGCCATCGGAGCTGGAGGCGGAGAGAAGGCTCCAGAGGGATGCCGGAGAGGGTCCCAGTAGGGAGAGAGGCAGCTCATCCGCTGGGGAAGGAAATCAGCGTAACACCAGTGGAGAAGGGGGGCAGATGGGGGAATCGGAGAGGTGGCTCCAGGACTCCTCGCCGGAGACCAGCGGAGAGAGTATGGGTACTCTGCTGCCCACACCCTCCCTGCAAAGAAGACTTCTGCGCAGGGAGAGTAGGAGAAGACTGGGCTTCAAACAGCTTTTATGCTGGAAAAGGTTCAAGAAACGCCCACCGACGGATTCTGCCAGCGACTGAGGCAGCCACGAAACCTGAGGCTATCCGGACAGAAAGGGTTCAACCAGGTAACCTAGCCAGGAGTGGCAGCAACTTACGCACGAGCAACCCCTAGAACCATTACAGTGTTGGACTAGATGACCCTAGGGATCCCCTACAATTCTATGATTCTGTGAATCCTTCAGGGAAAGCCTGGGTGAACAGGTGAGTTTTATGCCGGTAAATAAATGCCAATACAGTAATTGCCTGCCTCGTGTTAATTGGAAGTGCATACCAAAAGGCAGATACTGCCTCACTACAGCTTCTGGTCTTCATGGGCATAAAATAAACCTCAGAAGTATAGAGCCCAAAAGTGTCTCTCCCAAGGATCAAATTAACCAGGCAGGTCTATACAAAACAAGCTTGAACGTAACCTGGTTCCAAGTTATTCAGAAGTAGGTTAGATGGACTAGTGCCAAAATTCTGAGACAATCTTGCTTCAAGATAAGCATGTAGTCCAGGGAGGTGAACCTCAGGCCCTAGGGCCAAATGTGGTCTTCCAGGGCTCTCTACCCAGCCTTTGGGCCAAGGCCATGCCTCTCGCCAGCGGTGCTCTGCAACCTCCTGGATTTATTTTGCATGGCTAGCATGGATCCTCGAACCATCTATCACAATGGCTTTTGCTTCTCTAGAAAGAGGGTGAGGATGGGAAGGGTAGAAACCTCTGACTGCTATATGGCTAGAATGTAGCTCATTGTAGAAAGGTAAGAATTGTCCATTTTGCCCCCCACTTTGCCTCTGGAAACTTTTGCCCAGCGCTGGCATGCAGGCCCCTGAAGGCTGCCCATAAGGGAATTGCAGCTCTTAAGCTGGAAAAGCAATCCTCACCCCAATCAGGTTGATTCCCCTGTATGTCAGTCTATTTGTATCCTTTTGCCAAGGGGGGGATTTCCCATGTATGAAATCGCACAATGCACTGAGCTATCTAAAACTGTTTTTGCATTTGAGCAGGTCTACCTCAAGCACTGGGAATATTCTTCACTAATGTTCTCTGGCTGCTGCTTGCTAAAAATTGGAAGATTTGGTATATTGAGGAGGAAGAAGCAAAATGCTGGCTGGTGAGGAAGGCATTAGATTATCTTTGCCCCTTCCAGGCTTCGATTATGTTAGTCTAAATACAAACTGAGGCTGGGGGCAAGGGCAAGTTCTTTTGGAATGGCTGCTTCACTTTCTCCTAATCACCTTGTTCTGCTTGCCCTGCGAGACAGATCTGGGTCGCAGAGACAGTTGTGAACGTCAAGACCTCGAAACTTCGAATGCCTCCAGCATTTATGGTGCTACTAATTACTCTGAGTCATGTAGAGCAACTGACAGAATGTGCCATTGCATCATCCATCCCCTCAGATAGGCAGTTACAGCGTGGTTGCAATAGGTGGTGTTGTCTTTGCTTTGTTGTGGGTGCTTCATTCACTGACTTATAGGTGTGCTGCTATGGACAGTAGGTAGTGCTGATGGACAGCTCCAGCCTGTTGCAGAGTAACAGGTCTCATTTTGAAGTCTTAGAAGACTTTAGGTAAGTAGACATTCCTGTTATGTTTTCCTGAGTGGTCATACAAGGCATATTTGACTTTGCTTAAAAGAAAGGGGGTTCTAGAAAATCTGGACCATGGTTTTCCAGGTTATGAATTCAATGGGGTTTTGTTTTTTTCAAAAAATACAGAAATCAAGATCTAAATACTCCAATTTGTTACTCAGTTTCATTTTTCCCTATGTATGGGGCTAGGGGAGAATAAGGACGGAAGTGGAAATTATGTCTCAGAATAGGTTTGAGGGAAAGTTTAGGGTTACGAAGGAAACTTTCTGTGCCAAGGTCCCTGAGGTGTGCCTTATATGCCTTTCAAACAAATTGCCCTGAAGTGATTTATGGGATCAGAAACAATAACGGGAGGGAATTTGATTCTGTGTAGAGAAGGACTCTCTGGTGAAAGTTATAAGGACACAACATACACACCTTGCTATTTAAATTCCCATGACCTTTGTCTAAATAGATTAAGAACCTCTAGCACAGAGAAGTCTCCTTTGCAATGTTGTTTGCTAGAGGCGCATAGGAAGTGACCTTACCCAGGTGTGGATTATTGGCCTACTCCATGAGGAAACTGCCTTGTGAGACCATTTCCAAGTGGCTTCCAGACTGCAGCCATTTTATGAAAAGGACCCCCAAAACAGTCTGAATGGAATGTCCAAACTAATACAGAGCTTCCCCCAAAGATAGGAGTACATAAAAGTTGATCTTTTTTTTTATCAAAATAGGTATGGTTTAGCTGTGGCATTCTAGATGCTATCGAACTGCAGCTCCCATCATCCATGATCAAGTGCCAAAAACAAAATTACAGGGAATTCAAGGAAGCCTTCGTCTCAAAAAAGAGTTGGATTCAATTCATTTCATCCAGTTTATGAAAACTTCACACTCTGTTTTTGTTTTTTTAGGCTTAGAAATAGAATTATCATTACAGATATTTCAGAAGCATGGAATAATATATGCATCGCGTTTCCAGCTGCTGTGCAGATTTCATCAAGTGTTTTGGGAAATATTTAGGCTGACTTTGAACAGAATTAGTAGGCTTTGTATAAACAGCTGAGATGCAGGGCGAACATTCACCTAAGCATATTTACACTAAGGATTTTATCTGCAGAGTATTTCATTCAAAAATAAAAGGATGACCTTTTGGGGGTACAGTTCTGAATAATCAACTTAAGATAGGTGTGTGTTTTTTTCATGTCCTAAAAGTGGCATATTGTTCACATCCATTTTGTCTGATGTGATTGAACTAGATGAAATTATTCTATTTTTTCATTTACCTGTATACATCGCTTGCATTCTGCTCATCTACTTAGGCTGAATCCCATTCAGATTTGTAGAATACCAGTTTGTATGCTGCAAAGCCAACTATTGAATTCTCTCTCTCTCACACACACACACACACAAACACAAACACACACACACAAACATACATTCTGCTCATTTACTTGGGTCGAATCCCATTCAAATTTGTAGAATACCAATTTGTATGGTGCAAAGCCAACTATTGAATTCTCTCTCTCTCTCTCACTCACACGCGCATGCGCGCGCGCACACACACACACACATACACACATTCTATACCTAGTAGGACTGGACTACATCTGAGCTGGCTGAAATGGCACCAGAGACAGGAGGACATGATTCTGTCTTGGTGCCCACCACTTTAGAAGATCCATATGTTCTGCATCAGCCCAACATTTCCCCCTCAATCCTTGCACTGTAGCCACCTCTGGTTGTACCTAGTGAAGAGCATCTCATGATCCTGAGCAATCAGAGTGATGAATAATTTTGGCAGCGGAGCTTTGGATAGAAGGAAAAGAGTTCATAGGGGATGGCCAGGGAAGAAGATTGCAACAGGTATGGCCAGAGCATAAACCAGCGTTTTAGCCAAGAGTGCAGAAGAAAGGCTGGAGTTCTTTAAGTGTTGTACAAGGAGAGGGGAGAGGGGCCGCAACTAGGGAAAGGATTTGATGTGTTGAGCAGAAGGGTCAAAGATAAAGCCTAGATTGTGTGTCTGGAGTAGACCATCCTGGGACAAAAATTAGTCAAGACTTGGACTGTTGAATTTGAGATAGCAATGAGACATCCCCAGTGAATATATCAGGCGGACTGGCAGAGATACTGAACTGGACTGAGAGGAAGTGGTCTGCAGAAGAGAAACAGCTGGATATCATCAGTATTGAAATTCATGGTGGTGAAATGGGATTCCATCCCCTGTCCACCTGAGAAAGTAAAGTGAGAATGTATCAATACGCTAATATAGTAATTAGCAGTTTGCTAAAATTGATGGTTCCACAGCTTAGCTGGTCCCAGCTTAACAAAAAGCATAGAAATAGAGCACAAAGGATTCTCATGGCACTGCTGTTGATCAGAACTGTGTGCTTTAATGCAAAAAATCAAGCACAGTTCTTGCTCCCAAACTGCTCCTCAGCAGACCTATGAGATCAGTCACTATTTGGCTAAACAAAACCAAGACAAAAAGCCATTTGGCATTATGCTTTACATTTTTGTCAGATAATTCTGTTGGGTTGGCTCTAGGCAAATCATATTAAGAGAAGACCCAACTGGCACGACTGGTTTAAGCCCATTGATTTCAATGGGTCTGGACCTGTATGATTTAGTTGGATACAACTCAACAAATATTGAGATATTGTCACAAGACTTAGGACACACATTCTTTGTTTGAAGTTTGAGAACTATCTGAAACCCCATGCCTATTTTCAAAGAAGACAAACGGTGCAAAGTATAATAAACCACATTTTCCTTGAAGGCTGAGAGCCTAAAAATTAAAATAATTCAGGCATTTCATTCCTCCCTAAATATTTATACTCAAGGTCCATTTCCATTTTCATGGCATCTAGGAATGAATGTGGTCTGTCAAACTCTTTCTTTCTTTGTAGCCCTATTTTACAGGATATGGTTTTTTTGTATCCCTACTTTACGGAGAGTGGTATGAGGTCAAAAGATACTGCCTTGCCCAATCACATAAGCAGAAAATGTATTTTTATCTAAGTACAATATTTTATCTAGGCTGGCCATACGTCAGGAAAACTCCTGACATGTCCTGGATTTCAGGTGTAAAAATGGCTTGGGGGGATATTTTGCTGAATTGGCAAAATGTTAGGGGAAATGCGATGGAAAACCACTCAAAAAGCTTAAAATCACTATGGGGGGGCAGGTTTCCCCCCAAAAGTTCAACAATTCGGGTTTAATCCCAAAAAATGCTCAACAACTTTGTGGGTGTCAGGAATTTTACTATTTCAAATATGACAACCCTAATTTTATCTGAAACCTCCTGATTTAATTCCGTCCATGACATTAAGCTGGTCTTGCAAGTACCTAGAGGGAAGGCTTTCTGGAAATCCCAGCCATATCACTCTGAAGTCCTTGATGAAGGGTTTGATACATGTGTTGCAAATAAATAACTCTAATTGCCACACAAAGATCAAGTAAGGAGCACTGTCCCCATCTGATGGTGGGTGGGTGGAAGAGAAGAAAAATCTCACCTAGACATCCTTCACTTTGTTGACCTCTATCCCTTAAATAGAGGATAGAGGATCAGTACAACATACATATGCAATGAAATAAATTTAAAAACACATTTTTTTCTTGATACAGGTAGGTAGCCGTGTTGGTCTGACACAGATGGGAGGGAAAATAAAATTGTCCAGTAGCACCTTAGAGACCAACTAAGTTTGTTCTTGGTATAAGCTTTCGTGTGCTTGCACACTTCTTCAGATACACTGAAACAGAAGTCACCAGACTCTTATATATAGTGGGAGGGTGGGGTGGGGTTTTTCTCAGGAGGGTGGTAGGAGACGGGTGATTGACTCAATGGGTATGGTAAACCTGTTGACGACTGTTGGCATACACAATGTTAGAAGATGAGCGATTGAATAGACCTGAGATGGTATGTTTGATGTTGTTAGGTCCAGTGATCATAGAATCATAGAATCATAGAGTTGGAAGAGACCACAAGGGCCATCGAGTCCAACCCCCTGCCAAGCAGGAAAATGATGGTGATGGTGTTGTCTGGGTGTATGTGGCAGCAAAGTTGGCATCAAACTCTGGGAGGAAGACCTTTCATTGCCTACAGACAGCCACCTGATCTTAAACAACTCCTCACCCACAATAATACAGCAACCAGACTTAACATGAACACTGGTACCAGAGCCTGCAATAAACCCAGATGCCAACTTTGCTGCCACATACACCATTTTTTCTTATTTTTCATATGATTTTTTTGAACAGAGAGGGAGAACAAATCTGCCTTTCATTTAGTTAGTTAATGCATGGAGGTTTTTGAAAAGCTTTCCTTTCTTTAGAGTGGATATTTCCGTAGTTATAAAACTAAAATGTTCTTCCAAAAACTGCAGTAATTCTAGAATCGCCGTATTATGTGAAATGAAATGTGGTATTTACAGATTTGGTGCCCTCAACCTCTTTTCTATTCCTCTAGGTGTCATTTGTAATTTGTTCAGCCTTTCTCTTGGCCTAGTCTCCTTATGCGGTCATCTCCATGTGGTCAGCATGTGGGTTTCAGGTGCCTGCACTCACCAGTGGCCTAGCCAGCCTTTTTGCCAAATCTGCCAGTTTTTACAACCCATTCATCTATATTGGCATGAGTTCTAAATTCCGTAAGGACATAGTAACTTTGTTTCGTTGCCTCAAAAGAGACAAGGAGTCGGCCATGCAAATGCCTATGTTGGTGCTGGATCAAAGGCACAAGCCAGCAGTCTGTCCAAACTGACAGAAGTATTTGGTGTCCAAAGTTCCTGAGGATAAAATGCCAGACGTAGAAATTAATTGAGTGTCCAGAGACACCATCCTTTGGCTTCAGAAGGACCTACATTTGTTCTCTTGTTTCTAATAAACTTATTGTTCTAGTCACTAAAACAATTCCAAGGTATAAAAGACAGTCTGACTCTGACCTTGGGCTGAAGAAATAAATATCCTGGCAATTCTGGCAATTAAGTTTCCCAGCAACAGTTTTTGTCCTTAATTTGTTAATAATTTTCTTATTTTTAAGAAAGTATAATTTTACTACGCCTTAAAATTCATTGGTGGAAACTGTCTTTCTAAGAAGGAAACAGGCTTTTTTCCTAGAAGCTTTTTGTTAAGTGCATGTTACATTTACTAATAATGAAATATATTTGTCCAGTTAAAATTATAGATTCCTGTTTATGCTGTTATGTATAGTATTTGTTTTGTTTTCCATTTCCTGCCTAGACCAATTCTTTTTCTTTTATTTGCAAAACCCTGCACCAATCATGACTGCCATTTTCAAATACAATACAGTCAAACCTCAGTTGTCGAACATAATCCGTTCCGGAAGCCCTATAAGGGTGTAGCTAACACAATGAAAGTCCCATGGAAAGAATATACCGCCAATAGGAAGGGTGATAACTCAGCAGCAGAGCATCTGCTGTGCATGCAGAAAGTCCCAGGTTCAGACCTCAGCATCTCCAGGTAGGAAGGACTCCTGCCTGAAACTCTGGAGACCACTACAGTCAGTGTGGACAAGACAGAGCTGGATGGGCCAATGGTCTGAGACTTAGTAAAGGCAGCTTCCTATGAGAAAGGTGAGGGACTAAGAATGGCACCCAGAGTGACCACTCTGGGGTACAGAAGATACAGAAGAAAAGAGACAGAAGAAGAAATAGCTGGTGGCAACCAATGGGGGGGGGGAGTTAAGGGGTAGGTGGGTTGAATAGCTGCTAGAGATATCAAAAATAGCACGGGCTCCTTGGGCTCCTTGAGTGAAAAGTTGCTGGGAAGCTTGGTAATCAGTGTTTCAGTGGGGTAAAAAGAAGTAACAGCTAAAATGAACTGATGGCCAAGAAGAACCTTATTTGTCCATAGTGTAGTAACAGGCTATTTAACAACAACAAAAGTCCAAGAACAATGTACCCATTATAGCTTTATTTTTAGCAGATGTCTTGAGGTGACGCTGAGCATCGAAGCAGCAGTGAGTTCCATATTACAGTTCCTGCTGAGAGCTTTTCCGGAACATTGGCTACCCTGAGCACTTAGATTATCATTTTTTAAAAATACAGACACATGGCAGCATCTTTCTAAAAGGTTCAAGTTTTGCATCTGAAATACATAGTTTAATCTACGCGTCTCCCCTAATACCTGGCTCGGGGGCCTTGCGATCGGATACATTCCTTTTGAACTCCAAAACAACATTTCTGGGACAATGAATAGAGAAGCCTTTGGTTTACAAAAATATTTTTGCAACAATCAGGTGCCTGAATGGGCTTCCTGTAGGCCTGGCACTCATGAAGGCGAATTATGATGCTATGAACTATCACTGACCTCAAGCTTTCTGGGATCTATTGAATCATGCCAGCACTGAAGCAATAGGGCTCTTTGTCGTTAAAAGTTACCTAACATTTGCCATGGGAACATTTGGGGAGACTGGACTCCTCTCTTTGGCAGCAAGCACCAGGACCAGTTGCAAAAAGCGCCCAGGAACACAACTACGGAACAATGGTCTGGGGGGTGGGACTGTGCTGTTTTATGAAGCTCTTTCTTCCATGCTTTTCTCCAGCTGCATTTCTGCTTGGATTCCACCTAGGATGTATGGACAGAGCTGGTAGTATGTTTTTGCATTTGCACTAAAAATAAAAGACCCAAGTTAGTTGCCAACACACTGTGGCTTCTTTAGCAATATTTCGTTTTTGTGCTTAAAATGGATTTCATAAGCAGTCCTGGCCCGATATGGAGCCCAAATCTACCCATCCCTCAGTGGGGATTATTTTGTAATATTTTAGAATTTTATAATGTTTTAATGATGTTATTGTATACTACCATGATGCTTTTTATGAGTTTGCTTATTCTTCTCAGATAAAATACATTGTGGTGCAGAAGTCCTACCAGCATTTCTCCCTATGAATAAATATTAATTACCATATTGGCCTGAATATAAGTCTCACTTTCCCCCCAAATTCTGACTGTGAAAAGTTAAAGTGTGGCTTAAATTCATGACCTTACAAAAATTGGCTTTTATGATATCGCTGCTGAAACAGACATATGGTGAAACAGAACGGGGGTGAGTGCCTGCGGAATTTTAAGGGAGCGGCTTATATTCAGGTATTGTCTTTTTTTTCTTTCCCCCCCCCCTTGAATTTTAAAGCTGTGGCTTATATACGGGTGCAGCTTATATTCGGGTCAATACGGTACTTTCATTTTAGTTCTGTGTTTAAATAGGTATTAGGCTTGTTCTGCTTATGTTCCTTTGACATAAATCATTTTAGGAGGTATATACCCATCAAGCCGATTTATTGCAGCATGGGATGTTTTTTAAAAGAAAGTCTCTTTTTTCCCCACCACCGTTATTTTTTTATATAAAAAAAAATGTGTTCAAAAGCACAAGCCTTGCCATAACCAACAGAATTAAAATCCATGCTTCCATCTGAAGGCTGTAACTAAACAATTCTACGGTGCCACCCTGATGAGCCAAAAATGACCACACAACTTGAATATTTCCTTTGTTTCTTTATTCCAAAAATTTTGCGTTGTCTATTCTAATTTGCTTTAAATTTCCAGGAGAAATGTACATGGGCATAAATCATGCCTTTCAAATATCCCAGATAAATGCTTCGTTTTGGTGCAACTGGATTGACAATCTCCAGAATCATTAAGAAAATAAATAACAACAGACAATTATAAAAGCAATTTACTCTCTCAAGAGTTTTGCATTCTTAAGAGAGGTATAATATTCAATTGGGTCAATTTGTCTTACCTACAGAAGGAAAACAAAAGATCTGCCAAGCCTAATTATTTGTATGAATTTATAGCACTCGTCTTTGTATTTTCCTGCTCTGAATACACTGCTGTGGCTTACAGCCTTCTAATCACAATGTACACCTAACGTTTTCCATATCTAAGACAATACATTGGCGACATCTTTTTTTTTTTTTTTTAAGAAAGCATTTATTTTAAAAAAAAAGAACAACAATTTACTTTTGTTCAAACAGAACATAACTTCTAAACTGTACATCCTAGGTTCATATCTATGTATTTGAGAGCTTAAGTTTAATAATGGCCTTTTTGCCAGTTGCCATTATAGGGACACAGGTGGCGCTGTGGGTTAAACCACAGAGCCTAGGGCTTGCCGATCAGAAGGTCGGTGGTTCGAATCCCCACAATGGAGTGAGCTCCCATTGCTCGGTCCCTGCTCCTGCCAACCTAGCAGTTCAAAAGCACATCAAAGTGCAAGTAGATAAATAGGGACCGCTCCGGCAGGAAGGGAAACAGCATTTCCTTGCGTTGCTCTGGTTCGCCAGAAGTGGCTTAGTCACGCTGGCCACATGATCTGCAAGCTGTACACCGGCTCCCTTGGCCAATAAAGCGAGATGAGCGCCGCAACCCCAGAGTCGGTCACGACTGGACCTAATGGTCAAGGGTCTCTTTGCTTTTACCTTTACATTTATGATAGGTAATGGGAAGCTGTGCTGTTGCCAAGCTGCTCTGGAGGCAATAAAGGCAAGAATGGTTTGTTTTTGGAGCGTGTCAGGGGCAGACTGGGGGAGGCTTTTGATCTGCTGGATTCAAGGCCCCTCATTTCCCCAGAACATGGAGAAAACTATGCCAGTCTGTAACCAACAGAAGGGCAAGGGGAAAACCTGACAAGAAAAGGAAGCAGTGAGGGGGGGGGGAGCCTTCTCACCTTCCACTGATTTGAGTCACCAGTCTTACCATGGTTTGTTTCAGCTGCCAGTCTTCAGGCTTCAGTTCTATCTCTGAGTCTTCAGAAATGAAATCTCTGCGATCGGATGCTGGTGGAGTCAATGCATGCAAATGCATCTATGGTCTCAGCCCCTGCATTCATTTCATTTCACTTTTCATTCATATACTACCTTTCTATGCACAAGGCCATTTGCAAGCTGTAGAAGCAACAAAATACGCAACAAGGATCCCATGTCCTCTAACAATCTGACCCAATACAAATAAGTTA
Source organism: Podarcis tiliguerta (assembly GCF_965153285.1). Classification (NCBI taxonomy): domain Eukaryota; kingdom Metazoa; phylum Chordata; class Lepidosauria; order Squamata; family Lacertidae; genus Podarcis; species Podarcis tiliguerta. The sequence goes on from NC_139534.1 coordinate 99,893,823, forward strand.
CAATGAAACATATTACTTTAAAAGAAGCAACTTATATGAAATAAGGTAATAGCTGATAATCCGCTTTGAATATATTGCGCAATAAAATTAACTCTCAAAATATCAGGAAATAATAATTTAAAATAATTTACTCTCAACAATTGCAATAAATCATTACTAAATTAAAATCAATAAAAAGCAGCAAGATCATAATATGTAAAATACCACAGTACATATATAGACCATGCCATGAGATTGAACTGAGCAACAAAGTTAGGAAGTTTATAAGATTCATTATTTGTATGTATGATTGTGTACAGTGGTACCTCAGGTTACATATGCTTCAGGTTACAGACGCTTCAGGTTACAGACTCTGCTAACCCAGAAATAGTACCTCGGGTTAAGAACTTTGCTTCAGGATGAGAACAGAAATCATGTGGTGGCGGTGCGGCAGCAGCGGGAGGCCCCATTAGCTAAAGTGGTGCTTCAGGTTAAGAACAGTTTCAGGTTAAGAATGGACCTCCAGAACAAATTAAGTTCTTAACCCGAGGTACCACTGTATAGCGATTAGGAATGGGGAGGTGTCTTGGTTTTGGCTTCTCCCCGTTTCTCATTTTTCCATTATTGAGATGAGTTCCCATCTACACATCAATTTGCAGGTTTCTTTTTTTAAATGATCCAGTTATGGTTATAGCTCTTCTTCTTCTTCTTCTTCTTCTTCTTCTTTGGCAATCACTCATGGCCAAGTAAGATTGTCTTCCATAAACACGGTTTTAACAATAAGTCCGTAAGTGACTGTGGAGGCCAATTTTGGATTCACACGTCCTTCCATAGTGGGGACATTGGTTTCCGGGCGGGAGTTGATCACAGTGTGGATTTGCCAAGAGTGCCTTCCTCTTAGCACGTTTCTCCCTTGCATCCTGAGTTTGAGTATCTTCAAAGCCCATGACACCTTTGGTAAAGGCTGTTCTCCAATTGGAGCGCATGCAGGCTAGTGTTTCCCGATTGTCAGTGTTTATACTACATTTTTTTTATATTTGCCTTGAGAGTCTTTAAAACTCTTTTGTGGACCACCAGCATTGCACTTTCCATTTTTAAGTTCGGAATAGAGTAGTTGCTTTGGAAGACAATGATCAGGCATCCACACAACATGACCAGTCCAACGAAGTTGATGTTGAAGACACTGGTGATCTTTGCTTCTGTCAGTACAATGATATTAGTTTGCCTGTCTTCCCAAGTAATATGTAAAATTTTTCGGAGACACCATTATAGCAGCAGTAATAGTAATAATATAGCCATCATAACTAGTAGTCATTGATAGCCTTGTTCACCATGAATTTGTGTGATCCTTTACATTTTGTGGAAGTGAATTTCATAGTTCGGCTCAGGGCCGGATTTAGGTTTGATGAGGCCCTAAGCTACTGAAGGTAATGGGCCCCTTTATATGTCCAGCTGTCCTTTGTCGCTGTTTTTTGTGTTGAATATATGCTATATGGTAATTTATGGACCTAATAGGTATCTAAAGCCATTTGCACATGCAGAATGTAGGCACCCTATATATAGAAAGGAGCAAACCAGTGACATTTTAGGGAGCAGGCTAGCAGGCGGGGCCCATTGCTTACACCACAGGAGCCTACACAACACAAAACACTTTTGCTGTATGTAAGGTTTATTTTATTTGTTTTTTATCTTATATTTTGGAAATGTACATCCAGGTGTTTTTTTCCCTTAATTTTTTTGGGGAACCCCAAGAGAGTGGGGCCCTAAGCTATAGCTTGTTTAGCTCATACGTAAATCCAGCACTGGTTTGGCTGTGCGCTTGTGTGAAGAATGCTCACGTGTGCCGCTGTACCACCTCTCTTTTACAACTGCTGACAGTGTGTCAAGCCACGTCCACTTCTCTTTCCAAAACAGTGGCAAACAGTTCATGTGGCTTGAGGAGGAACAATGTGGTGATGGCAAACTGGAAATGGGAGAGAGGGAAACGGCATGGCGTGGCACCCATTTCTCACCTTCCCCCACCCCTCAGTCTTCCAGGACAGGCCCTACAATCTACAAATTTGAGTTACAGTGGTATCTCTGGTTACGTATTTAATTCGTTCCGGAGGTCCGTTCTTAACCTGAAACTGTTCTTAACCTGAAGCACCACTTTAGCTAATGGGGCCTCCCACTGCTGCCATGCCACCGGAGCACAATTTCTGTTCTCATCCTGAAGTTCTTAACCTGAAGCACTATTTCTGGGTTAGCGGAGTCTGTAACCTGAAGCATATGTAACTTGAAGCATATGTAACCTGAGGTACCACTTTACAGCCTTGATAGCCCAAATATTGGGCCCCAGGTCTAGATGCACTGGGCCAAAGCAGGAGACCTGGAAACCCTTCCAAGCAGGGAGAATAGAGTGGATTGCAGAGGTTCTGCATGTGAGAAGGTCAGATGACAACAGGGAATTTTGCAGTGAGCCATCTCTCTTTAAAATAAATTTCCAATTCAAACATATCAGCTTTTACCTCCTCACTCTAGATTCTACCAGCAGATTCTGTTCAGGTCTGTTAGTCTGTAAGCCTGCAGGGAGAGCCTGCCTTGGATTTAAATGTGTTTTCGAAATCATAATAATTTGATGGCATTTTCCTGGACTGATTTTCACTGGTGGTCTGAACTGTATTTATTAGAATGATTTGTGGGAAGATGCTAATAGCTTTTTAAAACAAAAATAAAAGTTAAATGTATTCTTAGTAGAAGAAGGTAGCAGCATATTAGGCTGGCTGGAGATATGTTTATGTTGACTCACTGGATATTTTGGTAAGCAACAGTGCTTTTCTTGGCGAGCCATAAGAGCACACAGCAGCCTAGGATATTATTTAACAGTACAGCGGGCCATCTTATCAGCTTGGTAGAGGCATCAAGCCCTGAAGCCTTCAAAAGATGATCCAGAGAGTTTAGAACAACAACAACAGAGCCCAGAAACTGGTGGACAAACTTTAGGAGCTGTGAATTATATAATTGGGGCAGGAGAGTCACCTCTTGTGAGCTTTAAATAAAAAAAGATGATAGCGTACTTAAGCTACTGAGTACTCAGTACTAAGTACCTGAGTATAACTGAGATATTACAAAGGAAACGGAGTTAAACCATTGGTCCATCTAACTCAGTATACTGACTGGCAGTGGATCTCTATGATATTAGCCAATGTACTCTCCCAGCTATACATGGGAGATTCCAGGTACTGGACCTCAGACCTTCAGCAGACATTGCAGCTGCTGTCACTGAGCTATTTGTTTTGAAGGTGACATATACCCTGAGGCATCTGGTTTCTGTTGAACTCCTAGCAAATGGCCAGGGATTGTGGGAGTTTTAATCATCAACATATGGAAGCCCGCAGGCTCCCCATCCCTGATCCACACCCTCCTACCCATTCTAGTTCTGTCTTTGTTTCTAACCCCTTTATTTCTGTGCTTCCTACCCTCAGTTTTATCCCTAAGCGCAATATCTTAATACAAAGGCTCTTCATTTCCCTTCCATTTTAAAGCACACATCCATAGCTGCAACCCACAAATTAGGATTTTCCTAATCCACAGAAAATTAGATATATGGGAAGAAGATCTGATATAAAACTTCCTGTTGCCCAACATGGTCATTCGCTGCTTTAGTTCTTTTCCTACTACTGCCATTATCTTTGGATATATGTTAGGTGAAGGGCCTTAGCTCAGTATCAGAGTGCATGCTTGCGCACTCAAAAGGTCTGAACTTCAGTCCTGAGCCTCTTCAGGTGGGAGAGAAACCTGCATGGAAGCCTGGACAGCTGCTACTCTGGAGAGCTCATTGGCTTTTAATATACTAGTGTGGGAGGCGAGAGCACCGACAATAACCAGCCATCACCACACAACACCATGTTGCACTTTCCTGGGTCTACATCTAGTCAAGGCAAACTTTGTGCCGTGTAGAGACAGGTGCAAGCTGCCATCACAGCCTTACAGGAGATAATACTGGGAGTGATGGACCACTGAATCGGTATAAATCAGTTTCCTATGTATAGCCAAAAGGGGTAGGGGGGCCTCCTCAAGAAATGAAGATTGCGTGCTATGTAGTTTCTAGAATTGTCCCCATTCTAATAAAATCTGTTAAGCCTTTAAGCCTGTAATCTTCCAAATTGGCAAGCCTGTAAGCTTGCCAAAATATCTATCCATAAGCAAACCATACTATCTCTTCCCTGCCCATCACTTTTAGCCCTTATTATTTGTGATGCTTGATAAGAATTCTCTGGAGCTGTTTTCTTTGCTGATTGAATAAAACACTTTGTCCACCTACCCAAAGTTAGTCTAATATTGAAGAGGAATGCTAAAATCTTGCTAGCAAGAATTTAATCCAGCAGAATAACTACATCCACAAAGCCACTATCTGCAGGCAGAAGAAGACAATTTCCCTTTATATAATGATGAATTCATCATTTGCACAAGGGTGCTGGGAAGTTTGTAGCCCCCCCAGCTAGCCAGCCTGGCAAATGACCAGGGATTGTGAGAATTGTAATCCCAAAATAGCTGGAGACCCACAGGTTCCCCAACCCTGATCAACACCTACCTACCCATTCTAGTTTTATTTATGTTTCCTAGCCCCTTATTGCTCTGCTTTCCATCCTCAATTTTATCTCAGTAACTTAAAGGCCCTTTGTTTCCCTTTCATTTTAAAACTCCCTTAAGCAGAGTATCTGTTTTTTTAATCTTCTGGAGTGTAGATGGTGAAAGGACACATTCCCATCATACATTTCAAGCACATGTGTACCACTTAAACAGTCATGGTATCCCCACCAAAATCATCTGAAATCTAGTTTACCCCTCACAGAGCTACAGCCATTTGGGAAGGGGAATTGAGGGCAAGGGGGAATCAGGTGTCCAAGGCAAGAGCTCGTGTCAAGGGTCTGTATTGTACGACACCCGCTAAGACCCACATCCCAGCAGCGGCCCCATTGGAGGTTCTTGGCCAATTGCTGCTTGATATTCACTGCATCTTCGCCTGTCTCTCCTAAACAAGTGGGCAGTGACCAGAGCAAAGAGAAGCAGCAGCTTCTGTTCACCTTGCACTCTTCCGCTGTGTGAACTAGATCCATAGAGAAAGGTAAGCAAATGGAGGACAGTGAAAAAGCGGTGGGCCCACTGAAGGCACCTTTCCCAGCCCTTCCCCCCAAATAAAAATCCTGAAGCTTTGACCTGAAAGAAAAGGTCAGTTCGGCTCAGCCAGTAGAATTAGAGCCCTTCCGAAAAGCTTAAAGTCTTTGGGATTCCCAGCCAGAATACTAAGAAAATTTTCGTTTTAATCACATACTGTTTCAATGACCTAATAGTGCAGTGTTTGCATATGCATAACAAATGAAACAAGAGCATCAGACGACTAGGGAAACTTTAGATGGAAGTTTTCACCTTAAAATCTTTACAGAGATCCAACTGATTAGAAGCAAAGAATTTTAGGATTCATCACTTTGGCTGTAAAAGAGAAACAAAAATTATTGCCATAGGAAACATATAAAAACATATCAAGCAGCCAAAACATGTGTTGTTGCCACACTCTGCTTGTTTCCCAAATACCCACAGTCATTTTGCTCACCTCCCCAAGGATTATCTTGTTGGAACAGACCAGAACAGTCTATATCAAGATCCACAGTCGTCAATGAATGGCTTATTGGAAGACTATACACAAGTTAGAATGGTGACAGCCAGTCCCTGGTTGCCTTGATCATCTGATAAATGTTGTGTTACTGTAGACAGCCAGTTTCTTATGTTATTTTGTATTTAGATAGCAACCCATAAACCATTGGATCTGGGGTAAAATCATACAAGTGTCACTGTATTTTGCCAATTTACTAAGTAAACACTCCTCGTCACTGAGACTGCCTCAAGAGACAGGAGTACCCCAAGCTGCATACTTGTTCTCTCCGGTGGAGTGATGCCCCATCTCAATTCCAAGACCTGAGCACTGTTGACCCACAAGACCATCATTGTGTCAGGATTTAGATTCAGTTTATCAGGTGTCACCCAACCCATCACTGCTCCAAGACATTGGTTCAGCACCTGAACAGCCTCTCTTAATTCACATGGAGAGCTAGAGATGAGTGCCATCCCAACAGCTTCATATAGACGTTAAGCAGCATAAATGTATTACTTCTGAGCAGTCGTTCCCCAGAGCGGCCCTGCAAGTCAGAGTGGAATCACGGCAATACAATGGCTCCAACCCCCACTGAGTGGCGAAGAAGGGAGCCATCGTTTTATGGCACAATTCAACAAGCTCTTCAGGCCAGGGTTTTCTGAGAAAGACAAAATGGCAGCTGCTTTGATTCTCGTCACCAACAAAATAATCTAGCTTCCTGCCAGAAATGCAACCAAAACAAAATAGAAAATTTTAAGCTGGCTGAGAAGGAATCCTTTCCAATTTGGTGCAACTCAATGCAGACCATGAAACCAGCCACTTTTATATATATTTTTAATTGTCTTCATTCACATGCGTATGTCCTACTTTAAAGATGTGAGAACTGGGGGAATTAAGTGATTTATTTGGCATGGGATGGGAAGCTACACCCATCGCCATATGGGTCTCATTCTTGAACTTTAAGCACAACAGCATATTTACCACGTGAGTATGAATCATAGTGCATTCTCGTTGAGATGAAAACCAGATTTATTCCTTTTACTCCATCACTAAGGCCCTAGATATGTGGCAACTGGCACAGCACGGTGTGGCGTTTGCAAATTGTGTCTAATTTGAGTAATAAGGTACGTCCACACTTGGATGCAACAAGATCTAAGCGACCTACTATAAACATTTAAGCACTGCTTCTTTCCAGACCACAGAGCGCCACAGAGGCCAACATAACGGCAAACCTTCACATTGACCTGTCACTTTGGGTCTGCCATGTTTGTTCTTTCCTGCTGTAGCTCTTGGTGGGGAAAATGTCCAAAGAAACCCTATCTCCACTTGCTACGCTTCAATAAAAATTTCTTGGGTTTTTATATCAAGTGCTGCATGACAAGCACAATATGAACTAGATTTTTTGTTACTTAACTTTAGATGTATATAAAACAATCGAAAAAGATATGTTTTGTTGATGCAGCTATGCCTAAGACTCATTAAAGAAGAACTTGACAAAAAAAGAGAAAGAAGACTGCTTGGCAGTCTTAAGGAGTAAAGCAGGGATTAATCCAAATAAATGTGTGGTATACAGCTGCTCTGCACAATATAGGCACCAGAAACAACCAAAGAAAAAGACATAAGGTCCTTGTGCCTCAATCTAGAAATTTGTTCAGGAAATGAGACTTTCAGGCTCCACAGACAGGTCCCCCAAGCTGCACTGATTTCAACGGAAAAAGTAGCTCCAAAAGGAGAAGCCCATATATGGCAGTGTTGCATAGTGGTTAGGTATCAGCATAGGGAAAACCAGGTTCAAATTCCCACCCAGTCTTGAAAGTCACTGGGTAATCTTGGGCTAATTATTATCTATCAGCCTAGCCTTCCTCATAGGGTTGTTGTGAGAATAACATTCAGGGGCCAGGAGACAAAAATTATTCATGCTACTTTGAACTCCTTAGAGGAAAAGAGAAGATTAAAAAAATGTAATAAAAACATTAAAACATGCAAATTTTGCACATGTTAATTTAAGGGATCTTGACCTGGGAATTTGATTTTTAACAGAATTCTTAGTTTGCACTAGAGTGGGTGTCCCTGACCCTTCTGAGGTAACATTTGGAAATCTAAAAAATAGTTGTGGGCACCACAAAATAACCCATTTCACAGAAGAAAAAGTGGTGATACTCAGTACTCCAATCCAAAACAGGAAGAACACTGATATCTGCCCTCAGCAAATTAAACATGGACACACAAAAAAACCCAGGCAATACTCTCACCTCCAAATAGCTGAAACCCACCAACCAAACCGCCAACAGAACCATTTTGAATTTATTTTAAAAATATAAATTGGGAAGGGCAGGAGGTTTGGCTGGGTAGCAAGGGGTGTGCGCCATGGTTGTCCAACGACACCACATTGGAAGATTCTATCACTAGAGGATGTGGGAATAAAAAAAATATTAGATGAAAATGCAAATTCCCCATGCCAGTAGCAATCCATAATAAGAGAAAGGAGGGAGATGAAGTTGACTCTTTCAAAGGTTGGCCGTGGGTCTGTGCAATATTTTGATTAATAACATGGGTACAGGGACAGAAAGTGAGCTCATTAAATCTTCAGTTGGCAAAAAAATAATGTGACTGCAAACACTTGAGAACAGTTAATAGCCAATATCCACATGAGGTGGCCAGCTGGATATGTTTACCCCATATTGATTTTAAAAGAGCAGAGTGAGCTCAGTGGAATTCAAATAATACCTCAGAACTGGTTTTAAATGTTTTCTCAGGGATCCAGTGGTGTTTCCATAAAACATTTTTCTTTTCTAAGGTTGATACTTTACAAGCCAATATCAACAACAACAGGAAGAGAGAAATAGGTCTTTGGAGTAAATAAGAACAGGTATTATTTCAACCATATTATGATCTAGTTTTAAAAAGTCTATATTACCGGGGGCAGGGGGGGGAATAATTCATCAACAATCTAAAGAAAGACTTCAACTGCCTGCTTGGTCTTCTGACTGTTCACTTTCATTTAATTACTTGAGCAAACATGGCAAATCTTTGCAGGAGCTTTATATTAGCATTTAAAATAAACCAGTGTGTTTTCAAAATACAAGTCACATTCCGGTTCCTTCTGTGTTGCGCAAGCAGAAATTCTACACCTCAGTTAACGATTCCTATATTCAAGCAGAGCTTTCTTCTTAGTGTTTTCTAGCAGCCAAGAACCCCATGTATTATGCAAAGCCACATATTCTAAATGGAAATTAAAAAAATAAACTCAGGTTTCCAAAACTGGCCTTCCCTCGTTAAAATGAACCTGGACAAAAATGAAACAAAACCATTTTCTAGGTTAGACTTTACCACATTCCTGTGATACGCAACAAATTTATCTGCAACTATTCTGATGCTCTGAAACCATTGGAATTTTTCCTAAGAATGTTCTCTATCTCTCACCTGATTTCATTGCCTTCCTGGAGAATTAGAGCATTTGAAACAATACTTTCAGCTCCCAGTTCCTCTCTTTTTCAGCCACTTTGCTTTTGAGTATGAATAAGCTTTTATACTGAATTTGGATACAGGTCCAATCCTAGAATCACCAAACCAGCAATAAATGCTTAGGATGGGACACAATGACCCTGATGCTATTAATCATATAATCAGTGGCAGTATACTGAGATCTCGAGCAAAATAGAGAACCTGGGTGACTAAACTGCTGGACATAGTTTGAGGAAACTTGGGGGATCAAATCCCTGTTAAGACTTGAAGTTCACTGGGTCAGTTGAACAAGTCACTAGTAGCTACCTCACAGAGTTATTCTATGAAATTGGGAGGATGGGACACGTGAAGCACCATGGAGGGAAGGTGGGATACAAAATAATAAACAGGATGGGGTGTTGCAGGAATAACTCGTGCCAGTAAACCAGGAAACACTGTCAGCACCAGGTAGGCAAATATTTCAGTTTCTCATTTTCCCCATTTTAAGTTTGGTTCTCTCCATTTTCACTGCAGTTTGTGATTTTTTTTTTAAGTCCTTGTGAAAATTCGGTAGCATTTGATTGTGAATTTCTCCTAATAAAACTTGTTTTTTTAATGGAATTTCCCCTAATGTACACATTTTTTGCAAAGCAATTTTCCTTAGTACAATGTGGTTTGCACTAATTCATGTATTTCTATGCAAACTTTACCTCAGTGTATGCATTTTTTTGTACACATTACTTGGCTGGAGGCTACACTGCAAAACTGAGAGAAGTGTCGGTTTTGAAGGATTGCTGTTCTTCTGCTCCTCATATGGTTTCAGGAAGTGCAAATTAGGTAAGTTCACCTTTTAAAAATGGAATTGAATTCCCCCTCCCCCTCCCTATCACCTGGTCCCTCCTGCTCAAGCATTGTGCTTTGAAGGGCTATGATTAGTTACAGACTGCAAGTGTAGACATGAGGTCGCCAAGGCCCTCTTTGGTTGCCATACGGCAACAGCAGCCTGCAAATTAATAGGTTGATTTTAATGGGTTCTCAGTGGTGTCTGTTATCACTGGAGATCTCCTGTTATTAAGTTAATGTTTTTTCCAGTTCCACAGAAACCAGAAATAACACTAATCTTATTATTCTAAGCCAACCTTATGTTTTGAATGCAAAGCACAGTATAAATTTAATAATAAATCTATAAAACATTAAGGGTGCAATCCCCTGGCCTGGCTGAGAAAGGGGGGACACCAAAGAAGCACTGATGTTGTAGCCCCACACCTACTGCCACAGATATGTTCAACACCCTGGACCAAGCGATGCTAGAGCTACAACATTGGTAGGGCCCAAAGGGGAACATGCTAAGGGAGGAATGGGAAACAGCTTGGACCCAAAGGATCCAAAGCTACTGCAGTCCAGCCAGTGGCAGAGCTTTATGCTCTGGCACCGGGGGGCAGAGGGCAGGCAGGGGCCAGCAACAGGCCCTGAAACTCAGGAGAGATTTAAATCCATCCATTATTTAAGGAAAAGGGAAAAATATAAAAGAATGGAGGAGTCTGAGCAGGGCCTGCCCACCCATGAGGCTAGGTGAGGCGACTGCCTCAGGTGAAAGGATTGCCAGCGGCTGTAGATCCTGATGTCAAACTTTCTCTCCCCCCCTTGTTCCAGATGTAGAGCTGAGCCCTCCTGCCCTGGCAGGGAGGGGGGTGCCATTTTGGTGTTCACCTCAGGTGCCTAGATGTATTAGGCTGGCCCTGAGTCCAAGACCACCCTCCTGACTTAACTTTTGAAAACCCAGCAGGGCTTTCAATGAGAGGTTAAACCACCTTCAGATTTCCATCATCCCCAGCATCTTTAGGACTTCACAATAAGCTGTTTACACAGAAGAGAATGAAGCCACTTACTATGGGCTTGTCCAAATTTTCACCTGACCTGTGTTTTGATCATATCGTGTACCAATTAATTTCCCCGGAGCTTTTCCTATTGTTCTGCTGCTGTACCTTATAAAAATCCAATCTTACCCACTGTATTGGCTCTTAACAGATGTGTGGACAGCCCAAAGAGAGGTTTTGCTGAAGCAAGCTTTCGTTCAGTGGGTGAGATCGAATTTTCGCAAGGCACAGCTTCGGAACGAGAAAAGCTCTTGGACACAGGGGAATTCATCTGTTTACAATGCGATCAAAATGCGAGTCGAGCAAAAGTGTGGATGAGCCCTATGACAAACTCCCTACTCTGATTTTTAAAACTGAGTTTTGTTTTTACAATCTAGCAGTGTATAAATTGCATGAAACAAATTGTATGGGGGGAGGGGAGAGAAACAAGACATTTACAGACACAAACTCATGTAGGTCTTCAATATGGATTCTGTTTCTTAGGTTCTCAGAAAGCCCCTGGGATGCTGCAGCCATTGCCATCTCTGTTTCTGGGCCAGTTCAATCGTTCAGAGGATCAGGTATAAGAAAATGTTTAACATATCAGGACAATTCTCTTTTTCCTAAAACAGGATGTTGCCTAAATTTCTGCTCCAGGATGTAACCATAGACTTTCTATCCCAAGAAACCACAGACAAGAGATATTTTGTTTATATGGTAGAAAATGTCCTGCCAGTGGTGAACTCATATTACCTTGAGAATAGTGCTTTTGTGCTGCCTTATATATATGCTGTCCTAGCGGTCAATTTGTTTTTGAATGTGTAAAAAAACACACCCACTTCCTCTGAATGTCTTCAAATGATACCTCATAGATGTAACTTTAAATAAAGTACTAAAATAAGCCTATGTGTGAATATTAAAAAGAAAAAAGTGGGATGCAAAGGGACACATAATAAAACAAAATTAAAAGTGGTTTATTTTTGAAATGAATACTTTTATTTTTGAGTTTGCAGTTCGTGAGGTTTTCTGCAGTTCACATTTTGACACAGCTTAAAATCCCACCCCTTGAATAATTAGCAAGGCTGAAATTTGACTCAGTATCTTAGATTGGCTCTGTCTCCAGTGCTACTGAATCAACAGATATACTATTAAGATATTTTTAAAGAGTGTTTTATAACTGTGGTTGCTGGCTCCTCACAACTCATTTTTTTCTGTGTGTGTCAACAGATTACTTTAGCAGAAGATTATTGTATCTCCAGATTCATCACAATGGAAACATTATAGAAGAATTTATTTGCCCCTTGAGCCAATTTTTTTAAATCTCTATTTTAATTTTTTGACAAAATAGTTTGTTATTTTGTAGTTAAGACTTCTGCTGAAAGCATGTTGTCAAGTGACTTAACTTGTATATTCCTGATTCCCCCCCCCCCCATTCTTCCTTTGCAGGATTCAAGCCACACTCTCAAAGGAACATTTTTTTTTTAATTGAGCTGCATCTGCAAATAAAGATTCCTGTCACAAGTCGGGCTTGCGCTTGGCACTGAATTTAAATTCTGTGTTGCCTGACGTGCAAGAGAGATTGACTGCACTTGAGAGCTCCAATCAACAGACTTGCATTAGGTGCTGAATTTAAACAGCGCTGAACCCAAGTCCCACTTACAGAAGAACAACTGACCACTCACTCTAACACTTCAGATTGTTCCCTGCAGTTGTGACTTTACCAGTCCCATATCTGATGGCTGGTGTGGGGCAAATGGGCATGGCTGGGGAGTGGGTGGAAATGCATAATTTGGCCCACAGGCCAGAAGTTCCCAATACTTCTGTACTGCAGCAATGGCACAGTTAGTCCCATCATTTTCTGCATGTGGTGTGTCAAGGTTTTTAAAATGTAAATTAGAATTGCTAACGGTCATAGTCATTAGTCTGTTGGCATTGTGGGAAGGCCCTTCTCCTGGAATATAATAATAATATAATATTATGATAACTACTTCACTGACATTTTTTTTAATAGAAAAAAATGGATTTAAGGTAGGACATTGCACTACCCTAGCATGTGCAGCGTCTATTAATTCCTCAAAATAAAGCAATCTCCATCGCCAAAAATAGTGTCATCTTTTCTTTGTGGCAGAGGTGGTCTAAACTAAGAGGCGATTGCTAGACTAAAACCTCCCCATAAATTCTTGACTGAACCGAGTTTTGAACTGTAATTAGTAATTAGCTATTTATTGTAATTGTTAAGAGTGAATTTCTGTTTAATTATTAATCACTGGTGTTTTGAGTTACTTTTATTGTATACTATTATATTCTAATATTATTGAATATTACTTTATCTGATATAAGTTGTTTTATTTTAAAGTTATGTTTTATTATGACTTTCTGTATTGTCAGATTATTATTATAAGGTTTTGTTCTTTGTTGTACATTTTGTTGCTGTAAACCACCTTGCGTATAGTAATAAAGAAAGGTGGTATACAAATTAAAAGTGAAATGAAATGAAACCGAGAGCTTCTGGCTAATAATAATAAATTTATGGCCCAGCTTTCTCTAGTAATTCCCAGGCTGGGTTGCAACAGTTCAACATTCAGAATTAAGAACTGTTAAAACAGATTACACTCAGAGAAATACCGTGGGACCTGAAAACATACATCTCAGGTGCTTAAGGCCAGGGTAAAGAGGTGTGTCTTCAGCATCTGTCAGAAGTTCTATAATGAAGCCAGACTCAGCTCTGTGAAGAGGGGATTTCAGAATTTAGGAGCTGCCACAGAGAATACCCTCTTCCAGACTTTCTTTTTCTTTCTTTCTTTCTTTCTTTCTTTCTTTCTTTCTTTCTTTCTTTCTTTTGCAATCACTCGTAGACGAGTAAGAGTGTCTTCCATAAACAGTTTTAACGATGAGTCCGTAAGTGACTGTGGAGGTCAATTCTGGATCCGCACGTCCTTCCACAGTGGGTACATTGGTTTCTGGGCAGGAGTTGATAATGGTGAGGGTTTGCCAAGGGTGCCTTCCTCTTAGCACATTTCTCCCTTGCGTCCTGAGTTCAAGTGTCTTCAAAGCCCATGACACCTTTGGTAAAGGCTGTTCTCCAATTGGAGCACTCGCAGGCAAGTGTTTCCCAATTGTTGGTGTTTATACTACATTTTTTTAGATTTGCCTTGACACAGTCTTTAAACCTCTTTTGTTGACCACCAGCATTAGGCTTTCCATTTTTAAGTTTGAGTAGTTGAGTAGAGTAGTTGCTTTGGAAGACGATCATCAGGCATCCGCACAACATGACCAGTCCAACAAAGTTGATGTTGAAGAATCATTGCTTCAACACTGGTGATCTTTGCTTCTTCCAGTACACTGGTATTAGTTCGACCACCACCACTCAAACTTCTGATGGGGCTGGAATTACCAAGAGGAATTAATTACCCTTTGTTGACTGAAACACGCAGGAGGGTCTGTAGGGAAGGAGGTGGTCTGTCAGCTTGTAGCTCACCTTCTTAACTGCTACACTTCATCTGTTCCCTGAAGTACTTTTCTGCAGCTGGAGCTTAGACTTCAGCTGTCAAAGTTCAAATAGCGTACTTTTCAACAATGTTTTTAAAAGGTTGAAATCACTAAAGCTCAGCATACCCAAGAGGAAGATCTGTTTTCATTTTTACATAGTTCCTTGTCTGAAGTTAACCTAACTAAGTATCACATGTAGTTCACTTAGCTGAGCTGCACATATATAATTAATTCCAGCCAAACCTACTGGGATACCAATGATATGCACTGGAGAAATCTCTTCCACTTAAATGCATGCTCAATATGCTTTCTACGTGCCAGTGCAATGACTTTAATGATGCACTTACACCCAAGGAAAGGCATATTTGGAACACGGGAGCACAAAAAAGTAAGTGGAAATGTCAAAACCATTAAGAAACTGCAAGCACACCAAACAGAGTCAGCCACTGTACTGAAAGAATGAGCTATTAGAATGCAGTGATGAAAAGCAGGAAACAGGGGTTTGCATAATGTCAGTTATTGCAGGCTTCTACATGCACAATAATAAGATAAAAGAACGTGAGCTATTTCTTCGTAGCTTTGGTACATTCATGGCATTATTGGTGTTGATAAAAGAGAATCTGCCTCTCTTTCATGAGAAGTACTTTTTTCAGCTTCTTATCTTAGTTATTATGCATATTTTTATTTTGTAACTATGAAGCAGAAACTTGTGACATGCCAGGTCGCCATCTTTGGGAGAGAAAGGCAGCCCTCTCACCCCACACAAGAAGCTGGTAATTTTCTCTGTCAGTATTTTTCTGCATTTCATTTTCTCCCCACCACATTGTTTAAAGTTCTCACTCCTTCCCCCTGTGTCCCCCCATAACATGCATACCCTCCAACATTTCTCTGATGAAAATGGGGACATCCTAAGGAAAAATGGGACACTCTGGGATCAAATCAGGAACCGGGACACCTTCTCTAGATCAGGGACATCCCTGGAAAATAGGGACACTTGGAGGGCCTGTAACATGGGAACTTGGAGTCATAGAATTGCTTCATACAGGGTGCAAGCCTAACCCCAGCCACTGCCCAGTGGGGTTTAACAGAGTGGTAGGGCCACTGCCATATCCCCAGCCCTGCCAAGCATGCCAGGTGGGGCATAACACAGAGGGCAGGCCATCCAGATTGGGACTAAATGCCATCATGTGCTGGCAGTGTGGCAGTCTTGGGAAGCAAGTGACTTCCGGCAGGCTCAGCCCTCCCCACATTCTTGAGCTTTCTGCTGCCTGCCTCTAACAGTGGCAGCACTTCTGTCTCCCTGCACTTTTGGTGGGCAGAAGGGGACACTTTGCTCACTGCTGGCACTGCCTGGAAGGGCTATGGTCCATCTCCACCCAATCCAACCATAGCTGTCAACGTTTCCCATTTTTTAAGGGAAATTCCTTTATTCTGAATAGGATTCCTCGCAAGAAAAGGGTAAGGTTGACAGCTATGAATCCAACCTACCTCCCAGCCCAGTGCAAAGGGGCAGGGTCGCTCTCTTTCCTTCATTTACAGAAGGAAAGTGCTTTTCCTTCTTATACAGACACACAAGCCCTTGTTTTGGGACATTTTACTACTCAAAGGTACACTAGGATTTGGCTTCAGGTAGAAAAATCACTTACGTTTTTAGTTTTTGTTTCACAGTTATTAACTCCAGAGATGTGAAGAAGTATAAGAACATAAGAACACCGGAAAAGCCTGCTGGATCAGGCCAGTGGCTCATCTAGTCCGGCATCCTGTTCTAGTCCAGCCAACCAGATGCCTATAGGGAACCTGCAAGCAGAATCCAGTCACAATATCTTTTTTCCTTCCTGTGGTTCCCAGCATCCAGAATCATGGCTAGTATCAATCTATAGCCCTCTTCTCTATTAGTTCATCTATGCCATCCTGCCACCTACCCAGGCTACCCCACTTCTTTCTGTGGACCAAGAATCCTGCTTCCTACAGCTGATAAAAGGGAAGAGGAAGGTGCAACAATAGGGCTGGAGGAGGATTAGTGGGCAAACTGGAGAGTCTGTGGCTGAAATCACTTCACAGAGGGTGAAAAGAAGATGGTTCTCTGGGTTGTGACCTGGCAAGCTTAAGGAGGAATGTAATAGCAGTCTGATTTGGGAGTGATGGATGAAGTCCTGCCAAATAATGGGAACTTTTATAAACTTAATTTCATGTGTTAGAAAGACTTGCTCTAGAAATCTAGAAATCTGCATGCAAGGGAATATTAATATGGGTAGACTCTGAGTGGGGGAACCCAGTTCATGCCTCAGACTGAATAAATGGATGGGTGGAGATGAAAGTGTTTTTAACTGTTTTATTTATGTTAAAAAAGGGGGTTGGATTTGTGTGGGGAAAGGGAGCCTTGGGTAGACGTAAGTGGGAAACTTACATGTTTATCATCTCACAACATTCCTACTATGTTGAGATTGTATTCATCCGTTCCTTTCTCTCTGGAATAGAACTGTGTGCATTCCAGCAAGCATTAGGCGATACAGTCCCTGGCCTGACTGAATAAAGTTTTACTTCTTTCCGTCCTCTTTGATTCCAACAGTCAGTCAGTACTTTTCGTCTCAGGCCACTCTTGACATACCAGCAGATGTTGGCATTGACGTGACATTCTCTCTTTTGAAGCAGAGCTTCAAAATGCCTCTTGATTTATGAGCAGACCATGAATGCTGGGCATTCACTCAGAACAAGTCACCTGAGTACACCCTGTTCAGACTGAACAAAGGTTACAAAATGTCTCCCTTGTGCTAACACCTATTTGGGCATCAGCTGACCACTCAAGATGGCCCTATAGTTTGTTTGGGATTGCATTTGTTTGTTGTTTCAGTATTACTAAAACGCTTTTCAAAGACATTCCTGAATTAGTGGAATCTTTCTTGAAATACAATTTGTGCCACTGGCAGCTTCAATCCATTAGGCATGTCTAATGTCACATAAGGCTAAATGCTTTATTGAAATATGATCCCCTTTACAAAGATTATTCTGGTAGTGTGATTCAATCATTTTAGCAACAGAATGTTATCTTGTTGTAGTAGTTGTAATGCATATTCATAACCCTCTTGTCATTGAATATTTCAATCCCAGAGCAGGGAGCAACAAAATAAAATAACAGTAAAAAATTACAGGGAAAAGATGACAGGATACAAAAATTACAGATTCCATAAAAAGAAGTCCAATAAGTAACAAGCTAATCAACAACTCCAAACTGAACTGAACAGTAATATATTCTGCTTGGCTCAATAGCTGAACTGCACATCCTTTCTTCTGATTCTATATAATTTTCTGATATATTTTGTGTGTGTACACCATTATTGACAACGACACTACTAACATCATACAGGAAACCTTCAGTATGTAAAAGGAGGGTGGAAAGTCCTACCATAAGTACAATAGAAAACAGGACCCCAAAGTATCTTTAAAACCACAATTATTATGGCTAAATGAATATATGAGCCGGGCAGCTTATACAATATGTACAAAGCAGCTACATAACGGCTCCATCTTCTTCTCTGACATGTTTAATATTGTTTAAATTGTTGATCTAGAGATAAAAACCTTAATGACTATTGCAGATGGACTTCAGCAAAGCTATTTTTATATGTCTCGTCTGTTTTTCTCACACTATAGTGATGTGATCCAATGTATAAAACCAAGCCCAGTAAAAGGATGCTATCAATGTTTTAAGTGCATACCAAATAGAAACCTAAAGGCTTAATTGCACCAGAATCTTTGCCACTTCTATTGACCGATGTTTAAGAATGCAGCCATATCTGTTAGGGCCACACCTTAAGCCATCTGCAAAACAGAAGATTACTGGTGCTTTCAACCCTTGAACTGATTGTTCTCTCTTGCCAAGAAAAAAAAAAAACTAAGCTAGTTTTAAAATTCCAGAGAGACTAGTATTAGTAGTACTGCAATGATATTAACAAGGCATGAATGTGCTCTGACAAATGACAAAGTGTTTTGCAGCATTTATTGTGTCATAAGCTTTTGTAGGACAAATTCCACTTCAGCAAATGCATGGAATGGTATACAGACTATTACAAAGTAAAGGTACAAGGGACTGCAATGTAAGGGACAGTTCTGCTACATTACTGTAAGGTAAAGGTAAAGGGACCCCTGACTGTTAGGTCCAGTCGCGGACGACTCTGGGGTTGCGGCGTTCATCTCGATTTATTGGCCAAAGGAGCCGGCGTGCAGCTTCCAGGTCCTGTGGCCAGCATGACGAAGCCGCTTCTGGCGAACCAGAGCAGTGCACGGAAATGCCGTTTACCTTCCCACCGGAGTGGTACCTATTTATCTACTTGCACTTGGACGTGCTTTTGAACTGCTAGGTTGGCAGGCGCAGGGACCGAGCAACGGGAGCTCGCCCCGTCACGGGGATTCGAACTGCCGACCTTCTGACCGGCAAGCCCTAGGCTCTGTGGTAAAAGCAGTGAAATATCTCATCAGGGTGGATATGGCTTACTCTCAAGGAACAGAGTAAGCACATTAGGGGTGGGGCTTGGGCAAAAGTGTCTTTGCAGGAATTGCAAATGGGCAGAACCTGCAAAAACCCCTTGTGCAGTGCAGTGCTTCCCAAATGCCTGACAACCACTTGATTGTTGAGTGCTTTGGAAGCACTGCTCAGAGCACTTTGCAAGATCTCTTTTTGGTGTTTGGGAAGTGCTGAGCACAGAGCTTTCAAAGCCCTTTGTGCATCACTTCCCAGCCAGACAGGCGGGGTATAAATGTTATTGTTGCCATCGTTGTTATTCCCATACACCCAACAATAATCTGAATATCAGGCATTTGAGAAGCACTGCACTAAGTGATTTGCAAAACCTGTGCTCAGCACTTTTCAACAACTGACTTGTTGACAACTGACAATCAGCTGGTTGTGGTGTGTTTTAGAAGAGCTGACCAAGTCCTTTGAACTATCTCCTATAACAGGCCAACATGGACTAGTATCAATCAGCTGACATCATATGGTGTATGGCTCTGCCCACCTGACAAATAAGAGATAAAGATCTGGTCCATCAGGCCAAAAGATTCCCCATTCCTGGTGTATGCAAATTGAGCCCAAGCCTGATTATACTAGACAACATGCAATAGTATAGGAATCAAAAATTAATAAGGAGTTAAATGGGCTGAATAACAGGGAAATAACATAGCATTGGAATTACACAATAATAATGTAAGAACATAAGGGAAGTTCCACAGGATCAGACCAAGGACCCATCCATTCCAGCATCCTGTTTTCACCAGTTGCCTATGGAAGCCTGCAAGAAGGCACTGAGTGCAACAGCACTCTCCCCACTTGTGTTTCCTAGCAATTGGTACACAGTAGGGCACACTGAAGGTGGAACACAACCATCATATGTAGTAGGCATTGAGAGCCTTCTCCTGGCTCTCCTGTCTAAACCTGTTTTAAAGCCATCCAGGTTGGTGGACAACAATACATCTTAATGGAGCAAACTGCACAGTTCAACTATGCACTGTTACAAGTGTGAAGAAGTACAGAAGTTTGTACTGGAAAAAAATACTAAAACAAACAGGTCATATTTCAAAACTTCAGAAATACAGCCAAGATTACATTGAGAAAATAGTTTTCTCTCAACTGGCATTTGTGCACTAAAACTGAAGAATGAGGTGTGAACAAATGAGGTATCTTCCCTTTTAGCTTTAGGCTCTGTGAAGAACTCCCTCTGTATACATTCTGGTTTTGAATTACTAGGATTTGCTGTATTCATTGCTTTTTACCCTATGTCCCCAGGTACTGTACTTAATCCTTGGCATGAGCCGAAGAGTGAGAGCAAAAAGGATCTTGTCCTTCAGCTATCAGCCAAGGGAGAGCAGCCAGAGCATGCAATGCTGGCCAACAAGATGTCAATGAAGCATGAGATGGACCAGGCCAACTTGCAATGTACCAGGAGCCAAGCTTGTTGTCATCACAACAGCACCATGATTTTCAATTTTCAAGTTATACCAGATACTTTGAGGAGGTGCAGAAAGGGAGTGGAGCAATAAGCAGCTGAATTTACGGTGACCTTCAGGGCCCCTTTTAGTGTGAGGTTGATATTTGTGTCTGCTGTCAGTGCTGACTGGTTCTTTGCCAGGGGTTGGGAGTGTGAAATAACATGCAGTTATGTAGCTGGGAGCTGGTGGATGGAGGTGGCTTTATAGCCATTCACCCCAGGGTAAAAGCCTACACTGTTATAGAACTGGGCCCCTCCCAGGTGAGAGATGAGAGAGATGAGAGAAATGTATTTGATGTTCCGGTAGGTGTGGGGAATGGACAGTCTCTTACATGTGTATGCTTCGAAAGTGAGGAAGAGGAAGAGGAAGAGGAAGAGGAAGAAGAAGAAGAAGAAGAAGAAGAAGAAGAAGAAGAAGAAGAAGAAGGGCTATAACAGTTAAAAGCCAAATATTGTATGTTTTTTGGGTGGGGTTATATGCAAACTAATGGCTTTTAAATCATCAGTTTACCTGAAATCTTGGCCTTTGTTGACAGGAAAGAGTGTGTGATTATGGTGGTGCTCAGGGGCGCCAACTACAGGGGGCAGAATGGCCTTCGGCCCCCTCAATATTTGTGGGCAGGGAGCTGAGTCGCCCCCCCCCCAACAGTTCGGCCTTCTGCCTGCAAACATGCCCTCCATGCTCCCCATCCCCCACCGCCAGTAGGGCAGATTTGGGATCTCTGTGGGGTGGGGCGCCTGGTTCACACACACCCCAATTGTGTATGATGTGCATATGACGTCATGCGACTCCGGGCCCCCTCAATGTGGGGGACAAGTCAGGGCCCCTGGTGGGGATGGGGACAGAAAGGTTTACAGATGCTGGCAGAGACAGTGCACCATATTTTCCAAGTAAAAGTGCATAGTATTAAGTTGTACAACAACAAAAGGCAACACTTAAGAAAATGATGTATGTCAAAAGCTAGACTTAGTTCTTTGGTAATTTTTCTTTTGAAACAAAAAGGAAAAGAAACAAAATCCATGTCTCCTTTGATTTACTGTTCTAACTGAGTTTTCCAGTGCTGGTTACCAGAATAGATTGGCAGAAGAGAGAGGAGCAGGAGGAAATAAATGAATAGCAAAGGAACTGAACTCAATGAAAGAAGAATAAAACAGACCATATAGTAATAACCCTTCACTCTCACATTGCCAGCTCCCACTGAAGTAAGCAAAATACAGAATTTTGAAATAGTTGCAGTAGGAGCATTTTTCCATCCAATGATGGTATAAGTCTTTCACATAAAAATTAACATAAGAGCAAACAAATCATATTGTTTTAATGGGATTTCTTTTTTGTTCAAATATGGATTTTTTAATTTACGTGTATTTTCACATACTTTCATCAGATACATAAAATGCCGTGTAGACAGCAGAGTCTGTAATGACACAGTTGTCTCCTTCTGCCATGCAGGTGGGCAGGAGACTAAGGCAGGCTCAGCTTAGGGCTTGTGCAACATGGATCAGATGCAATGAATGGCCAGCAATGCATCGGATTATTGAGAAAACTCCTATACAGCTATTCCCATACATAAATGTGTTCAGTTTTATCTTAGAGCCATTACATGTTTCAGTCTTTATAGGTCCAATGATTTCCTTTTGCTGCTTTTGTTGAACTATACACTACCACCATTAAACTCAGTCTATCACTAGACATAGTCCTGGCTGGAGAGAAGAGAACAGGAAAGCAATTATGAATCCTGCGCCGAAACTGTTACATTCCAACTGATATTAACTATGTTTACTATGCTCATACATACAGAACAATTGTGTCATGCTATTGAAGGTTGGCATCTTTTTGCTCCTCTGCCTCCATCAACACTCCCCTGCCTTTGCGTGTGCTACTTTTGCTTTCGGGTCTCTTTCAAGTTCTAAGAGAGCCTATGTGGTATAATGGATAAGTTTTCAGACTTGCAATTGGATTTAGTTCCCTGTTCACATGTGGCATTCCCCTTGGATCAGTCACTCACTCCCTCTCAGCCTTACCTAACTTGTAGGGTTATTATGAAGATAAAATAGGGTGGACCTTTTCCAGGATATCAGGATATCACTTTTTCCTGAGCTGAAAGAAGAAGAAGAGGAGGAGGAGGGGGAGTTTGGACTTGATATCCCGCCTTTCACTCCACTTAAGGAGTCTCAAAGTGGCTAACAATCTCCTTTCCCTTCCTCTCTTACAACAACAAACACTCTGTGAGGTGAGTGAGTCTGAGAGACTTCAGAGAAGTGTGACTAGCCCAAGGTCACCCAGCAGCTGCATGTGGAGGAGCGGGGAAGCGAACCCATTTCACCAGATTACAAGTCCACCGTTCTTAACCACTACAGCATGCTAGCTTAAGGTAAAATAAAAATGTAATAGAATAAATTCTAGTTTTCTCGGTTGTCAACCGAAAGAACACTCATGGGTTTGTCTCTGCCCCCAGAATATTCAGATCATCATTAGCAGAGGAAGTGGAAGAAACAGCATCAGTAGCAGAGCCAGAAGCAGCAAAAGTCAACTTAGCAACAGAACTGGAGCCAAGTTCTGCCAGGATGCATCCTGATCAGGACAACAGCTGAATGCAGCTTCACCTGAAATTAAATATTTACCTAAGACTCTACTGAATCCTTAAAGAACGAAACATTTTGTCTTTCTAGTTCAGAAAAGGGTTAGCAATCAGACCGAGAACAGCTGGTGTAAGAACAAGCTTATATAATGAATTGAATTATTTCTGCCCGACTGTGCACTGGGTACTGAAAACTTCCAGATTAAAATGAATGTCTAAAAATATTATTTCATGGTACAACTTAGCATCGGAATCTGATACAGAGGCTATCAGAAGGTCAGCAAATTGCTAGACAAAGGCTGCAGGTAAGGGCCTGTACAATGGAAAGCCTAAACATTAATTGTATCATACTGGAAACTGTCAGATCAGTTTCAGAAGTCTCTAGCAGATTGTGAAGTTGTACAGGAAACAGACTCTTTCCCTAATATTATATCCTAACACTTTCGGTTAATTCAGTAAAAAAGTGTTTTTATAGGGTTAGGAAAATAGCTATAACAATATACCATGCACTGTAAATATACTATATCCAGTTGTTAACAACAACAAACTGTTAATTAGTTAAATTTATTGGATGCTTTTTCTTGCCACAGGCAACTCAAAGCATCTTTAAGGTAAAGGTAAAGGGACCCCTGACCATTAGGTCCAGTCGTGGCCGACTCTGGGGTTGCGGCGCTCATCTTGCTTTACTGGCTGAGGGAGTCGGCATACAGCTTCCGGGTCATGTGGCCAGCATGACTAAGCCGCTTCTGGTGAACCAGAGCAGTGCACGGAAATGCCGTTTACCTTCCTGCCAGAGCAGTACCTATTTATCTACTTGCAGTTTGACGTGCTTTCGAACTGCTAGGTTGGCAGGAGCAGAGACAGAGCAATGGGAGCTCACCCCGTTGCGGGGATTCGAACCTCTGACCTTCTGATCGGCAAGCCCTAGGCTCAGTGGTTTTAACCACAGCGCCACCCGTGTCCCACAAAGCATCTTTACAAAAACAAAAAAACCATACGTTCAATTAAAACCAATTAAAACAAGAAACCCAATATATATGCCAGTATTTATTTATGTATTCATACTGATTCTGTTCAGTTTCATTTGTATTTCAACATAAACCATTTTTAATGTCATTCAAATATTTGATAATCTGAAAAATATGATGTGTACCAACTCTCAGTATAATTGGAGCCTAATCACAAATACCTGATAGTAAGATTGCAGACAATGATTTAGTACGTCACAATGAGCAACTGGTTTTTGCAAGCCCAAGTACCTTATTCAACAGTCAATTTTATCCAGGAGTCTGGAAAACAAACGCAAGATTAGCTAATGTAACAATACACCAAACGGTCATGCTTTTGCAAATATTTGTGTCTTGTAGGATGTTTTCTAAATCAACATTTTTTTATTTTACAAGTGGTCATATTTGTGTTTATATTTTCACTAGTTCATCAAAATGTACTTCCAAGTGCAATCTTGTAAACAAGTTACTAACTGGCATCATTGTACATATTTCAAAACCAAGCCCACTCATGTCAAATGTTGGATCTTAAGGGTGCAACAATTTAGCCAACAAATTTTATTAAATGGGACAGAAAAGGGGACAAATTTCTCATGTCATCCCGGTAATTAGATGTGCTGCGCTACAGGGAAGGAAATAATATCATCCTTCAAAAACAGAGGATTTGGTTGTCCATTCACCATTTTTGTTTTGATACCAGGACATTTGTGCAGATTACCAAGTTCCGTTTGTGGCCAAGGCTGCTGACATAATCTTCCTGGCTTGGAATGTCACGACATCTATATTCCAGACTCTTCAGAGGCAGGGGATAAAAACCTTAGACACACGACAGAATTTAACCCCAAGGAACCACGAAGCACATTTACCTTCACCTGCAGCCCTTGAAGGGCCCCAAAGGCCAAATCCTGCAATGTTATAATCAACCACTAACTCTTCTCATACAAATGGAGGCAGGAGATACAACTGTCCTCCCAGGAAATATATACCCTGATGGTTCCAATAACACTAATATAGAGCCACGAAGGCTACCATTCAACCTGGGTTCCTTGGGGAGGAAAGGCACGATATAAATTTATTTAATCTAATTACACATAGTTTTATTACTAAATTTAGAAAATCCTATATATACTCACTTACCTGGGAGCCAACCCCCTTGAACTCAGGATGAGTTCAGCTGTTAGGGTTTCTCATTTTCTTCATTTCCCTTTTCTTCATTTCCTTTCCAAATACAAAAACATATACTTTCGCATGCATACACATGTGTATATTGAAGGTGTGAAAGGCTCTTTTCTCTCTCTCTCTCTCTCTCTCTCTCTCTCTCTCTGTGTGTGTGTGTGTTTTCTAATGCTGCCTTTTAAAGCAACAAAAATGTCCTCCTGGGCAATTCACAAGTAATATCATAAGATGTTAGAAGAATATATGCTTGATTTTAAAGCAGAAATCCAACCAGCTAGAATATAGAAATTATGAATGTAGGGTAGAATCCAGAACCTTTGCACACATCAAACTCACAGGAAGGGCACATCTAGGGAGACTGCAGTTATGGTATCTCATATGCTATTTAAGCACTTAAGAGCTGAAATGCAGACTAATTCAATCACCAGTATTGGTACCCAAAACCATCTAAGTAAAGGCAGACATTTTATTCTGTGAACCGCCCTGAGATCTTATGATGAAGGGTGGAATAATAATAATAATACAGTGGTACCTGGGGTTACAGACTCTTCAGGTTACAGACTCCGCTAACCCAGAAATAGTACCTCAGGTTAAGAACTTTGCTTCAGGATGAGAACAGAAATCATGTGGTGGCAGTGTGGCAGCAGCAGGAGGCCCCATTAGCTAAAGTGGTGCTTCAGATTAAGAACAGCTTTAGGTTAAGAACAGACCTCCAGAACGAATTAAGTTCTTAACCCGAGGTACCACTGTAATAATAATAATAATAATGCAGATACTTTTGTCCATTTACTGTATTTATTTTTTTCCAATTTGAACTATAAAATGGCGATTTTATTAAGTCAAAAATTAGTACCCCTAAACATTTTAGAAAAAAAGCACTGGATGAGACACATTTTACACCATCCTAGTTGCCCACCACAATGCTGAACCGAAGCTACAATAGCAGATCTCAAGATGCAGGCTCCCCACACTGTGTGTGTGTTTGCCAGTCGTTGCATTGCCAGTCGGAGTGGACAACAATGGGCTGGAGGTGGATCGCTTGTTTTCTGGCTTGCTATCTCACGGCTCCAGCTGCTTGCGAGGAGGAAATCAGCCCATGGAGTGTAAGTGAATCCAACTTGTACAGACGGAGCCCTTTCAGCCAGTGTCCCTCCAGGCCCCATCACACCATCCAGGGCAGGATTTAGGTTTGATAAGGCCCTAAGCTACTGAATGTAATGGGGCCCTTTATATGTCCAGCTGTCCTTTGTCAACAACAAATTGTCGCTGTTTTTTTGTGTTGAATATATGCTATATGGCAATTTATGGACCTAATAGGTATCTAAAGTCATTTGCATATAACAAATAGGAGCCTAAACAACACAAAACACTGTTGCTGTATGCAAATTTCATTTCATTTTATATATATATATATATATATATATTCGAAATGTGTATCCAGGTGTTTTTTTCCTTGAAATTTTTTTGGGGCCCCCAAGAGAGTGGGGCCCTAAACTATAGCTTGTTTAGCTTATACGTAATCCGGCACTGACGCCATCCCTCGCTCTCCCGCGTGCCAGGCACATGGTAAGGCTCCACCGCCTGGGAAAGGCTGGCTGGGTTTAAGGCCTCCAAACGACCCCCGGCCCAGCGAAAACAAATGTGGGGGGGGGGGGGCTCTGCTTTGCTTCAGAGCTGGGGAGAGGAGAAATAAATGCCAGGCGAGGCAGAGCAGCGCGGGAAACGAGTGGAGCCCGAGAGCGCACCTGCCGGCTTCTCAGGCGCTTCCCGCACGCGGCAGCTGCCGCCTCTTCACAAGCGCCAGCTGCCAAGGGCTCCGGCCCACCCGGGGCTCCTCCGCGCCCTCCCTCTCCCCACGCCCCCACCCCACTCCGGCGGGTCAGCCGCCTTCCCAGGCCACCCAGGAGGCGGCCGAGGTCTTCCCACTAGTGCTCATGCGCCTGGGCAGGGTTTAAAGCCAGCGCGCGCGGTCCCCTCGACGCGCAGCGCTGGTCCCGGCAGACATCCCTGCGGCCGTGGCTGCTTCTCCTCCAGCATCACTCGCTGCCCGCCTGCCTTTCGCCTCAGCGGCCCAAAGAGGCGCGCTTTCTTCTTCTTTTTCGCGCCTCTCTCAGTTTCCCCGGTGCTGCGTATTCGAAAGGGCGCGACCATTCCACCGGTTGCGAGAACCCGAGGTAAAATAGGTTTTGCCTCCCCCCGTCGCCATTATCCATTGGCGCCAATCAGGAGCCAAGAGCGACTGCTACCCCCCCTCACCCAAAAAGATGGTCTCCCCCTCCGTCTCCTCCAGAGGTGGGAGGGGGCGCGCGCGTGAAGAAGAGCTCCTCTGATTAACCCTGTCGGGGCTGACTCTGTGCCTTCTCCTTTTCCTAGGTGCAGCCATGGCTCCGGTCCTGCTCTTCCTGGGTGGGTATTTTTAACTCGTGCTGGATCCCGGAGCTGGGTTGGGTTGGGGGTTCGGAGAGAGCCTTTCGCACATGATTTCCCCTCGGGGGAGGTGGGCTCTTCACAACCAGCCCCCGTGCCTCTCCTCTGCTCAGCATCAGCCTGCTTTCCCCCTCGGGACTCCCTTTGACGACCCCGCTCTCCTCTCTTGATGGCAGGTGTCGTCTTTCTAGCCAGCCCTGCGAAGGCCGAAGAGAGCAAGGGTGAGTTAAGAAAAAATGGGGGAGGGAATGCTTTTCCAGTTGCAAATAAGTTTGCTGCGCGGGGTGCATGAACAGGTGCATGCGGAAGCTGTACATGATGCATGCAGAAATGTGTCTTGGGAGATCTTGCCATTTCCACGCGGAGAGGGACAGGATTGCTTCAGAACCTCCTTCCCCTTCAAGAAACTTTCTGTGGTCCATGATTAGCATTTCCAGAATGTATTTTTAAGTGTCTTACTTTGCAGAGGGTTGGACCTTTCATAGCTGTCAACTTTTCCCTTTTCTTGCGAGGAATCCTATTCGGAATAAGGGGATTTCCCTTAAAAAAAGGGAAACGTTGACAGCTATGGACCTTTGGGGTCCTTTCCAACTCTTATGATTCTATGATTCCATGGTTCTACACCCAGTAAAGATGAATTGCTATGTAATCCATCAATGCCTCTCAATAATCTGTAGCTTTATTTTTCTTCATCCTAATTTGATTTTCTGTTAGTGATTGGTAAAGTACAGTGGTACGTCTGGTTACATACTTAATTCGTTCCGGAGGTCTGTTCTTAACCTGAAACTGTTCTTAACCTGAAGCACCACTTTAGGTAATGGGGCCTCCTGCTGCTGCCGTGCTGCTGGAGCACGATTTCTGTTCTCATCTAGAAGTAATGTTCTTAACTCGATGTACTATTTCTGGGTTAGTGGAGTCTGTAACCTGAAGTGTATGTAACCTGAAGCGTATGTAACCCGAGGTACCACTGTACATTCTTATTTAAGGGCTAAATGGCAAAGATAGCTTAACACCCTTCCCTGTTAACATGCATGATCAAATATTTTCATCCTGTAAGAGAATATAGACGAATATGAGAGAGAGTGTGTGTGTGTGTGTGTGTGTGTGTGAATGAATGTTTTGAGTAAGGCAAAACTCTGTCCGTTTGCATCTTTTTCAAAGCTAAACATGAATACTTACACTTTTATATAAAGTCAGAGTCTAATGGGGCTGTGATACCCTATGGAACAGCAGGTGTATTTATCAACAGTTTTAAAAAGCAACTATGGAGTCCTGATATCCCCTCCCTCACCCATGGCCTTATAGTTGTGGTATCAGAAACTGCGTTTGGAAACTTCCCTGATTTTCAAAATATATTAGTTTCCTTGCTGGGATATTTGAAAGGAGAAAAGCACTCAACCTGCTGCATGCACAGATCTAGTGAAGAAACTAGAAGGGCAGGGCAGGCCTCAAACAGGTGCTCTGGGAAATGAAAACAGTCTTAAGTCCAAAACATTTCAACATGTTGCTCCAATTGCTTGGACTACTGCGGTCTGCTTAAACTGAAAATCCTACACACATTTACTGGAGAGTAAATCTTATGGAACTCAGTGGAACTTATGAGTAAATATGCTTATAGCTGTGTTAGTTTTCCTTCCGCTGGAATCTTCTGTCTGATAACAATGAGATGTGACTAGCCCAGTTGGTAGAGCATGAGGCGCTTAATCACAGGGTAGTGAGTTTGAGCCCCACATTGTGCGAAAAGATTCCTGGATTGCTGGGGGTTGGACTGGATGACCCTTGTGGTCCCTTCCAACTCTACAATTCTATGATTCTATGTGTTGGACTTGTTTGTCATAATAAATGTTCATTTTTAAAGCACCTGTTTCATTCCTTGCTTCTTCTTCTTCTTCTTGTTTGTTGTTGTTTTACTCTCTGGTACTGCTCTTTTTTCTTCTCCTGAGCAGAACAAGTGGCAAAACTATTGTGGTCCAGGTGTTTCATTTGTGACTTGGAAAAAGTTATGTTTGTGAGTCTAAAGATGACTACTGTAGCACTCTTAGTTTAATACCACTTCCAACGTAAAACTTCTCAGGATAAAAAAATTCAATATTACTTGTGTCTAAGGTTAATATGGAAATTGCCCATGTATAAATAGCAGGAGTAGAATTTTTATTTTTTTTTGACATTTTCATGGCAAGCAGAAAATAATTGTGTTCACTATAGGCTGCCACCAAAGCCCCTGTTAATTTGGTTTTCTAGATGACAATAGGATGGATTTCCTTGTGGATTATTTAGGTCATAGCAACACACAGCAGTAACTCTGGAAAAGTTACTGGAGAGGGATAGAGGAAGTTGTGCATTGAGTAAATTCTCACTTGAACCTTATCACCAGTGATGAAGTGTGCAAGACTGTTGATCAAATAAATACATGTTTTCAGTTAATTATTATTTATTATTTATCTGTCACCTTACACAAAAAAGCCTCCAAGTGACTTACGACAGGATGAAAACCTAGAATGTTCCAGTGTGAATAATAGCTGTAGATTGTGTGAGATATTGAGAAGCATCCAATGGCATGACTGGATAGACTTTACATTTAAGAACATTTGAATATTTCATGGCTGTAAGAAATAATAAATAATGGTCAAAGGTGCTTACTATTTTGGACTCAATGCAAAGATTATTGGAGCAGGTGCGAAGGGAAAATGTGTTACACACAATTATATTTCTAAGAAATGGAATTCTACTACTAAGAGGAACAGGAGAACCCAAGAAGCTATGCACATCCGTTAAAGGGCACTATTCAGACAATAAATAAAATAAATGGATCCGCTGATACTGAAGAAATGAAAATTCTTTTGATTAAGGATCATGTTTCCAGTGAAGAATTAATTAATATCATTAAACAGAAATGGAGATGAAAACAGCCATGTGTATTTCTAAGCTCCATCAGCACTGGAAGGAGAACACAGAACTCTTTCCAAAATGGTGAGTGAGGTTTTTGGTGTATTTTTGTAAGCAAAGTATGAGGGTTTCACCTTTGACAATGGAAAAGCTCATCAGTTGTAGGAGTTGGCAAACCCATAAAGGACCTAAGCAAGATTGTTACAAAGGTTTCTTGTACTGTAGATATCTGTAGAAAGCAGCTATGTAAACTCAAGAATGCTTTCTTTTCCCCTTTATACAAGTAGAATGAAGTCTAAAAAAGAGGTAGTGACTCTGGAAGAACGTATTGGAAAAGAAAGACCAAAGGTGTCAAAATAAGAACAAAAAGGTTGTGTATAATAACAGTAGTATCTTAAATATAGCTGAAAATTATATTGGAAAGGTATTTGACCTGCTGTTTGTGCCCTGACTTCCTTGGACGTTAAAATCAAAATATACTTTTTGAACCTTTGTCCCATTCAAAGTTATTATAAGGCTTTGGAGAGAGTACACTGCATTGAATCTCTGTTAGTAACAGTTGTCTGTGATACTCCTTTTTTGCTCTGTAACGGGAACATAGGTAACATAATGCAAATTTGAACCATTTTTATATTTCTGGCAATAACTTGAACACTATTGTCTGAGATATGGCTATGTTACATAATAATAACATAAGAGGAGTCTTGCTTGGTTAGCACAAAGGCCTGTCAAGTCCAAAATTCTGATCAGCTTCTCACAGTAGCCAGCCAGATGCTTATGGGAACTCCGTTCAATTTCAGGCGTCTTTTAATAACTGTATTCTTCAAACAAGCCTTTCAAACCTGAGATTCTTTGCCACTTCTGCTTCTGCTGCTTCTTTTTACACTTCTATTGTTTTTAGGTTGCCTTGTCATATTTTATATGAGAGTGTGGTTTAGAACTATGTAAATAAAATAAATATAAACAAATATCTCCACAAGAAGAACATGAGTGCAATAGGTCTCTCTGGGTGGCGCTGTGGGTTAAACCATAGAGCCTAGGACTTGCCGATCAGAAGGTCGGCGGTTCGAATCCCCGTGACGGGGTGAGCTCCCGTTGCTCAGTCCCAGCTCCTGCCAACCTAGCAGTTCGAAAGCACGTCAAAAGTGCAAGTAGATAAATAGGTACCGCTCCGGTGGGAAGGTAAACGGCGTTGCCGTGTGCTGCTCTGGTTCACCAGAAGCGGCTTAGTCATGCTGGCCACATGACCCAGAAGCTGTACGCCAGCTCCCTTGGCCAATAAAGCGAGATAAGCGCCGCAACCCCAGAGTCGTCCGCGACTAGACCTAAAGGTCAGGGGGTCCCTTTACCTTTTTATTCATGATCCCCAGCAATTGGTATTCAGAGAAATGCTGCCTCAGATTCTGGAGGTAATATAGCCATCAAGCTACAGGTTACTAAGGCGCTGATAACCTTGTCCTCCTTCGATGCCTAATCCCCTTTTAAAGCCATTCAGGTTAGTGGCCATGGCTATAAATATAGCAATAAACCATAATAAATCAATCAGTGAGGTGGAGAATAATGAAATGGCCATGGAACTTATTGACCATTATCTGCAACATAGTGACTACTGTGGGCTGGATGAAAGACCAAAAAGTTGATTTTAACTTTGGTTTTAATATCCAGGAAAATTATAACACAACTATTGTATCAAATACCTTTTGAAATATAATTTTCAGCAATAATTGCATATGTAGCAGTAGGCTTTTTTGTGATGCTCTATACACATCTGTGCATTTCTAGATGCTGCACATCTACTTGGTGTTATCATAATTATGTGCTGATCATATGTAAAGGTCACTGTAAATATTATTACCATTCAGAACTTCACATACAACCTCAAGAGCTAGATGCAAATATGCAGCCCCAGAAGCTGCATCTTTTTACATTGCCTCCAACCTCAGTGGATCAAGGTGGTAATTTACAATTGCATCACAATAAATTTTCCTGAAGCCTATAAACATGTTTAAAAACTTTCCTTTTCTTTTTTTATAGGTTCAATAGAGAAAACTTACATCGTTCTACAAATACTGCAATTCTACAGTTAACTTTTGAACACACTTATGAGATTGCACTGTAATTTATTTTTTAAAAAACTGGAAATAAAACAGAAATAAATTTGTTTCTATTAATGAGTTATACTAAACTGGTGTGTTTTTGTGCTGTATGAAAGAATGTAGATTTTACCATTATTTAGTCTTGTATCCCTTATTTCAGTAAAAATGCAGAAGATTGCAAAAAAAAATAGATGAAATAACTTCTCAGTACTTTATAATGAATAACCCAATAACCAAACATAACGATAAACTAATCTACCATGGCTTAGCTAGATTTGTGTAGACTTTTTTAAAGCACAAAAGGGAATGGAATGCTGGATTTCCTTTAGTCACTTGTGAAAATGTAGCCCCTATAATTTGGATTTTTAAATTGATCTCCTAAATCTAAAACTGATTTCCACACCAAATTATTGCATAGAATAGAACAGCACTATAGTACGAATATAATTAACATAAGCGAAAAATTCCCAAATGTGAATTTATGGTAATTAATTCAAAACAGAAACAGAATTGCTAAACCACAGAAGAATGAATGGAAAATGAGTGCAAGATCATTTATAACCCAGCCCGATGATTTGTCATGCCACTACACAATTAGCAAGACAATATCAAAAGCCACAAAGTAATTGAAAACATGTCACACCACTTTGCAGTGACCTGGTGCCAATATCACAACCCAAAACAACACAGATATTCCACACATGTAGACAAATACATTTCCCATCTTTGAATATGAAGAGTCTTACTAGAGCACATGGAACCAACGTTATTCGTAGCAAGCAAGACTAACGTGAATTCCAGGGAGTCAGTGGAAAGTAACTGACCTGCTGCATTTTCAATAGTCTGCAAACACATGGCTAATAAAAAGGATATCCTGCCAAAGGCCTGTCACAAACTTTGAGAATCCTGGCAGCAAGCAGTGCCAAAGACCCATGGGTTTATGTGAAGATTAAACCAATACAAGATTTCGCTAATGCCCTGCTATGAGGTTAAAATGACAAATTAACATCAAAGAGAACACCCTGGCTTCTCATTGCAAGGGCAGGCTAGGTGAACAACAATAAGTGTTATTATATTGCATTGCACTTCAGTGTTCTGAAAACAGTAATTTGAGGTAGGTAAAATTCATCAATACCTAATGTGTCCAGTGACACACACAAAAACTAATGCTCTGTTTTCAAATTCAAAGGAGGCAAATAATTGTTAAGCGGTAAGGAATTGAGGGTGATGAAACAAAAGAACTTTACTGTCAGTGCTCTGATGGTGCAAATGGGGCCTATTAGACAATATGTTGCTGTTACATTTAAGCTGCCCTCAAGCCAGCTATCTGAGGAAAGAACTGTGTGGCAGGAGTCGCCTCGTCCTCCATCTGCTTAAACATTGCCATGCTCTTGGATATGATATGGGGGTGAAGAGTACTTCAAAACTGCCACTGACATCAGCCATAATTTTGAGAACTGTTACTTTAAGGACTTGTTCCTGAGCTTGCTTTACCCTCCTCCCTCCCACTCCTTTTTCCTTGTGTGTCATGTCTTTTTAGATTTCAAGCCTGAGGGCAGGGGCTGCCTTAGAAATGATTTTTGTAAGCCACTCTTGAGAGCATTTTGGCTAAAGGGTGAGATTCAAATGCCGTAAGTAAATCAAATATATGAATTTACACTTAATGGTGTAGAGGTAGGCTGGCTGCGCTGCAATTGAATACTGATTTTTCTGTTAGGCTTTATGTTTTATATGCCACCTCTTTATTTTCCTCTGCAGTCCTGTCAGCTGTCTCATGTTTTACCAGAGGACTGGATCTCAGAAAAAATAATATAGATGTCCTCTGCCCATCGGACTGTCCTATATGGCAATTCCAAGTCTATGGGAATGTTGCGTATGCCTCCCTTTCCAGCGTTTGTGGAGCTGCCGTTCACAGGTAAGCCTGATTATCAACAGTTCAGTGAAAATTAGGGGTCAGTTTCCCATGCTGTTGTTGTTACTAATTGCATTTCTTCCTCACCCTTCACCATAAGGCCTCAGGGTGGGCTATAACATTATAAAAACACAACTTTAAAATCAATTAAAAATGGTGTTGGTTGTTGGCTATGTAGCCTACATAGTTCTATTTCAGGACATAGTCTGCAAGCACATGACATGTTAGCTGTGGTCAGGGGCCTGGAACTGAGCAATAGAAGCTGCTTGGGAACCTGTGCATCGCACTCCATCATGGAAGAAATGAAGGATTTAACTATAAGAAATAGATGTTTCTTGTTGTTGTTGTTTAGTCGTTTAGTCGTGTCCAACTCTTCGTGACTCCATGGACCAGAGCACACCAGGCACTCCTGTCTTCCACTGCCTCCCGCAGTTTGGTCAAACTCATGTTCGTAGCTTTGAGAACACTGTGCAGCCATCTTGTCATCTGTCGTCCCCTCTCCTTTTACCCTCAATCTTTCCCAGCATCAGGGTCTTTTCCAGGGAGTCTTCTCTTCTCATGAGGTGGCCAAAGTATTGGAGCCTCAGCTTCACGATCTGTCCTTCCAGTGAGCACTCAGGGCTGATTTCCTTCAGAATGGAGAGGTTGGATCTTCTTGCAGTCCATGGGACTCTCAAGAGTCTCCTCCAGCACCATAATTCAAAAGCATCAATTCTTCGGCAATCAGCCTTCTTTATGGTCCAGCTCTCACTTCCATACATCACTACTGGGAAAACCATGGCTTTAACTATACGGACCTTTGTTGGCAAGGTGATGTCTCTGCTTTTTAAGATGCTGTCTAGGTTTGTCATCGCTTTTCTCCCAAGAAGCAGGCATCTCTTAATTTCGTGACTGCTGTCACCATCTGTAGTGATCATAGAGCCCAAGAAAGTAAAATCTCTCACTGCCTCCATTTCTTCCCCTTCTATTTGCCAGGAGGTGATGGGCCCAGATGTTTCTAACATCTAGCTTTTCTCATACTTAAAAAATAATCTTGCATTAAATTTGTTAGCTCTGCCTAAATGAAAATGTTTTTGGAGAGTACATGCAGTCATTTTCCAGCTATGTCCAAATGCAGCCTCCCTAGGCTTCTCATGGCAGGGATGGTAGCAATAGAAAGTGTCTCAAAAAGTATGTGCCAGATTCTGCCTTTGAGTATTCATAAACTGGTTTCTCTTGGGCTGTAGTCTTTTGGAAATGGTGCTGCTCAAGAGCGATGGTGAAAGGTTTTTAATGAGTTTGGAACCTGGC
Source organism: Podarcis tiliguerta (assembly GCF_965153285.1). NCBI lineage: Eukaryota > Metazoa > Chordata > Lepidosauria > Squamata > Lacertidae > Podarcis > Podarcis tiliguerta. The sequence goes on from NC_139534.1 coordinate 99,929,577, forward strand.
ATAATGCATTGTCTTCTAGCCATGTACAAAGAATCTGTGGAAGAATGTCCGCTAATGAGTGGATGCCAATAGCAAGGCATTCCTCACTTTGGATGCATGTTACTGCTATTCTCAAGAGGTGCTTCAGGATGTTTTGCACAACTTCAGTAGAATAAAAAATATGCTTGCAAAAGAGAAACTTCCATCTTTTTTGCCTATGCAGCAGGCCATGATTGGAGCCATTGTTCAGTCCTGGAACTTGTTTTCTGGGATAGGGCTCAGCCATGGCACATTACAGAAATAGATCCGTTTGTGTGCATTTATGAACACAATAACAATAATAATTAAGCTCCTTCCTCTCTGTGTGTGCTGATGTGTGCATGTATAACACAGTCAAGGTGTTAGGGAGGGATGTACCCCTTTCATCTGATCTCTGGACCTTATTTCTTCATGTCTCTTTCTTAAGCTGTTTCAGCTGGAATATATTATCCCAATAACGACACAGGAATAATATTTTTCCCCGATTGGGCTCATGGGCAACCCAACGTTCTGGTTTGGAGCAGAAGTGGGATTTGCACATTGCTAACTGAACAGACTTTGGGCAAATCCTCTTTTTGGAGCAGGGTGGAACTGAAAAAATTAAGAGCAGAGGAAATGTATAAGCCAGTGGTAGAGAACCTCTGACCTGCAGGTCTGATTAGACATGTCAGGACGCTGAGATTGGCCCCCACAGCCCTATTGGGTGAACCTCTCCCACCTTTCCTACACCTGACATCATATAACATCAGACATGAGAAAGTTAAAGCTGGCAAATAACTGAAACGCTAAGTGTGTGCACCCAATTTTTTTCTTTATGGTGGCAGTTTGAAGTTTCAATCATCTGATGTCATATCATATCAGGAGATTGACAGGTGAGTAGCCCCACTCACTTGTCAAAGTGGCTCATGAAGAGTTGGCCATTTCTAGATCCAGTCCTCCAGCCAGAAGTGATTCCAGATGTGATTCTCCTCTATTGATTTAAGCAGATAAACATGCATGTGCTTTACAAAAAAAGCATGTACTTTACTGAAAAGCTTCCAGTGTTGAGACCCTGCAGATGCATTTCAGCAGCTCATGTTTCCTTAGCCAGCAGGAGAACAGACCTTCAGCAGTAACTACTTTGGCTATCAGTGAAAAGACCTTGACTATCTTCCTTGAACTTAACCAGCAGTTCTTTTCTTCAGAGAAACCGTTAGCTTCTTGCTATTACCAGTCATTAGCCCAGATAGATTCTAAATCAGGGATGGGAGTCTGTAACTTTCTGGATGTTGTTGGACAACAACTCCCATCATGGGCCAAACTGTCTAGGGCAGGCTTCCTCAACTTCAGCCCTCCAGATGTTTTTGGCCTACAAATCCCATGATCCCTGGCTAGCAGGACCAGTAGTCAGGGATGAAGGGGATTGTAGTCTCAAAACATCTGGAGGGCCGAGGTTGAGGAAGCCTGGTCTAGGGCAGTTGGGAATTGAAATCCAACAGCATCTGGATCACAGGTTCATTACCTCCATTCTATTAAACAAACAAACAAACAAACAAATGTTCTTCCCTGTCCCCTATCCCCATATTCAGGGGTTAGCAACCTTTTTCAGCTGTGGGCCGGCCCACCCACCATATGGTGGGCCGGACTATATTTAGAAAAAAAAATGAACGAATTCCTGTGTCCCACAAATAACCCAGAGATGCATTTTAAATAAAAGCACACATTCTACCCATGTAAAAACACCAGACAGGCCCCACAAATAACCCAGAGATTCATTTTAAATAAAAGGCACATTCTACTCATGTAAAAACACACTGATTCCTGGACCATCTGCAGGCCAGACTGAGAAGGTGATTAGGCTGCATCCAGCCCCCAGGCCTTAGTTTGCCTACCCCTACCCATACTCATAGCATAATTCTAAGCTGCCATGTGATACTTTTCCATGTTATCATGGGACTGTTTTGTATCCAGAATAGGCTTCTGGGCTATTCTCCCATTTTCAGGTTTTCTGCAATTTGGCCTGTTAAATCCTTCCTAGTTTATAAGAATTAGCTGCCATGACAGGATTTTTCTCTCTTCCCATCCCTAGAGGGCAGCATTCTTGACTCTATAATTTCCTGAGGGTTATCTACAGACACATATTTTTCATACAGAAAAATGAATTAACCCGGACAAGTTTCGGCACTTATGCTGCCCTTACGTGGCCTGAAAAGCCACCAAAGGGGCTATGCTTATGGAGCTAGGAAGCCAGCTCCCTCTTTGCACAACAGAAATAAATCATTTCCAATGATGCACATCTTAGCTGTAAATTCCAAAGATTTAAAACTTTCCAAAAAGACGAAAACACTCACTACATCATCTTAGATTCTTTTCTAGGAATGTATGATATCAGGCGTATGACCAAGAGAAGAACTGTGGTTTTGTTGCTCTTTAAAGAGACAGACACTAAATCTAATTGCATTATATTTTAGGGAGAAATCCTTTTGTTTAATTGAGGGGGGGCATTACCAAAGTGTATTTTATCTACCAACCCTCTGAGTCTTCTGACATAGCATAATAATATGGAAGCAAGGCTAGGTGTGTGGAGCTACAAATCAATGGCAGAATCCATACAGCAAGTCCCAGCTATAGTTCCTAGCCATTAAAAGTAGTAGGATTGATCAAGACCCCTCCCTGGGGTCTTCATATATTCATATATTCAAAAGGAATGCCTATTTCCCAGGCCACATAACTTCTCCCCAGGCCACATGCCTCACCAACCAATAATAATAATAATAATAATAATAATAATAATAATAATTTATTTAAACCCTGCCCATCTGGCTGGGTTTCGCCAGCCACTCTGGGCAGCTTCCAGCAAAATATTAAAATACAATAATTCATCAAATATTAAAAGCTTCCCTAAACAGGGCTGCATTCAGATATCTACTAAAAGTCAGTTGTTTATTTCTTTGACATCTAGTGGGAGGGCATTCCATAGGGCAGGCACCACCACCGAGAAGGCCCTCTGCCTGGTTCCCTGTAGCTTCACTTCTCGCAGTGAGGGAACCACCAGAAGGCCCTCGATGCTGGAACTCAGTGTCCGGGCAGAACGATGGGGGTGGAGACTCTCCTTCAGGTATACTTTAGCCTGGCTGGAATGTGTCCTTGAACTGTGACAACTCTGGTTGCTTGCCTGGGTGGAGAGATTGGTAATGGGGGAGCACAGAGTAGAAACCCCTGGCTTCTGAGTGGCTGTAATGTAGTCTGCTGTACAAAGTTAAGAGTCACATCTGTCACCCCACTCACTTTTTGACTCTGGGGGTATGTGGCCCTCAGAAGGCTGCCCACTAAAGCATATGGCCCTCAGACTGAAAAGGGTTCCCACCCCTGCATAACTGGAATATTGGATAGGTGTGTGGCTCTAGGTGCTCATTCAAGAAGGTTGTACAATTTGCATCAGCACTTGCTTCGCTTCCAACCAGCTCACACTTCCTGCACCATTGGAAAAGCTACCAAAAGTTGATTGGGCAATGTGGGATTTGAGAATTGGGCATGTTCTAGGAATGACCGCTCCCCACATTAAATGGGGGGTGACCTTAGTGTGGGCACGGGCAGCCCCCGGGACCCTATGCGACACCATTAGCACAGGCTTGAATTCGCCTTCCCCAGGTGGGATACCTGGAGGTCTCCGCCTACCTCAGCCAGTTCCCCAATCCCGCCTGGGGAGGCATTGCCAAGGTGATCAGGCCAGGTAGGGGGAGGGACCACCCTGCCCACACAATAGGGGGAGGATCTTACCTGTCTATCTTCCCTAAATGGGGGTGGGCATGCAGCAGTGACCCACGCTCCCCTTCTCTTTGTGGTGGCAATACCAGGAGGCTTTGACCGTACGCCTAGAGGTTGTTATTGCTCTCCCCTATGACGACGGCTTTACAGGGGCGGGCTCTCTCTGCTTGAACATGTGTTCTCCAGAGCCAGCCCACCCACCCCCACACTCTGGATAACCCTGATGTTCCCCAGATCCTCGGCAGGGGACTGGGAGGGATAAATGTCCAATGCCTGAGCCAAGGTCTACCCACATCTGAAACATAATAAAGTTGTGGCCAATTTTAATACCACATTACGTTGTCTTGATTTGTTATTCCACACGGGGGCTGCCCAGGGTTTGGGGGATCTCGCTTGTTCACGCAAAGAGTAATGTGATGCCATTGGCATGTTCTCAGTACTAGCATCCACTCAACCAAAATTTACAATTCTACTAGTTGGTTGTGAGGACTGGCACTGTATTTGCTTCCTTTAGTAGCTTTTTACACCAAACTCCTTAAGTCCCAAACTCAGTTTGAAAGTTTGGCATGATACATAAGGTAAGAGAAAGTGTCTGCAAAACAGTTGTACCAGTGCTATTTCTTGCAGGCATTCTCATTGTATTACTGTATCACAGCCAGTGGCAGTATGAAAAAGTATATAATACTTCAAAGGTCAAAACAAGATAGAAATGGCAAATGGTGAAGACGAAAAGAGGAACTGATTTCAGCCACTTCAAGTTAAGGAGAAAAAGGGAGAGAAAAGAATGAGAACAATATTTATCTGATAATCTGTCTTCCCAGACCCTAGATTCCAATAGATTTATTATTTTGCATTCCAGTCATTAACCACAGAGAATACCATTGTAGTTAATTGCATGCAAAATGTTTTCATATATTTAATTGCCATATTTTGGGTTTTCTGCTTAGACCCAGGAGGTCTGCATTTCGCTTTCCATTTAATGCACATGTGGTTTCCCCATCTGTATTGTCAGAAAGCAAAGTAATAGCATCATGGTGTGCCATTTGGATCTCAGATGAGACGTTTTCCTTTGGATTTCTGGACTGAGTAATGCATGTGCAGTTCTTGTAAGGACAGCACCTCAACTCTTCTCTTTTTTATTTTTTATCTCCATCACAGTGGAACATTGTAGTTAAAGACTAATAACAATTCTCCTTCACTTTGACATGTTTTTTCCTGTCTTTGCATGGTAACATCATCTCTGTCAACTTGTATGGACATTGTTCTGGCATCGTTTTGTCCTCCCTGGACAATTATGCTGAGCTGATCATTATATTACTTTGACAGCATTAAGCCCATTCAAGAGAACAGGGACTAGTTGGCACCATCTCATCTGTGCGCATATAGCTCTAAGCCTAGCAACAGTTAGGTGAATTCTAATTTCCAGAGGGGGAGCTGTGTAAGTCCACTGCAGCAAAAACAACCAAGGTGGGTCTTAACCAATGTCTTATGCAATAAATTGTTTTGGACTTCAGTCCACTTGGGATAACATTCATACATCCAATGAAGTGGACTTTAGTCCATGAAGATATCTGAAAATTGTTTTCTTCAGTGGAAGACCTAGATAATTTATTTTTGTTTTCCTTCTACTATTGTGCTTAAGCATAAGTCCTTCCACAGATGTTAGAAATCGGCTTTAAAATGAAATCTATACTAAAAATGCAGATACTCTTTGTCATAGGGTCATGTATACTGGCCAGAACTTAAGGCACCATCTGGATCAAGCTGAAACACTTTAAAGTGCTATTGATTTTAGTGGCAGAGACTTAAAGTCCACATTTATATCAGCTGTGCTTTCCCATGCTTAACTCTGAATCGGCTGCCTCCTTATTATATTTTTTAAAATATATAGTAGGATCTTTAGTCTTTATCATGACCTACATCAGATTTCCCCAACCTTAAGTCTCCAGGCATTGTTGGACCACAACCACTGCTATTCCTGACCATTGGCTATGCTGGCTGGTGATGGTGGAGGATGTGTAATAGCTTATAAATGCCAAGATAAAATGTTAATGGAAAGTGACAAAGACAGAGAAGGGAACTGTTCTAGCTAAGCTAAGAAGTAGAACTAGAGGGGGAAATGAGAGCAGTGTTTATTAGTCCAATAACGTAACTGAGGAAGGCTGCCCTAGATAAAAATCTAGGTGAGAGCTCATTGTGGCCACTCGGTGGTAAGAGGAACACGTGCCACACAAATGTTTTGCTCCTCTCAGTTCTTATTAGATCTACATCAGAATGATACAGGGGCCGGAATTTAAAGAAAAGTGTTGTTTCTGTTGCACTGCTCTGTAAAACTCAAAATAATTCATAGCCTTTCACCATCAGATGCTAGTCCAGTAAAAAAAAAAAAAAAGTAGCCAGAACAATTGTCCTGAAGTATTATTTGCTCAGAAAATAGGAAAAGGCCATTGGTAGCTACTCACTTATGGTTCTAGATTCAGGTAGGTAGCCGTGTTGGTCTGACACAGTTGAAATATTTTAAAAAATTAAAAAATTGTCTAGTAGCACCTTAGAGCCCAACTAAGTTTGTTCTTGGTGTAAGCTTAGAAAGTGTGCATGCACATGAAATCTTATACCAAGAACAAACTTAGTTGGTCTCTAAGGTGCTACTGGACAATTTATTTAATTTTTTAATATATATTTATACTCACTTATGCTCACCGAAGACAAGAAAAGAATATCCCAGGCTGCATACCTACTAACCTGTTTGTAGCATTAAAAATCCAGCTTTTCTCATTCTGTAATCATCTAAAATGATTCTAAATACTGCCTTCCACAAGGGTGGGTGTGGTTACTTGATATGCATTCTAAAACCCTCCCTTTGATTACGTTATCCATGCCATTTCTTCCCTCAGACCCTCCAAGTGTCCTTATTTTCCAGGGACAGTCCCAGATTCACAGAAGCCGTCCCAGTTTCTGGTTTGATCTTGGAATGTCCCACTTTTCCTTTGGCTGTCCCTATTTTCATTGGAGAAATGTTGGAGGGTATGGAGTTATCTGATCCCCAAGCTATTTGAAGTCATCCCTGTATAGGGAAGGTTTTTTTAATGTTTTATTATGTTTTTACACAAGTTGGACGCTGCCCAGAGTGGCTGGGGCAACGCAGTCAAATGGGAGGGGGTATAATTGGTGGAATTATTATGATTATGATTATTATTTAGGACATCCCTATTTTCATTGGAGTAATGTTGGAGAGTATGCTCCCTGCACATGCCCCAGGTGAATGAAGAAGTGCCCATCCATAATGTCATTAGGGTGGTGCGAATACACCTTCCATTGCTACGGCAATTTGTTTTCAAATGGACACACTGCGGGGTAGTGCAAAATCAATCTGCAACAAACCTTTGTTGTTGAATGACACCAGTTTCTCAGTAAGCACTTGTCTGGGGTAAGAAATATGCAATAGATCTAGATTGTGTGTGGACTATATAGAAAAAACAAGTGCTCGTTCTCCATTGATTCAAGATTAAAATGTTGTACGTATGCAACTTGAGAGTCCTGAAAGGGCAGTGATGCTTTGTTCCTTTTCCCTAAGGCTTTCTCTGTATTTCTCCATTCAGTATGTCATACCTTTCAGAGCCATACCTGTAGAATGTGATCTGCAGGATCATAAAATAATATTGTTATTAGCAGTGTGTAATAGTTATTAAAGGTAAAGGGACCATTAGTCGCGGATGACTCTGGGGTTGTGGCGCTCATCTCGCTTTATTGGCCGAGGGAGCCAGGGTACAGCTCCCGGGTCATGTTGCCAGCATGACAGCCGCTTCTGGCGAACCAGAGCAGCGCACAGAAACGCCGTTTACCTTCCCGCCAGAGCGGTACCTATTTATCTACTTGCACTTCATGCTTTCAAACTGCTAGGTTGGCAGGAGCAGGGACCGAGCAACAGGAGCTCACCCCGGCGCAAGGATTCGAACTGCCGACCTTCTGATCAGCAAATTCCTAGGCTCTGTGGTTTAACCCACAGCGCCACCCGCATCCCATGTAAAAGTTATTAGCAGGGTTTAAAGAAACAGAGTGACATCTCCAGGCTGTTCCTGTCAAACAACTGGGGCACTTACAGGAAATGTGGTAACCATTAGGTAACTGGCAAAGTGAACAGAGTGCTGGAAAATCACCAGGGTAATTCAAATGGATGTTGACGTGCTGGGTGGCAACAAGCCCAGGGCACAAATAGTGGAATGACAGGGTGACAACAAAACCAAGGTTTATTGGAGGGAATTTATTTGATGTTCTTTGAGGCAAATCCAAAAGATGTTCCAAAAGGGCCCCTCGGTGCTAAAAGAAGCAGAGATGTAGTGCGTTTACATCACATAATGATAAGTCCATCCTATGTTGCCCACAGTATATAAAGTACAACATTCTAGTGATGACGGAAAAGCTTGTAATCCAAGTAAGCCAATATAGTTAGATTTAAACCCATACAGTTCCACTGACCTCCAAGGAGATAATTTGCCAATCCTAATTCTGTTACTTTAAGGTAGGCCACAATAATTTAAGTGGGTGTGATCTGCTCGTCATTTTTACTAGACTGCCCATTAGCAAGCAGCTTTGATTGGTACAAATACATGTTAAAAAAGAAGAAGAGGGTGGAAAAATCATAGATGTTCATAGATAAATTCTCCGTTGTGTGCATGGGGAGGGGATTTGAAACTATGGGAGTGGCTTGCCTAAGTCAATTTATTGACTTCATAACAGTTTATATTTGGCCCAGGCACTTCCTGATTTATATCCCAATTGCTTAGCCACTATGTTATGGTGACTATTTTACATGTTTGTTATCTCAAAGATCACACTTATTCAACGACAGCAAGCCAAGATAGCTTGCTTTATTTAATGCATAATCTAGAATTTTGCTGGAACATCAAAGTAGTATTACTGTTCCAACAGATTAAATTAATTGAATGTAAGTGTGTTTGTAGCTATAAAACATAATCCTTCATTTCCGGGGAATGCTGATAAAAGTTGTGTAGGCTGAATTTTCCATGTGGTGGGTTTTTCATCCTTTGATCTAAATTAATATGATGGTTAAATGTTTATGTTCCCCACATTGGTAGCAACATGTGGTTGAACTACAGGTAACTTATGTGAACAGGAGCAATCCTACTAACGGAACAGGGGAGAACTGAAGGCAGAAAATCCAAAATATTCAAAGTCCTGCTGAGAGCATGGCAGCAGGATGGAAGGGAGGTCAGAGATTAGTTTTTCCTTTTCCTTTTCCTTTTCTTTGTTTTTCATTGGTTGGGATTCTTGTTTGTTTTCTGATTCTGAGATTTCCCTCCCATTCTTTCCAGTGTTTCAGGACTGATATATTCTCACCACCTCCACCCCATTTGAAAGATGGTGTTGGGGGAACGGGAAAGCTTTGGATTCAAGTCTTTCCATAGTCTACCCTCATCTCTCCTGGCTCACCCCTGTTTTGCTGCTACCAATATTGGAGCTCCAATACAGGATTAGCAAGTTTAAGGCTGCAGAGGTTTCTGCAGTGGCTAGTAGAGGCCTTTAGAGGTTGGATCTCCGCTCTGAGGTTGGACTTCCCTCTCCACCCTTGGAGAGACACCCTACAGCCTCTAGGATGCCCTCCTAGGAACTATAGAAATGTTCCCTAATAGTGGCTGTATCAGGAATTCAAATCTATTTACTATTTTCCTGAATGATTATATAAGGGTGATTTTCATATTTCACTCTTACTCTTCCTTCTGCTATTTTACTATCCTCCATTCTAACTTTTATTTTCCTCTAACTGTAACTGCTCCAAACAAATATTATTTATATTAGTTTTGTACTACAGTAATAGGACATTCATGAGTGGGAGGATTTCATTTGACATTGATCGTTAGCTCTTGTGAACTAGCATGCTGAGTAAATGTCACCAGTCACTTAAGAAGTATGAAGGATGTGTAGTCAAGAATTATTTATTGCTGTTCTACCAAGTTGATTTATAAATATTTGAAACAGAAATCCCCTTTCAGATAGCCATTTTATCATCTGTTTTTGGCAGAAAAGATGGAAGATTTTGAGGGTTAGCATTACAAAGTAGAATAGGTTGGGTTACGTCTCTGCAGCCACAGTCCCGTTTTATTTCTCACCAGTTGTGTTTGGTGGCTGGAAAAAGGTGGACATGGCCTCAGTTGCTCATGCATTGGACTATTGTGGGAAAGCAAACTGTGGGTTAGAAACTATCATTTGTCCATATTGTTGCCGAAAAGATGTGTGTGGAAGCAAAGTGATCAGCTCATATTGCACCCATCCAGCGTCAATCGTACCAGTTTCAAATATGCTTGCAGGCTCTACTTCTTAAAAGTTATTGACCTTTTAAAGACTTGGGTTATCCAAAATTCTGCTTACACACAAAGAAGCCACACCACTTGGGAGCAGGCCATTAAGGAGTGCTGCAAGTTATGTATCCAACTAAAGCTGTTACAAACCTCAAAAGTTTATCAGCTAAGCTAAGGAGACAAATTTGTACCCTTGGCAGTTATATTTTAAACTATAACAGCAGTTACTTCTCAAATCAGTCTTGGGGACACATCACACATTTTGCTGCATTTATACTAAATGTATTGATAAGATGTCTGAGTTCTACTGAACTTGCTCCCAGGTAAGTGTGTATAGTATTGTAGCCGAAAGCAACTGTTCAGTAAATCCGAAATGTTTCCTAGGAAGCACATTGCATTGCACTGAGTTGAGTTTGCTTCTTAGTCACTATGTTTCAAGCTGACCTGAAAATACATAAACTTTCTTTATTTATTTCCCTCTTAATCTTAGTGATTGGAACTAGCCCCTGCAAGAAGGCATTGCCGCCATCTTGCAAAATTGATCAGGCTCATAGTTAGACAAGTCTTCTCCACAGTGTGAAATGGTCTTGGTTGCATGTAGTTATACAAATGTGTATCTGAAAATCTTATTTTGGTACAGAGGGGTGATCACCAGTAAAGGTGGGCCTGTCAGAGTGCAAATCTTGCCAGGGCAAGAGAACTACCTTGCAATCTATGCCAATGGAATCCAGTCTCAAGCGCTCGCTAGATGGTCATCATCATTCTCAGTTTCCAGTAAGTGCATGTTCAAGTGTTATTATTTTGCCAAGTGAGTTTGGAAAGTATCAGCATGGAAGAAACTGGCTGGCTCATTATTATGTTTTCTGTTGGTTTGATTTTCTATTTTTAAGAGTAGCAAACCACCGTGCTGCTCCTCTTGTGTGATGTGATAAAGAATTTTAGACAAACCTAATGTACAAAATCAGCAGGCATCAAATGATGCCTTGTTGAGTCAAGGTTTTTCCTCCAGGGAGCCTCCTAAATATTTTAGGCTGCCGTGAAAAATATGTGAAGCATATGCAACTGTCAAAACATTGGCTTTTGCTTTGGCTTGAAAAAACTGATGCCAGGAATAATGTACATATTATTCCTGGACAGTTATGCAACGCATAACATGAATAATTACTTCAGAACTACCAAAGCAGTAAGTTCTACTCAATAGGCCGTAGGATGTGAGAGATCTTCATAAATGCACTCATTTACATTTGGTTCCTGATCTTTATTTGAGATGCTGCACTCTGCATGGTCATTCTCAGTCTCAGGGCTTTGGGCTTATTATATTTGCTCATGGGCCATTGAAAAGATAATACTTAGTTTACAGAGTCACCAGACTGTAAACTGAGAAACTGGTGCCCTGTTTGCAGTCCAGCTATGTTTCTGATGAAACTAGAAGTTGAAATATTTTAAGTAAATTAACATTCTGTTCTTGTCAGTCACTTGTTTCTCCCTTTCTCTCTCTCTTTATATATATTAGTTAACATTATTGGCTTCCATCAATAATGACTTACATCAAATAATCATCAATATAAAAACAAAGTAAAAAAACATTGGGGCATGCATCATTGGTATGATAAAAAGTATTCCAGTATAGGTAACTGGGGGAAATATTCTTGTCATCTGTAGGGTTTTCCATTTTACTTTCTGTCTGCCACTGCTCTGGAGTTAGTTTACTTTAGTATTACGCAATCTCATTTTAGGCTGGAGCATAGGCAGGAAGACTCTTTGCATCTAAATGCCTTAAGCTATTGTACTAGCTCCTAGGAGTCTCCTTCTCAGTGAGATCTAGTGGCTTGAGGTGTTGACTTTTTGCAGTTTCGTTTATTAGGTAAAACTGAGCATGTACAACCTGTTTTACTACAATGTAATTTGACAGCAATGCAGTAAGCTTAATTTATTTTTCAATGTGGTAACAGGACCCCAGAGTGCTGCACTTGAAGCTGTTGGGCGGCCAATTTCAACAGCACGCCCACCCACAGGTAAGATGTATCTTTCATACATCCCTCTCGCTGTTCTAGCTTCTGGCTTATCTGCGTGAAGCCTCTTCAGGGCACAGGGAACCTTCATCCCGCTGCCCTGAGGAGGCTTCTCGTGGCTTTCCCTGGCTCTTGCGGGAGGTGGGGGAAGGGACAGAGGGCAGCCCCTCAGTCCCTTCCCCCACCTCCCGGAAAAGCCTGCAAGAGCCGTGCTCCCTTTAAAGAGCCACGCGGAGCGTGTGTGTGGTTCTTGGGTGCTTTTCCCTGAGGAGGGAGAAGGGCAGCCCGTCAGTGATGGGCTGCCCTTCTCCCTCCTCGGGGAAAAGCCTACAAGCACTGCACACATGCTCTACGCGGCTTGTGAAAGGGAGAGCTTGTGAAAGAGCAGCGCTCCCTTTAAAGAATATTTTTTTTCATGCACTCCCCCTCTAAAAACTAGGTGCGTCTTATGGTGAGGTGCGTCTTATGGAGCGAAAAATACGGTAATTTGTATATTATTATTGGCAAAATGAACATATGTTATCTTATTTACTGGTAATCCCTTTAACGTGTGTTTGTGTGTGTAATTTTTTTTGGGGGGGGGGAGTTTTCAGCATTATACAAAACAAAAGATAAGTCCAGATAACAATCTCTGAAACCTGTTATTATAACAGTTAACAGTGAGTCTATCTCTGTCTATATCAGAGATGGGGAGCCCGTGAGCTGTTGGATGTGGTTGGACTGCAGCTCCAGCCAGCATGGCAAAGTGATTAAGGAAGTCATAGTGCAATGGTATCTGATGGGCCATCAGTTTCTTATCCCTGGCCTATATACTCCGCACTCTGTGTCTGTGGTCAGCAGCGTGTGTGTTTTTAAATGATTAAATAATAATGATGACATGAATCTTCGAAGTATGTTTTGAATGTCTGTGCTGAAGGGCCTTTCACAGCTCTATTACTAAGAGTACCTACATGTATAGAATTCTTGATGTTTCCTTCCTTCTAGGTAAACGGCCCAAGAAAACAGTTGAGAAAAAATCTGGGAACAAAGGTAGGTTACCATTTCACCATGTCCGATGAAACAAATCTCTCATGTTAATTTGCCCTTAAGTTAATCTAACTATCTTGGGTGTTCACAGACTGTAAAGCGGATATTGCTTTTCTGATTGATGGAAGCTACAATATTGGGCAGCGTAGATTTAATTTGCAGAAGAACTTTGTTGGGAAAGTAGCGGTGATGCTGGGAATTGGATCTGAAGGACCGCATGTGGGAGTTGTACAAGCCAGGTACTAGAAATATGTCCTATTTGGTACATCGCTCCTTCTTAGGTGCTATAATTTATAACAATGTGATTAGCGTGGGCATGATCTAACTAAAAAAGACATTATTACAGTTATGCATTTTCTGTTATAGTTTGAATCACATTTGAACTGCCTATCAATGCCATCTGTTTTCCTACACGTTAAATATTAAATGGCACCCATGGAGTATATTAGGAGTATATTAACAAGTAAATGAAAATAAATAGTAATAGTATAGAAAGTGATGTGTTGACACCAGTCTAGTGCAGCATTGTGATTACTGTGTTTAGCCCATTAGATCATGATGATAAACCCACACTTGTATCACTCCCTAGCATTCGGTAGCCAAAGGCACATTTTCTCTGGATGTTCTTGTGATGCTTTTGGTTATTTGTACAGCAGGTGTGGGGAACATTTGCTTCTCCAGATGCTGCTAAACTACAGTTCCCATAATCTCCAGCAGGTGTGGCCAATGGCCATGGATGATGGGAGTTGTAGTTCAGCAACACATTAAGGGTCAAATGTTCCCCACACCTCCTATATACGCTTGTAGTCATCAATAGATTTAATCTATATATAGGTATATTAGGGTTATTAGAACACAAGTGGGAAAGCATGGTTAGCATGATAAGGGACAGAATAATAGCTATTCAGGGAAGAAAAACAGATATGCATTTGCTAAAGCCCTGCCTCACATTACACCTCACCCCCTCCTATCTCCCTTTAAGTTTCTTTGATACAACTCACTGTTTTGTGCATCCAGAATACTTTTTTTAAGATGACGTCTGAAGTTCCCACAGTGCCAGATTAGCAGCCAGATATTAAGCACCACAAGACTGTGGATATACAGGGCATAGATACCCTCCTTACCAACAATTCCCCCAAGCTTGATACACGGTTGGTTTCATTCGGCTTCTGAATAAACTGCGCTTACGTTTGAACATTGTAAACAGAGGAAATGAGAGTGACCACCCACCACAGACATGCCAAAACATGGCTGTTTCTATATTGCGATGATCCAAAGCTTTAAGGTGGTATATTTGCTATTGACAGATCAGTTACCATCACACTTCCAAAGACTGGGAGTAAAGTTAAGGACAAAAGATCAGTGGTCCAATATAATGGTTTAAAATGCACCCAAAAGCAGCTCTGTTGGTTCTTAGGGATTGTAGGAAGCAAGGTGCCTTATACTATCAGACTATTTGCCCATCTTTCTGCCTAGCATTTCCTACTTCTGAGTGGCAGTAGCTTTTCACAATCTCAAAAAAGGCTCTTTTCCATTACATAGGAACATTGGAAGCTGCCTTATATTGAGTCAGAGCATTGGTCCACCTAGCTCACTGACAGCCAGTTTATGCTGGCTGTCAGTGGCTTTCCAGGGCTTCAGACAAAGGACATTTCCAGGGCTACTTGGAGATGCCAGAGATTAAACCTGGAAACTTCCACAAGCAAGGTGGATGCACTGCGACTGAGCTATGTCCATCTCCTATTACCTGCAACTTGGCCCTTTTTAGTTGGAGACACCAGGGATCAAAGCTGCATACAAAACGTCTCCCACTGTAGTCCTCACCCCAATTTTAAAAACAATACTTCAGTTTCTTTGGGATCCTTACATCTGGTCTTGTGTAATAGCAAGTTTCCAACACTGTAACTTTTTTTGGAAATCACTTCTGGGAGAAAGGGGCTATAAATCCTCCCCCCCCCCTCTAAAATTTGAACCATCTGTGAAATTAAGTAGTGGAGATTTTATTTCTGCCACTTCCTTCCTCCCTCCCTTTGTCTCTTTTACTAAAGTATCAACTCTGCTCTGTCAATCCACATTGATCGTTACTGTGCGAATGTAATCCAAAAACAAATGATTGTTAACAATATATGTAAAAGAAAAAGGACTAAAAACATCTGGAACAATTTACACTGCTTGTTACCAAGCTGATGATGAGTTACCCTATAAACATCTAAGTCACAAAAGGATTATTCAATTATATTTGTGGACTGCACTAGCAGCACAAACATTTCATCCAAGAGAATTAGTGTCATCTATGCTCCAAAAATGAGCAATTCTTCTGAAAACTTTAGTAGAGCCAAGAAAAGCTTTTTGTGCTGAGTGGCTGACGGTGATGGAAAAACACATAGAAGAGATTAAGGCTGGCAGAGTTTAAACTGAAAATAGCACTCCTAGATTTAGTTAAATTGTATATCTGACATGCAGCCAATGGATATGGTCACTTTGCTTTTGGTGGGAAAAATACAGAACAAAAAAACCCAGAACAGGTGCTTGGAAACAGTTTATTGAAGTGAGTCCAATGCGTTTTGACTGTAAATCTCTCTTCCGGGGCAGCTGTGAAGACATCCATTTAAACAGTAATTCACAACTAAGCACAAAAATATCTCCCATGGCAATAAAACATGATAATCTGCATCTTATTTTATCTTCATGTTTTTTACAGTTTCTTCTGAAGGACACATATCCAAATGCATTGGGCAAATGAATGCAACAGAACCCCGGGGGGGGGGGATGAAATCTGCTTTGGAAAGAGAGGGTTTAGAGTGGGGACAATTGTGGAGGTGGGGGTGGCGGGCGGCAGCGTGTACTTAAGCCTGAGCATACCTGCTTTTTTCCACTCCAATTCATCACATCACAAGAAGAGAGTGATACGACTCTCACCAGACCCTCCCCCCCCCCTGCAGCAACCCAGCTGCTTTTTCCTGTGAGAGGTTCTATTCACCTGTTTACAAGAGAAAACTTGTGTTTGGAAACCCAAGGGATAAAAAAATGTATTGAAGCATTTGTGTCAGGCAGGCAGAGGGTCAAGCATTTCTCTCTCTGTTCTTCCCTCCAAATAATCAATCATCTGCTTCCCTCTGTCAACAAAATGCTCTGATCTCCTTCCAGCTCCTGCAAGGTGGGGGTTTGGGGAATCAAGCTGATCATTCAGGCTTTTTGAGAGTGGACCTTAGATATGGTTGCTTCTGTTCATAGCTATCAAGTCAAGAAGCTCATGTCCCCCAAAGAAGAGATATGCTACGGGTTTCGGTTGTGGGGCAGGGGTTGCTAGAGAGCGAGACACATCAGCCGCCTTTCAAACAAGAAGAAAAGCAGATATAGGAAGAGAAGCTTAAACATGCTGACTTGGGAAAAGGGTTGTTACACAGCCTACACAACTTCCAGCAGCTCAGAACTTCGTTCTGTGCAATCAGAATGTGTTTGGTATCCAAACACGCCTAAAAATGTAAAAAAAAAGAAAACAATTATCTATTTTTAATTGTATTTAGAATCTAGATAAAGTTAAATGTGTGGTACAAGTTTATAAAATAAAAAATATGGCGTATATGGCTCCATTTTCATGGACCTCAGTGACATTTTCCGCAATGTTGTTGTTTGCTCAGATGTCTTTGTTTCAATGCTTTGGAAGGAAGACAAGAAGGTCTGTGGTCTACTTACATCCACTGGTAGACTAGCATGCAAATGTAGAAGATTCTGACTGGGTTTAAAAGAGTCAATTTTCTTCTAACATAAATTTGCAAGGCACAGAGAAAGGAGCAGGGTGGAGATACAGAAGATGTGCTCAGACTTCCCATTACTTCCCACTGTGCCCATAACACACATGGGACACAGGAGAAACTAGGACAACTATTAAGCACTTTTGAGATTCTTTACAAGCAGGCCCTACATGCAGCTAGATCATGCCTGAAGTGTTTTCACAAGTGGTTTTATGGTTGCCACCCGATGCATTCTTACTGTAGAGTAATTGCCATTGAACTCAATGGGATTGATTGAGTTATTAATATGTGTGTTGCTTAGAAAGTGAAAGAAAACTGTACATACCTTTTAATCAATGTGTGTTTCCGCCTCTAATTTACAAACCTGGAAAATGTCATCACTGATTAAGTGATGCTTGTGGAAATTGCCAAAGATTGTTCTGAGATAGGGTGCAGTCATATTTGAGGACTGCAGCTATGTTTGTTAAGGAAGCAGTAATTTACTTGTGTCTAGGAGCACCAGTGGGTCTGAATCTGATTCTATATTGGAGAAGAAACTAACAGAAACAGATGTAGTAAAATCAGTTTTGAAAAGATTCATAGATTAAATAATGCCACTCAGACTCCAAAGCATTAATTTTAGCACTGTTACATTATGACCTTGTTCTGTTTGTTTGTTTGTTTGTTTGTTTGTTTGTTTGTTTTTAAATAGTGAGCATCCAAAAACAGAATTTTACCTGAAAAACTTCACTGCATCAAAAGATGTTTTATTTGCCATAAAAGAGATAGGTTTCAAAGGAGGCAATTCCAATACAGGTAAGTACAAGCCCAGGCAGGCAAAAGATAAAAAATAGTATTTTCAAATAATGATGAGAGGAATATTTGAGAGGAACATTTGAGAGAAATTCAATGTAGCGCTAAGGAGGTGGCTCTGTCAGCACATTTCTGGTTGTCTGATGGAACATTCTCCCCCCTCTGCCCATTGCATGCCCATGAGACCCCTGAGGGCAGGAAGAAGAGAGCGGGGAAAGGCCCATTGCGTGAGCAGAAGTCATTTTGCAAGCTCCCACTAGTAGCACCATGCAGTTGAATCTGGCCTTTTATCTAGACTAAAGGCATTCAAGCTATTTGCACTTAGAAATGCTGCCTTCTGAAATAACAACCAAAGTGATTGACAGCCTTGAACAACATATGCTAGATGAGAGGTGAGGGACCTCAGGCCTGGGGGCCAAATGATGGGAACTGGAGTCCAACATCTGGAGAGCCACAGGTTCCTCACCCCCGATACAGAGAATCACAACTAAATCTCTTCTGGAACTGTTTCACACTTGAATCTATAATTCCTGTGTGTGATCCCTGCAGAAAAGCATAGGGCTGGATTCAGCTAACTTGTCCCACTAGCTCAAGGACTTCCGTGAGCACAATGGAACTTTTCTCCCTCTCTTTCTCCAGCCCCCCCACGACCCAAATTGGTGGGGAAGGGGGGCAGGAGAACCCCCAAAATTGCTTGTGGGGTGAAGAGGGGGGAAATCATTCATTCGGTCAAACAGAAATACATGTGCTGATGGATCGTTTGTAAAAGCACAGTGTTGATAATTTGTCATTTAAAAACTCCCACGCCTCTTCTGCTATGATTTTGTAATACCAAAACATTTGTGACCCACCCCTGTCATCAAATTTCCTTTTTTAAAAAAATCCACACTGTCTTTGATATATGGCTCCTTAAGCTGAACACAGGTTGCAGTGGCTCTTTGTCTGAAAAGGGCTAGCGCCCCCCCCCCCCCCCCCGCATGTAGGATGGCTGCCTTACTGCCACACTGCTTAGGTTTTACAGATTCTGCAGCACAACTAGGAACGCTCTGATAATTTATGGTATGTCTCAATTATGCATCTTAAAGAACTATTTCTATTTACTGTTCTTACGTTCCTGGTCTATGAAGTCTATGTTTTAGACATCTAAACAGAATGAGTTGTGCTTTCAAGTAGCAAAATCTAAATCATTTTTCTTTTCTCTCCCCCTCCTGCTACCTTATCAGGAAAAGCATTGAAACACACAGCACAAAGATTCTTTACTGCTGAAAATGGGGTACGCAAAGGCATTCCTAAAGTCATCGTGGTTTTCATAGATGGCTGGCCATCGGACAATCTGGAAGAAGCTGGAATAGTGGCCAGAGAATTTGGTATTAATGTATTCATTGTGTCCATCGCAAAGCCCACACCCGAAGAGCTTGGGATGGTTCAAGACATTGGCTTTGTTGAGAAGGTGAGAAAAGAACTTCCTAAATTTCCCGCCTCTGGGTGGGGCTTCAATAGATTTTGGACAAGATCCCCAACTGAAAATCGGCAGGTTATAATCCACGCTTTTGCTAAGGTAGTGTTATAAAAGGAAGGCAATGTCAACTGTCCTGGAGTGTCAACACAAGGGGGCTTGTGAAGAAGGCGCAGCAGAGACTGTATTTTTTGAGAATACTAAGGAAAAACCGTCTTCCGCAGAAACTGCTGCTTGCCTTCTATCACTGTGCCATTGAGAGCGTGCTTACTTATGGCTTATGTGTGTGGTACGGAAGCTGTACTACCCAGGACAGGATGGGGTTGCGCAGGGTTGTGAAGGCAGCAGAGAGCATTGTTGGCTGCCCACTCTCCACCTTAGAGCAGATTTATGCCACAAGGTGCCATAGGAAGGCACTGGACATAGTAAAAGATCCATCGCATCCTGGTCACTGTCTCTTCGAGCTCTTGCCGTCGGGACGGAGATACAGGACGATGAAGACAAGAACGAGCCGTCTTAAGAACAGCTTCTTCTCCAGAGCGATCTCGGCCCTGAATGGGAAGCCCGGACTTTGAAAGTCATCAAATCTCCTTTGCTGTATTTTACTATGTTTTTTTTATTTAGTGTTTTTATGGAGCAGCCAAGTAATTTCGTTGTCCCTGAAGGGGGCAATGACAATAAAGATATTATTATTATTATTAAAAGCTCTTGAGAGTTGAGAAGTTTAGTGTAAAGTTCAGGAGATGGTGCAGCTGTGCTCTAGAAATAACCATTACTCATCAATCATGCTACAGGGAACGTTGTAATATACATAAGAAACATTCTATACAGCAATCTAAGTAACAATAGCTAAGCTTGCTAGAGGAAGGAAAGCATTTTCCCAAGTAGTAAATATTATGGGCTATATCCAACTCAGAGTAGACTCATTGAAATGGCTGAGCCTAAGCTAGTTATGCCTATTAATTTGAATGACTTTGCTCTAAGTAGAATTTAAATTGGATACAGCCTTGATTTTGCTTGCCGGTGTAGCATCACTAGGTTGGGCATACTTGTGTCTCTAGTGGATGAAGGCAGAAGTAGCTTTTACAAGAAATAGTCTGGTCCCCCTTCAGTTTTTTGCCTCAATATCACATTCTCCTTTGGCTTCTCTTACTCTTTCATCTTGGCTTAGCAATTTTATTCTTCTGTTATTCCACTCTTTTTACTGTTATTTCTCTGCATAAATACACACACACACACACACATATACACGCACACAAAGATTAGAATCCATGGCCTCGCTTTTGGGAGGGGGGCAGCTGGGGTGGATTCTTAGAGACAAGTCCAGTCAGCACTAGTAGAGGTATTGACCGTTCCCTCCCCACAATCTGCATTTACCAGGCAACGTGGAGGGGCTTTCTTAAATGGGCTGGGCACAAGCAAGGTTCAGTGGAAACCACATCCATCCCTGACTTATTAGTATTCCTACAGGAAGGTCCTTGACAAAGGTTCAAACCTAATATCCAAAAAAACCCAAGCAGTGGCCATTTCTTCTATTCTGGCATGGCCGGATAGCCCTGCTCTGACCACTCACCCGCTAGCAAACCACGTCCTCCGTTATACGCCAGTTGTCCATCATTTTCCTTTCTGGGATCTTCACACGGTGTTCTCAGCTCTCCAATGTCCACCTTTTGAGCCACTGAAACAAGTACTGTTGAAGATCCTCTCTTTTAAAGTGGCCATCACCTCAGTCCAGAGAATCTCTGAGATCAATGTCCTATCGGTGACAATGTTAGAAATATGCAGAGCAGCGACCTGGATGTCCCTGAGCACAATCACCAGGCACCTTTGCTTCCTCTGAAGTGGCATTTGGCAGGGGGCGGGCGGCAGCAGGCTCTCCCATAGTAATAACTTGTTACAGTTGGGACCCACCCTAGTTGGGTAAGCTTTTGTACATCCCAACCCCGTGATGCTACACTGGCAGACAGAATAGTACTATTGTACCTACCTGAAGGGTAGATTTGCTTGTTCAGTGTAGTATCACTGGGGCCACACCC
The DNA here is from genome assembly GCF_965153285.1 of Podarcis tiliguerta. NCBI lineage: Eukaryota > Metazoa > Chordata > Lepidosauria > Squamata > Lacertidae > Podarcis > Podarcis tiliguerta. The sequence continues at coordinate 99,950,736 of NC_139534.1, forward strand.
TGCAACACCTTTTCCCATCTCTGTTTGCACAGTTGGCTTTCAGGTAATAGTTTGTTGTTGGAAACAGGTAAACAATATCCTGAGCTTCAGTTCCCCACTGTTCATGCTCAGTGAGTATGCAAAACTGAAGAGGGGACAGACTATTTTTTGTAAAAGCTCCTCCTGCCTTTGTCCACTAGAGTTGCAAGGAAGCCCAACACAATGATACAACACTGGGCAAGCAAATCACCTTTCAGGAAGGTACAATGGTTCTTTCTGTTGAAGTCTAGGAAAATATGCCCTTTTTAAAATAGACAGTCTCAAGGGAAGATATAAGCACCGTGCATCAAAAACAAACATTTAATGCAGTCCCTCCCCCCACCAAAAGAATAAGGGTATAGATAAGTAGTTAACATCCATTTATTCAGTAGAAGAGCCAAAATCCATAGCTTTTCTGTTTTGTTTTTTAAACAGGCTGTTTGTCAAAATAATGGCTTCTTCTCCTACAACATACCCACTTGGTTTGGTACTACAAAATATGTGAAGCCACTTGTTCAAAAACTCTGTGCTCATGAACAAATGTTGTGCAGCAAGACATGCTACAACTCAGTCAACATAGCTTTCCTGATAGATGGCTCCAGCAGCGTTGGAGATAGCAACTTCCGTCTGATGCTTGAATTTATCAGCAATGTTGCCAAATCATTTGAGATCACAGATATTGGCGCCAAAATTGCAGCAGTTCAGTTCACCTACGACCAGCGCACTGAGTTCAGCTTTACAGACTACGTCACAAAAGAGAGGGTTCTTTCTGCCGTCCGAGGAATCCGTTACATGAGTGGTGGCACAGCTACTGGAGAGGCCATTAGCTATACAACCAGAAATGTTTTTGGACCTGTGAGAGATGGGGCCAACAAAAATTTCCTGGTGATTTTGACCGATGGCCAGTCTTATGATGATGTCCGAGGACCCGCTGTTTCTGCTCACAAAGCAGGTAAAATGATTGTCACTGTCTGCGCTCATACAAGTTACGTCTGGTGTCGGGAGTGTGGCTAATGATCTGAACAGCTGTGAAAGATAATTCATAGTTGTTCATTGCTATGTGTATTAGAACTCATTGGGTGGTATCTGACTAGGTCATACTTGGTGGACTGAAGCTAGCCTTGATTAACAACTCTACAGATGTCGGTGGGTCTACTCCGACTATGATTTAGTCAGATACCGTCCATTACTTTGAGATACCCATACTGGGTTTAACAGAGATTCCCACTACGTTCTGGACCAACTTGCCTCATTACTTGTGACACAACAATCATAAGGGCTTGTATCCAAATCAGCACTAAGTCATGGTCGCATTGGCACACAGATTTCTGCTTGCACAATGGAACTTTTGCCCTCTCCTCCTCCATGTGCTCCCTAAGTATGTTCTTGGTGTCCCTCAACCCTCGAGAGCAGATATGGGGAAGGTGTGGGGCACATGCAGGGGCAGGAGAATGTGCAAAGACTCATTGTACAAGCAGAAATCCTTGCACTAAAGGGACATGTTGTTTGGATACTACCCATAGACTAATCAAGAACCCAAAATACATATCGTGTGTGATATGGGATCATTCTGCAAGCCATCTTACAAAACCAATCTCTGTATTCCTGTGAAATTGAAGCAGCACTAACATACAGCAATGGGCAGGTCCTATAACCTCTTTATAGCTACAAAATAGGATAATGACACAGGCCTCACTTTTTTATTTTTATTTAAGGAAGACTCAATAAAGCATTGTCATGTCTGCTTGAGGCTTAAACCAGCCTTTCTTTCTTGCAGGTATTACCACCTTCTCCATTGGCATTGCTTGGGCACCACTGGAAGACTTAAAAGATATGGCATCTGAACCAAGGGAGACGCACACCTTTTTCACAAGAGAGTTTATGGGACTGGAGCAGCTTGTTCCTGATGTTGTTAGAGGCATTTGCAGAGATTTCTTGGACTCCAAACAGTAAATGGAAGGCTGCAGGAGATGACTCTAAATCACGTCAGGAATGCCAAGGAGGTCTCTCTAGGGTATAGATGTTCTGTTATTCTAGCACACAAAGGGCTACTCTTCTGCTTTCTTTAGGCAGATCTTGTACGGAAGTCAGTGGAAGTTTTGTTTGAATAAACAGTAAGCGGAGAAGTTAGCCCAAAGCTGCCATTACATATGTATATTTAATATTTCTCAGTTAAAGTTTAAAGTGATGCAGATCTTATAGTTAAGGTTACTTGATATTCATGTTATGTATATAGAGAAAATACACAGCTGCTCCTGGCATTAAATGCTGAATATAATCTCAGATACATTCTATCAAGTGTAAAAAAGATTGCTTTAGAATACTATCAACTGTGGTGAAAGGAATATTTTGCTGAGTACATAGCTATCAGCACTGCATTTGCATAGCACAGACTAGTGCTTAGAACATCTTGTATGCATCCTGATAGGCAGTTCATGTACAGCAATTAGTTTCTTAAAAAAACTATTTGACTACTCCAAAGCACAAATGAAAGCTGTTTAAAATCTGGCTAAGTTTGGATTTAAAACAAAACAAAAACAACATATACACACAAACCTTGGTCATGTGCATCTCCAAAGATTTGGTACTGTATGAATAATTACTTGCTTTAAAAAAATAAAAAGTATTGAGTTCTCACTTCCTTAATTACCTAGAATGCAATGAAACTATTAAGAAGAAGAAAAATGTTTTAAGGGGCAACTTTCAGCTTTTATCTGAATTAATTCAATTGTTGTCAGTGGGATTAAATTCATTTAAATCCAGTCATACCAGATTAAAAGACCCATGAATTGGGCTGTAAACAGCCTACCCACCATCAACTGCAGAACTGTTTGCGCCGCAACAAGTTGTTTTGTTTGTAAACATTATAAGCAATTATGAAAGGTACAGAAGGGATCATATTTAACTGGCTTTTAGTCATAATTTATGATTGTCAATATATTACATAAATATAAGTGGCAACAATGCCTAGTATTTTTCTACTTTATTATCTAGATATTTCAACACAGGTGGGTTTTTTTAGTATGTGGGAGGGAAAAATATGCACTTTTCTCAGATTACTATTTTATTCATAGCTTTAAAACTGTTTGATATGGAAAATACACATATCTTACATGACAGCTGTTCTCCACACTATGGTTTGTTTGTTTTTTTATAAGACTCCCAATAGTATGCTATAATTCAATAAAGCATTAACAAAGAATGCAGCTGTTTGTATCATTAACTGTGGAATTATCACAAGAAAACAAAAATTATTATTGTATACTGCTTGGGGAAATGATGAATTGTAGCAAGTGGTATAATGTAAGGCAAGGGTATGTCATCAATCTCAACCTACCCCATGGTAACTGTTTGCAGGGGGTACGGTGGTGGATTCACTGGCTCTGAATTGTTCAGGTGATGAGGCAAGAGCAGGCATGAGGCTTGCTTCTAAAACTGAACTCATTTGTAGGAGGGACACCTTTATATTATTTCAGACGAAATACCTGCCACTTACACCTTGTATGTTGAAGCAACCAACTTTCCTACTGCTAACGTCTCGTTTTAAAATATTCCCTTATTCACCAATTAGTAGACAAGGGCTGCCTTCGGCTATAGGACAAACATACCAGAAGTCTTCCAATTTAAAAGCCAAATATATTGGGTGAAATCCAGCATTGGAGTGAAATGACACTTGCACAATAGGGCTTCTTCTTCCTTTCCTCCTGTAAAGTCCCCTAACTGCTTGGGTACATGGAAGGCCCCATTGCATGAGCTGAAGTACATCCAAACAGCATTGGCTGCCCCCATTAATTCTGTTGAAACTTATTTATGACAGGCTTATTAGTGAGTTAGATGTTAAATACGTGAATATTTGCTTTAAGGTTACTTTAAAGAGGGATAAATTTACTTGCACTCATTCTCTTCCTTTTTGGAAGCCAATAGCCAGTTCCTATTATCTTCTCTCATTTCACATGCTAGCAAGGTTATGCTTAAAATTCTTCAAGGAAGGCTCAAGCAGTATGTGGACCGAGAACTCCCAGAAGTGCAAGCTGGATTTCGAAGGGGCAGAGGAACCAGAGACCAAATTGCAAACATGCGTTGGATTATGGAGAAAGCTAGAGAGTTCCAGAAAGACATCTACTTCTGCTTCATTGACTATGCAAAAGCCTTTGACTGTGTCGACCACAGCAAACTATGGCAAGTTCTTAAAGAAATGGGAGTGCCTGATCACCTCATCTGTCTCCTGAGAAATCTCTATGTGGGACAAGAAGCTACAGTTAGAACTGGATATGGAACAACTGATTGGTTCAAAATTCGGAAAGGAGTACGGCAAGGCTGTATATTGTCTCCCAGCTTATTTAACTTATATGCAGAATTCATCATGCGAAAGGCTGGGCTGGATGAATCCCAAGCTGGAATTAAGATCGCCGGAAGAAGTATCAACAACCTCAGATATGCAGATGACACAACCTTGATGGCGGAAAGTGAGGAGGAATTAAATAACCTTTTAATGAGGGTGAAAGAGGAGAGCGCAAAATATGGTCTGAAGCTCAACATCAAAAAAACGAAGATCATGGCCACTGGTCCCATCACCTCCTGGGCAAATAGAAGGGGAAGAAATGGAGGCAGTGAGAGATTTTACTTTCTTGGGCTCCATGATCACTGCAGATGGTGACAGCAGTCACGAAATTAAAAGACGCCTGCTCCTTGGGAGAAAGGCGATGGCAAACCTAGACAGCATATTAAAAAGCAGAGACATCACCTTGCCAACAAAGGTCCGTATAGTTAAAGCCATGGTTTTCCCAGTAGTAATGTATGGAAGTGAGAGCTGGACCATAAAGAAGGCTGATCGCAGAAGAATTGATGCTTTTGAATTATGGTGCTGGAGGAGACTCTTGAGAGTCCCATGGACTGCAAGAAGATCAAACGCATCCATTCTTAAGGAAATTAGCCCTGGGTGCTCACTGGAAGGACAGATCATGAAGCTGAGGCTCCAATATTTTGGCCACCTCATGAGAAGAGAAGACTCCCTGGAAAAGACCCTGATGTTGGGAAAGATGGAGGGCACAAGGAGAAGGGGATGACAGAGGACGAGATGGTTGGACAGTGTTCTTGAAGCGACAAACATGAGTCTGACCGAGCTGCGGGAGGCAGTGGAAGACAGGAGTGCCTGGCGTGCTCTGGTCCATGGGGTCACGAAGAGTCGGACACGACTAAATGACTAAACAACATTATCTTCTCCCAACTTAATACATTCACTTTACAGAGGACTTGATCCAAAGTCTTCAACTGGTCAGGAACTCACTGCAACGTGTAGACACCAGACAGTCTGCCTTCAGCTCTTCTAGAGGACTGCTGCTGAAGTCTTCCTCTTCCTACAGACCAACTCAGCTTCTGTCTCAGCCCTGGTGTCTTCACTTCCTCCTTAGACAGCCACTGCCTGCTGCCACTAGGACCTTTCAGGTCTTATTTCTGTTTCTGCTTCTTCCTCTAGCTGCTTCTTCAGTCCCTAACTCCAGACTCCCACAGTGCTAGGTCTGTCTTTTTAGTCTCTTCAGCCAGAACTCTTTCACCAATGAAAAGTTAGGCTCTTGACAAACCAATGTGTTGAAAGAGAATGTCCACTTTAGGAACTATCACAGCCTACCTTTTTTATTCCATGTTTGTATATAAGTCTGCTAATGTTCACTGACACAATAGAAAACTTCACATGGTAGAGTCACCTATTTAGTAACTTTATCTACATTTTTCTTGGCAGACTGTCACCTATATGTTGTATATTATTACTTCTAAATGACACCTGGGAGATGAAACCTGCCAACCTCTCTGTCCTCATTTAGTTAACTATTCACAAACGGAGCAGTTTTCACATATTAATACTATGTACATGTAACTTTTACTGTTTCTCCACACTGCAAGTCTGTAAAAGCTCAGTCCGTGGCATTTGATTCATCTTCCAAACCATCTCAGCTTTTTAAAAGCAAGTTTCCATAGTAGTGAAGATATACTTGAAATCTGAGAAGGCAGAGGTGGTGCAAGAACAGGATTTCTTAGTGCTTGGCGGTGCTCCGTGTAGGTCATCCTCGTTTTCCATGTTTAGCAAAACCAAAAATAAAAAAGTGCACACTGGTTCAATTTGCACAGCTCAGAGACTTTAGCTCTTCTTAGTGCAGAATCTATTTCATTTGTACTTATTAGTGCAAATCACACACAACCCAGCCAACCATCTTATTGGATTCCACAAAAGAGTAAAGCCCAAGGTAGGAAATGACACTCTTAAAAAGCATTTTAGCAGTTGAGGAAAGTTCCAAGCCTCTAAACGGTTTGTGAGAACAGAAGGTACAGTATCAAACTTTATTTCGGTCACAGACCAGCATAAGATAAAACATACAGATAAACTGAACACACGAGACTTAAAACAGGTAAGGGATAAAAAGTAGTAATTAAAAGGTAATTTTATTGTACATAAAAAGACAGAATCAAGGACAAACGGTTAAAAGTAACTATAAGGGAGTGTGAAGGAGCACAGGTCTTGCATTTTGGGCCTAGTATGTGGTGCAAACCATCCTTAGATGAATATCCACCATGGCATTGCAAAATCTAGCAACTGAGTATGTAACATCTGGGATTTCATCTTGAAGTAGCAGAGAGGTATAAAGTTGTTCTGTGCAACCTGGGAATTTTTGTAGTATAGGCAAGATGAACCTGGCTTGTATATCTGTATAGAATGGGCAGTGAGAACAGAAGCATTGGACTATGGAGCTACAACTAAAACTAAGCTGGAAATGCTTTATGAACAGTTAGCCCATGTTCAGTTTAGTAAAACATTCTTTATGCCTGAGGATTGGGGAGAATCTATGGGAAAGTCATACCAGTGCTCCATGGCTCCATTTCCTCCTCTGAAACCTTAGCTGCTGCTGAGCCATAAGACCAACATTAAAGAGGCCACAGCTGTCCGCAGAAATAATTCAGGGGTGGGAAGGTCTATAGTGTGTAACCACAGATTGTTCAACTTGACTATTTGCAGTCTTTCTACAACTGAGCCCCGCACATCACTATGTGGTACTGAAGAGAAGCAACAAGAAACAATGGTGGACTGTGCCTGTTGGTGATCTTCTGTATTGTATGGAATCAAGCATTTCAGAACTAACTTCTAACAAATACTAGGATGATACATATATAAACTTAATATGTGTATGCATTTGTGTGTCTTCAACAGGAAGGATAGTGGTATCCACGTTCCCCATTTTTAATACAATTTCAAAGAAAAGCAGTTTGTTTGGCAATGTTTATTAAAGAGTCACATTTCATTTAAGCCTTAGAACGCAGCACTCTGGAAAAGCTGCCAGGAACAATGTTTGACTTAAGAAAAGGCAATTATGAAACTAATTCCAATATAATAAAATAAAAACCACTCTTGCCTATTAGTTAATGCTTTAAATTGGTGGAAAAAAACCAAGAGTGCAAATCAGCAGAAGAGTTTTCAAAAACCTCTACACACAGACACATTTTGAAACCACACTTTGAGCTCTATGGTCAAAGGTGGGGTTTCCTTTTTTATTTACAGTATAAATTTAATGCATCAGGATTGCAAACAATGGTGCTGCTTTTTCTCTAATCTGGTTCTATGCAATAGATGCTCACATTACTTTGTCAAGGGTACATTACCATCTTGTTTTGCTCCAGTTCAATCTGAGAAATACATTCTCTCTGCTAATCTAATTGTAAAACATGGAAACACAAGATACCATCCATTATAAGAACATTTTCCATGTCCCAATGATGTGCTCAGCAACTAATTCAAGAAACATGCTGCCACCCATTCTTAGTTTGTATTGTGCCGATTTTCTCTTTAAAGAATGGGTCCATTTGTAGAAACAATTTATGGAAGAAAGACATGTTACAAGATTAAACGAATGGCACACAAAGGTTCTATGATTTTGGGGGTGGAATAGGCATGGAAAAACCACTCAAAATCTGTGTTTTAAGAATCTAGTCTGTCATTAATTGGAAAGTTTTACACTCAAAAGTGTGCTACTTAGTATCATCTACCTTTTAGAGTAAAGGCACAATGATTTCATTAATTGTAGATGATAAAGAATAAACACAAGATTCCTTTAAGATTGTAAAATCAAATATCTGAAACTGTAATCCTAGTCGTCTGCCTCAGTGAACTCAGTGGGGCTTACTTCTGAGCAGGCATGTGAAGAATTGAATTGATTTGCTTTCAAATTTGACTCTAATGCCATTGCTTGACAATATTCTCATTTAAAAAAATACAAGCTGCCTTGCCATTGTGTTTCCCATTTTTAAAATACAAATCACTATTTGTTCTTGAAACTGGTTCTTATAAGGGAGTGGCACAGTTGAAACTGTTGATAAATATTACAAGTCTTTAAAGCAATGCAGTTTATTAAAATGTGCAAAGCAAGTTTTGTTAAAATGTAAACCTTCCTTTCCTAATTACTTGAAGAATAAAACGACACTTAAAACTCTGCAACACAAAATATAACCAACAGTAACATACAGGTACACCATTTAGTATTTATTATATGCATTTTATATACATTATTTTTTTAAACAGCTGTACTTTTGCTATGTTGTACAATCTTAAAAATTTGCTGATTCATAGTTTGTAAAACAGAAAACTTACAAAACTCATCAAAACTTGCAAACTGATCAGAAAGATTTTTGTGGAAGACTAGAAAAAATACTTTATTGTCTTAATCATGCAGTTACACAAACAAAATCTTTTTGTTACACCATAAACTGAAGCACATCCGAAAAAAACAAATCAAAGCAGAGAATAACTATTCCAAACACAGCCAATTTCTGACTCTTGATTCAACTACTTTTGCATTCTATTTGAACCGCAAATAAAAACATTTTCACTCCAAAAGTTCTGAAATGACTTCCTGGAATCAACTTTACTCCAGACACTTAACTGGAAAAAGTCTGTCTAACTTTTAAAACTATTACATGTCCCATTTTTAATCTATTTTAGACTGTTCGAAGAGTGCCATAATAGATATACAGGGCCCCTTGATACGCTACATAAAAAGAATATAAAGACCAACAAAAATGAAATAAATAATAGGCCATTAGCCAGATGGGTAATCCTTGATAAATAATCTCGTAAATACAGTTAAGATGTACAAAATATCACATAGTGATAGGATGCCAAGATTAATTTTAAAAGTTCATTGGGAGGGCTGGGGGTACTTAGTTCCTTTGTGTTTCGCTTACACAATTCTTTACAGTCCTTTAGGAAGCCAGTTATGCAATGATGATGAATTAGCATCCTGATGAAAGGACTTAGTGGAGCTTCATTAGATAACAAAGGAAACGGTATTGTTACAGGGCAGCGGGCCAGCAAGATCTCTGTGGTTTCGGGTCCTATAATGCAGAAAAAACATCATCCATACAATCTTGAGCACTGTTGTGACAGGCTAAATATATAAAAGACATATAAAAACTAGAATTTTATCCAAATATTTTGTGCAACTAATGCTAAATATTTTAAGTTAATTCCTTTTTCTTTAAAGCAAAATAAAAGTTTAAAAGGGGAATCTGTGGCATTTGACTGATAAGTGAAGATACTAAGAGATGCAAAGAAAGCTACTCTTGGAGCTCACTCCCCCAACAAGAGCACCACATTCCTAACCCTAAGGCAGCACACAGAGTCCAAAATAAAAGTCTTCAATAAGATCCGACTCCACGTTCGTTTAAAGACACACCTAAATAACAGACAAACGCTCAGTCCATATCCAGTCAAGGCTACAAATACTGGTTTGCTTTTTTTTTTTTTTCCTTTCAAAAATACAGTAATTACAGTTAAATGAATCAGCCCAGCGTTATTCACGAGATCGTGATTTGACCAATTTAAATCTGCCCCAAACACACAGTCTCTGCTGAGGCTGGTCACATGTAGTGTCTCATCAGTAACCGTTTCAGTGATGGCAGTGACGCATTCCCTCTTTTCGTCCAGGCAAACCTGCTACATGAGATGCAGGTTTGCTTTGTTATGTCACACAAATACTTTGGCAAGGGCATCGGCTCCTGCACTGGCAATATATGCTTTCGATGGATGAAAAGCTACGTCATAAATGGATTCATCCAGCTTTTTCCTATGGGCTGTTATTTCTTGCACACACGTTTTGCTGTCCAAATTCCACAATCTAATAGAGCAGTCATGACCTGAATGAAGAGAAAAACAAGAGTCAGGATTTCAGACATAGCTAAATACACAATACAACAAAATCCGCTAGGAGTACAGGAGACATTGCTGACAACAACAACAACAACAACAACAACAACAATTTATTTATACCCCGCCCATCTGGCTGGGTTCCCCAGCCACCCTGGGCGGCTTCCAACAGAATATTAAAATACAATAGACTTACTTCCAGACATCAAGTAGATTCCATTAGGGTCCACAGCTAAACTTGTGACAGCGTCCAAGTGAGCAACCATAGAATGGATCATTTTACCTAACAGCAATTAAAGAACATGTAATGGTTACCAAGGATTCAAGAAACAAAAATACTGCATTGTTGGATCAGAACAGGTTTCCATCCAGCTTAGCATTCTGTTTCCATTGGTGGCCTGCTAGGTGCTTCAAGGAAGGTCACAGAAAGGCATAAACATTTGCCCTTAAATCAGTAACAGTTTTAAAACGATTATGTTAAAGGGATGGCATATGACTTTTAGAGTCTTCATTATCATAGTAATTTTGTTTCTGATTGCCAATTCTTTATGAATCCCACTTGAAGGGAAGTTGACACACTCGATTGAGAAGGTTAAACAGCTATTAATAGATTTGCAAAAAGCAAGAACAAACATAGGAAACACCAAGCCAATAACTTATTGAAAATAATTCCCAGTCACTGAAGCTGCACAAAGTACAGACTCCAGGAGGGCTAGAACAGAATAATGGAGACAGGGATATGCTTCTCAATTTGGGGCAACAGACTAATCCCATCTGCAGCTCCTATTTCCTGATGCCAATTCTAGCTCCAGCTATTTCCCTGCTACAGCAGTGAAAGATAAAATACTTTAAACTTCAATCTTAAAGGAATAAACATAGGCTTGCCATCCCCACCATCCCCCCCACTGCACCTCAGCCACCGTCTTGAGCTGCTGTGATCACAACATTCCAGTGGAGGATTTGGGAAACTGGGGATTAGGTGGGGAAGGCTGAAAGAAGACCCAAATGTCCCAGACTAAAGGAGGGATGACTGACAGAGAGGAGAATCTATAGAACAAGCAGGAGCATAAGCAAAGTATCAGAGGAATTGGCAGGATGCTGACAAAAAGGAAGGGCATTTTCATTTCCTTACCCGTTTTATTGTCAAAAAACTTGATGTGTCTATCTTCATGAGCTGTTATTGTTACAGGGAGTGTTGGGTGACTTACTACCCTGTTAATGTGATTGTTTGATTGTAAACCTGAGAACACAATAGAGATGACAATCAGAGGAGGAAGGAATCACAATGAATTCAGTTAACATGTTTGGTGCATATCTATCTATCTATCTATCTAATCTCCACAAGTTATCCCTGTCACTCTAGCTTCTTATGGGAGTTTGCATGTATGTCAAAGGATGGATTCAAAGACAAACTGGCTCCAATTCAGGAAAAGTGGGGGCTGGGTTGTTGCTATGAGAACAAGCAACAGCAAGCCTCAGGCTCTCGTGTCCCCCTCCTTTGCACACAATCAGAAGTTACTGGACTCTTCCGCTTGTAGCAAGACAAAAGATTCCAAATGATGGTTTGCCAAGAAACTAGAAGTGGAAGCTTTTCATCTCCCCCACCCCCACCCCAGAAAGAAATGGGAGGAAAGAAAACTTGAGCCAGAGGACATACCATGACTTATCCTTACATATAAAGAGTGCAATCTAAACCCCTACCCACTGTCAGTGGAGTTTTGTGGAGTGGTTGAGCCGCCGCCACCACATCTGCAGTTCAGTCACTTATGGCGAAGCAAAAGGTGGGAGGGCAGGACGACTGAGCCTGATCCCTGCAGAAGCTTCAGGCTGGAGCAGCGGTCAAGTTTCAAGTCAAACAATAATGGCTCAGTCCCCCTCTCTCAGAATGCCCCATTTCTGCTAAACTCCACTGGCCTTGGAACCCCTCCTCTATGTACAGCAGAAGACCAGGGAGAGAGATGAGTAGAGGGATGCCTCTGCTCAGTCTAAACCATCCTCACCCACACAGACCAGTGTATATGATGGTTTGATTGTTTTGCAACTGAACTACTCTTACTCTGACACAGAACTTCTAATAAACCATGCTCGCAAACCATGCTTTAATCAAACTGATTATGGTCCTAGTTTTGGGGTGCTCATGTACTATTTTAGCAAATATTTCTGGGGTACAGGCAATGAAGAAAAAGTGGATGAGCAGATGTGTAACACTGGCACTTGTACTACTTGAAATGAACATTTTAAGAAGCAGCTTTCATCAGGCATCTCCTTACTTGAAGAGGTCTGGGTGAACATGTCAACAAAAGAATATGAAGGACTTTTTATCTGGCAAGTGAAATGTGTTTTTTTTAAAAATCTTGTTTGTCCTCGCCATTCTTCTTTGAAGCAGTTCATCCTAATTCTTCCATTTTACACATGGGGACTTGCTGGTGGTAACTTTCAAGACCTCCCAGTAAGTTCACACAGCTGAGGCAGGATTTAAAACAAAGTTTCCCAGAACCAAATTCAACATCACCAGAGGAACTTAAAAATATTCCTGTTTACCAGGCATTTGATGGCAGAAAGATAGTGTTCCTGGCAACTGTGAAATTATTAGTTGTGAGGGTATGTGAATGTTCATACATTTTCAGAAGTTCTGAGATGCTTTCACATGTTTTGAATATGTTTTTAGATTTTTTTTTTAATGCATTGTTTTACTGCACAGTCACCCTGGGCTCCTTTGAAAGGAAGGGTAGAAATTTAACAAATAATACGGTGGCAAGCAAATATCTGGTAAGAACAAAAACTGTGGCATCACTGAACTACTTCAGCTGAACCTCCCCAGAATTTCTGTACACATATTTCACTGATGCAAAATATCCATTTGAAGAAAAATGTTTTCCTATATTTATATTACACCTTGGCCTTGTAAGATGAAGTCCCAGCTGCAAAAGTGATAAAAAAAGCAGTAAAGAACCTCTTTTGCTTACCAGAATCAGTCTGTGATGAAAGCATTACCAGTGCCTGGGATGTTTCCAAATCATAGATGACGGTGTTGCCAGTGCTAAATGATGTCACCATATGAGCAGGATCACAACCTATAAAGTCAACTGATGTGGGTATTCCATACTCTGGAGCCGAAAGAAAAGAATGAACAATGAATCTGTTAAGAGAAATACTTCTACATACAATTTAAGTTTCTAAGATAATTAATTTACTCAAAGATAAATATAATAATTAAAGTCAATGTACTGCTCTTCTTTTAAAAGAAAAAACAACTTCATACACCAAGGTATATTTATTTTAAAGCAATTTATGTTGCTTCCAAGTATAACTGCCATCCAAAATAAAATGGCTTGGATTCAGGGATCATAATGTGATTTTATTGGTTTATTTGTTGTTAGCCAGCCAGAGCAATAGAAAATACAATGAAAGGAAATTATTTAAAATTTTCAATAAACAAACAAACCATTAAAAAAAAAGACAAAAACCAAAAGGACTTGGAGTTAAAGGAAACACAGGTGTCTAGACTATCATAACCTGCTGTTATGAACTTTAGATTTGCTTCTAGAAATACTGTTTCTTGGCTGGTGTGTGTGTGTGTGTGTGTTTACAAAAATATTTTAAACTTAACCTTTGTTAACAGATAGAAAACCTCACAGCTCACCTCTATTTCCATTGTAAGTGCAAATGCAGGGCACTTTTTCTGGTGGATTCCATAATCTAATACTGCCATCTGCTGAGCAAGATAGTAAGTGATTCTTTATACCGCTATAAGCAAGACCCCAGACCGCATCCGTGTGAGCAATTAATGTGCCAGCTAGAACGTTTGGCTCTTTAGAAAAAAAAGAAAAACAAAATTAGTCAATCTTTTGAGTATTTCTAACCAGCATCCCAAAAGATGTATGGGTTCTTATAATGCAAATCTGTGTGGATAATCTATCAATTTGTTGTGAGATTCCAAATTATATAGTCATAATAACTGATCTTATTTCTTCTCTCCACAGATGGCTTCAGGAAGCAGCACTGGATGAGTGCTACTCTGGTCCTACCTAGGCTTTTGAGCTATGGGATGCCACAGGGCACCAAACTGTCTCCAATGCTATTTAACTCCAATGGGAGTGGTCACTGGAGCAAAGTGTCATCAGTATGCTGATGATACCGAACTCTATTTCTCACTAACATCTGATTGGGAACAGCTGAGAAGGCCCTGGACTGTTGTCTGAATACAATGGTGGGCTAGATGAGGGCTAAAAAAGAAGAGCCTGACTCCTGGCAAGACTGAGACTCTGTGGGTGAGCAATTAAGTTCCCACATCAAGGAAGTTGGAAAGCTGCCTGCCTAGATGGGATCCAGCATTGCCACTGCAGGCAGAGGCGTCCTTCGTGGCTAGGAGTGCCTTTCACCAATTTTAATTGTTTGGATAACTATAGCTGTTCCCGGATCAGCATAGCTTGACCGCAGTTGTCCATGCATTGGAAACCTCACAGTTGGATCACTGCAGAAACAACCTAAGTGGATTAAACTACATTATGACATATTTAAATAATGCTTACCATATGTATCATAAGGATCCACATTTGGGCTAGGCATGTTCCACCATTGTATAGTTGCATCTATTCCACCACTAAAACACTGCTCTCCATTGGAACTAACTGCCAATGATAATACAGGTCCACTGTTTTAAAACACAAAAGCAGTAGATTAAATACCAAAGTCAATTTTGCTTTATTGTTTTAAATATCAAAGCTTGAGTAGAATATCAAAATTACACTTTTAAACACACATACTTGCTGGTAACCTTACAATTTTGTTAAATAGTACAAAAGCTAAGAATCAGCATTAAAATATGAAAGATTCGAGAGGAAAAATCCTATTAGTAGTACAATTGGAACTATTAACAGAATAGATACTAAGGACACATAAGGTGCTCATTTAGGAAAACAGAAACTCAACTAAGGTAAGAACTTAGGAACAGCTAAGAACTTTTTAAGTATGATTAGTAATTTAACAAACTCATTTGAAACGTTACAATTATGAGAGAGAACAGCAAGTTACCAGCACATACAAAAAGCTGCTTCCATTCTTAATACACAACATCTCCTTATTTCGTCCCACCACATAACATGTGGTACCATACAGTGGTACCTCTGGATGCGAATGGAATCTGTTCCAGAGCCCCATTCGCATCCTGAGCAGAACACAACCTGCGTCTGCGCGGGCCACGATTCGCTGCTTCTGCGTGTGACGTCATTTTGAGCGTCTGCGCATGTGCAAGCAGCGAAACCTGGAAGTAACCCGTTCCGTTACTTCCAGGTCGCCACGGAACGCAACCTGAAAACACTCAACCCAAAGCATATTTAACCTGAGGTATGACTGCACTCCATTTATCAGAAACAAGGGAACAAACACATCTTACATTATATTGTCACCTCAACTTTTCTTTTAACCCTTCATAACCATAATCATAACCAGTAGTGAACAGCATGGTGCCAAATGGCATCACTCAACAGATCTCTGGTTGGTTGCATCACTGCTACTTACTGGGAGACAGGGGCGGGGCTAAGGTGGCTGTCAGCACAAGCACCTTGGCAAAGTCAATCTGGTGCTCCTGTTGGTGCATCTGCACCAAGCCAACCTTGCCCCTCCTCCTCTATCTCCCAGGAAGCAGCAGTGACACAACTAGCACCTCGCTCCAGACAAAGCCTGAGCGCTAACCATAGTTTGCTCTAGGTGTACCAGCAGTGGTCTGCCTGTGGAATGTATATATGAGAACATGGCGATACTTACATATGGGCTCTAAATGTGTAGATAGGTTCCACATCTAAAGAGGCACTCCTGTAAGAAAGGTGTCAGAAATAAAGAGGTCAGCATAATTGATCTCCCCCAATATGAGACTTCCAGCAATTTCTCTCAACAGTATCTAAATGTATACTTGCTTTTTGGCAGGAACTGTCTTTTGCAAGTTCCAGAGTTTTAGGGTATGGTCCTCAGAGGCCGTAACCAGCACAGGCTCTACAGGATGAAAAGCTAATGCCCGCACTCCATCGAAGTGGCTGCGTAGCGTATACTTAGGATTCCATGTTTTCCGAAAGGCATCTTTGTTGGCTGGCAGCTAAAGTAAGAATGCATATTGTTAACATCTAAGAGAGGCACACAGCTAAAAGCTTGTCGGCTGTGGGCTCTTAATTGCCACATGTATCACAGAACACAAATTGAAGCATAAGTTCAATAAATGTTATCAAGGAATCTGTTCTGCTAGGATTGCATTGCAATGCTGTGGAATGACCTTCAGTACCAACTCTTGCATTTTTATAAGAATACAGATAATGTATTTTTTTTCATTTTGAAAGCAGTTTTTTTCTAAATTTGCTGCTTGTATAGAAAATGTTGACGATTTATGACAGCCTCCTGAAGTTTTAGTAAACACAAGCTACCTAGAGGATTTCTGATGGTTAAAGAAGACAAGCTTCCATATCCCATCTTCCTTCTCCTCCCCTAATTTCTATCTTTATTACAACACAATACATCATACCTGAGTCATCTTTCTTTCACATCATCTCAGTCTATGTATGTGTCCTGCTACCTTTTTAAGGATTCTGTTTATAAAAACCTTTTCGGGATGCACTTGAAACAATGTAAATACCACAAATATACTGTCGTTAAATGCCAACTACAGTAAGTTTCTTGTTGATTTTACAAGAATCTTATCTGGTGTGTGTCTGTCAGGGAACTGCCATCAGTGCCGGAGGGAGAGAGCAAAATCCAGAGGGATTCCGGAGAGCGTCCCGGGATTGGGAGAGGCAGCCCATCTTCTGGGGAAGAGAATCAGCGTAGCACCAGTGGAGAAGGGGGGCAGATGGGGGAAGTGGCGAGGTGGTCCCATGACTCCTTGCCGGGGACCAGCGGGGAGAGTAGAGGTCCTCCGCTGCCTACGCCCTCCTTGCGCAGAAGGCTTTCGCGCAGAGAGAGTAGGAGAAGACTAGGCGTCAAAGAGCTTCTTTGCTGGAAGAAGTTTAAGAAACGCCCACTGACGGATTCTGCCAGCGATTGAGACAGCCACGGGTGAGTGGCTGTCCGGACAGAGAAGGTTCACTCAGGCAATCCAGCCAGGTGTTTGCACCAGCTTACGCACGAGCAACCCCTAGAACCATTACAGTGCCATTAATACATTTCATTGTGGAGACCTATTTATAATAATCATATGAAATAATATGCATGGTGCATAGCTATAGACCTACATTATGTGGAACATTCTAAGAATGTACTACTGTGAGATCTATTTTAAAATAAAGTTGTACTTACATCGTAACTGTAATCTGCATCATTAGCTACAGTCAAGTCTGCAAGGTCCCCAAGGCCCAGAACACTTAACAAAACGTCATCTGAACCCATAATAAATGACTTGCCCCCTCCAGATGGAAACGTAATTGGCTCAGCTACAAGAGACAAAAAATAGTTTATTATGATCTGGAGATTAAGAATTGGTAAGATTTTAATAAGAACCAAGAATTAAAGCTCAACGATTCCCCAAAATAAGTATATTTTGCATTGGCACATTTACAGTTTATATGTTAAATTCCATCAGTAAAACATGATATCTACTAATAAATCCCTTCTTACATATTTGTAGTCACTAACATCTGTAACTATAATAATGCTGTAATTTTTTTGTTTCCCTTTCCACTTTTGAGTATATTAATTTTACTGATCTGTTTTATTGATTACTAATGACCATGAATAAGCAAGAGATAAATATTGCATCAGAGCTGTTTCAGTTTCGTTTAATATTCACTTACCTTTTCAAACATGCCATTATGCACTGTTATTCAAAATGAAATTTGTGCCTTTCCCCCCTCAAATAACCTTTCACTGAAAATATAAAATAGTTGCAATCCTATAAACAATGTAATCCCTGTGAGTAAGTCCCACTGAATTCAATGGACTCACTTCCTAAGAAGGCATGGACAGAAATACCAAACTACTGCCTCACTGAATATTTTTAAAAATCATGTTTTGTTTTGTTTTAATAGGGCAAATGTACAGTGTCTGTACTTGATTATTAAGAGATAAGATGAAGAGGCATTCACTCATTTAAGCATAGGGTGAAATTCAGTAGAAGTGAAATGGCTTTAAATCCAGCACATGCTATATTAAGAGAAGGGGATAGGAATTTTCTTCAGTTGTCCCTTCCTACTTCAGCCCCCTGCACCCCCCAAAAAAACTTTTCCAGAGGGTTGGGGGACCCTCCAGAATAGCATGGAAGGTGGCCGTGGGGTCTGAAAGGGAAAGGGAAAATCAGAGACAATCACTCCTTTTCTCTTAGGTTAGCATATGCTCCCCGCCCCCAAGCAAAAGCCATTTTCAAGTGGAACAGCATTCCACCAGATTTCCTCACTAATTCCTACTTTATTTTTCAATAGTTTGCTAAAAATCAGTGAAGTGGCGCTTTCAAATGTATTTACAATTTCAGAAAATTGTTTTCTTTTAAGAGAATTTAATCTGCTTTTGGACCAACATAACATTCCATAATGTCACATTTTCAATTTTAGTTTTCTTTGTATCTTTACTTTCAAAAGCAGGCATCATCAGGCTACCTATGCTGCAGACTTTTCTCTACTTCCAAATCTGAAGGAATCAGTCTCCAAAGCATGCACAATTGTTATTTAGACCAAGCGATTTAAGAATTAATTATTTTTAGAATGAATACGTTGACTATCTACAATATGAGGAAGTCTCTGGCATTCTCTAAATTTTGTCAAGCTTGTATTTTCCTGGTACTGAAGTTCTAGCAGAAGTAAATGAACAAAATAACCAGGAGAATCAGACACAGTAAAAAGAAAACAAAACTTTAAAAATCTACTGTTGCTGTTAATAGACTATACAACTAGCAGTGGGAAAGGAAGGCAATGCTCAAAACAACATGCTGTTTTCCACATTATGCAGCTTGCAGCTTGCCAAAAGAATAAAATTCCAACATAAAGTGCAGGAATGCTGCACTCTAGTGAGAGAATGAAGTCACACATCCAATCCATCTATGTATATAAACTGATGCATCCAGCTGCACTATATTAAAATGACTACCTCCTTCCAATGGTTTATTTCCTAATTTCTTTTATTTTTTAAAGGATCAGGCTGGGTTGCTTCAAGGTAGTTCTGTGCATCTTTAGAAGAGAACTGATTCCCATGATGTACCATTTGCACATACAACTTTTGCTGTCAATACCAAAGGATCCAGGACAACTAACAGGAACAGTGCATAAGCACAAACCTTGTTCAAACACCACATACTAAGGGTTTTGCATGGCCAACACATGAATATCAAGGAAAACCTCATTTTTTTTTTATTTTTTAAGATAGAACTGTCCTTAAGATAGGATTTTCTTTGTTTCAGGGAATATTTTAGGAACAAATTTGGGACTGATGTTGAAATTTTGAAAACATCAGAACATGTACCGTATTTTTCGCTCTATAAGACGCACCAGACCACAAGACGCACCTAGTTTTTGGAGGAGGAAAAGAAGAAAAAAAATATTCTGAATCTCAGAAGCCAGAACAGCAAGAGGGATCGCTGCACAATGAAAGCAGCAATCCCTCTTGCTGTTCTGGCTTCTGGGATAGCTGTGCAGCCTGCATTCGCCCCCATAAGACGCACACACATTTCCCCTTACTTTTTAGGAGGGAAAAAGTGAGTCTTATAGAGCAAAAAATACGGTACTTTGATTACCAACGCTAAAATGCTGAGCTTACAGCATTTTATTTCAGGTGGTGAGCAAAGCACAAATAATTTCCACTCAACACTGGTGCAATATGTTTAGATAAGGACAGATTTTTTTTAAAAAAATATTCTCAATAAAGTAGAATTAATAAAACTTCAGAGAAGGGTATCATTTACCAATTTACCTTATTGTTGCTTAATATTTGCTACGCACCACTGTTATATTATTAAGCTTTATAATCAAGTAAACATACAAAATCTGGGTATTGATTTCTGTTATACAAGACAAAAAAAGCTAAAGGACTAAAGTGGTATTCTTTTGCAAATCCATGTTGCCCAGCAACAATGGCATCTAAATGGGTTTGGAGGGGCTATACAAGTGTGGTTTTAAAAGAAAACCTTCTAAAAATAAAATAAGTAGGTGAATTTGTTGTACCTTCCTCTGCTCTTGCACCTTCATGATCAGTCATTCTAGAAGAGGGTGACCTAGATTGATTAATGACTCCTGAAGGGATGTGGGGTAGCTCATCATCGCCCAGATCAGCTATCATGTCGTGCAGTTTAGTCCTGTTGACCCCTGTAAATTAATGTCAGCAGCAAAGGTTCATTTGATTGCCACCGCTTGACCTGACAGCCATTTACATGCCCAGTTTGCTAATCAATATTATTGTTTGAATGTAATCTCGTTATAAGACACATGATGGAGTGTGTGTGTGTGTATATATATTTACATGATGTTGCGTTGGAAAATGAATTAAGATCTCTTTTTTAAAGCATTCCAACTTGTTCTTTGTGTAATTGCTATTTGCTGTGCTTAAGATAAAAGAGAAGCTTGAATGTTTGAATTCCCTAAGAATGTAATCCTTGAACAAATGCATATTAATTATATATTGACAAAAAAAATCCAGTATTTATATTAAAAGCTAGCATCACCAAGAAAGAACAAACTTTACCAAAAGAAGGGACAAAAGTAAAGGTGAATAGGTGGCTGGGAGGCAACAAACTGTTAACTTTCCCCTTTTGTGTTTTTAAATAGGTAATTGGGCAATTTAAAAATATTCATTTATCAGTTGTAAGAAATTTGATAAAATAATTATTGTATCTGGAAAGTTGACTTCAAATTAATACTCTGGCCTATAAAGTGCTTTAAACTAAAATGAGTGCAGAATCTCCAAAGAAACTTTCATAAATAATAAACCAGAATCATAGATTGAAAATCAGAGAGATAGGAGGTGGAGTCTCCTCAGTCTGCTTTTGGCCAACAGAACTACCAGCTCTTCTTCTTAGCCAGGTAACCACAAGTCCTTCATTACAATAAATAAATTTCTCAATAAATTCTAAAACTACTCTTTTCACTTCAAGTTCCCTACGCATCCAAGTTTTATCACTAAATAAAACACAATGTCCTTATATTACAAAAGATGGAGTTATTCTACACAAAGCGAAATAAAGGACCATGCCATTTACTGACACTCTAAAAAGTGCTAGATATGCACATACCAGGGTTGCCAACACCCCTTCCATTCCCCCCACATTAACTCACTACATTCCCCTTCCCACTCCATGCAACTGCTAAGTTCGCTTTTCACCTTCCCAACCCCATTTCTGATGACACTACTACTCACGTCTATTTTGTGGTCCCTCTTTGCACTAGTTTTCACTTTTACCCCGTGCCCATGCCTCCTCCCACTGTCAGTATGTTTAAGTGACAAAAGACAAATCAGCTTTTAGTTACTAGACCAAAATTATGAACAGCCCTTTCCAAGCCTTTCCACCCTCACCAAGCTTTTAATGCTTTTATCTAATATTGAAACTTTTATCATCTCTGCACTTTTCTGAGACTATACAAGATATGATTTTTTCCACTTCTATACTGAGAAAAAATGATGGACAGTACAAACTTGGAAGAACACAGTTGCTCTTGGGACAAGGAGTTGAGAGACACCTGTAAGCATATCTGAACAGGGAGATCAACAAGAGGAGAGCTGCAGAGTGCTATCCTGCAGGCTATAAACTCTAAAGTGCTAATCATTTTAAAACCAGGACCTTGAGTAATCATGTCTGTGTTGTAAATAGAACACACAGCCTAGTCTTATGGCAGTTGCCAACTGTCTCAAGAGAAAGAATGCAAGAATGCTGGCAAAACAGGGAAAGGAACTTTACAGAGTGGGTAGAATCAGGGGGTGCTCAATCATACCCTAAATGCTAGTTTCTAAGGATTTGAAGTGGGTCTCACTTTGCCCACTAATTCTGTCTGAACAAAGAGATGATGTCGGATATGGGTAGAAACAGAGATTACTGTGTTCCACGACAGGAACTCCATAACTGCTAGGATTCTTAAAGGAGACCTGAAGCCCTGTGTTATGAAGTGGTGCCATCTTTACTTGGGAAATGTGGCACATCTGAATGTTCTCTGAATTCCAAGAGTGTACTGTGAACAGCACTAACAAGAATAGGAGTGTGAATGAACATATTTTACAAGTCAGGCTACCCAATTGGTGAAACCCAAGAGCAAACTCTGTACTTGTCACATTGAAATCAATATAGAACTGACGTAGCATCATGCTATCTTCTACCTATTAACATTTTCAGAGGCAGTCACTGGAAGTTCCAACTATTTGTTATGTAGAGATCAAATCAGAATGTGAAGAACCATTTGTGTATTACTGTTCTAGTACAGTTGCATTCTTTGTGGGATTGGCTGCCTTGGTTCTGTTGGGAAAAGGAGGGATATGCATTTTTATATAAAGACATTTTTCTTCAATAAATCAGATGCATCCTGTTGATTTTTTTTCTGTTGAAAAGCCTGAAGTTATTTTAGTAGCTGCATCACCTGGGAATATTACAAGCAGAGGACACTGATTCCCTAGCACCAAGGAAAACAGCTGTGCCCGTAATATCCAGCTGTTCTGATTACTAAACTCTTGTAGAACTTGCTCTACATTTTTTGGTTTTCTGTAGATTTGCAACATGTACACCATTTCATTACTATTTGTGAGGAAATAGACACGTTACTGCAGAAACGGTTCATTAGTCCAACATTTTATCCTATATACTTTAAATATATATGCTGCAAAATAGTTTGATGTGGAAGCAGAATCTGTCTCCAAACATATATTGCAGCTCCATAATAACTTTACAACAGACGTCTCTGTATTTGTCAGCACAGGATAGAGTTATATAATGGGCATGGGGCATTTCCTGAGGAGGCAAGAAAGACCCATTCAGAATAAAGTATTTAGTATTGGATTAAGCATATAATGCAAGGAACATGCAACACTATTTTTAAAAAAATGAAAAAAATGCATGCACAAATCTATTTATAGTGTTAAATGTTTGCATACAAAGCCAATCTAGCATCAATATTTTGCTACAAGAGTACAAAAGATATGCTTTGATAACAGCATTCCTATGCATGCATTTGTGGAAGAAAATCTCACTGATGGGTTTAACTTCAGAGTACACAATTATAACTGGGCAACAATGTCAAATCTACAGACTGATGTTTATATCTAATGCTGTTTGTGTGTGAGCAAAACAGATATTTGCTTTCCCTTTCTCTCTCCCCCCCCCCCACAGACCTCCATGCACCCTCAAAATTTGTTTCAGAAGTTTAGTGAACATTCTGAAGCAGATTTGGGGGCAAGGGGAGAGGAAGTCTGTTCACACAGTGTTGGATTTGCCCCTTGTATATATTTTACATTTCTGCTTCTTCTGCCTTAAGTCTACTTTCTATCTTGACCAAAGTTTATCTGGCTAGGCAGCATTTCTCAAACCCTGGCTTAAAAACCCTGGCTATGTTCCAAGTCCTCCAAACTATTGCTGAAGAATATGAATGAACAGAATTCTTGGAAACTGATGTGTTTAAGAATCTGTGGACTGGTGAACTAATCCAACACTGCCTAGGATGAGAACTAGAATAGGACATCTCAAACTAGTTGGCAGGGCGATAGCAGTTGATGTGGCTAGAAGCTCCGATCTGTTCCTTGCCTTTCTGCAGCTTCTATGGTTATCACAGCAGGTTTGGTGATTACAGTGCTAAATATTTGCTCCTGGGAGGAAAGTATCTCTATCTATGCTGCAGGATCCTTTCCCCATTTCAAGTTCATACTGTGTGTTCCACCACTGCCGAGTTTGAGAATCACTGAGATTCTCAGATTAAAAAACGAAAGCCTGCTGCAGACTCTTGTCATCCCAGTAGTGTTTGAGGGAAGAAGATGCTGAATTTATCAACCCCACACTCAGCATGGTGAAAATTAAGCTACAAAATTAGCTGCCAGACTTGCTTGATCATCAATAGGAGCAACTCCTTCTACACCAACAACTATCCTTTTCCCAGAGTTCTCCATGAACAGCAGAGAAAGGATAAAACTCTTACTTCTGGATGACTATTGCAGAAGCAGCACAAGACTCTTTGTGCTGTTGGCAAAGCCACAGACAAAGCTCAGCCCCTTTTGCTCAGGTTCCCTTTTGCTACTTTCATTCTTCAAAGTCAGCACAAACTGGTAGAAAAGATATTGTCCCTCCAAACCCTCTGCAAGCATGAGGATTTGGGGGACGGTTTGATTCCCACTTCACTTCATGTGATATTTTAGCAGTAGCAGTGTGAAGTGCAATGAGATATGGCTCCTCCCAAGTCCTAGTACTAGTCCTTAATTAGTAGGCCAAGCCAAAATCTGCAGACTGTTGTTAGAAATACCTTTCACAGACAGAAAACTCTCTTGCTTCCTCAAAGTCCTTTTAAAAAAACAACTCTACTAACTTTGGCAAACAGACAAAGGAAGACACAACACTATTAATTTGTCTCAGGTTTCAAGTTCTCATTTTCTTTCCAAATTGTTCCTAAGGAACGCTGAAGCAACTGGTCCACCTCCTGCTCCCTTCACCAGGTTAGCATATTTAAATTTCATTTGAGATATAGTTCTGATTTGCATATTTATGTTGGAAAGTTAAAGTTGGTTGCCCCCCAAATAGCAAAGTGTTAAAATGGAGCAGTAAAAACAGAATACATTAAAAAAAAACCTGTCAAAATTCAGAATCTGCACTTACTCTTTACCCCTTTCTTCCCCTTTCGTTCCTTCTTGTACTGTTCCTTCAGTTTACTTATTAGTCCCTGGTCTACATCCCAAACCTCAGCAGTTGGGGACAGGTCATCTTTGTCTACATGCAGCATATTATTGAAACAAAAATAATCAGCAGTTGGCAATGCAAGCTGTCTGTGAGTGTTATAGGTTAATCATCAATACAAAATGTTATTCAGTTACATTTCAGTATTATAAAGGTGCAGTTTGTTACTGTTTTGCAAAATGCTTCCCTTTTGGTAAAATGAAATATTCCCCACACATTATAATAATTTGTCAACAGTAAAGAAGAAAAACTTCTTTGCATTCACTGATATGAAAAAATTAATGGATTAACGCTAATATATGAAATTACTGCATCTTTAGTAAGACAATATTAACAAATTATTCAGCCAGACTTAAATAAGCAAATCAATATTTTCCATGCAATACAACTCATGAATGTGCAACTGAATTAAGTGTCAGCACCATTTTGTTCATGAAAACTACCATGCATTTCTCCTCCGGTCTTGCTCTACATGCAATAATATCTAGTAGTGCTAAAACACATCCAAATCATTATAAAGGGAAGGTTTTCTTTTGTTTCAGGTTATTAAAAACATTAACGAAATTCACAGTGTTTCTTTTTTCCTTCTTTTAATTAAAAAAGTGCACCAGTTCAATGTATGCTGTAACTCAAGCAGTCACGACAAATTCAAGGGGGGGGGGGGAGTGATGGAAGAATAGGCTTGTCTACATTTATAATTTAAGTAATGAACATTAAAGCATTTATACCCAGATTATAAAACACATTGCATAGAACTTCCACTGAAGACACTGAGTCTGTATGAAATAAGCTTGGGTATGGTGTTATCTTAAAAGAATTAGCACAGGCACACTTAGTTGAGAAAGCTTGTAAGGAAACATAGCCCACTTCCACTCTACAGCAAGGTCAATAGATGTGTTCTGAGCATATGAAATATACATATTTTAATGAACTAGTAAATCATGATCCAAGGTGGATTTTTGTAAGATTAATGCTTGTGCTCTACTTACTTGGAACTAATCCCTATTGAACTCAACAGTACTTACTTCCAGGAGCAGTCAGTGAGGAGTGGTGGCACCACACAGCTGGTCTCCTCTAAGAGGCAAGTGAAGTCAATGCAAAGTGGGCAGATCAGTGGAGTCTAGAGGCACTGCAACTACACCTGGAAAGCCAGGTGTGCAGCTGTGCTCCTCCTCACTGCCTTACTCCTGCTCCTTTCTAAGTATATAAAGGATTAGGTTGCAACTTAGAAGTCCCCAGCCAGCATTCCTATTAATATAGTGTAGGCAAGCAAGCATAAGTACCCGATTTCTTTCCTACACAATTAAGTACTTTTTTGTTTTATTCAGTCTCTATTCCTGTTTACGAGATAGTTCACACTTCCAGGATAATACACATTATAAGCTTAGGAGTAAGTGTGCACTTCCTTCTCTGACTATCTTACTGTGGGAAGACGTTGACTAGGTAACTGGGAGATTCTGCAAGATCGAACCTGGCTGGGTTCAAACAAACAAAAAAGAGCCACTATCCACTATCATTTGGCACTACATCCAGCTACTTATGAAGGAGCAGATAGCTGGTGATGTAAAATTACAGGGGTCCACACCTGATTTCATCAAAACAAGAAGTGTGATCTGAATACTCTCAAAAGTTTTAACCAAATGTTATATTATTTCTGCTTCAAGTGAGTAAGTTATTTAGGTCAGGTAGAAAATCAATTTAAATGCTATATTTAATAATAGGTGTTCAGAAGGACACTTTAATGTTGCTTCCTCTCTACTAGAAACCAACCATTAAATTAAATTATGATCATCCCCACCTGACTATAGGAATAATGCTTACACACTGGGCTTAACCGTGGTTCACTAAAGGAAGACTGCATTTTTATAGCTGCCTGAGCATGGGATAAAGTTGCATTAAAAGAACACAAAAGCTGCTACTAGAAACACCTAAGGAATGGATCCCCAAGAAGCAATTCCAATTGGTGGCAAACATACTATTCAAGTATCTGCTGAATAAAGTCTATTACAACAACCAATACCTGTTGGCAGACAAGGGAGCAAGCATGGACTGAGATCATATGCTAACTGAATGGAATGAATCCTTTTGCAATATCCAAGACTTTTCTTGCTGCCACAAATTATTGGGGAAAGGTGCTAGGACTTCACCAAGACAGCAACGTGAAATGCACAGGGTGGATGCTGAAACGAGTTTCTTCACTTCTCTCTCCCCTTTGTTCCTTACACTGAATAGGTAAGTAAATATAAAGGTAAAGGACCCCTGGACAGTTAAGTCCTGTCAAATTTGACTATGGGCTACAGCGCTCATCTCCACTTTCAGGCAGACAGTTTTCCGGGTCATGTGGCCAGCATGACTAAACTGTTTCTGGTGCTGAGTACACTAAGTACTACCAAAGGAATGGGAAAGGGTCACAGCTCAGTGCCAGAACATCTGCGTCACATGCAGAGGGTCACAGATTCAGTCCCCAGCACCTGCCAGACATGCTGGAAAGTACTTCCTGTCTGAAACCCCAAAGAGCTGCTGACATTAACTATAGACAAAACTGTGCTAGATGGACCATTGGCCTGACAGATTCCTATGCTTTTATATTAATAATGATACAATTCTAGTTAACTGATCAAATTTATCTGATTTGTAAAGCCTATGTTCTAGTGATGAAGAAGCAGCTGTACTTAATTCGAGTTCTTCCCACCCGACATGAATTAGGAAAGAGTCAATTTCATTAGATTTTGCTCAATTTTTAAAAAATAAAGGATTACGGTAACTCCCTATGGGCGGATTTATGTGGGCATCAAGAAAACAATCTGAAGTGGCAACACATTCAATGGCTTTGATCTTAAGAAGCTCTTACATAAAGGGTCTGGCAGTAGGAGACCTTTGTTTCCCTCCTGAGAACTCACTTTCATTTTTTGTCCCAACCTTGAAAGATGCTTTAGAAAACTACTGAATACAATCTTTACAACAAGAATAGGTGGTTTGGAAGATCCAGGCACTATAAAAAAACTCTTAAAACAGGGCCAAACAAGTATCCAAACAAGAGTCCAAAGAATAACAACAGATGGGGAGGCATGCAGTGGGAGGTGAAGCCAAGCCTCAAGGGAAAAACTTTTTAAAAGAAGGAGCTGGAAAAATAAAGCAGCTAAAAACAGAGCTGTGAAAAATAGGGGAGATGTAGTTTAAATTCTTTCTGGATGGGCAAGATGAGAAAAATCAACTTCTGCCCTGAGTCAGATAGGAAACTAAACTGAAGAGATGAGGAGTACAAGCAAATTACCTGAAGAGCTTCCTGCCTAGGCCAGTTGGAAATATTAACCCAGTTGTGACTAGTTCCCTTCATCCACCAGGAGAATTTCACTGAGCACAAGTATGGTTCCTCACCCAGTGGAGGGGTGAAAAACAGACAATACTAGGAGAAAAGGTAGATTGCTGC
Organism: Podarcis tiliguerta; assembly: GCF_965153285.1. Taxonomy (NCBI): domain Eukaryota; kingdom Metazoa; phylum Chordata; class Lepidosauria; order Squamata; family Lacertidae; genus Podarcis; species Podarcis tiliguerta. Next base: position 99,979,194 of record NC_139534.1, read on the forward strand.
CCAAGTGGTACTTGAACCCTCATTATCAAAAATAAATAAATCGCAATATAAATGCTGAAACAGGCACAAGTAACAGATGTGGCAGAAACCCCCCTTAAAAGAAAAAGCAGCAAACCCAACAGGAAATTTTATCTTTGCATTTCAAATGGTATTGCTAATAGCTGGAGCCAAGCTTCACCTTTCATATACGGAAAGGCTCCTTATGCCCATAGACTGCTTTTGATACAATGGCGAAAAGCTGCTTGCTTGCCTGACTGACTCTGCTGATTTCTCCCAACCTCTGCAGCCCCCAGTGCCACCTTCCTACACAGCTCTGGAGGGTCCCCCAAGCCTCTGGAGCAGTGTCAGAAGTGGCACAAAGAGCTGCAGACAAAGCAGAGAACCTCCCACCTGCTGACAGGAGCACCCCTTGAACCAAACTCTGTTGACTGCAGGAAGGGCATGGCTGGGACTGCTGAGCTTTTCAGTGTCTGCCTCCTTTAGGTTTCCCATTCTGAGGTTCTCAGAAGGGCCAGAGGTCAACATGAAAACCATTACACAGCTGGGAAGAGCTCATTAAGACCATATTGCTAAAAAATGGGAACAGTTGCCTATAAGTGATGGGAAAATCTAAAAGATCCAGGAATCTGGACAATGATTGTGAAGATATGGCATTATGAAATATCAAGCAGACTGAACTGGATCAATACTTTTTGACACCTAAATAAGTATGGCTCTGCAGTTTACAATCCCAGTGGGATGCTCTCGCCAGCATAAAGTCTGGAGTCGGCCAAGCATCTTGGCATAAGACTTGTTCTATGACTTTTAGATAAACATCTAAACAGTGGTCTAATTTTTTTATATAAATGGTGGATCAAATTAGTGTTTGATCTTTCTATTTCAGCATTTTGAACTCTTGATTGAAGTGCTACAGCTAGTTCAAAAAGAAAAGTTTTATGTTGTAAAGCCAAGTTTGCTACACAAATCCAGTTAAATTAATCAAAGTACAGAAACTTTTTAGCATGCTCATCAACTCAATTTCTAGGACAGCAGAAAGTGGGGAATGACCCGTATATTTAACATCCTGGGTGCTTTGAGCAGCAGAAGCCTACATTGTTAACAGATTATAAAGACTTTCAGCTCTACACTTCCAAATAAGCAGTCACAACAAACAACAGGCACTTTTGTAGCCTTTTGTTATATGTGGAGTTCTCTAAATTGGGGCAAGCGAATTAAATTCAGGAAATAAATTTTACTATTTGCAAATTAGGGAATAAAAGCACATAAATAAGAGCTGTCTTTGCAACAAATAGCTTACTTTATATTACACAATACAGTGATCCCACTATAGTGATCCCACTTTGGATACTTTGTTTATAACTACAGGCACCTTGCTATCTATCTTGCTTGAAAGTAAGTCCCATTGATTTCAATGGAACTTCCAGGTAAGCATGCTTTTTTAACTATTTATATTATTGCATTATTTTAAAATTCATTATATATTCTGGGGGGAAATAACCAATTTAGAATACTAAGCTGCCGGTCTTGCCAACAGTAAATGCACCATCTGCTTCCAGTATTAGTTTATCTTAAACAAATAAAAACAAAACAAATTACTTATTTAAAAAAACCACCCAAATGATTGGAAATTTTATTATCTGCTTAAGCAAGGAAAGAATAGAAGATATAGGATAAGAAATAAAAGGTTGACCACCAAACTTAGGCTAAAATTCTAAGAAATAAGAGCACACAGGGAAATGGAATACAAGGAGAAACAGATGTCATACTTAAATCTGAATACATTTAGACTTTTGTAATTAAAGAGTATGAAATCTACCATTCATTCTTTTTTCTTTCCTTTTTTATAGCATCTGAATACCACAAATAATTCAGTTTTTGGTTTTGATGCATATGTGCGGGCACACAGAGAATTATCTTTAAGTTTCATGTGATTCTTTCTTTACACTTCTTACCCCATTCTGTCCCATCTCCTGAACTCCTTGCCTCTCCGGCTCCCTCTCCATCTTCTGCAGTTACCAAGAAATCAAACTCTTTCAAGGCTTCTTCTGTGTCTGGATCATCTGTTAGGTCAGCTGCTAGCCCTTCATTTCCAATCTAAAATAGATCGTGACATAATCAGTTTTAGGGACAATACGCTATGAGAAACCATGTTTTTTAGGTTCTCCCCCAAGATTGCCATTTGGTGTACTTCTGAATACAAATATCATTTTGTCTAAAATAAAGAGCAATGCATTAAATGTACTTAATCCATTACACGTGTTTGTATAAAGGGGCTTCTTAGTTTATTTTTGTTTGTTTGTGTTATGTATTTTGGGTTGTGAACTACTATGTGAAGTTCAGATGATGGGCAGTATACAAATAAAATAATAAATATGGAAGGAGATTAAATTGTGCTATTACTCTACAGCTATGTATATGAAGTTAAAATCTGCAAGGAATTGTTTTAGTGCTGATAAGGAGACACACTATCTGAAAACACAGGTTTGTGATTGTAGTAGAGAACCCTTTTTACTATTGATGCCTCCATATTATTAACCCCTCAAACACTCAAAATTTTCTTCATCTAATCAGTTTGGTTCTCCACCATTGGATTGGCACGATGTGCATGGGCATGGGGAACCAGACACACTCCTCTCCCAACTTAGAAGGCGTTCATAAGCTATTGTTTTTACTTTCCTTTAATTGCTGTGTTGTCTGGTGCAACAAACTGTGATGAAGGCTAATTTCAAGCAAGACAACTTCAAACCACTGTTTTAAATCTGGCTTGTTGAAGCTCACCGTAACTAATTTAAATCACAGTTGTTAGACTGGGCAAAACAGGAAACCACGTAGAAGCAGATGCATAAGCTTTCAAACTTCTCCTGTCAGCCACATGAGAGGAGTTCAAGGCTCACTGCAGCTTGTGCATGTAGCACTAAACTGTGGGTTACTGTGATGTGCAAAAGAAATGGTTTACTTAGTTCATTTATACCACCCGCTTTCCTCAAAGATGTTCAAGATAGTGCACCTTGTCATCTCCCTCACCATATATCATCTCCCTCACCCTATTTATCTTCACAGCACTGTGAGGGAGATTAGACTAAAATGGAGATTACCATAGGCCACCCAGTGAACCTCATAGCTGAGTGGAGATTAGAACCAGGCTCTTTCCAATCCTGGTTCAACACTCAATCACCATGCCATATTGACTTTCAACCATCTGAACAGATATAAGGGAGCATTATATGTTCTACATTTCAATACATTATGTACCTATTCCAGCCAGTTATTTTCAGCCTGCTTTACCTCAGTTCAGGGAAGCACTGCAGAAGTTACAGTCTTAAACTCTTCAAGTAGGTTCAATTAACTTTATTCCAAAATCTGTTGGATTACTAGCTGTGTACTGACAGTGGTAATAAGATGACCCTATCTGTGCTGTTGGGTTGAACAACAGAACAATAAAACTAAGACTTTTTTTTTACTTTGTGTTTTTTATTTATCCGGTGTTTTTCTTTTCCGTCTGCAATATCTTCTATCATGTCACTCTCTTCTTCTTCGTCACTATCATCTGCATTTTCCAAGAAATTAAATGTTTCAAGAACATCACCAGGGTTCCTAAAAGAGAAAAATATTTTCAATGTTGGTAAACAGCTATGGCTGCTTTCTGAATTAAGATTCCATGGTCAAGAAAACCCTTTTAAAAATCTCATTGATATACACAAAGACAACAAGGAATGTGGGATTTCAAAGATTTCTAGCTAAATTTTCAGATTTTTCCTCCGAGGATTTGGCACAAAGAACAGGTATTTTTTAATTACTGCCTCACCTCCTTCCACTTTTTTATTCTCTAGGAAGGCAGGGCAGTATGTTGCTTTTTTCTCAGTCTGTAGCAGGTTGTCTGTGCCACAGTTTGAAGGAAGTGGTAAAAAGTGTCAGGTCTAGAAGACAGCAAAAGCAGGATGGTTGCTTCTAGTATCTCCAAACTAGACCAAAGATCCCCTGAGGAAAGTAAGCAGCAATTCACATCCCATGAAGGCCCAGAATGCTTCTCACTTGAAAATAGAAGCATCCTCTAAGTGAAGAAACACATCTTGGATTTATACATATTACGATTATCACTTTCTAATGCAGTAGATTCTCGTAGATAAAAAGGATGTCAATTTTTAGGTACTGTATAGACATCTGCTTCAGACAAAAGACAGGATATAAGTTTTTAGAATGAATAAATAGCATTGCATTGCCTACCTTTTATTGTCCTGTCCCTTTTGTTTTGATTCTCCACCATTAAGAATCTGTTCCAAATTTTTAGTCTCCACTGAGCCGTTTGGTTCTGAACTGGAAAGCCCAAGTAAAGACCTCACCCTCTGTGACCGTACATCCAATATTGTATCTGTGTAACCTACTTCCTGAAGATACCTAATGAATAAGAGTGAACGCATTATCTTTGCATATATACACAAACGCCCACATATCTAAATAAGATGTGCTTTACAAGGATTTACGGTATCAATACTGAATTGTTTTGGGTTTTTAAAAACAAATTACTGATTTGCACTTGCACTTCCAAGTGTTGCTTCCCATGCAACACTTCCCCATAAGAAAGACATATTTTAAAATACTTGCTTCTATGTGTATAGGCTACCATAAGCGATCATAAGACAATCTCAAAATAAAATAATACAGTATATATAAATATATGAAAAGTATACAAATGTAACACTTACTGTCTTAATAACTGTCTGCCTTGCTTCCAGGTTAGCTGACTATTATGAGGTACTGTAGGAACCTCTGTATCTTTGGTTTCTTCTGAAATGCAAAATAACACTTTAGTAACACTTTCCCTGCAAGTCTTGTACAGAATGCGGCACACAGAATAGTAGATTTTACTTATTCTATGTCCTGTCAATTTTATTTTGATGAAGATTCTGCTCCATTAAGGATCTGGTTTAGTCTGTGGGGTTTGTTTTTTGTTGTCTTTAAGAGTCATTTGGCTGCAAAGTGGAAAATGAAACAGTGACAGAAAAACTAATTCTATTTTTTAGTTCTTATGTTTTTTATCGCTTCTGATTGCACGTAAGGGTTACATGTTTGAATGCTCCCCAGTTAAAAATGCATGGGAAAGCAAGCATATTTGGAAGACTACGCTATAGCTTCTGAAATGCATATACTCCTGCTATGCCAACTTTCCATGTGAACGTTTGTTTATACATGGGGGATGCACTTAAACCCTGAGATAGTAACAGCCAAGGAATTTTTGCTCTTACTCCATACAAGACTCCGCTTTTTCAAAAACTAAAAAGATACTTTATGGACCTGTTCTTTTTTATCTTCCCCAGTTTTTCCTGAGGACTTTATACTTTTAGCAGAATATCATTTGTGAATTAGCACACGCACGCGCACACACACTCTTCTTTGTTTCTTGGAATCTCTGCTTTCCTATTTTTACAAATATCTGGATATCACACTATTAGGGCCATCTGAAGGAGCGTTTCCACACACACCATCATTCAGCCCAGATACTGAGATCTATCTCTGATTTATAATCATAGTTATAAATCATACTGAAAATTAATCACAGCATAAAGACAAAGCCATACAATAAAAACTAGCATAGAAATAAATTCACTTGGAACTGTATAAAGATACTGCTTACACAGTTGGGAAGGGATTTCTCTTTATATAAAAAGTGAGCAATAGAAGAATTTAAAGTAAATTCAATGGTTGCAAATAGTTACCTGATTCAAAAGTTGGCATTTTCAAGTCACCTTGGTTCAATTCTGTGCCATATTTTAGTTTATGGTATTTTGCCCTTAAAAATTAAACATAAACATATTGATCAGTAATGAAAATTAATTCCCTCTGTGTTTTCCCACTGCATTGCATCTAAAAGCAATGCTCACAAAGACACTCATGCAAGGGGAATCCTTGTCCCCTTCTTCTCTCTGCAGCCCCATAAAGCTTCTTCTATAGGTCAGGGGAAATCTTTCACGAATGGCCTCCACTCTCAGGAGAAACTTTCCGGGGACAGAAGGGAGGAGGGCAATACAGTATGAGTGCTGCTTCAGATGCAACATACTACAAATTAATATTCCTGTTAAGTACATATCCATAGCAGCTATTTCTGGCAGTTGGTGTTCTCTAAAAAATAAGAACCACAAATGTACAACGGAAAAATAGTTTTACCTCATTTCTCTAACTGTAAAACAGACACACGTGACTCTGCATACAGCCTCCAAAATTTTATTTCATGTAATGACCTAGTGAAAAAGGTAGGAGTACCAAAAGAGTCACCCACTTCCTAAAACAAACAGGAAATTGTAATCATTAAATGACTAAGCAGATGTCAGGCACTGAAAAGCCAAGGGAAAATCTACTCTCAGTGGCTCATCTAGGCCAACATTCAGTTGTCACAGTGGCCAACCACAGGTGCCTGTGGAAATCTGCAAGTGGGAGAAACTCTCCACTCCTCCACAAGAGAACTCTCCACTCCTGCTATTTCTAGCAACTGGTATTCAGAAGCATACTGACTCCAATGGCCATCACGACCAGTAACGCTTGATAGGCCTATCTTCCACCTTCTTCCACTATATGTTATGTGAAGAAGTATTTTCTTTCCTGAGTCTATCAACATTCAGTATCAATGGATATGCACAACATTGAGTGGTACAAGAGGAGAGAAAATTTTCTCTGTCCACTTTCTCTATGCCTTGCATGATTTTATGAACTTCTATGTCACCTCTTATTCAGATTTTCTCTAAACTAAAAAGCCCTCCATCCTGCAACCTTTCGTCACAGGGTACCTGCCCTAACTCCCTTGATCATTTAGTTCCCTTTTTCTGAACCTTGCAGTTGAGCTACAGCTACCCATCCATTTTGTTTCTATTTTAAATGCTGTGTTTGAGGATGGTTAAGTATATGCCAAACAGGGCATTGTTTGAACCCAGTGACTTCCTGCCTTTCATTAAAGAGAGTAGAAGTGTAGAATTCTTAACTGATGGTCTAATCATTTTCTGCTTGCACAACTATACTGCATTGAAGCTCTGTAGCCATGAAGGCTTGGCTCTCTTGCATTTTTAAAATTTTCATTTCCGTAAACTCCTGTTATTCCTGTAAGTCTCAAGCAAGCATGCTTCTTGTACAAGCTTGCAACTTCCCTATTAAGTCAGAAAATGTTACTTTCCCAAATTGTAACAAAAGGTCTTTTCCATTTCCTTTAAATTACAACTTTTCAGAGATCTCACTGCTTCTGTTCAGTCAATAGATACTGTTTTGCAACTGTCATGATCACTACTGCAGCAAAATTCTTAAGCTGGAAGCATTCACAATAGTGCTGTCATAGGAAAAAGGGAGGCTTTCCACATATCTGAAAAAAATGGAATGTCACATCTGTGGGATTTTAAATACAATGTCCGAGTATACTCATAATCTGACATTGTTCATCCCATCAGGCTCCTTTATTTATCACATCTGTGACAACACGTTACAGTAAGAATTATTATAAGGCAGAAAAGGCCCATGGATTATTTTCCGTTAATCAAGACTTGGTAAGTTAAAATACTTTACATTGCATACAAAAACACACACATAAAAGTGGCCGCCAGTGTTGCACAGGCAGATTTTCACTTGCAGAATGGGACTTCCTCTTCCTCCTTTCCTGCACAGCACCCAACATGCCCCCCAAAATGTGATCTGAATGTCAACAGAAAAGAAGTCCTGTTGTGCAAGCAGACATCCACTGCACAATTAGGTGGCTATCTCCCTAAGAAAATAGTGCAGTGTGGAATTCAGAAACAATCCCAGCGTCTGCAACAAAAAACTGATGGCAGAAATTGCTGATGTGAGTTGTCAAAGCACTTCAAGTAACAGGAGAGTTTATTTTGGGCAGATCCAAGTCAGAAATGAGATTTTGCCATGCAAACATTAAGTGGATTGCTTTCCCCCTTTTTCTTTTAGTCAATATATTTTCTAACCTGTGGCCAATTTCCTTACAGGAAATGTACATTTTAAAATATCCAACAAATTTCTCAGATTAGAGAATTGGTACACATACCTTTCTTGTTTTAATGCATATTCTAACATTTTTATTCTTCTTACTAAATCTTTCTTCAAGTTTTCTTGACCTTTTCTTTCACCTTGCAAAAATGCGATCCGAGCCTGAAAACATAAAAGTCAAATTAGAATTTTCAATTCAAGTCTCTTGTTCACATATATCATCACTGAATGTATATTCCTGCCAGAAGTTTTCAAGGCATATTTCCAAGTTTTATTTTTAAAACTCCTGTAATAAACAAACAAATAAACAATGAGTAAGAATCAATATTAGTCATCCTCAGAACAGACCCACTGAGCTCAATGGACTTAAGTTATATGTGACCTAATAGAAATTCCTGTTTTGTGAAAAAGTAAAATGATTTAATAGTCAATTAGTCTGATCAATTTCAACTGATGTTACTAATCTGCAAGGTGTTGCAATTTTTAAAAATAATAATAATAGGATGCCAGTAACAGCACTAAAAATAAACCAAACCATTTTAAACACACATACACACACACACACACACACACCCCTTATTTCCAATAAATTCCAGTAAATCAAATTCTACAGTCAACATAAATGTTCTTTCAAAACCCTCTGAGAGATTAACCAGCTTGTCAAAGATTTTGCATTATTAATATAGTTGACAACAGAAGGAACAGGTCTGCACACGACTCACATATAAAATGTAACAGTAAAATCTGGATCTATTGTGTTTATCCTGCATATGATATCCCTAAACCTGTGCTCTATTCTTCACTTTGAAGTGACAGAAATGTTGCATTTGAAGCGCAGCCTTGTCAAATGCAACATTATATTCTGGGAGAAAACATTATACTCTGACACATAATTAGAATGTCCTTTCCATATAGGATCATTTGTATCTACTTTTAAAGTCTTATGAAACATTTATGAAAATGGACCAGAAAGTATTCATTGGTTTGGATTCAGAGGTGCACAAGAAAAACTCCATTATTGTGGAATTTCCTCACACCTTCAGCCACTACTACTACTATAATTATTGTTATTGTAATTATTATTAATTTCACAATACAATAAGATAACAATTACAAAAAATAAAAACAAGAGTCTAGAGTCCTCTCCTAAAGTCAGTTCTCAGCCCCCACTGCCAACAGAAGGTAGCAGCCCCTCCCAGCTTTTACCTGGCATCTTTCCTTTCTCCTCCTAACCTCTCACCCTGGAAGACCGACATTACCCTGTCTTCCACCCATGAGTACACAAACCCTGGAGCTTAAGAAAGGCCCTAAATATATCCACTGAAAAAAGAAAGAAGGAAAAGAATGTGAAAAGAAGAAAAAAGGAAAGGAAAGAAACAAGAAGAGAGGAAAGATTGGGGGGGGGGGAGCAAAGGAAAATAAAAGGAAAAAGACAAAAGGAAAATAAACATCAGAGAAAAATTTAAATGCAGGAATCACAACTAAAGCATCCGTGACAGATGGCCACCCAACCTCTGCTTAGAAACTTCCAATGAAGGATAGTCCACCACCTTCTGAGGGAGTCCGTTCCAATGTCGAACAACTCTTACCACCAGAAAGTTCTTCCTAATACAGTGAAACCTCAGTTTTCGAGCGTCTCGGGAGCCGAACGATTCGGAACCTAAACTCCGAAAACCCAGAAGTGAATGCTTCCATTTTTGAACGTGCCTTGGAAGTCGAATGGCTTCTGAGGCACGTTTCTCCATTGAAACTGCCAACCGCCCACTGTGCCTCAGTTGTCGAATGTTTCGGAAGTCAAATGGTCTTCCTTAATGGATTACGTTCGACAACCGAGATTCCACTGTATTTGGTTGGAATCTCCTTTCTTGTAACTTGAATCCATTCATTCAGGTCCTACCCAAACTGTAGATGAAAATTCTGTGCACCTTATTAGCAGCCAGGATTTCCTCACAACCCAACAAAATGGCTACAAGCAAAGTAAAAAGGAATTTAATTTCCTAGAACAGCAATGTAGCTGGTGGAAGAGTATTTCAGAGTATTAAACAGAACACCAAAATGGCTTTTTCTTTGGTGGCGACTACAGAGAATGAATAATCCCCCTATGAAGATAAGGCAGGCACTGATAGCTAAATGCTTCTGCCAATAATTAAAAATATACCTCTTTCCCTGAACTTTCCCCAACTGTTAATCCCACTTCCTGGCATTTCTGGTTACTTTGACTGATACATATTTTTATTGAAAAGGTTTTTGTTGTTCTATTTAATTACATCCTGTTTTATTATTCTGTAGACTACTCTGACATTTCTTTGAAATAAAAGGCAGTATACGAATAATTTTAATAAACAAAACACAGTTCCAGAGGTAACAGCTAAGTGCCAGCCAGCTAAATCCACAGGTTCTCCTCCCACCAGAGTGACTACATTAACGACTGAGACACAAGTGGGTTGTGATATATAGCTAAGGAGAAGAAAGAAAAATCTGACAGTCAGCCTACTTTCCTGTCATTGTGCGGAGGAAGAGTGATCAACTGCAATCTGCTCAGGTAAGTTGTACATAAAAATGTACACGACACAATCTGAGTTATTAACCTTAGTCTATATTGAGAAATGAGTTTTACTTTCTTACCACTTTGATAGTACATCACTGTTACCATAAAAATTAATTAGTCAAGAATGGCCACAAAGCAATTAGAAACGCACCAGTGATTTTCCATTATATGGCATGTTATCTTTCTTGGTAGGTAATATTCCAATCTGATATTAGGCAAATATACATGAAATCGTGTGGGTGCTCTACTTATATTGGAATCATTCATGATGCTTAAGCCATGTGTATTTAAAATAGTCTAGTTCTACCACTGAACCTGTTGTATATTTCCACCTGCCTATTTCAAAACGTAATTAAAAAAAACAATGTTAAAAAAAGGATAGTGAAAATAGAGCCATTAAAGTGACTGGTATGTAATTGTACCTGTCCCAGCTACAAAACAATCTTAAGTACGCTTTGCATGAATCAAGAAAACACTAGAAGGCATCCATCAATAAACATATAGAATTAGTCTGCAAATTCTCTATTTACCAAAAGTAAATCCCACTGAACTCAACAGGTGATGTTCAATGTGGTACAAGCAGAAGTACCAGGACATCATCTTCCTCCATTCCCTCCTGCAGCACCCTCCCAAATCAACTCCAGATGTTCTTCCTACTCTCCACAGCAGTTTTAGGGGTGGTGCAGGAGGAAGAAGAGGAAAGGGAAGTCCCATTGCACAAGTGTTCTGCTTGCAGATGGACAAAACTGTATGTCACCCTGGGACTGCCTTCTATCTAAATAGACATATATAGGACGTGTTGCTACTAGATTTATTCACAGCACTGGTTATTATTTCAGCAAAGTACACCAATATTTTTCTAAAATATAAAAAATGAAGACAGAAATAACTATTATAAAACTAACTATTATAAAATATAATAAATGAAGACAGAAATAACTTACGAAGAATTGCTATGATATAACACAGCTTAACACAGCTTATAAATTCCAAAGACTGCAAATTGTCTCCCTTTCTACTTCTGGTGCTGTGGAATACAGTAGTGCCTAGAAACCGTGTTTGATTATCCTTCTTCAATCAAGCCTAAGCCAGGCTGCAGCTGGAGAAAGCAGGATATCTGGTGACTGTGTTCAATGCCCCTTCCTCCCTTCTTCAATGGAGCCTGATTCTCTGTTTGTTTCAAAGTATACAACGGCATAACATGGCATTAATAAGTTTGAGCGAGGCTCTCCCCATAATAATTTATCAATCGCAACACTATTCTGAGAATGAGTTGCACAGATACTTGTGGAAGGACTGAACAAATGTTAAATGGTCATAACAAGGAAACAATGTCAGTCCTATGAGAGCCATGACAGTGTCCATGCTTCAACAAAAATTAATACGGTATATTTTTTCCATCAGTGGGATAATGGTGATTTCCTCCAAGAATAAATTGATTAGGATGGTGTTAGGGGGAAAGGTGGAACCAGAGAATACAGACCACAAGATCTCTAGAAATTATAATATCCAGGAAAGAGTGAGCCAATCCTAGACCTTCCTTTCTCTAACATTTCTTTGTAAGAGTGCTTGGAAACTACAATCAGTCCAGAATGGTATAACCAAGCTGTTGACAAGGGCAGCTGATAGAAAGCATAAAGACTCTGGGCTGAACTCAACGTGCTGGTAAAGATCTCTTAACTCCTTGTTTGGAACAGTGATATCTGAAGGACCACCATCTCTGATAAGACGCTCCTTGCCTACTGAAATCATTAGTATAGACCCTACTGTGCATCACAGCATCACAGAAATGTGCCTTCTGGAGACCATGCTGAGAGCCTTTTTAGTATGTAAGACTTGGCTCTAGAACTCCCTTTCCAAAGCAGGCTCATTTTGCCCCCTTAGGGAACAATTTTCCATAAGATGGTCAAAAATGTTCCTTTAGGGGAAGGTTTCTGGGCCAAAAATGGTTACTCACTTTCTTATTTATTTATTTATTTATTTATTTTAATAGTGGTGGTTATATTTTTTTGGTTACATGTAATATCAATAATATATCAATCAATATTATAAGGATATTACATGTATCATTGAGACTGTATTGCTTTGGATGATCTCAACCCAAGGTTTTCCCTGTGAAACTGGAGCTCCGATGCTTATTACAGAATTCTTCTAAATGCAGCTTGCTTACAAAGTTGGTAAAACTATGAATCTGAATGAGGAGAGCAAGAGCACAAGTTGGATTTATTCAAGGATTATTTGGAAGTGCTGTTTAAGTAAGCAAAAGTGCATTCACACATCCCTTTATGCTTGAAAAGAATGCACGATCAGCTTCTGGACTGCCTGTATCGCTATCATACACATGGGTTCTACACGCTAAGTCGTAACCCTCCCCAACAAATTTGATATGACACCCCTTGCTACTTTCTTATATCTCTCACAAATTTAGTTTTCCATCATGCATTATGTAAATGTATCAGCGTCATATGTGTTAATTATAACTGAAAGCGAAATGTTAAAAACAGCAGCAGAGATGACAGAAAAAAGAACAATACAGATATTGTGTGAAGGCTGACAGTAGAACAGCTAATGTCAGTTTCTTATGCAACAGGGGACTTTCCTACGGAGAACTGCACAGTCTTGATTAAAGGTGGAATGAACTGTTTTTCTCACATAAAGTAGTCCAGGAGGGCAAACAGCTTGTACAAGAGAGTTCAAATAGAAACAACAGTTTTATATGGAAGACAATGGTAAGTATTCAGAGAAAAATCTCTACACAAGATCCGATGCAAAATCAAGTTGGTCCGCATTTCAAATGCTCCCAAAGTGGCTTTCTTCTGTTACTGTTTTTAATAGTTATTTATTGTAAATCACTTTGAGGAAGGCATGCGATTATTTTGAAGCAGTGTTCCTGCTACAAATTCAGCAAGTTTTAACTGAGTGTGAAGATGCATTGCAAATTTTTCATCTCAAAAGGAGCTGAGTGAATCAACAGGATAAACGGACACTCCTTCCCTTTTCAAAACCACTTGTTCATTTGTGGGGGGTTTTCTGTACCGGAATCTAAATAATATTGAAAGCTTGTTTCTGAAACTCATTTACTTCAAGGATGTAAGTCTATTCCAACAAAAAATTGTTATACTGTTATACAGTGGTACCTCTGGTTGCGAACGGGATCCGTTCCGGAGGCCCGTCCGCAACATGAAAAGAGCGCAACCCGCAGCGGTGTGTCTGCGAACGCGCGGGTTGCGATTCACCACTTCTGCGCATGCGTGAGTGGCGAAAACCTGAAGCAACCCTTTCCGGTACTTCTGGGTCGCCGCAGGACATAACCTGAAAGAACATAACATTAAGCGGACGTAACATGAGGTATGACTGTACTCTGTAATAAATTTATTTTGTCATTCCCACACCATGACCACCTATGGCACATCAATGAAAGGAAGAGACTAGACACATGCCACAGGAGAAAGGAGCATGAGAACGCCAGCTACATTAGTTATCCTAATCAGAGCAAAAACTGTGTCTCTAATATGAGCGGCACAAAGTGCATCTGTAATGCTGCATTTTATTTATTATTTCACTATTCTTACAACTACTTATACTACAAATACAACATAGTTCTCTGGGAAGTTGACAAAAACAAAACATATACCAATACTGTTCAAACTGTTACGGAGCACAAATGCCAAAAACTTTTTTAAAAAATAAAAATAGCAAGGCTAATCTAAAACTAGCCTGACTACGGCATCTAAAAAAAATGAAAGCAATATAAAATCATCAACAGAAAGAGGGGAATGGTGCAAAGATCTAGCACACCAGAAAGATGTACCCACTATGATTAAAACTGAAATTAAAAGTCCTGGGAGGGGAAAAAAGGTATTCACATGATTCCAGGAAAACCACAATCCAGGCAAGGCTTTCTGGAAAGATCATTCCATAAACTGAGCGCCACCACTGAAAAGGCCCTCTCCCTAGTAACCACATTGTTCACTTCATTAAGCAGATGATCCCGAAGAAGAGCAGCTGATAAGGATCCCAATGGAAACTGCCTGGAAGAGAGAGCAAATGACCATGTAGAGGAGTAATTAATACCAGTTCCAATAAATAGCCTGGCTGCTGTATTATGTACCAAATGACGTCTCAAGAACATTTTCAAAGGCAGTCCCAAATACAACACACTGCAGTTTAAGTCTTAGTTTAGTCCAGTCCGTTACCTAGTTTAAGCACTTGTTCAGAACACTCACTGCTTCACTTGGATTAGATGAAAAGGAGATATAAAGCTGGGTGCCAGCCACATATTGGTAACACCTCAGCACACCCACAGTGGTTTCTAGTGATAGAAATTCCCCAGGCGCCAGGACAGTTATGCTACTGGCGCGGGTCCAACTGCAACCACTGGAAATCTGTGGGTGCCAAGTTGGCGACTGACATCTCTATCTGGCTGGCCCTTACTGCTTTCTTAAGCAGGCAAGCAGAAAAGCTTATTTATTGCATTTATATCCCACCTTTTTCTCCAAGGAGTACATGGCTCACCCTCCTCCCCAGTTAATCCCTACAATGACCCTGTGAGGTAGACTAAAGCTGTGACTGGTCCACGGTCACCCAGTGAGCTTCATGACTGAGGAGGATTTGAACCCTGATGATGATAATAATTTTTTATTATTATTATTATTATTATTATTATTATTATTATTATTATTCCCTGTCCACTACCAAGGGCACCACTACCAAGAAGGCCCAGGTCCCAGTCCAAGACTCAAACCACTACACCACACTGGCTTCCTACAGTTCTTCTGCTATGGGGCAGCTATATAAATTAAGTAAGTAAATAACTATGAGGAAAGCAAAGTGATATATTTCCCTTGAAACTTAAATTCGTTTTATTCTGGATTGTTTTACAGTATCTGATGTTTTAATGTGTTGTAGAAGACTTTTGAATTTTTTCTTTAAAATCTAAAGCGGTATAGAAATGAAATTAATAAATATCACCACAAAAAGGCACCTAGACATTTCGTTGTGACGACTGTAACCTAGGTTTAAGATCTCATTTGGCGATTAACGTATATGTCTGAGTTTCTAACACTGGTTTCATGCAGTTGTTGAATAGCATGGCAGATAAAACAAAGCCATATGAAAGCCCACAGCATAACTGTCAAGAGGCTGAACAATAATTCCTGGGTACCATCTTCTAGAACTGAACTACTAGATAGCAATAAAACTACCAAAACACTGTACCTCCAATCCCTACTTTCCAAAGGGAATTTTATTCAGCAAGCTTCTAGTTGTGACCAGCACCAATAACGCAGAGAAAGTGTGAAAGACCAAGACATGTGGATTTAAAACCAAACCAAACTCAATTCCAGTGGCGTCACAGTCTCAGTATTAACACTGAAATCACAAGGTACCCCCCTTTTTTAAAAAAAAAAAAGGCTCTGAATATGCTTTGTAAATGAGATACTATTCTTAAACTTTACACCTGTTCTAGTAAACACCCTTCCAATTCACAAATATGGTAATTCATAGACAATGTATCATGTTCTTGTTACCATGATTAAATCATTAAGTTGTTAGGGCAACACCCCCACCTCCCCTGGAGCTACTTAAGACCTGTGGGAAGGCAGAAGAGCAGAAATCAGGACAAGGGAGCTGGTCATATCAGCTCCTCAAGTTGGCTCCTGAATGTTTTTTTAGCATGTTTATTCCAATATTATAAATTGTAAAATACTTTGTTACCTTGTTTTGATATTATATTCAAGATGCAGCATCAGAAATGCTTTGTACAAAAATGTTGCTGATTTCCAATTCATATAAAAATACCACGTCAAACATATCCAAGAAGTACAGTCATCCTCTTTGCAGGTTCTATCATCTTTGTGGCTCAGTCATCTTGGACTCAACCAGTATATTAGCCTGAGAAGGGCTGTAGTCAGGATGCGGAGAAGGGGATTTCACTTTCTTCTCATGCTGCAACCCATCAACTCATCTATATTCCTTTCAGACTGAACTAAGATAGTAAGGGTCTCACCACAAAAACTGAATAGTGAAGAGAGTATGCAGTTTCGCCCAACTCCCTTCAAGAAATACCAGTTTCCACAATTAACCATTTATAACCAATCTAGTTATGTTTATTACTGTCATTCATGATATTGATGTCCCAAAAATATATTAATGCTTATTTGAATAACTGTGATTCCGCTTAATTGAAAGCCACCTCAAAATCCATTAACTGCAATGATGTTGGGATTACACTTCGTTGAGATAAATATTTAAAACACATCTAATATCGCCAATTGTCTTTTTAAAACCATATTGATCCTTCTCCACATAGAACATATTTAACCTTTAGCTAAGAACATCATTTAACCAGTATATCACATAACTTATAAACTCAGCATTAAAACTATAGGAAACTAATGAATTGCTTTATTTTAAATACTGTATAGTTTTAATGCTTCCCTCACTGTAACTGGCTGACCTGGTCTGCTTTTCTATAATTAATGGGGGTTTGCTGGACAGTTCTGAATCTCATTTTTATCAAGTTTTTCAGCCACATTACTATGTTGTTGGTTAGTCGTTTAGTCGTGTCCGGCGCTTCGTGACCCCATGGACCAGAGCACGCCAGGCACTCCTGTCTTCCACTGCCTCCCGCAGTTTGGTCAGACTCATGTTTGTAGCTTCGAGAACACTGTCCAACCATCTCAACCTCTGTCGCTTCTCCTTGTGCCCTCAATCTTTCCCAACATCAGGGTCTTTCCCAGGGAGTCTTCTCTTATCATGAGGTGGCCAAAGTATTAGAGCCTCAGCTTCACAATCTGTCCTTCCAGTGAGCACTCAGGGCTGATTTCCTTCAGAATGGGGAGGTTTGATCTTCTTGCAGTCCATGGGACTCTCAAGAGTCTCCTCTAGCACCATAATTCAAAAGCATCAATTCTTTGGCGATCAACCTTCTTTATGGTCCAGTACTATTTCTGGGTTAGTGGAGTCTGTAACCTGAAGCGTATGTAACCTGAAGCGTATGTAACCCGAGGTACCACTGTATATTTATTTTTGTATATATTCTCAGTTGACCCAGTGGATGCTTTTCCACATTTCCTTATGATCAAGGAAGCAGTTTGCCTAGCTTGTTTCCAAACTCAATTACTGTCACTATGGCATAACTGGCAGTTTTGGCTGTACTGCAAACACTTACCACCATTTATCTCTTGCAGTAATATTTAACCTGCAGCCACTACTCTGCTTATACCGTTTTCCCCATTTATCTGTTCTTTCAATATTGTTTCCCGTCATTTAAGTTGACCTCAACAGATTGGACCACTGGGCCTAAACTAAAAAATGAATTTCAACAGGAACAAATGTAAGATTCAACACTTAGGCAGGAAGAACTCAAATGTAAGATGGGGGAAACTTGTCTTAGTAGTAGTACATGTCAAAAGGGTCCAGAGGTCTTCGTAGACCACAAGGTGAACATGAGTCAACATTGTGATGCAGCAGGGAAAAAGGTAATGTTATTCTAAGCTGCATCAACAAAAGTATAGTGTCCAGGTCAACGGAAGTAATAGCACTGCTCTATTCTGCCTTGGCCAGACCACACCTGGAATACAGTGGTACCTTGGGTTAAGTACTTAATTCATTCCGGAGGTCCGTTCTTAACCTGAAACTGTTCTTAACCCGAAGCACCACTTTACCTAATGGGGCCTCCTGCTGCCGCCGCGCCGCCAAAGCACGATTTCTGTTCTTATCCTGAAGCAAAGTTCTTAACCTGAAGCACTATTTCTGGGTTAGCGGAGTCTGTAACCTGAAGCGTATGTAACCCGAGGTACCACTGTACTGCGTCCAGTTCTGGGCACAACAATTTAAGAAGGATATTGACAAGTTGGAATATGTGCAGAGGAGAGTGACCAAAATCATCAAGGATTTGGAAACATAGCCTTTTGAGGAACAGTTGAGGAAGTTGGGTGTGTTTAGCCTGCACAAGAGAGGAGATATGATAGCCATCTTCAAATATCTCAAGGGCTGATACATGGAAGATGGAACAAGCCTGTTTTCTCCTGCTCCAGAGGGTAGGACCTGAAGCAATGGATTCAAGTTACAAGAAAGGAGATTCCTGCTAAACATCAGAAAAACCTTCTGACAGTAACAGCTGTTCAACAGTGGTGGGCTCTCAATCATTGGAGGTTTTTAAGCAGAAGTTGGATGGCCATCTGTCATGGGTGCTTTAGCTGAGATTATTGCACTGCAGGGGGTTGGACTAGATGACCCTTGAAGTCTCTTCCAACTCCAATTCTATTGTTTTATTATTGCTTCCTTTCTTTTTAATAAAATCATTATGTTACAGCCTTAAATTTGTCATGAAGAAATTAGCTGCCTGAACATTAGTTTTGACAAAAAAAGTTCTGCTTTGCTTTTTGCACCAACACATCTTTTGTAGCAGGAATACAGAGCAAATAACTGGACCAAACTTTACCTACTTTGTATCCTGGGTTATATTCTGAAAGGCAAAAACATTTCCGAATTCGAGGTTTCCCAGTTCTTCAATTCATTGCCTTTACAGTGGTAACTCGGGTTACAGATGCTTCAGGTTACAGACGCTTCAGGTTACAGACTCCACTAACGCAGAAACAGTACCTCAGGTTAAGAATTTTGCTTCAGGGTGAGAACAGAAATTGCATGGTGGCGGCACGATGGCAGTGGGAGGCCCCATTAGCTAAAGTGGTGCTTCAGGTTAAGAACAGTTTCAGGTTAAGAACAGACCTCCAGAACCATCTGCTAGATCAGGCCAATGGCCTACCTAGTTCAGTTCATGTTCTCACAGTGGCCAACCAGATGCCTGTGGGAATTCTGCAAACAGGACATGAACTTAACAGCACTCTGTCTACCTGATTCCCAGCAACTGGTATTCAGAGGCATACTGACTCTGATTATGGAGGTAGAGCAGCATCATTGATAGTCTTATCCTCCATTAATTTGTCCAATCCTCTTTTAAATCTATTTTAGTTGGTGGTCATCCTATGAGAGCAAGTTCCATAGTTTTAAGTACATGCTGCATGAAGAAATGCTTTCTTTTATCAGTCTTCCAGCATCCAACTTCAATGGATGACCACAAGTTCTAGTGTTAGGGGAGAGGGAGAAAAACTTTTCTCTATCTACTTTGTTCATGCCATGCTTCATTTTATTCTTTTGTCATATTTCTCCATGCCGTGCTTCATTTTATCAAACTTCTATCATATCACCTCTTTCAAATCTCAGTTTCTAACACTGATAGCAGGGGCAGAAAACTCCAGCTCATGGGCATAAGAAGGCCCAATATGGGTCCCAGTTTGGTCTGCAGCACTGCTTCCCATGAACGACAGCCACCTACTGTGGTTATACTGTGTGGGCATAAATGAAGCACTAGGACAGGGGGCAGCAAGGTTTACCTCGCCTGGGCTGGTTCACTCCAGCGGAGATCCGTCCGTGGGCTGGATTGCGTGCACACCTGAGTGCACACGCCTGTGATTTCCGGTGTCTGCGCAGACACGATTTCCGGTGCCACGGAAGCGAGTCCCCGCGCCAGTTTAGCACAGCACACAGGGACTCACTGAGCAGGCAGCTCGTCGGCCGGTTAAACAACCCCCATGGGCTGCAGGTTGCCTACCCCTGCACTAGGAGTTTAAATTTCGGCTAAGAACTCCTTAATGCAGCTGAGTGCTTTGTAGCCAAATAGTTTCCTTTGCAGAGGGGGAAAATCTCTGATTAAAAAGTGAGAACTTTCTCCAAAGCCCACCCCTTGTAAGGCATGATCCCAGCACTGAACAGCTGATTGGCACTTAAAGTGCATCTTCAAAAGAATTTGCTATAACCACCAATCAGCTGCTCAGCAATTACAGTGACCAAACCTTGACAGGTGTCAATCAAATGACATCATTATAACAGTAGAGGGTTGACAGGTGAGTGGTCCTACACACCTGTCAATGTTGGTAAGTGGGACTGTGGGCGAGATTTGAAGTTGGCCTACTAGCCAAACTCAGTTCTCCATCCCAGTACTACAGTTTACATAGAGGGGATCTCCAATTTTCATGGATTATCCTCTCAAAACACAGCCTCTTACTTGTCATTCCATCCTGTTTAGAATCAGTTGGAGATTATTATTGGTCCTTCTTTGAGAGAAAGAAAAAGCCAGTAATGTATATAAAAACTAATCTAGGAAACTGCAACAAACTAAGGGAACACGAGTTAATGACAAAAGCTGCAAGATACGTGACAGAAATCCTGAAGTGAGGCTCTCCGTATGTCATTGGACTCTACCTTCTATTATCCCTGACCATTCCCCATGCTAGCTGATGAGAGTTAAAGACCAACACCATCTGGAGGACATCATACTGGCTAATCTTGCCCTGGAGTGACCTATCAAACTTTCAAAGAACTAACACATGTCTACTAAGAAGTAAGTCTCATTTAGTTTGATGGGATTTAGTCCCAGATAACTGGATACAGGGATGCAAGCTGTATTAAATGGTCTTCAATGCCACAAAAGACACAAAGCTTCACCTAATATCTTTCCTATTACAATCACCATAATTCATCTGAATCAGTGTTTGACATCTACATTATTTTTCCATGTCCTAGAACCATTACCAGATTGTAAAAATCTCAATAATAAAAAAGGTTTGAGCCACACTGCTAGCAGATAAAGCATCTAACTGAAGATAAAGACTTATAATCAGCCCAAGCTGGGTTCTATATGTCATAAACATATATGATCGTGAATTTGACTAGCTTAGCTAGTCTCATGAAGTCTCATGACTTCTCTTTCAATATGATATATGTGATCCCTCAAAGCAGCAACAGCAACAACAAAAGTAATTCTGTTAAATAATAGGTTTGCCAAAATATAGTTGTCACTTGTCATGACACCCAACGTCTAGCAGGCATTTTAGTCTCGATTACATTATTACTGTTTGTTCTCCTTTACAGTATCTCTTTGGCTTTGCAGTGCATTATAAAATTCAGTGTTTGCCTCACAAGAACCCTGTAAGATGGAATGCTGTCCCCCCCACCCAACAGGAAACTGCAGGTGAGAAATTGCACAGCTGTGCACAAGTCAGTACTTGTCCTCTGACAGACCTAGGGCTTCCAGATCCAAATCTAACTACGTTGAAAATCAACCATATTAATCAGGAAAAGCACACCTTCGCTTTTACATGCCTCACACTGCTCCTTTCATTAGCTATATGGGGAAACACATCACAGGATGCAGTACGAATGCAGGCTTATTTTGTATTTTTTTAAAACCTTTTAGAATGTAGCTAAACCTCAGATGTGTACAATTGGAGACTTTAATTATAGAGAAGCATGTACCTTCGCACCTAGGCACCCAATTTTAATGGTCATTCACATATGACAAAACCAGATTAACTACCCAGCAATGCATGCAAAGTAGAGAGTCCTGGCCACTCCTGGATCCCTGACTCATGTGCCTATGTGATACTTGGTTGTGGCAAACACCTTACACCTTACTGTATTTTGCTGATGTAACCCTAGATTACAAATGGATGAAGAATAAGCAGCAGCAGCCTGAAACGGTCGATCCGTCAAATTTATCCATTTCTCTCTGGTCACGTCTCCCACTTTCCGTTTCATTTTTATTTATTTTTAGTGGTAGTGTCACCCATGTGGGTGCTGAACAGAGATTGAAGGGGGAACACGCCTCCTATTCCTAGAAAGAAGGCGGGGTCCCTCGCCAAGAAGGAAGTGCGCGGCTTTGTATTCCCAAGGTAACAGCTGGAAATAAATAAGGTCGGGGGCTAAGAGCAGGTTGAGATCACTGTGTCCTTATAAAGATGATGCGACTCGCCCTCCCGGTAGGCCGTAGAAGCCTCCCAAATGTCTCGAGGGCTCCGGCAGCCGCAAGCGGGGAAGTCGCCGTTGCCCCCCCCCCCCGCCTTCGAGCCCCAGCTAACTGTCAGGGCGCGCGGACGCTGCGGAGTCGGTGCCTTAAAATCCGGGACCGGGGGGAGACGGCAGCCCTCCCCTGACTAGCCTGACAGGCCCAGGCGGGCGCCATGCTAGAAACCAAAATGGCTGCCCCGGGGAAGGCTGCCCAACCCGAGGAGCCGCGAGCGGGGGAACGTGCCGAGTGACGCCCGCCGCGCCGGACAGGTAACTTTCTCCTCCCCCGCCGCCGCCGCGTCGTCCGCCCCGCACCCAGCTCCCCTTCCTCCTCAGCCACGCCGCCGCAGCTCCCATCCTTCCTTCCCGGTTACGGACAGACCCTGCTCGCCTCACGCCAGCCGTTCTCTCTCATTGTGCTTGTGTGCGTCCCCTCCGCCCATCCAGGACCCTCACCTGGAGCTCGGCCCTTTCCACCTCCCAGTGCGCGCGCTCCATCTCGAAGCGGGCCCATTCGTGCTGGATGTAGTGCAGGATCCCCGGGATGGTGTAGTGTTGAGGCCGGGACAGCTCCGAGCCGCCGCCGGGGCCCACCGCTTCCGGAGCCGCCGCTGCCGCCGGGCCTTGGGGTTGCTGCTGTGGCGGCAGGTTGCCTCCGCCGCCGGGCCCCGCGCAGCCTTGGCCAAGCAGCTGGGAGTTCGCGTTCCCTCCGGCGGGCGGCAGCGGCCCTTGCTGCTGCTGCGGCCTCGGGCTGGGCCCTGCCATGATCCCGCCGCCGGCTCCGGGATGTTCGTCCATTGTCTGTGGGGAGTCCTTCCCCCGCCTCCTCTTGCTCCTGCTGCTGCTCCTCCCGCCTGGTGTCCCGAGTCCGGAGCGGCGCTGCTTGTGGGAAGGGACCGGCCCGGGGGTGTCAAGGCCACGCGGAGCAGTAGCCGGGTGTCAGAGCAGCGCCGAGCTCCAGCCGCCGCCGCCGCTGCTGCTCCTGCCGCCGCCGGCCGCCATTACAGTCTCAGCTCCATCATCAGCCGGACAGATTCACTCAGCAGCTCGGCTCACCCACCCACGGGGTGGGGGGGGGGGGAGAGGCGGAGGGACGCGGGGCATGCTGGGAAACGGCACCCGCCTTGCTCCGACACCCGCGCCGCCCTGCTGCACGCATGCGCGGGCGCTGCCTGAGAGGAAAGTAGTTGATTCTTGCGCTCTGGGTGGTATTTGGTGTTCGCTGGGGGGGGGGGGGAATCTCACTCCTTCAGTCCTAAATAAGTTTCCCGCGGCTGACTTTTTAACTCCTCGGTAAAACTCGCTTGTCAATGGCCAGGGGAGCCAGAGCTGCCCGCAGAGATGGTCGCTCTTTGGTTTTAAAGTGAGAATGACACTCGCACTTCACGTGTTCACTGTGCATTGTCCAGTTGTCATCCTCACGACAACCCTGGAAGGTAGGTCAGAATGTTTCCCCGTGCTGCCGATCTGGGCGGTGGAGGTGAGAGAGTGTGGCTTGCCTAAGGCAACCTACTGAGTTCCTGGCAAATGTGACATTTGAACTGGGAAATTCCTTGGTATCTGTCTTTTTTGCCAGTTTACACAATGGTTGTTGATAGTTGTAGAGAGGGTTTTATTTAGCTCAGGAAGAACCGCCAGGAGCATGTGAAGAACATATAAATTCAACAGTTATCTGACCATGCTAAGAGCGCATTTTCCATTTTTAGGAGAGAGCTTCCTATATCAAATGAGCCTCTTGCAGGGAATTTTTTTTCTTGCCTGGCATTTTAAACAGCAACAATAATCGCTGGTAGTCTACAAAGCATCCACTCATTCTGAATGTCCAAATTGGCATTTTACCCAGCACCACAAACTCTGGCCCTTCTTCATCCCACTTCCACGAGATAAAGACATGGAAGGAATAAAAGGTTTTGTGACCCGTTTTGAAAACTGTACCTTTCCCTGATGGTATGTTTTTAAAAGATTGCAAAGGAGTGTATTCCATACTTAACTCCCTGCCACTTTAACAGTCTCTTGCTACTACTTTCTCTCCTCAGTTTATAATTTTTCAGTAGGCTGCTACTGTTTGTTGCTCCTTCAGCTCATTTAAAATGGTCTCCCCGATGATGGGCTGTGCCAGCAAAAGATTCTTGGCATTGCAGTTGCATTCCTCACATGTCTACAGCTGACTCCTTGGGGTGGACAAGAGGCTATTTCTCCCACCACACGCACAACACACCCTCCCTCCCCCAGGACATGAAACATGCGCTGATTTTGCCACTGCTGTTGTTATTATTACTCTGTCACCCAAAGTAGCAAGGCAGCAAATAGAAACCAGAGTACTGGCAGTCGGCAAACCGGTGTCAAATTACTACTATGAGTATGGGATTAAATTAAGAGAGGCTAACCTCTGTAGAAGGAGGGAGAGCTTTCTGAGCAATCCCTTGAGGGAAACTCCATCACAGGGATGTTTAAAACAAGGTTAGTCAGAGCCGTAGGGAACATGCCTTCTTTAGCCTTTGGTAAACTACTCAGTCATCTTTGCAAAGCATATCCTTAAAAAGGAGCAAGTTAATATGTAAGCTATATATAGGAGCGTTTTACATCTACAGTGTAAACAAGTCACAAAATAAAATGTTTAATTGAAGGTATGAAATTAAAATACAGGAGTCTAGTGCTGACACACTTGTACTTCAAAGTAGGTTTCCTTTAAATAAAGTAGCTATTGCACTAAAGTGTTCTGTCACATCCTAAGTACCGAATAATGAGCGAGTCACATAAAAAAAAAATGCTTTCTTCTTCCAAAGTAAATTTGATACAGAGAGCTGGACTTTTAAGGCTACAGTCATGAAACCATGGCTATAGGGGTCTTTTTTTCTGTTGTGGGCTGCATGGCCAGCAGTGGGGCAGAGACAAAGATAAATGTTCTGGATTAACTAAACTGGAATAAAGCCCTGTTTCATTTTCCTCAGATTAGAATTCCCAGCCCTATCAAGGTCTATTGTTAGAGGCATTATGCCTTTGTTGATGGATATATACAACAGCTTCGATAGGTTCTTGGTCTGATCCAGTAAAGTACTTATGTAGA
Source organism: Podarcis tiliguerta (assembly GCF_965153285.1). Classification (NCBI taxonomy): domain Eukaryota; kingdom Metazoa; phylum Chordata; class Lepidosauria; order Squamata; family Lacertidae; genus Podarcis; species Podarcis tiliguerta. The sequence goes on from NC_139534.1 coordinate 100,004,630, forward strand.
AGTATACCCTAAATGTTGACTAGGAAGTAATAAAAGTATAAGCAACAAGGTGGGAGTTATTAATGAAAGGCTATGTATCCCTGAAAAGCCTAAAGTGTTTTTGCTAGTACACCCTGGACAGTTAAGCATTGCAAATGCATTTTAAACTTGCATTTTTATAATCCAAAAAGAGTTTTAAAAAAAATTGAGAACAGAAAACACTGGAGTGTGAGTTGGTTGCTGTTTTCTAGATTATCTTTGTAAAGTGAATAAACAGAGTATGACCGTTCCTGATGGCAACTATTAGCTTTTAATTCTTATTAATTGATCACAGGTTTTTATAGATTTTTTATCATAATGACCTCAAAGTAATTACAAAATAAAAATATTGATAAAACTCATAAAATACAATCGAAAAATAACATGCAGTTTCAGTTCCATTAAGAACACAGAGATCCGGATTCTGGAGGGATCGACACAAGTTTCATGCCCCAAAGACTTCAGAAAGTAGGTGTCTTCACCATATGGCAAAGAAATCCCTTAATATTGAGGGTATCATGTTGCCAAGGGGAGGGAATTGCAAAGGTGGGCCACGACTACAGAGAGTTGGGATCTTCCAGATCCCAACACAAAAGCCATGTTTATTGGCAGGACCAGAAGCAGAACCCCGCTCTACCAATCTCATGGTTTGAAACAGTCTGCACCTAGATCCCTTGTCATGGAGGGATTTATGTGTTAAAGTGGCTAATTTGGAGTGTCTTCTTCTTTGGCGATCACTTGTAGCCGAGTAAGATTGTCTTCCATGTACACAGTCTTAATGGTGTGTCCACAGGTGATTGTGGAGCCCAATTCTGGATCCACAAGTCCTTCCACAGTGGAAGGCTCTTGTGGAAAGATAACCGCCCAGGTAGGAGAAGTGATTTATACTTTCCAACATTACACCATTGAGTTGGATTTGTGGCGCTGCAGCGGGGTTGTTTTATGCTTGTTGGTGTAGCACTTCGTTTTTTTGGATGTTGAACGGTAGGCCAAGCTTTTTGTCTGCTTCTTTGAAGATATTTAGGATGGTTTGAAGGTCATCCTCTGAGTGTGTACACACTACATTGTGTCACACCTACATGACTGAATCTTTTCATAACCTCATTCCCATAGCATAAAAAGAAGCATAATTAAATTCAAAAATTTAATCTGTATCAATAATTTAATCAATATCAACCCTGAAGTAAGGTTTGAAATGATATTCTCATCATGCACATGGCAGTTCATCATTTCCACCTGAATATTTCTGAGGATCACACTCATAACCCTAATTGATATTTTAAGGGGCATTAATTATGCTATCTTTATTTGCCTCTTCTATTGGCTAGAAGCTCTTGAGGTTTCCTTTTGAGTTTGTGCTGTTTACTTTTCATTTTGAAGTGGCCCATTCTTCAGTTGAAACCACATAACCTGAGGATACATAAGAAAATTTATGCTTTTATACGACTCCTATAATTTTATGGAAGAGGAGACACACATTGTTCCCACTCATCCCAGCATCTTGCTGTTGTTATTAAATCTTACACATGTATATAATTGAGAGAAGAATGAGGACACAATAAGGTTTATAATATAAGTTAGGGAATGGAGAGAGTGAAAAGAGAAACAGAACAGTCTCAAAGTTAAAAACAACACAGTAATTAATTCAAATTGATGGGTAGCATGTTTAAAACAAACAAAAGGAAGTACTTGTACAACACATAATTAACTAATAGAATGCATTTCCATAGAATGTTGCAATTATTAAAATTAGTGGTGTTGAAAAGGATTAGGTAAATATGTGGAGGATGAAGTTCATCTGTAACTCATAACTATAATAACCAGAGCCACAGTGTTTGTGCTCAGAGACTGTGTACCATGTGCTTAATTCAAAACTAAGGTGTTGGGACCAAAATTTGTCTGGAAGTAATCCTTTCTGCTCCTGCCAACCTAGCAGGTCGAAAGCACGTCAGAGTGCAAGTAGATAAATAGGTACTGCTCCGGCGGGAAGGTAAACGGCGTTTCCGTGCGCTGCTCTGGTTCACCAGAAGTGGCTTAGTTATACTGGCCACATGACCTGGAAACTGTCTGCGGACAAACGCCGGCTCCCTCGGCCTATAGAGCAAGATGAGTGCTGCAACCCCAGAGTCGGTCACGACTGGACCTAATGGTCAGGGGTCCCTTTACCTTTAATCCTCTCTGACCTGGAAGCTGTTTCCCAATAATTAAGACGGAAAGGCATGTAGATCATGCTCAAAGAAATGTGCTTCTTTATTTTAATCCCACATGTTCATTGATCAACCTGGTTGTGCTGAAAACAGATTGTGCAGAGCAATTCTAACTGGGGCATGGAGCAGCCAGGACAGAGGGTGGTAGCAGTCCGCCCCCCCCCCCCCTATTTTTGCTGCACTAGCTGCAACCTGGCACACAGCACAGGGCTCAGATCAGGTTCTTCACTAGAAAACAGGCTGGCTTTGGAACCAGCAGCTCTGTTGGCACAGTCCTGCTCTGCCCCTCAAACCCAGTTTTAGGACCAAATATGATTATTACTAGCAGGAACACTGGTAAAAAGCAGTACGCACTCCATCGCCCTTTCAGGTTCACAGTGGAGGAGACCAACACCAGTACGGATCAGGGGTTAGGTATTTTTTTAAATAGAAAAGTTAAGTAGACTGCACCCAGTTCCTACGAAAATCACAGGCCTTGGGTCTGGGCTTTATCCTGCTCAGTACTCTGGCCTTGATCAAAATAAGATCAAGTATAGGCATGTTCTGCAACCTTTCTGCGGACCACCCAAATGGAGTTAGCAGACCACAGTTGGAGAATCTTTGCTCTACCCCTAAGGTTTTAAAATGCCTCACATATCAATTACTCTTTTGTCTCCTTAGAAAGGTGTTGTATCTAAATCCATTAACAATAGCCACAAGCCCGTTTGTGAGCTTTTAAGAGTACTCTCCTGACATGGGAGTGAAAGTTATTGTCAGCTTATGAGGAAAGAGTACCTCCTGTGATCTGTAAATAGCCTAATATTCTCTTAAACAGCTCCATATTTAAGATCGAGCTGAGCTTTGCATTTGGCATAAAGACATATGCCTATATCTATAAATAATAATAATATAATTATTTTACACAGTGGCTATGTTTCATAGCAAGAAGTTCCCCAAGAGGAAAGTCAGCATCCATCTATAAATAAAATCAAGCATTAAGCAAATGAGAGAGTGTAAAATACTGTACTTCAGAGCAGAGCCAGCAGTGAATCAGACTATGGTGGCTATAGTTACTATGTATAATGCAAATGCAGTGGGAAATATTACAGGTTGGTTCTCCCAGCAGTTCGAGTCGTACCTTGGAAGTCGAATGGAATCCGTTCCAGAAATCCATTTGATTTCCAAAACGTTTGAAAACCAAATCGTGGCTTCTGATTGACTGCAGGAAGCTCCTGCAGCCAACCGCAAGCCGCGGGAGCCCTGTCGGACATTCGGGTTCCAAAAGAACGTTCGCAAACCGGAATGATCACTTCCAGGTTTGCGGCATTCAGGAGCCAAAACGTCTGAGTTCCAGGTCGTTCAGGATCCAAGCTATGACTGTATCTTCAATTTGAAACCAATAGGAAGTGGCCCTTCTGCCTCTGTCCAGTACTTATAATCATAGTTCATTTCTTTTATAATGTTACTGTGACATTCACCCCAATCCAATTGCTCTGGGTAGTTTGATAACTGTACAAATAAAACTGGGGTTGAGTCTCTCTAGGGTCTGGGGAAGTAAAGAGAAAGCCTATTAAATAAAGCTGTTTTGGACAATCCTAGAACAAGTCAGGGGACGCGGGTGGATCTGTGGTCTAAACCACAGATCCACAGTCTAGGGCTTGCCGATCGGAAGGTTGGCGGTTCGAATCCCCGCTACGAGTGAGCTCCCGTTGCTCGGTCCCAGCTCCTGTCAACCTAACAGTTCGAAAGCATGTCAAAGTGCAAGTAGATAAATAGGTACCACTCCGGCAGGAAGGTAAACGGCGTTTCTGTGTGCTGCTCTGGTTTCGGTGTTCTGTTGCACCAGAAGCGGCTTAGTCATGCTGGCCACATGATCCGGGAAAACTGTCTGCGGACAAACGTCGGCTCCCTTGGCCAGTAAAGCGAGATGAGCGCCGCAACCCCAGAGTCGTTCACGTCTGGACTTAACTGTCAGGGGTCCTTTACCTTTTTTAGAACAAGTCAATGGTATGGTGAAATTATATTTACCAGATGTGATGTTAGAGGAGGGGTAGTACATCTGGTGGGAGACACGTTGTGCTCCTTTTGGGGTAGTTTGTCCACCTTTGGTCCCCACCCTGTACTTAGCTTTCATCTGTGGCTCCTAGAAGCTGTCAACATATAGCAGTGGCCATACCCCAGGAATAGCTTCAATTGGCTGACAAAACCAGGCGAGGGTAGCTGATAGGTCTCAAACCCTTGGTGTGTTAGGGATCTCCCCTGCATGCAAAGACAGGTTCCATCAGATTGAGTGGACTAGACCAATGATGGGTCCAATGGTCAAGAAGGCAGTTTCTGCATGTGCTGTAGAGGGAAATGAGGGGCAGATGGGGCTCCACAACCTGGGAAGGTAGCCCATGTAGCAGAAACCTCTGACCCCAAACCTCTACTGCATTGTGATGAAATAATAATAATTTATTTATACCCTGCCCATCTAGCTGGGTTTCTCCAGCCACTCTGGGCAGCTTCCAACAAAATATTAAAATACAATAATTAATCAAATATAAAAGCTTCCCTAAATAGGGCTGCCTTCAGATGTCTTCTAAAAGTCAGATAGTTGTTTATTTCTTTGACATCTGCTGGAAGGGCGTTCCACAGGGCAGGCGCCACTACCGAGAAGGCCCTCTGCCTGGTTCCCTGTAACTTCGCTTCTTGCAGTGAGTGAACCGCCAGAAGGCCCTCGGCGCTGGACCTCAGTGTCCGGGCAAAATGATGGGAGTGGAGATACTCCTTCAGGAGAAGAAAAGGCTAAGGAGTAAACCCTACAGAAATCCAGAGTGGAGTCCCTAAAATGGTTGGGTGGTGCTTTGTATGCCGCCTCCTGGCAACTCCTGCAGCCAAGATGGTACCAAATGTATTGCTCTGCTTTCCTTTGGACCACATCAGTGAGGCCGAGAAGGGGCCTTGTCATCTGGGCTGCCCAGGACCTCCACACGCACTGCCCAGGCTTGCGTCCCAGTGAAATTACTTCAGTGCTGCCAACGCAGCAGTTTGACTGGAGTGCCTGGTTTAGTCAATTTCAGTCTTGAATGAAATTTCTTAATGGAAGCATGTTCTTGAAAAAGAGGAGCTTTGTATTTTTGTATTTTTAAATGTGTGTGTGTGTGTGTGTGTGTGTATCTGTATCTATATTTATATATACATGTACATATATGAGTAAACAGCTATACTGCCAGCCATAACAATGTACAGTATACATTTTTGTTAAAGTTGTGCTGGTTGTGTCATTAGAACTAGTCTTTGAAATGCATTAGAAGTTTGTAAAACCAGTTTGACTAGATACTATGGCAGGACAGGAACATTGAGCAGGTCTACAGTAACTATAGTGCCATCTCCAGTTCTTGGAAAAATTATAGGGTCTTCAATAGGAAATGTATACAATGACTCTTGTGGGCACCACCTTAAATACACATGCACAAAATAATGAAATCCATAATGGTACAGGTAACTGATACACCTCGGGTTAAGAACTTAATTCGTTCTGGAGGTCCGTTCTTAACCTGAAACTGTTCTTAGCATGAGGTACCACTTTAGCTAATGGGGCTTCTTGCTGCCGCCATGCTGCCGCGGCGCGATTTCTGTTCTCATCCTGAAGTAAAGTTCTTAACCCGAGGTACTATTTTGGGTTAGCAGAGTCTGTAAGCTGAAGCGTCTGTAACCTAAAGCGTCTGTAACCCAAGGTACCACTGTATTTTAGCGTTCTTGCCTCTAGAGAGGAGAGGAGAGAACATCCAAACTTGAATATAATTAATTAAAGTTCTTAATACTGGTTACTGACCGTAATAAAATGACTTGACTTGAATTAAAGTTAGTTACAGTGCCAGAATCACCAAATCAGGATGGGATGGACCCATTAGTTACAAACAGCAGGGCGGGATCAAAGCAACTGGGAGTGGTGTTCCACATATATTCCTGCTTGTTCATCCCTGTTTCCCCCTGCAGCTCTTGTGGCTTCCCAAAAGCCCCTGATGGTTTAGAGATCTTTCACAGATGCATCAGTGCTGGAATTTGTGAGACACACACACACACACACACACTGCAGTGTTTCACTCACACACAGCTCTTTAGATCCCAGCTTATCTCTACTAAACTATCCGGGAAACTAATTTTCTAATTATTCTTCATCAGATTAGGCTGTGAAAGACTTACAGCATACCTTTAGACATTTGTTCTTTCTGGAAGATGATAAACTAGGCAAAATGTGATTTAAAAAGCACAACAAGGGTTGTTCTTAGCTGATTTTGGTTTCTGGAGTGAAACAAACATGATCCCTGTTTCAGACATGATGCAAAGCAGGAAATTACTCTATGCACAAGCAGGGAGGAGCAAAGGAGCCCTCTTAGGCACATATACCATTAACTATGGTTTACTGTGATGTGTGAACAGGACCATTATGTTACCACAAAATGGTACATACAAATGGAAAAGTTATGAATGAAAACTATGGGCTTAAACTATTGAACTAGGGCTTCCTTGAAGAACTGATAAAGGTTCATCTAAACTGTATTTAGCCTTTAGAATACAAAGTTAAGTTGAACACTGAGTTATAAAAATATAAGCAGCCATTTGTTATTATTACTTTAATATGGGTAAAGCTGATGACTTATCATCTTAACTAGGCTGGGGAAATGAAACCATCACACCTGTCTACAGACTGAATTTTGCAACAATTACTCATGCTAAAAGGGTATTCATGGGAGCAATTCAGTTCGGAATTAGTGGAACAAATGAGAGGCTTGTTCACCACATTGCGAGCAATAGATTCACTGCTGCTGCTTGATACTGAGGTTGCTGCTGTGGAGGAGTGCCTAGAGAGGGGTGGTGTGGGAACAATAGTTCATTTAGCTTGCTTGAACTAGGCGAGGGACTGGCCCAACACATGACATGTTAAAACATAGCATGATAGTGTCTGGGTGGTAGGTAGATGATGAAATTTGTCTGCAATTTATATATATATAAAATTTTTATTCAATTTTTTCAAATATAAAATTTATACAATTCATACATCTTTTTTTATATCCATTCTCTTTTTTGACTTCCCTCAACTTGATTGATACTCCTTCCCTTCTTAATTTCTTACACATTTCTAAAACCTTACTTCTATTATTTTATAAATTACATCTTATTTTACTCATATTCTAACGTTTCTTATTACAGAGCTTCATTAAGGCTTACAAGCGTTATTTGATTTTCACTTAGTTTGTGCATATACTCTGTAAACTTTTCCCAATCTTCTATAACTCTCTGGTCTCGTCGATTTCGGATCCTTCCCGTCAGTCTATCAAGTTCTGCATAGTCCATCATCTTCATTCTCCATTCTTCTAATGTAGGTAGCTCCTCTTGCTTCCATTTCTGAGCCATCAGTATTCTTGCTGCAGTTACTGCATATAAGAATAGCTTCCTTTCTTTTTTGTTTATCTCATTCCCTGTAATACCAAGTAAAAACGCTTCTGGTTTCTTAACAAAAGTGTACTTAAACATTTTCTTCAATTCATTATATATCATTTCCCAAAAGCTTTTTACTTTTTTACACTCCCACCACATATGATAGAATGTACCCTCTTTTTCTTTACATTTCCAGCATTTGTTACATCCTTTATACATCTTTGCTAACTTCACTGGTGTTACATCATTTTCATCACATTTTCTTTTATTGTTGTACATGCAGTGAATCCTAAACCTTCTTTCCATAATTTCTCCCATTCCTCCATTTGTATATTATGTCCAAAATCTTTGGCCCAGTCAATCATAACCGATTTTACCTCTTCATCCTTTGTATGCCATTCTAATAATATCTGATACATTTTAGCCAAAACTTTAAAGTCACTGTTTATTATTTCTCTCTGGAATTTCGACTCTTTGTCCTCTTTGTCTGCAAAATTAACAGGATAATGCCTCATGATTATTTCATAAGTGGGTCATGAAAGTGACCCTGGAGTAGTTCTGTGCTTGGCTAATTTCCGCCTTTATAAAGGTATTTTTGCAAACCTTGGCTGATGGCATGGATTGCAGTAGGTTCCAGTGTAGTCTAGAATTGGCGAAAAACATAGATGTGTGGCTTCTTCGACCCTTCACTTTTTAAAAGTTGCTTGTTAACTCCCCCACGCAGGTAAGGGTAAGGGGGGCATCACTCTGTGAGGCAAGTTAGGCTGAGATAGAGTGATTTTCCCAAAACCACATAGTGAGCTTAATCACTGAGTGAGGATTAGACCATGTGAGTTAGATACTGAACAAAGAGCAATGCCCCAGGCAATTATGATAGGGTATTACCAATTTCTGCCTTTTATCTTTATGAGCTTTATATGCTTGGGATTAAGAAATGCTGAAGAACACATCTAGAATTAATGGCAATATATTATAAAAATAGCCCAATACTATAATTTGCCATTATAATAGGCTTCAGAATAAATGCACCTCGCTCTCCCCTCCCCATCTTTTGGTGGTTGGCACATTAATGCAGAAGGAGGGGGGCAAATGCCCACAGTTCTAATTTCTAGCTTTTCAATTTTCTGCAGAACACTATTTTTCCACAGTAACTAGCTATGCATTTCCTCCCACATGCCTGCTAAACATATCTCCTTGCTGGAATTTGCAGAGTGGGAGGGGTTTCGTTCTGGGAAATGTCTGCTTATACTTTATATGCTAGTAAAGCATTTTGTAGCAAGTGTTGAGGGGGGGGGCACATCTAAAGCTTCATCCCAGCATGGATCACCTACAGGCAGCTGGCTGGAATGTTTTGTGTGGCTTTAGAAGCCTCGTTCACCTGAACCCACAGTCATAGCCTAGAAAAGGTTGTCCTTAACCCAGTGCCAATTCAAAAGATGAAGCTGTTAATTTCCTTACAGTTTTATTTAATCTCAATTTCAGTTTTGGCCATCTAGCCTTGAAAGAGCAGACAACGAATCATGATCAAGTTTTTTCTTATGGTGAACAAGCAAGGGCAAACAAGACTCTCTCGATATTATGAATACATGGACCTTCATAAACGGACGATACTAGAAGCTGAAGTAATCAAGCATTGCCTTTCCCGTTCAAAGGAGCAAGTATGTCTTTTTATGTCGACATTTTAGGGTCAAGCAATCTGATTGGGGCAGACCTATGACTTTGAACTTGAGCCTTCACCAAGTTCACTGCAGGGGTACATTCTGTGTATAGCACAAGTGTGTGGATTTGAATGGGATTTGGCATGCAAAAGGTGTGTGCACACAAGATGTTGGCATCTCCACCTAATCTCTGCTCTTCCCCAAAGCCACTTTTGTCCCAACTTCCAACATTAGAGCTTGGCTGGGGGGGAAATAACCTCAGGAAGATGGAATGGGGCAGCGGTGCAGATGGTTTAGCATCCCTTGCCTGTACAACCCCTTTGCTTTTTAAATGGCACTCTCCCACCAATTTATGTTGTTTAAAAATTAACTCTTGAGTGCTGCATGTTAGGTGCTATTTGTGCCCATATATATAGTATGATTATTTTTTCAGTGGTGGCTCCCAACTTTGGACCTCCTGATGTTTTTGGACTACAACTCCCATCCCTCACCACTGCCCCTTCTGGCTAGGGACAATGGGAGTTGTAGTCTAACAACATCTGGGGGCCCTTTTTCAGGGGGAACTCATAGGAACTCAGTCTTGGCACCTCTCAGGTGGGCACCGTTGCCATTCTAAGAAAATGAGAGATGTTTATGGTGAGTTCCAGCACCTCTTTCCCTAGAAAAATAGCACTGCCAATAAATGCTCTAATATGTTAATTCATATAGGTCCACTCCATATAGAGATATGTGCTCTGTCAAGAAAACCATCTTTTTTATTGTTAGCCAATCCTTCCTTCATCTGCAAATTGTTGCTAAGGTAACAGAAACAAAATAATTTTGAAACCCTTTTCATTTCAACAAGACAGTGGAAAACTTTGGGTGTGTGTGTACAGTGGTACCTCGTGTTACGTTCTGTCCCCCTTACAAATGCTTCGGGTTATGCCAGTGGCGTAGCGTGGGTTGTCAGCACCCGGGGCAAGGCAAGTAATTTGCGCCCCTCCCACGCTGCACTGTCCCTCCCCCAGATAGTCCCTCGCTCTCTCTCCGCACCGCACCGCACGCCTGGCACCCTCCCCTCCACAGTGGGCGGCGACCCGGCAGCTCGGATCGGATTCGCACAGCCAGCACTGCAGTGAGAGAGAGTGAGTGAGCCAGGTAGGGGCAGATTGCTGCGAGTGTGAGCGCCCCCCCCCCCCAGATGTTGCGGCCGGCCCCCCCTGCACCCCCCACGCTACGCCACTGGGTTATGCGCTCCACTAACCCGGAAGTAGATGCACCTTGTTGTGAACTTTGCCCCGGCATGCGAGCGGAAGTCGTGCTCCGGCGGCACGGCAGCAGTGGGAGGCACCATTAGCAAAAGTGTGTCTCATGTTACAAGTGGTTTCTGGTTACGAGTGGACCTCCGGAACAGATTAAGTACGTAACTCGAGGTACCACTGTACTCTAGGCACCAGGATAGTTTCAGGATCCAAGCAAAGGCTATGACGCTGACTTTGAATCAGCTCAGGTTCTTTGAAGGATCAAGCTAGATGTGATAGTGGTGTGTGAGCGATATGTCATTTACTTAAAAACAAGGGGTGGGAAAGCATGTGAGGAACAGATGACATTAAGGGGAGCACAACTTTACTGGCTCTCCTTTGTTTTAAGCAGTTTTCTCTCAGTTGAGCTCCAATGAAAGACCTGGGCTGGGAGAAACTGCTTAAGGCAACGGAGTGCAACAACGTAGGCGGGGGGGGGGGGGCTGGTTTTGTTACACACAAAACACGCGCCAGTGGGCTGTTTTACAAATAGAGAACAAACCGCCACCCATCCTTGTTTTATATGTAAACAGTGCATTTTTAGAACTGGTAAATAAAAAACAATATTGGCATCGATTGTTCTGCCCTTTAATAACTTACTTAGCCTGCATAAACTAAAAACTGTCCAGATGAAATATTCAATAAGCAGATAAATATCTACAAAAATGTGTCATCCATCAAATTTTATCTATGTCTTTTTTTTAGTGTTCCTTTATTGAATACAAAGATTTTAAGCTGGTGTACAGGCAGTATGCTGCTCTTTTCATAGTGGTTGGAATTAATGAAACTGAGGTAGGTGTTTATTTCTTAATTATGTAAAGACAAAACAAATATTGATCTATGATCTAAAGACAAATACTGAACTTGATATATGCCCATTACTTCAGTTTCTTCCTGGTTTCCATATGTAATCCAGTTCCTTATATTGTGTCCTTCACTCTGCAATATCTAGCTCTCCCACAATGTAGTTGCATCATAAGAGATGAAGGAAATGCAGCATAGGCCCTTTCAGCAAAACCAAGAACCTTATGGCATCTCAAAGACAAGCAGGGTGTCATGAGCTTTTGTAAGCAAGACCCTGCAAATAGAGACTTGACAAGAGACCAGGGTGCTTCCAGGTGGGTGTTTATCATTGGATTGGTACACCACATGCAAGCAAACCTTTTACAGCACCCATACAATGTCATCATCGAAAAGCCAGCCCGAAAAGCCAGGGAAAATCTGATAAGCTAAAAAAAACCCCTGTTCTCACAACCCACTAGCAATATCTCAGTGACCTGTTTACAAAGGAAGCACCCTTGAGAAATTATTTTATTCATATGTGTATTTACAACCTTTCTGGACTGCCTTTCATCACATAACAGTGATCAAAGGACAGTTTTCAAGTAAAACATATAAAACATCATCATACAAGATAAAACGACAGTGAAACACAGCAATCAATAATATAAATCATCAATCAAACATAGCAGCATAAAATAAGCCTGAGGTCTTGGTCAGTCTCTCCTGGCTTCTTCCAAAAGCCCAGAACATCAAGTATGTTTTAACTTGACAGAAAAATCCCAGTTAGGATGCCACCATCCATTGCGCCAGGGAAAGAGTTCCATAATACAGGTGCTACTACAGAGGAAGCCCTGTCCTGTGTCACCACACAGCCAGCCATGCCTGCCTGAAGGACACCAAGCAGTGCCCCCTGCCAATCATGGGGTCCAGGCCATTCTGAGCACAAACATCAACATGGGCTTGGTCTGCATGCAATTAAACCTGATGTGAAATTCAGTGTGGTATTTGTAATGCTGCCCTGGTACACTCTCTTGAATTTATACTGCTGGTGCAGTGAATTTTAAGGTCTAAGGATCAGGCTATTCGTTTTGTTTCCTAAATCTTAAAACAAAAATCACAACTGTGAGCTTTATAAGTAATGTAGAAAAGTTAACAGATCACTGGTTTCTCTGATGTTCCAACTGATTTTCAGAATGAAATGGCTGTCTATGAACTCATTCATAATTTTGTGGAGGTTTTGGACAAGTATTTCAGTAGAGTGGTAAGTATGATATTGAACCAAATACAAACTCTTCTCTTTTTTAGAAAGCTTTCATATGATTTATTATATCATAGACCTATTAGTCTGAAATATTTGCACCATGATCGGGTGCAGATATTTGACCTTTGGATTTATTTTTATCAAAAGACATCAACATTTAAGTCACTGGGTATTAAGCAAGTACACAGGTGGCTCAAGTCTGTATTATTCCACATGTATAGAATTCTAGCTTTGTAGCTGCCTTGGAAATTGAGGAGAAATTGAGCAAAAGCTAAAGGAGAGCTTTGCTCCCAACTTATGGATGCTTCTATTGGGACACCAGGAGAGGTCCAACATCTGAATGTAAGCTCTGAATATGTCATTAGATAAATATAGCACTTTGAAAGAATCTTTGAAACTCACAAATCTAAAAATACTGAGATGACAAATCATCTCTCTAGTAAAGGACAGATGTTCTTTTCTTTCCCACAGTTTGTTCTTTCCTCCTCCATTATCATCCTAGCTTGAGATACTGCCAGAATTCCACAGATATTATATGTTAATTTTACTTTCACTAGCTCATCTCTTGGGAATTAACAGTTCAATTTGTTATATCATTTATTTGTTCTCTGTGTTACATGCAGTTAAAATAGAAACATGCATGATACGATGTACCACACTTTTCAGCCCTTTTAGATTGAACAAGCCAGCAGCTTCAAGCAAGGCCAGTCTCCATGGGGTGGTGCAAATTGTACATTAGACTCCATCTTTCAGCCAATAGATGATCATTCAGAAATAGAGATATAGCCGCATCTGTTGATTGTGTTACAGTCACAATTCAGACAAAACTGCTATTAGGAGGCAGTGCTTAGAATAAGGCAGGCAGATTTTTAGGAAATGTTCTTTCTTAAATGGGTGGGAGCTTCACATACACATGTTGGGGCTTTCACTGTGTGCATTACGGTCAAAAATCAAAATAAGTTTTATTGTACTAGCCAAAGGCCATGACAAAACCATACAAACACTGTCAGGAAAAGAAATATCTATATAAACTATATAACTGTATATAAAAAGCAGAGCCAGTGCCTTGAACCATCAAGATCATAAAACGCAGATGCACGTGTGTGCACATTATGATGCCCGACATGCAGAAAGATACACGTTCAAGGAGGAATGCCATGGCTATTTTTAACACTGGATCGTCTCATAACACACCAGCAGAAATGTGATGACTGACACACAGCCAGGACTTCCAGCAATTTGGCAGAAGTGCAAAACAATTCAGCTGCCCACTATCACCAAAAACAATCAGAGTCTTTATACCTGCAAAAGGTAGTTTTAAAAGTGAGACCAGCATCTGGTGGAAGCTCCCACTCAAAAGAGGGCTGCTCAGTAGGATTTCCCATAGTTTAGGGCTGTGCATCTTTGCCTGATCCAAAGCATAGCAAAAGACATGAACAACTAGTAGATGACAGTATGCAATAGGTTTTGCTTGACAACAGTGTGGGGAAACTCTGACCCTCCAGATGTTGTTAGACCCCCAACTCCCATCAGACCCAGCCAAGGATACCCAAAGGTAGGGTTGCCATATTTCAGAAAGTGAAAATTCAGACACAAAAGTTGTATGGGTTGCCATATGTCTGGATCTTCCTGGACATTACAGTGATTTCCGCCCGGACACTGTTTCCAATGGCCGAATCCTGGCTTTGTCTAGGAAATTCTGGATGTATGGCGGCCCTACCAATGGCCGAGGATGATGGGAGTTGTAGTCCCTTAACTCTGCTTTACAATAAGAAAGTTGTACTGAAAATAGCTACAAAGGATGAGTGAATGATTACAAGCTCCATGATAATCCTTTGGACCAAAAACCAATATACAAATAAACTTTAAAAACACTAACTTGCGGGACTTGACATCTTTCCGCAGGCCCTGCAAGACAGAGCTGTTCCACCAGGCCTTTGGCCAGGGCACAGCCTGACTCCCTCCCTCAGCAATCTTCGCGGAGCTCTGGCCCAATGGTTGCCAGTGGCTTGATTTGAATTAATTTTATAATGAATGATTTTAGAGTGTTGTTTGTGTTGTACTTTTGTACTGTTTTATTGTTGTTAGCCGCCCTGAGCCCGGCTTCGGCTGGGGAGGGCAGGATATAAATAAAATTTTTTATTATTATTATTATTATTATTATTATTATTATTATTATTATTAATGTACAGTAGTCAGAAATGGAACAACATCAGTCCTTTGCTCTTGCTGAAATGTCCCTTTTCCTCTTCTTTTTTTAGAGTGAATTGGATGTATCCTTTCAGTTTTCTCTATTTATGTTCCTGCTCCTTCCTGTGTCTGCCAGGCTGCGTGGCATTCGTAGGAATCAAAATGTTGCCATGATTGGATTAAACTGTGTTCAGCAGAGGTGACTGAGCCATATGGATGGATGGTTTGAAGTATGTGAATAGTTCCGTGTGGAGGTAAGTTGTTAAAAGGCTGGCGATATGGGTGGCGATATG
The DNA here is from genome assembly GCF_965153285.1 of Podarcis tiliguerta. Classification (NCBI taxonomy): domain Eukaryota; kingdom Metazoa; phylum Chordata; class Lepidosauria; order Squamata; family Lacertidae; genus Podarcis; species Podarcis tiliguerta. The sequence goes on from NC_139534.1 coordinate 100,019,723, forward strand.
ATAGTGGATGCTGGAAAATGGAGACATTTTGTCTAAAGGTAGGAAATTTCCCCTTGTTCTACTTGCTGCGTGCATAACTTTAATAGATTTCAGTGCATGAACACAGTAGCTGTGATAGAATCTGTTGCTGGGCAAAGGAAGAGCTCTGTCCTCAAAGGAACCGAGCTCCGAGCATTTATTCCTACCATTGAAAGGGATCTCTCTCTCTTTCTCTGATTGCTACCTGCTTTTCAATTGCAGAGGCATCTGGACAAAAATCTCAAATGGAGATTTCAGCACATGGGGTGAATAGATACAGGAGAAGACTAGGGATGCAGATTAATGCAGTCTGCTTGCTCATGACAGCTGTTAACGTTCAACCGAATGACCATCTCCTTCTGCACGAACCTGCCTGAGCTGAGCACAGTGTTTAGTATCAGATCCATTCATTGATTCTGCTGGCATAATGTAGTGGGAGAGGATTTGAGATTGTTGCTGATGACCCAAATGGGTTGGGTACATCTCTCTCCATGTGATGGAGGCAGGAGAGCAAAGAACTCTGGGAGGCAGGCACCGTCCCGTTGGTTTTTTCTCTCCTGCCTGACGGGACAGGTTTTTCTTCTTATGAGAGTTATCTTCTGTCATACTTTCAATGCTACTGGAGGTGTTATGGGTGTGTGTGTGTCCCCCATGATCTGGCCCTGCTTATTTAAGGGAAACGGAACTAAGTTTGCAATATTTGGGGAAGACAAAAGGGGACATTCCAGGTGAGAATCCCCTAACAAAATATGCCAACCCCGGAAATGGTACACTATGTTTCCCTGTAGCTGTCCTGACACCTTCTACCATCATCAGCATGAGATCAGCAGGGCTCAGGATTTGGCAGTTTCACAACCCAGATTCTCCCACTTCTACCCTTTTTGGACTGGAGAGCAGTGAGGGTAGCATCAGAAGTGGATGGTCCTGAGAAACCAGCAACAACAACAACACCACCACCTGTGTTGATGGAAGTAAGACAATTAAAGGGTGACATTACAAACACTCTCCTAATTGCATGCTAAATAATTGTATGATTAGCTCAGTAGGTAGAGAATGGGACTCTTAATCTAATCTTAGGGAAGGAAATTTTGCAATGAAAGGGAGGCTCCATTACATTTGAGTCAGGATTCCACTTAAAGAGGAAGCTTATTAGTATCCTCTTAATTAAGAGTACACATGAAGCAAAATGTTTTCAGTATTGTAACTGCAATGCAGCAAAATAAAATAAAAAATACATCTTTGTGGAAATAGCCAGAATTTAAGCATTCCCTCACCCCCCCCCCCAATAAATTAATATCTCAAGTTTTGCTACTTAGCATGCTGGTGTATTTGACAAGTCCCAGTTATGTGCATGGAGAAGTGGGTGGAATTGTATTAAGCTCTTTAAAACAACTGCAGTAGGTGCTGATATCTGGGAGAGATGAGTCATTAAAAAAGATTACAAAAGCAACAGTTGAAAGTTATCACATCAAGTTTGGTGTGGCAAAACGGATCTGGAGTGGGAGTACATTATTTTTTAATGCCTGTACTTCTGTATAAGGAACAAGAGCGCAGTTTTTCGCATGAAAATAAGACATAGATGACCTGCTCCGAAAAGCATGAATTGCTGCCTAGGTTGCACTCCCATGCACATGTACTCGTATGACACTTTGAGCACAGCTGGACTGACATCTAAGTAAAGAAACATAGGTTGGTGTTGTGCATTACATTACATAAAAGCATTTAAGAAGAGCATATCCATTTTCAGGAGAAGTTACTGAATTTAGGTAACACACAGGCACTCCCTCCATTGAAGATGTAAGCAGGTGTACAATAAACCTTATATCGTAAAGACACTAGCTTCCATTGTTCTTTGATTTTCCCAACAGAAACAGAACCCTGGGTAAGTGCCTGCTAGGCAGAGATGGAGGGTGACATGCAACCTTCACAACATTACTTAAAGAAAATAAAGTCCAATAGTGATGCCTCGTGCAGGGAGATGCAGTCCGTGGCATTCCCACAGTGACAGTGGCAAGGTTAGCGGAGCCCTGGGTTGGCAGCCTTGCAGAGTCGCTGACACCCCCTGACTACCCCACCACAGCCTCCCTCTGATCTCCTCTCCATCCCAATGAGCATAACAACCTCTCTTTACTGCAAATCAACATCATGCTAAGCTGGAGGAGAGGTTCCTCTCTTCAAAGCCCAGCAGTAGGCTAGGAAGCAAAACCACACTCTTTGCTGTTCAGATATCACTTTCTTAAAATCAGAGATGGCATTTTTCTTCCCCATCACAGTGCTGGGCTGGGAGGAAGGGAACTTCTCCCAGCTGCATGTTGTGATGGGGAGGAAAACCTCTGTCTCTCTTCTTCTGCTCAGTCTGAGGAACCTCTCATTCATTCCCACTGTTGAGGGGTTGAGGAAAGCCCTCTCCTCAAAGGTACCTTTCCCTCACACGTGCCACCATTGCTGGGAGGTCAGAGCACTCATTTATATGTGCTGAGACCTAAGATCTCATAGCAGTAGCATCACTGGTTTTGTCATTAGTCTTGGGGGGTGGGGGCCCTACTGCAGGACAGTTTCCTCACCTTTAAACTAAAGACTTGCCACTTTTCAGTTGCGGTCCATCAACACTTAAAGGCCAAAAGCTTTGGTAATAAAATATTTGCCAGAACCAACTTAATGCCCAAGCATTAAATCACATCAATGCACAATGCTTCTAATAAAACACAGGTATTTTTGAGGCATATGCTAATGGCAGCAAATATATTTAGTGACTGAAATAGCTATGCCAGTCACTGAGCCAAAAACTGTTTTGTCTTGGGGTGACACATCTGGCTCTATGAAACTTGAGAAAATACTAGGTATAGAAAGCATCAGTGGTAAGTAGATATATCGCCAAATTATATTTCGGCTTTGTGTTTGAAAAAATATATTTCAAAGCATGTTCATACAGCCTACCTTTATTAGCCCCTTGCCCTCTATTTGAAGAGCAGTTCAGAGTTTTATTTAAAGATAACCTTAAGAAGGAAACGTGGAGGCTTTGAAGTTGGTCATAAACATTGAGCAATAGGGCAGCAGAGACAGGTCACCTGGTCACAGTCTTCCCTTATGTGGTGAGATGTAGGGTAGTTTTATTAAAATGATAGCAATTTTGCAATTTCTCTTCTGTCTATACTGTATTTGCACAAGTTCACCACTGTCCTGTATTGATTGCCTATTTCCTAAGGTCCTAAAGGCCGTGAGTGGGGGAAGGAAGGAGGAGGGGCAGGAAGAAAAAGAATGGAAATGACTTTGGGAGGTTAAGGGGAGGCCTTGGTGTAAAGGGAAGAAGGGTCTCGCTATGTGTGACAGTTTCTGCACTGAGGGGGGAAATCTTTTACAATAATGACAGAAGTTAGAGTAAAGCAAGGATGGAGAAACACAGAGGGAAATGGCAGTTTCCAAAAATGGCAGAGGTTTGAATGTAGCAGGGATGGATAAACAACACTGAGGGTTTTAGGAAAAAACACAACAACAAAACAACAACAATTTATTATTTATACCCCACCCATCTGGCTGGGTTTCCCCAGCCACTCTGGGCGGCTTCCAACAAACTATTAAAATACAGTGGTCTGTCAAACATCAAAAGCTTCCCTAAGCAGGGCTCCCCCCCCCCCCCGCCAGTTTTAACCAGGAGAAATGGGTGCAACATAGAAGGTAACGAAACAGAATCTTTTCCAATGGCCTTCTCGGCATGCTCAAACATTGTTTCAACCCCCCCCCCCCCGTTCTTCTCTCTTCTTGATGAACTCAAACTTTTCTCTCTTCCATTCCTCAGCTGCCTTATGTGTGTGAGAGAAGGTGGAGCCCTCAAATATTCCATAGTACCTTCACATAATATAGTTCACTCCCAGTACCATGAAGTTCCAGATTGAACATAGCAATTTAGAACAGATATTAACAAGCGAACACCCTTATATGAATAGCACCCATTTTATGCAATCCTTTGTCTTTCATTTTTTTTAACCATGTATAAGTTACAGCCTGTTTCTTCAATGGTAAATACACAAAATGTTTAGTGACCAGCCGTAGTTACCAAGGAAGATACATGTTCAAGTCCATGCTCATTATAAAGTTTGCTGGGTGACCCTGAGCCAGTCCCTCTCTTTCAACCTAACCTACCTCACTGGATTGTTGTAAGGATAAAATGGGAAGGGGTAAGATAATATATATTGATCTGCGCTCTTTGGAGAATGAATGGGACAGCAGTGTTAGTTAATTAATATACAGTTACATGTTTAGGGATATATCTTAAACTCAGATCACTGAGATTTAAAATCCCAAGGGTGGAGTTAGGCCAACTAAGCTACTAGCAGTGGGCCTGATCTGGGCCTCTCGACTGGATCTAGTGCAGCTGAAATGCTCAAATCACCACCTTCCACTCTGGCCAGGGCAAGCATGTGGGCATCAGATATGGTGGTGGCTTTGCCGCTCAGTTTAGCCCAACTGAGCATTGCAGCCTAAGGTTCCCATCTATAAAAAGGAAGTAGTAATATTTATTATAGTGGTTTCCCCAAAAGATTAGCAAACATTAGTACTGTACAGGTTTGTCGCTAGTTTATCTCCCTGCATATAGCCAATTAATATTCTTTCAATATATGACTGCAGTATAATCCTGATGTGTAAATTCCTGGTTTACTCTCTGAACCTTTTGGTAAAATTTCATTAAAAAATATAAGAAATTAGATTCTGATTCATTTTTAAGTGAGGGTTGGGCGTTGGACCGATGCTGTCTGCAAAGGAGTGGCATCGTTTAGCTGCAAGGCTTTCGCAAGAGTGCCTAAAAGAGCCAAGCAACTTGCCCTGCACCTTTGGCAAGAGCAGCTCAGGCAGATGAGGAAGGAACAGCCTGAGTGGGGAGGGACAGACTACGAGCTGCAGTCACTTGATTCCCAATAGCAGATGAAGTACTTGTTGGTGGAATGAAGAGTAGCTAGTTGTGGAATGCTGCCCAACAGGGTGGGGCAGCTCATATCTCACTGGGGGAGAAAAGAAGCCTCTTTGGACTTCCAGTCATAATACCAACCTCCAGTTATCTCTGTAGAAACATTTTAAAAACACTTGACAGTAAGATGGAATGCATGTCTCATCAGATCCTGAACCAAGGAAGCAAATGTTGAGATTCTTTACTCTTTGTACAGGGGCTTCGTTTTGTTTCCAGGTGGGGAGTGCTGCGATTAATACAGAACGTGTTCTAGCTGTTTGCTGGCTAAGTTAGTAGTACTGAAATGTTAGATCTCTGCGGACCTCTTTTAAATTTCAGATTACACAGCTGTTCTGGCTGAGGCTGATGGGAGTTGTAGTCCCAAAGATCGAGTCGAAAAGATCGGGCGAGCACCAGGTTGGGAAAGGCTGGTATGAGTTCTTACATCTCAGTGTACCTGTATTTCCACCATATGCGGTAAATACTTTAATGCAGTAAGAAGATACCTTCAGCAGGTCAAACGAAAGATAGGAAGGGTTTTTTCAAGCAGTTGTGATGTTTTCTCAGTGCAGCTGTTTGCAAGTTAAGGCATGGCTGGAACAGTGAGGGACTGAAAGCTGGATACACAAATTTTTCGTTTGAGCACTTAAGCAGAGGGAAAATGTCCTTTCAGCACTGATTCCACCTCATTTACGCATATAATTGCACTACTATGGGGAAAACAGGGGACTAAGGATCTCTGTCCAGGGTGACTCCCCTCAGACTACAATTCCCAGGAACATTTTGGGGAAGCATGAGACTGATTTCTTGTCACTGATTTGCCTTAGCAGAATTTGTTAACCATTATTTCCCTTGTGTTCTGAATGGTCACTTTGCTAAGCAACTGCTAAACATATTGAAGCATGTTAAAAATTAATTTGAAAATCAAGCTTTTCAGTGAAACTTTACACAATTATTCTGGATTGACTCTCTTAATGCAAGTCACAATAGGCTGGTAGCTGTTAGAATAAGATTGGTGTTAACCAGCATCATTTGCTACTTCTGCTGTTTATCTTTTCTACAGCTCTTTTAATTTACATACTATTATACGCAATAACTGTATAGTCTGTTGTGAAACTGGAGTCACAATGTTATAATTTTTGCAGTTACTCATTAGAAAGTTAATCTGTTAAGCACTTAGATAAAAAAAATGAGTTCTGGCATTTTCCAGTTTAGTCCTGCTTATTGCAAAATAAATTCCTTAACTTTATATGTACACAGATAATGTTCAAACTGGACAGAGTGCACATAATTTTGGATGAAATGGTATTAAATGGTTGCATTGTAGAAACCAACAAGACCAGAATTCTCGCACCTCTTCTTGTTCTTGACAAAATGGCTGAAAGCTAGGAAGACTATGCCAGTGAAGGGTGTGTTCGCACAGAATTCTTCAAAACAGAAAGAAGGAACAATGAACTCTGAGGATTCAAAGGCTAGTCTTGCAACATTCCAAATGGGCTGAACTGAACCTTTTCATGCTAAAAGACAACTGAAGGAAGCAAGTGCCACACCTTTACTATCTACCTGTGAAAGGTTAATTAGTTACTGCTTTAAGTTTTTAAGATAACAAAATATTCTCATTGTGTAGCCTGTAATCCAGCTGGTGAAATAAATAGACTCTTTAATAATATATCTGTGTCTCTTTTTTCATAAAACAAAATGAATAAGGCAGGCTGGGAAATGCTAAAAAAAAATAGACAGGTGTGTTTTGACTACATACAAAAGCAACCATGTTTGCCTAAATTGCAGAACTCTAGCATCCATTGTATCTGAAAGTGGACCCTCAACCACAAAACCTTATACCTTAATAAATGTAATAGTCTTTAAGAGTTAACACCCTGTGTAAGTCTCCATCTGACTCTGGTGAAAAGGCTCCATTGTTCACTGAACTTGCATGATTCCTCCCCTAATTCCAAAGTGGGGGGCGGGGCTCAATAGGTTATCTTCTGATCTCTACCATGACCTCCCTGGAAGGGAAACTTGTACCTGGGCCAGGAGGGATTGAACTGAGACTGAAGATGAAAAGATGTGATGATCAGTTAGATGATTTAGCACCTTCAGGGACTGTTTCCTTAAGTTTGGTCTAACCATAAACTTTTCACCTCCATAGAGGGTTCCAGATTGTATGTGGATGTAAAAACCTTTTGAAGAAAACTAAAACGAAGTTTGAAGATATATCTGCAGGGAAGTATTTTATGTAGATTGGGTGTAATGGTTGTTGTCAGGGGATACAGAGCTTTGAGCTACTTAGCTGACAAGATAGCTCCCCTAGAACATATTGAGGCTCTCGAGGAAGCTTGAATAGCAAGGGCAGAACACAGTGAATGTTATCTTCTATCTGTTGGCTTCTTGAGGACAATCTATGGGGATAAAAGCTTTGAAAGCACCATGACCAGGGCATGTAGAAAGTGAACTTGTAGCACTTTCAGAGTACCATGGAAAGTGTATAAACATTTTACTAGGGTCCTCCATGTTCCCTACCTTTGAGGAGGCTCCTTCCTATCTCGATCATGCAATCACTTCTGAAAAATAGGCTACTGATCCCGTTTCATTCACTAGCTTGAGAGCTGTAAGCAAATTCTCTTTGTCCCCCTGATTAAGTTGAAGAGTTTTGATGCCTTTGACCAAAAGCCTGTTGGGAAACCACGTACTTGAATAGGTCCAACTTAGCTACAATGGAGACAACTGCCTCCATCTCCCTCACTTGTTAATGTAGTCTGGGGTACTAAGGGGAAAACATCCCCCAGATGCAAGACCAGAGTGGGAAAAGGAACTAATGATCATACCAGGTTTTCTTCTCCACCATCCTTGGAGAGAGACAGACAGAAGCTATAGGCGGAAAACAAAGAAATGGGACTGACCAGTTCTGTGAAATCCTTCCTTTGCATTGTGTCGAAGAATGAGACACACAGCTATTGATGGGTTAGCTCTGCCTTCTTCAAATGTGCTTACAATGCTTGTGTCTTTGCTTACTCCAAGTAGGACTGGTGGAAGCTGCTTGATTCACTGTGTCAAGAAGCCAGTGGGCTAAGTCAGGATGGCATTTCTTCTGATTCATGGTATGAGTGGGGCACAGAGACGTTCCCCATCTGGAGTTAGCTTAGGAAGACGGATTGCCTATCTGGCTAGTATCGAGGAGCTTACTGGCTTCATTGCATCTTTCAGTGCTCAACGGTACAATGCTACTGTAATGGTGCTTAGTGATGGTTTCGTAGATTCTTCCAAGCGCAATGGTGGGGATAGTTTCCTGGGACGTTAAGGTATTTAGAAGAAACAAATTAGAGGTTGGGATTGAGTGACCACTGAGTTCTGTCACTTGACACCCAAGAGGGCAATTAGAATAGGCAGGACCTATTCTAAAGAAATTTATGGACCTGGCCCAGGAGCTTCATCTAAACTGTTTCTCTTATCCCATCCATACATCAACAGAGAATGGTTTCTTACTAGCAACTCATTTCTGTAGTTTAATGTCAGATGCATTGCTGAATGAAATTAATGTCTAGCAAAATGAATGGGTCTGGCTCAACATTCCATACACCTTTAATGTGAACTAGAACTCCAAGTGAAGATTACGAAGTAGCAACTGCTCAAGCAATCTCCACTCTGCACAGTGGATGGGTTAAGGGAGTGGGGCCTACTGCTGTAAACATATCAGACACAGGACATGGGACATTAATAATAATGATGATAATAATAATAATTTATTATTTGTACCCCACCCATCTGGCTGGGTTTCCCCAGCCACTCTGGGCGGCTTCCATAGAAACCAAAAACACAATAAAATATCACAGATTAAAAACTTCCCTGAACAGGGCTGCCTTAAGATGTCTTCTGAATGTCAGGTAGTTATTTATCGCTTTGACATCTGATGGGAGGGCGTTCCACAGGGTGGGCGCCACTACCGAGAAGGCCCTCTGCCTGGTTCCCTGTAGCTTTGCTTCTCGCAATGAGGGAACCGCCAGAAGGCCCTCGGCGCTGGACCTCAGTGTCCGGGCAGAATGATGGGGGTGGAGACACTCCTTCAGGTATACCGGGCCGAGGCCATTTAGGGCTTTAAAGGTCAACACCAGCACGCGGTAGGCACACAGCAGGTGGCGCTGTGGTCTAAACCACAGAACCTAGGGCTTGCCGATCAATAGGTCGGCGGTTCGAATCCCTGCGATGGGGTGAGCTCCCGTTGCTCAGGCCCTGCTCCTGCCAACCTAGCAGTTCGAAAGCATGTCAAGTGCAAGTAGATAAATAGGTACCGCTCCGGCAGGAAGGTAAATGGCGTTTCCATGTGCTGCTCTGGTTTTCCAGAAGCGGCTTAGTCATGCTGGCCACATGACCCGGAAGCTGTCTGCGGACAAACGCTGGCTCCCTCGGCCAGTAAAGCAAGATGAGCGCCGCAACCCCAGAGTCATCTGCGACTGGACTGAACAGTCAGGGGTCCCTTTACCTTTACCTTTAGGGTAAGGCACACAAGCCCAAGAAGTGCTACCATGACTTACCTTTAAGATACCCAAAAAGCCAATTATCATGTAGGTTATCAACTCAAAAACTATCTCTGTACTTTAAAGGGGCTTGAAGTAGTTAGAGCAAATGTAGCTGCTGCTCCTGTCATCCAACTGCTCACTCTGTGCAACTCTTATAAACAGTGTGGAGAAGAAGAGAGGCATCTTTTCATGGCTTATTATGAAGATGCATCTCTTGATTGACTCTTGGCAACTCTACAGAGACACATAAAAATTACAGGATAATTCAACACACCTAAGAGTGGATTATTAAATATCCTAATAGGTCAGTTCCGAAAACAAAATCTTACCAGCAGTAATGCAACCAATTAGGCATTATAAGCACTTGGGGAAATGACTGTATTCTGGAATATTAATTATTCTAACCTCCAATAAGGGCCCTTCCCTGCATTCAGTTTAAATAGCTGCCTTTGTTTGCTGACAACCCATTTTTGTATAGTGAATTTACAGCTTGATTGCTAAAGTGCTGAACTAGCAAGTGATTGAAATCGGCTTGTTGTGAATGTTAAGAAAGAGTGCATCCCTCTGGTGAACTAAAAGCACCTGGAGATTAAGCAGTTGGTGCTATTGAGAGTAATTTATCTCAACATAATGGTGCATCAGTTCTATAGAAAAGAATACAATTTCATCATCAAGGTTAACCAAAATATGTCTGTATGTGTCATATCCTACTAATGCAATGCATAAACAGAATGGTATAGTGAGAATGATTACTGCCAATCTTACCTTTAAAGTTTTTGCTTTGCATTCAGGTTTTGATAATAATGGTAAATGTATTATATAAGTTTGTCAAGAAAGCAATGTTTTCATTGGGGTATTCCTGCATTGTAGGGAATTGGACTAGATTACCCTCAGTATCCCTCCCTACTCCAATTCTATGATTCTATGATATAAGCACTCTTGTGCCAGCGAAGTATCAAAACCCTGTGAACTTGACACCGGTTATACAAGGATATAAGGCCTGATATTGCAAAGATATGAGTTGCTGATGTTTTTCAATAATGTTAGATTCTGCAGCTAAATTATGTGCAAAACCAATCTTCACTGTAAAAGACTATCATTCCATTTTAGTTATATAAGAAAAATCCAACTACATTTACTAGTGAAGAATTACCATATTTGCAAGATAGGTTCTTTCAAATTAACACAAACCAGGAGTCATCCTTTATTTAAAATATTGCTGTGGTCAATAGGCCAGTCAGGCTAGCAAGATTTAAAACCACCTGACTATTTGTTTGCTGTGCTAGTAACAATGCAAGCTTACAACTATGAAGGATCTCTGACTCTCAGGAGTGGCTTCAAGCAAACATTATGGGCCGCAGGAAGAAGAGGGACATTTAATTCTGCAAGTGTGCAGAATGCCTTGTCTAAGAAGAAATACCAAAAACTACCAGATACAAAATTACCTTGAATCTGAAATGGTTTTGCATGGATTGCTTCTAAATAAATCAGCAAATGCAATTTAAAGAACTGGTCTGGAGTTTATTAACTAATACTAAAATTCACCTGGCAAAGCTGCAAGGAACTGTAAATGTAATACATTGTAGGGCAAAGCAACTGGCTCATGGGACATAATGCATAACAGCCACCTGCTATACAACTGACCTGATTTTTTAAAAACCACTGATATTTGGAGCCCTTTTTGTACTTTTAGAGGAGGTTTGGAAACAGAACTGTGTAGTACAAGACCAAGTATTTTTATTTGAAGAAATAAAGCATTAGAATTCAAGGCACTATTCTGTATACCAACATAACAGAAGAACTAGTAAGCGGTTTCATACGCTGCAAACTTTTTAATGATTAATGTTGAGCATACACATTGGAAATCTTTTTTTAAACTTCAAACTGCAACAAGTTAAATAAATGTTTTTAATATACAAAGAAAATACAACCAAAAGTAAAACTTGCTTTAAAGTGGGCCTTGCACCAGGGATCAGTGTCTTTTAAAAGCTTTATTGTTGAGCTGCACGCACACACACATACACACATACAAGGATTTAATCTTTATAGCAGGGCATTTAGAAATCAAAATGTATTCCCACTTGAAATAATAATAAAAGGTTGTGCATGATTATACGCAAACACCCCCCTCCCAACACTAGCATACTCCTATAGTGCAGGCACCATGAAAGGAAGGAAAGGAAGGAAGGAAAGCTTGAGATGCCCAATGACTAAGTTTTATGGAAGCAGATTTCTGACCAGTTAGCTTAAAGCCAGCAAAACAGGGATCAGTGATGGCAACTGTAGTGTACAGGGTATTAAACACTAAACTTTACACAAATACACTGTTATAAATCTTGTATCAGTGAACACTGAAAATCGGCAGATCTGCTCTTTGGAACAGTCAAACATTTGCTTCAGCTTCTGGTTGCACAAGCCCTTGGAAGCATCACACAGTGTTCTTGCCTTTTTCTTGCTGGCTGTGTAATTCATTGGGATTTGTTTCATTAGCAGCTAACAATTTTTCCATGTGTTTCCAAAGCCTCATGGATGGGGTGGGGGAAAGGCAAGTCTCAGTAGAGCACAGCGTGGAGATTGTATTTTCTGCACATACAACACAAGAGGCTTCACTAGTTATCAATGCAAAACCAGTTTGTCATATCCTGTGTCCTATTCATCAGCTCAGTTGAGATGAAAGCCTTTCTCCATGGTAGCAGCTAGCAGGCGCTCTCGCATAATCTCTTCAGAAGAATACTCAGGCAACTTAAGGTAGTGCACACATGTATTCACAGATGGGTAACTTGCATCCGTAGCATCAACCTGTGAATAAAAATCCACAATCAACTTTTAAAATAGTGAGTGTAGCGCACATTTCCTTTTCAATTCAGTGTTGTTAAAGGTACCCCTGACCGTTAGGTCCAGTTGCAGACGACTCTAGAGTTGTGTGCTCATCTTGCTCTATAGGCTGAAGGAGCCGGTGTTCGTCCGGAGACAGTTTGTTTGGTCACGTGGCCAGCCGCTTCTGGTGAACCAGAGCAGCGCACGGAAATGCCGTTTACCTTCCCGCCGGAGCGGTACCTATTAATCTACTTGTTCCCCAAGGTCTGAGGAACAGTGGACCGGCCCCCTGCTGAAAAAGTTTGCTGACCCCTGCATTAACAGGATCCATGAAGACCTCTGCCAAAGGCCTGACAGGCACCTTGTGGAGTGCAAGCCATTTTCTGAGTACAAATGTGTGAGCTATCTCAAAGACAAGACTTCATAAAAAATATCTAACACACCTTTGCTTAGATATATAGTCAAAACCTTTAAGAAATGGCCATACCTTGCGTACAACAGTGAGACGGGGATGTAGATTAGCCAGACCTCCTGGGGGAAGTGTTGAACAGCCAGTTGTGAATTGCAGGAATGCTTTTCTTTCATCGGAAGACATGCCACACAAAACTCTAACGAATCTCAGGAATCCAGGGCTAAAGCACAAAACAGAACAGATGTTAAATATACCTACAGTGTTGACTATGTGTTGCATAATCAAACCAGCGTTGAACTAGTGCAGAAGCATGCACACACTGCATCTGCACATCACAGTACCTTGGTTCTTGAACTTAATCCGTTCCGGGAGTCCGTTCGACTCCCGAAACTGTTTGAAAACCAAGGCGCAGCTTCCAATTGCCTGCAGGAGCTTCCTGCACTCAATCGGAAGCCACGTTGGCTTCCAAAAAACGTTCACAAACCAGAACACTTACTTCAGGGTTTGCGGTGTACAGGAACCAATTTGTTCGACAACTAAGCTGTTTGGGAACCAAGGTACCACTGTACACCCTAGTTAATAGTTAAGTGGTTCCCACTTCACTCTTCCCCTAGCACAAGCAACAAACCATGCATCTGGTTTAACAGCATTACAGTCAAACTGGGAAACCAGCCATGATATGAAGTCAAAAGTAGTTTGTTTGGACTGAAACAAATGCTAAACCAAAGGACATGGTTTGTTACTGCTGCTCAACTGCTCCATAATGAACTAAGTGTCAAATGGTTGACATAACCAAATGGCTTTTAATGCTTGTCTTTTAATATATTAAATTCCTAAATAAATCACCTTATCAAACATTAGCATTTGAAGATAAAGATATGTCTATAGGTATACTTTTATTTTTGCTCGGGAGTGGGGAGATTATTATTAAAGAAATATTTCCCAAATATTACGTGACAATGTTAGTATGTAAACACAGCATTTCCCTGTCTTCCTCTTTGCTGGCATGAAAGTTTATTTACTTATTGTGTGTTCAACTCCTAAAGCAGTCTCCTCCTCATTACCTACACAGACCATGAAAACAACATACAAGCATCTAGTTTTGAGTCTGTTTAGGACAATCCACATTGTACATTACTCTGCATGAGGTGGACCAATGCTCAGAACATTGTGAAGCAATACCTAGCCATGTACTTTTAAGCCTTATCTTATTTACCTTCTCCTGCCCACCGCCCCCCCAAAAGGAAGACAGATTGCACAATTGAGATGTACCCACGTAGGCATCAGTTCAGTGAACTATAAAAATCTGATTTTGTTTTATTACTGCACCAGACAGATCAAACCAAGTTGTTTGACAATAGTCCATTTACTGTGATTTTCTAAAAGCATTTTCTGTTTTCTTTTCATAATAGACAAATTACACTTTTAAAAGCAGGGACCTATTAAACAGCACCTTCAAATGAATTGCTACAGTGAGGGAGTGACAAAAGTTCCCTTTTATCTTGTGTTTTACACTTGCTATGTTTCTCCTGCACACCTTATGCAGGGGACCTGGTACATGTGAAGAAGAAGAAAACCTTGCTTCTTCTAGCCAGCTTAATAATGAAGCATTCAGAGACAGCTTGATAGAACTATCCAGCCATAAACATCAATGTGGGAAAAGTGTCTGGGTATGCAACCCTGCCACCCACTGGGAGATCAGTGGCATATGCAAAGCTGTAGACACCCATTTGGATGGCAAGTGCTGCTCAAGCTAAGCACCACTGAGTAACAACGCACTCATATCTATAGGAGTGTATGAAGTGTTAGGTGAGGGGGTAGTACCTCTGGTGGAGGACACATCATGCTACTTCTGGGGTAGCCTGTCCACCTTTGGTCCCCCACCCTGCACTCAGCTCTTACCGGAAGCTCCTAGAAGCTGTCAGGTGTAATTATCTAGATTGAATTTTCTGCACTTGCCACACCTTTTCAGTGTCAACACCCCACAATTCTTTGTTGCCAAGTCCTGAAAGTAGCACGAATATCTTGCCACTTGGTGAAGTACCTGTCTCGAGTGTAGCCAAGTTTAGGTTCTGTGTAGTTGATTATATCTTCAGCTGCCCATGACGGTGACTGATTCCCACAAAGAATCATCTGCACTTCTTCATGACTGAAGGAACTCAGCTTTTCCATTGGAAAGACTCTGTTGAAGCCATCTTGAAATAAAAAGTAAAAAAGCATAAGCACGAGCTGAGAACCATGTTATGTTTGAAATTCCTTAACTGATCAATATTTCCTTTAAATGGTTAAACAGCCCATATATGCTAGTCAGTTACATACCTCTAAAAGCATCCATCTGTTTCTGTATGCCAGAATGCATGCAGAAGTCAAATATCAGATCCACGTACTCCTCTGCATTATCCATAGTAACCAACTGTAACGAAATCGATGTAAATGGACAGAGAATGTTTACATTACATCACATCACAGAAGAATTTTGGGGAAATCAAGTAATATTTAACTCTCAAAGAAGAATTTTTCCTCTACCTCATCTTCACCACCAGGCTTAAGATCCACTGCTGAAAAGCCATATACTCTGGAAGAAGGGCAAAACTGGAAATTCAGCCTGTAAGGTAGGAGATGGAATTAGTAGATACACAGCAATAGTGGCAGAAGACATGCTTTGCATGAAAGAGGGCCTAGATTCAATCCCTGGCATTTCCTGGAAGGGTTGGGAATTCTGTCTGAAACTCTGAAATGCTGCCATCAATCACTTTGCATCATATTGAGCAAAATGGAGAAATGTTCTGAGTTTGTACAAGGCAGTTTGCTTTGCTCTTAAGTGGGAATCATCTCACAAAATTTGAAAATTCCAAACAGGAACACAGTAGAAACGATATGGATAAAGCACTTTAAAAAAATAATTCTCAGTGTATGGAACAAAATGTCTAAACATGCATAGGTCAATTTATTACTCCATAAGGCGGCCACATGTATTTATGAGCAAAAGGGGGGGAGTGTAATACCTTACCCTAAATCTTCTATGCTAAGAGAAGGTCCCGATCCTGATGGGTTCTTCATCATTAGTTCCTGCAATTTTGTATTTTTCTCGTCTTCTGAAAGTCCTTTGTTGCTTAATATTAGACGTCTCTTTATTGCAAGGTCTTTAATTTCTTTCAAAAATCTTGCTCTGTGAGGGTTTACCAATTCAAAATCTTCCCACGTTAAAATCCCATTAAACCAAGCTGGGGGTTTAGGCTTTGGTGGATCAAGGATAAATTCTGATTTGGAATCTTCTTCAAAGCTTCCTACTGAGAGAGAATCGTGCCCCTCTTCCGTAGACGCCTCTGATTGACTTTCTGTGCAGTGCAAGTCTCTGTCACCCCGCGACTCATAAATCAATTTGCTCATATTGCTTTTAATGTCTCCCATGCACATGAGTTTAAAGAACGGCTTAGAAATAGGCAAGTCCACCAGTCTGTTGTCTTGGATGCATTTGGCTAAGAAAATCCCCAGAAAGTGAAAAAGTTTGGTTATTCTTTCAAGTTCATCACTATCCTGTGGAAATGGTGCTGTGAACAGACCACAAGATCGCTGTACATAATATCCTGGAGGTTTTAATCCGCCACCTATATCCACCTGTTTTTTAAAAAAAACAAAAAAGTGAAGGGAAGTGTTAAGGCATTTAAAGAGATGCACAAACAGAATCTTATCAGCTCTACTGACTGATTACAGAGACAAAATATACCTGACGCGATTCATCATCCGGAAAGTCATCATCGCAGAGCCATGCTCCCAGTTCTGTCCTCTGGAATTCTGCTGCCACCAGTGCGTAAAACTCCAAGGTGGGTCCCAATCCTGTTCCTTCTTCTCCCAAAAACTCCACCTGGAAACCAGAGACCACAATAATAGTACTAGCAGTCTTTTGGAATATATCTTTTCTAATAAACAATTGTGCTCACTTAACACTACACAAGTGAGAGACACAGTAAAGTATTATTTTTTAAGAAGAATCTATTTTTACCTCTAGGACTGACTTTCTGTCTGCATGAATCTGCATTACATTTTCTGCCCACTCCATCAAGGATTCACCACGTGGAACTTTTACTCTTTCATGTTTAAGGCGCCCAACTCTGAATTCTCCTGGATCATCTCTTCGCACTGTGCCTGTAGTTCGTGTTCGCTCAACAGTGGCCTCACGTCGATTCTGCAGCCACACTATTGCTCTGGTATCAGGAAAAAATGCAGATATATTGCTTTAAAACTCATATGCATCATGACTCAGAAAAGCTTTTTAATGAGACCTTCCATAGGCCAATGTTTGCTTTCAAAAAATGATGTGGTTGTGTTTTTTTTAAAATCTATAGTTTATAAAATAACTAGGTTTAATTTTTATATTGTAGATTTTATCATTGTTCATACCCTGCAACCTTAGGGTGAAGGATGGGTAAGAAATATTTCAAATAAATAAAAAATAAGTGATATCTTTGCAATAGCACTGAGTTCAATGGGACAGGGTGGAGCAACGCTGGGAGAACCATGGGTTGGCGCTCCCTGTCTCCCAGAGATGGCCCACATATCTGCCACAAGCTACCCCCACCTCAACACAACCTCACCCTGCCCCATCCCAGCAAACACAAAGCTGCCACTGCTGCTCTGTCCCTTCCATCCGCACACACTATTGCTGTTGTCACAGCTGTGATCTCCTTTGTCAGTTGCTGTCATTTTTCCAGAGGCTATGCTGGAGAACTGCCTCTGAAGACACTCTCTCTCTATCTCTCTTTCCTGGCTAGCTTTCCTCAGCCTCTGACACCAGTGTTTCCTTATTATCTTTCTGCCTCTTCCTAGGCTCTGGCCAACTGATTGACTCCCCTCATTCATCTGACCCTCAAATGACATGCCTGCGCTTAAATTCACTTCAGTCAAACCCTCTAACCAATCATAAGGTTATCCTTGGAATTCTGAATTCCCACTGGCCAATAACCAAGAATCAATTATTTTTAATAGAATGTGCACTAAACATCCTCTCACAATTAGACCTTTTCCATACTCCCAATTCACACAAAACCTAGATTTTGTTGTTAACGGCCAGAATAGCAAATTTTGCAAATTTGTAACCAAAACACCTCTTGTAGCAGTCTACTTGCTTCCTAGAAAAATGCCAGCTGAACCCCCTCAACACTATCTTTTCTGACTATAGTTAGACATAAAAGACCAGAGTCCCCCACCTTCACAGTGTTAACCATTTTCAAACCAAACAGCATCCATATCATAACAGAATTCTTGTATTTAGGATTTACTACCTAAAAATTCAATTTCTTCACAAGGAAACACTGATATTCCAAATACTGACATTAAAGAGAGAAATTAGTAATTAGCAACAGCAGCAAATAAGCAATTTGCTTGTCAGGTTTCTTACCTTGATGCCCCAAATGCTGTACATGTGAAATATAGCTGTCGAGTTTCGAATGGAATTAAGAAAGGGCACTTGCTAGTTATCTGTTCACACCAGTCTGGCAGAGCTCCGCTTGCTAGTGCCAATGGCTCCTGTAATTTAATACACCCACTGTTTAAAATGCAATGTCTAAAGAACAAAATGTATGATGGATAAATAACTATTTATGCATTCATATTTTCCTACACACTCACCTTATAGCACTAGTTTTTGTACTTTGTAAAAAAACAACCAATTGTTGTAAATAGGATGGTCATAATTAAATAAAAATCTACTACTGTATGTTGTAGGAAATGGTTTGTTCTAAATGCATTCAAACGTCTCAATATATCATCGCCCAACTTGACACAAGGGTTCCCAAGGTGGGGGTGGGGTGGCAGTTTTTGTGGACATTGGGCTGTCAACCACCATTCTGAATAAAGATGGAGATTCAAAATGTGACTTTGGTGTGACTTCATCTGATCCAGGCTTCCTCAAACTTGGCCCTCCAGATGTTTTTGGCCTACAACTCCCATGATCCCTAGCCAGCAGGACCAGTGGTCAGGAATGATAGCAATTGTAGTCTCAAAACATCTGGAGGGCTGAGTTTGAGGAAGCCTGATCTGATCTTTGGCATGATGGGCCCAAACATCACTGATTTCAAACTCAAGATTTCAAACTCGGCAGAAAGGGGTAGCAACAGCCAGTTTGAATAAAGATGTCAGTCTGTAAGAGGACTCTGCCTGATTTTTGGCATTGTTGCTGTTGGCATCTGTCTGTGTCAAGAGACAATGGAGTGTGCCTCTGGGGGTGAAGTCAAACCGCTGCGTTAGCAGCACTGAAGTTACTTCCCCAGGGGGCAAGCCTAGGCAGTGTGTAGGGAGGTCCTGGGCTGCCCAGATGACAAGAACCCACTCTCGGCCTTGGGCTGGGGTGTGTTCACACAGTCCCAAACTTCACAAATTACACTATCCATTTTTTAAAAATAATCCTGCTTTTTCAAATTCCAAGGCAACGTCAGCCACTTCCTGCTAGTACAAAATAAAGTAGTAGTTTTCTTAAATGTTAAGCTGTCATTTTTAATCACTGAATGTGTTGTATTCATTTTTTTCCCAGCTTTCCTCCAAGGTGTTCTAACTGATGGATAACCCACATTTCACCCCCATTTTTATCTGCAAAATAATCCCGAGATAGATTAGGCTGAAAGGAAGAAACTGTCCAAGTTCACCCAGTGAGCTTCATGGTTGAGTGGGAGCTTGAATCTAGTGCCCACAGTCCAATGCTGCAGCCGTTAACCACACTAGACTTCATGCTTTTATAACAGTGCAATTTAAAGAAAATTATAATTCTTTTATGACTTATGTCAGTAAAATCCTACCAATCTATGTTCAGTTTTCAAGATCAAGGCTGCAATTAATTGAACTGTACAACTGACTCAGCTTTGGATGCCTCACCAAAGCTCCCTTCCAGCACATGGCAAATTTCAGTATCAAGTACCTTGGGCCATCTAAATAATGAAACAAAACCAGCAAATAAAGAAAAACCACATTCAAATAATTTTCACTGCTTCCTTTAAATAAGATGATATTTCAGACTTCTACCATCTACAACAGCTTCTATGAAACTAAAATGCCTCAGAAATAATCTCAATAATATATATATATATATATATTACCTCAATCTGTTGAAGAATTTTTGTGGTGATTTTTTTGCTTGTGAATTCATCTGGTGGGAAATTAAACTGAAGCTGTTCATCTCCTTCTGAAATTATTAATAGAAATGAATAATAATGTACTAATAATAGGTTTCCTTTGTGGAAGCTTTTAGAAA
The DNA here is from genome assembly GCF_965153285.1 of Podarcis tiliguerta. NCBI lineage: Eukaryota > Metazoa > Chordata > Lepidosauria > Squamata > Lacertidae > Podarcis > Podarcis tiliguerta. The sequence continues at coordinate 100,039,669 of NC_139534.1, forward strand.
TGTATTACATCCTACTTACCTTCTTGAGAATTTCGAGTTGAATAAGGGTCACTTGCAACAATATACAAAATACGGAGCAACTGTAGAACATCTTCTACTCCACAGGAATTCTGTCCACTACCAGCTTTGGCTTGAGGCTGTTCTTTTATTGAACTAAGAATGTCTGAGTTCTGAAGTGTGGAAATAGCTCCCTGGCTCAAACTGGACTTTGATCCATGTTCACAAAAATCCTGTGTAAATAAATGAATGGAAGGAAAATAAATACATAGTAAAGGTTAGAATTGCGATGTAATTATTTTGAACTTTGAGATAGAGAAAATGTAAACATGGTTTGCATGACGCAAATACTGAGCCTTTAGCTGTTGTTAGGCACTATATTATTATTAATAATAATATAATACTGTGTCTATTCAAAAGCATACCAAACACTGGAGCTGGTAAAAGTTAAACATGAGGGTCACACGTAAATGTATTTAACCAGAGTAAATCGCATTAGTCACACATCAAGTCCGTCTGTCGGGACTCATAACACGATGCAAAATAAAGCATAGACATTCCCCAAATCAATACTTTTAGATGCAGACATATACCTTGTATGCAGCTATGAGCTGGGAACAATTTCTGTTTTTCCTAATGCTTTTATTAGTGCCGGTTAATTTCCAGTGGCGCAGAAAGGCTGAATCCGCATTCTTCTGCAGGTAGGTTATCAAGTCATTCTTTGGTAATTCATCAGTGCCAAGGTACTGTTCCACATGCTCTATTGACCAGCAACCCTACAACAGGAACCACCAAATGTTGGTATTTCCTGGTTGTAAAGTTTGAAACATTTCACATGCACTACACACATTTCTTTAGGAACATGCATTTACAAACATTCTTTAACATATCTTCCATACAACAGAACTCAGTTAGTGTAGCTTTTTAAAAAAGCTGCTGCTTTTTTTTTAAAGTGCACAAACTGCACAAAAATCTGTTGACAGCCACATAAGTATTGAAAAGTTAAGATTTATCTCACCATTTTCCCACTTTCTTTCTCTTTATCAGAATCCTTCATTTCTCTGTATACAATTCTAAACATGAAAAGATTTAGAGTTATTTATGTACTGGCTTTCTACAACAGAACGCACTATTTCCAAATCAGTATGAATCTTGCGATATAATTTAAATTGTCTTGTGCTTACACTCTGCATACTAAAATAATTCTGAATGCTTTGCTGCTTGCCACACAAGAGTAACATTGGTGAGTCAGCCAGTGATGCTTCTTAATACTAGACTGGCAAAGCAACTGATACAACGCATTCCAAGAATTCAACTGCTGGCGCAACAGCTCTTGAATCTTGTTTTTAAATTCTTTAAACTATAAAAACCATGAATACATTTTGAATTACAGGCCAGCTTGAAGCACAACTATTCATTTTGATGTAGCAAGTGCACTCTTTACGGTAAGAATTCTTTCATCAACACTTATTTGTTACAATTTCAAAAACAGTGTAAGAACCCTAACATTGAAATGTTAAGGCAGGGAAAAAGAAATGATGCCAATGTTTACATAAGACTACCACTATCCAAACACTACTGCCGCACAACCATATCCACAAGATAAGAGATGACATAGCAGCAGTTTTGATATATATTGTAAATGCACATTGCAAAAAATGCAGCCTTAGACTGTTTTAGATACAGCATCGGATTTTAAATGTCTTACGTGTATGTTGGCTCCCAAATTCGTCTGAGCTTATCAGATTTCACGTTGCCATTGCAGGAAAGTTGTAGCAATTTTTGAACATAGTAAAAGATAGTTGATCGAAAATTTGTTAGGGGCAGCTCAACCTCGCGAGATGTACCAAGGCCTGTAACTTTCAAGGTAAGTGCTAAACGGGGAGATGGTGTACACTCAACTTCTTCCAGTAGTTCCAAATGGGGTGTTCCTGTAATCAGTGATAAATCAGTGCAATGAGTAATAGGTTTTTTTTAAGTCTGCAACAGCTTTCAACATCTCATATATATTTCATGATATCATAATTCTGATCTAGACCTGAAAATAAATTCAAAGTAAAGGCATTTGAAATTTCACAAGGGGGAGGAGGAGAGAACAAGCATTTCAGCTTTGCCCTGTTACCCTTACATGGTACCTGACTCACTCATTCAAATCTCACTTGCTTCAGACCCCAACTCCTTTCTCCATTCAGCATCTCATTCTCATCAGCTTCTTCCCTGTGAAAACAGAGTGTGTCCCTCCCCTACTACAACCTTGATTTGTGAAGGGAGAAAGTTTGAGAAGGTGGTAGGCATCTTAGCATGTCCTCCCCCAACCTAGTTGTGTCTCTCCTCCTCCAATCTTGTTCTTCTCTTAGGTTCTCTGACATGCTTGTGTATTTGTACGTGTATCTTATATATTTATACTTCGCACATGGTTTTTCAGACAACTCATGGATATACCTGGGGGAGGGATTTCAAGATCAGTTGTCTGTTGAACATTAGTACGGCCAGGTCTAGGATCAAACGCAGGTACTAAAGCAGAAAACTGACGTTTCAAAACATAATCATCATCCCATGTTCTTCTACGTCCTCCTTTTGTTTCATACTCTTCTTCTTCCTATTATGTAACAAAAATGGCAAAACGAACAAAAAAGTTATTTTCATTTTTTAAACCCACACTGGATAGACAAGTACAAAAACTATCTATTGCTGCTGCTGCTAATTACTAATTAATTAAATTTGTATACTGCCCTTCACCTGACGATCAAAGGGCAGTTCACAAAATGAAAATACAAAATGAGAACTCAAAATACAAAATGAAAGTACAAAAAACCAATAACCCCTTCTCCCACAAACACATTTAAAAGGCCATAGAATGTCCAATCAGCCAAAGGGCTGGTTTAAGAGAAACATTTTTGCCTGGCACCTAAACATATGTAAGGAAGGCACCAGGCGAGCCTCCCTGGGGAGAGCATTCCACAAATGGGGAGCCACCACAGAAAAGGCCCACTCTTGTGTTGCTGCCCTTGGGTCTCTTGTGGACGGGACACACTAAGAGGGCCTCAGATGATGATTGGAGGTTTGGGTCAGTCCGTACGAGGAGAGGCAGTCGCTGAGGTATTGCTGTCCTGAGGCTAATAATAATAATAATAATAATAATAATAATTTTTATTTATATCCCACCCTCCCAAGCCATAACCGGGCTCAGGGCTGCTAACATCAAAATATAAATACATCAAAACATAAGATTCACCAATCAACTTTAAGGCTTTATAGGTGCCTGAAATCATGGGTGCGCGCACTCACGCACATGCACAATCCGGCCCACATAGGGGTCTCTGCAGGACCAATCCCGCTCAGGCAAAGATAAACCTTGCTGGCCTCTGACTTAAAGCATCAATGCTATCCTGTTTAACTTACTTAAAATGCACAAACATAGCTGCCACTTGTTTAGCCAAATTTATAGAGGAAATTATGTGAATTCTCATCCTAGATTCTTTTCAAGCAGAATCAAGACTCAAGTTAATCTGGCATCTACAATTCAGATTTCTAATGAAGATCACATATATGCAGTATTTTTGTGGGTGTGACGGTACTCACCAGTATGAAGTACCAGCATCTCTTTTTAGGCTGTGCATGGCAGCCACTTTGCAGTGGCACCCATAGAAAAATTATCAAAATACAAGTAGCAGCACCTCATTTTTAATCCCCCAAATCGCTACACATACGCATACAGCTACTCAAGACTGTTTGCAGCCCATAAGCCATATCCAGGGCCATATTCTGAAAGAGTTCACCTCAGATAATTTGACACTGATATAATGGAATGGGGGAGGGAAAGTACCAAAGTGGACATTTATTGTAGTAGAATCTATTTACATAATCTGTTATTTAGGGGTTTCTTTCGGCATTCCACTGAACTAATATTATGAGGACTGTTATCATTTGATCTGTAAACAAGGTAGAACTTTTGTAATAAGCTACTGAAATGGGAACAAGCTGCTACTGATACTTTAAAAATGTACACGTTCTCTAAATTGACAAAACTGGTCCACGATGAACAACCTATACTATACTACAAGTTCAGGAGAGTAGAAGGTTTTTTGATATGTCCCCAAATAACTGCAGATCAGACAATATTGTAAAAATAGATATGAACTCTACCATAACTTCTTCATACTCTTGATCTTCTTGATTGTCATCTTCATTTTCGTCATCCTCTTCATCTGGCTCAGGTAGATCTTCGTCATCATCTAACTCCGCTAATAGAGTGCTGGCCCGACAGCTATCAAGAAAATCTACACAGAACACACACAAACCACACGCTAAGAACTCAGTTGCTTGTTGTTTGCTTTTTTTTTTTTTAAAAAAAAAAAGGCTGTAAGGATGAAGACTGATTTTGTTCTATAAATTCAAAGCAGGAACAGGAAAAAGAGGCTCAAGACAGTAGAGAAGAAACCTATTTAAGGAATTTTGACAAAGGGGGAAAGCATTTCAGAAAACAACCTGAAAAGGAATGGGAAACTATTTGGAATAAGGTAAGATACTCAGACAAACTGATCCCATTTGTAAGCACAAACCATTAGTGGAAATGGATAGCAAGCCAATAATTTTGCTACTATAGTTGCAATACATGTTTCATAGAACTTATTTCCTTTTATTTTCAAAAACATCATATAATATTAGCAAATTATCTCATAAACCACTTTCATTCCTGTAGCAATGTGTCAAACCATGAAAAAAGGAACACCTCTAAAATTAGCAGTATTCCAAGTTCTACAATGACAACTACTAATACTGGTACATAGCAGCCCTCCAACCATTCATGAAAGACAGGTTTCCATTTCTTGTTCTGTATTCAGAGCACCCAAAGAACTGCAGGTACACTGCTAACAGCACTGAACACACAACAGTAATGACACATGTAATACCTACAGTTTCAAACATGGAAGGGTGGATTTTTTTCTCTTTGAAACCAATTATCAGTCCCATCAAAAACATAGCAATGTACATCTGCCTACATTGCAGGAGCAAGGCAAGAAGGGAATTGGAAAATGGTGCATTGTTTCCTACACAGGCAGAAATTGTGCATATGTAAAAATCCTAACTCTAGAAAAGTCATAAACTGCACATGTTTTTTACATACAATTTATGTTCATACGGGATGCTTGTCACATATGAAGCAGTCTAAATCCCAATACAGCATAATCTCCTGGTTTTATAGGAGGCATTTTTGCATTTCATGGGTCTTTAACTTTCTTAAAACATATTACGGGCTCATGAGAACATGCAAATGGGACTAACCAACCAGAAAGTCATCGTTAAGCTTGACCTCCCATAACAGCTGAACCTGGGACACTGGCTTCTTACTCTCTAATAACCATGCTCTATGGAGATTTTAACAATATATTCATAATTCAAAACTAATGTGGCAAAAACAACAACTCCTCAGGGATAAAAAAGACAAACTGCTACTCTGATAATCACTTATACCTCAAATATGGCAACTAGCACTCAAAGCAAATTGTAAGACAACTTTCTAAAGTTTATGGTATTAGAACATCAGCCTAAAAGCATCTTTAACAGATACATGAATATATTTGAGAGATGCTGAGAGATGCTGAGAACTTTCAAATTCTGCTTCATACTGCAGTCTGGGAATTCAACAGGTGCCACTTCCAGACTAAAAAATTAATTCTCACTCTAAATTCTAATTTGCAAAGGCCCACATAATTTCTTGAATCAGTCTGTACTCTGAAAGGATGCCTTCCCACAGCCAGTGGCATGCAGCATTTCCCAGTGGCTTCTGCTGATACAATGTGAAGTATTCATTACAATTTCCAGCACTGTCTAGGTTCATTCCCCCAAGAGCTTGATATAATTTCTATCCCTTAATTCTACCATTCCCTTTTGTCCCCAACGCTTCCCCGAGAACTTCCTCTTCAGCTCCTAACTCAAATGGAATGTATCCACGCCAATGTGCGGGTAAACCCTTTGAGGAATCTTACATTTATTCTACAGTAATAAAGCCTTTTGTTGGGGATCTTATCATTTCCATTTTGTGTGCAGTCACCCCTAAGTACCAAACAGGAAATGGGAGAAAACTAGCACTCTCTCTGCAGAGCTTTTCCTTCAACCAATGATCCAGCGGTCATCTGTACAGTCACACAATTTGTTATTATCCGTGTACAAATAACAGCTAGGGACTTCCTAGACCTCTAACTAGTGTAGCAGATTAGGTGATCCCATCCTACCATTCCATCTCCTAGAACATTGCATTTGTGTGTGTGTGCTTTAAAGGGATGAATGACAATCTTCCCACTAAGTTCTCTTCCTACTGCCATGAAAGCAGCTCATGTAACATTTTTTTGCAGCCATCCCCTAAATAAGCTCTTTATTTTTAATGCTATTCTTCTGCCCCTCCCAGAATCTGGGCCTTCAAATCTCCACTATAATGTCTGAAAGACACATTACTATTCAGACTTTTCCTGCACATATATGATGCAACTGATTATTTTAAAGAACTGCTACAGCCATGGCAGGAAAGTTCTGACCTCCAACAGCTCTGACTGTTGCACGTGTCTTAGGAGAAGAATATAATGTTGATCCCTGTGCTTACTGCAAGATATACACCAAGAAACCTAACAGAACCCATTTGCCCAAACTCCAAATCTCTCTTTGGGAATAAGCATTAGCAACCCCAGGAGTTTCTGCTACTAAGACATCATCCTGCGATTTTCCCCACATGGAAAGCTATTTGAAATGACCTGTGTGTGAAAATGATGCAGTTAAGCTTCTGTAGGTCTTTACTATTTCGAAGCAAATGTGTGTATGCCAAGCTGTTTTGTTGTTTCCCCATAAATATGACTACTTATAAGCATGGCACCAGGTGTAAATGTTTCTCTATAACCAGGCCTTTGGCTGATTAAACAATCTATGGTCTTTTAAATGTTCGTGGGAGGAGAGTTATTGGTTTATTTCTGTTTCTCTGTTATACAGTTTGTGGTCTCATTTTGTATTTTTATGTTGTGAACTGCCCTTTAATCTGTGAATGAAGGGTAGTATAAAAATTAATAACAATAATAACATTGGCCAGGTTTAGACCTAATGAACCCAGTTCTCAAGGTCATGTTGGGGGACTTCTGTAGGCTTGTGTGCTCTCTTCTTTCCTGACACATGCTTCCTCTTCTATTTATAGGATTTTCCTAGAGTTTGCTGACATGTTGAAGCTGGCAAACTATGGCTAGCTGCCACTGAATTATGGTTTGCCATGTGATTTCACAGTTGTGTTTGTGATAATGGATCAGTACACCAGTACAGCTGACTGGAGATTTTGCCTGTGACAAGGGACCAGGCTAATGCACATGAAACAGTGAATGTGCTGTGGAGATGTGAAGTATTATTAACTGTCAATGCCTTTCAACTTAGAATTTTGACTCACAGCGGTTCTAAATTCATACATGTGAACTTTGATCCAAAATGTGCTCTTCTATCAGAATATTCCACCCATGGGAGGCAACTCCTAGGAGCCAAGCTCCCTTCAAACCCCTCCATAACATATTTAAGGGGGCTGAACCAAAATTTGATGGGCATTGCCATTCAAATGGTGTGCATGCACGTCTTGTTATCAATTATGCAGGATGGGGCTTACCTGGGGACCCCAAATATTTTATTCAAGTTGGTACCCGTGTTCCCACCCAATTCTGGATGGTCCACCGAACCCCAGAAGTCACTTTTGGAGGGGGGGGGAGGTGAGCAGGGGTTGCAATTGGAAGATGGGAAAGTCTCATTGCACAAGTGGAATTCTGCTCACACAAATTTGGATCTAAGCCACTGTTTTCAATGTGAACTTACTTCACAGAATCAATAACTGCAGCACACCATACTGAAAGACTAGAATAACAGTGATATAATACATACATATATATCTGGATTTCTGAATTTTTAGAAGTTTTCTTAATAGGCTAAGACATTCAAATCAGTTTTCCTACATTTTAAATACCTTTATACTGAAATGCTATATAAAAATATCATAAATACAAAGAATGTAGAGGATTGTGAAGAGCTGATGTTTATAGAAAAGATGACATTGGGAGTAAAAGCCTTTGCTGGGGAACCCTTTATGTAACTAGTAACAGGGTAAACAGCTCCGTTATTTGATATGCTTTAGTAATGAAATAACTAAGTGAGAAACCCATAACAAAAGTAAAGGTGAAAACAGAAAATTATTAATGGGAAATCTGCTTATGTTCATTTAAAAATGAAACTTACCATATAAAGAATATTCTGCTTCCTGACCTGTATCGCTCTCACTAGATGTTGATGTTAGGCTAGTAGTTAGAGTGTTACTAAGTGACTGACCAACAGATAAAACTGTAGTTGCTGTGGCTACATTGCTGCTGCTAGTAACACTGGATGTAGACATGGTCACTGTTGATGTGGTACCAGTTGTAGTCAGATTAGGAAAACTTTGGGCACCCATTAGAGGAGAAGCTATAGATAAAGATATGGTAAGATAAAATAAATGATCCAGAGTAGAACAGTTTGCATTCATGAGTGCTTCAATGTGTTTCAATATTTTAAATAGTCACCAAGTCTATCTTATTCATCAGTGCAGAATTACAGGCCACTGCAAGAAAGGGCTTCAAGTAAAACAAAAGACCAAAATAGAAATCTGCTTGTGTTGAAGTAGCCCACATTCTAGTTTTGAACAAGTACTATGATAAGAACTAAGTGAATGTAATGCTGCTTCAATCGAGGCAGGAAAAACGGTCACTCCAAGAGAAGAGTCAAATAGAGATTCTGTTAGAGTGATGACATTTGTGCCTCTAGCAATAAGAGGAACATACCACCCACTAAGAGGTGGTCCTAGTGCCCTTTGGAGAATACTGAACACATACGTTGGTCCTCCAGAGATAAAAGAGTGAGTTCAGCACTGCTTTTGGAGAGCCCTTTCCCTTTCCGAGCAGATTAGCAGAACAGTTGCATTAACAAATTCCTCTTGGAAGCGGAGGGGAGGACAGGAATGCTTTCAATAGGAACAATAATCTTTTGTTTAATTTCCATGAAGAAATTTGAACTTTTAAACAGGATTGTCTTGAATAGTTGCTGTAAATAGATCAATCCAAGACATAGTCTCACATTTTCAAAAGCATTGGTAGTAATTTAACTAATCTAGAATGAACCAAGAATCATCTAATTTTCTTTATCTGCTTTGGGTCCCAGGTGTGCAAGCAACTGTGTGTGTGGTTTCTCCCTCTTTTCTGAGAATGCCCTCTTAAAGGAAGAACAAACATCTCAAATCATGCTTTCTTAGTGCATATATACATCCCAATCCAGTTTGTTAAAATTGTTTTTGCAAACTAAAATCAAATTATGGTTTCAAGTTCTTACTTGGTACCACTTGAAAATCATGATTTGCCAAATAGTTTAAGTTCAAGCATCACAACAAACTTGGTTTAGGTTTGCAAACTATGGTCTGGTATTACATTTGGACCATCTCACTACTGACTCTAGTGAGTTAATCCATTTTATTAGCGCTTATCATCAATAATATGGGGTGGAAAAATTAAACACAGTAAAATAATTATATAGAATAAAACTATGTTTTACTAAACTCATCTTAGTTCAAATAAGTTTTCAGTCATGTTTCAACTCATTTTTTAAATATAAACATATGAAAAAATGGATTTTTACAATATTCTCTAAAGTGCAAAGAATAACATTTCCAAATAAAGGGAAAGGTGAACAGCAGTTCCCACAAATGTTCAAGTAATAAGGGCAGCAGTTCAGTTTCCAATGCACACGCTAGTTGGCTATTCTTTTCCCATTTCATATCAGGCACTGCTCACCACATTAAAAAAAAAGGACTAGAATGGCTGCACTTCCATGGCTCAACCCTCTGCCAAGCATGGACCATAGTTGACAAAAGACAAAATAGAGAAATAACTTGTCATCTTATTCTTTCAATATAAAACTAAATCAGGAGCAGTATCTCCTTAGTCTATCTAAAGAAGCCCTTTGTCTACATTCTTAACATTTTAGCTTTGTAGCAAGAAACTGCAGTAAAACATAGAAACAAAAATAAATGGCAGCACATATAAACCTGTGTTTGTAACACTCATTTGTTTTTTAAAAGTATGAACAATTTTAAGACAACACTGTTTTCCCTAAGCTTTTTACCTATTTCAGATGAATGAATTTTTTTTCAATATTTTGAAGAGTGAGAATATAAGCACCAGAGTTTCCAAATTAATTCAGATTCAAGTACAACATTCTAAGCAAATTTCTGTGAGACATGCATTTATTTCTAGGAACATCACTGATAGATTAGAATTAAGAAACAATTTAATGCTCTTCTAATCTATCCAAAGGATTTCAGTGCTGTAAGTACCAGAATAGACTTAGCTATGATGTTGTGGCACCTAGATTTCTTCTTAGCAATGATATTTACTTTAATTCCCCCTGAAATCAAACATTAAGTAAATGGAGTAAGTAAATCCTGCTGCACAATTCTTTAATTACTGCAGCAAGAGCAATTTTCCAAGACAATACAAAATTGGGGGTGATATAGCTATTATACCACCCCAGATGACTCTTCAAAGCTACCATTATGTCAAGAATGTCAAGCCCCTTTCTTCCCATTTCACAGGTGCAGCGTAAGTTGACAGGTATTTATTTTTACTTACTTGCAGTGCTCATGACATTTCTTCCTAAAGTATTAGTGTTGTTATCACTGCTACTTCGGCTTAAATTCATGTTGTTAGTGGCATTGGTGCGAGCGATGTTCGCCACTCTCCGGACGAAGGACTCCAAACTAGAGGTTTCTCGTGAGGATAGGTTAGGAACACTTGCACTGGAACTCATTGGAGCCCCAGCAGCCAGAAGCGAACTCACTGATAGTCTGTTACTTGCTGAAGAACTAAGGGGTCTCTGAGAAGCAGCTTCTTTATTCGTCAGCTCAGATACCGAGCTAACATCTGGGGAACTCACACTAACAATTCCCATGGATATAGCATTGGACTCCCCAGTTGTGCGGATTGAATTGTCAGTTCCTAGCTTTCTTTCAACATTTTCATTTCCCACATCGGCTGTCAAGGTGCTGGTACTTGCACTGGACGCTGACCCTACTTCAGTCTGAGGCATGCCATCAGCAGAGGAAAGGACAACAATTGGCTCATGGACGTCAGTGCCTGAAACTATATTTTGTTCCATTACATTTTCAGATCTCCGCTCCATTTTTGTCGAACCCAAGCTGATGTCGCTGCTACTGGCCACGCTACACACAGAACTGCTACTTCCTTTTCTACTTGAAGAGCCTGCAGCAGCAGTCATCTTGTCTGGACAGTTGTTTTTCACCAAGCTGCTCCATGACTGCGTTGTGCCTGAAACAGTGGATGAAACAGGTTTGGGTGATGCCGCTGAATCAGGGTCGTACCCTGGGGCAAGCTTGAGGTCAAATTTTCCTTCTGCGCCCATACGGTAAGAGTTAGAGCCACCAGCATCCCAGGTGACATCAATCCAGCCTAGAAAGGGACAGGAGTTTGTGAGACCCAGCAGAAAGCAGACAGGAGCGTGTCAAGACAGTAGCTCCACAATATGGGATCAGCTTCTCATTGGGCCGCTATCTTGAGTCACAGAAATTACTTAATAGGCTTTAAAGCCAAACAAAATAATAGAAAGATTTGAAATTCAAGCAGTGTGATCATTGTAGGTGTACTACATTAAAATGGACAGCTCTTACCACAGTTCAATTTAATACTAAAGATCTGAGAATCCCGTCAAAAATGTAAAAAAAAAAAATTGTATTAAAAGTAACTATAACTTTAAATTTTTAATTCCCTTAAAAGTAAAGTTTGAGCTATGTGTAGTAGAAGTGTGTGGGCATTTAAATGGTTTTCTTATCAGAATACTTGGTAACTGTTATTATGTTTCACATACTACAGTTACTGGGGGAAATCCATTATTCTATTTTAAGTCAGCTTGTTAAGTATGGTTGGCCTCCATCCTCAGTCGTTGGTCAACCACAGCAGTGGCAAATGCAGTCCAATCTGCACCTGAAACCTGGCTTTCCTTTAGGTTGTGGCAAGGCAGTCCTTGAACCTTTATTTAAAAGGTGGGTGGGAAGGGAGGGCAAACAGACCACACTTGGGTCCAAAAAGCATCCTTGCAACTTCTTTCTGCTTATGATATGAAGACCTTTCTCTATGCATTATTTTAATTACATTTTAAATAACTGGCACTCCAGTTTTTGTTTAACAATTACTCCCTGGGAAGAAGATCTTTAGTTGATATGGGAACGAGAGAGAATTGGTTTTTTTTTGGAACTTGGCCTAATATGGTTCATAGAGTGATGGATTCAGAGTGGGGGAGCTAGTTAATCAAATCTTGAATGCTAAAGAAGACAAGCACATTAAAACATCACCACAAAATTTTCTATCTACTTTTCTACTTCTATCTAATTTTCAACTACTTTTCACAAGTATTTTTAAGTGAATAATTATTAGGATGATTTTTCTGCATAATAGGAGAACGATCATTCTAAAGAAAAGATACACTTGAGATGGAGACCTTGAATGTGGCATCATATCCTTCCTCAAAAAATATTATAAATCTAATTGCTATGCCACTGGAAATTTAATACCTGCCTCTTAGCATTCCCCACTTTGGTTTAATCATATATTAGTATTATGAAAACAGAAACTTGATCCCAGCGAAGCTAGTAAGGTAAGAAATGGCAGAGAACTTGACAAAAGCTGAAGAAAAAGCAAGTTGCAAATGCCAAGCCAGAAAAGGGATAGCAAGGTATTCTGATATTATACAGACAGGAAATATTTATTCTTCTTAGACACTGGATCAATTATTCATACCCATAACGCAACACACAAAATATAGGAGCAGAAATGCCACAGCTAATCTGTATATTGGAGTTGCATGTAATTAGCACAACGTGTATGCAACACTGTATTTTATTGACATGTGAAAATCAAATGTGAGTGGTGGTACTTTACTTCCCCAAGGAATACTGTTCCAATAAGACCTTGTTCTTGATCTCTAACTATCAAGTAACTCTAACATTTTCTTTCTTGAAATACAAGTTTCCCAAAGTACAAGTCAGAATCTCCAAGAACTAGGGAAGTTAGGTGTGACTAATACCTGGGGGAGTTTATGAACCGGTTTGTCCTTCTCAATTTCTGGATGCTTCTTGAGGTCAAGAGGCAAGTGATATCTTAGGACATCTTACCCACCCAGTAATTAAGCGAGAGGTTTTCTCCTGGTTTTTCCAAGGAATTTCACTTACTACTTCTGCAAATCTTACATTATTCTACAGGCTCCCTTTGTGCCCTGTAAAACTTATTTTGAGGTAGAAATGTTTAGAACTCGGGTGCTAATTTTATCTGAAGAAGCTCAAACAGGTTTTCTTTATGTCGGCAGGTCACTATGACAAATGCACTCTTTATTTAACATGACCAAACAATACACTATTTCCTTTCTGTCTTCCTTTTGATTTCTACATTTCCCTAATCACCAAACTAGAAAATGCAGTGAACTACTATAAATAACTTGTGGAATAAAGAGAGCTAATTGTTTAAGCAGTTGCTCACCATTGTGCAATTCGCCTGTAACAGTGCCTTCACCTTGTGAACTACCATCCTGATCTCTCCATTTCCAATCAATTCCTCTGATGACACGGGCACCTGGAACCATGTACTTCAGAACCTGAGAGCGTACCAGTCTCCTCTGCCTTCGCAGATTAGCCTCTGCTTCTTTAGCTGCTTTTCCTACATGCAATCAAAACTAGTGATGAAACACTGCTGGTTAAGCTATCTATACAAGATTTAAGCATTCCAACTTGGTGGCAGGTATTTCAAATATCAAACTGATATTTTGATCTTAAAACGTGCTTAGAAACATGCTCTAGATTGGCATTAAGTTTTTGAAAAAGTTTAATTCATGGCCTACATTACAATAGTTGGTGGTAAGAACAAGAAATAAGTTTATCTACATTGCTTACCTAGCTGATCCTCACACACACCATTCACAGTGCCATACAGTTCAAATCCAGATAGAGAGAGGTAGTGTGTTTGCCCACTGGCATTCTTCCCCATTTGCTTAATTCTTACATGCCTCCAGCCTTGCTTCTCATCCTTTTGTAGATCTAGTGGCCATGTTGCTGTTGACCTTTACATTAGTTTGGGGAAGTTGAAGGAAAAAATTAGGTAATGATAAATTTAAGTGTCATGACAAAAACACAGATAAATATTAATTATTTGTATGGTGGTTTTCATGGATCAAAAAGACCACCAGTTTACAAACAGAAAATTACTCTCTCTATTATACCATCACATGAATTAAATTTTTGGACATGACATAGGGTTGCCATGTTTCGACAGACATGCCCTGGAAATTCCAGACGTATGGCAGCCCTAACGTAACACTAAGCCAAGAATTGTGGTTGTTTCATCTATATGCTAGAAAAACAGCCAAGGCTTGTATGGTTTACCATGTTTAAGCCAAGCCATTGTGGAAGGCCAACTTTTTATTATTCATTGAATTTCAGCACAGTGAAGTAAATCCTGGACCCAATGATATCAAGAGGTTAATTTCCAATTACTTCAGTGGACTGAGAATGGCCCATACGTTATGGGTACTAAATTTATTGTCATAAAGTCAGAAACAACAATGGTCCATGTAAATGGAAATATTTTTACATACCCTGGTTCATTCAGACTGCAGTCATCCACATGAGTATATAGAGTAGTCCAGTTCTGTCCATCCTTAGATACTTGAAAAACCCAATTTCTGAGAGCAGATCGTCCATAACCACGAGCATGGCGTAATGTGTAAGCTGATGGTATCACCCAAAGACCAAGGTCTATAGCAAACCATGCATTTTTATCATCGTTAGTATGACAATTCAGAGCTGAACTGTCACGGCTTAAGATGTCTTCCAAACGGCCATAAGGCAAATTTCTTCCTTCTGAAGATGTAACTACCACCAGCCCATAGGCGGCCGGATTTACCCACTCATAAGCTGTTCTACAATAGAAACAACAATGTCACTATTACTCATGAATATTTGTTTAAAGCATTTTAACTCCCCTCTTCAGCTGAAAAGACTTCCAGAGAATGGGGAAATAATACAGACTCAAGCATCAGATCTTATAAGAAACTGGGATGACAACAGTTCAGGGAGCCTGATGGAATGGCCATAGGTAAGTGACAGACAGTATTTTAAAACCTAAATTTTAAAAGCTAAAAAACAAAAGCTAATATGCCATGCATATTGCAAACTATGTCCCAATAATACATTTTTTTATTTAAAAATGATGCATGGAAAATCCAGTGTTGCACTTGGAAAATATTCAGAATTGGCCTGCAGGTATTTAAATACAATGCTATTTCATTCAAGATTTTAGGACTGTCTCAAACTGATGTTACTGAAATCTTACTTTGCATTTGTTCCAATCCAGTAAATAATTCCATTTTCATCAAAATCATGCTGGTGTCTGAAAATGAATGTCTGGCCTTCTCTGAGTTTTCGTACAAAAACAAATGATGATCTATCAAAGTCATACCACTGCTTTGCCACCTAAGGAAAAAAGAGGCAACAAAAATGCATCATATAAGTATAGAGTTTCTTATCATCATCATTATTATTTATATATCACTTTTTGGTCCAAAGACCCCAAAATGGCTAACAGCAGATTAATACATGATCAAAATATACAGTAAAAAGGTAAAGGGACCCCTGACCAACAAGTCTTAGGCTCTGTGGTTTAACACACAGCGCCACCCGCGTCCCCTAAAACATACAGTAAAGCACAATTAAATGACATAATTCCATCAACAGAAACCATTTAAGATGCAATGTAAGAGAACAAGAAAGCCTTCCCAAGCTGGAGGATTAGAGGGTGCTCATCCCAACCCCACATCTCACACTTGAGGACTAGAAACCTGAACAGACAATGACAAATAACTACAAAAAACCAGTCACCTCAAACAGAAGAATTAATGTACAGTGGTGCCTCGCAAGACAAAAAGAATCCGTTCCGCGGGTCTTTTCGTCTTGCGGTTTTTTCGTCTTGCGAAGCAAGCCCATTGACGGAGTAGCGCTATTAGCGCTATTGGCGATTTAAGGGCTAAAAACGGCTTTTTAAGGGGTGGGGGATTAGCGGTTTTGCTGCTAAAATGCTTTTAGCAGCTTAGCGATTAAAAATAAGGTGTTTTGGAGCAAAAAAAAAAAAAAAAATCAGTTTTTTTCGTCATGCGAAGCAAGCCCATAGGGAAATTTGTCCTGCGAAGCGCCTCTGCAAAGGGAAAACCCTTTCGTCTTGCGGGTTTTCCGTCTTGCGAGGCATTCGTCTTGCGGGGCACCAATGTAATTCTTGCTGTAAACATGATAGGCTGGATCGAGTGCTTGACCCAAATTTGACCTTCCATTCACACAAGTGGCTGAGATTCATAAATGCTCCAAACAGAAAAGGCATTCATCAATGCCTCCTGCCTTTTCCCATACGGTTCCCAAGGATCTCCAGACCCTCCAGAACAACTTTTCAGGGGCATGGGAGAAATGGGAATCTGCAAAAACTGCACTTCCTCCAGTGGAAACTACCATGGGCTGAGCTATGTGTATGGGTAGTCTGAATGCAACCTGGGGAGAAGAGGAGTTTGCTCACCATTTTTAGGAGATATTGCTCTAAAGATTCTACAGTTGCCAAGGGCTCCATTTTCAACATTCGACCTGTTCTGTCTATTAAAGCTGTCTCTCCAGAAGCACGCTCCAAGCGAAACCGCAACCGTCTTGTTAATATCTAAAGTCAAAGCAACAATTTTTTTACTTAGAAACATCCCTTTCATTTATAACAAATACTAATGATTATATTTTCAAAGTCAAGCAAGCATTAATAAATTAGGAAAATCAGCACAACTGACAAATCTGCATAGTCACTATACACACACATTTACACAAATGCACAGATCCAACAGCATTCTTACTCTAGTAGAAAGTCTTTACCACTCATCCGTAGTCTGTTTTGGACTCAATATGTCAAAAGTGACTGACATTGTCTTGTGTGGACAGGCTGCAGCTTTGTTTTAATTCCTATCAATAACATTTTATGGCCCACTAGAGTTCACATGCTTTAGTCTGTATCTTCAATATTCACAGTTCTTTTCATATTGTAATACAACCCCAATTACATTCCAAGTTCTTTCACCAGGAAGTTATTTCACCAGGTCTCGCAAAAGGAACAGCACTGCTACATTTTCTTCTTTCACTCATAGCTCTTTGGACCCGAGCTGATTATTAAAACTTTTATTTATTTAGAATGTTTTTATACTGCCCTTCATTGTATTTAGGGTGGGGTACAGTATAAAACAAACACAAAAAAGGTCAGGGAAGAAGCTCCCACACCCAACAAATTAAGTGTATAGGCTGCTAATTTTTTTACTTAATACTAAGAATTAATATGACCAGAAATGTCTTGTGAAATCACTTTTCTATTTACAGCAATTATTTACACAACCCGTCCTGGATCCCCAACTAGAACCTTCATGCGTACACAGCAGCAAATCTAGATGGTACCCATAAATGTTTTTTATGCCAAACCCACATTCCATAGAACTTTTAATGGGTGACACCCAGAGTTGTGCAAAGTGGAACTTTGTAAACTGGATGCTCTGGAGGGTGGGATTTTTTCTATATTCCTCCAGAGGGCTGGGGGACCCTCCAAAACAACATGGTAGATGGTGCTGGGGGCTATAGAGGGAAGAGAGAATTGGGGGAGAAATGCCCCTCCCACTTCTGTCTATGAATTTGTCCAGTTTGCAAAGTGGAAGACTCCACTGGATCTGACTGATGCATTATAAAAATGAAATAGGTCTGTATCCAACCTAAAGTTGGACAACTGTAATTTATGGAAATTTATAGGAGGAATAGCAGAGAAAAGGCACAGAATCATTCTTATTAGAATGCAGTAAATTTCTACCGTATTGAAAAGTTACCTGCAGATTATACGTTGATCCTGGTGTATCATACAAGTGTAGAGGTAGACGTTCAATAGATTCTAATACTGCTATGAGTTTCCGAATTAATGCAACTGCTGGACGACTATGAACACAGAGAAGACAAATGTTACTGTCTATAATACAAAGGGCTTTGAAAAATGAACAGAAGTTATGAAAACTTCAGAGTACAACTAGAACTTCAAAATGCTGTAGCGATGACAAGCTATTTTTAAAACCTAAACTCTGCCTATTTGAAAACAGAACTCAAGCCAGCTTGCAACAATAAACATAATCCAACAATATATAAAACATAGATATTGCAATGGTTTCCATTATGAGAACAAGTAAGCACAAGCCTCAGACTTCTGTGCTCCCACCACACAATTGGGAGAAAATGTAAACCAACAAAATTTGTAACAAATCATCATTTCTCATTATACCCTCATAGTAGAAACTGCTGTTTGTTACTAACAATATTATATGCTGTGCACGGAAAATGTAGAACTTCCTGTTCATGCTTGCTTGTTATCACAGCAATAATGCATGATTTGGCATACATCTGAATCAAAGCCAGGTGCATTGATTCATCAAACGTCAACACTTTAATTTTTTTTAGATCATCTTAAGCTATGTTTAAAATGCTTCGTACTACATATCAAAGCTCAAAGCTATTTTTAATTATAAAATACTGCTTGGAGAATCTGAGATAAGGAGATCTTGCCATAGTTACACATAACTTACAACTCTACTAGGTTAGATTACTGCAATGTGGTTTTACCACTCTCGTTTTTTATTGTAACATTATTGTGTTGTTATTCCGGCAAATTATCTTGGGGGCCTTGTGAGAGCCGAAACACAGTACAGTATATGCATTATTCAATAACTAAATATATGGGCAACACTCTGTTTAAATGGGATCTACAACTGCAAAGCAACACTGATGCGATAAACATCGGGCAATTTAAATACAAAAAGCTGCAAGTTATGTTCTAGTCCAAGACCAATATGCCTTTTACTATTGAAAACCGAGTATAAATAATAGTTGTGCGCACACATTATTTTTCATAAGGTCAGGAACAACAAAATTACCTTTCATCATCTTCATTTTCACTGAAAGCTGTTTTGAATACATTTATTCTTTCCACTAGCTGACTACAATCTTGTTTCAAATCAAAATCCACATTCTAAATGAAAAAGAGGGAATTGTTAAAAGAATGGCTGCTCAAAATTTGGGATTAGGCCATTATGGCTAACTTAACTCATTACGTAAGGAGAAAACCAACTTCTCAAGCACTGCCTGCCGAAGTGACAATGAGAAAGGAGGAGAAGTCAGATGCATAAATCACACAAGTTTTGAGGAAGAACAAAAATTAATTAATTTTTGCTTCAGAAAGACAAGTATCTCATTCTGGAATGCACTGAAGTTTGTAATAAAAATTGTGACTGTGAGTGACAGTCTCCTGTTGCTCCAAATACCATCAACTTCAACTGCTCAGCTCTTGCAACGAGAAATAAATGTGCAGCCCTATTGAGGGCAAAGAAACAGCAAGTGTTAACAACACCCACCTATCCTAACAGCACCATTCCCAGCATTTTAAAATCTTCTCCTCCTTCACCTCTTCTGATATTTGCTATGTGATTTAATGAAAATAAAACAAGTGTTTATAGTCTGATTGCCAGGCTGCATCTTCCCTCTGAAAACTCTTTGTTTTATGGGCAGCACTGTCTGTCCAAAGCATGGTTAGACCACTAGAGCAGCACTAGGTTAACAGTGCTGGTGCAAACAGAGCTTCAGGTCTCTTGACCCCTGTTCTTTTTTAGGTTAAGTTTAAGTGAAATCATTTCTCACAGCTAATAGACTACACTGTAGATATTCCTTAAGAAAATTCAAAACCTTTTACTTAACTGTGATTAATACAGTTTCACTGCATTCTCCACCTGCCCCGCCCCCCAAAGCTCAGGTGACATACACAGTTATCCTTCCTTCATCCTCACAACAACCTCACGAGGTTAAGTTAGGCTGAAAGATGAAGTTAACTGGTCTAAGATCAGCCAGTTAACTTCATGGCTGTGAATAAAGACTTGGCTCCTTGGCTCCGAAGTTCCCACTCATTCTGCAATAAAACTTACATTATTCAAAACAGTAAGAAGAGCCTGCACCAAGCCACTGCTGCACATTTCATATGGTGAAATAGTATTTTCATCCTTCAGAAGGACAATTAAGTTTTCCAGAGCAGTTTTCATTAAATCTCGCCAAGTGTTTTCTCCCTCAATAAACTGAAAAAGAAAATCAGATAATAGTGGTTCCATTCACTTTATGGTATTACACAATAGCAGTCTAACTGCGGAAACAAGAACTTCACCAAAAAGTACTGCATACACACAGTAAGCAGTACACTTCACACAGCATGGTGCAGATTTAAAACTACCATTTCCAGATCAGGCTGCTATCTGCCACTCACCCTATTTCATATGCAAATTCCTGTGGCCCACTTTGACCTGGGCTTAGTATTATGAGCAGCTGTCAACAGCCCAAGTTAAAAGTAACCTGGAAATACTAAACTCACTTTGAGAATCTGCCAATACCATCAGACAAAGACAGATGGATTAATTTTTATGTCTGAATCAAGTCAACATTAATAACAGCAGCAAATTATGCTTACCACTGCAATTTACTCAATGATACTTACCTGCCTATTTGTATGGAGCTCCCATGAAGATTCTAATTGTGTTGCTATGTTCCTCAGTGTTACAACTACACCTCTAGGCATACTTTCAACAGCTTTGAAATGGTCATCGTACAAGTCTCTTGCCATAGTTCGTACCTGAGCATCATTTAAGAAATCAGGATGAATTTACAATTTCAAACCAAATGAAATATTTTCTTGATATTTATGAATGCCAACCCTGGATCAGCTTCGCTTGGAATGACAGTACATAAGTAACTTACAACTGAGTCAGAATGCTTTGTATGATTTTGTCTACAATGATAGCAAAGGTTGTTTTCGGCTTTACCATTTGAAATGCTTTTGTAAATGGAGCTGACAAAGATGGAATCTGGAAACCTTTATCTACAAAACATGGGTTCTAGCACTGAACTATCCCCCGCACCCACAAGTCAGGATGTCAGTTACATTTCTCCTAATAACCCTATTAATCTTGGTTTGTTAAACCAAAGTCCATTGGGGACTTTGCTCAAGGCTGTCTGCTAAATGTTATGGCTACAGATTTGATGTGTTTTTAAGAAGTGCATTTCCCCAACTTATTTTCAGACCCAATCCAAAATGCTACCTTTGTACCATACCATAAAGTCATAAACAACCTGCTTGAAAGACTCCCAAATGAACTTTATCCATCTGTTCAAGCCATCTTCTGAAGTCTTGCTCCAGGTAATGACTTATTCAAGAGTTTTTAGAACACACTTTTTTTTCATGTTGCCTCCCTGACCCCAGTCTTCCCAAGGATGTCTGAAAGGCACCTTCATTCACTGGGAGATGCAGCCAGCTGTATCCCTCCCAATAACAGAGGGCTCTATGATTCAGTAGAGGCTTCTGGGAGTTTAAAGGGAGGGGGTGATTTTTCCCCACAAATTCCCCCTTTCTCTTGCAGTCCCTTGCTGCTGCTGCCACCGCCACCACACTGTTCCAAAGGGTCCCCCTGCCCTGTTGATCTGATGGCAGAGTGCAGGGAGGTGGGCTGCAGAGGGAGAGGGGAATAACCTCCTCTCCCCCTCATTTTCCACTAATGGAAAATTCTACTGGATGAAAGAGCCTCTCATCAGCAGAGGGGGACAATACATCTCTGAAAATCTTTTTTTTGGGGGGGGGATGGTTGGAAACAAAGGTCTTTGAGGAACTATAATTCTTTGTGATATCTTCTGTAATCTGTTGCTTCTTGAGGGGGACCTCAATTAATACTAATGTATTAATGCATTTTTGAATGGACTTTAGATTTCAAGTGGGTCACGCTAAATACTGATGCAAGTGGAAAAACAAGTTTTGATCCAATGTTGCATGAGTGCAGTACTACTCACACAACAGAACTCCCCCATCTGCCTCAAAATCTGCTCTGCAGGTGTAGGGCAAGTAGGCTTGGCTGAAGGGGAGGCCTGGCGAACCTAACTGGGCTGAAAGTTCCTCACCACTGCTCTAACAAATCCTTTACAAATCTCATCACAGAAGTGAGAATTAATTTATATGCTTTTTAAACATAGATAGGCTAAGTATCTAAACCACCTGAAGCCAGCAACTAGCATGTACAAGAAGCAATACAGAAAGTAACAAACTGAAATCCAAATTCTCCATTAAAATGTTTTTAAAACATACTAACCTTTTGTTTGGTTTTTTCCGACTTTGATTTTGCCTTTCTTCCCCTTTTGCCAGTCCAACCAGTCACAAATTCTGATCCTGCAAAAAAATCCAGATGACAGGATATTATGTTGCCAGTTCATTTCTGTGCCCAATTCAAGGTGCTCACACTACTGTTTAAAGTCCTGTACGACTTAGGCCCCCAAATAACTGAATGATTGATTGCCTCCTTGCCTACAACCCCTCTCCTGTTTTCAGATCAGCAGAGAGGGCCTTCTTGGTAGTTCCATCACACTCAGAGGTTGGGTCTGTGTGACCCTGAAGAAGGCATTCTCTTTGGAAACCCTTAAGTTATGGAATTCCCTCTTCACAGAGGTGCATCTGGCAACTTCATTGTATGCTCAAAACATCTCTCTTTAACCTGGCTTTGACACTTTAGATATATTTTTACGATCCATTCCAGCTGTGATTGCAATTTGTTTCACACTGTTTTAAATGCTATATTTTATATTGTTGTAACCCACCCGGGACCTTCTGGGAAATAAAAATGATGGTGATGGTGTCACCCCTACACTGGCAGTTTAGACATTACAATCCTAGTCTAACATATCACAGTTTGCTAGATCAGGAATACACTGTGACCCCATGTGTATCTTCTCCCCTCTACCCTTGCAAGCTTGTTTAATGTAAGATTTCCCTGGTCTGTTAAACTAGTTTAAGAAGACAAGAACCATCTACTGGATTAAGCTAATGGCACATCTAGTCTAGCATCCTGTTCCTGAAGTGGCGAACTAGTTGTCTATTGAAGCCCCAAAAGAAAACACTCCCCATTTGGGTTTCCCAGCAATTGGTATACATAACGATATTGCCTCTGATGGTGGAGGCAGAGCATAGCCATTGATAGCCCTATCCCCATAGAAAGTATAATCTGGATTTGGAGTCATAATTCTCTTTTAAAACCGTTCTAGTTGGACACCATCATTACTTCTTGCAGCTGCAAATTCCATAGTACTGGCCAGATGGCCAGGGCATCCAAACCAGGAAATTATGGCATAAGTGTTCCCTTCAAACCAGATTTATTGAAAAAAGAATGTAATTTCTGACTGGGCCACTGCAGATATATACATGCGATTACCTTATTACTCTTATCTACATACTCACCTAAAGAGGTTTCAGCAGCAAATGAATGTTTAGTTCCTCTATTGGACTCAAAAACAAAACCTGGAAGATCTTCTTTTAATATTGTAGCTTGCTGACCATCTGAATTGTGAATAGCAATTTCTCCTTCCTTTAGACACGTAAGAGACCAATTCCCCACTGTGAGTTTAGCTGGGCCGGGGACAGATAAAATTGGCTGGCTTGTTGTGGATGGTTTCACCTGGCTTCGGGCTCTCTGTAACTTCTCTAAAAATTCACTTCGACTTTCTGTTAAAAAAAAACACACACAAAAAGAAGTAAAGGCTAACTAGTATTTGATTTTTAACTATCAGAAAGTAATAGTTTAGTTTCCATGAAGCAAAATGGGTGGGCATTCAATGCAAATTTATGTTGTAGATTCAAGTTCTCAGGATAGGTATTTCTCACCGGCCTCGATATCACAATATAGGACAACAGAAAATGTCTACTGGCCAATGGTGAAACTTTTATGTTTTGGAAATCATTATATTACATAATGATTAAATATAAACAAACTGAATAAACTGAGCTAGTTGTTAAAATCCATTTCTACTAAAAGAAATGCATCTAGGGGGAAAAACCTCAGATTTGATGGAGAATGGAAGCATCCAAAATTTGGAACTAAAGAAAAAAGAACTGATTTAACAGGAAAAGAAAACCAAATGCAGAGTTGTAGTATGGAATTCTGGGAACTGTAATTAACTGCTTTAATAGCAAAGATGTCAGTGTTGTTTGTTGTACATAACTGCGTAACATATAAATACATTTTATGTTTATGTATTTACTACTACATTTTAAATCTATCTTTCTTTGAAAATAAAATTCATTACAATGCCTAAATGATAAAATACACATTACCCATGTTGACTGGGCAGACACTAGTGACAGCTAATGAAGTTGAGTTTTGCTATATGGTCATGTCCAAAGTACCTTAAGTAGACATTTAGGGCTGGTTCATGTGGCCTCATACCATCACCTCAAGAACCGGTTAGACTTTCATGGAAGCCCTGCTTATTTCAAGTTGTGCTTTCATATGCACAATGACCATATACAACTGCTGAGGTTTCCATTATAACAATGGCACTATGCAGAAATGCAAAATCACATATGTAATGCCATCACAGCTTGTCATCCTCCATCCCTCACAAAAATGTAAAAAGAACAATCTTAGGCATTCAATGTTAACTCATAAGTTCCCTTTCCAGACAATAAGATTACTTACTATAGTTCCCCATTCTCACTCAATGCTCTCCACCCTGGATGTTCACAGTATTTTTCTGAGCAGGTAGAGGGGATTGACCTTTAAGTTTACAAGCTTCTATACTTCTGTGGACCAGGGCAGTCTCCCAAATATGTATAACTCACTCCTTTACTTTTTGGCTGCCTGTTTTCTTTTGTAGACAGACAAGTAATTCATCACCTAGGACAGGCATGGCCAAACCAGGCCTTCCAGCTGTTTTAGGACTACAACTCCCATCATCCCTAGCTAACAGGACCAGTGGTCAGGGATGATGGGAATTGTAGTCTCAAAACAGCTGGAGGGCCAAGTTTGGCCATGCCAGACCTAGGATATTCACAAGAATGATATAATCTCTGACTACAAGTGTTTTTGTCATAAGTAACTGGGAACCTTCAAATCAAGAGTTCTACTGTGTCTTGTGTTAAGCCATGCAGTGTGAACAAAAAAAAAAAAAAGTTCCCAGGGGAAGAAGGCTAGGAACTCTTTTTAGGTTCTGAGGCCGCTCCCTAAGCAGCCAGCTGATTGGCCTGACCTGAAGGACTATTAAACCCTTGCAGTAGATATGGGATTTGCATGGGCAAACGGTCAGCTAGTCTGGCTGGGTCCTATCTCTGGCTCCCATTCCATTGTCCTTAGGCCCAAATCAGAGAAACTCATGTAGCCAGCCTACTACTTTACCAGGTCTCTATAGTCCAGCATTATAAACAGGTATCCATTATAAATGAAATATCCATTACAACTGATAAGGTGTCAAAAAGTGGATATGAAAGCAGAGATAGCTGGCTTTG
Organism: Podarcis tiliguerta; assembly: GCF_965153285.1. Taxonomy (NCBI): domain Eukaryota; kingdom Metazoa; phylum Chordata; class Lepidosauria; order Squamata; family Lacertidae; genus Podarcis; species Podarcis tiliguerta. The sequence continues at coordinate 100,065,168 of NC_139534.1, forward strand.
CATTTACATGATCCCTGCAGATCAGGAAATTAACTGAAAATTATACTGCCAAGTTATGTTGCTATAAGCCTTATGTTGCTATAGCTTTAAATTCTATCACCCCAAATCTAAAAACTGATAAAATTAGCATGAGATAATTAAAAAGCTATTTTATGAATAAGTAGAGTTTAAGAACTGAACAGAAAAGCTTTGACCAAAGCATCAGAACCAGCCTGTAGCCTCACACTACTGGAAAAAGCAATTTCCTGAGAATTTGAATCAGAAGATCTATTACAGCAATTGTTCAACGGAATAAAGCAATCTTACAATTCACTGCACACTTGGCAGTGAAAAGGGGGCAGCAAGCAATATCAACTATGTTTAAGAGCTACAGATAGCTTAAGTACAATGTGAAACTTCTAGCTCAATGTCTTTCAGTTTCTCAGTTCTGATCCACCTGATGAGAAACTTTGCACCACTTTTCACACACATGCAATTTCATTCTGCTAGCAAGTTGCAAGCCACGTCATCATCATTCCAACTTGCTTTACCTGAAATGCAGTGGATTACCACTAAATATTGCCTTTTAATTACTGTTTGACTAATATTAGTATGCATGGAAAGAAATGAAGACAGAATGAAGCTAAGATGTTCACTGAACACAGTTACAAAGAAGTCAGTTGCTGTCACATGCTAGTTGACAAAAGCATCACAATAAACTGACCACCTTCCACCTGTTTACATCCTTTACTATTTAGTGAGCCAATTCCTGTAAAAAAGAATGTCTCAAAATCAAATATATAAAATGTAAGATTCTAATGATATCTTTAAAGTATTAGTTGAGAACAACATTGTACCTGAACTATCAGATCCTCCTTCAGGGCTGCCACTGGAATACATTGTAGCTAGCTTCCCATCCAAGATAAATCTGAACCAGCCATTGCTACCATTTGATAGCTCCAAAGCTGCAGAATCACTCCAAATATACAAGCAGTCTCTTCCCCTAATGATTGACCAGTCTCTCCAGTGATAGGGTTTACCCTGCTGCAACTCTTTAGCATCTTCTTGAGGTTCGTCTTCCTGTAAAGCAAGATAGTTTAAATTCATTGGCTGTGGAATTCCTTAAGGAATAAATTGTAAAACACAACAAGTATACCTGCAGGCTACATTCTTACATAAACACTTAGAATTTCAGCAGACACTGTCTGAATATAATATACAGAAAGACACTTAAAAACTGGTACAGTGGTACCTCTGGTTACGTTACTTAATTCGTTCCGGAGGTCTGTTCTTAACCTGAAACTGTTCTTAACCTGAAGCACCACTTTAGCTAATGGGGCCTCCTGCTGCCACCGCGCCGCAGGAGCACGATTTCTGTTCTCATCCTGAAGCAAAGTTCTTAACCTGAAGCAATATTTCTGGATTAGCGGAGTCTGTAACCTGAAGTGTATGTAACCCGAGATACCACTGTATCTTAAAACATACTAGAGACACAAGACAAGTTTGCCCTTTTCTCTCCTATCCAAGCAGAAGGCAACAGACTGCAGCACCAAAAAAGTTTCTTAAATGAGTGTTAACACATTAGGTCCAGCAACCCATTACTAGAATTTAATGTACTTTTCACTGATATTTATTCACATTAAGGCATCCCAGACAGCAGTTGGGACATATATGCATTCAAATATTGTGTACTTACTTTCTCTGGTTTAGATTCTTCTTCATTCTCATCGTCAGAGGTTGGTCCTGCCAAAGTTGAAACTTTACTTATCACACCAAGCCTAGCAAGCTGATCCAAGAACAGGTCACCTCCTTTATCAACCAAATCTCTTATAATCTGTAATGCTAGCAAGTGGCCATCATCGTCATCCTGTAAAAGTTGCACAGAAGTAAATTAATTGGGATGTACAGTAATTCACTGTATATCTTGATGTACAGTTAAACATTTATTACATAATTAACACCCACCACTCCCAACAGAAAGGCAATCACTCATGGCCATACCACTGCAGGAAAGTGTTAAGTCTAATTTTTGAGAAGCAATCCTTTCCCAGACAAGAAATGTAGGGCCATTTCACAGATTAACAAACCACTGTACACCCAACAGGGAATCACAATCAACCCCAATTCCAATGGGATATTTCTATAGGAAGCACCACAATCAATCTCTTTGCTTCTCATATTGAATCCACTTAACTTCCTGGACTAAGCATTTCAATGCTCCACCACACATAAAAACTAAACTGATGTCATTAGAAAAGAAATAAAAATATAACAATTACCTCTTGATCTAGAACAGTAGCAGTGATCTCTACCAGAACAGTAGGCAAATTATGCCCAGCATCAGAATCACAAACCTCTTTTAGAAGAGCTTCAGAACAAAAATGAATCATTTTTCTAATGAGAGCAAGACTTGCTTTCCTTTTAGAAAGAGAGAGAAATAATATTTTAAAGAATGAAAAGGAAACATACATACTTAGAAGAGCACCACACATTGGTAAATGCATTGAATTGCTACCCACTTTACTTGCTGTCTATTGCCATCATCAGGTAACAAAATATTCTGACTCTGGCCAAGCTACAAGCTGGACTTGGAGTTTGGTCATTGCTGATTTGCGTTTTCGAATTCCATTCAACATACCACCATATATAAATCATCCAGATTTTACTTTGTTTTGGCTTTGTCATTCTTGAAAATCCAGAGCCTTGAAAGTATTCTAGCCACACAATATAGCATGTGAATCTCCACAAGTACACACAGCCCTTTCCCCTTTGTACCTTATTGAAGGCAGCATAGTTTGTTGAAAAGTTTGAGCAAACACAGGCAGCAGTCTTTTCAAATATATTGGTGCCATTTCTGGATCACCTCTGGGCTCATTTGATTCTTCTTCATCTTTGTTTGAATCTTTCTTTTTCTTTTCATCGCCTTTGTTAACTGGACACATCCAGTCACCTATAATTGTAGACCACTATTAACACTGTTATGAGTTTCAAAATAGTTTTAAAGAAACCACATATAAACAATTTCCTTTCCAATGCAGATACAGACTAGGGTAAGAATCTCCACAATAGACTACTATAGATTTGTCTAGTATTAGGATCTACATCTTATATTCTATTTCCTATCTCTGGGGAACAGTGCACATGGTTATATAGCTGAAAAGGCAGTGTCCATGCAAAGACAGAGGTATTGGCAGACTCTGGAGGAATCCCAAGTTTTACAGAAGTACAAAGAATCTTAAAGAAAAACCCTTGCCTTCCTGCCTCTGTCACGTGAAGAGGGTTGTAACCCAACCCATTCTCCTTCTCATCCACCACCTAAAATGTTTTGGTTTTGTGTGCTTGCGCCTACAGCAGGATTTCAGTTGGCCTGCTCATAGCTGCATGTAAAGCTTCAGAAAGAAGTGAGACAAGACACTGCCATGTCAGGCTGTTGTTACTCTTCTGCCCTAACCCCCACAAAAATATTATGCCACAGACTATTATGGCATTTTTTTCTGGACATTCGGCTGTCATAGCTACGTGAAAAAAACATCTCTTATACTAGTTCCATTTGTTTTGAAACAGGACAACAGTGAGCTTATGGCTGAATGCAGTCTATTTCAAGAAAAATGATAATAAATAATCAAACTGATAATATTTCAGCAGTATATTTTTTTAAAAAAAATTGCTATCTTATGGCGCAGATTGAATTCTACCTTATTAAATTCAACTTAAATTCAACCATTGCTTTACTTTGACAAAAACTTCCTGGAATCTTTTTACACTAACCTGGAGATTGAAGAATAGCCACTACTTCACTGTGCCCTCTTTCACGAGCTTTGTCCAAAGGAGTCTTTCCATCTTCATCTCTCAAATCTGGATTGGCACCATGTCGCAAGAGAGTCTAAAAGCAAGTTATTATTACTGGAATAAAAAAGCTACTCAGTATGTCAATGGTACAATTTAGGTTCCTCTGACTATGCACAGAACAGATTAATGACTTCCTCCCTCCCTCTCCTAAAGGGCACCATCCCTTACTTACTACTTGAATCAAGTCACAATATGTTGTGATATCTAAACCAGCTGGCTACAGTTTGAATTATTGCTCCAAACCAGAATTGATTCTAGTTTGGAGTAAGCACTCCTACTAATTTGCTGGTTCAGCAAATGGCTACATTCTCTGGAGAATGTAAGAACCAAATGGTTAATGTTTTTGATTTTGTGTGGATGGGGAACAGTGGTGGAAGGGGAGATGTTCTACGAGACAATGTAAATTGGTTTCTGATTTCATCATAGCAAACTGGTTTTTGTTTCAAAAACTAAGGAATGCTTTACAGAAGGAAGGAGGACATATACACTGCTCTTGCTCAAAATAATCCAGATCACTGAGGGTTGTCTGAAGGCAGCTATTGAGATGGTGAGATATGTTACATTGTTATGTTTTTGTGAAGAGTTTTGCACAACTTTCATATTTGCCAAGGGCACAAACACACACTAAATAAATGTGTTTCCAAAAAATAAAAATCGCATATGCCAAACATGAAGTATTAAGGGACAGGACACTTTAAAAAAACACATACTTCAGCTGGTCTAAATGCTGATAAGGGATGGAATGATTTGTTATGATAGAAAAGATAAATATTTAAAAATCACCTTTGCTACCTGAGGTCTTCCAAAACATGCTGCATAATGTAAGGATGATGACCGCTGACCCCTATTAACATCAGCACCTCGTTCACAGAGAAATTCAACCTGTTTACAGATGAGCAACAGTTTATTTTTACTTGCATCATTTCCTTTATGCAGAATATCAAAATAATGTTTCTTTTCCTTGTTTACCATTTCCTGAGTTCCAAAAGCAGAGGACCAGTTTAAGAGAGTTTGTCCTACATCATCCATAAAATTTGCTTCAAAAGCTAGAGAAGTGGAAAGGAAAGTGTCATTATATGTTTGCAACGATATAAATGAAAACAAAATGTTAAGTCTCAGTATTCTACCCTGCATATCAAACAAGTTAAAAATAATTTTCAACAAAAATATTATTCTTAGAGCCCATCCATTATAGAGATAAACATTAAGAAGCAAACTAGAAATTACAATGTCAAATAAAGGTCATTTGCTTACCACCTGTGTCAATAGCATCTATTAGGGCATCGGTATCTTTGCTGCGGATGCAATCTATCAGCTGCCGATGGGAACGGTCTCCAGTACTATCAAGTCTACGCAATCCTGGGATTCTGCCTGTAGATCCAGCACTAGACTTTGGCAAGGCTTTCCGTCCTTCAAACAGTAGCACCAAAAGAAGATCTACCAAACGCATGGTATCAAGTACACATCTTTCATCACCCTGCAATGCACTCTCTATAGAATCTGGAAGCTCAGATCTTAGGAGATCCTGGAAATAATTAAAAGTCTGAACAATAAAAATATACAGGACTTTAGAAAATCCAATGAGAAAGGGATTGCATCTCCATATAAAAAAGCTAAATTTATTATTTATTATTATTATTATTTCAATTTACATTCCATCATTCCTCCCAAAGGAGCTGAGGGAGGGTGTATAAGCAAAGTTCAAATGTAGCAGTAACAATTAATATTTTAAGGATTTTAGAATGTGAAATAAACGAAGGTCTACACAAATTTATTCTTATTTATGATGATGACAGAAAATTAAAGAAACAAAGAACATACATACAATATCTGCCAAGAAGTAAAGCTTAATTTTTAATAAAATAGATATTTAACAAAGAAATTCTTACATGTGTTACTACTGGAGATCCTCTGCAGAGTGTTGATAACAGGCTTACAATAGTTGACACCTGGTTACTTAATTTGGAATCTGCAGTTGCAGATGGTGCTCCTGTGCTACTCCGGCCAGGTTTACAGGCTGAAGATGGTCCTGAAGCTGTGCCACCTGCTGCAGCCATTCGAGATAATAGCTCCTCGGTTAGCCCATGTTTGGCTAATGGCGCTGGATCAACTCCACGGCGTGTAAATCGGTCAGCTAACGAAGCAAAACAACGCAGTGCACCATCTGAAACCTGAAGGAACAAATCATATGGTTAAAAAGTATCACACAGACCAAGATTTGAAAGACAGCAAATTTAAAATAAAGTCATCAATATTGACATTTAGTAAATTATACAAGAACACTGTTTCATATCAATCCACAGCTTCTATACTTTCTTAGCTATGAATGATTTCTTTTACGACAACAGTCATTTTCTAATGCAAGTTCTACATAGGGATTGTAATTGGGGAAATGAGACACAGCATTACGTTACAGATATGTGTGGGATGAATAATCTCTGACCCAAACAGCATCCACACAACTGTTCAAGTGCAAATCCTAGCACCTAAGAAAGAATACCACAAATCCTCATTAGAGAGTTACTGTGGTATGGTGGTTAAAAGTATCAGACTAAGACACAGGATCAAATCTACATTCAGCCACAAAGCTCACTGGTGACCTTTGACATCACTTTCTCTTCTACCTCCCAGGATTTATGTGAAGACAAAATGGGGAGGAGATACCATGTGCACTATCTTAAGCTTAAATAGCAGCTAGTGCTTTTCCATAAATACTTCCATAAAAGCTTGTGCAAGAGTTTGCATAAAAATTAGGCAGGTTCTATGGCAGTCCCAAAGCTTTCATTTGTGCAAAAGTTTGCAGTTATGGAGGAAACTCTTTGGCTTTCATTTCACTCTATGTGAAATTAAATTAAAGCACAAAGTGTAACCAGATCACTGTTTACTGATCACCATGAGTAAAATATAACTTGCACATGTAAAAAAGAACATTTTTCCCCTTCCCGTTTCCATAAAAAAGCCAACTGCAATCCCTCTAATTCCCCATAGGAATAAAAAATTAAAGTTACATTAGAGCCAAGGATTTCATGCTAATTGAAACTAATCCTACTACCATACACCCTACTACCATACAACTGTTTACTTGCACTAGCCAATGCTGGCAATATGAACTAAATTCTCTGTAATATTTGTTATACAGTTCTCAATTCTGGAGTAACCTATTTACAGTGCTTTCAAATACATATTCTAAATTGTTTACCTGATGGTCTTCATGTTTTAACAGACTCGAGAGGGATTCAACACAAATCTCTAATGAGGAATCCTGAGGTTCCATTTTTCCACAGAGTCTGGACACTACAGCCATAGCAGAATGCAATGTATCTTTATGAACCAGGTGCCCACTGTCACGAATAAATGTCAACACACAGTTCAGCCCCCCTGCTTCAAACACAGCGCCTGATTCACGGGTACAGATGAGTTCCAACACCTAGAATGAAAATGGAATTACACAGACAATCATACAACAAAGCATGCAATCTTTCCAATTCAATTCTCACTTTTTATTTAAAAATATTATTGATCAAAATCGTCAGTATGAATGCATTAAACCTCTCATGGTGCCAAAAAAGCTATAAACATGTAACAGATTGGGGGCTGTGTATGCTGGCCCTGCCCCTCCACCCCAACATTACCCTGTTGAGCAGAAAGATCTGAAGGGAGTTTATAAGCATGCGTGAATCCATGATCAGGAGCCCTGTGCTGACACACATACAAGCTCTTTTCAGACCTTGAAGCTCAATTTGGCAAGTGGGGGGCGGGGGGCGGGCGGAACTGGAGCACACAGGCATGCACCTCCTACATTTTTACAGTTTTCTAACAACTGATTAGGGCCCCAGTTTAAAAAAGTGTTATGCATATCTAATATTAGAACACCAGAAGCAGTTTGTGTCTGGAAGATACACAAGCCTAAGGTAACTGGATAAGACATATGAGTTTTAACGGGCTATGTCATATATGGCTTTAGCAGTCTCAAGGTTCAAATATCTATGCGCCAAGCAAGATACATTGCAGAAGATCCACAAACAGGATCTCACGCAGGTTTTTACAAATAATGTTAATAGCAATTGTGGAAATGCAATTAGATTTCCCACTTTTCAAGACAATTTGTCCACTAAGGCATCTACTTGAGACTGTTTGGGATAAGGGTATATTTTTGCAGAAGTTTTATTGTTTTGCTTAAAATATCAAAATTTAAAGCAATTATGTCCTGGTCTTGTAAATAGACAACTATTATAAAAACATTTTCTTATCATGGAGCTTTATTTTCTGTAACGAAAGAAAATTAATACACCATACCTTTACACACTGCTCAGCCAAGTCTCTGCTGGTTCTGTTGTTAAGCTCAACAACTACTAAACGATTACAAAGTGCTTTGATAGCACCATCCACTCCCACAATCCGTCGAGTGCATTCCGCTGATACATCCAAATAATAAGTTATAGCACGAGCTGTTACCTCCAATACATTGTCAGGAGCACTTTCATCAAGGAATATTTTGCACAATGCTGGCAAAAAGGTACGAGGGGGACATCTGCAAGAAGAGACAGATTACTCATCACTAACATACACATTTCCATATACATTTCTGTGATCTTCGCCATTGCAGGGGGTCTCAGGGTCCCTTCCAACTCTACAATTCTATGAAAGATTTTATGAGCCACTGTCTAGATTTAACATCTAGGCAAAATAAAATGATTACAAACTGTTCTGGGGTCACAGATATGGGCTTCAATACTAATTTCAGTTTCATGAACAGAACACTTGTCCACTGTCTGAGTCTCCCTCTGCAAAAAAATGTTCCTAATAGTTGGCTGACCCTCTGTAAGATACTCGTGGCACAGGAGACTACAAAATGAAAACAGAACAGTTAACAATTGGAGGGACTTTCCTGCAAGTGCATAACTGCCTTTGACTCACACAAACAACTTTGGATCCAAACCAATATCCACAACTGTAGACATATATTCTGGTTATAAGCACACCATCTATATCTGGAATGGAAAAGGAAATCTAAACTAGTTAAAAGCCTGTATGTGAAAATATTTTTGTGTATTTTTTTCTGAACTTACAGAGGACCTATGCTTTAATTTCGGTTACATAGTAAACCTCCATTAAAAGTCAAAATCCAGTAATTCAAGGTAACAAAACCGCTACAAGCAAATGACAATAGAGACCACTCTGCACATCTGAAACATATTTTGACAGATTTAAGTTCTTTTGTCTGGATAGTTAAATTAATGCCTTCTTATACATTTGACATACTAATTTGATAAACCTTTGAGTACATGAAGGCTTGCCATAATGAGAATAACGGTCAGTTCTCCTCCTTGCCTAGGTTGAATAATAGGTTCAAGATCAAATGTGTGTATGTATGTGTGTGTGTATATGTTGGATATTGTCATGCACTAAATATTGGGGGAGTGCCACAGCTGAACAGTAGACTACATGCTTTGAATGCAAAAGGTCCATGTTCAATCCCAGCACTTTCTGGTATTTATTATGACATTGTCTGCCTCCACTTAACAAAGTTCTCTAGGTGAGTTACAATAAGTAAGTTTTTAAAAAGTTGAACTATATTGGAAACCATAAACCCATTAAAGAGTAAAACTATACAACTGGGTTTTTTTAAAAAAAGAACATTGCACCCCTAAAATTAAAATGAATTTAAAATGAAGCACAGCCTACAAAAATATGTAAAAGCCCTATGTGAATGGAAAGCTCTTCACTCAGTGCTTAAAATACTACAAAAATTGTACCAGACTCCCTGGAAAGGCTATTCTATAACCAGAACTAAAAGGGACTCAACTGCATTTGGCAGGGGCAGCTGGAGTAGGATCTCTCAAGATGGATCTTACATTCAGGTGGGGCTGGGCAAGAACCCTGGATAACCACTTGCTAGTCAATGTAGACAGCAGTGAGCTACAAGGATGAATGGTTTGAGACAGTATAAGGCAGTTTTCCTACATTCCTTCCTGGACTGCTAGAACACTAAATGAATTACGATTATGACACATGAAGTGCATGTTTGTGTTATTCTGTATGTTCACTCCATAATCAGATTTGTCTACTCAATTCTGAGTTTTCAATCCACAATAATGATTGTGCACAGAAAATTGCTTTGCCTAAAGCAATAAAACCTTTTTCTTTAAAAACTCTGAACTTGGAAAATAAGTTAAGGAGCTAAATGCCTTTAAATTTTGTAATGAAATGGCAGCAAGATAAGTGAATCAAGTTTTTTGTACATACTCCAATTCAAATAGGTACAAAATAATCGCCCAAATTACTACTGTGATAAGAAAAGAGGCATAATATTGAAAAAATATGAAATTAATCAGCAATATGTTTCACTATCATCACCATTCTACCTTTCTAAAGGCTGTTTCACACAATATACCTTACATGGAACTATTTTGTACTTCCTCTATAGGGTGGCTTCTCCAGAGTTTTGTATGTGCCTGCCCACCATTCGGAACAGCCCATACATGAGCTGCCACAAGGCACCACCCAGAATGTTTTGAAGATGCCTGGAGATACAGTGGAACCAATTTGCCTGGAAGAGGCAGTAAGCATTAAGTACCTTATTGCATAAAATCATGCAAAGTGGCCCTAAACCACTGAAGGTTTGAGTCAACCTGGATGAACCTGAAAGTTTAGAAATTCCATAAATTAAATCTTTATTCTACCTGCAGTCCTACTGTATCCCTAGAGCCTGTCCCTCTCCACATATGGCAACTCTCCATTCTGTCCTTTTCTATTGCTGAATTGGAAGGATTTAAGTACTGTTCAAGAAACATGAGTCTAGGTAACCTGGGTAATAACTTGTAGTGACTAGCCAGCCATCTTGCTACTCTGTAACACCGCATTTGTTGCCTCAAACAGCAAAACCATTTTACTCACTGTCCACAATTCAATTTAAGTAAATACTATATTATTCACATTTATTTTTATATTTATTTGTTGTTGTTGTTTAGTCGTTTAGTTGTGTCCGACTCTTCGTGACTCCATAGACCAGAGCACGCCAGGCACTCCTGTCTTCCACTGCCTCCCGTTCTTGCCAATTACTCCAAGCAAGCAATAGCATATTAACATTAGTAAAATAGCATTAACCTGGTGCAATCACCCCTATTGTGTGTAACTGTCTCCAGATTAAAGATTCCACCCTCCTTTTCTGTAGGTAAACATGCAAATTGCATGTTCACGTATACATATAAATAGAAGCAGACAAGCCTAGGAACACAAAGAATTCAATGCCTGAGCAGGGCTGCTCATTTTAGCAAGGAATATACTTTAAAACAAAGTCAAAATACACATACACATCATGAAACAATTACAAGATAATTAACTTTACCCCACAGAAAAAGACCAAGAAAAACCCAAAACTCTTGAGTTCTTATTTACCTAACAAATGAATCCAGTATCACAATTAGTTTTAATAGAGAGGGAAATTTAAAGATTTCTGAAATTTACAAACAGAGTAGCAAATAGACAGGAAACACCATGCACCAATGTTACCCATAACCATTTTACTATGGTTCTGCACAACTTCAACTATAAATTCTAGCTCTGTGGTTAAAACTCTGAGAGCGATATTCAACTAACAAGTCCCTCTAACAAGGATTTCCCCGCTCCTCCCCAAATTGGCTTGGTGCATGTCAAAAGAATCCCCAGAATAGTGCTGGGGGGAGGAAGGGGGATCATTCTAACTAGCTGAAATGCTGATGCTGATGGAACAATTGCCATAGAGCTACAATGAATTTCTCCCACCAAGTCTATTCAAAGTATGACTAATACTAGATATTTTTATTATTTATATTTATTTATATCCTGATGGTTTCCCGCACAGGGACCCAAGGCTGCTTACTTACAGCTAAAATAAAAAGCTAAAAACATAGGGCGGAAGCAATCATTTTAAAATTCAGTGGTAACTGCATCAAAGTATATATAGTATTTAAAACTTTCTGAAGTGTTACTGTGAAAAAAATGTGATGACTAATGATCAGGCTCCCTGAATCACAGTCACAGAAAGGTGACTTAACACTACCAGCTAATATTAACAGGACAGAAGGACTGAAATGAACATCATTACCTGTAAAATGCTTTTTGAAAGTCAACAGTTTTACAAACAAATTTCTAACCTATATACCGAAGTGGTTGTCTTTAAACTAGTTAAGTGCACTAAGGACCAGAGTGCAGTGTCCATCTCGCTAATTTTAAGTTTGTGGTTTTAAGGCTCTCAGTCATAGTAACATACTTTTAAATAGCAAAGATGTTCCATTTTCCTTGACTTTAGGTAAAATATGGTTCCAGAACTAATAGACATAGGGGCTCAAGAACAGGCAAGGCATTCATGCTACCATTTCCCCTCTAAAATTTGTGGTTTCTTAAGCTCTCTGGTCACAACAAAGGGTTTACTTACTCTTGGCAGATGTATTTCATTACAACTGGGAAACTTTTCTAGTTCATAATAAAAAGCAGTTTACTGCTCAGAAGAAAACTTTTAAAGCAATATTGTTCTAATAACAACTACTCTTACAAGCTCTTGAAGGAAAGAAAAAAATCCTATTAATCTCAAAAACAAAAGGCACCTTATTAAATCTCCACAGTTCTTTCCTAATGTATCAATAAGTAAAGGTATCTTATTTAATAATTGTTTCCAGTCATCCGCAGCAACTGACACAATTTAGAGACCTTAAAAATTATTAACTTTCAGTTCAGCTTCTCAGAAGAGAATCATGTTTTAAAACATTAAGATATGGTATAAGCACTATAAAACAAACTTGTCCACTATGACCCATAATTTCTAAGGTTAGTACTAAAATCTATTTCTGCTAACAGCTGCAACATTTTATAATTGTTATTTAGTCAGGGCACAGCTGAAACCCTCTGCTAAGTTTTAAAGTTAACAGTAACTGAACCGAACACTAATCTTAAATATTTCAGAGCATAAAGAATTAGAAGAACTTGAAATGAAAAATTGATCTTTTAAAAATGATCTTGCTTCTGTCACCTTTGCTGGAAACACGCTTAATTAAAATTATCTTCCACCCCCCAATAGATCCATATGAAGTAGAGCAAAAGCTGTAATGCAGATGTTTTTGTTATACCCCAGGATCTGCACGCATGCTAAAAGCAGCAAGCAAGCTCCCAAGAAGGAAATTAGTCCAGCTGCCTCCAGAAGAAACATGCCTTTAACAAGAGTACAAACCTGATGTTAAAACAGATAGTGCTACAGTTGCTCTTTTTTTTTTTTTTTTTTTTACTTCTTTTAATGATCACTACAGGTGTCAATGGATTGCTCAAGTCTGCCTAGAAACACTAGTTAACAGATTCAAACAGCAGTATTTCAGCATGATGTGGATGAAATTGATCAGCAGATGTAAGCCTGCATGAAATTATGAAAATAAAAATTTACTTACGTTTCAAAGCATCGATCCACATTGTCAGACATCAAAAGCAGCATACATAACTGCTCCAGAGCTATTAGTTGCATGTCTCTTTCATCTCCTTGCCCCATCTGCAGCCACTCGAGCAATGTATCTGGGTCCACATCTGCCATGATTTTAAAGAGCTGCCTTTTCTTAAATTAAAAAGTAACCCAAAAATATTTTTAAAATATGGTCAGAATAACTTGAGTGCAAAAAATCTTCCACTCTGCAAAGATCCCAGGTTTCTGTAGTCTTCGCCTAAAAAAAGAAAAAGCAATCCATCAAGAGGTGTACAGTCAAATTTTAAATTGTGCTTCCCAACCGTATCACAACATTTTTATGCTGCAATTCTATACATACATACCCAGGAGAAAGCCTGATTGAACTGAATGGAATTTATTTCCGAGTATATGTGTAGAATTGTCAAGCAGATACTTACTGCAAAAAAAATGCACACTTCAGAAATAATTGTGCACCACAGTAACCTAATTCTTGCAGTCAGGATAAACTATGCACAATAGATTATATCTGATGATTTAGTATACTTTATTTTCTTTGTGCTAATCATTGAAAAAGTGCTGCACAGTGTCATCCTTGACCAACAGAATTGGTCTTGTGTTGGAAGATTTCGCAAGGCACTGCTAAAACAGTTTCAAGGTTATCATTGCAGCCATAACAACTAGAAACATGTTTAAAAATATCACTATATAAAAGTGTGTATGTGTGCTGCCCAAAGATGTAGTAAACAGTGGTACCTCGGGTTACATACGCTTCAGGTTACATACGCCTCAGGTTACAGACTCCGCTAACCCAGAAATAGTGCTTCAGGTTAAGAGCTTTGCTTCAGGATGAGAACAGAAATTGTGCTCTGGTGGCACGGCAGCAGCAGGAGGCCCCATTAGCTAAAGTGGAGCTTCAGGTTAAGAACAGTTTCAGGTTAAGAACGGACCTCTGGAACGAATTAAGTACTTAACCCGAGGTACCACTGTAATTAGAACAGTACTCAGATATTAAACATTACTCATGTTATTAAAATAATTTATCCAGGGTTGTAAAAGTGCCAAGTGCCTGATCACCCAAGGATACAGAACTAGTATTGATACCTAAGGATTTTAGTTAGAGGGAGCCTGATGCATAAAAAATTAATAGTGGTTCCCAGGAATTTGATATGCTTTTCTGCCCTAACTTTTAATCTTCTATATATCTTTTCATTCATCATGTTAGAGTTTTGCATACAACACATAGGTTGATTATGCGAAGGTGGCAACAACAAGCCCAGCAGTTCCAAAAAGGGCAACACCAGCAAAATGTCACAATCACAATGTTCCAGCACTTCATCAGTGCTTGTATCTAATACTATGCATTCATTTGTTGATGTTGTAATTATACCTTGTAAGAAATGACTATGGTTGTAAAGGGAAAACGGAACACTAGCAGTTCAAGAACTAACATCCTCTTCCTAAATAATAATCAAGTTGCTTTTTTTTTTACAACTGGAACATCTACTGAAGCATTTTTTATTTTCCTCTTAGGCTATAAGGTACTGACATAATGATCCCCTCCAAGATTCAAGTAGTGACCACATAATGATTAAAATGAATCCTAAAGACTAAGAAGGAACTTTTTCTGCTGCCATAACATTGTTAATTATGACCAAATATTCCTTAAATATTTAAGGAAATAAAGTTAGTGTGATATCCAATATTACTTAGAGTGGACTCAATGCAATCAATGTACTTGTCCATAAGTTACAATGAGTCTACTCTGAATATAACCAACACTGACTATTACCCTAATAAATTTTGGTTTAAAGAATTCCGATTGTTGCTGTTACCATTCACCTTGACACAAACATCCCTCTAACAGACTGCCTATTTGTAACAGAAGGGGTATGTATATCAGTGAAGAGATACCAACAAATGTGGCAATTACAGGCTACACTAGGATCACTCTTTTGGACTGCACTACCCACAGCTTCAGCCCAAGCCAATTCATATTTACTTAAAAGTTTCACTGAGCTCAGAGCTGCATCTTTCTAACAGAACATACCCTAAACTCCCAAGAAAGCTGTCCAGATCCTCCAGACCTTCTCAGTGATCAGAGAAATGATATCTACTGCCACTGCTATTCCACAGGCAGAAACAATCATCTACAGTGAAGGACAAAGGGAGACATTCTGTGGGTATGTCAGGCAAAACCCTGACCCACAGAATCCTACGAAATCCAAAAATGGTGGCAAAACTATGCCAGCCCAGGAACTAGTGTTATTCCCACCCCCACCATAGCAGTCCATGGGTGGGAAATTTTTAAAAACCCAACCTCAGTAGGTAAAAGTAATAGCCACTCCTTCCACCTTATTCACTGACAGGCAGAAAGCAGCAGTGATTAGAAAATGGTGGTATCTCCACCACATAATATCCCATTACTACTTTGGGACTGGATGCCTTGTTGCTAATGCCCCCTTTCTTGGGCAAGGTGCTGGAGTGGCCACCTTTAGGTGTTCTTAGAAGAATCAAATTATTTAGACCAATTTCAGTCTGGCTTCAGGTCAGGCTTTGAAACCAAAACAGACTTGGTTAACCTGATGAATGAGCAGCTTTATGACAGAGACAGGAATATTATGACCCTGTTGGTTCTCTTGGACTTTGTATCAGCTTTTGATACCACTGACTATGGTATCTTGCTGGACCAATGCTGCAGGGTAGGGGGTTATGCTGGACCAACTCTACAGGCGTGGTGTTATGGTAGCTCTGCTTCTACCTGCAGGATAAATTTCAAAGGGCTACATTGAGTCTTTTGCTCTTCCCCATAACAGCTGTGCTGTGGGGATACCACAGGGATCCATCTTGTCCCCCAAGTTATTTATATCTATATGAAGCCATTTAGAGAAGTCATTAAGGGATATGGAGTTGGGTACCTTTGGGTAACGCGGGTGGCGCTGTGGGTAAAACCTCAGCGCCTAGGACTTGCCGATCGCATGGTCGGCGGGTTTGAATCCCCGTGGCGGGGTGCGCTCCCGTTGTTCGGTCCCAGCGCCTGCCAACCTAGCAGTTCGAAAGCACTCCCGGGTGCAAGTAGATAAATAGGGACCGCTTACCAGCGGGAAGGTAAACGGCGTTCCGTGTGCTGTGCTGGCTCGCCAGATGCAGCTTGTCACGCTGGCCACGTGACCCGGAAGTGTCTGCGGACAGCGCTGGCTCCCAGCCTATAGAGTGAGATGAGCGCACAACCCTAGAGTCTGGCAAGACTGGCCCGTACGGGCAGGGGTACCTTTATCTTTACCTTTGGGATGGTGATGGCATGACAACCACTTCTATTACTTCTGTCATCTAAGTCAGCTGAGGGTGTGCAGGCGCTGGACCACTGTAATGAACTAGATTACAGTCAATAAATTGTGACTGAATCCTGGAAAGATGAAAGTCCTTTGGGTTGTTGGTTCTCATGTTGGGGAATGAGGCAGACAGCCTGCTCTAGATAGGATTGCACTCCCTTGAAGGAACAAGTTTGTAGTCCCTGGGAGTAGTCACCAAAGGTCCAAATGGCAATGGCAAATGGCAACCTTTAGCTGCCTCACCAGCTACAACTGCTCCTGGAAAGGCATAGCTTGGCCACAAAAGTGCATGCTCTGGTAACCTGGTTTACTGTTAACTATTTTGAAACTTTTTGGCGTTGTCTTCCAATGCAATGGAGAGATCAGGAAATGTATTTTGAATGCTACACCTTATTGACTTGTTTTACATCAAATTATATCTTTCTATATATGCACTAAGCTATGTATGCCATTCCCACTGCTTCTGGGCATTGCTTACTTATTTATCTGTTCCTAAAGTTCTGTTCTTGCTGTCATTCAATTTTTTATAGTTTTTAGAGATTGATAGTAAACTTTATGTCAATGTTGCTTTTAAAAAATTATTTTAAAGTTTCTTTTTTAAAAATTAATTGGTCTCAGAGATTTGATAGGCTACTGATATGGATTACTATCTTAATGTACTGCTGATACGTTGTATTACTAAGTTTTTAAAAAATTCTGATACACATCACTCTTTCTTATGTATTAAGCCACTTTGGGTATAATTTGTTATAGAAAACCAGTATAAAAACTAATGATAAGCTGAAAAATTCTCATAATTCCCTTGTACTTCAGAAGCTACATGCTATCTTTATTGGCATATTAAAGCTTCTTACTCTAACATACAAGTAATTACCTGTTTTTGTAAACCTGAGGCTGTTCCTGGATCAATATAACCACCACACACAAAAGCACTTTGCTGAAGTAAATATGCCCTTTCACACATTTGCTTTTATCCTTCCATAAATGAATTATATTACAAACATGGAAAAAGTTAACTGTACAAAGTTTCTTCAGTTACTGACGTATTAGGGAGAGGAAGACTCTCTCCAGAATTGTGCCTTTAAAAAATATATTGTCGGGCAAAGTCTGCTTGTGTTTGCTTGTGACGTGTTAGCAATTAATGATGTTACCTTTTAACAACATTGGGGGGGGGGGAGCATTCCAGGAAAAAAACTAGCCTTATGATGTAAAATACTACCCAGTTATAAACAAAGTTACATAGAAATTAGTCAAACTTACTTTCAACTTGGTCTGCATGAGAGACCAAACTAAAAACAATAGAATAATTCCTGCAGGCTGAAAAACCCCAGGTAAGAACAACAACAAACTTTGTCCTGTATTAAATACATATATCACAAAGGTAAATCCTTCAAAGGTTGCCTACATGCACAGTGAAAGACACACTTAGCTTAAATAAATAAAAGTCAAACACACAGTCAGGCACACTCTCCCACAAAGTAATAAATGTGGGGGAAGGGGCCAAACTTTTGTGGCAAAGCACATGCTTTCCACACAGAAGGGTTCAGTCCGCAGTATATCCAGTTAAAAGGATCTTAGGTAACAGGGCTGGAAGTTACCCAAGACTTTGGAGAACCGCTGCCGGTCAGAGTAGATAAATACTGGGCTACACAGACCGACAGCCTGACCATGAGGTACCTTCACACGTTCGTGATATAATTATTTGCCGACCTTCTAGGACGAGATTGAATAACGCCAACGCCAGACAATACAGCCAGGGATGTTACACTGACTTTTACAGATCCGGCTTACAATCCAACCCCACCCGCAATTCTCCGAGAGTAAGCCCCGCTGAGCTCAACAGCATTCCCTCCCGAGTAGACACGGTTAGCATTACAACCCCTAGTCACAAAGGAGAGCCGAAAACAACGTAAGGCCACAAGCTCAGGCACCGAGAGGAAGCCGATCACTTCCCCTCCACAGGGCCCGCAGCCCAGGGCTCAGGCGAGCCCCGAGGAAGAAGCACCTGCTCGCCTCGCCTCCTACTAGGCCCACAGGCCCCAACCAGATCTCTTCGCGGCAGCCCGGACAGGCGACCCCGCTCGCTACCCTCCCGTCCCCAAACCCTCCGTTTCCCCAGGCCTACCAAGCCCCGCCGCGCCTGGACTCGGCGTGGCCTCTCTCCAGCCTCCCCGCTCCAGCCGCCTTCCCCACACGGACCCCGAAGCCCAGCGGCGGAGCCGTCCCGGAACCGCCTGCCTCGGAGCCCCAGCTCTCCCCGCCTCCTCTTCTTACCCGGGCCGGGCCGCGGCGCTCGCGTTGTCTGGCAGCCGCAGGCCTCGCAGGGTGACCCGGTCAGGCGGCTTAGGAAAGGCCGCCGCGAGGCCCCGCCGCGCTCTTGTTTCCTCCTCCCCGCTGCCCGAGTGAGTGACTCGCTCGCTCTCCGCGGCGCCGCAGACTTTCTCCTCAGACGCCGCCGCCGCTGTGGCCGCCTCAGCTTCCCAGCGTCCTTCGCTCACCTCCCTCAGTCCATCGCCAGGCAGCGACGCACCCCGTCCATCTTGATCCTCCCGGCACAAGAGCGGGAGGGGGAGGGTGACGGGGAAGCGAGCGCCACAGACACGAGAGGGGGAGGAGGAGGAGGAGGGAGGGGAGCGGGAGGGGGAGGAGCCCGTCAGCCTCGGAGTCACGCTCGGGCAGACTCCGGGAGATACCGAGGGCCGGCAGAGGGGGCGCTGCGGAGGCCAAGCTCGCGCCGGCGTTTCCTACGCTGTTTTCTTACCCGCCGCCGGTTACTTCTCGGACTGGTTTTCCCTCAGCTTCCTCGCCTCTCCGTAACGTCGGGGAAGCGTCGGGATGGGTTGAATTGGAAGCAGCAGCAGCAGCAACAACAGGAAGCGCCCTATCGCGTTCCTCAGGGCGCAATGGCGAACTTTTATTCTCCTCGCTCCCTCGTTAAAAACGAGGAAGAAGCGACCTCCCCTCATATCATATACTACACAATGTCTCCCCCCTCGGCCCAGTTTCTCCTGTCCAAAGAGGAGCGAACTTGAGTCGCAGCAGCAGCAGGCGAACGAGGGACTGGACGAGAGGGACAGAAATCAAAACCTTTCTTCTTCCCACGAGTCGCCATTACCTTGCGGGATCCGCCGCCCACTGGCTCCTGTGGCTTTAAAGCGGGATGTGAGGGGGCGATTTTATTAACGACAACCAAGTTTCTTGGGTGAGCGGAGGGTCCTCCTAGCTGTAGCTCGGACAACGGGGTGGCTCCCCTCAGGCCCAACAAGCCTGGGGAATGGGCAGGGATTATAAGAACTGCAGGTCCACCTACAAGGGCCGGGGTGAGGGCCTTCAGAAGGGAAATGCGGTTGCCTTCATTATATGTTTTTTTTACAAAAAATAATAATTTAAATATTATTATTTATACTCCGTCCATCTGGGGCAGTGAGTGCACCTGGCGAGTTGGGTCAGCAGGTTGTTCTCCAACTGCATATACTGCACAGACACTGTCTATTTAAAGCACATCGCCCACCACCAAAGACTTGTGGGAACTGTTAAGGGTGCTGGGAATTGTCACTCTAGGAGGGTGAACGACAATCTCCAGGGTTATTTGTAGGAAAAGGAAAAGTGCTTTAAATGTATGGGGGGGGGTGTACACAGTCTAAGTCAGAGATAAGGTGACCCTCCAGGTGCTGTTGGGCTCTAAACTCCTATCAGCCCCATCCAAAGATGCTGGAAGTTGGGAGTCCCAACAATTAGTCTTAGTCAAGGTGGTCCTGTAGTGTTTTCTCCACTTGAAGAGCCAATCTATGTGAGCATGTGGGCAGCAAAGACATCACATTAGAAGGGCAATATAAGGAGTGCTAATTTTACCGCCCAGCATTTAATAATATTTCCTATATTCCTTCTCCCAATGTGCTCAGGATTCAACTCTCCTCACCACAATCCTACAAAACAATTTATACCAAGAGACAATGAGCGGCCAAGTGAGTTTAATTAATTTATTTTATGTTATTTAATTTAATTAATGGTTGAGCAGCCATTTGAGTCTATGTGTCTCCAGTCTAAGCCTTATCTGTCTGATGCTACACTGGGGGGGTTGAGGTGGGTGACATCTGCAGTGTTTCGGACCACAAAGGAAGTATTTCTCAGGGACACCTACATTTCTGACTAGCTCACTGATTCTACATAATATTAAGTAATTGAGTGTAAGTTCAGTTATATACAAAGTATATGTAAATATTAACTAAAAACAAACAAACAAACAAGGACAGGGCTCTTGCACCTTGAATGTAAGAGGGGAATTTTAGCAGGTGTAGCTTGTCATACAATTATCTCTTCAGTACAACTATTAAAGGTGCAGGAGGCCTTTGGAGCTTGCTGCATCACTCCAAAATGGGAAATGGAAATGACACTCTTTATGAAGTAATGTAGTAAACATATGGCCAAACCGTTAATTTACAAGGTATGTGTATTTCTCAAGCAGTTCCAGGGGAGTTCCCAAGCAGTTCAAAAATTTTAGTTAAAATGAACAATTCTCCAGTGAGTACATGTGCTAGTTATGGTCCTTCTCTCTTTAGCATAAAGGTTGATGGAAGCAGAGAATCCATATGTGTATGACTGCAGTCAGTGGCAGAGCTTCATGCTCCGGCACTGGGGGGGGGGGCGAAGAGCAGGCAGGGGGGCGGGGCTGGTGTGCATCATGGGGGTGGGGCATGCTGCCTGCAGGGACGGGGCGCCAAGCGCGGGCAGCCACGATGGCACTCTACTGGGATCGCGCTGCCAGGGACGGGGTGCCCCCCCCCACTCCTCTTCCTCTGCCAGTGACTGCAGTTCCACAGGGCAGGGTTAACTCATTGGTAAGGATTTCAGAGGCGAGGACCTAACCATTTCAGCCTTGTGGACTTATGGGCAAATTGGAATGTAAATCTGAGCATTAGTCTGTGTCATTTACACACCAGCAGAGCCATGGGGACAATGCAAGTACACTAAGTAGAAGGCAAAACAAAATAAAAATAAAATATGTAGAAGGCAGTTCTCTGACCACCTCATTTCTTTGTATATTATTATTATTATTATTATTATTATTATTATTATTAGAATTTATATACCGCCCTATAACCAGAGGTCACAGAAGAAAATCAAAATATAAAACCACAAAATATATAATCAAAATAAAAACAGCAACCCAATAACCCCCCCCCCCCCGCCAAAATAACCCTCATATTTTAAAAGGGCATAGGATGCCAATCAAAACAACCAAAGGCCTGGTTAAAAAGGAATGTTTTTTGCAGTAATCTAACCTTGAGGTTACCAGAGAGCAGACAACAGTAGGCTATCCCTGTCCAGATAGAGGCGTAGCTGGGCCACCAGTCAAAGCTTGATGGAAGGCACTCCCGGTCACTGAGGTCACCTGAGCCTCGAGCAACAGCAAAGGATACAGGAGTATCCCGAATCTATGAATCTGCTCCTTCAAAGGAAGTGTAACACCATCAAGAGCAAGCAATCTCCCACCTATCTGGTCTAGGGAACCACCCACTAACAGTGCCTCAGTCTGATCTGGATTGAGTTTCAGTTTGTTGGCTCTCCCCCAGTCCATTACCAAGGCAAGACACTGGTCCAGCACTTTCACTGCATCGCCTGCCGATGTAAAGGAGAAATAGAGCTGAGGGCCATCAGCATACTGCTGACAACGTACTCCAAACCTCCTAGCAGTTTCATGTAGATGTTAAACAACGTGGGGTATAGGATTGAGCCCTGTGGAACCTTCAATGTGGGGTTCCATTCCCCACAAGTAACACCATTGCATTCCCCAAGTAACACCCTTGGGGAACAGCCATCCAAGTAGGACTGGAACCACCGCAAAGCGGTGCCACCCACCCATAGTTCAGACAGTTGCTCAAGAAGGATACCATGGTCAAAAGTATTGAAAGCTGCTGAGAGGTCGAGAAGAATTAACAGGGACACATTTCCCTTGTCTCTCTCTCTACCGAGGTCATCATACAGGGTGACCAAAGCAGTTTATGGCCTTATCCCCAATTGAAATGGATCCAGAAAATCAGTTTCTTCCCAAAGTGCCTAGAACTGGTCTGCAACCACTTGCTCCAAAACTTTGCTTAGGAAAGGGAGATTAGCAATTGGCCAAGTAGTTGGTTAGGTTTTCCGAATCCAGCGAAGGTTTCTTAAGGAGTGGTTTTACCACTGCCTCCTTCAAACAGGCAGGGACCACTCCCTCGTAAAGAGGCATTGATCACCTCCCTGGCCCAGCCAGCTGTTCCCTCCCTGCTGATTTTTATCAGCCAAGAGGGGCAAGTGTCTAGAGTGCAAGTGATCACCCTGACTGATCCGAGCACCTTGTCCACATCCTTGAGCCTTACCAACTGAAACTCATCCAGCACAACATGACTAGACTCTGCTCTGGTCACCCCATGATATTCATCTGCTATAACAGCAGGTATTGGTAGATGCAGGCGATTTTATCCTCAAAATGCTTTGCAAACAAGTCACAGTGAGTGAGGTACCATTGGTTCTATCACCTCCTTTGGGCCAGCCTGTAAAAGGCCTTGTACAACCCAGAAAAGCTCTGCTGGACTACATAATGATTCAATCAAGGCAGTAAAGTAAGCCATCTTTGCTTCCTTCACTGCCACTAGGTAGGCTCAGGGGTTATCATGTCAATAGCCTGAGCCATTCGGTTGTAAAGGCTTTACAACTTTGACATTATGACATGCCTATGTGCTTTTTTTTTTTTTTTTTTTTTTTTTTTTAGTATTTTAAGATACTCCCAGGAAGCAACCATATGCCATAATGTGTAGTCCCTTCCTAGGAAATATGTGCCTCTGGAGACTACAGTTGCAGTACAGTGCAAAGAAGCCAGTCCAAGGACTACCTCATAAGTACCTGGTTTTTAATTTGTTTGTTTTTTAGTAGAACTGTTCAGTGTTCACTCTTTTATTTAAAAGTTTGCACATGAACAGAGTGTCCTGGACTCGCTTTTGCATGTAGGAGAAACTGACACAGGACAGAAATAGGCTGTTTCATTCATTCCTACACATGAGGCAACCACAGCCTTGAGACAAACAGCTTTCTGCAGATAGACCCACCATGTGAGACATATTTTAACAGGGACTATATACATAAATTGTTGTTTGTTTTCACTATTGGTGAATGTATACACACCATCATTTTTAATATTTCAGAGAATTTCCCTCAGCATGAAAGAGAATGGGCAAACCTTGTTCATATATGGTTGGGTACATTGGATCCCCTCAACTGGGGTTAATGTGTTTAGAAATGGGGGTAAACAGGTTGGAGGTTAGTTAACATTCTTAATTGTGTTTGGTTAAATCTGCATAAAATAGAGCACCCTTTAATTTTTTTTCTTGGTGTTTATTGTGAACTGCCTTAGGAAGGCCTTTGATCACGACATGCATTATGAAAAAAACCCTAACTAATCAGTAAACATTGTGTTACGACCTTCAAAGCTGCAGTTCTGAACATGCATTATATGAAATATAGTTTCTGTTAAATTAAATCTGCTGATCATGTTATAGGATATAAATTGAACTGTCATTCTAGTGTTAGGATTGAGCTCATTCTTTTTAAAACCTGTAATCTATGGTTCTGAGATCCATCATTAAGTAGGAACCATCTACTCAGAACATTCTGTATATAATTACTCTCTGTGATTTGCTGTGAAAAAAGGCCACATTCAGGCACACTGGGTCATCACAGTGGTTCTTTTTGTAGAGTTGCATGACATTTTTAGTGAGGCCATTAGTCACAAAAGAAGTTAATAATATAATTAACATAAGATTATAGTTTATTTAAATAGTGGTGACTGTGCGGCAGATGCTTCCTGTAGTCACCAGGAAAATGGAAGTATGCAGAGAACCTGAAGACAATGGCAGTTCTTCCACCTCACACAGGACCAGGCAGTCACATGTCACTGCCCTAGGCAGACATCATTTAGGAAATCTTTAGTTACTCTGACTGACATGTGATGTGTCAATATCATTATAAGTGTAAAATAATACTGATCTTTAACAACAAGAAGTTATATTTTAATTCCCACTGAATGGAAATTGGGAAGATATGTGGATTGTAAAATATAAGATGTGTATAAGATGTGAAGTATGTCAGACAAAGCCGAGATTAGGGATGGCAGAGGAAATTAGTTCACTTTGCATTTTATTTTGAACCTACCACATTCATGCTTCCGAAAACAATATGAGAACTGAAACACAGTTCTCAGAAATTTGTACTTCTCCAAATGTTGTGATGCCACGTACACACACAAAAGTGCATACTGGTGAAAATCATGTGCAAAATACACTCCATTAAATATTTTGCAAAAATCCCACATACTGGACAACATACAAAAATGTGTCTATTAGGAGATATGAACACAAAGATGCATCTGATTGTTCATGTGGACTTCTTTTTTTAAAAAAACCCAATAACACGTATGTATCTTTTCCACAAACAGGAAAAGAGAGAGAGACTGAAATTGACATTGCTGTGTGGAGTGTTCTGTTTAGTATTCCAGTCAGTTATGCCATCCTCCAGGATAGTCCATTCCATTCCCACCCAGTTTCCATCACCTGCCCTGCCCACATCATTGGTCAGCATTCCATGGCTACAGAGCACATTCAGTCTCCATTCAGCTATTCTGGGTTTTCTTTAATGATCAGGGTGGGGGAAGCTGATTGTAATGCCATCAGCTCCTGTTTCAGGTTCCAGGACAGAACACCAGTAAATATTAACTTAACTTTAAATACTAAATCTGGTAAGACACAAACCTGACTACCTAAACCTAACACAAAGGATTGATAGTATTCCCATGGATGGAGACTAGTTTATGAGCTGGGTGGACTGGTGAAACATGGAGATGGGAGTAGTAAATTGATGGCTTGAGGGGAATTTGTGAGGGTAAGCCCAATGGAACATTTGTCCTTAAGGGCTTCTAAACCAAAATAAATTTCAGGCAGTAGGCAGTAGGTTACCAGGGCCTATAGATAGGCGTGAGCCTTGTGGAAAACATTTTGATCCCACTGTTGGGGACAGAGCTGGAGATAAGTGATTATCAGAAAAATATTTTAGTTTAAATCTTATTTATTGATGCATAATTAAAATGGGGCAAAACCTACCTGGGATAGAAAGCATCAGCATTTATTCCAAATAGTCTACAGTGAAGCAATTAAAAGGCACTGTGGAGTTGATGCTTTTTACCATGTCACTTTTGACTGTCAATCTGCCATTATTCAAAAGATATACAGTTGTTTTAAAAAGTAAAACAAATGGGGATAAATTATCAAAATGGCATTAACAATACAAAATATTTTTATTTTAATCCTTTGGATTTTTGTTTTATTTATGTGCCCCCAAAATATCACAAAAACAGTTCCTGCCTCACACACTTTCCCAATTAAATTTGTGCCATTTTTAAATTTTAACATAAACATTTTCATTAGTCATATTTCAAAACACTGCATGACTGATGCTTCTGTGTATCAAACCATTCCAGGATTCAGAAATCTGAGCATGGTAGAGGTACCCTAAATGACCCCATAGATCTTAGCAACACGGCTTGGAATGACACAGTTTTCCAAGTGTAAGAAGAACAAAACACATTTATTATACTTGTGATCAAATGTTTAGCAATGTTGTTTTTCTGTACTTCTGCTTTATTCATACCTAGCACAGAATGCAGAACATTAACCTTTTCCATCTTATCCTTAAATTAATCACCATATAAATTATTTTCTTAAAGAAACAAATGTTTCAATCTGTTGTGCTTTTTCACAGAAAAAAATCATTTCCTGTTTCAGATTATTCTTGTTACAGTCAAAAGGATTAGCTACTTACTTGATACGTCCACTGAAAGGGTTACACAGTATACCGGTAATGTCTTATTCAGTCCAGATGGCTTTTCAGACATCTTCTTGAAAAAGACTTTTATCCAGAAAAGCAAATCCTGCTTTAAATCTTTTTCATTTAAAAAGGGGGGTTTGGTGAAACTTCATATTAAGATCCCAGCAGTTCTCTTTCAGTTTGGCTCTTGTAAAATCCTAGAACATGTCTGAACATAGGGTCAACTTTGTGGCTTTTCCATCGTGTCACTGTCTGTAATCTTGGATCCCGGTAATCACAAGTGCAGCTACGTCAGCTGTAAAGCACACTGTTTACCATTCACCAGCTTGTGCAATGTGCTGCAATGAGAAGTGTGTTAAAGGTTGACTATTACATTCTTCAAATGTTTTGATTAGTCATGTTGCTGTGGTTTCTGCCTGAGGACTGTATGCAATGTAGGTTTTGATCGTGCACTGTTTTTGAAAACATCAGTCTAGTCTTTATATAGCCGTTTCTGCTCAACTTCCACTTTCAGACATAACTAACAGCATCTTTCAGACAGGATCTTTTTCTGCTTAAAAAAGAATCTATAATGGAGCAAACGTTCTATAGATGTAGCCTCCTCAAGCTTGTGAGTCCAGCAGACAGGAAGTGAACTCCCTGCTTAAACTTCCTGCTTGTGCCGGCCGAAGAGCTGAAGTGATGAGGAAGGCGTCACCTTTGATTCCAGCCAATCAGGAATTGCAAGAGGATGACCTACAATCATTCTGTGAATGCAGAACCACACTTATTCTAGGATGACTAACACTTTTTATGTAGTACAGCTTGGCTTGCCTAACCACAATAGCTGTGTATGCCCTGTGGAACTTTTGACTTAGGGTTTTTGACAATTTCCAAAAGAGTTTGCAAAGTGGTATTTAGCTGTAGTTCGGTGAAGGGGGATGAGTCAGTCCCTGTACTTGGGAACAGAGAGCTGGTCAAAGGGAGAACAGAAACTCCTTGTTAGAACAACACCACTTTCTACCGGTCTGTTTCCAAGCATGATTCAAAGCACTGGTTATCACGCCCTACAAAGCCTTATATGACTTCGGTTCAGTTTGTGGGACATTAGCAGCCAAACCTAACAAATGCATATTATTGCTAGTTAACATGAGAAGGGGCCTAGTCCACAGAGCTATATTGCTAATAGGCAGATACTCAGACCATTGAAGTACAATTGGTAGGGAGGGCTCTATATTATGTCATTTCCCCTCCTCTCCTAGAGAGGATGAAGCATGTGGAATTCTTACTTCTCTCTCTCTTCCTTTGACTGGCATTGGTACACACATGCTTCCGCTTGCTCCAGCTTTAGACACATTCCTGAAGCTGGTTATGCTCTCGCTCTCTCTCTCTCTCTCTCTCTCTCGTGTGTGTGTGTGTGTGTGTGTGTGTGTATTTGCTGCTGCCTTTGTTGTAAGCCAGTGCATAATTATTATCCCAGCAAATGTCCGTTCATTTATTTAAGGAATTGCTTTTTATAAGAGCAATTATGTATGACTGGCATTTACTCTGGCCTTAAGTCTTTTATGACAATCTGAGATATATGTGGCATTTATCAAAAGCACAATTTGATGAACATTTTGTTCTCATTATATTGAGGACACTGATAAAGTATGTTGAAATTCATTGCCAACCAGGCTGTGCAGGATCACAACACTGAAGGCTTTCTGAAAATATCTGGAGACTTCTGTTTTTTTTGCAGGCCGTATCTCAAAGGAAGACTTAGTTTGCAAGTCTGTTTTATTTTGTTGGTGTTGGCTATAGTAATCTGAGCGTCTACTTTTTTTTACTATTTGTTGGTTTCTAGCATTTCACTTATCAGTATTTTGTTTTTTTCTGTGTTTTATTGGAAAGTTTTGTATGTTATGTGCTTATGTTTAACTTAAATGTTCACTAACTTAGGGGAAACATTCTGAAAATCAGGATGCACATTTATTAATAAAAATTTATTAAGGTTTCAAACAGCATTTCAATAAATGCTAAAAACAAGATTTTGGGATACAAAGCCTTTTCCAGTCTCTTATCATTCTTGTATCACCAATCTGTTGATTTCTGGGACGTCTGCACTGTGAACATTGTGAGTTTATATCCATGAGAACATACTGTACATATGTAAATCTGGTCCTGATCTTTCTTCTGTCTCTGAATTAAGGCCCTTCACGTGGTCACTGTTTTCAAAGCTGCTCTCTGCAAGGGTCAACCTATATATGACATGAATTGCATGGATGCACTTAACATGCAAGGTTTTTGTTGTTGTAGTATAAATAGCAACCTCTTGAGTGCAGGGTTGGGCAAGTGAAGTTTATTCCTGCCTCTTTATTCATGCCACAGCCTGATCAAAGCCGCCTCTCTGCACCTGCTGTTTGCTATTCCCTTCTGCAGTACTGTGCAAGAATCATTATGCAGCACATTGAACAAACAAAAGTAGTGAATATCAGAAAGAAAGCTCCCACCACAGATAGCAACAAGAAAGGAAATTCCGAATAAACATCAGGAATAACTTTTTGATGGTAAGAGCTGTTTGACAGTGGAACAGTCTCCTTCAGGAGATTGTGGACTCTCCTTCTTTGGAGGCTTTTAAGCAGAGGTTGGATGACCATCTGTCTTGGATAGCTGAGGTTCCTACATTGCAGGGGGGTGAACTAGATGACCCTTGGGGTCCCTTCCAACTCTACAATTCTACCTTTCTATGATCCTACTATGATTTCACAGTTCTTTAAACAATTGAAAAATTAATGCAGCAAGGAAAGCAATTCAACATTAATCAATCTGATTATAATCAAATATAGTTATTGAACATAGAACATTGTAAAGTTTTTAAAATATCAATTCATAATTTGTACTTGTTAATCTATTAATATTATATTTCACTATATTAAATACATTTCTGTTTACAAAACTGCCTTGACATTGTTTCCCTTCTCAAAACCTAAGGAGTTCAATAAAACTGAAGGCTTAATTATTCAACTTCTGGCACTTTTGGTATCTGGAAAGTTAAATCAAATACTTCCCTTTAAAATAAATTAAGGAATTATCTCCTTATCTCTATTGCCTCCCTGTGGACCAGCTATATCACTACAAGAAGAAAACAAAGTGGAAAATGTAGTGCAGGAATATCCCATAAGGTATTCAGTGTGACAAACTTGCTTTGTCAACTGATTGAAGCAATGGCCTGCCTTTGAAGTTCATGGCTTCAGACTAAATTGGGTACATGGTGAAAGACTCATGTGATGTTTTCACCACATGTCTCACTTCCAGTGCAAGGACATTTTGCCATACCACTGCCCGCCCACTTAATCATGTGGAACCTGACACATAACCTTCCACTTATGCTCAGCTCAGGCTGGGCTCATTCAAATCTACATAATCCCCACACTGAATGCTGAATTTTTTTCATGAGGAGGTTTTTTAAAAATTCACAAATTCTTCCAAAAATGTGAAGAACTGGATTTAAGATTTTAGAAATGAGGAACAAAATTTGGAGATTTGTCCATCCCTAGCCATAGGCCTATGCCCCGAGTCCTGACAAGAAGTACATTGACAGTTCTACAAACGATTGTTTATTACAGTACTTTATGTCTTCCCAGGAAGTCGTACGTATTAGTGTGATGTCTGGGCGCTTCCTTATTCTTTATAATCAACTTATATCTGGCCTATTTCATGCATCTTAAAATCAGTTGTTTTTATGTTTCTATATCAAAGAAGGGATTAGATTATAGCAGAGACAGGCAAAATTGAAGCTTGTTGGATCTAGTTTGTTTTTGTTTTGTTCTTTTACTCGAAGTCCAATATCCTCAGTCTCTAGTTACAAAATCCAGTACACAGCCATGTTCCGCTCTCATGGGTACCATTTCCAAATATAAAAGCTTTCTGTTGTCATCATCCTCACTACCAGCAAAGCAGAGCAGAAAATTAATATTCTGCATTTTGCTATTTCAATAAGCCTGAATCACAGATGGAGATTTTTGAAAAATGAAGAGATTTGTGTCAAGTGGATTACCACTAGCATGAGTTATGACATCAACTAGTAAAGAAAGTAACTGATTTGCTGGAAGCAAAATGACAATTATGAATGCATAAAAACAAAGAAAGCACAGTATCTGAAAGACATTATTCATTCTGGACTTTTAGAATGGGTGTGGGGCTCAAGCTTGGTTCTTCCATAAAGTTCTAATCATGAACACCAAATGTAATTTATCACATTATTCAAGATAATATACACATTTTTGTTCCCACTTTTTTTAAGTAGGCGCAGAGGTTAAGTAGGCATTTGGAGAATTACGTTGCAAACATATGTTGCATGTGAAGTCTCAAGTTCAGAGTTAGATATCAACCTCAGAGCATATCCTAACATCTTTATAGATGTTTGTGTGAAAACCTATGGAAGGATTGGGTGAGATTTTGAACCTGAAATGCCAGCCTCGGGTCACATTTGCAGATATCTTTGTCACACAGATTAAAACACATAAAACATGTTCATGACCAGCCTGGCATTTACCAGCAGCACTGCTGGAGGAGAGGGACAACTGACATTATCATCCCAGTTCTGCATTCTGGGAAGCAGCTAAGAAGTGTTAATGATTTTATGATGGTAATGCCTCTTCTTCTGAATATTCACACTTGCCTTGCAATGCCATAGCTCCCCTGCCCATCACCACTGAGATCCCACCCATAATTCCCTTATTCTGAATAGGATTTCCCTTAAAAAAAGGGGAAAGTTGACAACTTTGTTCCCATCCCCACCCATACTACTTCCCTTCCTCCCAGGCACATAACTCAAAGGGGCTCAAGGGCCAAGTCATAATGGTTTTGATGATATTCCACAGCTACAACCAGGTGTTATTTTCACTTCAGTAGCGAGATTCACCCTATTAAGAACCTCAGCTACCTTACCTTCTAATAAGGTACAGATGATCTAGATAACGCTCCCCCACCTCCCACCCCAAAAGCCACCTTAGTAGATACCCAGCAACAAACCACAATTCAGCCCCTACTGTAGGGCCTACATATATAAAACACAAAGTGCAAAAATCTAGCAGCATTAAGTTGTTATATTGTCATTTCAAAGTGCATCTGTAAAGCACCATTCATGCACCATTTAGCACAAGCATATACTTAACATATTTTATGTGCTTTGGTTTTTTTTTATCTTCTCTACTGGTAATTGACCAGAACTATATACAGTGGTACCTCGGGTTAAGAACTTAATTCGTGCTGGAGGTCTGTTCTTAACCTGAGGTACCACTTTAGCTAATGGGGCCTCCCGCTGCCGCCACACTGTCACCGCACGATTTCTGTTCTCATCCTGAAGCAAAGTTCGTAACCCGAGGTACTATTTCTGGGTTGGCGGAGTCTGTAACCTGAAGCGTCTGTAACCTGAAGCATCTGTAACCCAAGGTGCCACTGTATACAGTATATATATCATACACATACCTTTTAATTTCCATAGTATTCATCAGCAGTATACCTAAGGTGCAAATCAATTCATATCTTTTTATTGGGGGGGGGAGAGGGGGGAAGGCGGGGGAGATCTTAATCTGAGCAGTCCTTGCCTCCTTAACTAAAAGCTTATTTCAGCTGGAAATATTCGCCATCTTCAAACTCCTCAAATCCTGTGTGGAAATATGCTTAGCACGAGCACTCTCTTAACCAATTGGCATGGGAGCCATTTACATATTGAATGAGACCATACTATGTCTGGCATTTATCACTTCAATCTGCTTCCTGCATCCATGCTGGTGTTAAATGATTAGAGCTAATAGCACAGAGGCATTATCAGAGATGCACTGGCATAATTCAAGAGGAACAGATGGGAGGTCTGGTGTTTCTCAGGAGGTCCAGGCAGCTCCCTCTCAAACATGCAGCTTTTCACAGGATGCCAAAATGTTCTTGCTGTGCTTTAGCTAATTTTGGAGAAAAACAGTTTTAAAAAAACCTAGCTCAATTTAGCTTTAGGTAGTAAACTGACTGATAGGTGTTCATAAATAAAGATAAATGCAAAGAACCAAACATTTTGCTATTAAAAGGAATTTTAAAGGCCAGACAGAAGAGAAAATGAGAGAAGTGGAGCGAACGAATGTCTAGTTTCCATGCAGTAAAAAGTAATGGTGACTTTTTGAGTTGGTTTTTAACTGCAGTACTAAATCTTCCTCCCTCAGTCAGGCTGAAAGTGTCACATCGTACAGTTACAACAGTCCTTTATAGTTCTGTTATTGGTAAAGTAGGCGGTCTTAAAACATCTCTTTTAATCTATTAAATAAATTATTCCACTTCCAGCTCTAATTTGCTGCTGTTAATAGTCATGTGCACTCACATTTTTGGTGCGAGCAAATCAAAAGCAGTGAAAAAGAATTGGGACTACAATGGCCTAAATTTTTAAAATATACTTGTATGAGTGGCCAAAGAAGAAAACAACTTGCAAAATGAAACAAACCACACACATACAACTAGTTAACTAAATAAATAGAAGAAAACCCACGACTCAAATCCCACCAGGATTATACTTTTAGCATCAAGAATTAAGCTTAGGCATACGGTAAGTCTTAAAACATTGATCGGAAAGAAGAAAATGGGACCTTGCTTTGGGAGTCAAGAAATACACAAATTTCTACAACCACTGAAATAAACTGAAAGGAAACCCTTTTTTGTAACCTGTAATTAAATAAATATTTAATTGGACTTAAAAAATGTAAAATTTCATTCCACTGCTAATATATTTACTGCATAGAAATTCTCCCCCCCCCATATGTGAAAACTAATGCAGATCCACACGTTCTAAATATAACAATGAATTGTTTCTTATAATTATGTCTCTTGATAACTGAATCAACATCCTGTAGTTAACATCTATGGCAACTCATTAGGAGGGATGAGCAAGCACAGCAAAATAAAGGCAGGAAGTTGCTTTTTAACTTCAGTGGTTACATAAAAAGTGCAAGTTGTTTATACTTGACTTTATGCTGCACTTAATCTTTAAGAGGTGGCATGGCAGTTTTCTAAATTCCCTGGAACTGAGATGGTATCTTCTTCCTAAATGCATTCAGTATAATTACCTATACCCTAGAACCAGCTTAACTAAATCAGTTTCCTGTCTTCTCCTGTAGGCTCACATAAATTTACAAAATATGAGTGAAAACTACTTGTAATAAAGATTCTGGACAGATAAAACACTTCTTCATGTAACACATAGTTATGAACTACAGAACTTGCTCCCACAGGAGGCAGTGATAGATAACAACTTGGATGGCTTTAAAAGTCACAATGGTTTTGTTCTACACCCTCTGTCAGAATCACAGAATTGTAAAGTTGGATCATCTAGTCCAACCCCCTGCAATGCAGGAATCTTTTGCCCAACGTGGGGCTCAAACCCACGACCCTGAGATTAAGTGTCTCATGCTCTGCTTCTGAATATCAGCTGCTGGAAATTGCAAGTTGGGTGCTGTGGTCTAAACCTGCTGATCAGAAGGCTGGCGGTTCGAATCCCCGAAACGGGGTGAGCTCCCGTTGCTCGGTCCCTGCTCCTGCCAGCCTAGCAGTTTGAAAGCACCTCAAAGTGCAAGTAGATAAATAGGTACCGCTCCGGCAGGAAGGTAAATGGCATTTCCGTGTGCTGCTCTGGTTCGCTAGAAGTGGCTTAGTCATGCTGGCCACATGACCCGGAAGCTGTACTCCGGCTCCCTCGGCCAATAAAGCGAGATGAGCGCCCCAACCCCAGAGTCGTCCGCGACTGGACCTAATGGTCAGGCGTCCTGTTACCATTACCTTTACTCCTGTCATTGCGAGTTTCTCACAGGCATCTGGTTGGCTATTTTGAGGAACAAGATATGGGATTAGATGTGCCATTGGCCTGATTCAGCGGGTTTTTCTCGTGTTAATATACATTTGCTCCAATTTAGTGATTGAAAAGAGGCTTTCATTTTCTGGGTATTTCTTATGCAAAAAAGAATGTTCTGTGTGTAGATGCCATTTCTGGATTTTCCCATTGAGCATTTTCTGAGCTGCCTCTGCAGTTCCTGCTCTTGGACACTACAAATGAGACTAGCAGCTACGACAGCACAAGTCATGATGTGGGAGAGGAGTTCTTATCAATCCTTATTTCTGCTCTAATATGTTGCACTGCTTCCAAAAACAAAGGGTATCATCTGTGAACATCAACTGGATATAGGGATCTGGTGGTTTCTTGTGTATGTTGAGAAGGACTGTGCCCTTTGAATCTTGAAAACCTATGCCATAAGAATATGAGAGGTCTTCAAAAGGCGGTGGTGGTGAGGAGATAATGGATGGCCTTAAACAAGTTAAGCAACTTTATTAAATAAATAAAGGTAAAGGTAAAGGGACTCTTGACTATTAGGTCCAGTCATGACCGGCTCTGGGGTTGCGGCACTCATCTCGCTTTATTGGCCGAGGGAGCCGGTGTACAGCTTCCGGGTCATGTGGCCAGCATGACTAAGCCGCTTCTGGTGAACCAGAGCAGCACATGGAAAGACTGTTTACCTTCCCGCCGGAGCGGTACCTATTTATCTACTTGCACTTTGATGTGCTTTTGAACTGCTAGGTTGTCAGGAGCAGGGACCGAGCAACGGGAGCTCACCCCGTCGCAGGGATTTGAACCGCCAACCTTCTGATCAGCAAGTCCTAGGCTCTGTGGTTTAACCCACAGCACCACCCACATCCCATTAAAGAAATACCTGTTGATAAATCCATCAGAGGGAGACAGGCGGACACCCTGAGACTTCTGCTTCTTCTGGACCATCTCCCTCCCACAGCACAAACCCATCAAAAACCTGTAGGAAGGACCAGGACAGGCAGGTGAAGACCTCAAAGTGCCTGCTCCAGCTGGTCTGGTTTTGTTTTAAAAACAGGGTTTTTAATGCAGCCATGGCGTTTTATGAACATTGAGAGCTGCTTTGAGAACACTAGAAAAGAGGGGTACCAATCTGTAAATGAATGAAATATCCATGTTTAGATATACTATACTAACTCTGAACAACAGGTGCTAAGAACAGTTGTTCCCTTTATGCTCTACTTGTAAAAGACTGCTGTCCAGTACATCCACTTCTTACAAGTTCACAGTTATACCACCAGTAGCCACGACTGACCGATTTCAAAGCCTACAGAAAGTTCTACCAAGATGTTCAAAATACGGCACACTTACCGTATATTGAAGAATACTTCCTTAGTAACATTTTAATTCTAAATAAAGCACATTTATCCACACTTACCTTTCCTCCACTCTTTCCAGGCACAGTCCGCAATTTAAAGCTGTGTCTGAGCACCCTGTTTTTTTTCTCCTTTCCCTGTGGAAACCTGCTCTTTAAAGCTCAATAGGAGCAAACTTCAATGGAAAACACGGATTGATGTTTGCTCCGATTCAGCTTTAAAGAGTGGGTTTTCATGGGGAAAGCCTGGGGGATTTATTTATTTATTAAAAAGCTTTGGCACAGAGCATTAAAAGATTCTGCTTGGAAAGAACAGGGCAAATGTTAACTGTAAATAAGCCTATAGAGAAGCTGAATGCCAGGGTACCCCAAATGTGGGAAGGAACAGAAGTAATAGTTTCAGAGACCAACTTGTTTAAAAATGTACTTAAGACAAGGGTTGTAGTTTTAAAAAAATTAAAATCAGGTTTTATTAATAAAATAGCAAGCACACCAATTTAAGTGAAGAAAATTAGCTTTATGTAAATTAGAAAAATGACTTGTTAGAATTTTGTTCAAATGGTCAATTCTGTACAATTTACAATTTTATATACAAAATGTATAGCAAAATACAGTACACATTCCTGAGTCTCAGTTCTATGGATGATATTTTTTATTTTTCTACTAATTATTAGATGGAAATACTGTAATTATCCTAGCATTTGGTTTATTTCAGATAAAACTGGCACAAAAAGGCAATGGTTGCCAATACAATTCTTAAAACAATTAATAGCTCACGCTATTAGTATAGACTTCTATATTAAAATACAATCCACTGCTAAGATGTAACGTTTTGTTTATTCCAATGACTCATTTGCAACTGAATACAATACAAGCCCACCTTAATAAATCTCCCTTTGATTCCTATACATCTGAGTTGATACATCAAATTTGCCCATGGGGAGATCATCAAATGATCATGATAGAGAATGAGGTATCTTATGCAGAAAAACTGTGTATCAGAGCAGTTTTCATATTCTGAACAAAATATGAGAGCTTTAACCACCTCTTTAGCATGATAAATTTAAGAAGATATTTCCTGCCTAGGTGGGATTTTGTGGATAGTATAAGGTATGTTCAATCATAAGTATATGTGCTTAACTTTGGAAATGTAAATCCTTCAGATAATAAGTGGAGCTTCATTACAGTCATGTGAACTTAAAGTCCCCAATAGTACTTCATGTGTGGATTTAAGATACTCGAAAGTAATTTTACACACTTTTATGGACTATTATTATTTTATTTTTATTTATTAAATTTGTATGTCGCCCTCCATTTGAAGATCCCAAGGCAGTTCACAAGAGACCAAGAGAACATCCAATAATTTTACTTAATGATGTCGTTTGCTAAATTAGCAGCTGGAACATGTTACAGCATTGCAAGGAATTTATGAATTAAAATTACAATTCAACTGTGAATGCAGTATTAGTATTTTAAACAACTACTGCGGCTTAGTGTTGAATAGTATCCCAGATTTATGTATTTGAGCCTAGTCAAACGATATTCCAAACCTGGAGCCCTGGTGGCAACAGCTGCCCCCGAATTAACACTCCACCTTGAGCTAGCCACATTTTTGTGCCATTAATCCTAGTGCAAGATATAAATTTTCCTGTTTATGGTCAAAGAGGCACATTTACCATACTCCATGGGAGCTAAACGTGAACACGTACTCAGTAATTCATTAGTATTTTTGCTGAAGAAGCTCTCAATGCTTAACCTGCAAACTGCTTTTAAAAATGACAAGTTGTGGTTGTTTTTTTAAAAATGTTGATAGTTCCACACTGGGAACCGCTAAACAAAGTAATAATGGTAATAAAAAGCAATATAGGGGGGCATGGATGGTTCTGTTACATTGTGCATTGACAAATCGGACATGATTTCCTTTGATGTATTTGTGCTAATATCAAAGTGTGAAATAAATAAGCATGTCAAGGTTCCTACATATCTAATAAAATCTTCATTAGGTTAGAATGCTGCAGAGTGCTGAGAGAGAACTTAAAGAAGCTAGTAGCATGGTAAAAAAAAATGATATAAAGTCTGCACCCTGACTGAGCAAGAGAACCCCTCTTCTGGACTGGGAACTGTGAATACACAGCCTATGGGTTTCTCATGTCCATATACAGCAGTAATGGCTGTGAATGTAGTTCCTACTACTGACTGACTCAGTAGGCAGGCAGGCACATGCATACACATCTCTGGAATTGGGTTATAATGTGCTGATTTTCAAATATTAGCAGAATTAAATTAAAATAAAAACCCTACTTCATTATAAGGACAGCTAGAAATGAAAAGTTTGCCATCTTTTATCAAAGTGCTTCGGATTTAAAACATTATTCACAGAAAGTTGGTCTTTAGCTGAATACTTTTCCCAGGGTTCTTGGAATGCCTAGGTGCTGCCTTGTCCTTGAGGCTTTCCTGATTGCCCTTCACGGCCGATTCAAGCCTCGCCTTCATTGGCGGAGAAGAAGCCATTAGTTTTTTAAAGACCAAGGAATATTGTGGACCAATCTGCATCAGGTACTGTAAAGCAAACTCATGAAGACTCCTTGCTGAACTCGTAGCTGATCCTAGGGCGTTCTCGTCCAAAAGGAAAGAGATAAGGATAGGGAGAAAGCAAGCCACTAGCTGAGCTCCTGTGAAAAATTAAAAACAAATGATTAATACCACTAAACGTCATTTAGGCTGCAGTTCAAAACATAAAAGCAAACCCCACTAAACCCAGCAGGATGTACTTCTAAATAACCATGCAGTGGATTGCACTATTAAAATCATTGTTGCAACTAGTTATTCAGGCTTTCCCCCCTCTGAGTGCCCTTCCTGGGGCCAGTCTCAATGTGGGAGCAGGGGTGGGTTTTGAATGTAAGCCCTCAGAAGGGGCTAACAAGTAGCTTTACTGTGACAGAAGAACCTTTACTTCTCCCTGCATGTAGCAAGTACCCTTCCAGCTGCTTGCCACCTGACCTCCCCACCTTTTCTTAGTGGCACTCTGAGGCCAAATATCTGGAATCAAGCAGAGAATTCCTCCAAAGAGTATTTATATACAAAGAGATGGCCAACTACGGAAAAAGATAAATGCAAAGTTATTAATGGCATTTTAAAACCCAAGTGATACAATAAAATGTATCTTTGACTTTGGCTATAGTCTACAGGCTACTAAACCTAGCATATGTGATTTACACTGACATTTCGCTGACTGGGCGGTTTACCTCCTCTTGCCACCATTTGGTTTGCTTTGTTATTGGTTAGTTTTGTGCTTTTTCATTTTCATAACTGTACTTGTTTTAACTGTGACATTTGTAGCCCTTAAGTTGCAAATAATAAATAAAATATAGAGAATAATCATGCCACAGACTTTTAATGGAACTGAGCTGGTTAAAAACAAAACAGCAAAAATGGATAACTCTAAGTTAGCCCCATCTGTTCCTAGTTGTTTTCCTCTGCAAAGGGAGGGCCATTGTTAATTAGCTGATATATTAACAGTGGCAACACAAAGTTTAAAAAACACACTTTTAATTAGGCTTAATGAATGTGTGCATTTCTCTCTACTAAACAATATTGGCAGGGAGTTCAGCAGTCATGGAACATACTGTCAGTCGTTTTGCAGTCCTAGATGTGACATGCAGGTTGCTAGATAGGAAGCTGGAATCCAGAATGTCCAAGATAAACAAAAACGTTTTAAGCAGGAACCAAAAAGAGTACTGTACAGCGAAGGCAACTACCTGAGATCAATCAGCAGGGAGTTCCAAGGCTGCCATGCTAAAAGACCAGTTTATTACAAGGGCAGAACAAATAAGATGCACCACTTTTAACTGTCCCATTTCCACAGACTGAAGCAGTTGAGTGGGATCATAGAGAGTATTTAGTGATTGACTGCTCTTCTACCACGTCCTTTCTCCTTAAAACCTAATGTAATTGTCACAAATTTAAAATTGCCTAGGGAAGAGTAACACAATGTGGCTGACAATAAACTCTTTCTGTTAAAATGAGCCCCTAACTACCACAGATCTAGATGTGACATTCAGGTTGCTAGATAAGAAGCTGTAATCCAGAATGTTCAAGATAGCTTTCTCCAAAGTGCTACCCATTCCAGGCACAGGGCAAACCAGGCAGTCAAAGCTGAGGGGTTTCACCAAATGAACAAGATGGTGGTGTCAGGAGGAGGAATTTGGATTTGTTAGACTCTGGGTCATGTTTTGGGGGCAAGCTGGGTCTATATAAAAGGGAAGGGTCTCACATGAACAGAAATGGAGCCACACCCCTCCTTGCTCTTGACATCAAAAAAGTGACTCAGCAGCTTTTAAACTGGGGGAAACAGATAGCTGGAGAACATCCATTTTGGAATGAAACTATGAGGAGAAGGATGAAAATGTTTCTGATCATCCAAGTGGGGACAGGGTAGATCAAAGCAATGAGTGTACAGTAAGACAGACTAGCCGATATGACACAGCAAATCACCAGTTTGGCAGCATCTGCTTAAGGTGCACATTCTCTACATAGCACAGCCTCTAGAAGGGTTATTGTGTTCAGAAGGTTTTTCCAACACTGCATGCATTTGCTAGATTAAGTAATAATTTAAAGAATACTTTTAGAAGTAGTTTCCAAGTGATGAAATGTTAACAGATTAGCACTGTCATGAGTCCTCAACATGTTGTCACAACTGAAATTGCATTAACAGAGACATATTTTAATTAGCAACTGATTCAGTTTATTTTGCCCTACATAAGACACTTACGATGTTCCTCCTCAGCGAGAGCTATAACAGCAGCCACAACTTTGATCCCTTCCTGAATAACCTGAAGTTCAGCAGAAT
Organism: Podarcis tiliguerta; assembly: GCF_965153285.1. Classification (NCBI taxonomy): domain Eukaryota; kingdom Metazoa; phylum Chordata; class Lepidosauria; order Squamata; family Lacertidae; genus Podarcis; species Podarcis tiliguerta. Next base: position 100,105,629 of record NC_139534.1, read on the forward strand.
TCTCAGGCTTGACTTTCTCCGTTTCCTGCAGTTTGCAAACAATTGATGATGCCAATGAATGAATGTAAGGATATGAGATAGTTCGATTTGGATACTGGAAAATGGTAAGGAGAAGCTGGTAGCATTTAAGTTGCACCTAAAAAGAAAAAGGAAAATTCCAAGTTAAAACACAAAAATGTAGTATTAGGGAGCACTGCTGAACTGCATTTGGGGGGATGCCCTGTGCATCAGTACATTTATCAGAAGCAGAAGACTGCACCAATGTCAGTAGCAAGATCTGCTTTCAGATACGGCAGGAAAAGACCAGACAGAGTAAATTAGGTGTATTAATGCAGGTATGTTGCCAGATACCAGCATATATGAGTACACTCTTTCCCTCTTTCCGGTAGCTGTAAGCTGTTCTATGTGCAGTGATCCTGAACTTAAAAGGTAAAGGGACACCTGACCATTAGGTCCAGTCGTGACTGACTCTGGGGTTGCAGTGCTATACTGGCCGAGGGAGCTGGCGTACAGCTTCCGGGTCATGTGGCTAGCATGACTAAGCCGCTTCTGGTGAACCAGAGAAGCGCACGGAAATGCCGTTTACCTTCCCGCCAGAGCGGTACCTATTTATCTACTTGCACTTTGATGTGCTTTCGAACTGCTAGGTTGTCAGGAGCAGGGACCGAGCAATGGGAGCCAACCCCATCGCAGGGATTCGAACCACCAACCTTCTGATTGGCAAGTCCTAGGCTCTATGGTTTAACCCACAGCGCCACCCGCGTCCCTGAACTTAAAAGGTAAAGGTACCCCTGACCATTAGGTCCAGTCGTGGCCAACTCTGGGGTTGTGTTAGGGACTCCATATTGCCCAAATCAAAATAGAAGTGCTGAGATCCATACAAAAAACAACAATCCTTCAGTATCAAACAGAAGGAAGCATACTTTTTAGCTTTTCCACAAGATGTATTATATACTATATATGCATCACAGGTGAAAATACCCTTTCCACTGTGGCTATTCCCTTTCTTCGGATGGTGGAGGCAGCTGCAAGACAAAGATTTGCCTTCATCATGGGCTGAGAGATTTCCTACTGTTTGGCCCTACTCTTGCCTCAGTGATAATCAGTGGGCTCTGCTGCCTAGTAGGTTGAGGCTGAATGTGGACACCAAAGAAGACTAAGGATGAAGGCAGGAAATTTCACTAGAATAATTCAGGCTCCATAGTGTTGCCATGTTATTACTGTTCCTGATACCAAACCTGGAATGTGAACTTTTATTTTGAGAATCAAGCTGCTTTGAGGGCCTCCTAGGTGAGATAGAAGTATTCTAAATAAATCATTCAAGGCTGAACATAAAAACATAGCAATTGTAGAGTTCTAAACAATAAAAACAATATGCAGGACTTACAATAGGATCTTTAGATTCCATTGCTGACTGAAACTTTTCAATGCAACACTTCTGAAGGCACTCCATGGTAGCAACTTCTGGACTTGTAGACAAAATGAATATTGTGACTGCAGTCAGCAGACTACCTTCATCCAATTCTTGATGAGCACCACCTACCAATTGAAAACAATCTTAAATTTGTGTTCTGAAACTGGAGCATTTCATCAATCAAAATGCATAAATCAAGACACTAAGATCAATTGTATCACAAATCAACAGATTTTTGAGTTAAACACAGTTGGCAGATAAACACATAATTTTAAGAATGTACATTAGATACTCTTAAGAACTTTTACTCAGCATGAACTATTGCTGAAGAATGTTTGAGCCCTCCTCTTCAGTCAGATTTTCCCCCCAGTGAATTGTATGCATTTGCTTTTTATTAAAAAACTACAATATAGAGCAAGGGCGGATAACTTTTCAGAACTTTATAGTCACCTACAGTTAAGGATATGCCATCGATGAGACCTCTGCCTAAGATCATGGAAAGTTGTTGGCCAGCCCAAATAGGCTGGATAATGGGCCGGACAGGTCATCTGTCTTAACATGACAACTTCATATACATTACTACTGCTACTACTACCATGTATCTTTCCAGAGCTGAGCCTTACTCAGGTGTGCTCTGGGAAGCCTCAACTCTGATTAAGTCATTCTTCCAGGGAAGTCCATTGGGAGAAAAAGAAGGAAAGGTGTGAACAACGAGTGGCATCCAAAGGCTTTTGAAAAAAAGAGAAGAAAAGTGAGTAGAAGGCAGGAACAGAAGGTGCTCGGCTCTAAAAAGATGTACAACATCAAAACGGTAGAGAAAGCAAAGACAGGTATGGAAGAAGGGTTTGACAAGGGGAAGAAATGTGTGTAAGCCAAGTTGCCCAAAGTGCAGTGGGATTGAGAGAGCAAAGTAGGGACTCTGGGTAGAGGAGGCGGCAAGGTCTAAGAAGCAGCAGATCACCATAAGGGGAGAAGAAGCCAATTCCCTACCTTCTTCAGCAACCCAACTGTCACATACCAGTTACCAGAAACTTGTTCAGATGCCAGACTTCGTTTTTTGTACCCAGACAGTTCTAGTACTAGACAGAATGTTGCATACTACTTACTAGGAATCACTCATTGGTGTGGTGTTTATGATATTTAATTGCTGGCAGACCTCATCCCCCACTCTTATACTGTCTTGAGTTATAGACCAAACACCTTCCTCAGCCTTAGTACTGTTGGGAAACTGTGTACGTGCAGCTACTCATACAGAGTCAATTAAGGTTTGGCAGACCGTCAGAAGGCAAACTGAAGGAGTTAGTCTGCCTGGTGATAACAGAGACATGGCGACAGCTCCCTGATTGGTCAAGCTCTCTCAAGGGAGTGATAATTAATTGCCTACTAACTGGAATGTGTTAGTTAAGTGTTCAGAGGTTCAGAGTTCTGTGTGTCAGTGTAGGAGTTGTGAGTCGTGTCAGAGAGAGCTAGCAAAAAATCCGTGTTCTGTTCCTGTAAATAGTCCACTGTATATAATAAACACCTAACTACAAGTTCCTGGTTCCTGCTTCGTCTATCCTGTCTGCAGCCAAGTCGCCAATTGCTTCCATGGATTCTGCGTTTACTCTGCTAGGTCTGGCTAAGGTCCTGCAACTAGTCAGAAAGTTGTGAAACACCAATAGGTTTTGCCAATAAGTACCTTGATCCCAAAAGTTAAGAATAGTGACCAAAGCACTGCGGAGCAATTCATTCCAAGCAGTCCGGCTCTTCTCTGCCCGGGCCATGGGAGAAGACAGCACTCCTTTAAGAGCTTGTAATGACGAAGCAACAGTCAAAGGCAACTGGCCTGTGGGTAATTTCACAGCAGTTTCTCTGAGGACTCCAATAATCAGATACAAGATAGTAGGAAGAACGGCAATGCTTCCTGTAGGATATGACAAAGGGGCGATGAAAATATCATGGTTAAGAAGCAATAGCTTCTGGTGCACATTAAAAAAGGCTAAACATTGAGCTTGCATTCCTAGATCGCTCCCTACACTGCCTCTTTCTTCCTCGCAAATGAAACATCTTGGGAGCATCCTACCTTCTGGTGAGCAGACTGCAGGAACATCAGAGAGGATTCCTAATGCCACCGATACTAGTCTGCTTCCATTCTCCGATAACAACTGAGGCTTTCCAGATGTAATTCCAGGGCTGCCTGTTATCTTAGGGTTCAGCTGAGGCAACTGCCTTACGAGAATGCACACACACATCTCCAGGGTTGCAAAGACTAAGGACTTTCCAGGTATCAGTCCTCCTGTGTCTTTGCCTTCTCCAAACTCCGGCAAGGTTTCCTTCTCTTCAGCTCCATCATCAACTAAAATGGAAGGACAGTGATAGATAGGAGTGAGGCCTTGTCAGCATATAAGCACCTGGGCTGAGAGGTCTCCACTTGATCTGCTTACCAGGCTGAGTTCAATGTGTTAGTATATAAAGCTCTTAACAACTTGGAGAGCAGTTTACCTACAAGATCGTCTTACTCCATATGTGCCCATGCAACTGCTTCAATCGGCAGAACTGGCCCTTTTACATGTGGCACATAATACCTGCACCACACCTGAAAGATCTTGATCTTTTAGTGTGGCAGCACCAGGACTATGGAACTCCCTGCCTATTGATAGCAGGCAGGCACCTGTATCGTATTCCTTTTGGCACCTGCTGAAGACATTTTTATTTAGCCCCAGCACCTGGGGCTTCTTTATTTATATAAATGTTTTTGTATACTGCTTTCCCATCATGAGTGGTTTCCATACAACAAAACATTATTAAACAAACACCATCAAAATACAATTAAAACACCAATAATAAAACCTCAAGCACACGTTTTGCTCCTATAGACCAGTAATGAGTCCTGTCAGAGCTAACAGCATTGAGAATATATACCTCCAGAGGAAACTGGACACCAGAGGAAACTGGACACTTTTATCAATGTCGGTCCCATATAAATAATAATAATGATTTTATTATTTATACCCGGCCCATCTGGCTGGGTTGTCCAAGCCATGAAACAGATGTAAATGTTGTGTGCTTGTGTTATAAATTGGGTTTAACTTGGAGGGTTGCTTTTATCTGACACATTATTTTGATACTGTGAATTCTAAGATACCTGGAGTTCTTCAGAAAGTAGGCAAATAAATAGAACAGGACAGTCACTTGCACCCGTGAGGGATAGAAACCTCCTGTGCTTTTACAAAGGAAGGTTCTCCCAGCAGAAACCATGCCACAGAGTTCTTTTCTAATGCCATATATGTAGATGATGCTTTACAAAGAACAGGTCTGACAGGTCCCTACCTCAAGGCTCTTACTGTCTAATAACAGACACAAAGGAAGTGAAAGAGGGAGGGAAATGGAAGCAGAGGTCAACAGGGAAAGAATCTACAATTGCTTCAGCTGTGTGGACTTGGATTTTTCCTGCTGTGGAGACACATAGTTTGCAAAACAGAACTCTATGTTAACATGCATCACAACTCCCAATTTAGCTTCACTCCTCCTATAGCTGTACTACAAATTCAGAGAGTAGTTTTATTCCCAGTTTTACTGCTGTGGCATAGCATGAGGATTTGATAGATAAGAAGAACACTTGTGTAAGCACACCAAAGGCCTGTTTTATCCAGCAATCTCTTTGCCCCACAATGGCAATCTCTACTTAAAAAACTGCTACTTAGAGGTGTTTGCTGCTTCTAAACCCGGAGACAGTACCTAGTCATCATGACTAGTTGTTGCTGGTAATTTTATCCACCATGAATTTGTTTAATCCCCTTTTAAAGCCATCTAAGGGGTAACAAATTCCATCATTTAGCTGCACTGTATGAACTTACTTTGCTTTGTTTGTCTCCAACACTAGAAACTGTAATTTTGTGAGGATGGTGAGAATGTTTGATTTTCTTAACTCCCTTTCACAATTAAAATTGGTGAGGTTCTTGGGGAAGAAAGAAACAACAGTTAAGTTGTTTCACTTGTAGGGTATGAATGCCAACTGTTAAAACAAGCTACAGTGGTACCTCTGGTTACGAACTTAATTCGTTCCGGAGGTCTGTTCTTAACCTGAAACCATTCTTAACCTGAGGTACCACTTTAGCTAATGGGGCCTCCCACTGCCACCGCACCACCAGGTGTACCTCTTAACCCGAGGTACTACTTCCAGGTTAGCGCAGTCTGTAACCCGAAGTGTTTGTAACCCCAGGTGTTTGTAACCCGAGGTACCACTGTATATTAATTCTGAAGCATACTACGCTTAACAGCTATGTTCATTATTAAAAGGAGGGATGGCTTAAATTACCATCACTAACTAAAATAATCCTATATGGGCGCAGCTCCCATTTTCAGAAAGAATCTAATGCAGGACAAATGTGGAAATAAATTAGAAATACAGGTTAAAAATCTACTGTTAGCATTATGCTACCGGTGAAAAGAACCGCAGCAATTTATTTATTTTTACCCACCATGGTCATAAGGTATTTATTCAATTCTAACACATAATAAGAAGGGCCCTGCTTAAGGGTGGCAGGAGAAATTTGAGCCAGAGAAGAGAGAAGCATGAAACCTGTGTGTTTTTATGTATTGTCCTCGATCGATTTTATGTAAGCCACCTTGTGCGTGGAAAGCCAGCATATTAAGTTAAATGCCAGCAAAAACAATACCTTCTGCACTTCTCCGTTTTTCCTTGACATGTTCCTGAGCTGCAAAAAGAATCTGTCGAACAACTTCTAGAGCAGCAAGTTGAATGTCAGGGGACTCTCTTGTCACTATAAGCCGATGTAAAACATTCAGCAGCTCAACACTCAGCTCCTGTATAAAGGGAAACAGGAAAAGTGTGAAACACACAATGCAGCAACACACATGGTGAAATGTATCACAGAGGCTATTTCAAGCGTCCTTCACATTATGTCATGAGAAATCACGATGAGAGAAAACGAAGGAAGCAATTTCTTGGAGACAATTATTGTTAACACAGAACAATTCATAATTCATACTTAGGATTTCCAATAGATTGTTACCTGATCGCCACCAATCTTAGACCTTGGCCAAGGAACATCAAGCAGCACCCGTAAGGCATGTAGGCAAGAAGTAATATTTTCCATTCCTGCATCTGACCGAGGAGAACACAGAAATTCCACACTAATTCCTAAGAAGAGAGGGGAGAAATTATGCTGTGAACAGAATCAGAGTTGAATTTCCAATAACACATCAGTCAATTGACTAGTTTGGAACTATCTGCGCCTGAAATTTGACTTGTGCTCTTCTTATCCATCTTTCGGTGCCAGATTTTTGCACCAGGCATTTGAAATAATTTTTATTGGGCCTGTGCTGGGACGAGTATATATTAGTACCCTTCCAACTGTATGTTTCAGTTTTGTTTTGTTTTAAATTGTTATACACCCTGAGATCATTCAACATGAAGGGCAGATTAGAAATCTTTTAACAAATAAGATATAAGTAAATAAAATTCCAATTCCCAGAGACTGGGAGAACTGGGTTTCAGATCCTCTGACATTCTGGGTTAACAGTTCTCAGTTAGATGGGACAATTAGCTCAATTAGATGGACCACTGGCTTGATTCAATGAAATAATGGTGAAATTCTGTAGTAATCCCATACAATGCAGAATTTTATCAACAGTAGCATATTAACCACTTCGACATGTGCCTAACATCTCATACTGATTTCCAACAACAATCAGAAAAATTACATGAGAAAATAACACCAGGAAAAGTTCATGCATTTACTAACCCAAAACCAGATGAAATCTATCAGTGTTCACGTCTTCAGGTGATTTTACAGCAGCTCTAGATGTTGAATCTTGACACATTGTAGTTGGGGTGACAGGTCGAGAAAGGTTAGTTAGACCTTCATCTGAGTCACCTACAAGAAAACCTGTGCTGGTAAGCCACAATGCTGTTGCATGGAGAATCAATGCCCAGGAGTTTTGATAGTGTGGTCTTGAATTTTCAATTGTCTCTGCAGTATAGAAAGCACCACCTACAATTAAAAGCAACAAATGTTGAGCATATTCCAAACAGCTCAAGGTAGCTTTGTATTTACTACTTTAATTACACTTTTTATGGTTAAACAATGAGGAAGGTTTGACTAGTTATTCTTTAAAAGTAATATTCACAAATCATCAAAGATGACTTCATTAAATTCTTTTTAAATTCTGCAATCTTACAGGCATCTTATCACTTATGCATCCACATTTTTGAAATTTTCATTTAAATTTTTTGCTCACAAGAAGTTATTGGCTACATTCTAATTTACTGAATCAGGCCCAAACTATGTGGCAACAAAATTAGTATGTATTTGCAGAATGTATTTTATGTGTATGTATTTTGATGAACTGAGTCATGAGGGTGGGGAAGGGTGTGTGTGTGTGTGTGTGTGTGAGAGAGAGAGAGAGAGAGAGAGTTCAACAGTGCTTAGTTTGTTTTTGGTTGTTTGTTAATCTTGTTAATCTTATTTTGTGGATTATGAGTGCAACAATGCCTTGTGAATCTTATGACTTGTGATATTTAGCTTAATTTTTAGTTGTTTTGTTAACAATATTGTACAGAAGGTGATTGTTTTACTGTTGATTTGCAATTGTTTTGCTGACGATTTGTTACTTATTTTATACGATTTATGTTGTAATTGTGATGTTCTATTATTGTTATTCTTTGTAAACTGCTTTGTTACTCGTGTGAGTGAAAAGCAGCATAGAAATATAATAGATTTAATGCATTAAATGAAACTGTATTGTTCTATTTGCCTGCCTACCTTCAGCAGGAAGCTGAGAGGCAAATTCTGAAGGCAAAGTTAAGAGAGTATAATCCTGGAGTGCAGCAAGCCAGAGTTTGCTCAGATTGCCCAGATCTGCTTGGACTAGCTCCAGAAGTTCATCCCCTGGAGATATTTGATCCCTGCAGCTCTCCTCTGTCATGTTTATTACCAAGGGTGGTCTGTTGACGTCGCTTTGCTTTTTCTGCCTTTGTACTGCAACTATATAGACCTGTTGAAACAACATGAAAGGACAGTCTCATTGATAGGCCATTGAATATCGGGGCAAGACCTACTGGGAAGTGTTGCTGAGTTGTATGCCTTTTCCTTGAATAAACAGTTAACTTCACTGGCAACTGACTCTGCTTCTTCATGCTGACTTGCATCTGACTCCAGCCCTGACAACTGAATGGACCAATGGTCTGACTCAGTATAAGCAAATAGGAATGCTCTCCAATTCCTTGAACATCAAGGTAAAATCCAGATGTTTTTGCCAAACACCACAGCTCAAAACTAGAAGTTGACCCCTGTAGATATTCAAATGTCTGATCCACAAATTACAATTGCAACGCGCTAGTGCCACCATAAATATGTACATTAAAAAGTACCTCTGCCCAAGCTTTCAACACAGCTAGGATCTCCATAACTGATGTGCCTTCATTGTACAGTTGACTTTGGGCTTCTTGTCCCGCCTGTATTTTGGTCAAGGATGTCACAAGCAATTGATGAACCCTCTGAAGGTCACTAGGGTCACTTACTACACCACTTGCTATCCAGGCACTGCAAACCTAGTATGATAGAACAGCAAACAATATAGTTATTTTTGTAATGCTACAAAACGCTATGCCTGGGTTTGTGCTCTCTTATTTACTTACTTACTTAGGTTATTAGCTTTCTCTCTGCTGTGGCAAACCCATTTTGCAATCATATTTAATGTTCAGAGGTGAAGCAGTCTCAAATACAAATTTTTAAGAGATAAGATAAAGATATAATCTTTATCAAGTTTTACCTGTGACTGGTCAAGAGTTGATAAAATTTGAATTCTATATATATAGTTTTAAAAAACTTGCCTGGCATGCTTTTGCTGTTACATCAGGTGGTGTTTCAGAAGTAAAAGCTGGTCTAAGCGCTGCACCCACCTAAAAAAAATAATTTGATAACATGCTAAAAAATATTTGAATATTTTGAAGAAATTGGCCCAGTTAACATATTCTCTTAAAAGGCAAAAGATGCAACATGCAAAATTATTCCTAATAGTTTGCCAACTTGATGAACATTTCGGGACCAAGTTATACACTTCAGTTGCCACAGAGGCTTTCTGATTTCTGCTACTCTTTATACTGGTAATTTGGTAAGCTAATTTATAGTAACATGTTACAAAATATTTTCCAAAAATTCATTTATTTTAGGCCAGTTCCACCACACATTCACAAAATGAGCTCTTGATTCACTACAGTGAGGGCTATTGTTATAAATTCTATTCAGCCTGTGTAGTAAGACGCCAATAATATATTCCTTTATAACACAAGTTTTCAAGTGCAATGTAGGGTTAACTCTTAATATGCATTTTATTTTTCAAACGCCTCTAGAACCAAAAGCCTACTTACATTTGCTTGATATTGTTCCAGAATCACATGACCTGGGAACTCTGGCTCCGGCACAGCAGCAAACTTCCGAACTAGAATTAACAACATCTGAAGGCCAGAAAGACGAAGCTGGTCACTGTGATCTGTGGCAGCCATGAAAGCCATGCGGATCAAATCAGCTAAGTGCAGTACTAGGAAATCATCTGGCGGGGTGGAGAAGGAAAACATCGTTTTGTTAATATGAAAAATGTAGTTTAGTGTGGATACTTAAAGCATTGATGCCTATCTCCCACCCCCTCTTCTTTCCCATCCTCTGAATTGTACACCTATACATAAATAGGCATCATTTCCTGCTGAACCAGGAAACCACCAATAACAACTGCAGATTGTCAACATTCTGCGTAGAGTCAACATTTTAGGTGCAACATCTGGAAAAGTTTGCTTCAGTAATATTAACTGGAATAAAGCTGTGTTAGTCTGTAGCAGAAAAAACAACAATAAAAAGGTGTGACATCTAAAAGATGTAACAGATTTATTATGGCATTAACTTTATGGACCAGATTTCATTTCATCAGAAGCGTGAACCATTACCCTCAAGTTGACGTTTCTATATGGAAAAAGCAGGCCAAAATGGTCTTAAAATATAAAAAGTCCATGTTAATTCAATTAAAGTTCAAATGTCTGCAAAGTTACACAATAGCAGCGTTGGATGACAAAATCCCAGGTTTACTCTCCAGTCAAAAAAGGCTCCAGAGTAGTCTAAAGCCACAAGTTATAAAAACATCCCCTACCTTGAGGATTAACATCTAAGAGACATTACAGAAAAAGGAAACATTGGGAGGGAGGAGGGGGGAAAGGCAATCTCAGGCATAAATTCATAGTTACAGAGTTACTGAAAATGCCCAGCTGGAATGGAAACAGTTCAAGGAGATGATGAGCAAAATGTCTGGCCTTTCAGCAGAGCTGGCAGAAAGGATTTGTAGAACCATCTCTCTCTCCTATAGTTTGAGGAATGACTACTGCTAGATGCCAGCTTGGTATATGTAGCAGGACAGGAAGCCATACTGTGGTTTGTTTTTTTACTCAAATAGCCATTTGACCCCACTGTTACATTCCCCCCCCCCATCTATATCCACCTGCCAACTAAGGACAATACAACATGTATCTAATAATACTATCTGCATTAAGTTGACTCTAGTCTCTGAAAAGTTTGTGCCATAATAAATCTACAAACCTCTTTGTTCTTCAAGAGTATTCATTTTTCTCTTGCTCACAAATGAGCCTACTAACAATAATCTGAATACACACCTCAACGAATGTCTATTGCAATAGCTGGAAAGAGATTTTGTTGGATCCCGTTAAGCTACAGTTTGTCAAATTAAATTTAGACTGCAATCCTATACCCACTTACTTGCAGTTGATGCCTACATAAACATTAGGACGTACCTCTTGAATCTCTTTGCTTCATTTCTTGTGCCAGAGCTATGTCAAAGTGAGCGTTGCCTGCATTCTCACACTGGCCGATAATTTTACACACACACTCTGCAGCAAATACTTTAGTAGACCATCGAGGATGAGGGAAGGGGTGCAGCTTTTCATTGTTTTCCAAAGCTAATGCAAATTCATCATCCCCTTGAGCTCCCTCTTCTTCTTGGGTAGTGTCCACTGAAGCCACTGTGATGAAATCTGCATTGAGATACAGGGAGGTAAAGTGCAAAACACTTAATGGATCAGAGTACTGTTGCAGCAGTACCCATCAAGGCTTGGGGTGTATAACAGGGCAGAAGGGGAGCAGGAGGAATAGAGATAGGGGGGAGGAGGAAACAGAGCAAGAGGTGTGGGGAGTGATGCAAAGGAAACTTATTTATATTAAAAAATGTAACAAAGCTACAGTCGTACCTTGGAAGTCGAACGCCTTGCGAGTCGAACATTTTGGCTCCCGAACTCCACAAACCCAGAAGTGAGTGTTCCGGTTTGCAAACGTTCTTTGGAACCCAAACGTCTGTTGCGGCTTCTGTGGCTTCTGATTGGCTGCAGGAGCTTCCTGTAGCCAACCAGAAGCCGCGCCTTGGTTCCCGAACGTTTTGGAAGTCGAACAGACTTCCGGAACGGATTACGTTTGACTTCCAAGGTACCACTGTAATAGAAACTACCAGCAGCTATGTCTAGGAAAGTAAAAAGATCTTTCTTTGTGCCAAGAAGTAGGCACCAGCAAAGCTTTGCTAGGAAGAGAATCCCATAAAATTAAGTACCACCACTGAGAAGGCCCATTTCGCTGGGGCCACCTGACTCCCTTCTGATGTCACTGGAGGAGGGCCTGCAATGATCACCCTGCATAAGGCTCCTCCTTTTCCTCTGTGGTCTTCCGACTTAAAAGTTTTTATGAGTCACTCTTCTCACTTATTACATGAAATTACTTGCAAAATAGGTTAAGATATCAGCTGATAGTATGGTCAGTTGATTCATGGATTCATTTATCTAATGAGAAAATCTACTTTCTAGGAAGAAGGCATCAGCACATACCAGCAGAGGCAGCTAGAACATCTTTGCAGAGTTTAAGCCAGAAAGAGAGTTTTTCCACTCCCATTGATATAAGCATATGGCTCAGGGTCTCTCTGATATCTTGGCATAGTTTTGGATCCAGTTCCTTGTCCAATAAGCTCAGTAATGCACCTTCAAGGCCTACTTCTCTGATATTAATGCCTGTAAAAGCAACAACAGTGTGATCTGAATTCATCTGCTGAGAAACAAGCATGAATCACAGCACTTAAAAGCTGACAAAAGATTTTAAGTGCAATACTGTGGCAAAATATTTAACCCTGAAATAATATCAAAAGGCTGTTGCTCATCCCATCTCTCTAGCATCATTAATGCCCAAAGCATAATTAAAACCAAACACATTTCAAGACATTTCCTGCCTCCATACCATGACTCTGATTTCCCCCCCATGATTCCATATAGTAAGAAAATGTCTTGGCGGAAGTGTCATTGTATTATTTTCAAACCTCATTTTTAGAGCTACAGCAATAGTCCAAATTGACTTATTTCAGCCCTCTGTTCCAACATACAGATGCCTTTTCTTTTAATATGACCAACATCCAGCTCTCAGAGATGGAAAGAAAGAAAATGAAAGGAACATCACCACTTCTGACAGAGGTAGTCACAATTTCAGGGGAGGGGTGATGCTGATCCCTGTCCATTCAGACAGCAGACCACAAACTAGCTAGGTCAGCATGGGTAGCAGACTCCAAAAGAAGGGTTGTACACTTCCATACCCCTCCTTCTGTTGGGTTACCTCTATTGCACAAAAGCAGCCATGGACGAAGCTGGTATTTCAACAGATCATGAAAGCTACATCCCAGGTTACAATATAAGGTCAGAAATAAGCTCCTACAAGCCATTTATGTCAATCAAAATACTTATTTATTTCATTTGTATTCCACCCTTCTTCCCAAAGTCACCCAGGACAGCAAGCAACAAGTGATTATACATCTTTAAAGTAATTCCAATACTGGGAACAGTCTCAGCTTAAAGAAGGAAGGTCTTCAGTAGGCATCAAAAAGATAAGCCAGGCATGCCTTTCTGAGCAAAGTGTGCAAATCAGAGACCAATCAGGCAAATAAAAAACAACAAGTGTCTGTTTCTGGACTCTACTGTTTTTGACTGCAAAGTGAGTGATTTCATGCAAAAAGAAAGCAAGAAAGCAAGAAAGCAAGCAAGCAAGAAAGAAAGACCCCACCAGCCTTGCACATACAAAACTAGCATGCAAGACAGAAGACTGAGACAGATTCATCTCTCTGGCATGACAGTTTTATAGGAGGATATAGTTTTTGATGTGGTGCAGCAGTCAAACTCCCAGTCCTTCAGTCTGAAGAACTATAGGTCAGAACAGATAAACATGTGCCTTTTGTGCCTCCAAGCAGTCAGTTTGCAATACACAAATATCTGCAGGATTTTGTATGGCAAGATACAAGTTACACAAAACAAAACAACAACAAAAAAACATTTAAGAGGGGAAAACATGATGAGTGACACCCGGCTATGGTGGCCTGCTTGTGCTAGCAGGATTCTGCTCCTCTCTCATCTCCTGCAATCCCCTGCGTTCCCCAAGAATCAGGTCTGGGTGTTTGGGAGAACATCCAGAGGTGACTCTGGGAGCATGGAGGGGAGAGGAGAGAGAAGTCCTGTTGCATCCACTGGTACAAGGTTGAATCTCAATATTACCTGGACTAAAGTCTTCTCTGCTGTCTTTAGCAAGGGCCACAGCATGTTCAGATACCTCAGCTGCCTCTCTTTGTACAAGCTGATGCAAACAAGCTAGTACTGCTCTCCTCAACAACAGATATGAACTAGAGAGATTCACCTGAAATATATAGACAAAGGATGTGATCTGGGTTGCACTTTTATAGGTGGTATCTGAATGACAGGAGCCTGAAGTTCTTTAAGCAATAACATTTCTGAAACAAAATTAGAAATCAGATATTAGAGAAGAAAAAGCCTGAGGACAGTAGTAAAAATATCTGAGCCAACCTCCACTATCTTGACTGTGTCTGGCTGGTGTTAACAGTTCCATCTATTGTTTCATGTTAAGTTTCTCTGTTGTAAATCACCTTGAACACACTTGGGGGAAAGGTGGGATACAAATATTTGTTTAAAAGCAAATGAACAGAAAGATTTCAACTATTTTAGCTACGAATAAACTAAACCTTTATAAAATAAAAACTACTTTTGGTTGTGGTCAATTAATAAGCATCATTTATTATTTTGCACCTTCAAAGAAATGCCATTCACATCACAGGCATATAATCATTTTAAATAGAACATTACAAATGTTATAATATGGGTAGGAAGTTGTCTTTTACTGAATCAGGCCATTGGCCCATCTAGTTAAGCACTATCCTATACTGACTGACAATGGCTCTCTGGGGTTTCAGACAGAAGTCTGTCCCAACATTACCTATCTGTGAATGATAATATAATAAGGGATGCTATGAATGGTGAAATAGTGATGTCTTTCTTACATATACACAGTACATCAAAGATACTGAACTAATATAACACCAATCCTGGCCTGACTGCATTGCCTGCCAATTAGTTTCCGAGCCTAATTCAAAGCACTGGTTTTGACCTATACAGCCTTAAATGACTCGGGACTGCAATACTTCTCCCCATGTGAACCAACCTGGACCCTGTGATCATCATCTGAGGCCCTTCTTCATACATGAGAGGTCCGGAGGATGGTAAACAGGAGGACAGGCCTTTTCTGCTGTGACTCCCTGCTTAGGGAATGCTCTCCCCAGGGAGGCTCATCTGTTGCCTTCTTTACATATATTTAGGAGCCAGGCTGCTTCTCCCAGGCCTTTGGCTAATTAAACAACCTATGCCTTTTAAACTAGGGCGGGGGGATTACTTTTGTTTGTTACCATGTTACGTATTTTTGTGTTTTTATATTGTAAACCGCTCTGTGATCCTCAGGTGAAAGGAAGTATAAGGTAAAGGTAAAGGGACTCCTAACCGTTAGGTCCAGTCGCGGATGAGTCTGGGGTTGCGGTGCTCATCTCACTTTACTGGCCGGCATGACTAAGCCGCTTCTGGCGAACCAGAGCAGTGCACTGAAATGTTTACCTTCCTGCTGGAGAGGTACCTATTTATCTACTTGCACTTTGATGTGCTTTCGAACTGCTAGGTGGGCAGGAGCTTGGACCGAACAACGGGAGCTCATCCCGTCATGGGGATTTGAACCACTAACCTTCTGATCGGCAAGCCCTAGGCTCTGTGGTTTAGACCACAGCGCCACCCACATCCCTTTGAAAGGAAGTATAGACACCATAACAACAACAACAACAACAACAGGTTCTCTACCAATGGATATGGCATACTACAAATACCCACTATAGCAAAGCCTGCAGCTCTCTTACATTAGCCACCAAAATATTGCTGTTTCAATACTAGTTTAGAGAATTTCATCATCTTAATTTACAAACGCAGACATCTTTAAAATGTACAAATTTTGCAGACTCATTAAAACTACTCTCAATAAATCCCCAAGCATATTAAACTTACTGAATTATATCTAGGCCAGAATGATAGTATCTTCTAAAATTCGAGTTTAAATGGAAGTTCTAAAATTACAATGAGACAAACTAAATGAGCATGGAATTATAGAGGAAGTTAACAAGTTCTTTATCATTTGCTATCTTGTGTCCATTTAGAAGCCTGAAAAATGGGGCAGAGCTGGATGCATGCTACAAAGAAACCTTGTTGGGAGGTCATGTACCTCATTTGTCAATGGGAACTCATCAGAATGATAGGAGTAACAAAAGGAGGTAAAATGGACACAAAAAGTGCTATGCATTCACAGTTAATCAAACCGAGTCTGCATCTAATAATTTCTTACGTTGCTGCATGCTTATAAACTTATAAAGGTAATTTGATGCATAGAAAAATATGCCTAGCACATATTTAAGAAACCAAAAAATAAAAAGATGTTTGAAGTTAAGATTTCAAGTATACAAATGCTTTATGCAACATTGATTCAAGCTGATCTCACACTGAGATTTATGCATGCTTAAAAAAATGCCGGTTCCTTTTTTTTATATGAAAAAGCCAAAACACACAAGCTTAACGGCAAGACAAGTAACAATGCTCATTTCTGATCTCTTTCATTTTTAAGAGACCGAAAATGGCAAAAACAAAGACAGAAAAAAATGCAAGCAGTACATACAAACCACACATACAAACCACACCCACACACCCTTAAAATGGTGGTCTCCTTTATTTATTTTTTAGTTTAAGATGTTTTAAGTTAAACTAATGCAAAAGTAAAATAGACACAAAAATAAAATATACACAGCAAAGTGTGTGTGCCAGCTATAAAAATGTTAAGAAAGAATTTGGTTAGACCGGAACAAAACATAACTCAACATGCTAAAAGTTTTTCTTGACATTAATGGTTAAATAGAGAAAATGAGAAAATTAAAAGAAGAACACTGAAAATTGCTGAAATTTTAACAGTGCACAGAGACCTACCAACACAGAATTTTCCAACAAGATCTCCTGCACAAAAACAAATGATAATCCAGTCATGACAAAACCTAGGTATCAGAACCCATAGTGATCCCAACCTTCAACAATGGAAAACAAATTTACTGCCACAAGATGACCACTTGCACATTTCAATTTTCATTATGTATTACTCCAGGTCCTTAAAATGAAAAAGCCAAATGCCAGTACTAACTGCTGAAAACAGCTTTAATGATTTTACTGTTTTATCTTTTGTAAACCTGCTTTGAGGGTTGTTATTTTAAAAAAAAACAAGCAGTTTATAAATCTTATGAAACAAACAAACAAACAAACAAACAATGAACTGATAATGTTAAATTGCATTTGAAACCAATTTATATTTTTAAATTTACACCAAAGTACTTGCTGCTTTTTTAAAAGAAAAACCAGACCATAATACCTATAGCAAGATGGGATAGTTCATATAAGGTCTTAATCTAGAGAAGCTTGGATGCTATGAGCAGTGGCTGCCTTTGGATTGCAGCCAAAAGTTGTCAGGAGCGATTCACAACTAGTACTCTGAAGTCATAGGACCGCAACCAAAATGTGCTGCCTGAGCTAGACAGAGAGCCTAATCATCACACAGTCTGATATAAAATTATGTCCACCAAATCTCTACACTGGCGCTCATTGTGACTGGAAGAGTGGAAGGCAGGGAGATGAAAAGTAGGTGGAGTCAAAACCCAACTAATTCTAGTTTTGTCCCCATCCTTCTCTCTGCTGACTTCTACAAGGGGAACACGGAGACTAATGAGGAAGAAGCTGACAGCCAAGGCCTCCCTATGAACTGGTTTTAAGTAAGTCATGTGGGGGCTGAGGAAGGCAGAATGGGCTAGTGGGGCAGCACCAATGAACTGTCTCTAAAGATTCATTATAAAATAATATGTGGGAGCTTTTTTCTCTTGGACAGCATTAAGTCCATATATTTCTATTCAAAAATTTCAGTATTTTAGAATGAAGACATGGCAAAAGCATTCACTAACTTCGTATGTTTCCTATGTCTCATTCCAACTCAGGCAACATTATTTTACAGACCTATCAAGGAATCATTCACTAGCACATATTGTAATGTGATACACAGATGCCATGAACTGCTAGCAATGTTTTTCTGCTGCCCACAGGACAGAACCAGTAAGTGGTTACACTAAAGGATAAACACAAACCAGACACCACACTGACAATTTTCAGGAGCCAGTGAGAGGACTTTGCAATATTCCAGGACGCTCTGCTAGTAACCAAAGACTCACCATACTTCCAACAAAAATTTATAAATTGTTTCTTCAGAACAATTTGTTCATTTTCCATTCCCACCCTGAAAAGGCAGGTTTTCAAAGAAATTAACCGGCCTCATGGAAGTAGTGCATGTTTCAGTTTATGCGTCTGAAAAAGTGGACTTTAATCACTAAAAAAGTATAGCATATTAACCATTTTTAAAGCTGCAGTTCCAATGCTCTGTTTCCAAAGTTACAAAAAAGCTTAACATGTAAATATGTACTTACACACAGGCACCGTACGAGGCTAGACAAGTTTACATGACGAGGAGCAAACATATGAAGTTGCTGAAGGCAAGAGATGGCTTGAGCTTGGACAAGGCAGTCAGGATTATCTTGCATCACTGCACAGCCTAGGAGACAAGATGCCCTCAAGGCTGAAACTGTAGTGCTGCTGCCTATAACACAGGACAAAGGAGGAAGGAGAAAGATTTCCCTCTGTCATGTTCTTTTCACTCAGATAGAAGTTAACAACATCAAAAACTGCATTACTATTTGTTCAGCGGGTGCACCGCCTACACTAAATCTTCTAGATTACTTCTAACATTTCAAAA
Organism: Podarcis tiliguerta; assembly: GCF_965153285.1. NCBI lineage: Eukaryota > Metazoa > Chordata > Lepidosauria > Squamata > Lacertidae > Podarcis > Podarcis tiliguerta. Next base: position 100,124,283 of record NC_139534.1, read on the forward strand.
AAACAGAAATACATAACTGAAAAGACATAGGCGCACAAAACATCAAACAATGAAGTTCCTGCGCTAAACAAACCTATATGTAAAAAAACATTTCCCTATACAAAAAGGGCAATAATAGAAATTACTGAGACAAATTGGCTAGGAGGAAGATGTTAACTCTAAAGCCCCAGAACTGTGCAGGGGCACAGGACTAGGCTTTACCCCTTTCCCCATGGCTGCAGTCCTAATTAGGCCCCCAGTGCTGGCAATTTGCATGAGAAAAAACCTGATTAGCTTCATTAGGAGTTCCTTCTCCCGCTGCCCACCCTGCAGACATGAGATCTCAATCCACATTGCAGCAGGCAGCAAGTGGTTGAACACCCAGCTTCCATGCTAGGGTCCTTGAATGACCTCTCACCCTGCACTGGCTATTTCTGCAATAAAAACCACACACCCAAGGGCAAAGAACATGCCCAATGTCACTTGCTTGGGCCTCAACCAGATAGTTGATCTAGGCAATCAGGGAGAAGGGCACCTATATGAACCCAGAGGGAAAATTTGCCTAGACCTCAAGACTAGTAGGGGTTCTCCAGCCAGGGGAAAAGAGCACTGGTCATTTGAAGCACTCAAGAATAGAAGCATGCTGGTCACATTCAATTTATCCATTAAATGAGCTTTGAGGGCTACAAACTACACCAGAGTTTCTGAAACTTGTGTTTCCAGCTCTAGGTGGACTACAACTCCCATCATGCCTAGCTAGCAGGGCCAGTAGTCAGGGATGTTGCTAGTAGTAGTCCAACTACAGCCGGAGACACCCAAGCTAATGATGTGATTGTGCAAGACTTGGGAAAAGAATTCATCTCGATATGCAGAAGTCTGAACATTGTTTTAGTTCTTGCTGTACTCCATACACATTTCGCTAAGTGAGAACTAGCAAAGCATTATCTCCCAACTCCATAATCAACAGCCTGGTTCCTGTCTTGTCATTATGTCGCAAATATGTGCATACCTTGCAACTCAGGACCCAAAGTAGCGATAAGTGCATTTAAACAGCGACCAAGGCTTTGATGAACTTCAGCATAAGCAGGAGGCACAGTCAACAACAACATAAGAACAAGAGAGAGGGTAGGTTCCACATGCACGTGATACAGAGGACCAGCAGAATCAATGACCAGTGACAGAGAATGCAGTGCCCAGGTCTGTAAAATACCAAAAATGCTGTGCTGTCACACATACAAATGCACAAACATAAAATAATTCGCAAACAGTGACCAAAAATAAAATTATTGTGTAAAATGAGTGTACTTCTGTGAGATGGTGCTAAATAATATACTAATAATTCGGTACGACAACATGACTGGAAATGATAGGAGTTTAAGATGAATGACCTGAAGAAACGTAATTGCTCCTCACGGCAGGGCTAAGGGAAGGGAGAAGTGAGTAAGTACCGATTCTGGCATACATGAATATAGACATGATATAAACTGACCTGAACTTTCTTGCCTTCCTCAGTGGCAATAGCTGCTCACTTAACTGCTGATGGGTTTTATTTGGTAGGTGAGGGAATATAATTAACTATATGTTATTCCCCTACAGACCCATGTTGTGGGTTAACAGACAACATGATCAGTTGTATTTTTCTCACAGTCAAACATTCGTCCTTAGCGCCAACAGCATTAAAAATAAGTGAAGGTGAAATACTTGTGTTTATAGCAAAAACAGCTTCAGGCATATGCATGATGCTGGAATGATTGAAGGCACACCTCCTTCATGGCTGGCTGACGACAGAGAGTACTATATGCTTCTTCCTCTCCAGGAGAGGAGGGGGAAACCACATCACACAGAGACTTCTCTACCAATGACGTTTCTATGGTCTGAGTCTGCCTATCAGCAATACAGCTCTATGGCCTTAACTCTTAGAAAAGAATATCCATAGTTAGATTTGTCTGCATTTCTGCCGCACCTGCATCTAAAATGGAGATCAGAATAGATGGCCCTAGCACGTGTAGGAGGAGGGGTGTGGTGCCACGTGGGAATCCACGCAGATTAGCTCTAAGTGTTCGTGCTTATCTAAGAGCTGATGCCCCCCCCCCCCGTGTGTGTGTGTAAGTTCAGGGAGCAAACACTGTCCTTTCTGACCTGAGTTTGAAAATTCCATCACCCTCTTGCCCTCCATTCCTGTATCAGAAGAAGCAAGTAGAGGGTTCAATAAACAGAAGAACTGCAAGGAGGAAAGGATAGTGAATAGGGCACTTTGAACAGACACTGATCCTTCGTCCCAGATTCATGTGCCTTTCATGGTGAGTCTTCACTTCCCCCAACTCAGCTCAATATCAGTAACAGCCAACAAGAAGAACAACCAACAAGAGCAACAACAACCAAGTTAACAGCTCAAGGATTTGAAGTCTGCTTTTATGAAGGAAGACATACTTTACAAAATGACTCTTAAACAATACTCAAACGAGATAACATTTTTTAAAGGTTTGCTTGTTCACAGTTATATACGGGTGGGGCATAAATAATAAAACTGTTATACTACTTTTCTACCTGAAGGTCCTCAAAGCCACTAACACAATAAAAAAAGGAAAAACAGTTGAATCCAATAAATACCTGTACTTCAGGTGAAGTGCTGTCCTGAGATAATGTATAAAGTATTCCAACACAAGCATTCAGGTGCTGAGTGGAGCCTATTCCTCCTAGATATCTATAGAGGGATCCCAGAGCCAAAGAATGTCCTGTTCTTGATATTACATCTCTGGCAGATTTTAGTCTATGTATCATAAAAAATAAAAAATAAACTGGATAAGAGATGCTTTGACCTCAACTTAGTTTTGGGAACACATACATATTAAATCAAACGGAATTAGAATGGTGATTATAGCAACTGAGTCCAGCTTTACAAGATAACTTTCATGAAGCAAAGAGGAAAAAATATGTTACTGGTCTCCTTATACCTAAGTGGTATCCTCTGCCCAGAACCCAGAGGAGAAGCTGAATGAATTATTTGCATCAATATTCACAACGGAAGATATACAGTAGCAGATCTCAAAACTGCTTTTTGCAGTTTGCAAACTAACTTTTGCAGGAAGGGAATCTGATGAACTGAGGCAGATAGTGGTGATGAGAGATGAAGTTCTAGGCCTAATACACAAAATAAAAACTGGCAGATTGCTGGGTCTGGATGGCATCCACCTGTCAAATTGCTGACCTTCTAACAAAAATACATAACTTGCCCCTCAGATCAGCTTCCATCCCTGAGAACTGTAAAGCAGTAAATATCACACCAATTACACTGGGCAACAATTTTTTACTTTTTGAATGTTGTCTAGATTTCTACAACTGATTTAGGGTATTTTTGCACTGCTGAATCAGGAAATGGCATCCGTTTCTCTCCATCAGGTCATGTTTTCTGTAAACTGAATGGTGGGCATTGATAAAGGTAAGTACACGTAAATTGCATGTTGCTTCACCATTTTTCAAACTTCAGGGCTTGAACTTCTGTTTCTTGGAACTCCTGGAATGCTCAGCAGCACGGAGGTCTCTCTTCAGAGTCCAACAGTAGTCAGCCATCATGACTGGGTCCCAGCGACCATGATACCTGGTCTCCATCTCTTTCATGTCCTGATGGAATCTCTCCCCCTGCTCATCACTCATTGAACCCAGGTTCTCAGGAAATCGGTCCATATGTGAAAATAGGTAGTGCATCTTGACGCTCATGTTGCAGCCCAGGTTTCTGAAAGCAGTCAGTATGTTGTTGACAAGTTCTGCGTAGTTTCTGGCCTTATTGTTGCCAAGAAAGTTATTCACTACCAGAATAAATGCCTTCCACGCTTCCAGTTCCACTTCGTTCATTGAGTTTCCAAACTCTGGATCTCTGATGAGCTGACGGATCTGAGGACCATCAAAGATGCCAGCTTTCAACTTCTCCATGGTCAATCCTGGAAAAGCCTGGCACAAGTAAGTGAAGCAGTCACCATCCTTGTCCAGAGCCTTGGTGAACTGCTTGATTAAGCCGAGCTTGATGGGAAGAGTATTCTGTCTCTGTCCACCAGAGGGTCGTTGATGACGTTCCTTTCTTTGCAAGGCACCAATTCCTCCCGCACAGGCCAGTCCTTCTTCGTGTAATGCTGAGCACGGTCCCTACTATCCCACATGCACAGAAAACATGGGTACTTGGTGAAGCCAGACTGTTGTCCCAACAAAAAGTTCACCATCTTCAGGTCAACACAAATAAACCACTTATGCTGATCATAACCAATTTTCTCCAGCATATACTTCACCGCTTCATAGTTCTCCTTCAGTGTACTCGAGTGAGCCAGGGGTATAGAGGCAAACTGGTTGTCGTTGTGTAGCAGAACACATTTCAGTGATCGCTTGCTGCTGTCAATGAACAGTCTCCAATCTTTGGGTTCGTACTGTGGCACTCCAAGCTTGAGCAGAAGCTGCGCAATATCTGCACAGAACACCAAGTCCTTCTCTTCCGAGAAAAAACGGAGGTACTCTTGATGCCTGTTGCGCAAGAAGCTGATGCGAGCACTGTCAGAGAGGAGGTTTTTTCCTTCAATCTGGATGCCAACAGTTTGGCAGAGTCCTTTGACAAGCTGAGGTCCTTTTGGGAAAATGGATGTGGAGCATCATCTTCAAGAACCACTTCTTCTTCTTCATGTCCTTGAACACTGGAGGCATCTTTGTCACTAATGTCAGGAAGTTCTCTGAAGATAGGCACTGGAATTTCATCACAATGAGCTACAGGACGACGTGCTGATTGAAGATCAGGATACTTTGTGGGGCAGCTGCCCCATTAACTTAGTTTTGATCCCCCAACTTTATGCTTTGCTGGACCAATTTATGGAAGATTTCGAGGTTTTATGACTTCAAACTGATCCCTTTTTGACATAATCACCCAGAACTATCGGACCTGAATACTTCTTGTTATTAAAATAATCATTTCCAATCAAAACAATTATTTGACAAGGCATTTTACCCCCACCAACTTCTTCTAAAATGCTCCACACAAGCGTACATGTGAACAAAAACGTAAAAAAAGACATGTGGCCATAGCTCAAAAACTTGACCTGATTGAGCAAAACCAATGTGATTTTTGGATTCAGCGCATCAGATTCATCCTAAATCAGCTGAAAAAATGCAGACAACAAATTTGTTGTTGACCAGTGTTATTTAAAAGGGATACAGAGTGATCCTGGAAATTTCAGGCTGGTTATCTTAACATTTGTCCTGGGAAAACTAGTGGTAATTATGGTTAAAGGTAAAATAACCAAGTTTATAGAAGAGCAAGCCTTGATGAAGTAGAGTAAGCATGGCTTCTGCAAGAGCAAGGTCTGTTTCACTGAATTCTTCAAGAATGTCATCAAGCATCTGGTTGACACAGTGTACCTGGACATTCAAAAAGCTATTGAGAACCCCCTGAACAGCACACAGAGGGAAGAAATGGGAGATTTTTTTCATCTAGCAAACTTAAAAGTTTGCACAGATGGAACATTCATCATAGCATGACAATGAACTCTACCCTTGAAGTTTTTCCTTACTTCTGAGTATATATGCATAGGACCAAGCAGTTCATTTTGTAGTACAGTGCAATGTAACAAAACAATGCAATAAGAAGTGTCTTACTTGTCAAAGCTAATTTGCACCAATCCAGCAGTGAAGGTACTGTCAGCAGCTACTTGTGCAAGTCTGGCTAAGGATTCTGCAGCAGAACATCTTAAGAGTGGGTTACTACTTTCCAAGGCACTCATCATTAAGGTCAGGGCACAGCTTCGAATTTCTTCAGAACCTAAATTTCCCTTGCAGCTAGCCAAGTGCTAGAACAAAAGATTTATTTTTTTAAAAGCTCAGTATGTAGATACAGTAGACAGAATTTTACAGGGATAAAGACTATCTATTAAATATCCCTACAGAAGTAGTTCCAAAGGTCGTATTATTCTACCACTCTAAGCTGCTAAATTTTGGGCAATGATGCCTGAAAAATGAATATAAAATATATAACCCATCTTCTCATGCATGAGCAACTTATGAGCTGTAGAGAAAAGTTTTTTTCCAGACAACATCAAGCAGATGAAAACAGAGGTAGGTTGTACACATAGCAGTATATTTTTCCATTTGACTCTAGATGCAAGAGGAAGATAATTATGTTGCCAATACAGGACACCTCCAGCTATACAAACATGGTTTCTAGTAGAGAGTTTATAAATAATAGTGGAATGTGGATTCCTGCATTGCACCAGTTTTTCTCCTTGTCAATGCAGCGTGTTTTTAAGGTCAGAAAAGACAGTGTCCATCATGCAATTCCATAGTGTGCACAAGGTTAAGAAATAATAAACCGGTATGTGCTTGAAACGTTAGAGAGTCTGTAACATGTTCCCTTCAAAAAAAGAAGTGTATAAAGCACCTCTAAGTCTAAAAACAGAAAACTAGGACAAGATCTGGTGTATGGTAAACAGAAAGAAAGAGAGAAAACATTTTAGAAGGGGCAAGCAACAAATACACATATTTAAAGTTGCATTTATTGAAATTATATTCAAACTCTAAATTTTCTTCCTGGTGATGAATACTTACAAAGAGCATGTAATTTAATACAATGCCACAATAATGTGATTTATTTTCAAGGACATAGAGCTCTCAGAAGTATTATTCGAATTTTCTAATTCACAGAAACAGCACTATAGTAACACCTCTCAATGTTTAAGGTATAATCACTTTTTAGCCAACGGACCTGTTTTTGTAACAAAGGGAGACTTACCTTCAGAACATTAGAAAATGCTGATAGAACATTTTGCTGTACTATCTGCTGCCGTGATCCTTTGGTTTGTTTTATAGATGTCAATAATTGTTCTAATACTTGCAACCTTAAACACACAAAAACAGAAGAGACAGGGGATATAATTAATCTCTCTGTTATTCAACCAAGTTCAGCAGATATCAGGTTGTTGAGCAGGGAACACTGCTTTTGCTGTGGCATGTCCCCTAGTGTAGAACTCACTATTTCCCAATGTGTCCCTAGGGTCCTTTCTCTGGTTGTCTGTTAATCCCAATCTAGTACACCTTTCTTTCTATCTACCCCTTTAAAAAAAGATTATCATCCAACTTTATCATTCTAAGTAACTACTATAACATTGCATATATTTTATTATGTTTTTAAAAAGTGATGCATGTGAACATATTTGCATATATGGATAGACACCCCCACTTCATAAATTGTTTGTGTTCTGCATTTTACAAGATATTGCATTATGTAGGCTTGAGAAGACAAGTAGGAAACCAGTAACCATTGCTGCTGCTCCTACAGTGGCTGGATTAATATTCAAAGTGGACAATCACAAGAGGTCGAACAATATCTTTTAAGTATTCTTCCTCCCCACACCCTATCCTGTTCCTACCTGCTCACCATCAATAGACCCCAATGCTCTTGTTATACCACAGATTGGTTTCACAAATGCTTGTGCACCTGAATTAGAAAATGGCAGGGCAGGAAGGTGAAGGAGCATCATGAGAAGTTTTGTATGCACATGAAATATAAAATTAGAACTAGATTGGGAAACAGAAAAATGTTCACGTATGTTATTTCAAAGGCAGCATTCCTTGGAATGCCAGTTGTTTTCTGGCTGGGGTGGGTGAGTGTAGAATGGAGACGGCGGTGGAGAGCTCTTGCTTTCATGCTCTACAGTGGCCTTTCCAAAAGGACATGGCAGGCCACTACAGGCAACACACTGTGGACCAGGCAGACATATGGACTAATCCAGCTGGACTTCTACATTTTTGGTAGAAGTTTCTGTTCTAAAGGAACCAGAAGGATCAATATGTCTCAGACTTTTCAGATAGACATGAATGGATTTGGATCTGGGAAAATTAATTTCAAATCTCACCTATTCAGAATCAGGATGGGTAACAGCACCACTTTCTCAGCAATTCTCGGTAGCTAATTACTTTCACACATAAGCTAACCTGAGGCTGAAAATTAATTCAGCTTCTGTAGAATATTTTATATAGATATATATTTTACACAGAGTCCTCAGGCCACATAACCATTTACTTTAAAAAAAAAATTCCTATGTGCTGAACATCGCAACACCCTGTTTTACATGCACTAGTCATGATCTTTTTTATTGTTTTTACCTTTGGGACTCTGCAACATGGGAAAATACGACTCCAAAGAGACGGGTTGCTGCTCCAATAATGGATAATGTTGGCGGTAAGGGTTTAGGCACAGAACCACCTTCTGCAGCTCTCTCATAAACCGAATATGGGTCATACTCCAGACTTCCACCAGCTATACTGTTAACTAGGAACAGCTGCAAAGATTGGAGAAGTGCAATTGTTATCACCAGACATCAGACTACCTTCTCTGAATGGGTAAGTTACTGCTGAAGCATACCTGCTCTTCAATAAATCTGTGCTCTGTCTCCTGTAGTAAGGGACCCAGTAAGTTAAGTTCATCCTGGTGACAGAGAGATGGAAGGTAAGCAGCAGAGGGTGACATCTGGTTATCGGGCTGAGTCAAATCAAGCACTAGTTCTTTGAGAACAGCAGAGAAGCTTCCTGTAAATTAAGGAGATAGAAGAAAATTACTTTTATATAAAACTAGTATCTAAAGATATTATTGGCAAGGTGCTTAAGGACGAGATTTCTTTTTTATCTTTAACACAGAAGAATCAAGGGAAGTGCAAGTGCAGTCGACCACTGCCACAGATTCTGCACTCAAGTCAACAGCATTTGGGGAAACTGCAGGGGTCAGCACACCTGGAGTGCAACACACGAGCCTCATCTTCATGATTATGGCACCTCCCTTGCCAAGTACGTATGGTATTTGGGACTTCTGATAAATGTGCCTTTTGGCAAGTCATAACACTAAACAAGTTAAACAAACGTGGAATGTCAAAACTTTATAATACAGTGGTACCTCGGGTTACATACGCTTCAGGTTACATACGCTTCAGGTTACAGACTCCGCTAACCCGGAAATAGTACCTCGGGTTAAGAATTTTGCTTCAGCTCGAGAACAGAAATTGTGCTCCGGTGGCACAGCGGCAGCGGGAGGCCCCATTAGCTAAAGTGGTGCTTCAGGTTAAGAACAGTTTCAGGTTAAGAACGGAGCTCCAGAATGAATTAAGTACTTAACCCGAGGTACCACTGTATCAGGAAAAGGATCCTATTAGCTATTTTGAGCCAAAGAAAAATGTAATGAACAATTTCAGAAAATCCCACTATTTGTAGAGCATCATGGTCAGGTTGAAAGAAAGCATGGGCACAAAAATGAATTCAAGTCCCTACCTATAAACACAAGTTACTGAAGTAAACAAACAAACAAAATGTTTAACAGAATTACACTTTCTTCTTTCACCTCAACACTTTTTAGCTTTTGTAACAGCTTTGTTACAAGTCAGGTTTAGTTGTATTGAACACAAAAGTTACTTTAGAATGAAAGTTATTTTTCTATTCTTATTCAGTGATTATGTGAGCATAAGGCAGCTTGCATAACCAGTCCTTTTATTTCCCTACTCCATGTCTGCAACCTCCACAAAGCTTCTGTGAAGTGTTGGGGAGCCCTCCTGCAATTGGTTTGGTGTGATGTCTGAATTAAGCAACAAAGGCCATCAGAGCAGGCAAGCGGCATCTTTTCCTTTCCCAGGTACTCTAGATATGGCTTAAACTTCATTCAGGTGAAACTCTCTTTCCATAAACCACTGTATAAATGGCTTGACCTCCTGGGAAACAGCTCTCTCAATTAATATTTTGGCTTGATTACTATCCACACATTTGGTATAAATATAAATTCATGATGTTAAATTACTTTTCCATTAAAATAAGACTGGTTTGTCCATTTGTCAATAAAACAAAAAGGACAAGAACAAAACCTTTGGAAGTATTTCAGGGAAGTATTGCTTGATGACTTACCTTCATAGCTCTTTGGAGGCAACAAAGTAAGCAGTTCATAAAGTCTTTCCCTGTACATCACTGCTGATGGTTTTAAAGGATTGCCATAGGTTTTAGTTAGTGAAGGAAGCCTTAAAACATAAAAAAAACACATACTAAAGTCAAAAGAGAAAAACATCTATCCAACAAATTCCAGCTACTAGTTTGCTTTGTACCTCACCTAAAATTCAGTGTCTTAAAAAAAAATTTAAAACCACAGTACAGCACTATATATGTATAGTAGTACCTCGTTTCTCAAACGTCTCCATTGATGAACATTTCAGACCCCAACACCGAAAACTCAGAAGTAAATGATTCTGTTTTCGAACGTGCCTCGGAAGTCAAATGGCTTCCGCTGCATGTTTTTCAATTTTCTCAACTGAATTTGCAGAGAGGCCTTTGTGCCTCGGTTTTCAAACGTTTTGGAACTTGAACGGTCTTCCGGAATGTATTACGTTCGAAAACCGAAGTATCACTGTATAGCAATTCTCAAAATATCACTCCCTCTAATGCTGAACTGGGGTGAATACAGAACGTTGCGTTATGACAAGTCTCATCATTAGTCCATTAAACTTGGTATTGTCTACACTGGCCAGCTGTGGCCTCTCTGGGATATCTGGCAGGAAGTCCTTCCCAGCTGTATCTGGAGATGGCAGGAATTGAACTCAGGACCTTCTGCATACAAAGCAGGTGCTCTACCACTGAGCTACAGCCTTTCCCCATCAGGCTAGTCCAGACAGAATTGGAGCCAAAACAGGACGGCAAGAATCCTGCCCTAAAACATTCTAGTAAACAGTTAAGTCCAGTAAGAGAGACCAAGAAGGTTCAGTAGAGTTTGAACATTGAAGTGTGGTAGGATGAAACAGTCTAAGTGAACTCCTTATAATTTATAGCATTCTGCAAGAAGACATGGTTGTCTAGCTTCTTCTAAAACTTCTTGACTATACAAAAATGATAATACATTTAAAAAGAAGAAAGAACTACTGCTTTTTGTGCTGCAAACACACAAGTAAGGACCTGCTAACCAGTTTCTGTATCGGATATAATCTTGCACTGAAGGACTGCTCTAGAAGTTTCCAAGCAATATTTTCCTCTCTTCACGTATAAAATTTCAACCTGGATTGCCACATTAGTACAACTATCCACACAAAGCCATTACTTGGTTGATATTTGTAGAAAACACCAGAGAAATATTCAGTGATTTTATTTTTTGCTATGAAATCAACAGCTTAAACTTAAAGTTTTAGTTAAAAATGAGCACTGCTCAGCAGCAATACTCACTGTGTCAGTAAAGCAACAGCACATGGGAGGGGAGGAAGCAGTCTTTGAATCACTTCATCTGTAAGGAGGCCCCCACAATGGACAATAAAACTTTTAATAGCTGGGAATAAAGGATACTGACTGTTAAAAAGTAGAACTTCTATTTTTATAATGAATTATAGATGTATACCTAGAAATCCAACAATAGAATTGTTTCATATGTCTAACAACTATTTCTGTCTCCAAAAAAATGTAAAAAGGCTTAATAAAAATAATCTAATCTATAGCTAACTGGTAATATCTATTTCTAAACAGTAGGCTGCTGCAAATGGTCAAATTCCCTTTATTTTACTGTGGAATGTTAAGAACAGTTCTTCTATGTACTTGAATCCATCATTTCTGCCATAAGTGGGAAACCGGGAAAAAGAGATCTCAGGAAGTATACTACATATACACACAAAGTCAAAAAGAGAACATAATTTCCCCTTCAAAACATGAAGAGAGGGGAGAAATTACAAAGCAGCCAAGATAAATTCCACATACCACAGAGAGCACCTGCCCGGCTTTCCAGCGTCACTTGCCATGTAAATGAATCACCCCGGCTTTTCTCAGTTTCTAAATCTTTAGGCGATAATGGGAAAGCACATTTCCACAATAACAGCATTCTTGGAAGATGGTGCTGAACAACCGCTGGACCTATCATGTTAATATTGGACATTTTCTCATATTATTACTATGCACTAAAATTCTGATGTCATCAACGAACCTTCAAAAAACCACCTTCTAGCTGCCCAGAGGCTTCAAGGATGATGGGAACTGTAATCCAACAACATCTGAGAGGCACATTTGTTAGCTGAAATGGAACTTCACCAAAAAGGCATAAGCCACAGCACCCAAATGATCTAGTTGAGATTCCTGCATTGCAGGGCGTCGGACTGGATGCCCCTCCAAGTTCCTTCCAACTCTACAATTCTGTGATTCTTATGAACACAGAGTGCATCTGGCACCTTCTCTATACAGATTTGGCGTATGCTGAAAATGCTATTTGTAACCCTGGCCTTTGATGCCTAAGATATATATATAGGGCTCAACCTACTTTTACAATTGCTGGAACCCTGGGATGAATAATGGGTAATAAATTAAAATCATCACCAACACCGTATTGTGCCATGCTACACAAGCAGTCTGTACAGGAGTGGCAGGTGAATCAAAATGCTTGCAAGCCCATACTACCACCTCTGTTTTAAACAATTGCTTTTCCTGTTGGGTTTTGCTTACATGTTCTGTTCATGACAAGGCTTAGTACAACCTGCTGTTCTCCTCTTTCCGCCATATGTCCTCTTGTGCAACAATCAATACATTAATCTAAGCTCTAAAACTTTTGCTGTAAAAATGAAAATATTTTAACTAAAATCAGGAGTGGCGAGGCCTCCATCTGAAACAGCACATATATTGCAGCTTGGTTGGTGAATATGTAGGCCAGTAAAAGGAGCTAATAGGGAAATGAGGAGCTGGAATTAAACCAATCAACTGTTCAGCAGAGCATAAAGACAGGGGAAATAGAATCCAGCCCCCATCCAAAAATAGGATTCCAGCTTTGTAGATGGGCCTGTGCCTGGGCTAGGCAATTGAGTGTACATAATCCCTAGCTAGAGGTGACATGAATTATTTTGCATAATTACCATGAGCTCAAGAATTCAGGGAGGAATTCAACCTTGTGTCAGGGCAAGCATTTCAGCTTTCCCTCTCTCCCTAGCTCACACACTTTTCAGAGGGATCTCTCAACCCCCACCCCAGCCACTGCCAGGGGGATGAAAAGCCCTGGTATGCAAGCACAAGTCCTTGTCTAGGGCTTCTGCTGAAGGGATTCATTAGTTGAATCTCACACTTACCTTTTCTTGATGCATATTTCAGACTCCCTCCATGCAGATTGCTTTGTTGTTAATGGTTGTTGTTAAAGGGGGGGGGGAGAGTTAAGTTTGCTAACTTAAGACTGACTACAAATGTATGCTGCATATAGCTACCGACTTCACCGTTTCTTAACTCTGGTGCTTATTAAATAATTAAAAAGCCACTGCTATTAGGGGAAAAAAAGTTAAACAATTTAGTACAGTGGTACCTCGCAAGACGAATGCCTTGCAAGATGAAAAACTCGCAAGATGAAAGAGTTTTTTGTTTTTTGAGTTGCTTCGCAAGACGAATTTCCCTATGGGCTTGCTTCGCAAGACGAAAACGTCTTGCGCCTTTTTCTTAAAACCGTCAATGCATTCCTATGGGAAACCGTCAATGCATTTCCTATGGGAAACCGTGCTTCGCAAGACGAAAAATTCACAAGACGAAAAAACTCACAGAACGAATTAATTTCATCTTGCGAGGCACCACTGTATAGCTTAAAAGATGTTACAGGCTTAGTGTGCAACCACTTTTGCCTGTCAGTGCATGAGCCAACTGGATAACTTCCCCACCTACTGGGCACAGTATGGAATTCTGATACATACATGTATGTAGCAAAAACAAAGCCATTTAAACCAGAAATGGGCACACTTTACAGTTTTCAATGTATGCTCTTGTGCTGTAATGGGAACACACTCAGGAGAACGATAATGTTGTAACTATTTAGGTTATCCGTGTTCCCAGGCTAATCACCAGCTGGGTGGGAGTGTTTACTGAGGTGAATAATTAGAATATAAAAAGCCAGGATTTCTTCCTTGCAAAATAAACTAAAAAACCACCATACCAAGCTGATGTGCAGAACGCCACATTCATATACTGAAATAAATAATGAGTGGGCTAGTCAGTCTTACCCAGTGTCATTAAGGCAGCTATCAGGAGCCATCCAGATTGCATTCGTTGTACTGAGATGCGGCTATTCTGAGAAGCAGAACGCAACGAATCCTCCGCTACTGTCATGACTGCCTGTGATAAAAAGTGATGGTTTTTGCATTAACAATGAAAATACATAATTAAACACTTTCCGAGAAAGGCTTGCATATTGTTTCTCTATATTTAACAGCTCCCAATGAGGATAAATGGGAGCTGTTAATAATCGGCAAAATTCCAGAGCAGCCGGTTTTTAATTCTGGTTAGCAAGGAAATCTTGTGAAACCTTAAAGATGAACCAATGTATTGTGGTGAAAGCTTTTGAGAACTCGACTCCATGTCTTCAGATGCTGTGAAGTGGCCTTCTGCATGTGAGAGATGCATATTATGCCTTCTGACTGGCCACTCCTTTGTTAGGCAATTGTGTTTTATTTACTGTAATTCCCTTGGACTGGCTCCAGAGAGGCTGCTTCATGAATGGCTCCTTCTATTCACAGAAGGCGCCAAGATGCAGCAGAGCTCCTAGCTGGATGAACAGGGGTGGGTGGACGTGATGTTCAAGGATCCTAAAAAATTCCTTTTGCCTGCAGTCTTTACATCATTTTTCATGTTGCCCTGAAGAGTCCTACAACCCTGGAGGACAGCTTTTCAGGCAGCTGCAGGAGGAAAGAGGAATCAGTAAAGATCATCTCCCCGTTCTCTCAGAGCAGAACTCTGTTCAGAGAAATTCTGGACTGAACCTAATTGTGATTATTTTAACTTACTCTTGTTTTTCTCTTGTAAGTCACCCCAAAAAACCTCTGGTAGTAATAGTATTTATGTATGCATAAACAAAACAAAATGCTGGTTTAGAGGCTTAGAATGGTGGAGGGGATAAGCTGGCAGTCTCTTGTTCCTGAATAAAATACCCATCAGGACTTTGGATGGAAGGTATGCAATAAGGCTTTAATGGCAAGAGCTGTTGTTTCCATCTGTTTGAACCTCTACAGTGGCAGCAAATGCTTACACTAAAACTGCCTCCTATTTTGCTCGAGATCCCATTGGATATTTTAAAAATGGCAATAGCTTGAATATTAAGTTTTTAACGAAAATATATAAACCACTTGTGCATGTTTTTTTCTATCAAACCTTCAGTTACTTATAAAACATGATTATAATACACAAACCAATGAAAACAAATATGCATGAAAGCACCGTTAATTAAAACAAACATAAAATCAAGAAAAGGTTTAGAACAAATTTCACTACATCATGTGTCTTGCTGGAGCATAAAAATGTTCAGCAGGTGTCTTAAACTGTATAGTAAAGTCAACATCCAGGGAGTTTCAAAGCAAAGGTGCTGCCATACTGTTATCCATTGCTTCTCTTTAATTAGGCTTGTAATTGCAGGTACTGGACAGATAAGCACTTAGATTAGACTTATTGGAGAGTCACACTTCAATTCCAGAGAGGGATCTTGAGATGCATATGGCATGCAAGCAAGCCAGCTGGCATGCAAGCTACCCACTTCAGATCCAGAGAGGTAGCAATGAAAAACAGAAATAAGATCCCTTGCCAAAAAAGCTCCCGTCTCCCATCACAGAGAAGCAACTTATCTGTGGATGTACTTCTAATTAGCCGTTTTAAAAGAAAATCTTTTGCTTGGCAAGGCCAAATGGGTTTCACTTCCATTGTTCAGGAATACAAGGCTCAGATTTTTTCCCCTCCTCACTGACAAAGCTGCAATGTCTGTGGGAAAGTGGTGAGCTATGGTAATCTGCCAATTTAAACTAATACCACGCCAGGATGAGGTTATGGAAGTTTGAGTCTTTTAAAAGAATTTCACCAGCTCTTAAAGAGATGGAGAGAAACTCCATGAATTCAGAAAACATCAAGTGACTTCCTCAGATGAGAATTCCCCCATCTCTCTTAGTTCAGTCTATTATCAAGAGCGGTGTTAATTCTCTATTTAAGAAGCAGTAATTGTTAATATTTTCATTCTTTCACTGACCTCGTGTTTTTGTTTTTAAAAAATCAATTCACAGAGGATTATAGTCTGACCAAAACTAAGGAACATCACACTGAAGCTTACCCGAGAGTAAGTTCCTTTGAAAACAATGGGGCTTACATGCCAGTAAATATACTTGACTGTGCTGTTAGTTATATATGAAGAGTAGAACTCAACACTCTGTAAAAATGATTTATCAGTGTAGCTATATGATACATGGATGGAATAAAAAATCTTAGATCTGGTGCGCTCAGTGGTCTAATACATTGAAATGGACAAACCAGTCATTTGAAATATTCCAGGTTTTTCAACACTTTCTTCATCATGCACAAATATTCCCTGCAGTGAGGAACAGGCTGTTAAAAAAATGTTGTCTATAGCTGTATCAAACAGTTAATTCTGCCTTTGCACTGAATACCAGGACCAAGGTTCAAATAATTACCTTTCCTTTGCAATGTGGAATTCCTAAAGGACACATTCTGACAGCTCCCAGTAGGGCAGCAACAGCAAAACTGTAGCCAGTCACTGCTTCCGGGGAGGATTTGAGTGCTGTGAGCCGCTCGATACAGCGATCCAGAAGTGGCGAGAGAAAGCAGGGCAGTGCCACAGCAATGCAGCGCAAACACCATGCCGCTGCCAGCTGAACTGAAATACTGGGGTGGATAATAATGGACACCACTGCATCCAAAACCCCTGGAAAGTCAGAAATGTTAAAAAATCAGCACAGCGAATTTTCAGGAACGGTAACTGAGCTAGATTCACAACTGACTTCTGAACACACGAATGAACTAAGCAATTCTAGGATGCTTCATGTCATAAATTCTAGGATGTTTCATCTTGCTCTTGACCATGTAACTGCTAGTTTTCTCATCAAGCTCAGAAACTTCAAATATTTTAATTATCTTTTTTTCCTGTTTTCTCCTGCTCTTGGTCAAGCCATCTCATTTTCTCTCTACATACACTATCAAAAAAAATTGTTCACTGTCTTTTGGCTTCCTGCATTGACTACTGGCACAACATTCATCTGATATGATGGTGCCCATATTATAATTTTCTGCTCATTCCTTTACTCTTTTAATTGCCATCCCATCGTCCCTCATCTTCATTTAAGCTTCCTGTACTTTCAAATTGTTCCACAGTCGATATTCTCTCCCTCTAGCCTCTTGCCTTCTACCTAGATACTAAAAGATCCAATCTTCTAATTATATGTAAGATTACTTTCTCTTTTATTTGCCCTTTCACTTGCAGCTCCCTATCACTCAGATGTTCTACCTAACACCCACTTTTCCTTTATGATCGCATCGAAACACATAACACACCCTTTCAGGTGTTTTCCCATGGACACTCCTTCCCCTTTTACCCTGCTTTCCTCTTGAAAAAGTCTAATCTTTGATTAGATTATAAACCTGGAGGAACACCTACCAACCACAATTTCTATACAGGGCATAGTGACTTTAAGGTGCTTTCTAACTAATAAACATTATTATTACATAACACTATTGTCGTGTTGTACAAAGCTACGTTACCTTTAGTAGAGGAAATAATTCTGAGAAACTTGTCACAATTGCAACAATTCAACTTCAGAGTCTGCTGTGAGTAGTGAACAGCTCTTTTCTCATTATATTTCTTTAAAATACTCTTTTTGTAAGATGTGCAGCCAAGTTCTAACATTTTATTTAATTAGAAACAAGTATCGCTATTTTCAGATAACAGTTACTCCTAAGTAAATGCAAATAGGTTAAGGCCTAAATAATGATTATATAGAGAATATACCTATTTTAACTAAGAGCCAGAGTATTTTGTGTCCTACATATGGTTTAAGAACACAGAGTAATGAACTTCAAATCTGTGTTGTTGTTATTTCTATGCTACTCATCTGACTTCAAACAAATTATAAAACCACAGGAAAACATCAAACATTAAAATCTTCCCTAGACTTCCCTTCATATGTCTTCGAAAAGTCAGATAGTTGTTTATTTTCTTGACATCTAACAGGAGGTCTTTCCACAGATTCCCACCCTCCCCTTGACAGCATGAAAACTGATTCCAAAAGCCCACTCATCACAGATCTCCTACATATTATCTGAACTAACACAGAATCTTTATCCAATAAGGATTTAAAACACACACACAGAGAGAGACAATTGGGTTTATCTGAACCTGTATTAGAACTTGCTTTAATCCAGCAGCAAGCTGGATTAGATCAAGGTACCCATAACATTTTGTTTTCTTAAACTGGTTTTTTATATAATGAGTCCAAAGTCTCAAGGATCCAAAACATACATTTCACAAAATCACGGAGAACAAAAGGTATGATCCATTACCTGTACTAGAATCTTGTAGCACAGGTGCAGCTGTAGTGCCTAAATTCTGAATGAGGTTTCCAAGCTCTTCCAAGGAACATATAAGCATATGTTGGCTTGCTACCACATCTGTTGTACCAACGCGGGTTTCCACGTTACTGTCACTCATGGCAGCATCTAGTAATATGACAGAATTGTGTTATCTTTGCTACATTAGACAAAAGAAGAGACTTAAAAGACTAGGAGGAGATGGCTGGTACATCGACCATATCTAATACAGTTTTGCAGTAAAAGCGGGGCTCCATGAAAACACTGACAGCAGGAGACATTGAGTAGCCAAAAAACAAACATCAGCTGACAACCAACTTTGCAGATATTCTTTGTACCTGCGCATGTGTAGAGGAAAATAGGCATGTGCTTGTTAAAAGAGTATGGGAGACAATATTTCGATGCCATGTTGTGGCAAACATATAGGCCCAGAGAATGTTACTCACACGGAAGGACAGCTGAAATTAATGAGTCAAAGCTAACTTACCCTATTGATTTTAATGGCATGATTAACTTCCTCTGAATTTGGGCCCAAGTCAATTGAGAAGAAAAAGTAGGTAGAAGGGCACTTCAGTCAATGAACTGGTGTGCACATAAGCCTCTCCCAATCGCTTAGCCATGGAAGCAGTTCGTGGAATCCCAATCCCAATTGCTTAGCCATGGAAGCAGTTCGTGGAATCCTACATTCCAGTCTCACAGTCCCTTCCCTTTCAAGTGTGAATAGTCCTTACTGCTAGTACCAATCTTAACCACATTTAAGTCAAAGAAAAGTTGGCTATTAACCATTATTTGAATCAAGGGTTTGAAGCCAATTTCAAAATTCTGATTAACAGTAAGCCCTGGTTAAGCAAGTCACCTCCATATCCTGATTCAGAACCAAGCACTGGCCTGAATATTCTCCGTTTTGAAACCTATATATCTGAGTAGCAATGAGTGGCTGGGGGCCCATACGCTTCCAGAGGCCCTGTCTTCTCATATTTGCCCCTGAAGAATGTAAAACTGGTACTGTAGACGATCCCTGCAGTAAGTAAGCAGGACTTGAAGTCATCACCTATCAAGTGGT
Source organism: Podarcis tiliguerta (assembly GCF_965153285.1). NCBI lineage: Eukaryota > Metazoa > Chordata > Lepidosauria > Squamata > Lacertidae > Podarcis > Podarcis tiliguerta. The sequence continues at coordinate 100,143,673 of NC_139534.1, forward strand.
TGTCAGTGCCTTCAAGCCCACTGGATTGTCATAATCTAGATTCCAGCATTTCTGACACAACGTTCATAGATGCAGTGTACAAACACAAACCTCCCATTCTGAGAGAGACGACTGGACCATATGGTTATTTTATCTTGATGAAGACTAGCTTGATGCCACAGGGAAGTTCATAACCAATGAATATGTGCATGATTCCCACACCTGTGGAAAATCCTCAACAGCTAGAAGTCAGTCATACACAATAAGGTAAAAAGTAAAGGTAAAGGACCACTGGACAGTTAAGTCCAGTCAAAAGCAATTATGAGGTTGCGGCGCTCATCTGGCTTTCAGGCCGAGGGAGCCGGTGTTTGTCCACAGACAGCTTTCTGGGTCATGTGGCCAGCATGACTAAACCGCTATTGGCGCACGGAGGACTGTGATGGAAGCCAGAGCGCACAGAAACGCTGTTTACCTTCCCGTCACAGTGGTACCTATATCTACTTGCACTAGCATGCTTTCAAACTGCTAGGTTGGCAGGAGCTGGGACAAAGCAACAGGAGCTCACGCTGTCACGGGGATTCGAACCGCTGACCTTCTAATTGGCAAGCCCAAGAGGCTCCGTGGTTTAGACCACAGTGCCACCCGTGTCCCTGGTACACAACATGCAGTTCTGACTCCCATGGCGCTTAGTCAGTCATCAGACTTACATTCCACATAATAACCCTAACCTAAATTATGGAGATGGGATGCGGGTGGCGCTGTGGGTTAAACCACAGAGCCTAGGACTTGCTGATCAGAAGGTCAGTGGTTTGAATCCCCGCGACGGGGTGAGCTCCCGTTGCTCGGTCCCAGCTCCTGCCCACCTAGCAGTTCGAAAGCATGTCAAAGTGCAAGTAGATAAATAGGTACCGCTCCGGCAGGAAGGTAAATGGCATTTCCATGTGCTGCTCTGGTTCGCCAGAAGCGGCTTAGTCATGCTGGCCACATGACCTGGAAGCTGTACGCCGGCTCCCTCGGCCAATAAAGCGAGATGAGCGCCGCAACCCCAGAGTTGGTCATGACTGGACCTAATGGTCAGGGATCCCTTCACCTTTAAATTATGGAGAAATATTAAAGGAACTCACAGGTATTTTAATTATTATTCTGAAATGAATCCCAAAGGGCCATGTGGATTTTTCTTTCAGATAAGGCATCGCTGGAGATGCAAACAGTACTGCATAGCCTTCATGAGCAGATTAGGAAATGATACAAAGTACTAGTGAAAAGGAGGGGGAAGGGAGAGCACATAATCTTGTTAGTCCCATACCCACAACTTTCTTCAGCTTCCAGATGGCTTGACAAATCTCCTTGGCAGTTGCAATTTGAGCTTTCCCCCCAAGAAGGCCTCCTACTGTAGCTCGGAGGATAAATGAAATACAGCGGCGGCGACAGATAGCGTCCATCTGAGTCTGAATAGCTTTAGGGTGAGACTGGGAAACGAGGTCCAGAACATGGGAAAGCAAGGCAGAAAAATTCCTTTCAAGCCACTGCCCTCCCAGCATGGAGATAAATACCACATATGCCTGAAAGAGATTTGATTAAAATGCAATGTTTTTACATCAAAATCTTCTCAAAAATATAATGCAGTACTAAAGAAGTCATAAAGGCTACCATTAAATAATATTAACAGGACACCAAAATAATTTTGTTAATATTTTTTAAGACAACATGTTTCCAGCTTCATTATGTGAAGTAAGGTGGAAACAAACTGGCTTTTAGTCATCTAAGTCAAATTTAGATGCTATGTTGGGGGCAAAAACTGCTTTAAATTCAACCAGTAGCGACAAGGCAGCTAGTTCATTCAGCCTCTTCCTCTCTTATATTTAATAGCAGAACAAGAGAACAAGAGAAACAGCTGTTACTTGTTATGTAAACTGTTGCATTTGGCATCAGTATGCAAGAACTTCCAGCAATTTAATATTCTGCATGTAGCACCCACATTTAGTGCAAAATGAAATTTAAGAATTATTAGGTTACAATAAACTACACACTTGTGGGAATTAGGGCATTTTTACCCTCACCCTACAGGTTTTGTTTTTTTAATGTTTGCCATGACTGGACTATTCCTCCCTATTACAAATGAATTTTAACTGTTTGCAACTTAATGAATCAGAACAGAAGGGAAGAATATAGAGAGCCCTTATTCTGAAGAAAAAATTATCTTACTGGGTATCAACTTCTACTCAATGCAGTTAATAGCTCAACCTCATAAATACTACATCCACATTGAGAATCACATTGGGAAGAAACACACCCAGAAAGAAAATCAGTGTTGCACAATGCTGACTGTCCTATCAGCACAAGCATTGCAGAATGCCAGATAGAATTATCCACCTCTCCTCCTCCTGAGCATTGTTTTCAGGGTTCTCCTGCACCCCACACCCCAAAACAATTTCGGGGTCATGGGGGGAAAGAAAACCCATTGCATAAGTGGAAGCCCTCACACAGGACTTTTGGTGACAGGACTCATTAGGTGTATCCCCACCAATATATTGAATTAGTTACGAGAGAGTTATTTTATGGCAATCTAACTTTAGAATTTTTAAAAAAAACAGGTTTCAACATTATTTTATTTGAGCATAGAGAAAAGAATAAAAAGTAGTTGGAGTAGTTTAGCTGAATACATTTTCTAAGCATAATCCCTTCAGGCCTTAGACATGAAAACACAATTATTTTTCTTCAAAAATGTGCGGCAGAAACAGCCCTAAAATAATTTTCCTGAGTAGCCTGCTACAGGTTCTGGACTTCCATGTATGATGGAATTGTTTAAAGAAGAAACTGTAGCTTTATTTTTATTTTAGTTAGGGTATTTTGAAGGGACAGCTGGCCTCAACCATGCAGCAGGGTGCATTTGCTTGTTGGACGGTATGGGGAGAAGAGAAGGAATGAATTAGTGTTTCAATAATACAGCAAGATTTTTTAAAGCATATGCCCTACTGGGGAGGGGATTTGGGTGTCACTTCATACTGGCACCCTATGAAGGGCAATCAATTAACAGATGGCAAAGAATTAATCCCCTCCCCAATACCGGATTTGCATTTATGTCACAAAAATCCTCAGCTCTACTGACTCTGTAACAAAAAGTCTCAGAGACTAAATTGCTAAATATGAAACTGCTCTGAGATTAGTTAGTTCTCTCTGCCATGGCTCTCTGTCCTTGACAGCCACTGATCCGAAAAAATGTGAAAGATGTGTTATTTTAGTTGCTTTATTAATGCTTAATCAAGGAACAAGTTCTTTCAGACATCAGCTAAGAGCAATTACATGTTTGTGGGAAACCAGTCAGGCTCATGGTTTGTTTCTCACACAGATCACGAGTGAAAGCCAAGGTTTTAGAGAGAAACAAATCATCAGCCCAGGTTCAGATGAGGCAACAAGTCAGACCAGGCCTGGTTTCCTGGCGGTGCAGCAGCAGCAAGTGAAGGAGGAGCAAATCTCCTGCGATTTCAGCAGCATGCACAAGCGCACTGCTCATTCACATCAAGCCACAGTTTATTTTAACTAAGGTTTAATGTGACACGCGAACCAGATCGCAGAGAAGGCCTCACCATTGCAAGCTGCAGAATATAATAGCTCTTAAACGAAGGCAGAAGGGTTTTTGAATGTTAAGAAACATTTTTTTAAAAAAAATGAAAAGACAATGAACTAACTCAAACATTATGAAAGAAAATTATAAATAAACATTAAAATAATTTCATTATTAGCAAATTAATTTCTCTTTCAAAAAGAGAAATAAGCACCATTAGCATCCAAGTAAAACACTGGGAAATATTAGAAGACAAGTAATTAGTCTTCTGTATAAGCCTGTAAAATATTAACATGTAAAATCAATTAACTCGTTCAATACTTTCACAGAAAAAAAAATAAAATAGTAACTTTTACAATATATAACATAATCAAACCTGAGTGACTCCAACTCTAACATCCCTGCTGACCGAGCTTGTCCCTTTCAGAATATCACCACTGGCTCGTAGAAATCCTGTACTTCCCCGAAGGAAACCTGTACCCAGAAGTTCCAAGGCTTCTTCAAATGAGATCTTGCGAACATTTTGTCTGGCAGATGCTTTTTCAATGAGGGGGGAAATGCATCCACATTTATTTATTAGTTTCTACTGTGTTACAACAAAGTCTCAGGTATCATAACTAAACTTAAAACATTCAGTTCATACGACATAGTTATTGGGTTAAAGGTCTGAAGTTCAGTCTAATCCTATGAACATTTATCTGAAGTAAATCTTAATTCATTGGACTTTCAAGTATGCACAGAGGATCATGGCGTATGTGTTTAAGCCTTATGTAACCACCTTGAAAAACCATGGGCTTGAGACTTTGTTGTAACACAGTAGAAACTAATAAATAAATGTGGATGCATTTTCCCCCTCATTGAAAAAGCATCTGCGAACATTTTGTCTGGCAGATGCTTTTTCAATGAGGGGGAAAATGCATCCACATTTATTTATTAGTTTCTACTGTGCTACAACAAAGTCTCAGGTATCATAACTAAACTTAAACATTCCGTTCATACGACATAGTTATTGGGTTAAAGGTCTGAAGTTCAGTCTAATCCTATGAACATTTATCTGAAGTAAATCTTAATTCATTGGACTTTCAAGTATGCACAGAGGATCATGGCATATGTGTTTGAGCCTTATGTAACCACCTTGAAAAACCATGTATACCACCTTGAGCTCCTTGGAAGATAAAGGAGGTATATAAAACAAAATGTGATGAAGTTACAGTGGTGCCTCGCAAGACGAAAAGAATCCGTTCCGTGAGTCTCTTCGTTTAGCGGTTTTTTCGTCTTGTGAAGCAAGCCCATTAGCGGATTAGCGCTATTAGCGGTTTAGCGGCTATTAGCGGCTATTAAAGGCTTAAGGGATTAGCGGATTAGCTGCTAAAAGGCTATTAGCGGTTTAGCGGCTTAGAAAAAGGGGGTGGGGAGCGGGAAAAAATCTCAAGACTCGCAAGATATTTTCGTCTTGCAAAGGAAGCCCATAGAGAAATTCGTCCTGCGAAGCACCTCCAAAATGGAAAACCCTTTCGTCTAGCGGGTTTTCCGTCTTGCGAGGCATTCGTCTTGCGGGGCACCACTGTATTAGTGTTCACTGGAGACACTGGCTGAAGGCACATATGGCTAAATATCAACGGACATAAGCTTTGGGAGGAATACACACAGTTGTCAGGGCATGCACTCACAGGAACATTTTCGTTTGGTTTCCTGGATGAGGAAGATGGCTTAGCAAGGCTTATAAACAGTATAATTCCTGATCTAGGTAAACTACAGGGTTGTTGTTTATTTTTACTACAGTACGTAATGGAAGAGATGAGTGAAAACAAACACATTTTACTGGTAGTTTCAGGCTTAGAAAAAAATACTATTGATTTCCAAATTTATCTAAGGGGAGCAGCAGGCCTAGAAGTAAAACTTCATTGGACGAATCACGAATCATTCTAAGTGTTATTGAAATGAGAATGGAGCACATTAAAAGAATCCAAGTTGGATCAGTTGTCCACTAAGGAGTGCTTCGATTAGGAACAGGCTCTTCAAGTTGAAACATGACTTCACAGTCAGTCCTCCCCTATATTAACAGCCATTTTTCTCTCTTTCCTTCTGTTATTCCCTGCCTTGTCTGCCTTGGGTCTTTATCCACAGTGATGCCCGTTTTGCAACACGATAGATCATGCCACGGATAAACTGTTATAGATTTATTTACATCTATAATTGACCTCTTTAGCTACAGCTAAATGCATCATATGTATATTTCTCTCATTTAGGCCTTAGAAGCATCTCTTAGAATAAGCTAGCCATCTGGAGTCAGTTTCCAGTTGTCAACTGGAAGTATAGATGTGGTCAGGTTTACGGGTGGGTTTGTATAAGAATGGAAAAGTACAAGCACCAATCTTGCTGAAACACTCAGCACACATCTGATTTCTAGGCAGTAGGGCAAAGTCACATGGGAGAAAGCTCAGACAGTGAGCCAGTGGGGTACTGCACTTGAGGTACACCACCTTGTACGGATGCCAAGGTTTTAAAAACTAGAGAAGTGTGCTCAGGGTGTGTGTGTGTGGGTGTGTGTGTGTGTGTGGGTGTGTGTGTGTGAGAGAGAGAGAGAGAGAGACAGACAGACAGACAGACAGACAGGTCTTTAGGACTGAAACCCTGCTCCTATCGGAATGAGTTTGAGAGTATGGGCTGACAGAACACCATTGCTACTTTTAATTTCTACTACCCTGAGAATGCAAGAAACATATGTTTTGTTTCTTCTTTCTATGTTTGTGTGAAGCTGTGTGAATGTCTCTTTCAAATGAAGCCATTGTTAAATCCCAACCGTATATGTTCTGATTGCATTTTAACTCCAGCAAGTGACCAAAACCTTCACATGGCAGGGGGATCATATACAATATATTGCCATTTGTTAAAACCACATCTATTTTGAAGGCTGCTCACTATTTACTGCAGTTTGCCAATAATTTCTACATTACAGCCCTGTTTAGGGAAGTTTTTAGTGACTGATGTTTTAATGTATTTTTAATCTTCTGTTGGAAACCGCCCAGAGTGGCTGGGGAAACCCAGCCAAATGGGTGGGGTATAAATAATATATTATATTCTTCTTCTTCTTCTTCTTTTTATTATTATTAGTATTATTATTCTTATTTTCGCACATCAACATAGGAAGAAAGAAAGCCTAATAAATTTACCTGTGCCGCCTTGTTTAGATGTTACAGCACTCACTAACACACTGCCTAAAAGCTTAGAAACAGCAATCCGTACACCATAATTCGACCCTTCAAATGACTTAAAACACAAAGTTACAACACTATCCAGGTCTGTACTCCACATAAAACTTGCTTCGCTCTGCAGTTCAAGAAGACACTATACAAAACAAAAACAAAAACAGGGAAACAAGAAAAGGAATAGGTTCAGTCTTTTTTGCACAAGTACAATGCAATGAGCTGTGGAGTGTCTTCTGCCAGCTTAAGCTGGTGGTCCAACTAACACCCTTATCTAAGCAAGGATAACCTGGCTAAAGTAATCATGTTCTGCTGATCTCAAGATTGCACTACTGAAATGTGCTTTATACGGAGCTGACTTTGAAAATGGTTCAGAAGCTTCGATTAGTGCAGAATGTGGCTACACAACCATTGACAGGTATGAGGCAAACAGATCAATTTATTTTTGGGGTTTTTTGAATTCTTGTATGTTGTAAAATCAATTACCGTATTTTTCCGTGTATAAGACTAGGTTTTTTCCCTAAAAAATAATGTCAAAAAGTTGGGGACGTCTTATACACGGATACATCTCCCTCCATTTTTTAAAATCAGAGTCCCCCAAAATATGGGGCGTCTTATACATGGGGGCATCTTATAGACAGAAAAATACAGTATATAAATAAAAAATTTTTGTTTAAAATGAAAATAGTTTGGATTTGGATTTGATATCCCGCTTTATCACTACCCTAAGGAGTCTCAAAGCGGCTAACAATCTCCTTTCCCTTCCTCCCCCACAACAAACACTCTGTGAGGTGAGTGGGGCTGAGAGACTTCAGAGAATTGTGACTGGCCCAAGGTCACCCAGCAGCTGCATGTGGAGGAGCGGAGACGCAAACCCGGTTCCCCAGATTGCAAGACTACCGCTCTTAACCACTACACCACACTGGCTCTCAACCTCACTGGTGTACATTATTTTAAAGTATTCTAAACTTGGCAGGGTGATCCACTTTGGCGACAAGATATTCAACACCTTCTGGGCCAGAGTGCTAATATAAGTTTGTAATATATGGGAATGAATAGTAACTTCAAACCACACAAATTCAAACGGTGTTTTTTAAAAAAAATCTGTTCATGTGAATTTATACTTTCCTTATAAATTGACTGTAGACTGACCACAGGAAGAAAACTTAAGCTCCTTGAGGAAAAGGTGAGATATAAATGTAAAGGAAAAAGAAGGATAAAATAATAAAACTTGACCCGATTACTAAAACATGTGCTTTTTACTCTAATTTGTGGGGCTTTATTTATACAATGGCAGTCAAGACTGCAAAATCCTATGCCCTTTTAAAATATTTTTTTGGGGGGTATTGGTTTGTTGTTTTTATTTTGATTATATATTTTGTGGTTTTATATTTTGATTTTGTTCTATGAACCACCCTAAGATGTCCGGGTATAGGGCGGTATATAAATTCAATCATAATCATGATAAAAAGTACAGCTGGATAAGATGTACAAATTCTACAATACAGGTTGCACAGAAAACTGACCCAAAATACATTTATGTTCATGGTGGAAAAAGCTTCCTAGCAAAAATATTACATGGATGTATTTTTTACCAATTGAATTGCAAAATGTAACAAAAATCTTTTCTGTGCCGTGAGAGAGAGGGAGACAATTGATTTTCTTTTATCCTCCATTTAACATATGCAACTGTATACAGGAAGATTAATTACTAAAAACAATTAATAGGGCACTTTACCTTTGCAGCAGCACAACGAACTGCCATTGATCTATCAGTTAAGCATGAACGGGCAGCTTTGTAAATATCTCTGTGACATGGAATAGCAGCAACTCCCAGACCTTTCAATATATTTTGCAAACTTAGCATGATCTCATACCGCCCTTGAGACTAACAAGACAAGAGAAAAAGGTCATGTGGTTTTCAACTAAAGGACATTATTTTATCTACTCATTAGTTACATTTTCATCCCATTCTTCCTTGAGCAAGTTTAATGTTTTTAGCATTACTGAAATCATGTGAGGTAAGCTAGATTGAGAGATCTTGCCGAAGGCCCCCTTAGTGAACTCCATGGCAGGAGTGGAAACTGGAAGATTAATTATCTCACACAAACCGCAGCATTCTAGTCTCTGCACTATTCGAGATCTCAAAACCTGTAGGAGGAATACTCTTCTAAAGCAAAACAAATTTATTTATGAAGTTTGATTCAAGACTAAAGTAGCTTTGCAAGTATGTTAATGAATTAATAATATTATTTCATCTTATACAATCATTTATGTTTATTTAAAATTCATTCATCCATTCAATTTATATTCTTCTCTTCCTCCCAAAGGAGCCCTGGGCAGCAATAGAAAGATGATTCTAAAAATATGCACCCAAAGGTAATTGTCAAGCCTCATATTCAAACAGTACTCTCCTACTGGGAAACATTTTCTCCTAATAAATATAATGTTCTAGAAATAAGTCTTCTTTGGGCATTTTTTCCAACTGTCAACCCACCCAACTTGTTTCATGCTTCCTTACCTCTGCATTCTTCATTGCTTTAAGGATATTCCCGACAGTATCCACAAAGCTGTTGCCCAAAATTCTTCCCAGTTTTTTGTACAAATAGCCCAAACAAACCACTGCAGCACTTAAAAACAACAACAGAGAATTGGAAATGGGGGGAGGAATGGCAGTCAATCAACATATGTTTAACAAAATGTTCTTAGTAAGTTATACGATGCCAGCATTTTATCGTGCACCACTGAAGCTTACAATTACAAAAAGCAATTTAGTATTAAATTACTTAGGAAGTAAACTACTGTATTGCTAAATTGCATGATCAACACTTAAAACAAAAAAAGCTAAACTGATTTCACAATCGTACAGAAAAGAAAAAAAATTGGATGATCCTCTTTCAAGGCAGTTCACAACTTAATGGATCTATCTGAATAAATAGATCTATCTGAATAAAGAAATAAGCCAGATGACCAGGGCAGCCGTGTTCATCTACACTGTCACAAAACAACAGCAGGAGGTCTGTGATACCTAAACCCACCCGCCCCCCAAAAAACCAGCAAAGTGACACTGGCATAAACTTTGATATCAGGCATGTCTGAAAAAGTAGGCTCTTGTCCATCCCTGTCAACATCAGTTAGCACAGCTGGATATCTGTCAGGGCACATAGCTGAAGCCCAGCTGTAGTGAGGGGGAGCAACAGCCACTGTTGCTTACTGTTCTACCCTCCTGATTAGCCTTGCCACCCATTAGAGTGTGTCCAGCAAATGCAAGCAATGGTGATGGCCATAACAAGCAACAAGCCAACATAAATGGGTGTGACGGACTAGCCCATGTGGACCTGCCAATGAGCAAAGCTACGAGGCCAGAAGGATCCCAGCATGCCTTTCCTATCTCATTGGGATTGAGCTTTCTGGTCCTCATCTGAGCCTGAAGGGATTTTTCTCAGAAGGACTTCCTCCTGCTCTCTTGTGATTCCAATACCATGTCTGTGTTCTACTCCCCCTTCCAAAGCCTTCTGGGACATCCATATCTTGTGAATTCATCTCCATAGACCTAGCAATGATAACATTTTTCATGGCAGTCTCTGCTACCATATCAGCTCAAACTCTCTAGCTGCACCAAGGAATATGGGATCTGTTTGGACCATTCTACTCCATCACACAATTCTAGTCTCATTCCTGCAAAGGGATGTAATCAGAGAAAAGGACAGGAGGAAAGGGGAGGAAAGGCCTGTGCATAGTACAGTATAGCAAGTGGAGCCCACTATGACTCTCTTGCCTGGGTCGACAGAACCCGGAAGTCACTCCTACTATCAGTTACAGAGCTCGTCACTTTGCTGTTTTAAAATGAAGGAGGAATATTCTAATAAGACTTCACAGGACCTTTCCAGACTTACAGTTTTGTAGGCAGATAACTTGGTGAATCATCTTTACTGCGAATAAGTTCATTGCATTTATCAATTGTTTGGTGCACAGAAAACGTGTCCCCAGTGCTATATATTATAGCAAGATTCTTGGCAATAAGCTGTCTGGCAGGAGGTCCTGGGGAACTGGTTAATAAAGATATCAGCTGTTCAACAAGCTTGCTCTGTTTTTCCTTTATATCAGCCTGAAAACAAAAAAAGAGTAAGCAGTGCATTTATTTATTTAAATTCATATACCGCCCTTCATCACTAGATCTCTGGGCAGTTCACAGAATAAAATATAAGATAAAATACACAAGTTTAGTTTTACAGTTAGAGACAAGGCTAAGTTCAAATTGTGGTGGGGTCTGAATGTGAACATCCTCTGCTTGAAAAGCCTCGCCCCTTTCTGAACTAGGCTCAGACCCATTCAAGTCTAAGTCTGTCTCAAAATCAGATGCACACACACCACACTGCTCCTGCCATCTAGCCAACCCTTAACAGTCCCCTATCTTTGGCTAAACAACGACTTCTCCCTAGCACACACTGGTTAGGATTGTGGTCCACTTAGGGGACAAAAGTATGTAAAAAAGACAATTTTCTCAAAATGTTATTTTATTCCAGTTGTACAATACTCACCCGGCTGGTTACTGGCAAAAGTTTTTCCAAAAACCTCAGCCACTCGAAAACAAACTCTGCTTTCTGAAATTCGCCCAGTTGGTTATAGGCCTCTTTATTAAGCAAAAAGCTGTGAGCCAACTCCATGCCTTAAAGCGTTTCTTTTTCACTATCTGAAAGCCACTCATGAAGACACAAGACTGTAGCTAAGGGATATTAGTATTCACAGGATGAATGAAATGGAATACCTGCACAAACACAAATATATTAAATCACAGAAAGCTTAAATTTTAATGCTCAATCTTAAGAGCTTCTCCTCCAGCAAAACAAAAAAAAAGTCAGAATGAGGTACAGTGATCACTTTTGCTAGAACATTTGCAACATATTGCTGTTATTTATTCAATTTACACCCCATCCTTTCTCCCAAAGGAGCCCAGGGTGACACATTTCAACTGAAACAGAACCTGTGGAACAGTCACCAGCATCATAGGTACAATTTTATAGCTGCCAAACATCTAGAAAGGATGCATAAGGTATTTTGCTTCTTCTCAATAATGCTCATTTAGAAGACCAGGGTGCCATAAATTAATTTTCAGCATTGTTCACATCATATGCATCAGAAGAAGAGTCTGTTGGATCAGGCCAATAGCCCATCTAGTTCAGCATCCTTTTCTCACAGTAGCCAATCAAAAATGCCTATATAGGAAGAAATACTGTGACAATACACCTTACTACTTTATGAGAAGAAATAATTATTTGGGAGTTTGAAGAAAAACAGATAAGCAGTGGTATCACAACTCACAGAGATTTCAAGCAGCAAGTTGCATTTGCTAATAGGCCCTGACCCACACTATTGAGCAAGCACACAATTAGCAATACAGTGGTACCTCAGGTTACATACATTTCAGGTTACATACGCTTCAGGTTACAGACTCCGCTAACCCAGACATAGTGCTTCAGGTTAAGAACTTTGCTTCAGGATGAGAACAGATGAAATCGTGCTCCGGCGGTGCGGCGGCAGCAGGAGGCCCCATTAGCTAAAGTGGTGCTTCAGGTTAAGAACAGTTTCAGGTTATGTACGGACCTCCGGAACGAATTCTCATCCTGAAGTAAAGTACTTAACCCAAGGTAATATTTCTGGGTTAGTGGAGTCTGTAACCTGAAGCATATGTAACCTGAAGCGTATGTAACCTGAGGTACCACTGTACTTAACCTGAGGTACCACTGTATTGCAAAATTACATGGAAAAGGTAGCTAGGAAGGAGCAGTTAGACAGACCAGATCATGTGCTCATATTTACTGTAACATTTGCTGCACACATCAAAATGGAATAGCTACATGTTACAATAAACACCAATTCTACATGAACAAAATGTAGATCAATATACACCAACATCCTACTGCTATAAATTAAGTTTGCACCCTATTTTTAACTGCAGAATTACTCATGTCAACAACACCAGAACCATCCAGGTTAAAGATGGTTGATCACATCTTTTAACACACATCCCCTTGATCTGGAGACTCCAAGGACTGTGAAACAAACAAACAAACACACACACACACACACACACACACACAGAGATGGACTAAAGAAAGGGCTATGCTTGAAAAATATATTCACCCAGGTTCAAATTACACCCAGAGCTAGTACTTGAGCTAGGAATACAACAGTACTGTAAATGACTCTATCTTCTGAGCATGAATCAGTTATATGACGAACCACAATTTATTTCTGCTTTCAGTTTTAATTGGAATTTATAAAGGAGGCTACAAAATGCAAAATCTGGTAAGTCCCGCCCCCCCATCAAGATACAGAGGTCAATTTACTGTATTTCTATCTGGAAGTAGATTTCCTCAGGAATACTGGTTTTGGGGTACAAATATATGTATCTTGGATGGGACAGAGGGAACAGAAAAAATAAAAGAGGATTCTCCATAGGACACAAGGATTTCTTCTTTATTTTCTAACAGAATGAATTAGTGGAGGTAGAGAGGAATTTCTACAGCTCAGCTGAGAGCTAAACATGAATGCAACTGGGCAGTCCAGTGAGATCTGATTATCTGATGTAATTCAAGAGAAAGGTCCTATTTATTATTTATACTGTTATGCTAGATGCTTTCTAAACATAGAAATAAACTCCTCTAGTGTACAATTTAAGTTATCTATAATTTACACTTAGGTTGTGATCTTTCTAAGCTCACTTAGGAAGTATTATTGAAATGCATAAGCTTAATTCCAGGTAAACACACAAGATAGACCTTTCTCATGGAATTTTGCAAATTGCTCTACATAAAAATGATGCCTATATTGCTGAAGTTATATTTCAGGGGTAGTATGGCAAAGCAAACGGATTTGTGAGCTGTGTGATTCCTGCTATTCCCCAATGCTATGCAGCTACAAGGTCCAAACTGGCACAAGTCTTTCAAAGACACAATAAGACATTTAATGCTATCCAACGTCTTAGGAATTCCAGTGGCATCTGATCCAAAATCTGACCTTGCAGGCCAGCGGCTGAAGAAGGAGCCAAAAGGGTTTTCTTGTGTGTGTGATTCTTTGTGGCTGATTAGCTGCTCTCCCTGTGCAAAGGTCAGAGGGGGCAGGGTTTCTGTTGAGGCAGGTGATTAGCTGTGGGAGGAGCTTATCAGACCTTGGAGGCCAGCGGCTGAAGAAGGAGCCAAAAGGGTTTTCTTGTGTGTGTGATTCTTTGTGGCTGATTAGCTGCTCTCCCTGTGCAAAGGTCAGAGGGGGCAGGGTTTCTGTTGAGGCAGGTGATTAGCTGTGGGAGGAGCTTATCAGACCTTGGAGGCCAGCGGCTGAAGAAGGAGCCAAAAGGGTTTTCTTGTGTGTGTGATTCTTTGTGGCTGATTAGCTGCTCTCCCTGTGCAAAGGTCAGAGGGGGCAGGGTTTCTGTTGAGGGAGGTGATTAGCTGTGGGAGGAGCTTATCAGACCTTGCAGGCCAGCGGCTGAAGAAGGAGCCAAAAGGGTTTTCTTGTGTGTGTGATTCTTTGTGGCTGATTAGCTGCTCTCCCTGTACAAAGGTCAGAGGGGGCAGGGTTTCTGTTGAGGCAGGTGATTAGCTGTGGGAGGAGCTTATCAGACGTTGCAGGACAGTTTGATCCATCTTTTAGATTTAGGGGAGCTAGTCTCAAACGTTTGTTGGGGGAGACCTAGGTTTTTTGGGGGGGAGTTATTAGTCCTGTCTTCACACTTTTTATGATGCAGGACTGCTGTAGCCACCCCCAACGACACGTTCTCAAGATGGAGGGGGAGGGAACAGCTGCAGTCGCCTGCAGTTCCTGCGCAATGCTTGCCATCTTGCCAAAGGTTGCAGGCAGCTTTACATGCAGCAATTGCATGTTGATTGCCCTCCTAAAAGACAAAGTCCAGCAACTGGAGGAACGTGTAGCTACACGCCAAAGAATTAGAGAGCTGGAGCTCTTCTTGGAAGCAGCAGAGCACACCGTCTCCACCAAGGAGGAGACAGGAGACTCCCCTGGGAAGGAGGCTAGTTCACCAACACAGGAGCCCGATATGTGGAGAAACGTGACTCAAAGAAGTAGGAGGCCCAGGGTTCGCTCTGATTGTTTAGAAATACACAATCGCTTTCAGGTCCTCTCCCCTAGCATGGAAGACGAAGAGCAGACTCCATTTGAGGATCTCTCCCTCATTACAGTCGATCAGGTATATGAAGATGAACAGCAAAGTCAGTCCTCAGAGAATGTGCAGGCGACCTTGGAACGGACCACTCACGGAAGAACCCCGACCAAACCTAAGAGGAGGCGTGTAGTGGTGATAGGGGATTCCCTACTGAGGGGAACAGAAGCAGTGATCTGTGGGCCTGACAAGATGTCTCGGGAAGTGTGCTGTCTCCCCGGGGCTAAGATCCAAGATGTAACTGAACGACTGCCAGGAATCATAAAACCCACTGACAAATACCCCTTCCTCTTGGTTCATGTGGGAACCAATGACACTGCAAGCAATAGCCTCCAGAAGATCAAAAGAGACTACGAGGCTCTGGGCAGGAAATTGAAGCAATTAAATGCACAAATCGTCATCTCATCTGTCCTCCCAGTGGAACGACGTGGCCCAGGGAGAGAGGGGGAAATAGTGGAAGTAAACAGCTGGCTTCGCAAATGGTGTAAACAGGAACGGTTTGGATTCTTAGATCACGGACTGCAGTTTCTTGAAGATGGACTTCTGGCAAGCGATGGGCTGAACCTCACAACGGTTGGGAGGAATGTTTTTGCCAAAAAACTCAGAAACCTCATCAGGAGGGCTTTAAACTGACTAATGTGGGGGAGGGAGACAGTTCTCCTGAAGGTAGGAGTCTATCAATTGATGAAGATAATCATCCAAATGTCATAGACCAAATGGAGCAAACAGCAAGCAGACCTAGTGGTGGGAGGAAAAAATCCTTAAATAAGAGACACGGGGGAATGACTAATGGACTTCAATGTCTGTACACTAATGCACAAAGCATGGGAAATAAACAAGATGAGCTTGAGCTCTTGGTACAGCAAACTAAATATGACATAATAGGCATCACTGAAACCTGGTGGGATAAGTCCCACGATTGGAATGTAAAAATGGAGGGATACAATCTATTTCAGAGAAACAGACCAGACAAAAAAGGAGGAGGAGTGGCGTTATATGTCAGGGATGTGTATAACTGTGAAGAGATCCAAGATTTAGAACCTCAAAGCCAAAGTGAGAGCATTTGGGTCAAAATTAAGGGAGAGAAGAATAACAGTGACCTCATTGTGGGAGTTTACTATAGATCCCCAAGCCAAACGGAGGACATAGATGATGCCTTCCTGGAACAGATGGCCAAGCATGCAAAAGGAAGGGAGATAGTAGTAATGGGGGACTTCAATTACCCGGATATTTGTTGGATGTCAAACTCAGCCAAGAGCATAAGGTCAAACAGATTCCTCACTGGCCTTGCAGACAACTTCATTGTCCAGAAAGTGGGAGAAGCAACAAGAGGAACAGCCATTTTAGATCTGGTCCTAACCAATGTCGATGACCTGGTTAATGGGGTAGAAGTGGAAGGATCATTAGGCGCAAGTGATCATGCTCTTCTGAAGTTTACTATACAACGGAAAGGAGCAGCCAAGCATACTAGGACTCAATTTCTTGACTTTAAGAAAGCCGACTTCATAAAACTTAGGGAAGTGCTGGGTGAGATCCCATGGACAGTAATACTAAAAGGAAAGGGAGTTCATGATGGCTGGGAGTTTGTTAAGAGGGAGATAGTAAAAGCACAACTTCAGGCAATACCAATGAGACGGAAACATGGAAGGTGCCTAAAGAAGCCAGGGTGGCTATCTAAAGAACTTTTAACTGAGTTAAGATTAAAAAAGGATGTGTACAAAAAATGGAAAAGGGGGGAAACCACCAAAGAGGAATTCAAACAAATAGCCAGCACGTGTAGACACAAAGTCAGAAAAGCTAAAGCACAGAATGAACTCAGGCTTGCTAGAGAGGTTAAAAGCAACAAAAAAGGCTTCTATGGGTATGTTCGTAGCAAAAGGAAGAACAAAGAAACAGTGGGGTCACTCAGAGGAGAAGATGGTGAAATGCAAACAGGGGACACAGAAAGGGCTGAACTCCTCAATGCCTTCTTTGCCTCAGTCTTCTCCGATAAAGAAAACAATGCCCGACCTGAAGAATTTGGAGCAAATGATTCAGCAGAGAAAACACAGCCCAGAATAACTAGGGAGATAGTACAAGAATACTTGGCTAGTTTAGATGTATTCAAGTCTCCAGGGCCAGATGAACTGCATCCAAAAGTATTAAAAGAACTGGCAGATGTGATCTCAGAACCACTGGCAATCATCTTTGAGAATTCCTGGAGAACAGGCGAAGTCCCAGCAGACTGGAGGAGGGCAAATGTTGTCCCTATTTTCAAAAAGGGGAAAAGAGAGGACCCAAATAATTACCGCCCAGTCAGTCTGACATCAATACCAGGGAAGATTCTGGAGCAGATCATCAAGCAAACAATCTGTGAGCACCTAGAAAGGAATGCTGTGATCACCAATAGTCAGCATGGATTTCTGAAAAATAAGTCATGTCAAACTAACCTGATCTCATTTTTTGACAGAATTACAAGCCTGGTAGATGAAGGGAACGCAGTGGATGTAGCCTACCTTGATTTCCACAAGGCATTCGACAAGGTGCCCCATGATATTCTTGTAAAGAAGCTGGTAAAATGCGGTCTTGACTATGCTACCACTCAGTGGATTTGTAACTGGCTGACTGACCGGACCCAAAGGGTGCTCATCAATGGTTCCTCTTCATCCTGGAGAAGAGTGACTAGTGGGGTGCCACAGGGTTCTGTCTTGGGCCCGGTCTTATTCAACATCTTTATCAACGACTTGGATGATGGACTCAAGGGCATCCTGATCAAATTTGCAGATGACACCAAACTGGGAGGGGTGGCTAACACCCCAGAGGACAGGATCACACTTCAAAACGACCTTGACAGATTAGAGAACTGGGCCAAAACAAACAAGATGAATTTTAACAGGGAGAAATGTAAAGTATTGCACTTGGGCAAAAAAAATGAGAGGCACAAATACAAGATGGGTGACACCTGGCTTGAGAGCAGTACATGTGAAAAGGATCTAGGAGTCTTGGTTGACCACAAACTTGACATGAGCCAACAGTGTGACGCGGCAGCTAAAAAAGCCAATGCAATTCTGGGCTGCATCAATAGGAGTATAGCATCTAGATCAAGGGAAGTTATAGTGCCACTGTATTCTGCTCTGGTCAGACCTCACCTGGAGTACTGTGTCCAGTTCTGGGCACCACAGTTCAAGAAGGACACTGACAAACTGGAACGTGTCCAGAGGAGGGCAACCAAAATGGTCAAAGGCCTGGAAACAATGCCTTATGAGGAACGGCTAAGGGAGCTGGGCATGTTTAGCCTGGAGAAGAGGAGGTTAAGGGGGGATATGATAGCCATGTTCAAATATATAAAAGGATGTCACATAGAGGAGGGAGAAAGGTTGTTTTCTGCTGCTCCAGAGAAGCGGACACGGAGCAATGGATACAAACTACAAGAAAGAAGATTCCACCTAAACATTAGGAAGAACTTCCTGACAGTAAGAGCTGTTCGACAGTGGAATTTGCTGCCAAGGAGTGTGGTGGAGTCTCCTTCTTTGGAGGTCTTTAAGCAGAGGCTTGACAACCATATGTCAGGAGTGCTCTGATGGTGTTTCCTGCTTGGCAGGGGGTTGGACTCGATGGCCCTTGTGGTCTCTTCCAACTCTATGATTCTATGATTCTATGAAAATCTCCTAGCAATGTGTGTAGGCATAGCTATCTTTTTACCAGGTGCAAATGTGATTCTGCAGACAGATAGTTTCCACGATAGCCCGATGTACATGCCCAGTTTGCCACCTATACAATCAATTTGTCCTGCACGTATTGAAACAGTGTTTATATTTCAAACCTGAGGAGTCAATCCTATACACTTACTTAGGAGTAAGCCCTAGTGAACAAAACGGGGTTTACTTCTGAACAGACATGAATTTGATTGTGTTGTTACATTCTAGCAAACACATGAAGATAGTAAGGAGTTTAAGTGTTGTGTGTTTGGTCTTTAACTTAAAATCTATAAATTATCTTTGATGGCTTTCCATATTACTGTCTGGATAATTTCTTCATGATTGTTTGAGTTTTCTCTTTTTTCCTGTGCATCCACAAGTACCACCGAGACTAAGTTCATCGTAAAGTCTTATGTGTCTTGTTTGTTATTACATAATTTTTGTTTATTTGAGAAATATCAATAAAGTTTTCTGCACAGGACTGAAAAAAAGCATAGGGAAAATCTTCCTGCATCATAATGTATGTATGTAAGTACCTATGTATATTATTTATTTAAACCAAGAAACCTTTTTACTGCCAAAATCTGTAACTTGGGGGGAGGGGAAGTGTTGTGTGTATGTGCTGCAATTTCCATGCTTGCTCATATAAAGGAAACACCCTTTTTCTGACTAAGGCTGCAATCCTAACTCTATTATCTGGTAGTAAGCCCAACTGAATTCCACAGAACTTACTTCTGAATAGACATGGCTAGGATTTCATTGTAAGAATAATTGCATACATATATAAATGACAGTGCAACTGCAACAAGGAAATAGATTGTTTATACAAGGTGATATTTTCTATTAGCGGGTGGCAGGGTATAAAAACTTCTTTCTACTGTAGAACATATACATTAATGAATGGCATAACCTAGATAAACCCAACCTAAAGTTTCCCGCTTTCCCTGTTTCATTTTGGTGCATTCAGACTCTACATTTCTGAGATTATATCTACCAAATTGACAAACCTAACTTGAAATTATGATTGCCTTTGCTCTTGCATTGCTTTGTAAAAATTTACTGAGTTCATCTTTACTTCTCAGGACAAGACAATGTCCAGTTCTCCATTTCCAAACTTCAGACTTAATTGATGCTGCTTATGTTGCCAAAACTGCACCGTCCACAAGAATGGAACCCTGAGGTTTGTGGAAATACCAAAAACCTTTAGGGCAGGGAAAACATAAGGAGAGGAGCACCCAAACACCCCACTGTGGCTCACTGGCCACAGAATGCTGAGTGGCTGTTGAGGGTGGGAAAGGAGGGTCTTTGAGGAGGGTTTGGCCGACTGGCTGAAACACACTGAACAAGAGCACTCCACCCTGCAAAAATATGTTGCAGGTCCCACTTGGACTGTATATTCCTATTCCCATTTTGTCAGATGAAACAACATGTCGGTTCTATTATTTGTAACTATGATAAAATAGCACTGGAAAACGTGATTGTAAAGAAATGGAATACATTTAGGGAACAGCTCCTCCTGATCTAAATGCCAAGTGCTATGTATTTTGCCTTCCTTTCACCACCTATCCCAGGGTGGACGTCAGATTGAAGCCCACAGTACAATAAAAAAATATTAAATAAAACCTTTAGGTTCCTAGTCCAGCCGTCCATTTTTCTTACATGCTTTCCAGATACGGAGGTCATAAGGGTTTCTTTTCAACAGCAAAGCTGTGCCTTTTTTACTTCATGTAGCAACTTTCAAACTCTCATTTGACATAGCCACATCAGCAACTAGAAATTGCTTCTGCAGCTTGGTAGATTGTTTTTGCAAAGTTGTGCTTTGCTCTCTCTCCGCCTTGTTCCTCAAAGAAAGGCTGCAATATTGCACATGTCACCATTCAAACATCACAAACAGCAGGAGCATCATTTTCTTGCTGGTATAAAAGAAAGGAGGATGTAGCATTTGACTTATTAGGAGTTAACTCCTAATAAGCATCCCTCCCACCAGGCCAACCAGTCAGTAACTGGTTACCAGGCTGTACCATACAAGTCAAGAGTCAGGCAATAATGCATATAAAATGCAGACCACTCTGAGAAATATATTGATACTGAGCCGTAGCTGCTCAAGACGTTTCACTGACTCTTTACTTTAAAAACTTCTGTGTGTGAGTGTTACCACCTGCTCTCTTTCATGAGAAACTTATGGTGAAAATGAAAAATGAATCCCACCTTTCCTTCAGAGTAAACTTTCCCAAACTGGCACCCTCCAAATGTTTTGGACTACAAGGATGATGGGAGCTGTAGTCCAAAACATCTGGCAGGTACCAGGCTGGGCAAGGCTGCTCTAGAGAATTCATGATGGCAAAACTGGCAGCCTCCCATTCCAACGCTGACTAGACTCAACCAGTGATAACTTTAACAACGCTGTTGCATCATTTGCCTTCAGACTATACTGCTGGTCTAAATGGATACAACACACACAGAAAGATATCCACTAGGCTGCATATCACTATATATACTAGCAGAATTAATACTTAGCCACTCTCATTCTGTCTTAGACTTTACGCAACTTTGTGTTCAATACTCCCCAGTAAACCACTGAACTGTGCTGATTCTGAACATGAGGCTGCCTTCAGAAGCAGCTGCTAACGGGGAATGGGTGCTGGAACTATGTCTTCTTGGTGTTGAATCAGCTTCACTGACTCCTGATCCATTTCTGAGCTTAATTCAAAGTGGGGGTGCTCACTTTAAAAGTTTAAATGCAAAGTACTTGTTGGATCATATTTTCCTATACCAGTCTGACCAATATCACCCTCAGAACTTTCCTGAGTGTGACTCCATCTTCTAAGGTATGGAGGGTAGCAACTGGGGAGACAACCATTTCAGTGCTTTGGGAAGTTCTTCCCAGAGAAGAGTCCTCTGGCATCTATGTTGATGTCAACTTGGCACCAGGTATTTTTATTCACCCAAGCTTAGGCACTGTTTAATTGTTATCCACAGTGTCTTAATTATGCTGAATGTTCATTTACCCTGCAGTTTTGCTGATTTTGTGCAGTTCATGTATTGTTTCTATTTTGCTAGAGTGAACCCCTCCTTCCCAGGATGTCCATGTGATGAAGGTGTAGCTAATTAATCCCATGAATAAAAGCAACAGGGCATTTCCTAACGTGCACGCTCAAGATCTCTGTGTTGCTCCTTAACACACTATGCAGCTTTATACACTTGTAAGCCTCAGTGAGTTCAACTGGGAGGAAGATTGCAAGCTTTAAGCTTTTCTACCAACCAAGTGGTTACAGGGTGGTTAAAGGGTGGGCTTTTCCAACACTTTTAATCTGGGTTGTATGTACAAACTTCTCAGGAAGAAGTAGTGATTGCCACCGACTTGGACAGCTTTTAAAAAGGATTAGAGACAAATTCGTGGAGAATAAAGCTACCAATGGCTCCTAGCCACAGTGACATACTGACTCCAATGTCCGAGGCAGCATGCCACTGAATGCGAGTCGCTAGGAATCAAAGAGTATACAGGTGGGGGCCTGCTGTTGTGCTCAGGTCCTCCTTGCAGGCTTCCCATAGGTATCTGGTTGGGTGCTATTGAGAAATGGATGCCAGACCATTGCCCTAACCCTTTAGGGTTCTTGTTATGTTATGATGAACTCCAGATTGACTGATCCAAAGTAAAACAAAACAAAAACAAAGTGTCCTCCTCTATGTCCTCCTAGAGGCCTGACAGAACACGTTTTGTACAAAGCAACGTGATACGGGGCAGCCAGAATCTCTTGTCCATTAGGAGCCTGTATTTATTTATTCCACAAGCCGCAAAATTACACCCTTATAACTTGCATTTGGTAAGTCTAGAATAGCCACCCCCCCATCCTGCTCCATACTCAGAATCAATAGAGGCATACAAAGATGATTACTTTACACATAAAAATAAACATTCAAGGCTACCAGTCACCCTAATAATAAAAATTAGACAGCAAGTAACTCATCCTCAGCCTTAAGGGACCTCGAGTCTGTGCTTAGCTCTGCAGGCAGAAACTAGTGCTTATTCCACATATCCTGAAGGCTGACCCTACGAGGACTTCCACTAGCAGCTTTCCTGGGGGAGATAAGCGCACTTCCCTTGGCTTCCGGGGCTTGGGAATATCTCTTTTTCGACCCAAGAAACCCCAGCCCTTTATAAGACGCTGACACTTTCCTTCCAACCCGGCTACACTTTCCTTCCTTGTCCGGAGGCTTGGCAAGGACACCTGAAAACTTTGAGGGGACGGGTGTCCTGCCTTTGGCTAGAAACCAGTTCCAAGGGGGGACTGGTCGCCGTGGTCCCCTCTCTCGACACCAGTTCTTTATTGAACCTAAAGTCTACCCCCCCAGCCCGCCTCACACTCCACCAGCGGGGAACTGACGCGTGTGTCCCCCGAGCAGCTGAATCCCCTCAGCCCGCCCCAGAAACCTCCCCAGCGGAACAGCTTACCTCCGACCAGCGCCCCGACGGGACTCCCAGCCGGCCAGGGTCGGCTCCTGCGCCTCGAGAAAGAAAGAAAAGGAGGAGCTGCCTCCGCTCGCCGGCCTGCAGGCAGCTTCCGCGGGGGGAGCCGGGCTGCGTGGCTGGCTCCGCAGGGTGGGGTCCCAGGCAAGCCGAGCGCTCCCTCCGCTGCCGCTTCTCCCCTGTGAAGCAGGGAAGCCCCGCGCCCTCCCCGCGGATCAGCAGCAGGAGGACGAGGAGGAGGAGGAGCCGCCTCTCGGGGCGCCCTCCCTCTTCCCCGCGGGAGCAGCCGCTCAGGGCCGTGCAATCGGGCCCCGAGCCATCGAACGCCCACGGCGGCCAAGCGCAGGCCTCGCGCCCCGGGAGAGGCTCCCGCGAGGAAGGCGGCGCGGCGGGCCGAGGCTCCCTTCTCGGGTGGCGGGGCTGCTTCAATTCGCAGCAGGCGCCCCCTTCTCCTCCTCCTCCTCCTCCGCACTGCCTGCTTCCCCCCCCCTTCCTCTTTCTCTCTCTCTTCTGACAACGCTATGCTGGTCTGTGCTGTAATCAATAGGCGTGCATGTATGTTTTATTTATTTATTTTAACTCGCCTGAAAGGGGTGAAACCGTTGTCATTTGTTTTCGCAGGAATTCTTGACGAAGCCGGATCCTCTTCCCCGCTGCACCATGTTGTCTTCTGTACTCACACACCTACTGCGCTCCCTTTGCCAAGGCTGAAAAGTCTCGGCCTCCACAAGGATGAATTGGTTTGGAGCCGGCCCCAGGCAACCACAGACAAATAACTCCGCTAGTTCCGCTCTGGAGTCAAACTTTTCTTTCATTCAGGGCCAGGGCCATTCCTTTCCTTAAAAGAGAGACGGAGAGTGAGAGAGTTGGGCTTCGCTTAGCAACCAAAAGATGACGACAGGGGAAAGAGTCTTGTCTTTTTAGCCTGCATTATTTTTTTATTTTGAGAAAACATTTCCTTGTGGCACTGCCTTCTTTTAAAACATCCACATTCCGTCTTGCGCTGCCACAACTGCCCCCTTTGAAATGCATTTGATCTGCTACGTTTGATCAAACTGCAGTCACACACACAATTCTGTTCACAACCCAAGTGCGGGGCAGCCCACAAAATGTTTGCTTCTTTGGACTTGGATGTTCCAATGAACTCAGCAGGACCTGGTTAATACATTCAATACATTTCCAAGATACTTTGAAAAACATGTATGTGAATGCTCTTAAGCTTGATAATTGGCTCTGGTCGTTGACAGAAACCCAACAACCCAAACAGTAGCAAAAGTGATTGTGATAGAAAGTCACTTGGGCTACCTGGAAGCAATAAAAGCATTATAGGCAGTATTGAAATTTACCATAAGTGGCTGAGGCTTGTTTTCCATGCAGGCACAGGTCAAAGTGCTGGTGCTTATCTTCAAAGCACTCTACAGCTTGGGATCCAGGTTCCAGAAGGAGTCCTTTAAAGACTGTCTTTATGTTACAGTGGTGCAGCAATAAAATTGCTAACACATTTGCAAAGTTAAGCAGGGTCCTGTATGGTTTCAAACTGGATGGGGAACATGCATAAAGATTCCTGCTTTGCAGCGGCTTGGACAAAGTGGCCCTCAGGATCCTTTCCAATGCTATCATTCTATGATCCTATGTTGCCCTGGCTGAGCTAAAGTAGGTGGCAGTTGGGGAGATGTCATTCTTGATTGTAATGATCTGCCTCTGGAATGCTTTCCTCAGAGATGTTGCCTGTTACTTATAAATCCACATAAAAGTGGATTGAGGTATTTTTGGTGCCAGGCACCATATCATCTATTTTAATTGTATACTATTCACAACTGTGTGGTCACACTTTAACCCACAACATGAGTAAAATACCAGAGATTCCTCAAATAGGCAGAATGCAACTCTGAGGGTCTCTAGCAGGCCAACCAAATCCCCTGTAAATCTGGGTAAACAAATACACATTGGAGTTTCTGATGGTTTTATTCCTGAAGTGCCTTGCAAACTAGTCACATCAGACTGCAGAGACTTCAGATGTTGCAGACTGTTAGGCAAGTTTGACCATTACCTTAACCACCCAGAATAGCTCTGCTGGAGGGCAACTGAAAAAGTAATTTAGATTTGTTGCCATCAGAGTCAGAAACAAGTGCCTTCATGCTGGTCAACTTGTTTCTCCAAATTTGGTGGGCGCAGTAATGCCCACTGTTTGCTCTGAGTGTTTTTCCCAAGGCCAAAGTATCCCTACAAGCATTGTAATGATGACTGTTGACTGAACTCTATCCAAAAAAATGTGAAACAACCTGAGTCACTAGCTTCATTCACTTTGTGCTTAATATTACTCATAATGACCTAAGACAGCTGACTGTAACACGAAGGAGTTTTTTACCGTTAAATGCATGAGTGGAGAATGGCGTTTACTAATGCACTGAATGAGCCAACAATCTGAAGTTCAATCCAGATAAGGCACTCTTGGTAGGTGGCTCCTTAGACTGGATGGAAGGGAGGTTGCCTGCTCTTGAAGGGGTTCCACTCCTCCAAAGGTGCAGATATGTAGCTTGTATGTACTTGTATGTACTTCTAGATCCTTTGCTGTTGCTTGAGGCTCAGGTGGCCTCAGTGGGGTGGAGTGCCTTCCATCAGCTTCAGCTGGTGGCTCAGCTGCACCTCTAGCTAGACAGGGATAGCCAAACTTCTATTGTCTATGTTCTGGTAACCTCTAGATTGGATTGTTGCAACACTCGTATCTATAGAGCTGCTTCTAAAGAATTTGGTGACTAGGTTGCTCAACAGTGCAAGATGGTTTGAGCGTATTACACCGATCCTGACCCAACTGCACTGGCTGCCAGTGAGTTTTCCAGGCCCAATTCAAAGTGCTGGTTTGGACCTATATAGCCTTAAACAGCTCAGGACCGTAATACCTCAAGGACAAGCATCAACCTGGACCCTGGGCTCATCATCTGAGGCTCTTCTTTGTGTGCCTCTTCCACACGAGGTCCAGAGGGCAGCAACACGAGGCCTTTTCTCAGTTGGTTAGAGCAAGGCACTGACAATGCCAAGGTTGCAGGTTCAATCCCTGTATGGGACAACTGCATATTCCTGCACAGCAGGGGGTTGAACTAGATGATCCTCAGGGTCCTTTCCAACTCTACGATTTTATGATTCTGCGGAGACTCCCCATTTGTGGAATGCTCTCCCCAGGGAGGCTTGCCTGGAGCCTTCATTACATATCTTTAGGTGCCAGGCAAAAACATTATAACCAGGCCTTTGGCCGATTAACATTCTATGTCCTTTTATATGTGTTTGTGGGAGGGGGTTATTGGTTTGTTTTTGTTTTATTATGTATTTTGTATTTTTATGTTTTGAATTGCCCTATGATCTTTAGATGAAGGGCGATATAAAGATTTAATAAATAATAATGAGGGAAGCTGATTATTATAGTCTCCACAATAGCATTCCACCCTCCCCTCGTCCGTAATCCAAAATATGTTGTAATCTCTTTCTAATGCAGCACATGGCAATTGATTAAGCGCCTTACATGTTACGATATTGAAGCAATGATGCTGCAAGCTGATTGGTGGGAAAAGTCATGTGATGTTGGGAGTGTCTGTGGGAAACAGACAGCACCGGAATTAGCTCAGAGTGTAATATGAGCTGCACAGGAAGTGCTTGTTGGAGTCGTCTGCTGGAGGTTGATGAGAGCAGACATGATTTTTGTAACACTGCAGAGACAGAAATAAAGCCATGTAAATACGTTTCTGTCTTATCTCTTTCCCCTGCCGGGGGGGCAGGAAAGAGTGGTGTGTTCTTCTCACGCTGAGAAGGATCGCCTATCGCGACCTCTGCCTGGTCATTGCCGGGAGAGCAGACCGGGAGGTCAACAGGAGACCGAGCCGGGTGCCTGGGAGAGATGCCAGTTTCTCCTGATAATGGCTCGGAATCCAACATCTGGTAGCAGTCGCCGATGGTTTCATTCCATGAAAGCAGCGAAAGAGGTTGGTGGATCGTAACTTCATCCTCTGCTTGAAGATAAGGGAAGATATGGTAGCGGGCAGATGCAAGCTGCAAGACCGGCAGAGCACCGGAGCAATCAGTTTTGCTGATAAGCAAACGAGAAACGGAACCCCCAAGGTATGCTGATTTTATGGGCTAAAAGGGTGAACGCAGATTGAAGATTCTCTGGTTCACAAGAGCTGTTTTCTTGGATTAGAAACGGCACTGAGAGAGAGCCACATACTTCGCATACCAGGGCCTGATAAGAAGCTTGTTGTTCAGGTTTGGAATGTCCAGTTGCTAAGCAACGAGACGTCAATCTTTTCAGCTACTTCGGAGATAGCTAGCTTGAAAAGGAAGTGGAAAATCACTGGCCAACCGGAAGAGGCTGGGACTGTGAAGAGGCTGGAAAAACACTGAGTAAACATTCCAGCGTTTGTTTTGACTTATCTCACTACTCTTGGAAGGGATTTTCCAGAGCTGCCTGCGTTTAGCTGCCAGGTGCAAAAAGGCAGTAAACAATCCAACAGACTCTTGGATTTTAACAGGCTCGAGAGTGAGAGCTGAGGCTTGGATTCAAAATGGATACCAAGAAGGGGGGAGGCTTACCTTACCCACCTCCACTGACTAATGACAATTATGCCTCGTGGTCAGTAAAGATGAAAGCCCTGCTACAGAATCAGAGGATTTTTAGGGTGATTGAGAACCCCATCCCTCCTGCACCGACGCCAGGTTGGAATTCACAGAATGTCAGAGCCAGGACGGCCATAATTCTGTGTGTCTCAGATGATCAACTCGTGCATGTTCAGGATTTGGAATACGCACGTGAGATTTGGGAAACGCTGCGTAGAATACATCAAAGAGATGCTGGTTCTTCAGCGTTGCTGCATTTTGAAAAGCTGACCAATCTAAGGCTAGCGCCTGATGGAGATGTGCAAGCGCATTTGACTGAGATGAAATTCTTACGCCAGCAGATGGCGCAACGCAATTTCCCTCTACAGGAAGAGATATTCTGCTTCATGATTATTAACAGCCTTAATCGGACTTATAAAACCGTTGCAAGTCAGCTTGGTTCGCTACCAGCGGCCGATCTAACTGTGGAAAGAATCTGTTCAGTCGTTCTGAACGAAAGAGACAGACTTGCTGCAATAGATGTCAAAGACAGGGGGAGAGAAGTTCGGAATCCTGACACCCCCACTGCTATTGCAAGTGAAGAACAGGCTGTTGCTTTGAACGTTGTCCGTTGTTTCAAATGTGGACAGACTGGGCATCTTCAGCGGAACTGTAAGAAGCCACGTAAACAGAAAGGAGCTAAGGGGAGCTCTGCAAAGCCTGAGGCGTCAGGCAAAAGTCGTACCAAGTCCCAGGTGAAACCTGAAAAAGCATTGCTGTCAACAAAAGCCGAGTTTTCAATGGAGAACGCTTTTGTTATTGACACGGGTTGCACGCAACACATGACGTCGCGCCGAGGACTGTTTTCAACGTTTAAGAAGCAAAGCTTCACTGTGAAACTGGCCAATGGCCAGGAGCTGAAAGCGATCGGGTTTGGGACTGTGTATCTTGAAAGTCTGAACTTGACTATAAACAATGTGTACTTGGTTCCTGATTTAAAGTACAATCTGCTGAGTGTGTCGCAGATCGCAAAGAAAGGACTGAAATTGTCCTATGATGAAGAAAGCTGCAAAATCTTCAAAGATGGAGAACTGTATCTTTCTGCCAGAGAGAAAGATGGACTGTATTTGTTGACTTTTGATGAAAGCGATTGCATAAAATGTAATGCTTCTGAGTCTAACATGACTTCTCTTGCAGGTACGACGAATAACGTCAAGGAGACGAAGAGAGAAACCAAAGCTTTTCAGCGAGTGTATGCTGATGTGATTGGTCCTCTAGCACCGTCTAGAGGCAATGCAAGATTTTATCTTGTGTGTGTGGATCATTTTTCTCATTACGTGTGGTTATTCATGTTGAACAGACCACAAGAAGCCTTAGAAAGGTTTAAAGAGTTTTGTGGCAAGGTTAAGGATATTCATGATGCTAACATTGATTGTCTTTTCACAGATGAAAAGCCAGTTTTTCTTTTACAGGATTTTCAGAATTTCCTGCATAAGAAAGGAATCAGGCACAAGGTTGCTGTTTCAGCAGATGCATGGAACAGAAGTGTCTGTGTACAAGTGAACAAAGAATTGCAAAATGGGATGAAGGCGCAATTGCTGAGTTCACATTTGCCACATGAGTTTTGGGCGGAGTCTCTATCATGTTATTGTTACTGTTGGGTGAGAAAGGTTTCCAAAGGCATGGAATGTTCTCCTTTTGAGAAGCTGTTCCACAGAAAACCTTCTGTCGCACATTTTAAGGTTTTTGGATCTCAAATCAGGACAGAAACTCCAGATGGGGTGAAGAATGCCAGAGGCATTTTTGTGGGTTATGAAAAGGGTCTCTACAGAGTAATTTTGTCTGAATCTGGTCAGGTGATTCTCACAAAATTTCTAGAGAGTGCTCCTGAACAGGAGAGAGTAATTGTTCACACATTTCCCACTGAGGACGATTCAGATGATGATGATGATTTCACTGATTACAGTGGTACTGAGAGTGATAGTGATAGCTCGAAGAGCTCAGTTGACACAGTCATTGAGAGGAAATCTCACACAATGGCTAGACCTTCACAGGTGGAAGATGAACCACTGTTTACTATTGGAACTGGTTCTCCAAAGAGTCCTGAGACTGAACCAGTGAGCAGAGAGGATCAGCACCTCTTACGCAGGTCCGAAAGAGTGACAAAGGGAGTACCACCCAAGAGGTATTCAAAAGAGTTTGCTAACTCAGCTGTAGCATGTGTTACTATTGTTAACAACTCAAGACAGGTTAGAGCTGTGTCTAAGTCAGAGACAGAGACACAACAGGGAGTTGCAAAGCGTAACACTACATTCCCTAGCCAAGGAAATGCAGATGCACTCATTCCTTGGAAATCAGACAACCAGAGAGGTACACTGGGGAAACCAGTGGCGGGTAGTTCCAAGGGTGGAACTGAAACAACAGGGGAGTGTTATATGTATAACAACTGTTTGTTTTCTTCTCTGGATCTCGCAGCACACATTGAATCAAATGGGGGAGGATGTTACGATATTGAAGCAATGATGCTGCAAGCTGATTGGTGGGAAAAGTCATGTGATGTTGGGAGTGTCTGTGGGAAACAGACAGCACCGGAATTAGCTCAGAGTGTAATATGAGCTGCACAGGAAGTGCTTGTTGGAGTCGTCTGCTGGAGGTTGATGAGAGCAGACATGATTTTTGTAACACTGCAGAGACAGAAATAAAGCCATGTAAATACGTTTCTGTCTTATCTCTTTCCCCTGCCGGGGGGGCAGGAAAGAGTGGTGTGTTCTTCTCACGCTGAGAAGGATCGCCTATCGCGACCTCTGCCTGGTCATTGCCGGGAGAGCAGACCGGGAGGTCAACAGGAGACCGAGCCGGGTGCCTGGGAGAGATGCCAGTTTCTCCTGATAATGGCTCGGAATCCAACATTACATTCACATTTTAATATGTATGGAATTAAGAAGTTATATCGTGACCAATATCCAAATACAGTTAAAAAGAACATGATGTACTACTATGAAATTTAGAGCAGTCAAATAGTAAAAGATGTGCAGATCAAAGCTATGCTAGGGAATTTACTTTTGTTGATTTTGCAAGTGGTTTTCAAGAGAACGCTGTAATATAAGCAAGTGGGGAGCCAACTAGTCATCTACTATCTCATTACATATTGAAAGATAGAATCCCATCATCAAGCAACATGCATGCCTCTGGAATGATAAGAAACAAGTACTACAAGAGAACAGAACAGAAATTATTTCTTTTCTGTAAAAGAGAGTAACTTGATCACATGATTCACCCCGGAGTATCACAGTGGAAGCAGCACACAGGTCAATGTCGCAAACACTGGAAATCAAAGATTCAGTACAATTTCTTCACCATTAACAAAGTGTCTATATTTATGATGGAGAATGTTCAATTTTAAAGTCCTAAAAAAGGAGCCGGGGTAGTTTTTTTTTTGGGGGGGGTGGTGGCATAAAAAGTGCTATCACCAAAAGCAGGAAGAATTACATTCCCTAAATTGCCTCAGCCACCATTTCTCACCCATGTTGATGTAGAAGTGCCAATCTCTTCAGCCAGCTGACTCATGCATCAAAGGCTAAAGATGCAAAACAGATCCCCTGTTCACCCTTTCACTGCTGCATCTTTCCTCAAAGCCTGTAATGCTCTGCTGCTGATAGAAAAGTTACAGAGCTATAGTTTGGTTCAAGGATGACCTAATCATTGGCACAGGCTGAAAGCAAGTAGAGACCATGAACATGTCTCTTCATCCTTCACTCTTGTTATGGTGGACATCTTGTTTCTTTGTCATGTTAAGAGTGCAACAAAAATAGAATCCTGGGAACTGGCTATTACTATACTTATTTATTCATTCATTCATTCATTCATTCTTATACCCAACCCTTCACTGCCCCAGGGCAGGTTACAAAAAATCAACAATAAAAGAAAAGGTATGAACTCAGTCTACCTTGGCCTAGCAAAGCAGCACTGCAGAATAGCAGTATGTAGGAAAAGGGTGGATGTCTGCTCAGCCAAAGGCCTGGATAATGAAGTTTGTCTTGACTGAGTGTCAAAAAGCACACGGTGGTGGTGCAAAATGGACCTGATGCCACAACCTGGGAATCTCCAAAGTGGTGGCCATCTCCTGTTCTATCACCCCTCAACCCACAGAGCGTGGTGGCATTACCAACAGAATAGATTCAAAGACAGTTCTGCAGCTGGGCCTCTTTTTGTCAAAAAACGAGAACCACTGATTGGTTAGGTCCCATACACGAAGGAGGAAGACATTTTGAGGTAATTTAACTCACAAGAATTAAATTATTTATTAGCTGGGCTTACTGAAATCTTTTCCTTGCTCTCAAATGCTTAGAATCAATTGAACTATATTCCTTAACACAACTGTGCAACATTCCTTAGGCAGTATGCATGTCCTTAAAAAATAAATCACCTTTTCCCTCCTCAAAACTCAATCATATGACTGAAAGGTCCATTTGTATCCACTTTCAACACCTGCCGGTTTCCATATGTGCCGTACTTGAGAGCAACCCCAGCCTCTACACATTTGGTATTTGCAGTCAGTTCTCGTTCACACTGAGTCACAAACTGGGAGTACAGCTCCATCCCAATTTCCTTTTCAATGTTGGAATGATACTGCATTCTTCTCCCCTTCAGTTTGCCACCCAGCGTGGCCTGGGGTATTACTAATATGCTGCCTGGCAAATCCAGAACAGACACGTATTCGCCGCTTTCCGTTTCACTCAACTTCACATTCACGAGCGTATTGACTGCAAAGACAGAGAAGGGAAAAACAATTGCAGTTAGTAGGTTTGTGGTCATGCATTAGCAATGCAGCAAGTTAAATTCTGCCCGTAAGGACAAAAGTCAAGACACAGGCATGTGAAACAGGGATAGTACCTGAATTCCAATGTCCAGTTTCCTCTTATACAATAGTGGAGAAGAAGCACATTTACCTGTACATTAGCTCCCTCTACTGGCTACCTGGTATATATTTATATATCAAGAAAAATGAGAAAGTAGAAATACTTCTAACCGAATAAGGGTTAAGCCCAATTAATTTAATAGTTTTTTACTGTATCGTAATGGGCCATGAATAGAATTTCTTTTGAACCCTTATTCTGAAGGCTTAAAAGGGACAGCTATGTATTCTCACTTCATTTCACTCTCCTGCTAATCTGGCGGGTCATGGATTATGCTAAGAGACAAGTCTGTCCCTAAGCTTCAAAACTGTGAAGGGATCTAAGCTGGGTTTGTCCTCACTCCTGCATTGCATTGCAGTACACAAGGTGGTACTTTGTAATAACACAAGTTATTAACTAATTTGGAAAGACTAGTCCAAGCTCATAGGGTTGCATCCAACCAAACTGTTCTGTTAGTGCCAGGACTTGCACTTGTGCAACAGAACTTCTCCTCATTCTCCCTTCCTTGGTTCACGCACCACACCACCCTAAATCTGCTCTGGAGGAACCCACAGAACAAATTGGGGAGGGCATGTGGGGGGAGCAAAGAGAGGGGAAATTCCATTGTGCAAGCAGAAGGCCTCGTGCAAACAAGACTTCTTTGGATAGAACCCATGATTAAAATCCTACTTCGCCTTAAGTACAAATGCAAAATATTTTTTAAGAATCAACCCCTTTGCTGCTCTTCATCACCCATATCATTTGCAAAAGAAGATGATCAAAAGGTAACAAGGCATAAAGGTGTGAAGCCCTTTCTGACATGTTCATGCAGTGGGAGCTAAAGCCAGAGGTCTTTGGCAACAAGGGAATCAGCAGTACCTGTTTCTTGGAAGAACAACACTGGCTACAAGCATTCTGTAAAGAGAAGGCTTGATACTGAGTGTGTGCCACTTAACAATTTTTATTTTCAAAAGAAACTGCAGTATAAAAGAAAAGGAGGACAGAAAGTAACAAACATAGTTACTGGTTCAAGCTACATTTCAATACTGCCTCAAGCCTTCAGCTAAATATGGCACTGTATTAATAACGCACTCTGCATCAACAAGCTTATTAAACAGCAAACCTTAATAAGAACAAGTTAATTAAAAAGCACATCGGACTTGTATGCAGAACGATTCGGAATGAAATACTTGCTTAGAACTTTCCCTGGAGAGCAGTTTTTAATGATTCAAAGCTTTTCATTACAAAAATCTCATGAAACAAGTTCTTATTACTATTTTATGATAGGCTCAATGATGCAGCTGCAGTTATTTGCATATTTTAGTGCCGTTTTAAAATGGCTGTTTTTAAATACTATTTTATCTAAACACCTACCCATTTTGGGAATAATTTCTTCACTAGCCCCTTTGAAGAAACATACATAGATTATAAGTCCTCGCTGTATCTATTCAAAATAACAAAGAAATATATTTACACATCCATATACAATGTTTTTTACTGTAATTAAAGAGATCTATTAATATTGTGCATGAAACCACAATCCTATGCATGTCTTCTTAGACATGCATGAGACTTATTCCCTGGGAAGTATGTCTAGGATTTAAACCTTAATTGGAAAACTCATTCATTTCAGTAGATGTAAACTGAAATGTTTCTGTATGCAAAATAAAAGCAATTTATTTTCCGTGTCTAGATTCTGAAGTAATAGGTAATCTAGGTCTTAAAAGGTCACAAGCTAGATTTCTTTTAGTGGAAAGTTGTGGAAAGTACCATAAAGACCACAAAAATAAAATTAAACATTTTTATATCTGGGATACATATTTCTTTGTGCCTCAGACATCATACATTTAAAAACAACTTCTTCCATGATAGAGAACTGAATGTTTTATTTTCTCTGTTTCTTGAACAAATAAATAAAAGTTACATAGTTTATTTTGAGGCATACACGTCTGATACACTCAAAATATACTTAGGTTTTCCAAACTGTATTCAAATTGTTAAACAAAATCAGCCAAAAATCAGCCAAGCAGCAAGCATGTTCCATACATTGTTAGTCTCCGACTATCAGTTGAATCTCCAGTCACAATCTTCAGAGTACAAATAAGCTGATCTCAGAATAAACATGAGGTGTATTGAAACAATAATGCCTAATCTGCAGCTTAGGAAAAGATAATTAAAAACAAAATAAGCCAACAATAATATTAATGTCATTTCACAATGTCCTGTAACATCTGGGGGATTGTGTAAATATGATTTTAATAAAAGAATGATAACTATCCTCATTTTTATAGTGTTGCAACCACCCTGTAAGGTAGGTCAGAGATGAATTTGAATCCAGTACGTCAAATCTGAGATGTCAAATCTTCACTACTCCAGGTGCTTTCACAATTTGCATGGCCAACGGTCAATGGTAGACTGCAAGATTCAATTCCTGGTGTCTCCCGGTCAGCCTAAGAAAGAGTCCTGCCCCAAACTCTGGAAATCAGCTGCTAGATGAACTAATGCAGTGGTTGTTCCTAAACTCTGTCCCCTGCTCCCCACAACCTGAAAATTGCTGAGGAATCACTTGATTTTTCTGCCTGCTGTAGCAACTGTAAAGTACTGTGCTACATGAATCTACCCGTAATTGTATTTTTAGACATGCTGTGGACCACCT
The DNA here is from genome assembly GCF_965153285.1 of Podarcis tiliguerta. NCBI lineage: Eukaryota > Metazoa > Chordata > Lepidosauria > Squamata > Lacertidae > Podarcis > Podarcis tiliguerta. The sequence goes on from NC_139534.1 coordinate 100,178,882, forward strand.
GAGTGAAACTCATGGAGTACCAGTGGAAAAAGTTTGGGCTGCTTCCCAAGTTTCAGTAGGGGTGTTCACACATTACATTAAGCAGATGTACTTTCTGTGCACTTGTGTACACTACAGTCGAACTGCACCAACCAACGATTATGCTCTCTTCCATACTAGCACCTGAGAACGTGCAGAGACAGCTCGTACCTGTGTTCAGTGTAACGTGTGAAAAAACCTGATCTCTACTCAGAATTAAGTCTCGCCGAAATGTTAAATGTATATTTTGGTTACTAGGCAGTTCGCTCCATGACGATCGTTCCCCATGCAAAAAAAGAAAAAATGAGGGGGGGGAGGGGGAGACGCCTCTGTAATGTTAAGCAATATGAGAAGAAACCGTGGCTTTAAACTTCACGCGTGAAAACGTCCACTATTCCGTTTCAGGATTTTTCCTGAGTTCCGGAAGCGATGGGAAAAAAGCCATGGAAGCGAAGTACTTCCGGCACTTGGTGGGGGGATCATCACGATTATTACAATAATCCGTATTGACATCGGGACATCTTGATTTTATTTTAGGAAGCAAGCAGGGTGATGTGCAAATTGAAGATCAATTCGGCGGTAGCAACATTATTATTATTATTATTATTATTATTATTATTATTATTATTATTATTATTTTGGTGGGGGTAGGGACGAGCAGGCAGACAGGAGCAGAAAGCGATGATCTCTGCTCGCCAAGTCGGGGGATGCCTTATTGAAATCAAAGCGGGGCAACCCCGAGAGATCTGCCCGTGCAGACGTTACCTCCACCCACTCGGCTTCGGAGCCCGGCTCGGCAGGCTTCACCTGCAGCCTCGCGTGCAGGCACTGCTGCAAAAGGGCCCGGGCAAAAGGACCCCGGGTCGAGTCGGCCATGGTCCGCGGCGGAGGAAACCGGAGAAGGATGGCGGTCCCGCCTCCCGACCCGCGTTTCTTCCCTTCTACTCCCTGCTTGCGGTCGCTGATGGCCGAGGAAGCCGAGCGACAAGCGTCAGGAGCCTGGAGACGGGACTTCCTGGTTCCTTCTTGATTTCCCCCTTCTTCACGTAGGCGGAAGTGAAAGCTGCTCATTGAAAACAGGATTGTGTCTTGTTAGCAAAGCCTGGAAGGAACAGAAGCCAGAGATAGAAATCGGAATCGTGAAAAGTGCTCTGGAATCATTGAATGAAAGCTCCACAAATACTTGGTCAAATAGCCAGCGTTTATTTGTATGCCGCCTTTTGATTAAAAATATATATGTTCAAAGCAGCTTACAATAGCAAGGAGAGGACAAATCTTGGCCGGAGGAGGCAGTTAGTGTTAGTAAGGTTGCCTTGCTGGCATGAGTCACGTAGGGGGAAAAAGGTCCTGCAAGGTTGGGCCTTTACATTTGTTTTAAAGCTACAGTATGAACAGTTGATAATGAATGGAAAAATACGGTAATTGGGCCTTATAATATGCAAATAATAAAAGAACATTGGTAAGAATACACATTTATTGGTAGTGATGAAAATGCAAGATCTCACAGAATTCAGAGACAAACTAGACATAAGAGGCACAGAGATGCTGCAAGTCCATGTCCAATGCAAACAATTTGTGCTATGAAATTACGATATTGGGCATGTCTCACAAGCTGCTTGCCATTGATTCCAGAGAATGGGGAGATACCTAACACAATGGCTTCACATCACACTTTGTATCAGATGTTATAAGAAACAGCAAAGATGTATGTAGTGGTGACATCTTGTATTAACTATTATAACCCTTAATTTTTTTTTACAAAAACATGTTGGCGCATTCTACCTGAATGTCAAATCTTGTAAGATTTATGAATATGCAGTGACTGGAAATAAATGGGAAAAGATGCAAGAATGTATTAATATATCAAAATAAAAATCAGATGATGTAATGCAATGGGGATAGGGAAAATTGAAAGCACTTCAATAACTTTCTCCAGATGTGCTGATTCTCCCGGTTTACTGCTTTACTACCACGTGATACGCAAGAACCAAAGGTCACATTAATCACACCAAACAAACTAGCGATCATGTTACAAGAGTTCATAATGATTTTGCAGAACATCAGTTCTTTCCCCCTTTTTTGCTGGTACTTAGGGAATATTGTACTGCAGACATAAATAAGCTTTCTCTGTTGGTGTGTGTGTGTTCATGTGCATGCAGAAAAGCAGCTTTCGTATCAACAACACATATGCAGTACTGCTGGAGAGAAACAGGAGAAGCGAGGTTTAAGTATTTTAAATAAACCTTTTTTTAAAAAAAATGAAGGGGTGGCAGGGAAGATGAAGGCAGGGAAAGGTAAAATAAGTGCAAACTGCATAACCGGCAAGACAGTATATTTGTCTGGAATCATTTTTTTTTTTTTGCCTAAATGCACAAATTTCAGACACACCAAAAATGTAAATTTAATTACATACAAGGGTAACTTCTGTTGATCCATATGAAGATGCTACCAGTCTGGTTTTATATTAATATGCCAGAGTAAAATCTTTAAACTAGAGGTGGGAAACCTTTTTTCAGCCCAAGCGCTGCATTTCTTTCCAGAGAACTTTCAGAGGGGCATATGCCAGTGTAAATGTAAATTTCACCTTTGTACAAGTAGGCTAGTTTTTATACACATTCCAAACCCTGTTTTCCTGTTCAGACCACAAGCATTCAAAGAGACAAACCATCTGGGCAAAAATACTCGCAGTGCAAAGCAGGAGCAGTAAGGGGTGTGTTTGGAGGACCAGATAGAGAGACCTGCTCTAGTCTAAATGGAACTTTGCATCTCAAGGGTTGAACAAACGGCCCTTCATGCACTCTGACTGTGAAGACTAGATTACTATTTTAAGTATTTCTATCCCATTTTCCTCCAAGCAGTTCAAAGCAGCAAACATGGCTCTCCTGTTCTCATTTTATTCTCAGAACAACCCATTCAGCTAGATAAAGATTTAGAAAAAGTGACCTGCCCCAACATCATCCAGTGAGTAGAGATCTGCAGCAGCCTCATACCTAGTCAACTAATAATAGGGACATGCACCAAATACACATCCACACATCATCACACAAAAGACAACACCTGCCTGTCTGCAATCCATCAGCCCCAGAGGCACACCTGGCACTGATCCTGTTACACCCAGTCCTCACACATCCCTGCAGGCAAATATTTGAGGTCACCTATGCTGCTCACACTGTTTTCGAAATTTGTGGGAGATTTTTGCCTATTAGCAGGCGCCTTCTTTGCCAACTTTTAAATCCCTGCTGAAAACTTTTCTATTTTGCCGGGCTTACACATGCAATTAAGAATGCATATTTCCACAATGGTTAATTGATGTCTGTTTTTATAGTACGGTTTAGTGTTTTATTGCTGTAAATGGCTTTGATTTTTTTATGACATATTTTTTTATAAACAAATAAAAGTAAATATTATGAGTGCTATTCTAGTCTTTTCCACGAGAGGGAGCATGATGAAAACCCTTCAATTAAAGAAAACCTCAAAGTAGATTAAAAGCCCTGCTTCCCTGAGTGCAAGGGGGAAGTGGCTGCTTCTTACACAAGGAGCTGCTTCTGCTGGCTTCCATAACTACACTCTCTCTTGGATGCCAAGGTGGTGGATCTATTGCACCTTGGAGGGAGGTAGGGAGAGGAAGAGGAGAGGGAGAGGGACTAAGCAAGCAAGTAACCAGAAGTAACCAGTTCCCTCTGAGCAGTGCTATTGGGCCCTCAGGGAATGGGTGCATATGATAAAAGATAAACAAAGCACAGCCAGTGCCTGCTGGTTCACACAAGACATTCAGAAAGAGATGGTATTAGTTAAAAGCCAGCCCACCCTCCTGCTGTGTATTTGGTGGTGGTGCTAAGCCTAGTCATCAGACTGCCAGAAAAGGAAATGTGAGAGCAGGGGTTGTGTCCTATAGGGAAAAGATGGGCAAAATATTGGAAACAGTAGCATCAGCTTTTTCAGGGCCAGCCCAAGATATTTTGTTGGCTAAGGCAAAGAACCAGTGTGGTGTAATGGTGAGAGTGCTGGACTATGACCAGGGTTCAAATCCCTACTCACTGGGTGACCTTATGCCTGTTACTATCTCTCAGCCTAACCTACCTCATTGGGTTGTTGTGAGGATAAAATGGTGGGGAAGAGCGATGTGGGTGGCGCTGTGGGTTAAACCACAGAGCCTAGGGCTTGCCGATCAGAAGGTCGGTGGTTCGAATCCCCGCAATGGGGCGAGCTCCCGTTGCTCGGTCCCTGCTCCTGCCAACCTAGCAGTTCGAAAGCACGAAGTGCAAGTAGATAAACAGGGACCGCTCCGGCGGGAAGGTAAATGGCATTTCAGTGCACTGCTCTGGTTCACCAGAAGCGGCTTAGTCATGCTGGCCACATGACCCGGAAGCTGTATGCCGGCTCCCTAAGCCAATAAAGTGAGATGAGCGCCGCAACCTCAGACTCATCCGCGACTGGACCTAATGGTCAGGGGTCCCTTTACCTTTAGAAAAAGGTGGCATATAAATGAATGAATGAATGACCTCTCCATGTACAAAAAAGCCGACTGGAATGAGTTACTGCTCTGCAAGAAAGGCTTCTACATGTGCTTCCATGTGAGGATGGAGGCAAGACCTCATGGTCACTACAACCACCCTGCAGTGTGTCCGCACAGGTGCGCTTTTAATGCTTTAGCGATTTTGTCTGTGTGAACCCACCCACTCTGCCTATCTCTGGGCAACAAACTCCAAATATGTGCACCCACAAATAGAGAGGGAGGATGATCCAGACAGGCAGGAGACACTCCTTGCTCATGAGAGCACCTGTGCCTAGCAGCAGAATTACTCCTTAATTTCTGCACATCTTTGAGTTTTTCAGGATAAAAGCAAATGTCATTTGCTTTCCAAGCTTGAGGGATATGCGATGTTGCTGCGGTCTGGCCCCAACCTCCCACCGGCCGTGGACCCTCAATAGTTGCTGGCCAACGATTGATCACATGTGGGCCCTCGGTAGCTTTCTAACGTGACGCTGACCCCTGCATACCAATAGCCTAAAGCCAAGGCAGTGCTAATAGTCTTTGTCGCTAAAACGGGATAAGTCCCATTTGTTGCTTGTTTGCTTGCAGCCTCCGTTGCCCGCCCCTTTTGGGGGCTGGGCTGAGGCGAGGCTACGCAGATCCATCGGCAGGCGCTGGGAGGGGTGCTAGGATGGTGGCGCGAGCTTATGCATTGGCGTTACAAACTGCGAAGAGAAAAGCCTTGCCATGGCTCCGGCCAGGCTGGGGTGGAGCCGCGACCTCGGCTGTTTCCGCCTGCTTTCGGGTAAGTGACGCGTGGAGAGCCATTTTCATTTTGGATGGGCACGAGGCAGGCGGGAGCTCCGGAGCATGTAGTTGTACGGTGCGTCCTTTTCGTGCCTGGTGGATGAAAGGGGTTCTAAACAGTGGTTGGCGCTATGAAATCCCCTTTTCAAATTAATTGCACTGCACAACCCTCCCCCCCTTTAAAGTGTGTTGGTGAGATTGGTTTCAAGTGACATTTCTATAGCTCCATACGAAGGATTGTTTGGGGTTTTTATTCCTTCTCTTCCTTGTTCACGTTCCAATCCCTCTAGTTCATTTTACCAACCTTACTTTTTTTACTGTCTCCAGTTACTTTTTGCACCACCATTCAATAACCATAATTGCATTTAAAGACTCCACGCATATACATCTGCATTAACTCTCACATACATATACAGTATATGTAAACAATCCCCTCCATTCCTCTTCCATGGACACATTTGCCCATATTCTCTGTTCCACATGCACACCTGCCTCCATCTGTCGGGGTTTTCTTCACTCCCTTTTTCTGAATTCGCACCCAGTTCTGCCAGTACCTCCCCCCTCCAGCACTGCACTTTCTTGCTATTGCTAATCGGAATGTGTTCCTCTGATTTCCTTTCACTTGCACACCCGCATTTTCATTCTTCTCTAGCAGATCCTATGCTCTGCTGTGTGAACAGACCCAGTCACGCAGCAAACTACCCTGCGATTCTTAGTTGCACCCATTCCTCTTACACTTCAGGAAGTACCGTCGTTGCCGAGGAGGTACTTCCGCCTCGCCTGCACCCATTTCCGATCGGACCGAGAAGGCACCTAGAAGTGCCTCGCTGGGCGGCGATTCTATCGTTTTAACCGCTTGCAGGCAGAAGCTTGCTTTTGCTAGATAAGCTGCTGCCTCCAAATCTATGGCTTAACTTCAGAGACGCCACACGGGCATGTATGATGTATTTTGATATGGAAATAAGAGGACTGAAAGCGTTGTTAGTTGCTGGCAGTACCTCAAGGATGCTAAAATTACTGGCTGCAAACTTTAAAAAAATGGTAAGCCTTCCTAGTTATGCCCACTTGCAGTTTGACACATCTCATTGGTGTCATGCTTGGCTTACAAACGTGCCCTAGGCTAGAGGAACACAGAGATAATAGAAGTCTTGCAAGGCGTCAGACGAAATAAATGTGCCAGTAGTTTTAGTGGAGGAGCTGGAAACTATTTTGCTATCTCTCTCTTTCATACACAGATTTTGGTGTATGAAAACAGTTTAGAATTAGCACGTTTCTGTTTTGTTTTCAGTCATCAAATGCAAACGATGAGGTCCTCAAAGAGAAGCGTAGCAAAATCATGGCTAGAGGACTTCCAAAGCAAAAACCGATTCAAGGAGTTAAGCAGGTGTTGGTTGTAGCTTCTGGAAAAGGAGGTGTTGGGAAGTCAACAACTGCTGGTAAGTTCTGTGTATTTGATTCAGTATATTATTTACCTTTAATTTGCTTGTAGATATAGGTGTGCGGATGTAACAAGCTCTTATCTAACAATGTACACTTCCAGTATATTTTACTTTTAGTTTGGATTTAATTTGAAAAGGTTTTTAAATAAATGTTACTCATCCTGAAATAAGCTGTCAGATATAAGCAGAGTTCTTGTTTCATTGTTATTCGGTACAATTTGTGATGCTCCCTGGATCAAGTACATAGTTGAAACTAGTTCAATAATTATACTGGGAGCGAAAGAAGCTACAATGAGAAATTATCCTCATGTTCTATTGACTTGAGTGTGTCCATAACACTACTTGCATTTCAATATTTCATTTTATGTATTGTAAACTATGAAAATCCTGACTTTCAAATAGCAAAGAAAGGGAAAGAGTCATTTTAGGATTGTCTGTGACTGATTTTTATTAGAAGATGCAATACACAGTCATTAGGTTTAAGATGAATCTAGTGGAAGAAGGAAAATACTGACTTCATACACTTCCAAATAAATTCTCCAATTAGCCATTATGGGTTAGGAGTTTAGGTTCTCTTATGAATCAGCAGCTGATTTAAGAAACATGGAAGTAGGAGATAGGAATAAATCGTTTTTACAGTGAAGTGGATTATACAGTGCAGTGTCCCAATGATTTGTATTGGGACCCATACTATTTTCCTTATTCATAAATGATCTGGAGTCAGGGGCTTCTTTCTAAGAAGTGATCTCATTTCCAAGAGGCTGATTCTGCTAATTTTTGTGTTCTCTTTTCAGTAAATGTAGCCCTTGCACTGGCAGCAAATGATTCGGTAAGTAATTGCCTGATTATTGTTTCAATATTGCTAAATATAAAAATCAATAAAAAGTTACAGATATTAATAAACACTTTAATAGCTGGTATATAGGCAGAGATATTTTTAAAGGTTGTTTCTGAAATAGTAGTTTTAATTTCAGTAGCTAGCTTCAAATGATATAGTTGAAAAAAAGACACCATTTCTTCCACCAGGATTCTCCCTAATACTCATCTTCACTGTGCTGCTATTTCTGTTGTGCATTCTTATGAATTTCACTCCCTGACTACTATCACTGATAGGGAAAACTAGCATTACATTAAGTAAATCTGCTTATTTTTAATGTTACGATAAATTTCATGATATGGGTACGTGTGTGTAGTTTTCTAAGGGTAAGGTTCACAGGGCCCTATGAAAATGATTGCTAGACTTACCTTTTAATGTCTTTGCTAAAGTACATTTGTGAAATATTTCTATAATAAAAAAAATCCACTTTTGAGAATTCAAAGCACTTCACATACATTATTTCAGTAAATCTTTACAGAAACTTGCCTAAGGCCACATTGGCACAAACCACATATTCAGTTAAATAGGCATTCAGTGGGAAGACATGACTAACCCCATGTCCGCTCTATATGCATGCTCTGGAGAAGATGTAAAAAATCCTGTGTGTGTACAAACTATATTGTAGACTCTGCCTATGTATTAACAGACCCTGGCTATTCTAGGGACTGTGATCCCAGGGACAAAACTTAAACATGCACATGTCTGTATGTTCATAGGTAAAGGGGACCCCTGACCATTAGGTCCAGTCATGACCGACTCTGGGGTTGCGGTGCTCATCTTGCTTTATTGGCTGAGGGAGCCGGCGTTTGTCCGCAGACAGCTTCCGGGTCATGTGGCCAGCATGACTAAGCTGCTTCTGGCAAATCAGAGCAGCACATGGAAACGCCGTTTACCTTCCTGCTGGAGCGGTACCTATTTATCTACTTGCACTTTGACGTGCTTTCGAACTGCTAGGTTGGTAGGAGCTGGGACTGAACAACGGGAGCTCACCCAGTTGCGGGGATTCGAACCGTCGACCTTCTGATCGGCAAGTCCTAGGCTCTGTGGTTTAACCCACAGCGCCACCTGTATGTTCATAGTCTCTTTAAAATGTGTAGATTGGTCAGAAATGGAATTGGAAGTTGTGCTTCTGATGTATATTTTAGCTTTTTTTTTTTACATTTATATTCCACTTTTCTGTCAAGGAGCTCAAGGTGGCATACACGATTCTTCCTCCTCTTAATTTTATCTTCACAACAACCCTGTGAAGTATGCTGGGCTTAGAGACTGTGACTGATTCAAGGTCACCCCTTTAGCTTCATGGTTGAGTGGGGATTTGAATGCTGGTGGTGCTGTGGGTTAAACCACAGAGCCTAGGGCTTGCTGATCAGAAGGTCGGAGGTTCGAATCTCCGCGACGCAGTGAGCTCCCATTGCTCGGTCCCTGCTCCTGCCCACCTAGCAGTTCGAAAGCACGTAAAAGTGCAAGTAGATAAATAGGTACCGCTCTGGCTGGAAGGTAAACGGCGTTTCTGTGCGCTGCTCTGATTCGCCAGAAGTGGCTTAGTCATGCTGGCCACATGACCCAGAAGCTGTCTGTGGACAAACGCCGGATCCCTCGGCCAGTAAAGTGAGATGAGCACCGCAACCCCAGAGTCGTCCGCAACTGGACCTAATGGTCAGGGGTACCTTTACCTTACCTACCAAGTTTAACACTCTAACCACTAAACCATACTAGCTTGCTCTGTAGTTGAATATGCGAAAACCGCAAGCGCTGAAATTGGAATTGGGGATTTCTGGTTCATTGCTCAGTCTCTAAGTCACTGCTCTTTGTTATTTATGCCTGGGTGATATAAATAAGGGTTTAGTGGTGCAATGCAGTAGGCAAGGTGGTCATAATATCCCCTGTTGGCATTTAAGAAAATAACACACAATCCATGTGAATGAATAAAAAATGTTCCTGAAACATGGGAGCATTTGCAGCAAATATACTAGTATTAGAACAAGGCTGTCAAAACAAGGTTAAAATGTACTGTGCGAATTTAACAGTGAAAGTTCAAGGCTCTTGAAAAATCTGTCAGGTTTACAGGGGGGGAAAGGCAGAGGCAGAACTTGAGAGTAGCAGATGTTGCATTAATATTTGATACAGAAGTAAATTTTTAAAATCATTGTATTGGAATTAATTGCTTGATTGACACTAATAGGAGTCACCTGGCAAGTTCTCAAACACTGCATAGAAAGTGTTTCATAATTAATGCCTGGTGTTATTGCAGTGGGTGAAATTTACGATCGTGACACAATGGGTTAGCAAACAATGAATCATCTTTGTTTATAGCACTTGTGTATGCTGTGTGTGTGTTTGTGTAGTTCTGCTGTACCCCTCAAATAGGAGCTGCATAGTCATTATTCTTCAGTTTATTTCTACATTGTTAAAATAGCATTTTTAAGAACATGTGGTCATGTTACATTTCCCAAGTACTTACTGATCACAGAAATCTGCATGATAAATGTGGCGAGTGGCGCAGAATGTCAGAGAGTGATTTGCAGAAATGATCTTGCAAGTTCCTTCTCTAATCTTGCCTCCTGCCATCAGATCTCACTTAATTGGCCTTGGACAAGTCACTGTTCTCCTAGGAGATAAAGATAGCCCTCTTCAGCTATTCTCCCTCAGTGTCACATGATCACCATCTATTGAGAGCAGGGACCGAGCCTGTTGGCCGCCACTCTCTCTGTTGCATCATTGTGGTCAATGTCACCGCTTTCCATGTTCTGCGAAAGAATCCCTGCAGTAGAGAGCCTGCTATTGTGTAGGCTTCCTGTGTGATTTAGAACCCTGCTATTTATTTCATTTGACCTCACCATTTCTTTCTAAAACTGTGTGTACACATACACCCACTTCTCTACCCATTACTCAGGATAATACTTAACGCATCTGAGGTTGACTAGTCAGTGAAAGCTTATACAAAAATAAACGTGTTAGTCTTGAAGTTGCTTTGTTGATTAAATTTCAACCAACTAAGAATATACAAGGTAAATTGAGGTTGTGGAGTTGCCTTTGCCTCATCTTTCAAAGTTGATGGCACCGTATTTACAATGGATTAGAAATGCTAGATTCGTTCTTAATCTGCAGTGGATCTTGTGTATCAGGAATGGGAGGTTTAATAATAATAATAATAACGTTGATGATGATGATGATGATGATGTTGTTGTTGTTTCTCTTTGAAGCCCAATTGGGGAACTAGAAAAATATGCTAGACATAGCGCTTGGCTTACTAGATTCTGCTTATCTATTTGATGGAAATACATTTGCTGTTATTTCCTGCTGGCAGGCAGCACTGCAGGGATGTTGTGGTTTGAGGTACTGAAGGATTCCCAATGCTAACACTAATGACTCTTACTCTGCTTGTGTCTCAGAACTATAAATCTAGTCTTAGGCTTAGAAATTCCAACTTGCCTAAGAACCGACTAGTTTATTAATGCTGTGCGTACATGTAGAACTGAATCTTAATTATTGCAGTTTTTTTGTTATAAGATCTTTTGTTCTATTGGGTCCGTAAGACACACCCACACAATGGTTTCTTGTGCACATGGTTGGACAATTGTGTGTTAAACCAACAACATGAGAAGCTTTCAAAAATAGTACGTTCATAGTTTCCATAGTGCACATGTGGACTAGGAAGATCTGTACACTGGATATCTCTTGATTTTCAAACCTGCCACATAGACACGTCTGTACTTTAGAGTGGATGTGTGCACTATTTCAGTTTGATTTTCTTAAATCTACAAAGGTAGAGCTGACTTTAGTACTTGGATTCCAGAGCTGTTCTGAGTTTGTGTATGTGACTACTCACTGCAGATGAAATAATTTAGTTGATGGAAGATTCTGATTCAGTAACGAATGTCAAGGTCATCCATGTCAAGTATTACTTAAAGCAAAGAGAGCATTCGGTCCAGTCCTGGCCCTCTGGATCTGTAACAACTTTGAGTTACCAAATCATTACAGCTGGCTTAGTTAATTAACGACAAGAATGTGCAGTTCTCCGAGGCTGTACTGAGATTTCTAAACTTCTGCTGCTTTCCACCTGAAGCGAATCGGCTTTGCCCAACTATCCTCCTCCTTAACTGCTTTTTTAGTTTTGAGAGGAGATTCTTTTTAACCCTCAGAAATGGCAGTAGCCAATTCTACTCCCCCAGGAGCCCTGTAGGAGAACTTTTGGCTTTTCTGTCAGGCTCACTCGCATTCACATTAAGACAACTGTGTATGAAAGCTGCATTGCCCCAGACAATTTATTATAGCAGAAAGAACTCAAATTAATAGAAGCCAGGCATAATACATCAAGATTGCTTGTTTAGGAACACTGTATTTTAGTGAGCAAACACCAGCTGTGCATGACTGAGGATGGCCCAAATCCAGTTGGGAAATTGTGCTTATGCTGTCATTGTGCAGGAAAACTACCTATTCAACCTGTTTTAAAAAAATCTTTTTTACTAAGGGCTGTGATCTAGCCAGCCCTCCTCCCCACTCCCATTTTGATTTGCGGCAGTAGAAGAGTACCCTTGAGGTTCTTGCAGAAAATTAGTTTTATATATAAATAAATGTGTGCCAGCTACAGCATAGCTGAGTCAAGTATCCAGCACTGAAGATCATATGCAGCTCATTTGTCTGTGTGTAGTCAGCACAATCTTGCATGAGACATTCATCTTTGGTTGGTTGCCTATTGCCTTTATCATAAAGTATAAAATGCACAGGTAAAAAAACCCTATACTTTGCCTTTGGAAAACCATTGCGTGAGAGACAGCAGTCATTGAGGGTTTGGGAGAGAGAGAGGCCAAATTTCAGAGAGGAAGATGGGAGTACTCTTGTCACGTCGTACAACCTGGTCCCAAATCCACTTCCATACAGTCTAACACCAAAATGCATGCTTGCACACACACACACCTACACATAGCCTGAAGGCTCTGTTGAGGTTTTTTAAGGAAACCCCCAAAATTGTTGCTTTCTTTAGGAAAACCTGAAAGTTGTTGAGCTTTTGTTAGACATACACCAACCAAAGTTTACAAAAATACGGTTTTTTAAAACTAAGATCCAGGACAAAGTGCCTCCTTTCGGAAATTCCCCTCGGATGTCAATTTTGCCTTTGAAATCCCTGTAATGTCCATGAAAATCCGGACATATGGCAGCCCTAATTCATTCACTATTCCACAGCTTGCCTTACAGTGGCCTATAAAGCAGACAGTATTAGTAAACTGGGCCCTTCTCAACTCAGAGATTTATGGAGACTAGGCAGAGAAGTCTGCAGAAAGGCCATTCTGAACACTTAGAATATTTAAATAGCATGTTCTGAAAAGGCAAAATAGCAGGGCAAGAAAGCAGGGAATGAATACTACCAGGAACAGTTACCGGTATCTGGAAATCAGAATTGGCCGGGCTAGCAAAACCAGGCCATTTTCAGTAAAGAACACTTGTAACAAGAGAGGTAGCCAGCAGAGGGAGTGCTTTTCACCATTTTCCTTCCTATGGCACTCTGGTCATGACATCATCAAATTAAGTTTTTTATTTTAAAAATCCACACACAGCTCTTTATTAGCAACAGAATCAATTTTAAGAACAGGAAATGGAGGAGCAGAATAAAAACATGCTGAATAGTCACATCTGTGAGACTCAATGCAGAGTTGCAGATGGATCAAAAACTTTCTTCGGCATGTTGGTTAGCTTACACTTCGCTAGATAACCTTGTGCTTGTGGTACCTGCTTGCCTTTTGCTGGTTTCAAATACAGTGGTACCTCGGGTTAAGTACTTAATTCGTTCCAGAGGTCTGTTCTTAACCTGAAACTGTTCTTAACCTGAAGCACCACTTTAGCTAATGGGGCCTCCCGCTGCCACCGCCACACGTTTTCTGTTCTCATCCTGAAGCAAAGTTCTTAACCTGAGGTACTATTTCTGGGTTAGTGGAGTCTGTAACCTGAAGCGTATGTAACTTGAAGCATATGTAACCCAAGGTACCACTGTATAGCATCTTAAATTCTTGAAAAACAAGTCATCCAGGAAAGGGAACATAGGTGAAAATGGCTGCCAAATGAAGTTCAAATACAGTTAAGAAGGATAAAATTTCAGGATCAAAAGTTAGGTCTAAGTTTTGGTGTATGTTAAGCCTCATGATTTTACCTATGAAGTCATACCAACAAAGGAATGGACACTTATGGGCATGAATCCTGTCTGTAGGTCATGGCTGTCCTTGTTCATGCACTCTTGCCCTTATTTAGAGAAGATCCTTATCTTCCATCAACTAAATATCTAGAAGAACAATACTGCTTTACCATACAACAAATAAACAGCAGGTCAAACCAGCATTCTTCTGTGCACTGATTTCTTGAAGGGGTAGGTCTCATTATTCACTGCTTTTGACAGCTTAGTTACTTAAGCCCATGGAAGTAAATCAGTATGGTTCAGAGAACCTCCATTAAGCAAAACATTACTGTATTATCTTGGGTTGCTATCCTATGCACATTTGAAGTAAGAACCATTGAACACAGGGGCTTGTGGGACTGGGTTGTTAAACAAAGTTATATCCCCCCCCCCGGCCACACACTTCCACCCAAATGAGCGGCTAATGAGAAAGCAGCAAAATAATACAATTAAAAACAAATAAATATTGTAATGAAAATTGCTAAGAACATCTAAACACAGTCAACCACCCTCACAGCTGATAATTTCAAGGTTGCTAGGAATAGTGTATTTGCTTGGGTGAACACAAATGTTTTGCTTTTTAAATTCCTCCTGAATATTGAGGGAGACAAATTTATCCCACCAGGAGGGCATTCCCTAAATGGGGAAGCTCTGCTGCAAAGGTCTCCCCTACTGATTGTCTTGCCTGAGATGCTTGATCTTGATATATTGAGAGGCTCACTCTTAGGTACTTGGGTCCCAAACCATTAAAACCTTGGCATACTAACACCTTGAATTTCAGGCCTGGTTACACAATGTCCCATTGGGAAGCCCTGCTTACCAACCTAGCAGCTGTATTCAGCACTGGTTGCAGTTTCCAGACCATCTTTGAGTGCAGCATCACATCGAGCGCATGGCAGTGGGAGCACAATTGGCCCTTTAGGAGGGTTGTTGCTAAGCATGGACAGCCAAGGCCACCTGGACTTTAACTGACCCAACTTCTTTCCAGTAGTGCAACGTAGGCAATGAGTGAATAACAAGGCTTCCGGACAAATTTTTCCAAAGCAAATTGTGCTTAAGATTTTAGAAAATGTAGAACAAGCTAAACAGTTTAAGAATATTATTTGAGGGGAGGAAAAGTAATTTATGGTTTGAGTAAGAGCGGGAAAAAGCAAATGTTAATAAAGGCAAACACATATACCTATTTAAGAGTGTTTCCTAATAAATTCAGCATTTACTAATTTGCATTCGTTTGTTGTCCGATCCTGGCTTTTCTCTCTAGCGCTTTCCAATACTTCACCTCTCTTAAAGTGTGTTAGAGCTCTTCAACTTTTTGAATCCATGGCTCTCTTTCTCTCTTCCGTTCTTCCTCAGGGGTTCTCAAATTGTTGTCTGTGGATCAGCAGTGGTCCGCAAGCTTCACTCAGGTGACCCATGGCATGCTGGTATTGAATATTCATATTGACTTTTAATTGTACTCTTTTTGCTTATTTTGTTTCTTATTGCATTTTATTGTATTTAAATTTGAATACTACGGAATGCTAATTGTAATACAGTGGTGCCCCGCAAGACGAATGCCTCGCAAGACGGAAAACCCGCTAGACGAAAGGGTTTTCCGTTTTTCAATGCGCTTCACAGGACGAATTTCTCTATGGGCTTGCTTCGTAAGACGAAAATGTCTTGCGAGTCTTGAGATTTTTTTTCACTCCCCACCCCCTTTTTCTAAGGCACTAAACTGCTAATAGCCTTTTAGCAGCTAATCCGCTAATCCCTTAAGCCTTTAATAGCCGCTAATAGCCGCTAAACCGCTAGTAGCGCTAATCCGCTAATAGGGTTGCTTCGCAAGACGAAAAAACCGCTAGACGAAGAGACTCACGGAACGGATTCTTTTTGTCTTGCGAGGCACCACTGTACAATAAAATACAATGTAAGAGATAAGCTTCCAGTGCAGCTCTTTACAAATGCTGCAAAAGGCAGAAAAATTATTATGTGGTCTGCCAAGTCTGCTGGCAATTTTCAAGTGGTCTATGGGCTGGGGGTGGTAGTTTGGGAACCACTGATTTAACATGTTTTTTCAACTCCCCTCCCAAACTTTTAATCAATCAAGAGGAGAGGAAACTCCTGGTTAAATTTTGGTTTCCCCTTAATTGCAGGTTCTTAGGTTGAACTTAGACCCTCTTGTGCAGAGCTGTTTGAGCTAAGCCTCTCCTCAAACTCCTGTCCTTCCTTTGAACTTCTGGCCCTTCTGTGTAGGAGAGGTTTTAAAGCATGGGTAGGCAAACTAAGGCCTGGAGGCTGGATCCAGCCCAATCATCTTCTAAATCTGGCCCGCGGATGGTCCGGGAATCAGCAGGTTTTTACATGAGTAGAATGTGTCCTTTTATTTAAAATGCATCTCTGGGTTATATGTGGGGCATAGGAATTTGTTCATTATTATTTTTTTTCAAAATATAGTCCGGCCCCCCACAAGGTCTGAGGGACAGTGGACTGGCCCCCTGCTGAAAAAGTTTGCTGACCCCTGCTTTAAAGCAAAAAACAACCATTTTACAATCTGCTTTGCAACTCAAAAGCCAAACACAAAATGGTTGAAAGTCTTCCTGCTTCACGATTGTGTTGATTCTTGCTGTATTAGGCTACATATGTAGTTTTGTAAAGCCACTTGGAAATGTTTTGATGTGCGTTCTTCACCACAGTTCTTTTATTTATATATCTATGTGCATTGATGGAGTAAAGCATACAACTGTGAACTATTTTTTAAAAAGTTTTGAGATGTTTGTGGTGTCCAAAGATGGCATTGCCATTGTCATTGCAAAGCTTTCTCTCCCCTTTGCTCTCATGTCCATTCCCGAGTATTCTTTTGGTTTGTTAAAAATGGGAGAACCTGTAGATGGAAAAAGAGTGCTGCTTAGGTTTAAGCACAAGCTAGGCAGTTTTCCAAATATTTATCCTTCAAATGGTAATTAGGGGATAAAGCATTAGAGTGACTATTTGAAGGGGTTTGATTAGCTGTGCATGCAGATAAAAGAAATGAGTCATGAATCTTCATAATCAGGTAAATTATGTGTTTTGTCTGAGAACAAAGGAGTTCGAAAATGGTGTTGAAGTCTTTGAAATCTGGCATGAAAATGTGGCTTCCCGATCTCTTAAATTGCAGCTTTCATACAGTAGACACGAAACAGCATAATCTGTCAGAGTAACTCCAGTGGGTTTTTAAATAGCTTTGTGCATTATAAAGAAACATGATTTTTTTTTAAAAAAAAAAAGAAGTAGTGCTAAATGAGATATTTGCTTTGATCTACATGATTACCTGAAATGGTACTGCCTCCCAATTGACATGTATATCAAGAAGTTCACAGAAAGGAATTGGTGGAATGTGCGGTGATGATGCTAAGCAATGGCTGTGAACAGACATTAATTCTTTTACAGCCTTCAAGATGGCATGATAGAGGTATTATTGCTCACAGAGCGCACATTCATTCCCCCCCTCTCTATTCCACTAAGGCTTTGATCAAACAGGATTTGCAGGTTTTTAGTTCTTCAAAATAATAGAAAGCCTGTCTCACCATAGTGGGAGGGACTCTTCCCACCCCAATATGTGCATTGATGAAACTGTTATTCTGCCATTCTCTGAAAAGCTAATGTCTGCACTTAGGCTGTGCTTGACATAACAAGCTATTGAAATAAGTCAGATACAGTGTTTGTATGCATGTTGATAAATTGGCAGAAAACGCTAATGGGACTTGAGGCCGGCTCAGGACATTTTAATATGTGAAGTTGAACATGCAGTGGTGTGCCTTTTCCTTCTCATTAATCAAGGATACAACCCCTGAGAAGTTACTTGGTGTCAATGAACTGAAGCCTTGGAAGTGCTCAGATTACATTCTAGTAAATCTGATATTCTTGCCACACTTAATGGCAACAGACTCACCTTATTATGTATTAGGGCTGCCTAGAGTGGAGCAGGGCTCTGTATAAGGTGTGCATGTGGCTTTTTATTATTATTTTTAAAATAAGGTTTTGCACTGCTAGGTAAAGGTAAAAGGACCCCTGGACGGTTAAGTCCAGTCAAATGCGACTATGGGGTTGCGGCGCTCATCTCGCTTTCAGGCCAAGGGAGCCGGTGTTTGTCCACAGACAGCTTTCCGGGTCATGTGGCCAGCATGACTAAACCGCTTCTGGCACAACAGGACACCGTGACGGAAACCAGAGCGCTCAGAAACACCATTTACCTTCCCTCCACAGTGGTACCTATTTATCTACTTGCACTGGTCTGCTTTCGAACTGCTAGGTTGGCAGGAGCAGGGACAGAGCAACGGGAGCTCACCCCCTCATGGAGATTCAAACCGTCAGCCTTCTGATCGGCAAGCCCTAGGCTCTGTGGTTCAGACCACAGTGCCACCTTTTACATTGCTAGACAGAGTGGTGTGGTGAGCTATTACTGTTAGCTTTAGGAACACCCTCTATCAAGGACTGAGGTTCTGTTTGCCCAATGGTAGTAATGTTTTACATCTATATATGTAAAAGTAATGTAATAGATTTCCTTAACTAAGGATGTCTGACATTTCACCAAAAACACAGCAACCACACCCTTAATCTGCACAAGTAGAAAAAACAAGCTCCTCCCCCCCACGAGGTACCCCTTACAAGGCTATACAACTTGAAAAATCACAACTGCAAAAATCATCTCTTACAATCCAATATTTGGATACACAGTACTGGAGATGAAGATGCTGCAGTTTCTGCTTATAAATAGCATCATATGCAGGGGTCCACCAATACGTTAGACAATGGCATCCATAAGTTTAACATGGGCAGCCAGTGGTGAAAGCCTCTAAAAGGTGCCACTGTAGAAGGAAGGTTCTTTAAAAGATGGTGGCAGCATGGGGAAGCAGAGAGTACCTCTTTCAAAATGGGTCAAGATGCAGCATCAGTATAATGGATTGGGGTTTGTTACAAACATATGTGCCCACATCTCTCCACAACTCCTCCCTCTAAACCCAACCCCCCCATTAGTAGGCATCGGATGAACATAGTCTTTTGAACAGGGAACCAGAAACCTGACCCTTATTAACTACCGGAAACAATAGCTGACAGTCAAGCCGATCCAAAATTTGTGGCCCGCCAGCAGCAAGCATAAATACAATGTTAATTTACAGCATCAGATAAAGGCAGATGCTGATTATGGAACACTCAGCTTTTGTGACAGATGCCGCAGAATCAAGTTGCAAAGTTGGTACTGCTGAATATCGTGGCCTGGTCAAACCTCAGAATTTGGTGTTGGGTGGGAGTGGAGCTAATGATGGTTTCTGGTGGTTAGGGGATTAGGGTTTTGGGACATGGTTTGGCTTTACGTGCTGCGGGATTGGGCTGCCATATTTTCAGCGGGACTCCAAATAAATAAATAAATGAAAAATCAGTTATTCCTTAATAACCAAAACCACTTCTATAACCCTGTCGCTAAGCTCATGTGTGACTGTGCATTTCAGTGTATCTGAATTATCAGTGTTGAGAAAGGTACAAGTTGAATAAGAACAGCTATTTTTAAGTTCAGAAGCATTTATTGCTTATAATGGAATCCTGCTTTTCAAATACCAGCTTTTAATAATAATAGCTTTAGGCCAGCACCCTGCTGTGCTAACAGCGGTAGGCTTGTATCCAAAAGTTTCTTGCACAAGCAGAAAGATGCTTCAACTCAGGCAGGGCAGGCAAATGACTTCCAGTTAAGCTTCTCTTAGTGGGCAAGCGGTTTATATCCCTGCCCCTCCACCTCATGACACCCCCACCCCACCCCCACATGCTTCACCAAAGGGAGTTATAATTTATTTCCTGCCCGCTCGCAGGGCAGGTTAAAACAGTTAACCTACAATGTTTAAAAGTGGTTTAAAAACAACTTGCAATCACAGAAGTAAGGTTGGTTCCAAGAATTATACATCTCAGGTGTCAAAAGGCGGGGGCAAAGAAGTGTTGTAGTAGCTGCTGAATGGCATGGACTGTTGTGCCGTTTTAGATGACTTTTAGAAGACACCTGAAGGCAGCCCTGTTTAGGGAAGTTTTTAATGTTTCATGTTTTATTGTGTTTTTAATGATCTGTTGGGAGCCACCCAGAGTGGCTGGGGAGACCTGGCCAGATGGGTGGGGTATAAGTATTAACAACTTCTACTTCTTCTTCTTCTTCTTCTTCTTCTTCTTCTTCTTCTTCTTCTTCTTCTTCTTCTTCTTCTTTTCTTGTGCAAAGGTTGCTCAGGTAGAAGGACAGCAACCCTGCAAATTGGACAGAGTCATTCTCCCTCAGCCTGCTGTATTCAGCACCATCCCCTGACCATTGGTGGGGAATTGTGTAGGGCGTTGTGTAGGTTGTGGTGGGAAGAAAACCCATCTTCCTCCAGCCATGTTACAGTAGCTTAACTTGGGATCCAACTCATTCTGGAGTCCAGAACCGGGTTTAGTTTGCTCAGGATCTCAACCATCCCCAGTGCCAAGTCTAAATGCCATCCTGGTTAAATGCTGCCAGAAACAATTAGCGATTTCACTTCATCTTCTTTTAAACATCCAAGGAAAATCATTCACAGGTTTCCAAAGCAAAGTTTTCTCCATTGCTGAGCAATTCTTTTACAGCTCGAAAGCATTTCTAATGTTTAAACCAAACCTTCTTCAATTTCTTGCCTTCTGTCCAGCCGTATGTAGTAGTTGAGAGCAATTATGCTCTATTATCCTGGTGGCTATCTCTCTTAAAAAAACCTTGCAGAAGTGTGAAGTTGGAAGGGCAGACCTTAACAGAATAGCCCACATTCACTGGGAAGTAGTGCTGCAAATAGAGGTCTTGAACTGCTAACGTGTGCTGTCCCTGCAGGGTAAGGAAATAACTTGCTAAAACAAACCTAAAGCTAGTAAACTGTGCCAAACGCTACAGAGAAGATAATGCCTTGTCTATTCTGGTCTGCAAATTCTTTTTTAGCCTGGATACAGAACTGGCTATATTTCAGCATGAAAGCAATATCTGTTTTCTTATGTGTTGTTTGTATTTATCAGCTGCCTATTATTCTAGTCCCTTTAGGCAACACACAGCAAAAATCAATACAATAAAATACTGGATCAGATAAAACAAAATCGGCGTATAAAATCTCTCTCTCTCTCTCTCTCACTCACACACACACACACACACACACACACCACTATCGAAAGCACTACAGTAATTCCATGGAAGTTAAAATAAAATGCTCAAATGCTGCCAAAGCAGAGACTATATAATTAGTAATATTGACTTTAAGATATTAAATTTGTTTAAAGATGTTTAAAAGGCTTGGGGGTAAACAGATAAGTTTTCACCTGCTGCTGAAAAATGTCACTATAAGCACCAAGTGGATCTCTCTGGTGATAATGTTCACAACCAGGGGGCCACCACTGAAAAGACCCTCTGTGTTTGGCACCCTCGATATTACAGATGAAGAAGGCACTACAGAGTATCTTGATAAAGATGAGTTTGAAGTATAGTCACCATATGTCACCTAAAAGGGTTAGTTGAAATGTGGCTACTAGATTGTAGCATCAGGAAGCTGATGGGTTTGAATTCAATAGCACATTTTGATACTATTGAATAGGGCATAGTTATGATTGGGAATAGCTCTCCCACACCAGTAAAGTTTTTCTTGCTAGTATTTCATCTGTGACAAATGACATAAGACCAACTTTCCTCCTCCTCCTCCTCTTCTACTTCTATTATCATGTGTGTATGTGTGAACGTGTACGCACCACCGTACAATGTGTAATATTCCTTCATGCAGTTCTTAAGTTACACTCTAGTCTAGAAAACCTTATGCCACAAAGCTTATGGATGCTATGGACTCACTTGCTACGTAGGAACATAAGAAGCTCTCTCAAGGACTGTCTCTCCCATATGAACTGATCCAGACTGTAATCATCATCTGAGGCCCTTCTTTGTGTGCCTCCTCGGCAAGAGGTCAAAGGGCAGCAACACGAAAACAGGCCTTTTCTGTGGTGGCCCCCGCTTGTGTTATGCTTTCCCCAGGGAGACTCACAAGTTGCCTTCGTTACATCTTTTAGGATCCAGGCAAAAACATTCTTCTGCTTGTAGACCTTTGGCTAATTAAACAACCTGCAGTCTTTTAAAGTGGGATGCAGGTGGTGCTCTGGGTTAAACCACAGAGCCTAGGGCTTGCCGATTAGAAGGCCGGCTGTTCGAATTCCCACGACGGGGTGAGCTCCCATTGCTCAGTCCCTGCTCCTGCCTATCTAGCAGCTTGAAAGCACGAAGTACAAGTAGATAAATAGGTACCGCTCCGGCGGGAAGGTAAACGCCATTTCCGTGCGCTGCTCTGGTTCGCCAGAAGCGGCTTAGTCATGCTGGCTGTACGCCAGCATGTACACCGGCTCCCTCGGCCAATAAAGCGAGATGAGCGTTGCAACCCCAGAGTTGTCCGTGGCTAGACCTAA
The DNA here is from genome assembly GCF_965153285.1 of Podarcis tiliguerta. Taxonomy (NCBI): domain Eukaryota; kingdom Metazoa; phylum Chordata; class Lepidosauria; order Squamata; family Lacertidae; genus Podarcis; species Podarcis tiliguerta. Next base: position 100,201,093 of record NC_139534.1, read on the forward strand.
TGGTCAGGGGTCCCTTTACCTATGGCCTTTTAAACTGTGTGTGGGGTGGTGGTATTGTTTTTGTTTGTTGCTATGTTATATATTTTTGGTTTTTATATTGTAAACCGCCCTGTGATCCTCGGATGAAGGGCGTATAGAAATCTAATAAACGAATAAACATACTGCATCAGCTCTTTTGGTCCACCTGGCTTAGTATTGTCTACAGTGCTTCACAGCAGCTTTCCATGGTTACAGACAGAGGTCTCTCCCAGCCCTAACTGGAGATAACAGGGACTGAACCTGTGTCTTTCTGCTTGCAAGGCATAAGCTCTACCACTGAGCCATGGCCCTTCTCCAGCAGTTATCATGCGAAAGAAGTAATAATCCATCCTTCTCTGAATCTTTTTATTAATATCTTCCATTTATGCTGAGTTTTTATTTTACTTAAGTCTCAACATAATCTTGTATCAGTGACACTAGTCCAGCTTTAGTTACACCTGGTAACCGCTGGATCCAGGTGGGAATGTGCTTCCACTTCCTATACTTCCATTTAAGCACATCTTCTGGCCGTGCATGTATCTCCCTTGCTGAGTAGGGTAATTGAGTGGTGTTCTTTCTAGATTTAAAGCACCACTAGTTAATAAGTTAGTGATGCGGGTGGCGCTGTGGGTTAAACCACAGAGCCTAGGGCTTGCCGATCAGAAGGTCGGCGGTTCAAATCCCCACGACGGGGTGAGCTCCCGTTGCTCGGTCCCTGATCCTGCCAACCTAGCAGTTCGAAAGCACATCAAAGTGCAAGTAGATAAATAGGTACTGCTCCGGCGGGAAGGTAAACGGCGTTTCCGTGCACTGCTCTGGTTCACCAGAAGCGGCTTAGTCATGCTGGCCACATAACCCGGAAGCTGTACGCCGGCTCCCTCGGCCAATAAAGTGAGATGAGTGCTGCAACCCCAGAGTCGGTCACGACTGGACCTAATGGTCAGGGGTCCCTTTACCTTTACCTAGTTAATAAGTTACAAAAGTTAAATTAGAGCTGAAATTAAAGTTTGCTTAGAACTGTTGCACATAACTTTTTCCATTAAGAATGATGTGGCTGTGTGTTTTCCTTCCACAGACAAAAGCAGTTGGTTTGCTTGATGCAGATGTGTATGGGCCTTCCATCCCAAAGATGATGAATTTGAAAGGAAGTCCAGAAGTGACACCAAGTAAGTTTGGATGGATCTTACTCTGTGATGAGGAAATCTTGAGAGGCAGTGATTATTTGTGGTTGTGAGAGTAGGGAAAGATGCTCCTTCCTATCTTGCCAAATGACCATAGGTAATCCTGCTATGGTAACATTAATAGACTTGCATTGCATAAGGAGCCGCCTTTGACCACTGTTTGAAAACTGTAGTTCGAAATCCAGCTTTTAGGGTGTTGCCTTGGGCTGGTTAATGAGAACATACATAGCAGCACTGACAGATTCACAGACTTCTGGTCTACTTCTGAGCACAATTGAAAGTGATGTGGCTTACTCCTTAAAGCCCTATATGACTTAAGACTTGGGGATGTGTTCCCATATCAACTTGCTCATGAGTTGAGATAATCTTTGGACCCTTGCCTTCAGGTGTCTCCATCATCCTAGGTAGGACGTGTCGCAACTAAATAGCTGCCATTCTCAGTGATAACAGCTGGCGTTCTCTTCCTGAGAGGCTCAACAGGCATCCATGTTAACTTTTTGGTGCCAAACAAATGTGAGTCTTAATCCTTCCAGACTTCTTTTAATGCATTTATAGTGGTACCTTGGTTTTTGAACATCTCCATTGATGAACATTTCGGTTTTTGAATGCCGCAAACCCAGAAGTAAATGCCTCGGTTTTCAAACACACCTCGGAAGTCGAACATGCCATGCGGCTTCCTCTGAGTGCAAGATCGTGAGGCCTAGCTGTAGGCTATTGAGTTTTTGGTTTTCGAACGTTTCAGAACTCAAACGGTCTTCTGGAACAGATTGCATTCGAAAACCGGGCTACCACTGTATTTGAAAGCATCCTAGTTTCTTTTTAAAAAACCAACACCATATTTTAACTGTGTTTGTAAATTGTCCTGGAATTTAGCTTTGCTGAAGGTTGATACATAAATCTTTAAAACAAATGGAAGTACGTAATAGGGATGCAGTTTCCTCAGTGTGGGCGGCACAACTAGGATGGAGTAAAGTTGTCTGCACTAACAAAAAAGCGGAAATGCTATAGTTCTGGTGTGGCTCCTTACCATGCATTCTAGGGTAGTGCTACAGTAGTGTGGCGATGGGGAAATGTGATCACCGTGCAGCTTCCAGTGCGAGCCCAGCCTGCCACTTGATTGCCCGACCATACAGAGGTCCAGTTCATGTTATCTTTTGGCAGGGTGGTGGTGGGAAAGATTGCACCATCTGGGCCTCTGCATTGTTGGTCAGTGTCTTTAAAAGGGAACTACCTGCAAACATGAGGGACGCGGGTGGCGCTGTGGGTTAAAACACAGAGCCTAGGACTTGCTGATCAGAAGGTCGGCGGTTCAAATCCCCACGACGGGGTGAGCTCCCGTTGATCGGTCCCTGCTCCTGCCAACCTAGCAGTTCTAAAGCACATCAAAGTGCAAGTAGATAAATAGGTACCGCTCCGACGGGAAGGTAAACGGCGTTTCCGTGCGCTGCTCTGGTTCGCCAGAAGTGGCTTAGTCATGCTGGCCACATGACCCGGAAGCTGTACGCTGGCTCCCTCGGCCAATAAAGCGAGATGAGTGCTGCAATCCCAGAGTCGGTCATGACTGGACCTAATGGTCAGAGGTCCCTTTACCTTTACCTTACCTGCATACATGTATTCCCGCCTACTTAATTGGAACTCTGATTGTGCGGGGCTCTCAGTTATGGCAGGAGCCTATAGGCGTACAACTGATTCCATCCACTTCACAGGCATTGCCTCCCGAACTTGTGAGGGTGGGGGCCTCAAAGGGCCCTGCTTTTCTGTGCAATAACAGTCATGTGATTAGAGCACCCAAATAGGGCTTATTTGTGTGGAAATGAAGATAGGCTTGTGCTGCTTTTCCAGTGTACAGTTGCAGTGCTGCCACCTCCCCCCTTCCCCGGCGACCTGGAGTAATGAATTGTGGCATAGTTGTCAGAATAAAAATCCTATAACTGAAACAAATTATGTGTGCTGTACAAATATTCAGTAGCTTGGACAGTAGGGCATGCATGTGGCTAGAGTTAGGCACCGCTTTTGGAACCAGGTAATGCAATAGTTGAGCCTTGGAATGCAAACCAGATCTGTAAAGACTAATTGTGAAATGATCTGTGTCACATCCTACCTGGTTTGCTAACCATACGTATTGATGTGGAAGATCCTATGGTCAGGTCACCATAATAGAGACCATTACAAGTGTTTAATGGCTGAGAAAAATTATCTGTGCTCGTACTTAGTGTTACAATAATGTCTCAAACCTTTGTGGGATAAGAGATTCTTACATTAGTGACATATATTGTTTCATCTTCATGTGAAGATTTGTTATCCAAAGTCCTGGGAATGTCGTGGCATAGGACTAGGAGTAGGAAGAACACCAAGTAATTGGTTTTTGGAGCTAATCCACACCTTCTGAATCTTCTTACCTGTTAACATTGGGTGTGTGTGTTATGGCTGGTTTTATCTGTGTAGAACACAAAATCTTGGAAGATGTAGATTAGGGCCCTCAGTAGTTTAGTTTAGAGCTCCCTTCCCCCCCAAGGGAGCCCCCCCCCTTAGTCCACAAATTTTTATTAATGAATTACCGTATTTTTCGCCCTATACGACGCACTTTTCCCCCTCCAAAAATGAAGGGGAAATCTGTGTGCGTCTATGGGGCGAATACAGGCTTTCGCTGAAGCTTGGAGAGCGAGAGGGGTCAGTGTGCACCGACCCCTCTCGCTCTCCAGGCTTCAGGAAGCTATCAGCAAGCCTGGGGAGCCCTCGGGAGTTCCCGCAGGGCTCCCTAGGCTGCAGATAGCAGCCTGCCACCCGGCGCGCAAGGCGCGCTGAAGCAGAGCGCCCCGTGCGCCGGGCAGACATCGGCCAGCCCCACAAGCTCGGGGGACAGCGGGGAGGTGGAGCGCTGCCATACCGCTGTTCCCCGACCTGGTTTGGTTTCCCCACCTGGTTTTTTTTGGGGGGGGGATAAAGGAATCCCCCCCCTTTATCCCCCCCCCCCAAAAAAACTAGGTGCGTCCTATGGGACGGAGCGTCCTATGGGACAAAAAATACGGTATTACATGTTTTGTTGTGCCCTAAATGCCAGGCTTACTTAGCTGCCAGATGATTCCTTCCCCTTCAGAAAGAGGTGAGTGGAGTGTCTACTGACAGATAGTTTTTGGGTCCATACTATGTACTTTTGCTTGCAGGTGACACAGGGAGCGATGGTTGGGAGGGAGCCTACGTATTCCTTGAACGATACTGCTAAAATGTACCCAATATTGTGGTAGTATGAAACTAGCAGAAATAAGCAGTTGAGCCGGAAGGACCCTAGGGAGGAATAGACGGTCCAACTTTCATATTTTGTACCTAGCAATGAAAGAGAGATTTCCTCCGAGACTACCCCTGTTTGATTTCTAGTAGCAGCACCGTCCTAGTTCAACTATTCCAATTTCTTATAAGAAAACTTTTCAAAGAATCTTCAGGAGAGATTAAGTATTTAGTCTTGGAGTTGCAAGAAAAGTAGCTGGACTAAACAGCGGCAGTTTGTTTAATTTGCAGGCAGAAAGTAGTAAATACTGTCAATGGAGCTGTCCCCAGCTTGGACCAGTACGTACTGAATTGCTTTCTGAAGTGAAAAAGCCGTACTGTCTGATTTTAAAACACTCATTTAGAAGCACCATGATTGTAATTCAGATGTGGTTGGTAGCTGTATTTTACTTTAGTGTAAAAACACATACAATCTGCAATGCATGTAACATGTTGCGTAAGTTTTTAGAATGTTGGATTGTTTTGATTGATGTTAGCCGCCCTGAGCCCAGCTTTGGCTGGGGAGGGCGGGGTATAAATAAAATTATTTATTATTATTATTATTATTATTATTATTATTATTATTATTATAGGACAGAAGGAAGTTTGTGACACAGAAGCTGGAAATTGTGGCTTTACATGCCAAAGAAATAATAATTTGGGGTTCTGTGAGGCAGAAAATGGACAATCTGTACACACTCGTATCACATTCATGTCACCCCATGTGTTGATGGTTGTCTTTTCTTTGGATTTAGCCTGTGAGATCAAGAGATGCTAGGGAAGTTTGATTCTTCATATCGCCACCAAGGCATCAGGCCACAAAGAGGGCTCTTTTCTTTTACTTTCACTGGAGGGAGCCTCATTATCTTACAAAGATGGATGATTGCCAGCAATATAGGACTGAGGTGCCGGATGATAAATAACTGATCTCTGTGGTAGGGAAATGATTTAGTTCTTAATTCAGTGTTCTATTCTAAAGCACTTGCAGTGGCTATAGCAAGCTAAGTAGAAATTTAAGTGTTGCCCTTTTCAATTTCTGACATTTTTCTTAGGTAAGTTTTGGCATGTTTAACAGAGTAAACAATTTTAAAACAACCACTTTAAGGCTGATACTGTTTAATTTTTTTTTTAAAAAATGTGTATTACAGTTTAGAAGTTCAGTTATGCTCCTCCCTAGGTTGCTAGGTTGTCTTTTGTGAGGTGGGAAGATTTCTGAGTGAAACATAAAGCATACCTGCAACCTTGTTGCACCTTAAAGGCTAACAAATTTATTATGGTGTAAGGTTTCGTGGACTAGAGTCTATGTCACTTGATGCATGTAGTTCCTGAAAGCTGATGCCATAGTACATTTCTTAGCCTTCAAGACGTCACAAGATTCTTTACTGTTTTTGCTGCAACAAACAGAAATGTCTGTGCCTTTGAACGTATTTGTTGTATAGATGAGTAAATTTTAGCAGCGATGTGGGATATTAAAGGCACTCAGAGCTTTATAATAGACCTTGTTGCTGAGCATTCTGTACTGTACACGTTGTTCCTAACAATGAAAAATAGGTAACAAGTGTTATTTTGTGTGTTCTTCTCAGTCTTTAATAACTGGTCTTGGCAACACAGCTAGGCTAAAGCACTAATATTTCCAAAAGCATGGGGAGGTGTGTATGATACATGCATTTTTGTGATGGCCTGGGATTCGGACTCGGAGGCTGAACCTGAGGAATCCCAGCCTGCACAGGAGTCCCTGCCTCCAGAACCAGCTGAGCCGGGGTTGGGGCTTGAGCCTGAAGGGTCCTCACCTGTGCTGGATCCTCAGGTGCTGGCACCAGCTGAGTCTGCTCTGGCTCCTGAGATGATGGAGGACCCGTTGCCTGCAGGTGCTCCACTCTCAGCCCCGTCAGGAGAAGCTGAGGTTGCCTCTGGGTCCGGTAACCCTCCAGCCTCTCCTGAGCTGCAGAGGCTCAGGGCAGAGAGGCGGAGGGAACTATGTTTCCGCAGGAGGAGTGCTCGCCTCAAGGCCAGGAGAGGCGAGTCACCTGTGGACTGGGGCCGCCCTATGCCTCGGGGCAGATAAAAGCCAGCCAGCCCCAGTCCCAGGTTGTGGGAGCAACATTGTTGGTAGCCTATTCCTGCCTGCATCCTGTTCTGCTCTTCTGCCAGAGTTCCTGACCTCACCTGACTCCCTGCCTTGGACCCAGCTTCAGCTTTGACAGAAAGCCTCCATACCACACCCTTGACCTCGGACTGGACTCGGACCTCGCCGCACAGTTAACCCTCGGGACCAGCCCAATTTTACTGTGATGGAGGCAATGTGGAACACTTCCTTCTAGGTGTATTACTGGTGATGCACATCTTGAATTGGGCCTTATGTCATTGAGAAGAAGACAAATCTTAATTAAATCAGAAATGTGGAAGAATAGTTAGAGCAACTGTTTTAATGCTTTTGCTATCATTAGATTATAAGGCAAGGGGGAGAAAAATAAGCAAGAAAGCCTCCCAGTTGGTTGATTATACTACCTTTTTTTTTTTTTTTTTTTGCTTTAGGCACAATTTAAGCAGAGATTGGATGGCCATCTGTCATGGATGCTTTAGCTGAGATTTCTGCATTGCTGGGAGTTGGACGAGATGATTCTAAGATTCTACTCCATACTCCTAACGTGGCAGTTTTGGTATTTCGTTGCTGCTGACTCAGGACAGGTCCCTAGAAAATAGGGACTGTTTCAAGTAAACAGGGATAGATAGTTGGACCATTTATTTGCTGCTATTAAATATGCACAAGGACACATAAATGGAAATCCTAATTGTTTGGGAAAGGGCTAGTGATGGACAGAGGACCTTCTTCCTTTCAGTAGAAATTTTATTTGATTAATCACATTGTTCACAGATGGCCTTCAGATCTCCTGAATTCACATCCTGTATAGTCTGTGCAGCTGCCAGGTAATAAGAGTTCAAAGTTTATGCTGCAATACTCCCCCTGAATAGCATTGTGGCAAGTGATACCATTTGTCGTGGTAGTCTTTTGTGCTCTTCCTGATGAGACATCATGAAAAAGTGAGGAGGTGGATAATAATGATGATTTTGAGTGGTGAAAGATTTCAGCTCTACAAAAAGGTGGTGTTCATGATGCAACAGATTCCCAAGCTTCTGAGTAAGCTCATGCTGCAGTCTTATTTTTAAGTACATGTGGAGGAGTAACTGCTCAATAACTATGCACTGAAATATAATTTTGGAGAAGGGAAATTAATAGTTGTAATCATGAACTATTGTCAACGGCACCAGCCACTTTAAAATGCACCTTTTAAGTCCTACACTTGTTGCAACATTTTACGTCTGTGGTTTGTTTTAAATTCTAAGGCTGCAATCCATGCTGGTACCTCAACTAGAGCCAGGGCTTTTTCGGTTGTGGCTCCGATCTGGTGGAACGCTCTGTCACAAGAGACTAGGGCCCTGCGGGATTTGACATCTTTCCGCAGGGCCTGCAAGACAGAGCTGTTCCACCAGGCCTTTGGTCAGGGCACAGCCTGACTCCGTCCTTTGGAAATCTTCACAGAAGTCTAGCCCAATGGTTGTCATCAATTTGATTTGAATTAATTTTATAATGGATGATTTTAGAATGTTGTACTATTTTATTGTTGTTAGCCGCCCTGAGCCTGGCTTCGGCTGGGGAGGGCAGGATATAAACAAAATTTATTTATTTATTTATTTTATATTATTATTATTATTATTATTATTATTATTACCGCATCACTGGAATGCCAAATCTCTTTTAGTTGTGTTTGGTGTTGCAGTTGCCACTGCTGAAATGGCAAGCCTTTTTTAAAAAAATCTGAAAAGTGGCTTGTCTCTGTGGTGGTGGGAACCTCTATGGAAGTAACTTGAAATAAAGTGCTAGCTGTATGTCACAGTTTCCTCCTTCTGTACATATCCTGTCTGTTTGGTTTCCAGATTCCGTCCCCCTCCCCCAAGCATATGAAACCCAAGAAAACATGATATAGAATTGTCAAGCCACACAAACCATGATGATCTACTGAAACGAAGTACAAAGTTCAAATATAATGCTAAGTCAGGAATCATGTTTTTGCTTCTTCCATGTGCTGGAAGAAGCAAAGCAGCCCCCATTGACACATTAATGGTAAACCATTCACTGCAGCTTACATGGCGGGTGAACTTGGCTTACGTACTTATAGGTTTTAAGTCAAAAATGCAAACAAGTATGTCTTTGCTTTTGCTAAAGACCCATTGATGTTGGTGTGTTTAATCAGTCTATAACAGTGCAGCCATACTCTCCTATGGTTTTTGGCTTTCAGCATAACCAAGCATATAGAGAGAGCCATTTTAAGAGCATCCATGGGGCTATTCTGAGTGGTGAAGCATGCATAAGGATTAACTGCAATATTAGGAGGCCATAGAGAGGATTGTCAAGAAAAATTGCAGTCTGTGTTCTTCCTGTTCCGTTAATTAGAGAAATAAAATAGAAGGCTGCCCATTTGATGACTTTTGTTCCAGTTCTTCCTGATAAGCATTTTTGTGCAGTCTGGGCACCCTAGCATAGGCTGGTAACAATGAATTTTATTTTATTTTATTAACTGCTGAATATTGCAAAAAATAATAATATGCAAGTGCAAGGTTTCTTGAGGGAAAGTGCAGTGTCTGAATGAATGCAAGATGTTTTGCTTCTCAGTGACATGTCCTATTCTGTTTTTCATCAAGTAAACTCTTGTTAAGAATCTTAAATGGTACCAAACTTCAGAAAGAAATCTATGGAGTAGAGTTGCAATATAATAATGTCAGAAACCACATGTTTGTTGACTTGCTGATGCAGCATTTTCTTGGGACTCTCCTTAAGTAAGCTTTAGCTACCTTTTTAGTTTGACTGGTAGCAGGTCCTCTCTCTGGATAGAATATTCTGGCTTTAGAGTCTGGTTTATTGGACTCGTCTTCACCCATGTTAAGAAGGTTCTTAGCAGATCTCTAGGTATCAAGCCTAATGTAGAATTGATATAGCTTATTTTCCCTGAGGGCAGTTAGGGAGAAAGATCTAATATCTTGGAAAACAGTCCAATAACAATAACATATCACAGTTACAGAATCCAGAAATTACCATGGTTATAGTGTATATGTGAGATCTTACTAGGTTAAAGCAACAAACTGAATCGTGCTAACCTTGGTTATATGTTAATGTCTTGACTGACCCTCTGCTTTGCAGTGAAGTCATAAAACTTTGAGAGGGTGCATATTGCTGTTATAGATGCCTCTAGTTTCTACACATTTTCACAGTCATAATGAACAGAACTTACAATAATAATTTCTAAAAATGTATTTTTAAAACACATTTTCCATTCTAGAAAACCTAATGAGGCCTCTTGTGAACTATGGAATTGCATGGTAAGCAATCTGTAGGTTCAAATCCATTTTACATATTTTCTTTCTCTATTTTGCTCCTTGTAACCTGTCTGAAAGTTGAAAAAAAAAATTGCATTTCTCTTGTAGTATGTCCATAGGTTTCTTGGTAGAAGAGACTGCACCAATTGTCTGGAGAGGCCCCATGGTAATGTCAGCCATTGATAAGCTGTTGAGACAGGTAAGGAGTCATATAAACATGTTGCTTTTTGAAGAAATTGATTCCCCCCCCCCCCGCCTTTCATTGATAAACCAAGAAAAGATGATAAAGTTATTCGAGCCAGTGCTGATCACTGTATATGAAAGCATTTTAAAAGAAGGTGGAAATACTGAGAACCAGATAGAAGGATCCTTCTCTCCTCCCCTCTCACACTGTTCTGAGGATTCTCCCAACCCTTCAGAGCTGATTTGGGGGATGCACAGGGGGAGTACAAGGGGAGAGAGCCTCATTGCGTGAGTTGGAATCCTTGTGCTCCCTTCTGCTAGGGCGCTGGGTTAGCTGAATCCATCCCGTTGCTCTCCATTAGTGGAGAAGGACCATAAATTGGTGTCCGAGCTTTGCACACAGAAGGTCTCATCATCTCCAGGTAGGGCTGGGGAAGACCCCTGCATTAAACTCTGGAGGACAGTTGCCAATCGGTATAGACAACACAAGGGCAAGGTACCACTGTCTGACTTGCTATTAGGTAGCCTTCTGCATTTAGCAACTTTCTAGTCAAATAAATAGCTGCTGAAATTTGCTTTCGCGGACAATATCTATATTAGATCTTTGAAGCCAAGGCTAGATGATATGGCGGACATAGGGCTTCTGCTGAAAGAAATTGCTCCTTGTCTCATTCCCCTTTGTTGTTAGTAACTTCTAATGGCAACAATGCATGGTGGGACATAATTGGACAATTCAAGCAAGCAGTAGCCTATGAAGTGGAACTGAGGCAGAACAAAAACACTCAACGTGTGATGGTACCCATTAAGCCATTATTAGATGTTATGGAGGTGATGAAGGGCTTCTGTTTCCCATCTGCTGTAATAGCTAGTTCCAGCCTTAATTTCTGCCAACCACCTAAAAGTAAGATTTTACTCCAACCATTGCTGTTCTTAGTACAGATAAACATAACCACGTAGCACAACTGGATAAGGCGTCTGCTAGTACTGGGAGATTATTATGTGTTCGGAAACACTATTTCTTTTTTGGTATTTAACATATCACAATTGCCTGTGGTGGCGTCTCTCCCCCCCCCCCCTTCAAACATGCCTTATTCTTATTCGGTCACTACCCAAAACATAATATACCACATTTTCTGACATCAGTACCTGCTTTACTAACAAGCAAGGCTGAGGGAGGCCAAGGATGATTTGTGGGGGTGGGGTTGCAGTAACTGCAATATTGCTTTAGTCAATGGAATTCCCAAATGAGAAGCAGATGGCAGTTTCTTTCTCGTGGGTGTTGATAATGGTGTATACTGAGTTGGTTGTTACCTAGCAACTAAAGATGCAGTTGTAATCTAGCAGATCCAGAAGTAAAAAAGAAATAGTAGTGCCTTGACACGGGGCCCGTTAATGATTTTCCCTGACAATGGAATTTCACTTGTAGCTGCAAGAAGGCTTTAAGAAGGACTTTCCTCCAATCAAAGCATTTTCCTTTTGTGTATAAACTATCTGCTCCCTAATCCTGCATCAGGACAAATGGAGTTTCCTTTCAGGAAAACAAAATGCTTACAGATACCAGCAAAGACAAGTGGAATCTGTTGAAGAGGAAGGTTTTATAACTATGCAATTGTATACATATAATTGCAGTGTGTTTTCATGCGTGTGTGTTTAAATCTTACTCCTGCTACAAGCAGTAGGTTATCACTCATAGTTTACCAGATTTAATTCTGTGACCAGGACATTTACATTGTAGAGATTCAGGCATCGCATGCAGTAATTAAATAAAATATTTTATTGTTCCAAAGCTGGGTTTGATTGGATTTTCTATGACTCTTATATCCACATTTTGTTACTGGTCACCGTAGGTTAAACTACTGTTCAGAAGTTGTTTTTAAGTTTAGAGCTTTACAAAAAAAGGGGGTGGGGATTAATTATTTTGTGCATTAATAGCCTGGTTGTAACTTTCCTTTTACAGCAGAATTGAAAGTAATAGTTCGTTCTGCTCCTCCTTTTCTGGCTATATATAAGTCACATAAATTGCCTTCTTAATCTTGGTTTATGATAGAATACGTTGAGTTTAAGGGGCTCCCAGACATTGAGGCAGGGTTATAAAATATTAAATAAAGATCTCAAGAAAATTAAGTCAGTCAGATCTAATATTCCTAATGCATTTTATTGCAGCCAGTAGAAGTCCATGGACTTGCATATAAAACTAGGCAATATTGTGAAATGGCCTTTAACATCAGTTTTAGAATATGAAGTTTCTTCTATAAGGGTGCGACACAGAAAACTATGGGGTATATCAAGTTGCTGGTATTTTTTTCCTTATAGAATTTTAGCAGAATTAGGTTCTGCAGATACTCCCAAGGCAGGTGCAAATACAACTGTCTGATAATATTAAAACTATTCTGTATATATTCTTTATGGATTCTAAGAGAGCATGGAACATTTAGCTACTCAGGAAAATAGACTGCTGCATTGAGACTTCATTATGCTTCTGGAAGAGGTATTCTGGGACATGACAGTTGAATGACGATTCCCAATTCTGTAGTCGAGCCCACTGAAATAGATGATATCCTTTCCATTAGTGGTTGGTGCAGACATAATGATGTGTATCCCCTAGCCCTGCTGCAAATATCCGTAATGTAGTGTAGCATTACCTGGGGGAAGATGTGAGCTCTCACATACTTCCTCTCCTCTTTGGAAACATTCCCCTTTCAGCCTTAATCATAGTTAACATCTGTGCTCTTAAAACAGTTAATTCTAGCTAGGGCTCGCTCTATTCAAGACTCACTTTTCAAAAACTGCTTAAGCCTCTATATTCTTGTATATGCCGTCCCTCTGTAGAGGCATTTTCAAGCTTAAATATCATAATTATTATTATTTAAATAGGCTGTAGCAAGGCAATTATTGTAAATACAAATTACAATATACGTTATGGGAAATAACCAGCAATTCAGTAAATTTTAATGGTCGCTAGAAAGCCATCACATTTTTAAGAGATCAGTTGGAAATGTCAACAACCTCTTACATTGTTAGCCTTGAGATTTTCCAGCAGAGTGACTTCAGAGTGAATGCATTTCATCCTCAGATCCATCATTCGGTGTAAAGAATAATGTTTTTGATAACAATAGTTAATAACTGCAGTTAATGGCACCACTGAAGAACCTGGTTATTTTGTTTGAGTGTGCAGGCACCTGTTTTTGTTGGGCTTATGCTTCGAAACAGATAAGTATTATTTAACAGTTGTGTGAGTAGAAGATGGCTCACACAGCAGACATTTATCTTCTTCTCTTTCCCCCTCCACAGCTACTGCACTCTTTGAAAAACCTCTTTAGAGAATAGGGCGGGGGGTAGGGAGACTTCCGGTCGGTTTGGGCTAAAGAAAGCTGCAGTAGAGGGTGAAGATGTGGGAATGTTAAGGGATAGTAGGAAGGGATATATTGAATAAGTCTTGTCCTTCCTTCACTCACGCTAGTATGTGATGTAGCAGAGTAGATTCTCCTCAATATAGCTGGAAGCTAGATTGCAGATTCGTTTGAATCTCTTAGTTAAGATTATTTCCTGGTGTCCCCTTTGATCCCTCTTAAAAGAATAAAGACACGAGAATCTTTCTGAGTAAAGCAACAAAAAGTTTACTCACATTTCAGTTCACGATTTGATCCCTGAAAGGCAGGCTTTACTTAATAGTTATATAAGAAACTGAGTTCATCTCTTATATTGAGACTGAACTCATGTGCTGCTGGCGGACAGCAAAATTACACCAATAGAACAAAATGGCTGCAGGAGAGCGGCATGGCAGCAAAAGAACAGCAAGCAAGGGAACAAGTGAAGCAAGAGATCAAGACAAACTAGACAAAACTGCAAGAATCAAGACTGAGAAAATGGCTGCATGGTTCGGCTCTTTTATGGAGTCAGCCAGAGCCATGCCCATTTTCCAGATCACATGCAGGGAGAGGATGCTCCAGACCAGTGGAACAGGAAGTTACACTGACTGGATGTTCCCCTGCCTGTACCCACTCTAGGGAAACAAGGAATGTTGTATTTGACTGTACAGTGGTAATTTGAGTTACAAACACCTCAGGTTACAAACACTTCGGGTTACAGACTCTGCTAACCCGGAAAGTAGTACCTCGGGTTAAGAACTTTACCTCAGGATGAGAACAGAAATCGCACGCCGGTGGCGTGGCGGCAGCAGGAGGCCCCATTAGCTAAAGTGGTGCTCCAGGTTAAGAATGGTTTCAAGTGAAGAACGGACCTCCGGAATGAATTAAGTTCGTAACCAGCGGTACCACTGTACCAATGGATTGCATCCCACAGAGCATACAGTACAACTCATATGCTTCAAGAATGTCCTCCAACCTTCTGGAGTGGCTGTCTGGAGAGTGCAGGGCCTGAAAGGGATAACTGAATTTTGTTGGAGGCACAGCCTTCCACTCATGCAGCCATTGGATACCAAACCTTGGCTGTAGGAGGGAGGATTGGTCTCTAATCTGCTTGAAATGGCAGGTAAACCTCCCCAATTTCCCTTGTACAAAGATGATAGACACTGCTGTGATGTTAGCATTTCCTACGCTAATACTAAGTTCTTAACCTGAAGCACTATTTCTGGCTTAGTGGAGTGTGTAACCTGAAGCGTATGTAACCTGAGGTACCACTGTATTCGCTTACATAGGAGCCAATATACAGAAGTGGCTCAAGGAAATTATCATCATGCAGCGCTTCACATAGTGCAGCTTGGCTCATATACATAATAACCAATATTTTGAGGACTAATAATTTATGCTCATCCAGATCCTTCTTTCAGAACTCACCTTTCCTGTAAAGACTGGCTTAATTGCTTGATCCTGATTCCTAGCTATAACCAAGCCCAAGCACTTTTATATTTATGCTTGTATGTCACTTGCCATCCTTGTCTCACCCTGATCTAAATATGGTTTATTACTGATTCAAGCCAAAATTATCCCCCATTCAGATATAACGATGAACTCTGGTTAGTTTGAAACAGAGAGGTAAATGCTTCTGATCTTCTTGTGGCTACATCAGAGAAGAAGAAGAGTGTATGAGCCTCAGGCATGCTTACGTAGTGCTAAATCATGGTTTAGTGTTCATCCGAAATGGGTTAAATTACCGTATTTTTCGTCCCATAGGACGCACCTAGTTTTTTTGGGGGGGAAATAAAGGAAAAATTTTTTTTCCTTTATTTTCCCCCCCCAAAACCAGGTCGGGGAACAGCGGGATGGCGGCGCTGTGCCTCTCCACTGTCCCCCGAGCTTGTGGGGCTGGCCGATGTCTGCCCGAAGCGCGGGGCGCTCTGTTTCAGTGCACCCCGCGCTCCGTGCAGCAGGCTGCTATCCGCAGCGTGGGGAGCTCTGCAGGAGTTCCACGCTGCGGATGTCTGCCCGGCGCGAGGGGTGCTCTGCTTCAGGGCGCCTTGCGCGCCGGGCAGCAGGCTGCTATCCGCAGCCTATGGAGCCCTGCGGGAACTCCCGCGGGCTCCCCAGGCTTGCTGATAGCTTCCTGAAGCCTGGAGAGCGAGAGGGGTCGGTGCGCACCAACCCCTCTCGCTCTCCAAGCTTCAGCGAAAGCCTGTATTCGCCCCATAGGACACACACAGATTTCCCCTTCATTTTTGGAGGGGGAAAAGTGCGTCCTATAGGGCGAAAAATACGATAACGGGAATAGGCTGTTCACAAAACGTAGCATTAGTATAAGTGCACTATTCTCAGCTTTTCTTTGTTATTCTTCAAATGATACACGTTACAGAATGTGTTCTTAAACAGCATTCCTGTGCATCTACACCTTCACAAGTTGCTTGTGTTGCATCATGAGGAATGTGGTGTTTACGCTACTTACTTAGAATATACATTATGTGAATATCTATAGTTTTTAGTTTTAATTTGTTGGTTATACCTGGTGATTGATTAGAACAATTTGCCACAGAAGTTTTCGCGATGTTCCTGAATGAGGGAAAATACACAGACACCACATGGCAGTTAATTACACCGCTTTAACAATAAATGTCAAGGAAATGCTTTTTTTAGAAGAAAAAAAAAAAGATGAATGCTGCGCTTAAGCAAAGTGCAATTACATTTCCAACATCTGAAATGTTTCACAACACTGTACGTACTCAAGCAGTGAACATTTTAGCATTTTCCACACATGCACAATGGCTGACAGATGGTGGGTGTTACAGGTATAATTTTGTAACCAACACTCACTTGTTTGTTTGCAAGAGGGAATTCCTGTTACCATAATGTTTTGTTAATCTGAGCTAATTTATTCCTACACAAAGAAGTATTTGCATATAGACACATTTCTTAGAACTGATCTTAGAAGAGGGATTAAGGTCATGATTTGGTAGAATGTTGCTTACAAATGAGATTTGCGTGCAAACTTCCATTTTCTGCCTGAAACAGTCTGCAGTCTAAAACAGTTTATTTGCACACATTTTCTCTAGCCAGAAACTACTATCAGTCTGATTGAGATGGTTTATCGTGAATGGAAGAAAAGGGCTGATAATGTAGAATGCCATCTCTTTTTAATAAGACACAAAGATGTCATCCACAACCATGATATGTGAACACACATGCATCTTAGTAGTAGGGTATACCACATAGTACAGCAGTTCAACTGTCGACACTGCAAGTATTGGCCTGAACAGTCTTCAATAGCTAAGAAGCTAGCACCCTGTTATTCCTGTGACTAGATGCAAGACACCTGGAAGCCGCTGCAACTATTCTAATTTAATTTACAGCCTTTTCCTTGCTACACATAGACAATAGGTATCCTAATTTCCAGATATTCATGATATTTGCATGGACATAGCCACATTGTTCTGTGGTGTGATAGGTCACACCCTGTGATTTGAGATCCTAAGGTTTTAGATCATTTGTTTAAACTGGCATTTTTATATTACACAGAAAAAAGTTAAATGCATATTAAACAGGAAATTATTATGAATCTAGAACAAAGTGGCATACTGGGATTAACTGGGACCTAACAGATTTTCAGAAAACTGAAAAAATACTGATATCCATTAGATTCTTTTTAAAAAACTATTTGATTATAATAATAATAATTTGGGAATCTGATCTAAATAATACTCAACTTCATTTCTGGCATTTTAATAAAAATTGTAGTCAAGGCCTACTTGAGTCCTGTGGTTCATAAAAAGGGGGGGATGGGGGGAGTAAAAGATGGAGCTACACCTCCAGCCGTCCTGTGGTGTTGTGAGGAGGAGGAAATTGAGGGAAATAAGGTTATCAAGCGCTACAGTTTCCAGCCTTTTTGGACCAATGGGCACTTTTGCAAACTAGAGAAACTGTCATGGGCACCTTACATATAACTGCAGGCAAGCCCATACCACAGCCCTATCCTATTGGCTACAAAGTAATGTTAATTTCAAACCTAATATCGGGAAGGGGAACCTCTGACCCCTAGGGAAGGTTTCTGTGGGCGCATGTATGCTCAGGGGCACTATGTTGGTGACCCTGGTACTAGAAGGAGAAGTGTAGAGAAATGTTGACTACATCCCCAGGTACTGTTGCTGTGCAATTGCAATCTTACTTATTTTGAAGGTTCACAGGAAGCCCCTTTAGAGTGTATGAAGTTCACATGTCGTCTAAAAATCAAACTCCTGTTCTGTTGATTGGCAGTCTTCCAATCAAATTGTGAGCTTAATGTACACAAAAGGGGGGTGGGACCAGGACCGGATTTAGGTTTGATGAGGCCTTCAGCTACTGAAGGCAATGGGGCCCATTATATGTCCAGTTGTCCTTTGCTAACAACAAATTGTTGCTGTTTTTTGTGTTGAATATATGCTGTATGGTAATTTATGGACCTAATAGGTATCTAAAGCCATTTGCATATAACAAAATATGTATTTTATCAAAGTAATTGTTGAACTGAAATACAATTAAGAAGAAGTATATTAATAGTGAATTTTTTCTGAGGGAGGCAAGAGAGTGGGGCCCTAAGCTATAGCTTGTTTAGCTTATACGTAAATCCAGCACTGGGTGGGACATTGCTTTCCTTTCCTGCTTTTCTCCAGCTTTTTACTGTGTTTTAAAAAAGTTAGAATAAAACTATCTAATGAAAAATACGCTCAAAAAGACATCGCTTAGTTACTAATACTATGTTTTCATGCCTAATGTTTTTTTCATTCATATCTAGTTATGTAAAGTCTTGGAATACTTGAAGTTTCAGAACTGCTGTGCCTGCTTGCTAGAAAAGGAATTCAGTGTTTTTCCCTTGAGTTCACAGGATAAATTTATATCTCATCTCTTGCAATCACTCCAGGCATTATTAATATGTTAGAATTAAATGCTCTTGATTTTTACCTGCTGGATCAGTACGCTACACAGTACTTAAGCTCTCCAGATAAATCTCCACATCCCCATTTTCAAGTTGGGGGTGGGGAGATATGTCACACTGTTCTTAAAACATACCATTGGCACAAATAAATCTTCTCAAGAAGAAAAGATAATGGATTTAGGCAGAAAATTGATAGTTACTCTTGTTTCCTCCATGCAAAGGGCAACGGGTCATACTGTGATCACTGCAAAGGGTGGAGTCCCCAGTGGTGTAGACAAGTTTACTTGAATATGGTATGTGGGTAGCAACGGTGCAGATTAGTAAATGCATGTAGTTTGGGGGCAAGGCTTGTTAGTTCAGTGTGTGGAGAAGAAGG
The DNA here is from genome assembly GCF_965153285.1 of Podarcis tiliguerta. Lineage (NCBI taxonomy): Eukaryota > Metazoa > Chordata > Lepidosauria > Squamata > Lacertidae > Podarcis > Podarcis tiliguerta. The sequence goes on from NC_139534.1 coordinate 100,219,786, forward strand.
CTATTGAATTCCAGCAGGTAGCAAGACAGAAGGAACACCTATGGCTAAATAAGGATTGCTTTCCTGTTTTATAATCAAAAGACATTTTCTTGGCATTTGCTATTATGTTGTGTTTTTATGCACTTTTATACTGTAAACTGCCTGATGATGATGATGCTAATTTATTTATACCCCGCCCATCTGCCTGGGTTTCCCCAGTCACTCTGGGCGGTTCCCAACAGAATATTAAAACAGAATAAAACATCAAACATTAAAAACTTCCCTAAACAGGGCTGCCTTCAGATGTCTTCTGAAAGTCAGATAGTTGTTTATTTCCTTGACATCTGATGGGAGGGCGTTCCACAGGGCGGGTGCCACTACCGAGAAGGCCCTCTGCCTGGTTCCCCGTAGCTTCACTTCTCACAGTGAGGGAACCACCAGAAGGCCCTTGGAGATGGACCTCAGTGTCCGGGCTGAACGATGGGGGTGGAGATGCTCCTTCAGGTATACAGGACTGAGGCCGTTTAGGGCTTTAAAGGTCAGCACCAACACTTTGAATTGAGCTCGGAAATGTACTGGGAGCCAATGTAGGTCTTTCAGGACCGCTTATCCTTGGATGAAAGGCAGTATATAAATGCAGTAAACAAAATATACAAAATATCAGATTCACCCTATTTAAAGTCGTGAAGTTCAGTGGGTAGCCTTGGTAGGTTGCCCCTCTCTTAATGACTAACAGGAGTCATTGTGAAGATAGAGTTGGAAAATAGTTTCAATCTTCTGCTCCTTTGTGGAAGCATGGGATAAAAATATAATAAATACTTGAATAAGAAAAGCTGGTGGGTTCCTGCTGGTCATATTAAGCACCAATTTATACTGAAAAGTGTTCTTAGGTACTTGGCTAGCTTTTTCGTTGCGCATTGCGCACCATCTCTCTCAAATCTTTCAGCACATACAGACCTAATCTACTGCCAAAAAGCACATTTGACTTTTATGTAGCTTTTTACTAGCTTTCTTTGACTTTGTTCTTTTTTAAAAAATAGGATTTTTAAAAAAAAGAAGTTGATATCAGCTTCTCCAAACATAAATAGCTTTGCAATATCACTCAGCGATAGATTATATAAGTAAGGTCAATTCATATAGCCTCAAAAATTTCTATAAATGTGAGTCAGTCACTTTTGAAAGCCATACAAAACACTGAATAACGTTGGATTATGAAATGTACACTGTAACCCTCTTAATACTCTTTCTCCATAATTCCTCATTCTGTTCATATTCACTGAAAAAGGCATTTTACCTGGAGTGGTGTTGCTCATTTCATTGACTCCACTCTTGTACAATCCGTTCAATATGTCTGACGCCATTACCCTTTTTGACAACACTTTTTTTTAGCCACTTCTGACCTGTGGGCCTAATGAGGCCTGCAAGGCTTCTCCATTTGGCCCACGAGGCCATTTCAGGGAAGCCACACTCATCTCTCCATCACCCAAAGAAGGAAAGACACAGATTGGGTTGCAGAGGAACAGTTGTGAGTGCACACTAAGCTTTGAGAGTTCGGTGCTATTTGAATATGGTGTGTAACATGCAGGTCCTGCTACTCTCTTTCTCCTTACGCGAAAGAATCAGTTATCCAAACATACCCTCCCCCTCTCCTTTTTATGAGGATTACCCGCTCTGGGATCCCACAGCTAATTCTCCCCTGATCTCCTCACTGGCCCAAATAGGACTAACTTAACCAGCTAGCTCTAGTCATCATCTAATGTTTATTTAAATTGATTTTTGAATTCTGAATTTATTGTTATTCACATTTTATACTGTATTTTATGCTGATTTTTGTTGCCTCAATTAAGTGTTTTAAATTTGTTGTTAGCCGCCCTGAGCCTGGTTTTCTGAACTGGGAAGTGCAAGGTATAAATAAAAAATTATTATTATTATTATAAATAATAACAACTAATTATGCCCAAACATCGCTATACGCACCACGCCCAGAGTTTGCCCACATTCTTACTTCCTTACTTGTTTGTTTGTGCTCTGCTGCTTGGCTACAGCCATTTCATGAAGAAACCATAGAAGGGGGGGGGGGGAGATAGGAGAAATGATGTACAGCTTCCTGCAGCCAATCAGAAGCTGCGCTTTGGTTTCCGAACGTTTTGGAAGTCAAACGGACTTCCGGAATGGATTCCGTTCGACTTCCAAGGTACGACTGTATTAGAAATGTTCCCATAGGAATCAGTGAAAATTGTGGATTAGTTACGTGAACACTCACCTAATGAACCATTTCCAGGGAATACGTTGTGCTCAGTAAGTGGGACCTGTGTGTATCTTGTTGCGCTGCTTTCAGAAGGAGTGGGATACACTCAAGCAGTTGAGCTCCTGTGTGTGTTTACTCCCTGATGAAAGCAGTGGAGCAGAGTAAAGCACCAAATTCAGGCCACCTCAACAAAGGAAACATCGGGAGCACACTCTTGAGTCTACTCTTGCAGACACAGCTTTGCATTACCTGTGCCTTTTTTGGTGTATGCTTCTGTTTTTAGCTAATTCATTACTCATTTCACCCAAACACAGAATGATGCTTAGAGTTTACTATTGTGTTTTGGCTCTTGAGTACTGCAAGACCTGCTCCCTGCCTTGCAGGCCTTTTCCCACCTGGCCAAGAGGGGCGGGGCCCTGATTGACTCCAGCTGCAAAAGCTGAGGCTGCTGAATGGACTCTTGGGCTGGGGTATTGTTTAGGGGTTTTTGTTGTCTGGGGCGGGGGGTGTTGTTGCTATTATTGATATTAATTTTTGCATCTTTATTTTAGATCTTAAGATTTATATGAAAATTGTTCAGTTTTGGTATTATTTTGTTTTATTTATTACTTATTACTACTTTTGTTATGTTTGCTATTACGTAATTTTTCCCCACGTTGTAAGCTGCCTTGACTGTGGTTTTAACGATGGAAAGGCAGCATACAAATAAAATGATGTATGTCTCTTTGTAATTAAGCATGGACTGGTCTGAAATAAATGAACAACGAATTGTAGGTTTTAGACAACAGGCAGTCAACTTTTGAAAGGTCACGCTTTTTAAGGACAGTCCCCTACCACTTTGAACTCCAGGAAGCTAATAAAATGGGCATAATGTTCTTTCACAAGCAATTAATCTAGATTGAACCATGTTGGCTACTTTGTGCCCCTGACTCATTTCTCTGATATGCATTTTAAATTAATAAATATTCAGTTGCTTGGGTCTCTGTGCTAATCTGACCTCAGTGGTTGGGCAGCCACGTCACGACTACTGAGGAAGGTTTCTACTGGCACAGGGGACAACTGGCTTGAAACCAGAGTGCTAGAATGCCCCTGTATTAACCTGTTAGGCTTTTATGTCAATGGTAGCATCTGATGGAGCTTTGAAGCCAACAGGATCTCCCCACCTCACCCCCCACACTCCACCCCCAGACCATGATTCTGAACCCTTGCTCTGTGACCTGCACAGGGCTTTATATTTATATATATTTATATATACAGTATATGTAACATAAGCAGGTGATCCTTGGTCTGTGGTACTGGTGCTAAGAGACCTGCTAGACTATAGTATGTTTGACCCATACATTTAAAATTCATTCTTTCCTGCTTCATCCGTGGCCTTTTCTAGGTTGACTGGCACCAGCTGGATTATCTGGTAATTGACATGCCACCTGGGACAGGAGATGTACAACTGTCAATCTCACAGAACATCCCAATTGCAGGTATCTTTTTTATGGACTTACAGTGCAAGCCTAGCTGCCCCTACTCAGAAGTAAGTGCTGTAGAATTCAGTGGGGTATATTCCTTGCAGCCTTAGTTGTGATTAAAGATGAAAAGCGCCAAGAGGCTTTTTGAATGGCAGTAACAATTTCTTAACTTTAGGTGGCATCTAAAGGGATCCAGAGTGGTGGAGCCATTTCACAGTTTGTCTCATCTCTCTGTGTTGTCCTTTCAGAATGCCTGCCCGCCTCCCTCCATCAGAAAAGGTCTTAACTCCCATGAGTTTAAAAATTAGCCATCCATTAAACGTCTCCTATTTCCCCTTTAAATCTTAAATTATTTTGGCTCTGGAATTTAAAGAGCAGTTTGATTTGAGGGTGGGAGGAGTGATGGGGAAAGGGATCTTGAGTAGCAAATATTGAACATACAGGTTGTATTTTATTGTTGTGACCTGGTCTGAGATTTGCTCAGTGATGAAGGGGGCGATAAAAGTTTTGCAAATAATGATGTCTGAAGTGAAGAACCATGTTTTGCAGTCACCTGGTGAAGTGGAATTGGAAACAATGCTTTTAAGTGAATTGGCAAACAACAGTAAATGTTTCCAATTCATATACAAACACTGGGTAGCAGCTAGGTGTTCAGTATGAGATATATCTGTGGTCCCCAAGTAGCAGCCATGCACACCCTAGCATGCTCAGCCTGCCAAGGCCCCTAACTCCCTATACATCTTGTTGAAAAAATGTATATAATTACTCTAAAAAAGAAGAATTAAGATAAATTACTGATTAGACTATTGTGGAGAGACCACTGCACACCAGAAGCTGTCTGGCTTGGTTTGCAAAGAAGCAATTTAGATATAGCCAGAAGGAATCCTGCATTGAAGAGCTTTTAAAGTAGGCTTAGATGTCTCTTTCTGTTTGCCTTATAAGAATCGAACTGTTTTCAGTAAACTGGCTTTTTGCTATTGGCGGAGGGCTGTATAAATAACACCAGCCATAAGTTTGGTTTTTACTGAATAATGTTGAAGGCAGAGCAATGAATTTCTACATACAAGATTGTGAGCCAGCGTCAGGACATGTCAAAAGAAGCATAATCCAGGCAATGTCTTGTTCATTCAATCATCCTTAAAGTAGTTCATCTCTGAAAAGTGATTAGGTAAAAATTATACATTCTGCTTAAGCAGAGCTGTTTCTCAAGTGAATTTCAGTCGCATTTGCTGATTTTAATGATCAAAATAATTTCATACTTATCAATCCTATTAATCCTGCAGAGGCAATACTGCTTGAGGGGGAAGAATTTGAATCCTGTTTCTCAATGAGATTGTCACATATTTGATTTATGAATATTTTACTATGAATGAATGAATAAATGTGTTGGGAACTGTTAGGGAGTGGGAGGGAAGGAGTAATTGCTAAGTAGGAAATCATGTTTATCTCAACTATAATGGTGGGTTTTTATATGTTTGGTTAGGTGTAGGCAGGTTCCAGAATTGGAAGTTGCCTGAAATGCCTGTAGTAACTTGTGGACTTTAACTTCAGTACTAACCATGTGAAAAGAAAGCAATTGAGTTAATGGAGGCAAAGTTGTCATTTCAAGTCATTGGTTTTCAGTGGCTGCTTCGCCATAGTAGAAAGTGCTTTCACTTGCGTAAGTTGAGGCACCGTATTTTCACTGATTCCCTCCCACCCATGAAAACTTTTCCAGAGGGTTGGGAGATGCCTTTGATCGGAAGGGGAAATGACATAGAGAGCTGCAGAATATCTGGTTCCTCAATTTGCATGAACGGAGGCACTTTCTGCTCAAGCAAAGCCACCATTAATCTTTAATAGCGTTCAATATGTGTTTGCGCATGGCAGTGTTCTGTGGAACGAAACAGCCTAATTAAGCTCAATACTAGCATTCTTGACAATATTGGCTGTAACAATGGCATATATTTCCTTTCCCTAGGGGCTGTGATGGTGTCCACTCCTCAGGATATCGCTTTACTGGATGCACGCAAAGGAACGGAGATGTTCAAAAAAGTGAATGTGCCGGTGAGCCTTTACAAATGCAAGTTTTGTATTTAATGGGTATGTTTTAAGATGGGCATGTGTGGTCCAGGGGCCAGACTGGTCACCAGAGCATTTTTTTTCATCTGGCCCTTGGAGGCCCTGTCAACTTGTAACCAAGGGATGGTGATTTCTTTTTTTTTGCCTGCAATTCAATCTTAAGGGAAGATCTGCAGCTTAGTGGGTAGAGTGCATGGTTTGCATGCCAACAATATCCAGTTTGATCCCTCATGGGTCTGGGAAAAACTGCCAGCTGCAGTGGGTGGGTGGTCTGATTTCAGTATAAATATACCGAAGAAAGTCACAATTTTGCTTAGAAGTAAAATCACTTTTCTTCAAAGTTGAAGGAAACCCACAAGGCTAATTGTTCTGCCATTGTAAAGCAATTAGTATTAGATGCATGGTGTCTGACCATTTGTGATCAATCTGTGGAGCAGGTTTTTGACTCGCCCCCACAAAGCCATTTGAATAATACAGTGGTACCTTGGGTTACAGATGCTGTAGGTTACAGGTGCTTCAGGTTACAGACTCCACTAACCCAGAAATAGTACCTCGGGTTAAGAACTTTACTTCAGGATGAGAACAGAAATCACGCCGCGGCGGCAGCGGGAGGCCCCATTATAGCTAAAGTGGTACCTCAGGTTAAGAACAGTTTCAGGTTAAGAATGGACCACCAGAACGAATTAAGTTCTTAACCCGAGGTACCACTGTAGTGGCCATTTAGATAATATCATCTTAATAGTACAGAAGGTGATAGTACCCTTTCTTTAAGAAGTTTATGTTTTTCATATGTTCTAGTTGTTGATACTTTTTTGGGGGAAGAAACTTGCCTGTATGATATAAATAACAGATGAGCTCTGAGGTGATAGCAAAATTATTTCAGAAGTGAATTGTGGGTGTACTGCTTTGCTATACTAAAATACAGCCTTTGTAATCCTAAATATACTACAGTACAAATTAACCTGAAAGTTGCCAGCTATACTCCTACATAGCACACATGCAGTTTTCCCTTATTTAGGTATATTTGAGAAGTTTGAACGAATGAGTTTTCCATACAGAGAATTTAAACTTTTAGCTGCATGGCTAGCAAGGATGAATACAAATTCATGGACCTCCTAGGTCTGGCACTTTCAAGACCTGCCATAAACCAGGGGAGTTGAAAATGAAGGACAGTAAAGGGTGCCAGTTGATGCAAATCTTGAGAGTGACATTGTTACTTTACAGTGCTTCATAAGCAAACAAATTGAAAGCTCCCCCCCCCACCCCAGACAATGGGGGAAGACAGCAAAGATGAGTAGGGGAAAATATTTTTTTGAGAGACACCATTCTCAGATATTTTAATCTGGTCTTCAGAGTTGGTGAGGGTTTCTACCACATGTTTCTCCTCTCACTGCCAACAAACCCATCGTTTGATTTGAAACATACAAAATCTGAGAGACAGTAATATTCATTGGAAGAACCACTGATGGTTAAGTATGAAGCTAATGGTTAAACATGGTAATACTTTAAAGCACAATGAAATATGGAGAAGTAAATAATAAATCAAAGGAGGTATGTGTTATTTCACAGTGTGTTATACTTGTACAGCTAGTACTTAATCAAGACACAGCTTAGACAAAAACCCATAAAAAGGCTGTTTATCTTCTGCAGTTCCTTACAGAATTACTCATAGAATTTGGTATCTGGGGCAGGATGTTCCTGAGAACAGAACAAAAGTCTCATTATAAAATAGCACGGGCTGAAAGTTATCGGGACATCGCTGGTATACATACTATATAACAAGTCAGTTTCAGTCATTTCCACACTGCTGGCTCCCCCCCCCCTTTTTTTTTTGGTAGACCTGTTTCATTTAAAGATGAAAGTGTTTCAAGACAGATAAACAAATTATAAATAGGACAGAGCTGAAGTGCATTGCTTTTCTGTGAATATGTTTAGCAGCATCAAAAACTTTATCCACACCCCTGGTGACCTCCAGAATTTTATATGAAAGGGTTCAAACATGTTTGCCGGCACAGGAAGTATTGCCGTCATTCTTACAATGTTTGCCTTCTATGATAGCATTAAAGAGCCAAATATAGCTGTATAGAGCCATGGTGCCGTATTCTATAGGAGTGGCAGACCTGTAGCCCTGAGCTAGATCTTTCCCACCAGATCCAGTGTACTGGCAGTGGCAAAACCTGCACAGAACAATTGCCACCCCAGGGAACATCAGAGCAGATTGGAGTGCTCCTACCTGCTTCTGGAATGCTCAGTCTTGTTATGGTGGCAATGCAAAAAGGAAACAAGGTACCTTGTTCTGCTCCAATTTGCCACAAGCGAGGAGGGCGGAGGCGTGGGTTGAGTAGCGCTAGGCAAGAAGGAACACTTTTTAGGTTCCCCCCCTGCTCTGGGAGTGCTGGCCACAGAGTTGGTTTTTTTCTTCCTAAACCTATCAGAGAGCGCAGGGGGGACTTCAAAGGGCTTTCTTTCAACCCACCATGCCCGTACCATTAGAGCTCTCCAGCGGGAAAGGGACAACGGGTTGGTGGCCTTTGTGTGGCAAGAGTACAAGTGTCTGGGTGCAAATGGCAGTGAGTTTGGGTTGGCAGCGCCCACTTTGGCAGCTCCTACCACTGGCCTTCCAGGAAGAAGAAGGAGTTGGAAGTAGCAGCAGATTGAGCAGGTCGTAACAAGGAATTTGGGGTGGGTGGGAATTGGGGTGGTCTTGAAAAGAACATTTTTACCTATGTTTGGCACAGCCCTAATGACAAAATATAGATAACCCACACTATTGCCTACCTTTAAGAACTATTATTCACGTGATGTACCCTTAAGCTTAATTAAGAATAGTATCAATCATCTCTGTAAATAGTTTCCTCTTTTTTAAAATTAAACTCTGGCAACTGTGGTGCTGGTTCAATTAGAGCTATGCCCAAGGAGTTCACTTGACTTCTCTTGAAACTGGAGTAGCTTATACTGAGAATGTACTAAGTATCTGATATGGAATCAGAGCTGAAATATCTCATTGGGCATTTGATATTTAGCATCAGTATAATATTATCTTTGATGCAGTTGAGTTGCATCTTATGCTTGCTTCAGCAGCATATATACATAACCAGCTCCATTTCAGATCCATTCCAGCCCTTTTCTTCTGCCTCTGTCTCCCTCTGCTCCTCCCTTCTGCTTTCGTCATCCTCTGCCTGCCTGCCTGCCTCCTCCTCCTCCCTTCTGCTGGTTGGGGAGAGGGAAGGCAGTGGAAACACAAGGCAAGCTCCCACCTGCCAACCAAGGAAAAGGTAATTTTGGTTAGACGTGCAACCCGTGGAACAAACCCTTGTGTATATGATACGTTGCAACTGTACTTCCTATCCGTGTTTGGTATGACACTGTATGCTCTGCCTGAACCTCATATGATGGCAAAACCAAAACACCACACTTTAATGCCACAGGTGAAAATGCAGTCAAATAAGCTCCCTTCAGCTTCAATTATCCAATGCATGAGGTGGGCAGTGGGGATGAGCATGCTAGCTTTGCCCCCCCATTCCCCCCCCCATTCCCCTCAACTTGTGCAAGGAAGGTGTCTGCGTGAAGCAGTGAGCCTTCTGTATCTGTGGAGACACTCTGCACATTTTGGAACCCTGATTTTCTAAGATTCTGTTGCATTTGGGGTGCCTTCACAGATACAGGCAGCTCCCTGCTTTGCACAGTCGCCCTCCGTGAATTGAGGGTGACAGGAACGACAATTGGAGGTGGGCAGAGCTAGCATGTTTCTCCGGACTGCCCCTGGCGTTGCTTGGAACATGCTGCATGCTCAAAGCTCATCAAACTGCCTAATAACTGAAAAGCCTGCCTAAACAAGCAGCTGGGCAAAACTTACAGATAATTTTTCAGGGCTGGGTTATTTGAAATAGTTCTTTTCCACCTCTCCTGTGCTCAAGGCAACTCACACAATATTTCAGAGATAAAAAGTAAACATTGCGGGGGGGGGGGGGTACAGCAGCAGTCATCAAGACACCTTCAGCTCACAAAAGACTTCCTAAACAGATGGGTTTCATAGCTGCTCCTAAAGGCAAGAAGATTGTTCCACAGCTACTCAGCTTCTTAGTGCAGCTGAGTTGATTTCCTGCGATTATGATATTCAGACAGGATATCTGAAGTGTAGCTCTCTCTCTCTTGGTGATCACTCATGGCCAAGTAAGATTGTCTTCCATGAACGCAGGTCCTGATGCCCTTGGGTCCCATCTTCCTGGTGAAATTATATTTGAAGTAAACCTTCTATTGTCAACAGAATACTTCTTTCACCATAATCATGGTGCAGGGGTGATTTCAGGGTGGATGGGTTTACAGCTGGGGAGGGGAGCTTTGTGGCAGGCATGTTGTGCCCATATGGTTTTCAAATGTGCCCATGGGGCCCACAAAGGTTGGCAAACCATGATCTAGAGCATTTATGGGATGGTTAGGGCTGACTGAGTGCCAGATGGAAATAGGGAGGAGGGATGTTCTGCTGTATATGTGACAGACACAGACTATACAAAAGAACAGACTGCTGTGACTTCTAATTAGGGCCTCTTTAAAAATGGATGTTGGCCAGACCATAGAAATTAAGATGAAATGAGCCTGGTTCATAGCTGTATTACAAGAGCCAAACCATGCTCATAACTGCAACCGCAGACTGCAGCCGTAGTCAACCTATATGCTGGCAGGGGAGGTGAGTGTCTGTATGGACAGAGGTGCGTTTGACAGTTTTTATGGCAGCCAATTGCCTTGAATGTGAACGCTAGGTTTCAATGGAAAAGTGGCTTGCTCAATCAGCCCAGTGCAACATAAACTGTCAAAAACACCTCTGGATATGCACACACTTCTTCCCGGCTCATGCATACTGCCGCATAGAATTGCAGCCCTAATCTTGTGCTGCATACCAAAATCAGTTATTTTGTCTGCATTTGTTTTACAGTTTGGCTATATGTGTTTTAAATATTTATACTGTGCCTCCAAGTATTACTATTAGATATGAGAGGAGAAGAGACATAATATTTGTTGTACTTTTTCCTCAATTGTTATGCGCTAAGACACACTGAATTGGTACAGGGAGAGGCAGAAGCTATGGAAAACAGTGGTGAAAAAGGTCAGCTTCCTCCTCTCATCTTATAGCCAGGCCCAGAAGCCCCTTCGCTGTAGAGATGAAATTGCTGTGTTGTTTCCAATCCATTGTTAGTTTCACCTCAACTCTTATGCTTTTACTTAACACTACAAAATGGCTGCTACTTCCAGGCTTTGATGCTCTGTTGGTGTTACCCAGAATTTTATCCCTCCGAGAACCCACTGAGTGACAGTATTGCTTCTCCAGCCATTAGCACTCTGGGAATTCCCAACTTTTGATCTTAGACACCACCCTGTGGTTTATGAGTGTTTGCAAAAGGCAACATTCCAGAAGATGAGAGATACATATGTGCACCCCTAGATTGCCTTTCAGTAAGTTCTTTTGAATTCTGGCTTCTGTCCTAGTGAACTTCCAGTATTACGTCTGCGCACCCCCTGAATAGTATGCACATCCAAATGTCCTTTATGCAAAACTCAACCCAGTTTAATAAGTATCCATAATTGGGCTTGGTGAGTTTTCTTTTGGGAGGGGGTTCATTGCCATATGTACTTTTGGGGATTCCTCATACAGTCGTATCTCGGCTCCCGAACACCTTGGGAGTTGAATGATCTTGGCACTCTTGGAAGTGAGTGTTCCGGTTTTTGAATGTTCTTTTGGAAGCCAAACGTCTGACGGGGCTTCCATGGCTTCCAATCAGAAGCCATTCTTTGGTTTCCAAATGTTTTGGAAGTTGAACGGACTTCTGGAACGGGTTCAGTTCAACTTCCGAAGCACGGCTGTATTTGAATTTAGCAAGCATAGCACACATGTGCTAGGTTTATATTACACCAAACTCTTAAGTTAGCCTCAGAAATATAATTTGAAACACTGAGTTCAAATCTGTTGATAATAAATAGGCTTAATACCGCAAGTAAGAGAGGCGATTCTAATGTTTTTCTAGGCTTGGGCAAAGGGGAGAGAAACTCTAGTGTGCAGAATGTGGTTTGAGTGATGAATAAAATATAATTAGTCTCCCCCCCCACTGTCCTTATTAAGAAAGAAAGAATTGATGTTACATACAGCCTTGCTAACTTTCCTGACAGGTTTTCTAAGTTAACTCAGTTCATTTAGCTTTTAAAGCGACATCTAATATAAGTGCATTAGGTTTTCCTTCAGTAATTTGTCACATCATGCCAGATGTCATTATTTCTGTTGTTTGATTTTTAAATATGTTTCTCTTCTTTAGAGTGAATAGAAAATCATAGTTCTTTCCTCCCTTCTCCCCCCCCCCCTGTAAGTGGTCCAATGAAACTGATGCTTTAAGGGCATAGATAATATTACAGAGAATGTTCAGTTTTCCTTTAGCTTTGGAATAATTTGGCTACTAACAATGAGTTCACACTCAATCGTCAGTCAAGGCAGCAGATAGCCTTATTTATGTAGCCTGTTGCTCTCAACATACCTACTTGAGAGTAAGCCTCGTTGCACAAAGTTGGATGTACTTCTGAGTGTACATGCTTAGAATTGCACTGTTTGTTCAGCTCACATCATTTTTTGCAGAGGTTTTAAGCTCATTTGCTTGGTGTGAGTTGGAGCTGAGAGACTTAGAAAGTTCACAGTTTTGAATTTGAGAAAGAGTACCTCTGACTCGTCAGAGCTTGAAGTAATAATAATAATAATAATAATAATAATAATAATAATAATTTATTATTTGTACCCTGCCCATCTGGCTGGGTTTCCCCAGCCACTCTGGGTGGCTTCCAACAAAGATTAAAATACATTAAAACATCAGTCATTAAAAACTTCCCTAAACAGGGCTGCCTTCAGATGTCTTCTGAACGTTAGGTAGTTGTTTATCTCTTTGACATCTGATGGGAGGGCATTCCGCAAGGCGGGCGCCACTACCAAGAAGGCCCTCTGCCTGGTTCCCTGTAACTTGGCTTTCAGGGAGGGAACCGCCAGAAGGTCCATGGCAGTTGCTCCTTTTGAGTGGGCAGTGATTTGAAATGGACGCTGCTTACCGATTTTCTTTCTGCTTGCTCAACCTGTGAATTGTTAATAAAGAGCTACTCATCAGAACTATAATCTTCCCAAAGTAACTGATCCTGCCTGGGATCTTCTTACTGCTCAGAGAATTGTTTGTACAAAAAACATAATTGTAATGGATGGAATTTCGTGTTGCGCTATGACAGTTCTTCTGTCTACATAAACAGCCTGCCAAATGGAACCATCCCGTCTCTTCTCCCCCTGCACACAGCCCTCCAGAAGTGCTGATTTGGGCACCAGATTGTGGGTGCCCAGCGGTGTGCGCATTGCTCTGCCACCACTGCCATTGCAGTGGAGCCAGAGAGCCAGCAGAGGTAAGGCACTGAGCAGTGGCAGCCAAGCAGCCCGCATGTGTGCGACGTGACAGTGGGGCACCCCCAGTGGAAATTTTGTGGGTGGTGCCCAGGCACCCAGGTCCCCCAGAAATGGCACCAGTGCTACCCCTGGGTGTTTCCCCAGTCCCCTCCCCCCGAGCCAGTGGGGGTGGAATGGGGAGTTTGGGGAGAGAGGAGGGGGAGGAAATCCCTGGCGCACAAGTGGAAGTCATTGCTTAGGGCTTCTGCTGACAGGGTTCGTTAGAGTAATCCTGCACAACATATTTTATAGCATGCTTCATTATCCTATTCATGATGTCAAAATTGTGAAATGTAGACATGAGAATAATTTCCCTACTATCTAGAGTGGGGGCACAGCTTTTCTTTTATGAGTAATTGGTAAGTGTCTGGATTTATTTCTGTAAGGTTGGCTAGTTGGAAGAAACTAACCTTTTCTATTTTTTTATTTAGCCTCTTTCTAACCTTTCTGAGTTTTTCTATTTGCCAGGTCCTGGGGCTTGTTCAAAACATGAGCCTTTTCCGGTGCCCAAAATGCAAACACGAAACCCACATTTTTGGAACTGATGGTGTGAGGAATCTAGCCTGTGATCTTGGTCTGGATGTTTTAGGTAAGAATGCGGTGATTGAAAGTATTAAATAAGAAAGAAGTAGAATTAAATCCAGAATTATTTGACTGCTGTTTAATCCTTTTGAAATAAATGGACTTTAGGCACTCAACTTCTGGCAGTGTGTTCAGGACTACTGTGTTATATAGAAGGAACTGCAGAATATGAATTATTTGGCCTTCATCCTCCACATCCACTGATTCACATCATACATGTTTCCAAGTACAGTGTTAATATGATTGGACTTGCATGTACCACATCATAGGAACCTTTTTTCTGATGAAATTGTGTTCAGAAAGCATCTGACTCTTTAAAAGAGGGAGCAAGGGAGAGAAAGAAGGTTGCTGTAGTGATCTTCTGTTTCCTGAAAGAAGATGGCTTATCGGCTGGATGAGAAGCAGGTCTCCAAAGTTCTTCAGCTGGGGTGGAACAGACCTTCCCCAGCCAGGTTTCTTGCGAGGGCGGCTCCCCATGGTTGGATTTGTAGGGAACAGTTCATATGGCTCCATATCCCTCACCCTAGTTGAGGATGAGTGATAGATGCAGGAAGATAGGACTGAGGGGCGGGGGTCCACAACAAAGAGATTTAGTCAGACCAACAGATTTACAGGCAAACTTTAGGTAAGAGTGGGTTGGTTTAACCCCATCTGCCCTTATCCTACCATACTGTCCAATCAAGGCTCTAAGTTGCACCTTCCCTAGATGAACTTTGCCATTTGAGGTCGTTACCTGTTGCTGCCCATCTTGTGGTTTCTGATGGCTTACCTGGTCAGGATGGAAATGCAACAGCTTCTGTTGTCTTAACCTCTGGCTGCAGCCTTCATATTTCAACCTCAGGTGTGTCATTAGCAAGAGGAGCTACACATTTTTCTTCCCACAGCTTGGCTTCTTTCTCAAAAACTCCTACCACCACCACCACCCCTTTCCCCATATATCCTCTGTCCACTGACTCCTCTCACCTCACAGCTCCCTCTCTGCCTTTAACCCTGGTCTGTAGCTCTGCCTGCCATGGCCCCTTTCCCCCAACCTACTGCTTTCTTTCAACAACTTGCTCTGCTCTGGAGCCCCTTCAGACTGTAGCTCTCTCAGCTCATAGGATAGCAACACAGTTATGGCTGAGCGAAGCAGCCACGAGGGCAATTTGACCAGGAGAATCTGGCCCTCCACGCTGAAAATAATTAACAGTCCCCAATGAAAATCATTCTTCGGCGTTGAAGCCTGCAATGTTTCAGGTATAAGCCGGTAATGAAATGTAAAATGTGGCATACCTCAATTAAGCTGGTAAATGAGATAATTGTGCCTGCTAATGATTTATATTTTCACACCGTGCTGTAATTATATCAGTTCATACAGATTATCCATTTAGAACCAGGAAGTGAACTTCATAAAAAAAAAAGTTGTCATAGAAGCATTAGGGGCTGACAGAGACCTAGCAGAGCAAGGAAATCCATAATTAAAAGTACACAGTTGGGTTAGCTTGGCTGTCTGCTGGAAGCGTAATGAGGATTGGAGTCTGGGATCTTGTTTCAGCTGTCACTGGTACTGACCACTGGTAAAAAGCCTCCCATGGCAAAACTTCCTGCAATTAGAGTTGATTCATGGTCCTTCTGACGTGCACCTATATATTGGAGCACATAATTAGTGTACAGTTATCTGCATCGGATACGCCAGAGAGTCATGAAACACGATTGCATCCAAAGTAACACTGATCAGCATGTTCCATCAGTGCGAGGGTTTTGAATCATTGAATTATAGAGTTGGAATGGACCTCAAGAGTCATCTAGTCCAACCCCCTGCAATGCAGGAATCGCAACTAAAACATCCATGACAGATGGCCACCCAACCTCTGTTTAAAAACATCCAAGGAAGGAGAGTCCATAACCTCCCAAGGGAGACTGTTCCACCGTCGAAGAGCTCTTACTGTCAGAAGGTTCTTCCTGATGTTTAGTCAGAATCTCCTTTCTTGTAACTTGAATCCATTGGTTCAAGTCAAACCCTCTAGAGCAGGAGAAGACAAGCTTGCTCCATCTCCTATGTGACAGCCCTTCAGATATTTGAAGGTGGCTATCATATCTCCTCTCAGTCTCCTCTTTTCCAGGCTAAATATACCCAGCTCCCTCAACCATTCCACATAAGGCTTGGTTTCTTGCACAACAGGATCCCCCTCTGTAAATACCTTCTGGGGTTCCCCCAATCCCCTAGAGGAGATTTGTGTATGGGGGGTCCCCAATCTAATGCTTCTGGCTCCCCAAGACCACTGATTTTGACATCAGTAGCAAAAGGTGTTGTTGTGTTGTTTAGTCGTTCAGTCGTGTCCGACTCTTCGTGACCCCATGGACCAGAGCACGCCAGGCACTCCTGTCTTCCACTGCCTCCCACAGTTTGCAAAAGGTAAAAAGATACAAAGCAAGAATGGCATTGGGACAGAGAGGTTTAAATTTCTCCACCAGCCCAGCACCTTGAAAAGGATATAAATCGCATCTTCTCCGTCATCAGTTTGATCCTTTTACAAGCAAGCAAAGGATAATAACCCCTTCTCCTCAGTCAATATGCACATATAAGCTGAGGAGAGGACTGTGCAAGTGGGCATGTGAGATGACATCCTTGGGCCAAATAATGGTTAGTAACCCCTGGAAAAGTGTAAAACAACAGACAACAATTTACAGACATGTAGGAATGAACTTTCAACATCAATAATATTTTATCCAGCTTCTGCAGTGTGTGTTTTCTAAATTTTAAACATCAGGTATCAATATTGGTCATCCTTCACAGGTTACCTTAACTTGTTTTCATTTAAGGCCCAAGCCCAATATTTGTGACAAACTTTATGTAACAAACAGGGTACTCAGTACTTTTGAGAAGGGGATGGAATCACTGCAGAATTATGGGTGACTGACTTTTGAGAACTTGGACTGAGCTGCTGGATCCCCAGGCCCAACCTTTCATTACAGCAAGGGGACCAACAGGGGCTTTTGTCTCATGGATGGCAGAGTTGTGGCTCCGGCCTAGGATGCTGCATTAGCTGTGGCAAATGCACCATCAGCTATAGAATAATGGCAGTGTAGCTTTCTGCCCCAACACCTAGGAAGTCTCTTTACCCATGGGCCTCTGCACCTGTGGAGAGGGCAGTCCACAGCATCATATAGCTCCTCAGTCACCCTTGCAGGGAGCATCAGATTTCTCCCTTAAAATTGCTTTCTGTACAGCTATTCTTACCATTTTATATATAGATTTGATTTATATTCAGCCATTGCGTAATAATTGGCATTGTTGGAATCTGCAAAAGTTTAATTTTCCACAAGAGATTTTTGTTTTTAAAGGATGGGACCATCCTGTGTGTTATTGTGCCATTTTTCTTTATTTCCGTGGTGGTCCCCTGCTGATTAGAAAAGCACAATACGCAGTTGTTAACTGTTGGAAGGGAAATTAATTGAATATGTAACAAGCACTTAATTAAATCAGTGGTTCCCTAATAACAATAACACTTCCTTTCATTTTGGCAATTAAATATTTAAGCCTGTATTTGAATATTGATTAGGATGTTACAGTTGTGGAAATCAGCAGGGAATGAACTGCAGTACCAAAGAAATAACGTGGGGTGTGTACTAGCTGGAAGCTGGGAAACTTTACTGCGGACCTGTTCTGTGAGCGCTAGGCACTGCATGCATTCGGCTGGCCTTTTAGCTTGAGTTTTGGTATAGCAGGGCCACGGAATTCTGCACTGCAGCACAAATGAATTCAAAGCCAGTTTTTGGTTCCAGACCAGAGTGGAGACTGGAAAGAGAAACAGAATGCCCAGTGGTGCATGGAAGTCCGACATGCTTTCTTTTGTCACCCTAAATAGGTCATCGTCTATGAATTTTTGTTCCCCTTGGGTAATTGCAGTAGACAAAAAGGGAGAAGACTCTCCATTCTGTTGATTATTGTAAGGCAGGGTTCTATCTAGCAATAAAATAAAAAATATGAATAATGTTTCTTTAACGAATAGTTTGAATGACTTCGGCAGTGCGTGTATTTCAGCTGATTTTCATTCAAGTCGTGCTACTTACTGCACTGAAATATGAGTAACACCAGTGCTAGTTGAATTTAGGGCGTGTATAAAATATTGAGCTTAAACATCAATTTATGGTCTTCATACAGGTGACATTCCTCTACATGTCCACATAAGAGAAACATCTGATGCTGGCAAGCCTATTGTGGTCTCACAGCCCCAGAGTGAAGTGGTGAGTTTTAATATAGTTTGCGTACAAATCTCGTCCTGTTCATTTTTGCTTTGTTTATTACAGTGCATGTGCCGCAGCTCCCAGCAGAATATTAAAAACACAATAAAACATAAAACATTAAAAACTTCCCTAGACAGGGCTACCTTCAGATGTATTCTAAAAGTCAGATAGTTGTTTATTTCCTTGATGGGAGGGTGTTCCACAGGGCTGGCACCACTACCGAGAAGGCCCTCTGCCTGGTTCCCTGTAACCTCACAGTGAAGGAACTACCAGAAGGCCCTTGGCGCTGGATCTCAGTGTCCAGGCTGAATGATGGGGGTGAAGACACTCCTTCAGGTATACAGGGCCAAGGCCGTTTAGGGCTTTAAAGGTCAGCACCAACACTTTGAATTGTGCTCAGAAAGATCCTTCTATGCTAAGAAATAAAAGGAAAATTCAGAAGATTTAATAAATAGACCTTGAAGAACACTTTTCACATTATTAGAATTATTCATAGAAAAACCGAAGGCTCAGTTCTATCTGATGATGAATGGAATATTAAACCTGCACATATCCATTAGAAAATGAAGATATTTATAACATGATACGCACCCTGTGCAATCCAGCTACCATTTTAAGCCCCCAAAATGTTCCAAAGTGGGGTGAAAAGAATTTGCTCATTACCTTCCTATCCTAATGTCTAATAAGAAAGCCAACAAGATGCAAAAAATTTTTAAATGTTGTTACTTTTCACAAGTTTAAGGAAATAATATTACCTGTGCATTCTTTTAAAATAGAAAATTAAGATATTTATTGGGTCATATTGCTGTGCTTAGGAACTCTGAGATACCTGTTTGCCTCCTGTGTTAGGTGATATAAATACATGTGCAAACCTCATAAGGGACCCAGGCATGCAACTTGCCATGCCTTATAGTTTCACTGTTGCAACTGGCATAGCTGGTTTCGTTTCAGTTTTAAAATACTTTGCATGGAACTGCATTGGTGAAAACTACAATGTACGTCTTGACTCTGCATGTGGTTTTACTTACCCACACACAGAATGGTCCCTTTGGAATGTGTCCCTTGTGCTTTTTGTGCAGGAGAGTCTTCAGAAATCATAGTTTAGGAAGTGGCCAGGAAGAGGAACCTCTCTTTATAAATCTGTAAAGCTTTAAAGCAAGATAAAGTTCATGCCTTATTTCTGAAGTTGAGGCCCCAAGGTCTTTTGCAGTCCTCTGTTCATCTGTAGTTACACCTTGATAGCATTTCTGCCATTTCTTGGCTGTTTTATTTCTCTTTGCACTACAGAGCAGCCCTTTGGCCTCCAATAGATGGGTCAGCAAATTGTTAATGTTAAGCTGTCAACTTTTTCCTTTGCTAAGGAAAACGCACACCTTTCTTTGTAGAAAGATGAGCTATAGAAAATCCCATTTAGAAACCTCAAACCGAAAAGAACAGAAAAATCTCTAAACTGAGAACATAGTTTATTAATATGAAGACAGTTCAGAATGATAAATGAGAACTGTAAATTTCTCCTTTCCATTTCCCTCCATTAAAATTCTCTTGTTTCACTTCAATCCGTCTTGTGTTGCTTAGAAATGATGGCACAAACAGTTCAATCCAGCTTTATAATCAGATAAATAGTCCATTAGGAAGAAAATGTGTAGGAGAAAAAGTTCAGCATGTGTACATGTTAAGTTTATGAAAAGTGGAATCTAGGTTTGTTGTGGTTTTTTGCCTGCTGATGAAGGATGGAACAAGAAGGGAAATACCTTATGAAAAACTCACAAATTATCCCCTCCCCCCCAAATAGCTAATGATCCTATATAGGAGTTTCGGTGGGTAATTGCTAGTGCAAGGTCTCCCCATCCCATCCAGCGAACCGAAATTTCATGGCACAGAAGCTTTATTATTTGTCAACATTCTGTTGGTGACTCATTTTTTCTCTTACAATTAGAAAGTGTGTAAACGTTTCATTACATAACAGCTCAGCCAAGGGGTGGGAGCTGGTTTGCTGGTGAAAGAAGACAGCCAGTTTGTTGCCTGTTTTATATAATATTTTATGCTGTTTTACTCTGACCTAGGAGGTAAACACATTGCCATTTTAAATATTTTTACAGGCCCAAGCCTATCTGAAGATTGCTGCTGAAATAGTGAAAAGACTGCCAGTTTCTCCAACTTAAAGCCATATTTTTGAGGTTCTGTGACCAGAACTCTACCATTTGAAGTGTGGCGTAGGATGTGACAGAAGAAATGATATATGGAACATGCTTTATTTTTTATTTTGTCTTGGAAAATTAAATGTCAGTACCAACTTAGTGCGATTGTCATATCAAACATTTGAAACAAACTTTCAGCCTGCTTTAGCAGCAAAAAGCACCAAAGACCCAACATGTATTTGGAACTCAAGATTTTTAGTGCATCATTCAGTAGGCCTGGTATTAAAGAGGAAGAGATATTTAAAGAGATATTAGCATCTTTGTGTAGGTACACTGACAAACACCAGAATGCACCACTGCATGTGTGGTCAGTTTGTTTCTCTCTGTCATGTGTCTGAATTAAAGATGAAGATACTAGAAATGTAAGATAATTATGCTCAGCTTTGAAGAGTTATCATTAGCCAGGATTCACTTATAAGCAGTCAAACAATTAACTAAGAATCCCAAGAACTGGCCTTTTTATGCATTGTCTTATCAGCTTATGTTCGATCATAAGATAATTTTCTTATTGTAATTGTCTGGGGAAATTGCTCCATTTCCTTTGTCTTGTTGAGCCTGAATAAACCCAAAAATCAGCAACAAGCTCTTCATTAAAATTAGATGCATCTGAGATCAGGTTGCCAAAGGAGGAAACAAGTGATAAAAATTAATTACTGATGATTGCATATATGAATATTTTCCCGCTAGGAAATAATAGCCCTGAATCTATAAACAAAAAGATCTAATTGCCCTTTTTTTATCAGTGCATACTGCGTGGTTTTATCTGAATTTCCTACTGCCTTAAGTCTTGCATCATTATTTTCTGCTGATAGAGCCAGTCACAGCAGGGGGAGGGGGAACTGAATATGAATGCATCTAGGATTTAGGCTTACATAAACTGAAAGTGTGTTTGTACATAATGGTGTATTAGTGTCTCTCTATTCAATTCTACATCTTTTTGGTTTATGCTACTATTTGTTCCTGTTACATAGGTACTAATGATAACGTACAATGACTCATACACAGAATAAGCAAGACAACGGGTTGTATTCAATCTAGGTGAACATTCCATCAGCACAATAATTTATCCTTCATGGTGAAACATTCTCCTCCCCTGCTCTCACCCCCCTGCTTGCCCTCTAAATCTGTTTCCTCTGCCTTGCAGATCTGGAGGTAGCTTGTTCTAGTCCAAAAAATTAGGCCTACAATTTTACTGGAAAAGGGTATGTGAGTAGCTGTCTGATTTTCAGAGTTTAGACTGAATTCCTGCCATTTTGTTCTCCAGCATATATTATTCAAATAAATACAGTCTCCCTATGAATGCACAGGATCTGAGATAAAACGTGGTAATGATACTATAGGTAATGGTAAATAAGCTTTCTAGCAAGGCTTTTCCAAAGCAGGCTTCCCAAGGGAGCAAAAGCGAGATAGATTGTGCTGAGGCCTTATTCCAGGAGTGCATCTCTCAGCACCACTAAGTTATTTAGTGGTTCGTTTTGTAGGGGCAAGGTGCCTCCCATTCTTCCTTTATACTGAACTTGACTACAATGACTTTTATAGCATTGATTGGCTTTTTCTCCCTCTTGTTTATACTGAACATTGGCAAACTGATTCTATGATTAAAAGTTTCCTAGAGTGTCCATGAAATGTTTCTTTATTTTTGTGTTGCAAATTTATGTGTTGTGTGTTTAAACAAGAAAGAAGGAATTTCGGCAATTTAGTAACCATATAAATCAGCAATACTGATTTATAAATCCTTGCATCTTTTATCCATTACAGGATCAAGGTAGCCTGTGCATGCATGTATGAATGCTATTGTTGCCATGTGGACTTCTGGTTGAAATACACTAGTAAGAGTTGTTTGGCATTCATCTGTCTCGGGAGACAATGGAAGATTATGCTTTCCGGGGTGAAGACAAACCATTGGAGAGTTACAGCACCAGCTGTGGCTGTAGAGACGGATATGAGAGAGACATGTTCTGTTGCAGCTGATGCATGTGTAGCATGGTGTTTCTTCTTTCTGTGCTTCACTCAGCGGTCATTCCTTATCTGGTTGCTGCTATGGATACACAACCTGATTGTCTCCAGACACTGCAGTTGTCTGCAAGAGATTCCCACATGGTGGGGTTAATGTTGCCATCACATCCTTGCATGTGATGCCCCAAATCTTCCTGATGCAGCGCATGTGGGAGGCATCATTCCTGGCAGGTGTAAGTTGCCCATGTCTCACTACCGTAAAGTGGTGTGCTCAGCACGCAAGCCTGGTAGATCTTCATCTTGGTATTGGTCATTGGCCTCACATTCTCCCATACCCTTTTGGAGAGGCGAGCCGTTGCTACAGTTCCTTTGCCAAAATGCTCAGCGTTGATGGAGAAGTTTTGGTTATGGAGGAGCCCAGGTAGACAAAATTGTCTAGCACTTCAAGTGTGTGGTCACCAGTGCTGATGCTTGGAGTGCTGGCGATGTTCTGACCCAGGATGTTGGTCTTTGTCAGGTTGATGGTAAGGCTGAACGCCCTGCAGGTTTGGGCAAAACAGTTGATGAGACTCTGTAGATCTTCCTCAGAGTGTGCTATCAAGGCTGCAAACAGCATCTCTCAGATGACCTGCTGCATGGAGAAATGCCAGGTTGAACAGATCCCTGTCGCTCCTCGAATGGATTTACGCACTGTCTTCAGTCTCATTGAAGGTATATGAAAGCAACAAGGAGAAGAATATGCACAAAGAGTTGGGTTGAGAACACAACCCTATTTTACACCACTCTTTATAGGGAAGGTATCCGAGGATGAGCTATCATATCAGACATGTTTTTTGTGGAAGGACATAGTCATCTGGTGGAGCTTCCTACTTTATTGAGCAGTGTGAAGAGTCCTTTTCAACTGCCCACCCATTGATTTCAGTATTCTCTTGCTGGTATTGATTAAATTGCTTTTTAATCACTGGTATATGTTGGATGGATTTATTGTATTTTTGGAACCTGCTCTGTGATCACTTCATGTGATGAAAGGTGGTCTCCATTTTTTTGAAGCAAGATATCATTTAAAATATCCATACATGTTTCAAATAATGAGAACGCATCAGTTCTACTGTTTACTGTGTGTTGATATTTTCTTGTAAGTTATCCATTTTATTAGTTGCTTTTCCAATGCTGAAAATTCAGTATTATTGCTATTTCATACATGCAGATGTGTTAGTTGATTACAAAACTGAGCTGCTTTACTTCACTTTTCTATCTAAAAATAAATGTTTAGTGTTTTTTTAAAACAACAGCAGCAGCAATAAACTCTTCAATCTTACAGTAAAAATTGCAAATGTTGCTAAAGCTAGCCGCTGCAGAAAGCCATTAAAATACTTCAAGAAACGGAGCCAAAGACCTTCTGAAATAGAACAGTCTTATATGACCAAAGACAAGTAAAGATGGAACCAGGTGATTTGGAAAATCAATAAAAAATAATTGGGGGGAAAAGACAGAGCCAGGTGGACCTCCTTTGAGAGGTGTTCCAAAGTCTCAGCAGAAAGAACACTTGAGGGCTCCTAACTGAATGTGTGAAATGCTTCTGTTGAAAAGCACAGTGTTTTGATGTGATACAGAAGTTCTGTTTCGTACGTTTCGGCATTTAAGAGCTCTTATGTGAATTAAAGTTGAAAAATGACCATAAACTTGGTGGGAGGTTTGGTGGTGGTGGTGGGGGACTTCTAGGTGCCTGGAGAAAGTTATTTTTGTGGAACACTTGATGGAAAATTCTAAACAAAATGTGACCCCAAAGGACGATTCAGCCCTGAAATAAATATTTTTCCAAACACCTGGAGCTCCTTCCACCCCATCATATATAAAATCGTCAAGTCTTGCATGCGTCTGGCAAATGACTCTGCCTGCATTTGAAATTATCCGTGGATAATGGACAGTTGCATCTGGAGACACTGCCAGGACCACAACACTGATTGGGAACACAAGCTGTCCCAGTGTAAAAACCAGGCCCAGGGCATGGTCAGTTGAGAAAACTAGGACTAGGAGGGTCAGGCAGGGACCTTGGGCCTGACGGTTTCATTTTCTGGAGAGATGGAATATAGCAGCATTGGGGGTCCACCTTGGAGTGTTGCCCACAGGTAAACAGCGTGGAGAGAGACTGGGACAGGATGAGTAGAGAAAGCCGGCTGAGAAAGAACCAGTATGAAGTAACAACATCTGTACTAAATCCACAAAGGAAAGCAATTTTTCTGAGCAGCTTATCAATTATAGGAGTGGAACTGACTGCTGAGTGAACATGTATGGGTTCGAGCATCTCTTTTTGTATTTACCACACTCCTAACACAACCCCCCCCATGGGTGAAAAAGCAGGGGGGGCTGTTTTGAGGGCAGAAAAAGTGGCTGATGGTGAGGTGGTTAAGGAGTACTTCTCCACGATTCTTTCCTGCAAACTGGCACCCTGTTTCGTTTATTTTAAAATAATCTGACTTTTCATGTTTCCTGTGCAATCTCTGATTTGGCCCCATCCTAAAACACTTTCCATGCTAGTTTCAGGAGACTGCAGTCTAGGGACTCTCAATCCTCCATGTCGGAATGATGGCAGCAGCTCCAATCCAGCTGGGCTTGATGTTGTGAGAATAGTTATGTAAAAGTACCAACCATGCTGTGCAATTAAACTTCCCCTACAGAGTAGGAAGAGTAGTCATGGCATAATTGTACACGTCATATAATTGTGCTATTAGCGCAATTAAATGCGTATTTATTTCTCTGGCTGTTTGCTCCACTCTTTATTTTTAGCTGGTGTTCTAAATAAAACTGCTGATAGGGAAGCAAATTAACCTCAAGTGTTTCTTCACACAAAATAAGAGATTTAAGTATACTGTTCTTGAGCTTCTCCTCTTTCCTTTTTGGTAAATAAAGCATTTCCTCAGATTTTGACGGGTCAGACACATGTGTGGTTGTGTTTAGCAACTTAGGCCACATTTTAACGGCTGGTGTGAATACCTTATAAACTGCTGTATGTACTATTGTGTATCCTCAAATTATGTTCAATAATGGTAACATTTGGTAAATGTTTTGCCAGTCCTGAAACTTCATAAATGTATTTTTGGCTTGCAGATCTTGGGGATTTAAGGTCCTTGAGGCAGCTTTGTGACTGTGGCACAAAGCAAGTATTTTCAGATAAATCTGTATCGCTTACAACACTATAGCTACACTGTTTGCCTGTGCTTTGTAAGGTTGACAGTATCATACAGAAAGAGCTATAGAAACACTTGTTTTTCCA
Source organism: Podarcis tiliguerta (assembly GCF_965153285.1). Lineage (NCBI taxonomy): Eukaryota > Metazoa > Chordata > Lepidosauria > Squamata > Lacertidae > Podarcis > Podarcis tiliguerta. Next base: position 100,245,233 of record NC_139534.1, read on the forward strand.
TACATCATATGTATACATTCTGTCAAAATATGCTCATGTGCATCTCACCTTTTAAACAGCTGTGCATAGGATGCCTTTAAATCTTTCTAATGCAGCAGCAGGCTTGATTTAAATTAAACAATTGTTTTAATGGGCAGGTGCTCAATAATAACATGTTGGCTTTACTATGTATGCTTACCTGCACTGCTCCAGCCTATATTTTGGTTTTAAAGCCACTTCACTTACAGAAAGGCACTTTTATTCTTGTTTTAGTCTAGTTTTAATATGAAAATGAATTGCAACTTACTAGTCAGTTGGCACTGCCCTTAGATTTAGGCAGCTGAAGATATGCATCTGCAGGGACCAATTTGTCAAAGGATTCTTATCAGCTGTAAAGTAAAATTGTTCAGTGGTCTCCAAGAAAAAGATGCAAGGGTGGAAGAACTAACCTAGAGGCCGGGAACCTGGGCCCTTCAGATTTTGTTAAACTCCAGGATGTGTAGTGGGCGTTACAGTACAGCAGCAGCACGGGTTAGCAACCCCTGAACTACCCCAACACAACATTTCCAAGGATTGTGGGACAGCGATGAAGATCTCATACAGTTCCAAACCCCAATAGCTGTTATTCAAGGAGCTGTAGCTCAGGGATAGAGTGCAGGCTTTGCCTGCAGATGATCTTAGGTTCAAACTCTGGCATCTCATGTTCAAGTGATGTGAAAAACCCAAGAGGGCCACTGCCAGTAAGAGTAGCCAAGAGATGGACAAAGAGTATGACCTGATATAAGGCAGCTTCCTGTCTTTCTAAATCTAAAAAAAAAGTTGGGTGTTCCAATCACAGATTTCATGGGTCATAGGCCCTGAATTGCAGGCAAAATTCTACCATTTTCTTGAGCCACATCTGATGGGGGACAATTTGGATTTGAGACCTCAGTATTATCTGCTGCTGCATAGCAAGTATACCTGCTTATTTGGAAGTGAAGCCTCTCCCTGATCCCCTGGCTGATATTTCAATAAACTTTGCACATTATGGTATGGTTGAATATTCAGCAGTCTAGAAATACTTCCTTAGTGGCTCTCCCACTGCAACTAACAGGAAAGGGACTCTTTGGGTTTCATGTTTGCACATCAACAGCAGTCTTGACCTGAATTTGACCCAGGCTGACGTTCTCCGAAACTGATCAAAGATCAAAACAGAATATTATATGGCTTCCCATAATTGCAATACACACTCGCTGCTATAGTTTCTTTTGGTTTGTTTGTTTTATTTTGTAGTATTATTAGTCTTTGCATATTTTTTATTTATTGTGTAGGGACACGGGATGTGATCAGAAGGCTGATGGTTCAAAATCACGTTGTGGGGTGATCTCCCATTGCTCTGTCCCAGCTTCTGCCAACCTAGCAATTCGAAAGCATGCCAGTGTGAGTAGATAAATAGGTACATCTGTGGCAGGAAGGTAAATGGCGTTTCCATGCACCCTGGCTTCTGTCATGGTGTTCTGTTGCGCCAGAAGTGGTTCAGTCACGCTGGCTACATAACCTGGAAAGCTGTCTGTGGACAAACGGTGGCTCTCTCGGCCTGAAAGCGAGATGAGCGCCGCAACCCCATAGTCGTCTTTGACTGGAATTAGGGTCCTTTACCATTACCTTATTTATTGTGTATTTGAAAGATCTATATTTTCGTTACAGAAGTGAAAGTAATGATTGCCAGCAATGACTAAACAGACCACATCTTTTTTCTGGAACAGGATAGTTCTAAAAGCAGTAATAAAACCATGCAAGGAAGTTAAATGTTAAAAACTTCCATTTCCTTCTCACAACAGCTGCATCTTGGAGAGGTTCTGATAAGGGGCTGAAGAACAGAAAGGCGCTTGCAGCCAAACGAGAGTAAGTGTGAGCTCTTTTGTGCCATGTTGTGATTGTCAGCTGAAGGGCGGCATACAAATTCAGTAAATAAAAATAAAACCTGTGACCCTCTGCATGCATGCCAGGTGCTCTGCCACTGAGCTATGACCTTTCCCCATTATAATGGCAGGCCTCCTCTAGATTGTGGGGCTCAGCTGAGAAGGTTGAAGGAGAATTCAAGCTGGGGAGAGTCAGGTGGAACAGAGGCACTGAACACTTTCTCTACTGGTTGCTGTTCCCCCAATGACTTCCCCAGGCTGCTTTCTACCTAAAAATAAGCCCAGTTAGGACAGAAGCACGTGTGTGGGGGGGGGGGGGGGAAGGCACAAACAGGGTGGCCTGTGGGTTAAACCACAGAGCCTAGGACTTGCTGATCAGAAGGTTGGCGGTTCGAATCCCCGCGATGGGGTGAGCTCCCATTGCTCGGTCCCTGCTCCTGCCAACCTAGCAGTTCGGAAGCATGTCAGAGTGCAAGTAGATAAATAAGTACCATTCTGGCGGGAAGGTAAACGGCGTTTCCATGCGCTGCTCTGGTTTTGCCAGAAGCGGCTTAATCATGCTGGCCACATGACCCGGAAGCTGTACACCAGCTCCCTTGGCCAATAAAGCGAGATGAGCGCCGCAACCCCAGAGTCGTCCACGACTGGACCTAATGGTCAGGGGTCCCTTTACCCCTTTACCTTTACACTCCCAATACACCTTTGTTTGAAATAGCTTATCCACTCCATCACTTTAAACCAGGCTTCCTCAACCTTGGCCCTCCAGATATTTTGAGACTTCAGTTCCCATCATCCCTGACCACTGGTCCTGCTAGCTAGGGATCATGGGAGTTGTAGGCCAAAAACATGTGGAGGGTCGAGGTTGAGGAAGCCTGCTTTAAACCCATTAGACACCAACTCTCTTAAGTTTGGCAGCCTGTTATAGCAGTTCGTGTTCTGAGACATTCTGCCACCTTTGTGATTTTGTCTGAATTTTTCAGCCATTGACCTCTTGCCTTTATTTCTGATTTGATCATATTAGGGGAAGGTGATTCAAAGATGATTATAGCAATATTTTTCCAAGCTCATTTTTGTTTTTATCTCCCTCCTGTTATCCTTTGCATCTGTTTTAGATTTGAAAGAGGGGATGGCTATCTCATATTGCACCATATCTCTGCCAAAACTCCAAAAACAGCTTGGGTTTTCTCTCAGATCTATGGACACAGAACCATATTTTATGAGCTGCTATATTTGTAGCCAAGCAGGAAAAGGACTAGGAAGCAGTCGGTCACTAAATGGAAATAATCGCAGATGTGGTATTCATAACACTGACTTGTTTTGTCTTCAGTTTATGCATTACTCTGTGGTTTGGATCTTGATTCTTGACTCAATTTATTACAGTCAAACAGCTACTATTTTCTATTATAGCTAAATTAAATTGTATTGTCTTTCTAGCAAAGAAACCTCAGCTTCCACTTGTTAATGTACATTTTTACTTATATCTTTGTTTATAATCTGGGACTGAATATTCCCTACGATGACTATAACTAAATCACTTCTCTTTTCGGCCATGTATATGTTTGGGCAAGCTTGTTAGGGAAACATCTCTTGTTCTTTTTATTTCATTTTGGAAGTGATACTAAAATTACTTTGATTTAAATAGTACCAAGATTTGGGAGCTTGTTTCTTGCGGTCTAGATTTGCCTCATTTCCCTGTAAGAAACTAAAAATAACATTTAAAATAGCGATGGATTTTTTTAAAAAAGGATCTTATTTTACAATTTATTTTGGGGAAAATATTCCTGCATTGCAGGGGGGTTGGACTAGATGATCCTTGTGGTCACTTCCCACTCTACAATTCTATGGTTCTAATACTAAATACCTGTGGTTAGTGATTTAAATACAGATATTTTCTGTAGGATGTAAAGCAACCATTTTAAAATCCACAAGCAATGTCTGTTGTGGCTAATTTTTGGAGAAACATGGCAATTGTTATGTTGGTGTCACTAGAAAGGCTAAATCCTTGGCCAGAGTGTCATACTCCAACTGTAGCCAATCTCAGTTTCTCTCTCTCACACACGGTGCTTGCTTAGGCTCTGTACACACGATACACGTAAAGCACATTCCCCACTGCAACAACCCTGTTAACTGTAATTTGTTAAGGGTGCTGAGCAGGGCCAGATTTAGGTTTGACGAGGCCCTCAGCTACTGAAGGTAATGGGGCCCTTTATATGTCCAGCTGTCCTTTGTTTTTTGTGTTGAATATATGCTATATGGTAACTTATGGACCTAATAGGTATCTAAAGCCATTTGCACATGTTGCCATGCAGCCAGTCCATGCAGAATGTAGGCACCCTGTATATAGAACTGAGCAAACCAGGGATATTTTAGGGAGCAGGCTAGCAGGTGGGGCCCATTACTAACATCATAGGAGCCTACACAACACAAAACACTGTTGCTGGTTTTATTTGATTTGATTTTTATCTTATATTTTGGAAATGTACATCCAGGTTTTTTCCCCTTTAAATTTTTTTGGGGCCCCCAAGAGAGTGGGGCCCTGAGTTATAGCTTGTTTAGCTTATACATAAATCTGGCACTGGTGCTGAGCGTTAGACCTCTGTGTGGGGTAAGCTACAGTTCACGGGAGTCTGGTCTGGATGTGTGCTTAAAATGTACGGTGTGTGCACAGCCTTAATCTCTTTAGTTAGGGCTTGCCCACACTTCCATTCACCCTGTGCCTAGAAAGCACAGGATGGAGCAGCTTTGCATTTGTCCTGCCACCTTCCCTGGGAAAACCCTCTCTGCCCCTGAATTGTAGCACAATCCATAGAAAACCCAACTGACGTTTGCTGCAATTCAGTGGTGAAAAATGGGTTTTCCTGGGGGAAAGCAGCAGGACGAGCAGCAGGGCACACCCTTGATTCAAGCAGCTTTGCAGGATTGCAACCATTGATTCCAACTCTACTACATGAGAGCCAGCATGGTGTGGCGGTTAAGAGCGGTGGACTCGTAATCTGGTGAACTGGGTTTGCGTCTCCGCTCCTCCACATGCAGCTGCTGGGTGACCTTGGGCTAGTCACACTTCTCTGAAGTCTCTCAGCCTCACTCACCTCACAGAGTGTTTGTTGTGGGGGAGGAAGGGAAAGGAGAATGTTAGCCGCTTTGAGACTCCTTGGGGTAGTGATAAAGCAGGATATCTAATCCAAACTCCTCCTCCTCTCCTACTACGGTTGAGATACTGTTATTTAAATTATTTGCAGCGGTCTCATGTATTCTCTGATTATATTATTCAAAATTATTGTAGTAAACAGCTCCTTTGAATTGTTTTAATTGCCAGAAGAGCCCATATGCCATCTCAATATAAACATTATTTTAAAGATTAATGTTGGATAAACGTGTTAGAGCTATGTAACGTTGACTGCTGCAAACAGCATGTATGCATTTTAGGTGTATTTATTTACATTCATATATATGCTTCACAGTGTTCTGAATGCTTGCTTCCAGTGCTCTCTGCTATGACTAATATTAGAAATCTTTTTTCTTTTTAATGATTTTCCATCCACTTAAACATGGGAGTCATTTCCCTCTCAACTGACTATGGTTCTGTTCAGCAGTAAAAAGGACTAACCTTAATGTTTTTGATTGCTGTTGTTGCGCCAATGTAATGACACTTCATTTTTTTCCCCTGTGAGAGCCAGCCTACGGAGAGAGCTTGTCCCCAGATTCCTAACTGTAGCTGTGGTGATCTTATTGGCATTCTCTGACTGCTGCTCATTCTTACACATGAGCCCATCCAAATGAAAAGTTATTATTTCTAGTTCCTTGGTAACTTTATCGCTGCCTCTGTGGGAGGTCTGCTCCCACTTGACGATAGTGGCAGCTCCAAAAATGAAGTTTGTTCGCAGCAAATTGATTATGTTTATTGCATTTTGATTAAGACAAATACTCCAAGTTTAGTGATACATTATGAAAAGGAGTTTGGACTAATTCCTGGAATCCATCAGTTACTACAGGCGTAACCAGTGTGACAGTTCCTCAGCAGTGGAATGTTTGCCTAAAAGGATTTAGCAAAGTATCTGCTGAGAAGGGTGTAGAGGGGGGGAAACTTCACAAATTTAAATCCCCTGGCGAGCGAATAAAAAAACCCCTGCAAGTATCTCAATGTATACTTTGATCTTGTTATGAATCTGCAAACTCCCTGAGCATAAGAGGAGAGAAACCAGTTGGTGAGGCAGATGCCTGAACGACAACATCAGGTGAGCAATGCCTGATGAAAATGTTCCAAGGAACCTGAAGGGCCAAGGTGAGCAAATCTCATGACTACCATTCACCCATTATGCTTAGTGAAAACCCTAGTAGATGTCATGTATGAAATATTTGCCCTGCTTTTTCATGTCAGGTATTCCACAGAGCAAGTATTCTCACTCCCTTGGATTCTGTCTGCTGATTCGTAGGTTACATACCTATTCAAACATTCTGAGCGTGGGTAGAATCACAGCATCGAAGGGATTGCCACATCTTGGTGAGCTGTTAGTGTGCAGAGGTTGTGTGCCTAAGCTTCCATGGTCATGGGCTCTCTGGATACAGAGCCAATAAATTCTTGGAGGTTGGAGTGGAGCTAGTGGGCACCATTCCGTTAATTCCAGCGCACGTTGACTCTTTACCAATATTCAGAACAACTGCACTGGATTATTGGCTGAAGGTTTTGTGTCTGTAACAACAACAACTTATTATTTATACCCTGCCCATCTGGCTGGGTTTCCCCAGCCACTCTGGACGGATCCTAACAGAATATTAAAAACACAATAAAACATCAAAATTCCCTAAACAGGGCTGCCTTCAGATGTCTTTTAAAGAGAAGATAGCTGCTTATTTCCTTCACATCTGAAGGGAGGGCGTTCCACAGGGCGGGCGCCACTACCGAGAAGGCCCTCTGCCTGGTTCCCTGCAACTTCACTTCTCACAGTGAGGGAACCGCCAGAAGGCCCTCAGCACTGAACCTCAGTGTCTGGGCTGAACGATGGGGGTGGAGATGCTCCTTCAGGTATGCTGGGCTGAGGCTGTTTAGGGCTTTTAAGGTCAGCACCAACACTTTGAATTGTGCTCGGAAACATACTGGGAGTCAATGTAGGTCTTTCAAGACCGGTGTTATGTGGTCTGTGTCACTCTTATGCCTCTTTTTTGTGGAAGCATGATGATCTTGGCCTTCATGCCACTCCTATGATCTGGCATGCACTCTGATCATGGAAGATGTCATCATCATAGTTGTGATCTACCAATTGACAGATTTAGGGATGATCCTTGCATCTTCAAAAACCAACGCCATAATTACAGGCAAGGAATTTTGTACAATGGTTAAACTCCTTGACTAGCATCACTGATCAAAAAGAGAGGCAAGTTTTAATAGGTGTCAGGCCAATCCTGTTTGGTTTTCTGAGATGGAAAACTAAATATAAGAACCCTGCTCGCAGTAGAGCATTGAAATGGTTGGAAGCCTCATTATTTTCTGCTCACTTGTTTCTATACCACCTTCATACCAACTGCTGTGGAAAGGCAAGCACAAAAGCAGCATGTACAGCTGGTATGTGGGGGAAAGATAATATGCAACCCAAACTTAGTTCAGACTGAAAAGTCGATAGGTCGAAGATGTATAATCATTGTATGCTCTTACGTACTATGCAGCACTGTTCCAGGATTTTTATTTTTTCACATTTGTAAACAGAGATATTTTGCTCACTTATGACTACATTATTCATAATCGCTGTGCTCCATTAGCCAGATTCTTTTTTAAAGTGTTCAGAACAAGCCAAAATAACACCCAAGCTGTTTATCTTACGATTATCTAATTAGGTCTGATTTGACTTTAATAGGATTTTTTTAAAAAGATCAGATTATATTTGCTCCTTATGTTTATTGCTCCTTATGACTAATCACAACATGCATGTAAGCTGTTATCGCTGAAGCAAGGGAATTGCAATCAAGAGAATGATTTGTATTGTGACAATACCTCCTCACGAAAAGCTAGTCTTTCTGCGGCATTAGAGCTTGTTTGCGTGTAATTTCATTTGCACATTTTTAAGCTTCTTAAAAGTGATGAGAAATGCATTGCAAATAGTCGCGGAGGTGTAAATCTTGTATGTTGCGGAGAACGGCGGCATTCATGCTACAAATGGCGTGGGAGGAGCAAATAGCGGATTATTCCCCCTCAGACACATAACGCTGGGACAGCGGGTCACCCATGGAAATTAACTGGCAACTAGGTTGACAGACACGGAGCCCTTATTCATGCAACATGTATTTAAGGCTTCAATTCTAACTCTTCCCCACTGCTGAATGGGAGCTGAACTGTGGAGGGACCACAGCCACACCTGCAGCCCTGCCACACACAAGCAGGGCAAGAGGCCAGTCTGGAGCTGAATGAAATCTGGACTGGCTCAGCCCTTCCTTGCATGTGGATTACCATTTCAGGGCTTTCCGCTGGTTGATGTTGGGTGGAATCCTGCCAGTGGCACTTTCGCCCAGTTCAGCAGGTGGAAAGGGAGTCCCATGCTTGTAGAATGATGCTGGCAAAGGCCAGGATGGCTGGGCAGGGGAATACCTCTGCCCACTTGACAGCGCCCACCTCCCCAGCTTGGGGCAAAGGAGCTTTGGATTTTTCTCCCCTTTATGGAATTTATGGTTGTAAGACATGGTGATAGCTTCTAGTTTGGATGGTCTTAAAGAACGGCTGTTATAACCACCAGTTGTTGAATATGAGTTTATTACCTCCAAGATCAGAAGTGATATGCCTCTAAATACTATTTGCTGGGGTTCCCATAGTCTTCTGGTGGGCAGCTGTAGGAACAGGATACTGAACCACATGGGTCTTTGGCCTGTTCTTATGACAAGCAATAGGAGGGAACAACTGTCTTCCTGCTATATTTGTTCACTTCCTGTTACTCTGCCCTCTACGGCAAACAAAATGCTCTGTTGAAAACCCTTATGTGATGTAACATGACTATTACATGTGGCCCTTGATGTCATTTTGTTGGCCCTCGGCAACATTTGAAAGCCCCCAGCCCTCCCACTGACTTCCCAAAGCCGCATAAGGAGGCACTGGACTTTAGGAAGGAGGTGGGCGGGGGCTCTTGACGGGATCCCAGAGTCCTCCCACCTCCTTCCCAAAGCCTAGTTAGCCCTCTCCCAGCTTTGGGAAGGAGGTGGGAGAGCTCTAGGACCCTGCATAGCCTTATGGTTCCTTCCCAAAGCCCATTGCCTCGCTTACCCAGCTGTGGGATGGCAGTGCGAAGGTTGGGGGGTGTCAAATTTTGACCTTGCTTCCTCCATCCCCGTGCAACAAGGCTGAGTGCAGCATGTGGGTTCCATGTCAAAGTACTCTTGTGGTCCACTTGGTATGAGAAGCTGAACTGCCTAGATATAGATCGAGTCTGAAAGCAGTTATATAACAAATGTGTATTAGAACCACCAGTGTCTTTTTATTTACTGTACTTATGTACAAATGTATCTCCTCTACCAGTTGTTATAGTTTGGATGAATTTGAAATGAACATATGACGTGAAAGAACCGCTCCTATTCTGCAGACTTACCCAGCAATTATCTATTCTGGGCATAATTACTTTCTGGGGCAAAATTGTACCTGATTGTGGATAATACCTGAACAGTACCTTAGCAGTGCTCTTCTGAAAGCATTCTGATGTGAAACAGGCCATTTTTCTGAGCCTCACAGAATCTGTTAATTCCACTAAAAATATAGCCGGCCCAACTATTGTTAGCTCTTTCAAATTATGCATTTTACCTTGACTTGGGCTGCACAGAAAATGATTTGTGCAGAAGAAAAGAGTGGAAATGGATGAGATGGGCTTAGGCTAGAGAAATGAGGCATGGCACACTTGGAGCTGCTTTTCCTGATGTTTCTATTAATTTTGATGGGGGTGGGGGTCAAAATGAAAAAAAAGGAGTGTGTCATGTGGTCACTAGTTAGGTACCGTATTTTTTGCTCTATAAGACTCACTTTTTCCCTCCTAAAAAGTAAGGGGAAATGTGTGTGCGTCTTATGGAGCGAATGCAGGCTGCGCAGCTATCCCAGAAGCCAGAACAGCAAGAGGGATTGCTGCTTTCACTGCGCAGCGATCCCTCTTGCTGTTCTGGCTTCTGAGATTCAGAATATTTTTTTTCTTGTTTCCCTCCTCCAAAAACTAGGTGCGTCTTGTGGTCTGGTGCGTCTTATAGAGCGAAAAATACGGCACATTGCCAGGAAGCTCCCACAGGGAGATTATATTCTTGCTGAAACTGGTTGAATGTTTGGGAAATATTTTCCCTGTTGATCTGATTATTCAGTGTCTGGATTCCTTTATTTTCCGTGCAGTCATTTTGCTGCAGATTTTCACTTGTGAGCGAAAGAGTCAGTCCTTCATAAGAGTGAACCCTGCATGTGAGGATGGATAAAAGGAAAGGAGAGGAGGCATGAAGCTAGTGACTACCTTGCTTTAGTGGCAGCAATAGGGGCCAGGCTTGAGGCTGATGGACATGCATGGATCCTAACAGCCAACACTTGGGGGGCGGGGTGGAGAGAGTGAGCCAATTGAAAGTGCTAATGAAACGTATGTTTACTTGTTTGTATTGGAGGAGAAATAAAACTCAAAATTATACAGATTTGCCCCAAAAATAGTTTCCTGCACTGTACCAACTCAGAAAGTTGATGCAAGTTAATGGTTAATGCAGGGGTCTTATCCACACCCTGTCTCATTTTTTTACGCTGAAGTCATTTGGCCTTCACTCATTTCCAGTTCTGCTTTATGTAGGCACTGCAGGTAAGTTGCTTCTTCAGTTCACATTAAATGGGATCGAATGTGTGGCATTGTAGATAAGCCATTAAATCAAATGAATTATCTAGGTCGTTGTGTCCCTTGGCACAGCTGTTCTGCAGCAACATGGAACACATCGGCCAATCTCTGTTTTCCAGTGTAAAATGCTGCATTCTGGGCTAAATGGTTGGCTTAGCCTTTTCCGCTGTAAAGCAGAGGCTCTGTCCCTCGTTCTTTTAGTGTTGCTCGCCAGTGACGCCAGCTTGCCTTTTAAAAATCCTCATACCAGCTGAAATCTGCTTTCCAACAGTACAAAAATGTTCAAGCCCTAGCAGTGAGGCTGGTCTGCATTAGCAGACAAAGAAAACCAGCTGTGAAAAAGTGGCTACAAGTACCCCAATCCAGTAAAGGCAAACTGCATGCAGAAGCAGGTACTTACTTACAGGTACTTACTTACTTTGCCAAACCTTCTCAGAAGCCAGAACAGCAAGAGGGATCACTGCGCAGTGAAAGCAGCAATCCCTCTTGCTGTTCTGGCTTCTGTGATAGCTGCGCAGCCTGCATTCGTTCCATAAGATGCACACACATCTCCCATTACTTTTTAGGAGGGAAAAAAGTAAGTCTTATAGAGCAAAAATTATGGTATTTCTTTTATTATCATAGCAGTATAGGAACATAAGAAGCTGCCTTATACTGAGTCAGCCCATTGGTCCATCCAGCTCAGTATTGTCAACCTAGAGTGGCAGCAACTCTCCAGGGTTTCAGGTAGAGCTTATCTCCCAGTCCTACCTGAAGATGCTGAGGACCAAACCTGGGACCTTCTGCATCCATAGGAGTTGTTCTTCCCCTGAGCTATGGCCCCATCCTCAGTACATGATTTTATCAAAAGCTGAGTGCGATTGTTAATGAACAAAATGGCTGGGAATGAACAAAATCATGATCCCTTAGTCAACATTTCACAATAATATTGCTAACCAAAAGCTTATCCGAAAGATACCGTTTAATCTTCCTACCCACTATAATCCTGGGTTAAAATAAATATAAAGCGTATTTCCTTGATCTACCTCGTAATAAATAAAACATATCTATATCTATTTTCCATAATGCTCCTTCACAAATAGTAGTACATCATAAATCTTATTTGGTTTTAAACCACATCTTTTACTATAACCAATAAATTTCTGTCATTTTGCCATGAAATTGTCTTGCCTCTTTCCTCTTTCTCAGCCTCTTGGAAAATATGTTACTTTGGCTGTGACTGCAAAATCCCACTTTCCCCTCCATTCTTTGATGGTTGGTATGATTTATAACCTCCAGGATTTAGTACAAAGAATTCTAGTTGCAATGACTACACAAGAAACCAACACCTACCACTTGTTCCTCTGTGCCTTAAGAAGAAGCTTAATTGTGTATCAACTTTATCAACATGCATACTGAGCAAGCTCAATTAGCATACCTCACTTGTAAGATTTACAACAGGAGCTTTATCATTTGCACCAGGCAAGTAGCAACAGCAGGGACAGAAGAGTAATGGGACGTCTTTCCATCCAACCATTTTTCAGAATTGGGGAAAACATCATTCTCAACCTATACATGCTGCTGTTCTGCTGGAGGGCTGCAATGTACACCAGCTATAAGGCACTCACCTTTGCTAGATCACAACCACAGCCCACTTAATATGGTTAGCTTTTCCTGGATTTTGTCACTCTGGAATGCAAGTGGGATGGGAGATCATGGATTTGCATGCTCTGTTATAGGAAAAAGGGCCTGGAAGTTTCTCTCTTACATAAAAGACTTCCATGTGCAACTCCCCACAGTGGGCCCTTCACACATGCAACTTCTCACCTGGATCTAGAACAGGGGTTGTCCACCTGGTCCCTACCGCCCACTAGTGGGCATTTCAGGATTCTAGGTGGGTGGTAGAGGGTTCTATGGCACAATGTGAATCCTCCTGCTATCGAGCACTGGTGGGTGGTAAGGGAATTTTTACCATCAAGAGAGATGCATTAGTGGGTGGTAGGTATAAAAAGGTTAACTACCCCTGATCTAGAATGATAATCCAGAAATAGTTTATTTTGGCTGATTTCATACAGTAGTGGCAGCCAACATGATGCTGCTCGGATGCTGAGGATTATAATTCTCATCACCCTGATCATTAGCCATGTTGTCTGGGACTGATGGGATTTGTAACTTAAACATACCTGGAGGGCACCAGGTTGTCTATCCATGGGATGCAATGAGCTGTGGTTGCAGTCAAAGGAAGCCTGTTTTTTTCCATTTCTTCCTCCGTGACACTGCTCCTTTGTCCCACGGTATTTGAGATAGTGTATATTTTTGCTGAGCACATGTTGTTGAGAAACAAAGTTGAAAATAACCAGGACACGTTCCGTGCAAAAGGACAAAAAAGAAGGTAGGAGGCAGGAGGCGTAAAAACCTCTTCTCACCGAGCCAAACGTGAAAACAAAATGAAATGATGAGTGAACAATCTGTTTCCTTTTCCATGTCTTCAAATGCATGAAACGTCGGTAAGATTACTCAGATGATTGCCCGATTGTGCGTAACACACACAAAAAAGCAGCAACAAAGCGGCTCAGAGCTAGCAAGGATTTTGCTGAACAACATGACCAAATGCAGAGTTTATAAAAGTACCTAAGATTTGCTGAGAAGACAAGGCAAGCCTAGCATCATGTTAAATGGCAATATTGAATAGAATGAGAATGGATGATATTCAGTGCCAAGCCACACAATATATGGAAACTCTTTTTTAAAATGCTGTAGATGAGTCGATTGGGGCTATGGTGTAATGGTTTAACTTTTCCACACTGTCATCAATCCAGATTACCCCTTTCTCCACTTGAGCTGCTTAACCACTGAATGAAAAAATCCCCGGATGACTTAAAATATTTCAGTGATGGTTTATCTGTCCATAATATGGTAGAATGCAGAGGCAGGGCCATAGCTAGATACTTAAAACATTCAGGGCATCAGCCATAGGCTGTATATTTTGGAATGTTGCTTACTATGCATTTAGACACTTTAAGATATTGTAACCATCTTTGACACAATAGGTTCCTGAGATCAAGGAGAAGGCTTTTGTCTATGTCTGGATAAAATTGGCTGCCATCTTGAATCAAGATGGTGTACTGAACCTTTCAAAATCAGTGGTTTTGACCGCTGATTTTAAAACTGCACAGATTTTAGGGTTTCGCAGAATTTCCAGTTAGTCCTGGGTATAAACCTGCTAGTAAACGATAAATGAGGTTCTAGATCAGGTGGTTATTGTTGCACTTGGTTTCCACTTCATTGCATTGCATTTCAAACATATATTTTATTGAGAGGATGTCCAGGGGCGCATTTTCAGATTGTCATAAAAGGTGGTAGTGGTGTTTTAAAAGGGTGGCCAGAAGCAAAAGTAGACAGGGCACCTTCAATAGTTGTGGGGATTTAAATAGGTACCATTTGCACGGCAACGTATAGTTGCTGATTCCCCCTCTTCTGCACAATGATAAAATGGGCAGGAGCCTTGCTCTTTTTCGCACCTGGGCACCGTTGTTGGAAGACGGGGGTCTGCTACTGCCACCACCATGCAGTTTATCCCCAAAAGCTATCACTAAGTGTGTTGTGTCTATGAGTTCATAGATGCCACCATACTCTGCGTTGTTTTAGGAGGAAATTGAAAGCCTGTTACTTTTTGGCAAATGTGCACCATCACCAGGCCAAGGCAGAGGCTGGTTCAGCAATATCAGTCTGCAAAACAGGAAACATGGTAAGCTTGGATGATTTAATTCATTCATGGTCAACATGACCTTTTTGCTCTGCACTTTGTGTCCAAACTGCTACTTTATTGTATGTAAATGATGTTTTGCTCATTTGCTCCTGGAAACTTTCCTCTTTTGGATTATTGTACTGCTGTATCGACAGACAAACAAAGTTGTTTACAGTGGAACTAAATTAAAATTCCAAGCAGCTTTTAAAAACGAAAATAGCCCCAGCTGCATTAATTCTTAATGTTTCTCGAAAGGAAAAAAAATTGTGTAGTAAGCCATGCTTAGTGATTGATTAATTATAAAAAAATAGGGCAAAGTCACTTTCAACATGCTGGAAGTTGCTTATACCATTGCAATAGATGTGTAGGAAAAATGCTTGCATGGTCTTGTGCCAATAATTGTCATGTAACTAGATAGCCATTGTTCTCAAACAATGCATTGCAGGATTTGTCAAGATGCACGGAAGACAGCCTTCCTCTGAAGAAACTGTTTGCAGATACTATTTTTACAGTCTTCTTGTCAGAAGTTCTCTGTGCTGCTTAATGCTGGTGGATGTTGCAATTCAACCAACTGGGCTGCTGTTGCTATGTTCCATTTTTTTATGCTCGTATTTGTTGATCTGTACGGCTTATTTCTGATCAGTTGATCATAAAAAACTGTTGATGATGATACTAAAGTAGAAGAACACCCAGAAACAAGTAAATAAACAGTAGCTGCAGCTCCTGGTCTGACAAAATGTATCATTCTGCTGATTTGTAGGACATTCTGTGAACTGCCCAGAGATCTTAGGAAGGACGGTATATTAATCTAATAAATAAATGAATAAAATAAATAAAGAAGATGAGCCTGGCTTGATCTTCCTGTTCTCATTGTGGCCAATTAGATGCCTATGAGAAGTCTGCAAGCGGAAGCTGAGCACAACAGCACAACCAACACTTGTGATTCCCACCAACTGACATTCAGAAACATATGGTAAGTAGAAGATAGCTGTCATGTCTAGTAGCCACAGATAGCCTTGTGCTCCATGTACAGTGGTACCTCGGGTTAAGTACTTAATTCATTCGTTCTTAACCTGAAACTGTTCTTAACCTGAAGCACCACTTTAGCTAATGGGGCCTCCTACTGCCGTTGCACTGCCGGAGCACAATTTCTGTTCTTATCCTGAAGCAAAGTTCTTAACCTGAAGCACTATTTCTGGGTTAGCGGAGTGTGTAACCTGAAGCGTATGTAACCTGAAGCGTATGTAACCCGAGGTACCACTGTATTTGTCTAAACCCCTTTTAAAGTCATCTAAGTTAGTAGCCATTACTAGTTCTTCTGGTAGAACATTCCATAATTGATCTATGTGCTATGTGAATAAGAAATACGATAGTTCATACTTGTGAAAAACCTTCATGGTTTTGATAAAATTCCACTGTGATAAAGCAGTCATTAAGAATATGAGGGCCTTCTGGACTTAGTAGAACAGATGCCCTATCAGTAATTTCATTAACGGAAGCATTCAACTCAGAAAATTCCCAATACTGTTTTATTTCCCCTTCTTCTGGGGAGTGGCCTTGTAGCAACCCTAGGAAGCAGGTTTGATTGGAAGATAATTACTCCCTCTTCTCCCATTCAGTTTTAATTTGGGTGGCAGAGGAATTTCTTCACTGATCTTCAACTGTGCACCAGCTTAAGGTTTACTGATAAATAGTGCCATGTAACTACAGGCAAATTACGGTGCAATTACTTTTATTAAAAAAACATTCCATACTAATTGGCATGTAACCTGTGTTCCTGTATTGTGAGGGGAAAGGATATAATCCTATAATGACATGTTTCTTGCTCTCTTGCTAAATCTGTTAGTGCATGATAATTTTCCTGTAGCGCTCGTTTCCATATGTGTGACACTGTCAACTTGTAACTTGAAAAGCCCTTCCGGTAGCTTAAACCAATGACATTTTCAATTGACTCTGTTTTCCATTCGTGAAGCTTACCGTTTTACACAGAGTAGATGGGTCTGCTTTGAAGCGTGCAGGTAGCACACAGCTGGGTGGGAGCTGTAAAAGGAACGATAAGAGAGGCAGTTTAATTAGCTCCTTTGCTACATAGGTCAAGTACGAACTAGGTGTGCTCTTGGGAAGCAGACAGTTCTCAGACTATCAAGTGCAGCAAATGATCACATTAAGAAGCAAGGCACATTAGTGAGGATCAAACAAGCACCACCCTCCTCCAGACAAAATATAGGGTATCCAGCTGTCAGCTTCCTTTCCAGCCAAAATCTCTCTTAATGGTTTTGCTAAATGGTTGTTGATTCTATTTTTATATGCATTTGGTGGCGATGTTTTAGGAGCAAGTGTATTAAAATTATATGATTGATTGGAGACACTCCTCCCTGTCATATGTGGGCATTTTGGGGCAGCTCTACATTTACAGTGGAATTGGGATGTAGAGAATGAGCGTTGCCTGGATTTTTCATACGGAGGCAGGCTTTCATGGGTGGGGGGGCGGGCAGAATCTCAGATTTGTGTTGATTTTGATTGATTTAGGGGGGACAGCTGCCCCCCGCGCCCCCCTGGCTACACCCATGAGATAGAGTGGACTGTACCATCAGACTGGAGGTGGGAAACACTATTTTTGCATGCTTTCCCATTGTGGAAAAAGTAGCCCCTGCAAATTAATTAATTAACTGGGGTGGCCAGCTGCAAAAATGAGCAAGGCTCTTAAACCTTTCATCCCTGTATATATGAGAAATTTCAGAAGATGAGGGCAACATTCATAAATGGGAACTCTTTACTCACAGCCTTAACTTAACCCTTTCCACCAGCCTGTTCCATTACATGTGCAAACCCAGCATTAAACACAGAGGTTTGCTGACATTAGCATACAATGAAATGGTAAAGATCCAGATTATATTCACATAAGTAAAGATTTACTGCATATTTGCGCATGGTTATTGTATATTCATCAACCCAGAGCTTTGTGGCTACTGAGGCATGTCTTTTATCAAACTGATAGAATTATGTATCCATTTTCTGCTCATTGCAGGGACTGTAAATCAGCTGCCTGTGCTCAGTGCTGAAGCAGCAGCCTTGCTCTGAGGCCCCTCTAGTTCGAAAGAGGGAGAAAGTGAAACTTGAGTCCACATCTTGATAACTTCACTGCCCCGGAATATTTTCAGTTCCCAGATGGGAAGTTATTTCGAGTCCTGTATTAAAAGGTACCATGGCACCTACCGTGGGCCTTTTATTATTCATTTTATTTCATAAGGTCTGTATACCAAATCTCTGAAACATTGTAATGTTTTACAAGAATGCTTAAGTGCTATAATTTTCTCAGTGTAAAAGTCTGAAGGAACTTTTAAATTTGCTTGTTTGCCTTTTGCACCAGGGAGTGTGTGTGTGTGTGTTCTCTCTACATAGTTTTAGCTATACTAGCCCAAGTTCAATAAATGCCTGAACTCTATTCCTTGCTAATGAATAAGGTTTGCAAAGTTGCTTGCTTGTCCATTTGCTACGCATCTTAAGATAGTATAATCAAATTTTGCATGTTGGTTCTTCAGATCAAGGAGCAGATCTTTGTCTACGTTTGGATACAACTGGCCACCATTCTGAACAGATCTTACTTCAAAGCTGCACTGATAATCTGGTTTCTTAGAATTCCAGAACAACACCCATTATGAGCTTGCCAGTCAGTAATATATAGATAAAATACAGTTCCCACACTTTGAAAGAAAGTGTGGAATACAGCGGTACCTCGGTTTCTGAGTGTCTCGAAAGCTGAACGTTTCGGTTTTCGAATGCTGAAAACCCGGAAGTAAATGCTTCTGTTTTTGAATGCACCTCGGAAGTCGAACGGCTTCTGCTGCGGGGTTTTTTCCAATTTTCTCCACTGACTTTGCAGACCACGCTTTGCGCCTTGGTTGTCGAATGTTTCAGAAATCGAACCGTCTTCTGGAACAGATCACGTTCGACAACCAAGGTACCACTGTATTTACAATGCAGTCAAATCAACAATGCATGTTTGCCAGGTAGGCACATGATAGGTTAAATTTACAACAGAGATTTCCTGTAAGTTTGCTAGAGAGAACTCTGAGAGCCACTCCCACTTTGCCCTGACTGGGGGAGAGCGTATCCACATATACCGTATTTTTCATTCTATAAGACGCACCAGACCACAAGACGCACCTAGTTTTTGGAGGAGGAAAACAAGAAAAAATATATTCTGAATCTCAGAAGCCAGAACAGCAAGAGGGATCGCTGCGCAGTGAAAGCAGCGATCCCTCTTGCTGTTCTGGCTTCTGGGATAGCTGCGCAGCCTGCATTCGCTCCATAAGACGCACACAAATTTCCCCTTACTTTTTAGGAGGGAAAAAGTGAGTCTTATAGAGCAAAAAATACGGTAATCTCCTCACCTGGCCAGGCACTTCTTCTTTGCTCTTTGACCTCATTGCAGTAATTAGAACATATGCTAAGTCTGAGAATTCCATTTTAAACTGGACTAAAGTATGTCTTCGTAACTGGATTACAATTTTAAGCCTTCCTGAACAAAACTGTTGTATCTGTCACTCTTCAACTAGTATTCTGAGTGAATAAATGTTATTTTTTTTACCTTTTATAAGATTGTTAGTGTGATTGTTGTTTTAAAGGGGGGGGGAGGGGAAATACCAGGATTATCCAGCCTGCCTCAAAGCATTCTGGATTACTTAAACTAAAAGGCTAAAACTTCCCTTTTAAGATGCAAAGGGACGCAGTCTGAACTCACAAATGTGAGGAAGGAAGGATAATATCTAATAAATATATCCTCTCTTAGCATCTATGCACATCCCTACAGGGACAACCTGTTCTGTACCTTTAGCAGCTGTATATGGGGTGGAAATCAGCAGCTGGAGCTTTTCCAACAGGAAAATGTAGTAGTAGGAAAAGCTGCAACTGTCAAAGGCACAGGAACATATGCTGTAAAAAGAAATCCAGCCATTGAGACTTTCCCCATCACTGCATGTGAATATGGGGGCAAGCTTTTTCATTATGTAGCTGTGACACATGGATTTTGTTTCCCTTTTGTACAATGTCTAGGAAATGTCACATTTGTAGGTGGCCAGCAAATCCTTGGGTAGAAGAGGCAAAATTGCTTGCCCCAGGGTACCAGTCACCAATGCTATGTGTCTTATCTTTCTTATCCCCATAAGGAAGTTAGGAACTGTAGATACTTGCCTTTATGGAATGGGTTGAAACCCAGTTGTGTGGCACATGCGGAATTGTGGCTTGTGGGTGCTGCAGGAATAATACACTTTAGACAATGGTCTTGGGTGGAAACAGATCACAACTTTATTTGTTTATACAGTCAGTAAGCAGGGTTGGCACGGCAATAGGACAAGGATCAGATCATCATTCCACATAGTACTTTCCTTGCTGTTGGAAAAGGGTTCAATCCAATGGTTGGGCAACACTCAAGGCATTCTTGGGAGTTGACTGTTCTTGGACCCTGGTGTGGTGCCAATTGACCAGAAACATGCTAGAAAACTTGGGGATGGGTTTGAGCAAGGTCCGTGGGCATGGGGTGAGAAGGCTGATGCCCAACCTGTCATCCTAGAGCCACTGGACTGCCAAACAAAGACACCCCACTCCTAGGGCTGTATGGAGCAGTAATAGGACTTGGATGATGTTACTAAAGCAGGCATCCCCAAACTTTGCCCTCCAGATGTTTTGGGACTACAACTCCCATCATCCCTAGCTAACAGGACCAGTGGTCAGGAATGATGGGAATTGTAGTCCCAAAACAGCTGGAGGGCCGAGTTTGGGGATGCCTGCTCTAAAGCATATTGAAGTTAGCAAATGAGTTGCACAATTTTCACTCCAATTGTTGTTTGTAGGACGCACATATTCTTCTTGGCCATTATTGGTCACCAATATACAGCCACCTAGTTTTTGTTATATAGTGACAATTGAATCTACCATATTATATCTGTAGGTATGACAAAGCTATCATTGGAGGTGAGTGTCATCCAGTGAACAATTAGTGGATTGGATCTGAATACAAATTATGGGATTTTTTGAGGCTTGGGGATTCCAGTCCCATTGAATTCAATAGGGCTTACTCCCCAGAAAGTGGATATAAGATTGTAATCCTATACCCACTTGCCTGGGAGTAAGCTTTATTGAACTGAATGAGACTGGTACATTGAAACCATGGTACTTCCCATAACTACCTTTTCCATTTCAAAAATGTTAAAACTATAATTTGTTTGAGATTTCAATACACAAATCTGTTTGGTCGTATTTGAATGTTAATATTTCCAACTAACCTTTACCGGCTAATTTTGGAGGATTAGCTGCCTGAAATAAATACACTGACACAGATACTTCACTGTTATCATGTGGAAATGAGGTGCAATTATGCAACATCACTCTAAACAGTATGTGGATGTCAACATGTCCTTGTTCATCCTACCAAGAGTTTCTTGACAGAACACACTGAGCAGAAGATTATCCATTCTTTTCATCTTGGTTACATGAATATTAGGCTTGCTTCCCTTGTCACTTGCCATAACTAAAAATAGAAAAAGCAAATCGCTGTTACAGGGTGCCACTAATTGACTCTTAGAAAAGCAACATTTACAAATATGCAGATACAATGAATTGTACACAGCCTTGAGTTTACAGCATAATGAGTAAATGTTTACACTTCAGCACTGACATTCTTTATAGGAGTGAAACCGAAAGGCTTCATTGTAGGTCTGCCTGAAACCCCGGAAACTTGCCGTCAGTCAGTGCAGGCAATACTGAGCTGGACAGAGCATTGGTCTGACTCAGTACAGTGGTACCTTGGGTTACAGATGCTTCAGGTTACAGACTTTGCTAACCCGGAAATAGTACCTCGGGTTAAGAACTTTGCTTCAGGATGAGAACAGAAATCGTGCTCTGGCGGCGCAGCAGCAGCAGAAGGCCCCATTAGCTAAAGTGGTGCTTCAGGTTAAGAACAGTTGCAGGTTAAGAATGGACCTCCGGAACTAATTAAGTACTTAACCCGAGGTACCACTATATAAGACAGCTTCCCATGCGTTTTCTAATTAGTGCAATTTTGAAGTGCTGTTTGTAAAAACTGCCTAAACGTGACAGGAACACTACTTGAGGATCTTTCATGGATCTGCCTATCTGAGCAGGATGGGGCTCCTATACATTTAGCAGCTGGGGCAGATGTTCAGCAGGTGAAACTTGTATATAGGGTTGAGAAAATGTGCAGTGACTTAACTCACCACTTCTACATAACTATTAGATTTCTGCCTTTTTTTTGGATCCCAAGACCCTACCCAGACTTCACGGCCACTTCAAGTTCTCAATACTCCATTCATGCAATCTACAGGTATTTAATTTCTAAATGTCATCCCAGCACACAAGCAGATGAGTTGAGTTCTCATCGCATACTTGTTGAACAGAAGAGATTAGTTCATTGTCTTTTATAGTAGTAATAATGAAATGAATAAATAATAACGCAAACATATATGTAGTACATGATGGGAAGTACTCATTTCTTCCAGTGAATATCTGGTTGGTTGGTTGGTGGGTTGTTGTTGTTGCGTTTAAGAAGTAAAGTGTCACTCATAAGGGTTTAAAGCTGTATTTTAAATAATTGTCACCTGCCTTGGGACCTTAGGATGAAGGGTGGTTAATTAAAATAATAATAACAATTGGCAATTTCAGAAAGATGGCTCCCCATCCTTCGCGCTTGCTTTACAGTTCCATGGTAGAGACTGATGTGGTGTGGCCACGTGTTGTACTGAACAGGGGAATCCCTCTCTTTGAAGGGCTGACCTGGATGGGCTGGTCCACATTTGGTTTAAAGATAGGGAGAGCAGTGGCGGAGGAAGCTGCTTGGGCACCTGGGGAGGTGCTCCCAGAGGCGGGGCAAGCTGCCCATAGGGGCGGGGCCTCTGGAGTCTGCCTGTCTCCTCCCACTCAGCCGCCCTACAGCTGGGAGGGGAGGCAGCGGGCAGACCGTTTGGGCAGTGTGGAGCCTGCATGCACCCAAGCCACTGTGTCTTTCCCAGGAGAGAAGCAGTGGGTCGGGCACACTGCAGGCCCCGCAGTGAGTGCCGCCTGGCATTTTGTCACTCACCCTCACTGGTGACACCCGGGGCGGGCCGCACCCACCGCACCCGCCTTCCTCCGTCCCTGAGGGGAGAGCACAGTTGACCCCACTATGGTGAGTTGCGTTATGTTTCCATTTTAATTATGGTAATTATTAATTGCTTCTAAATTTGCATTTCCACATGGAAATTAGCAGTTGTATAAGTTTATGCTATCTATGTCCTCTCTTTTTTGGAAATTTGTAAGTGGCCAATCTACTCTGATGTTCAGTTTCCATGCTTACAGCTAACTGTGAGGATGATCCAGATTTTTTTTAAATTTGGCAGTGTTTCTTTTTGCTTGGTTTTTTTGAAGCTGAAATTCGTTTGATGCTTATATTTAAGAGATGCAATGTAATACTAAATTATTTAACATATAAGCTCAGCTAGGCCTGGCAAAAGAAATAGAATAAATCGCTAGGCGTGTAAGCAAATCCTTGACATAAGAAATCATCAGATGACATTTGAAATCAATAGATGCCTTTTTCACCATAGAAAATGGGGGCGGGGGACATCCTTTTGGTACTCTCATAATATTGATGCAGCTACAATAGGAATTAGTAATTGGTAACCACGTGTCTCATATTTAGTTCTGATAATATGTGCACATTTAAAAATGCTTATTACAGTTTTAGCCTATACTTAGCCCCAAGTAGATACCAGCATAAAACCATCACTTCTACCTGCAAATAATAATGACATTTTATTGCCTTACTTTACTGTAAACTAGTGAAAGGATTATTTTGTTAAAAAATAGGAAGTCTATTTTTATGCATTGATTGACAATTCTAACCTTTAACGTTCCATCCATGTATGGCTTCCATGTCTCCTAGACAATAGGAAGGCATTGTCTAATTCAGGTAGATGCTGGAAATGTCTTGCTGAGGCAAATAATGTTGGCATCTCCAGTGATATTTTATTTGAGTTAAAAGTTCTGCATATTTTTGATATCTGTGGATGTTCCCGTTTTTAAATTTATATTCCTGTGGTATGGGCATTGATGGCAGGACAACAAAAATTGCCTTTATGGGCCCTTATGGTCATTACAAAACTTGTACTTAAAGGCTGGAAGAAGAAATACCTTATTTTTCCATGTATAAGACTAGGTCTTTTTCCTTAAAAATAATGTCAAAAATTAGGGGGCATCCTATACATGGATACATCTCCCCCCATTTTCTTAAATCTGAGTCCCCCAAATAGGGGGGAATCTTATACATGGGGGCGTCTTATAGATGGAAAAATGCGGTACCCATATTCTGATAATATGTGCACATTAATGAAGACCTTAATGCCCTTGTCACTTTTGAACATACTTTTTATAAACACTAACTTTGCCTGGATATCCATTTGGAGGACAACCTTTTGATCTGTACATGTAAACTAATACGTATATATTGATGTTTATTGCATTGTTCGATTTTTATTTTCTCATTCCCCCCCTTTTTTGTCTCATATGCTTGCGTTAAAAATCAATCAATACTAATACTAATACTAATAATGCCATGTATGGCTGCTACATTTTGACGGGAATAGTCAGTTTATTGATAGCAATGTCAATGAGCAACTGCATATCTCAGTTGAAATACTTGTCCTCTTCATTGTGAAGAGGGTTGCATGCTGATCAATGCAGCTACAAGACTCATTTATCTATTTATTTAATCGGCATACCGCTTTATAGTTCCAGAAATCTCTAGTGGTTTACATATCTCAATATCTATATATTATATAAAAACACAAACATTGTCTCTTGAGATGGATGCCGGCAACAATTAAAAATTCCCCCCTTTAGTACAACTGCTACAACTAATAATAATGATAACAATTTTTTTTTACTACTCCCTACCCCTTTATTTTATTTCATTTATATCCCACCTTTTTCTCCAAGGAGCTCAAGGTGGTGTACATGCTCATTTAATCGCCACAACAACCCTATGAGGTAGGTTGGGACTGAGAAGCAGCGACTGGTTCAAGGTTATCCAGTGAGCTTCATGGCTGAGTGGGGATTTATTTATTTTTAATAATTTTTTTATTAACAGTTTCAACATAACAAATTATCAAAGCAAGTCATCTTCATTATTTCCCCCCCTTTCCCCCTCCCACTCCCCAAAGATCCCTCCCTCCCTCCCCCTCAAGACTTCCCTCAGCTCCTCTCTCTGATTTCTCAACTCATGTTGTTCTCTGCATACTGTAAAATTGTATACATCCTTTTATTATCTATCTACTATATTAACCCTCAATAAATTTGCGTATGTTTATTCAAAACCTGCCAAGGAATCCAGTTCATTTTGTTGTGGCTGAGTGGGGATTAGAACCCTGGTCTCCTAGGACCTAATCTGACATGCTTAGCGCATTTTAAGAAATATAATTAAACAACAAACCTCTCAAGATAATGTAAACAAATATAAAAAGTGAATCCTGTACAAAACAACAAAATTACATCTGTTATGTGTGCTGGTGGAGTCTGCCTTCCGGGGCAGACAAAATGCCTCTGTTGAAATTGCTGCCATTCAATTCACTTCATGAAAGAGTGCCTTAGCACTTGCTTTCTCTCCTGCAGGCTTCTTTCACATGGCCAGCCATATGTTACTATCTCTTTAGAAAGGTGACCCTTGCTCCTCTGCAAGGCAGCTCAGAGAAGCAACAAAGGCTGTGCTTCTTTTACCACGTTAAGCTTCGTTTTGCAAACGCCGCAACCAACAAAACAAAAACCCTCCTTCCTGTTCTGCTCTGCCTTCAGTGTTTGTTGACTTGTTTTTGAGACGATAAATTTACTTCTCTGTGTTAAATAGTTTTACATTAACAACCATGTTTTCAGAGCCGCTTAAAACAAAGATAAAAATAATTTTTTTTAAAAAAATCGATAAAATATATTAACAAAACTACATAAAACCTAGGGTCTAAATATAAATCAAGTCTACGTTTCCAGGTGCCATAAGAAAGCTGTAGAGATAGTGCAGGATAGTATGCACCCCGGAAATGATCTCTTTCAGCTTTTGCCTTCTGGAAGAAGATACAGGATTATAAAGACTAGGACTAGCCGCCTGAGAAAAAAAGTTTGTATTCAAATGCGATTTTGGTTTTAAACGCAGTATAAGGTAGTCTCTATGGGAGTATATTGTATTTAATTATGGGGTATCGGAGTTTTTAGGGGACTAACCAGGCTTGGATAGCTGGGATAGCAGGCTTTTTGGTTTCTGAATGCCTGATGTAGATTTTCAATTTCGTTGTTCTGTATGGGACAATGACAATCGTATCGTAAAAGGGAATTTAATGCCCATTTAAAGGCATGGAAAAAAAGGAACTTAGGCTGCAATCTTAACCCTAAGAGTATGTCCCACTGAATTCAACAGGCCTGCATTCCTGTGACAGTTCTCTGAGAGTAAGTTCCATTGGACTCATTAGTTCTGTGGAGGCAGGCATAGGATGGAGCTACCGGTTTTTAAGGTTCCACAAGACTCAAACATTGTAACAGTGGCTCCTTTACTCTTCTGGATCAAGTAGTCTAGTATCCTGATCTCACAGTGGCCGACCAGAGGCCTGTGGGAAGCCTACAAGCTGAACACGAGCACAGCAGCACTGCGATACCCAGCTGTGATTCCCAGCACCTAGCATTCAGAGGCATAACACCAGGGTGTCATCATGATGAACAGCAGCAATACGGGCACACACTTTGTACACGTGCATTTAGAAAAAGACACATAACAAATAAATATGGTGCAGAAATTTAACAACTGCCAATTAGCCCAGGGAAATTTGAATAGTAACACATGCAAACGAAAAGCAGGAAACATATGGCTATTACACAAAGCACAAATAGATAATTGGGTAATTTTTATATATCCTGCTGGCAATTTATTTTGTTTTGTATTTATTATGATTTTTTTTTAAAAAAATAAAAAAACCCTATGCTATGCAGCACTTTAAAGGAACATTGGGATATAATTTTGCATCTGATCCGTGATCCAAAACCATGTATCTTCTATTGTTCTGCCTTTTCTTTTTCTTTTCCTATATGAGTGCCTGATAATGTGAGTGTGGGTGGGGAGAAACACGAGAGTAGACCCCTGACAATTTAGACCCCCAAACCCAGGAATCCAGTAATCAAATGCTGAGATTTTTTTCTCCAGCCAGATCTCCTGTTTCACTGGTAATACATGTGAAACCTAACAGATTAGGCAGTCCCCTGTCTTCTCATGGAATTTCTTTCGTAAGAAATGCAACGTTAGTCCTGCTTTTGAAAAAGCCATCCTATCTTTCTGAAATACCATTCATGCCATTCAAGAATGCATGCCCTGGGCTGGCTGGCTTCCAATGGATCATTCCAACTTTTTATACATTTTAATTCTGTGCTTTTTTGGTAGGTGTCTACACAAGCACTCCTCTTTGGATGCCAACACGTGTGCAAATGGGTGCTGCCTGTGCATAGTCATGCATAGTCATGTTTTCAAAACAAAAAACAAAGCCAGCAAAAGCTCTCTATTCCCATCTAACAGTTAATTGTCAAAATTGCACCCACAGCCCTAACAGTTAGGTATGCAAATAGCGGGTTCAGGGCTAGAGTTTATGCAATAGTGAGATGTTTGAACTATATTCTGCTGGATTTAAACAACTTCAGCTACTAGTTGATCAAGTTTATTATTATAGGACACAATCCACTGTAACATTGACCTAAGCAAATCCCAATGAAATTAATTGAAATTAATAAGAGAACAATGATAGACTCACTCTGAGAAAACAGAGTAGTAATTTGTTCATTCACCATTGATGATTATGGCTAGGCTAATGGATTCCCATCAAATTTGCATCCAGTATAATTATGAGTTACAATAGCCATGGAAAAATATTACAGTTGTCTTGTAAATGGGAGATTTGATGAACATTTACATATATATCTCCCCAAAATTCATTAATTCCGCCATACGAATAACACATATACCAGAAAAATCAATAGGAAGCAGATACGAAATAATAATATAGTGAGGCATTTTCCAATTTTAGCAGTTCTGCTTGGGGACAGGACTATTAATTGCATAAATTCCTTGCTGCCTTGAAAATCAATGATACTGGAGCTTGTTATAAAAAAGATGACACAAAACAGAGATGAATATTCTTTGCTTTTGCTTGGTTCGCTCTGCAGTCCCAGTATCTGTGGGGTGATGCAGCAAAGATAATAGGTTTTCATGTTAGAGGGGAATATTGAAAAGTAGTGCTATGCTTCTGAATACCAGGGGTCCTGAGGACAAACAACAGCAATCGCCTTCATGGGTGCTTCCAGATGGCGGCTTAATATTGCAATAGGGTCATTGAGATATCACAAAAAAATGGTTAGTTGGCCACAGGATTTTTTAACATCAGAATTTTCCCAGAAAGGGGAAAGAAAACATGGAATGTCATTTTTATGTCCATGACATCATGTGGATGCTGGGCTGTCAGGATATACATTTAATAAATGATGACATTAAATTAAAGTATGTATGCATGAGGAGCACCAGTCCCACAGTAAACACTTCAGATCAGAATGCACCCGAGATCAGTCAGAATGACTGCAAAGGGGTTTTATAAAGCCTTTAGTAGTGGATTTGTAATTGAAATTTAATCATATTTATTTAATGAATGGGTTTTTTAAAGGAGTGGGCAGAAAGAGGGTGTCATGTTTGCATTGTTACACATTGACCTGGTTGATTCATGACACTAAGCTAAACCATGGCTTAGTGACACTAAGCTAAACCATGGCTTAGTGAAACATGCGGGTTCCTGGAGATGGGATTGCAGCCATTTATCCCTTCCTCTGGTCCTGCTGCTGCTATGCTGCTATGAACTAAGCCATGGTTTGCATAGGCAAACTCTGGTCCTGTTAGTTGGGATGATGAGAATTGTAGTCCCAAACATCTGGAGGGCCAGAGTTTGCCTATGCCTGGCATGGAGAGAGGTCCAAATCCAGGCTCAAGATTTATTTCATTCCAGACAAACCACAAGCTGTAAGTGAAGGCTAGATCTAAGGCTTACCACCTGTAGTTTGTTTTTTGGAGATAAACTTACGAGTCTGGCTTTGGACACAATGCTAAGCCTCGAAGGCCACATGTTTGTGCTGAGTCACGTTTTGGATTATAGGTACATGAGAACTGGGCCACTGTAAACCATAATGTTTCCTGAGGGTTCTTCTTTTGCCTCTGTCAAGTAGAGGTTCCTCGTCTAACAGTAAGGGCCAGTAAAGTAAAGGTAAAGGGACCCCTGACCATTAGGTCCAGTCTTGGCCGACTCTGGGGTTGCGGCGCTCATCTCGCTTTATTGGCCGAGGGAGCCGGCGTACAGCTTCCAGGTCATGTGGCTAGCATGACTAAGCCGCTTCTGGCAAACCAGAGTAGCACCCAGAAATGCCGTTTACCTTCCCGCCGGAGCGGTACCTATTTATCTACTTGCACTTTGACGTGCTTTCGAACTACTAGGTAGGCAGGAGCAGGGACCAAGCAACGGGAGCTCACCCCGTCACGGGGATTCGAACCGCCGACCTTCTGATTGGCAAGCCCTAGGCTCTGTGGTTTAGCCCACAGTGCCACCCGCGTCCCTAGAAACCCGTGGCCAGTAGAAAATGGCAATTCAATTTGAATAAATTATCAAATAGGCAGGGAAAAAATGCATTTGTATGGAGGGGAGTCAAGAGGCGTTGGTTTAACAACCAACAATACTAAAAGGTAGCAGATACACTGCTGGGCAGAAAACAAGATATGTTGCGAGGTACTTCTCATTATTTCCAAGTGTCCCTAGAAAACATATTGTTAACAACATTATTTAAAAGCATTTGCGGATGGTAAATGGGTACAACTTACAGGGGAAAAATCTTAACCAAATGAATGCCTCTTCAAAGAAAAAAAAGATCAAGAAGCAAGACTCTGAAAGGACAAGATATTGTGCAGCATGGAAGGCACTCAAAATTGAGCAAAGCCCAAGCGTGAAGAGCGGCTAATATATTGTTATCTGCTAGGCACAGTGCAACAGCAAGTGGCAAATGTTCCCCCTTTAAGCTGTCTCACAGTTTGTGTAAGAAAGATTTCTGTTTGACAGTAGCAAAATATAAATATTCACCAGGAAGATGGATAACTTTAAATGTGGCAAGCAGAGCAATTTATGTCTGTTCAGAATCTGTTCAATTTTAGACACAGAGAGACACATTCTCTTTGGCTTTTCTGCGGCATCTTGACACAATCAGATGGTGCTGGAACTCTTAGAAGAGATAGAAATTTGGGGGTCCCACATCACCATGTTTTCATTTCTATTGGATGAGAAGGTCCACAGTTCAATAGTAGAGTAAATGTGTTCCATGCACAAGATCCCAGGCACAGTCCCTTGTATTTCATGATAAGGGGGTACCATGTAGTACCATGTAGCAGGCTTGGGGGAAACCACAGTAAGAAGCTGCTCTCAGTCTGACAATACTGGACTATGATCCAGCTTGGTATAATACAGCTTCATATAATAATAATAATTTATAATAATTGATTATTTGTACCCCGCCCATCTGGCTCGGTTTCTCCAGTCACTCTGGGCGGCTCCCAACAGAATATTAAAAACACGATAAAACATCAAACATAAAAAACTTCCCTAAACAGGCTGCCTTCAGATGTCTTCTAAAAGTCAGATAGTTGTTTATTTCCTTGACATCTGGTGGGAGGGTGTTCCACAGGGCAGGTGCCACTACCGAGAAGGCCCTCTGCCTGGTTCCCTGTAACCTCACTTCTTGCAGTGAGGGAA
This sequence comes from Podarcis tiliguerta, assembly GCF_965153285.1. Lineage (NCBI taxonomy): Eukaryota > Metazoa > Chordata > Lepidosauria > Squamata > Lacertidae > Podarcis > Podarcis tiliguerta. The sequence goes on from NC_139534.1 coordinate 100,275,516, forward strand.
CTGCCAGTCTAGCTGCTGCATTCTGGATTAGTTGTAGTTTTTGGGTCACCTTCAAAGGTAGCCCCACGTAGAGCACATTACAGTAGTCCAAGCAGGAGATAACTAGAGCATGTACCACTCTGACAAGACAGCTGGCTGTGTGTTGTGTTTTGCACTACCCCAAATGGTGAGAAGCCCCGGGGCAGCTCCTTTGGGGAAATCAATCTGACCAAAGACTATGACATTTTTGTTTATTTACAACTATACAAGCCGAGCATAGGCAGAGATACACAGCTTAGCACCATTCCACAGCAGATGGCCTTCTAGTCTTCTAGAGCTCAGATGACTCTATGACTCTTTCTCTTCCCCCTTTGTATTTGGTGATGAGTGGGGTGGGGTGCCTGAAGAAAGGACGGTTAAGGAAGGGTGCTGGGTTCATGCATGATGCCAAGCTATAGTTATAATAAACCAAGGTTTGCAAGCCACAAATTATTGCTTCAGATCATGGTTTGTTAGCAGTAAACAAACCATAGGTAAAGTTGCTGGGTCAAGCAGCCCTCCTGTATGCTTCAGCCAATCCTGGACTGTGGAGAGCAAAGTGCATGTGTCACTGCACCTGTGGGTACCAGATGGGGACCGAAAAAGAAACAGATTTCCAGCAGCTCTTTGCTCTCAGCCCACAGTGGGTTGGATAAACAGAAGAATGGCAGAAGTATTAAAGGGCGAGTTAATCATTTATATTAAAACAACTTGTGAGTACAAACAGCCATAATAAAATGAAACAGTCATGGATGTTCAGTTTAGTGTCTTGGGGAAGACTGAATAAAAGTGTTAACATTAATTTTAGTATTTTTGTTGTCAGCATCGGCACACAGAATTAATTTATAGCTAATGAATCTACGAAGCACAGCCATGATATTGCTTGGAAATGCTAATTGCCTTTGTGGTGTAGAATAATTAACGTGAACTGCCTTCACTCAATGTTAACAGCAGTAATAATTCCTTACAAAGAAACTGATCACAGATATTTCTACCTATACATGGGCAATCACAATTAGCTTCCCAGACCCAAGCCTTGGTGAGACTTCCTAGCAAGTATCAAGTGATAATCAAAACCTATAGGACGTTGCTGGTGTGAAGAGCAGGTTGGCACAATTGACATTATACTTGCACAGCTCATGTGTGTTGCAGGCTAAAACTGGATGATGCCGATGGTGGTAATGGTGGTGATGATGATTTTAAAAAAGAAGAACAGCAGGGCGGGGTTCATCTCCACTCCCAATTCTCTATGCAGCCTCCAGAAATCTGCTCTGAAATATTAGGGTTGCCACCTCCCACTCTAGAATCTAAAAGAGGCAACTCTCTTCCTTCCATTGACAGAAGCCTCCACTAGATACAAACCTCTTCCATGAATGAAATGGCACCATTGGAACCATTGGAACCATTCATTTTACATGCAGGTGCAATTGATGTGGGGATATGCAACTAACTAGTATTAATCATGGCTTCTCTGTAGACAAAATGCTTCAGCACAGGAATGGGGAACCTGGGGGAGACTCCAGATGCTGATGGACTCCAGCTCCCATCAGCCCCAGCCAGCATGGCCGATAGTGAACAATGGTGGTGGTCAGGCCCCTGCAGAGCTTGTCTGAGGCCTGGGGCAGGACTCTGGGCCCCCAAGGCCCAGGACAAGTGCACCTGGCTGCCTCACCACCTGCACAGGCCTGGTGGTAGTTGTAATCCAACAAGATCTAAGGGCTCCAGGTACCTTACTCATTATTATTTTTTGCGTTTGCGATCACTTCTCCTACCTAGGCAGTTATCTTTCCACAAGGGCCTTCCTTTGTTAGTATGTGTCAGAGCTGGCTCCAGGTCCCAGCTCACAGAGGACCAACGCTAGCTGGCAGTAATGTACAAAAGTCTTTATTGAAGTACAGTTTCCATTTTCCAGCCGCAGCGCCCCAGCTCTACGTCTAGGGTTAGATCGGCGAAGCTCCATCTGAATCTCCGCCCCCTGTACACCAGTTTAAGACTCTAGCCTTACTCCACCTCTTCCGTCTCTCCTTTCTCCTCTGGGTCCTGTTACCCCCCGGGGTCCCTTCCTTCCTGGATTCTTCTGACGCTGACGTTGACCCCCCTGACTCCTCCCGCTCTTTCCGGCGGGCTTTGGGACCTGGCTCCCTATCCGGGCTGCCAACTGTGCCGCCCTCCTGCACCTTTGAACTTGGCGCGCGCGCGCAGCCTTCAACCTTCCTCTTGACCGTTTCCTCGCTCCCCGATGGAGGCGTGGCCAATCCTGCCTCATGTCCTCCCGCTGGCAGTGCGCCTCCTGATCCCGATGCCTGGGACTCCTCCCCCCTACTGCACTCTGGTGTGGACGCTGGTCCTGATTTCCAACTGCTGCTCTCTGAGTCCCCTCTGGCCCCTTCTTCCTGGGGTGTCCCCCTTGGCACCCCCCTTGCCCTGACCATGGGGGCCCCTTTCTGTGAATCTTCCGATTCGCTGGAAAGACTCGGAGACCTCGGACCGCTGTCATCGCTAACATTTCCTTCGGACTCCTCCCCCTCGCTCTCTATTTCCTCCCTTTCCTGTGCCTCTGCTCCTGAACCCCTGACATCCATCCCCCCCTCGAAGCCCCCCCTTCCCCCCTGCCCTCCTTCAGGTGTGGGTGCTGGGTGCTCCGTCGTTGTGGGGGTGAATGCCGGATACAGTTCGTCCCCCTTGGCGTGCATCCAACCGGATAAGTCCGGCTCGTCCTCCATGCTCTCGCCGACCTCGATTTCCTCTGCTTCCATCTCTTTGCCGCCGTGCACGAACCCAGGGTCCTCCCCCAACACGTCCATGTCCGTCTCTCCCCCGGTCTCCTCTGGGGACGTTGCCTGCCAAGGACCCCTCAGCCACTTCCTGTGCCACTGCTCCTCTGGTCGATCGTCCCACCAATAAGAACGGTCTGAGGCAGACCCCGCGGGCGATCCCTCCGGGGAACGTGTTTCTAGTGCCGGTTCTTCGTCTGAGGTGAACCCCTGGAACGTGCTGGCTGACAATGTGGGTGTGAAAAGCCAGTCGTCGAAATACGCGGCTGGCATGGGCCTGTGTGGGAAAAGGGCATGAAACTCTTCCTTGAGAAGAGGCTCGTCCAAGGCATAGTCCGGCACCCAACGGTTGGCGCTGGCCGGGGTACCTTCTTTGGCGAGAAAATATTCTACTCCCTCTTCCCCCCATCTCGAGTCTAAAATCTCTGTGACCTGGTTGATGGGTTCCCTTCTTGGCGACCCCCTCCTTGTGGGCGTGTCCCTGGGCGTGTCTGGTGCCGTGCCCGGCTCCTGAAATCTGTGAGGTGCTTTGTAGGGCGTGAGCACTGATCTATGGAACACTGGGTGCATTCTGGATCCCTCCGGAAGTGTCAACCGGAAGGCCACTGGATTGATCTGTGCCTCGACTTGGTAAGGTCCTAGCTGCTTATGTCCGAGCTTCTTCTTCGCTAACGATCTGGTCGGCACTGCCTGGGCTGCTAACCAAACCCAGTCTCCCACCTGTATGTCTTCCCCAACCCTTCTGTGCTTGTCAGCCTGCAGTTTGTATGCGTGCTTTGCTAGTTCTAACTGCCTCCGAAGCTGTTCGTGAACCTCCTGCAATTCTGACGCTAAGGTTTCCGCTGCCTGTGGCTCCCCCTCCCCCAGTCTCTCTAATCCCGGGAAGGTTCTGGGATGCCTCCCGTTGTTGGCGAAGAACGGTGTCACCCCCGTGGACACGTGCTTCGTGTTGTTGTAGGCGAACTCAGCGAGCGGCAGGTAGTCCACCCATGTTGCCGGCTGCTGATTTGCGTAGCATCTCAGGTACTGCTGCATGATGGCGTTGACTCGCTCCGCTTGTCCGTTGGTCTGCGGGTGTCTTGCCGACGCTAGGTTGATCTTGACGTTCAGGAAACCCATCAGCTTCTGCCAGAAGTTCGAGATGAACTGCCGCCCCCGGTCGGACAGGATAGACCGTGGCAGACCGTGAACCCTGAACACGTGGTCTATGAACAGTTTGGCGGTCTGTTCTGCCGTGGCCACCTTCGCGCACGGAATGAAGTGGGCCATTTTGGTGAACATGTCCACCACCACTAGCACTGCCGTCTTGCCCCTCGAGCCGGGTAAATCCGTGACAAAGTCCAGGGCCACCCTCTCCCACGGTTCGCTCGGTGTCTGCAGCGGTTCGAGCAGTCCCGCTGGCGGTTTGTGCACTGACTTGGCCCTTTGGCAGGTGTCGCACCTCGAGACGTAATCCGCGACTTCCCCCCGCATCTTGGGCCACCAAAAGTCTCTGGCTACTAATTCTACCATCTTCTCTTTGCCAAAGTGCCCGGCGGTGGGTGCGTCATGCAACTGCTGCAGTACTTTCGCGCGGAGGTCGTCTCCCGGTACGTAGAGGGCCCCTCTGCGGATGAGCAATCCGTCGCGTATCTGGAACTCGTCGTCCTTCGCCGTGCCTCTGTGCACCTCCTCCATCTTGGCTTGTGCGAAGGGGTCCTCCTGCAGCGCTCGACGGACAGCATCCAGGTCCACGGTCGCTGAAGCGCACGCCCACGCTTTCGGTGCGAAAATGTGCTTGGCCGCTGCTGGTGCCGCCTCTTCGAGGTATTGCGGCTTTCTGGACAGTGCATCCGCCATGATGTTGTTGTCGCCTGGGATGTACTCTATCCTGAAGTCGAAATCCGCAAAGAACTCCGCCCATCGTATGTGCCTCTGGTTCAGGAACCTCGCCGTGCGCCAGTACTCCAGGTTCTTATGGTCCGTGCGGACCTGCACCGTGTGTTTGGCTCCGATGAGGAAGTGCCGCCACGCCTTGAATGCTGCATGAATGGCCAGCAACTCCCTGTCCCAGATGGTGTAGTTCTGCTCTGACTTGCTGAGCTTCCTGGAGTAGAAGGCACACGGTCTCCAGTCCCCATGCGGGTCTTGCTGTAACAGTACTGCTCCCACGGCTCTGTCTGAGGCGTCCGTTTCAACCCTCATCGGTCTGCTGGGATTCACATGCAGTAGCTGCTCTTCGGACGAGAAGAGACGCTTGAGTTTCTGAAAGGACTGCTCTGCTTGCTCCGTCCAGATGAACTTCTTCTTCTTGGAGCTGAGCGTGTCGGTAATGGCCGCCGTTTGCATCGCGAACCCCTTGATGAACTTGCGGTAAAAGTTGGCGAAACCGACAAACCGCTGGACCTCCTTCCGATTGCGCGGGCTCTTCCAGTCCAACACTGCGCGAACCTTGGCGCTGTCCATGGCGAGCCCCGTGTCTGACAACTTGTAGCCCAGGAAATCTACTTCCTTCATGTCGAATTGGCACTTCTCCAGCTTGGCGTACAGCCTATGCTCCTGCAGTCTCTGCAGAACTTCCTTGACGTCTCCCTCGTGGGTCTCCTCTGATTCTGAAAATATCAGGATGTCGTCCAGGAAGCAGACGCATTTCTTGTAGAGGAGACCCGCCAATACGTGATGCATGAAGGCTTGAAAACAGTGGGAGCCATTTTGTAATCCGAAGGGCATAACTCTGTATTCGTAGGTGCCCAGGGGCGTGAACATGGCAGTCTTCCATTCGTCGCCCTCCCGTATGCGAATCAGGTTGTACGCCCCTCGCAGATCCAACTTTGTGAAAACGCGTCCTTTCCTCACCGTTGCGAGCAGGTCGTCTATTTTGGGCATGGGAAAGGCTGTGGGCTTGGTTTTCGAGTTCAAGATTCTATAGTCTACTACAAGCCTCTTTTGGGGCGTGTCCTTCTTCTTCACAAAGAAAACCGGACTGCCCCCTACTGCCTTCGACTCCCGGATGAAACCGCGCTTCAAGTTGAGGTCAATGAACTCCCTGAGTTCCTGCAGTTCATCTTCAGACATGGAATACAGTTTCCCGGTTGGCAGCGTCGCCCCTGGCAGGAGGTCAATCTTGCAGTCATAGGACCTGTGGGGCGGCAGCTTGTCCGCTTCCTTCTCGCAGAAAACCTCCAAAAACGCTGCGTACTTGAGTGGCACTGCTTGCAGCGTGCCTAATTGTAGCTGCGGGTCATCCTCTTCCCCTTCCGGGCTAGGCAGAATGCAATGTTCCGCACAGTAGGAGGAGCCGAAGGTCAGTTGGCGCTGGTACCACGCCAATGCTGGGCTGTGCCTGTGCAGCCAACTCATGCCCAATACTACAGGCGTGTCCGACAGTTGGGTGACATTGAAGCTGATGATTTCTCGGTGATTCCCAATTTGCATCACCATCGGAGGCGTTTGCTGCACCACCTGCCCCCCCAGCAATTCCCTGCCATCCACCGTGACAACCTTCAGAGGCAGCGTGGCTGGCAGTAGTGCTATGTTGTGCTGTTGAATAAAATCCAGGCCTATGAAGTCCGCGTTACTACCAGAGTCAATGGTAATCGGCACTTCCATAGTGAGTCCAGTGGGTAGTTGGAGCGATGCTGTGAGCTGCACCACTGGTTTGGGCGGGAGGGGGTCTGTGGGCTGCAAAATTTCTGGGGATTGCTTCACTGACTTGTCTGGCTGGACCCCAGTGCCTCTTCTTCCAGCCAGACTCTGTCGTTTCCCTGCTGTGGTTCTCTCTGCTGAGTTGCGTCTGTTACTTTTGCTGAGGCTGCAGTGTGCTTGTGGAGCCTCTGGGGACACTCTTTCGCCATGTGCTGAGCACTGTCGCAGATGTAGCACTTCCTGTTACCTCTAGGAGGCTTCGCTTTGACTGCTCCCGGTGTTAGGGCTCTGGTAGCTGACTGAGCCCTGGCGCCTCCAATCTCCATCGGTTCCTCTCCCCCTCCCTGCGGAGGTGTGGATTGCGCACGCGCTGCATCCGTGGGAAAGAGGGGAGGTGCTCTCGCTGGCGTACGTCCCCAACGTCCTTCTTCTCTGTTCCATGGACGTTCTTCCAGACGCACCCCAATTTCCAGTGCCCTGCTGAGTGCTCTTTGGTCTCTCCCCCCTTGCAATCTCATCTTTCACATTTGCATTCAAGCCTTCCCAAAAAAGGTCTCTGACTGGAGCAGAATCTTTCTCCCATCCCAGCGCATGGACTAATCCAAAAAAGCGAGAATGGTACTGCCTTACACTGGCTCTACCTTGTTTGAGCCCATGTATGTCTTTTCTGGCGATATCAATGTCTATATTTGATAGAAAACACGAATCCATTGCTTTAATGAAAGCATCCGCATTTTGGAGCGCCGGATCCTTATCTCTCCACAGGTTCCGCTGCCACGCTTTAGCTTCCCCATGCAGATGGGACCAGATAAACCCCACTTTCTCTTGCTCATCTCTAAAGTCTTTATCCAGCAGCTCCAGCGCAAACAGCAGGTCTGCTCGGAAGTTAGGGTACTGCTGTAAATTCCCATCGAAATGAGATGCAAGGCTGCCTCCTCTTTTCCCCAGCCCAATCCTCTCTGATTTGGGTCCCGGTTGCCCCTGTTTAGCAAACACTTCCAACCTGGCTTGGAGATCCCTGCAGGTGGCAGCCGCTTCCTCTTCCCTCTTCTTGGATGCAAGTACCTCCGCGTTGAGTTGTGTCACTGCGTCTTGCAGGGCCGCTAGTTGTTGTTCTGTAGTCATCTTGCCTGACTTTTGTGAGCTCGCGGAGCACCAATCCTCTCCCCTCGCTGCGTCCACTCACGTTACGAGGTTTTCGGTGCAAAATTATAGGAGATGGAGCTTACTGTCAGAGCTGGCTCCAGGTCCCAGCTCACAGAGGACCAACGCTAGCTGGCAGTAATGTACAAAAGTCTTTATTGAAGTACAGTTTCCATTTTCCAGCCGCAGCGCCCCAGCTCTACGTCTAGGGTTAGATCGGCGAAGCTCCATCTGAATCTCCGCCCCCTGTACACCAGTTTAAGACTCTAGCCTTACTCCACCTCTTCCGTCTCTCCTTTCTCCTCTGGGTCCTGTTACCCCCCGGGGTCCCTTCCTTCCTGGATTCTTCTGACGCTGACGTTGACCCCCCTGACTCCTCCCGCTCTTTCCGGCGGGCTTTGGGACCTGGCTCCCTATCCGGGCTGCCAACTGTGCCGCCCTCCTGCACCTTTGAACTTGGCGCGCGCGCGCAGCCTTCAACCTTCCTCTTGACCGTTTCCTCGCTCCCCGATGGAGGCGTGGCCAATCCTGCCTCATGTCCTCCCGCTGGCAGTGCGCCTCCTGATCCCGATGCCTGGGACTCCTCCCCCCTACTGCACTCTGGTGTGGACGCTGGTCCTGATTTCCAACTGCTGCTCTCTGAGTCCCCTCTGGCCCCTTCTTCCTGGGGTGTCCCCCTCGGCACCCCCCTTGCCCTGACCATGGGGGCCCCTTTCTGTGAATCTTCCGATTCGCTGGAAAGACTCGGAGACCTCGGACCGCTGTCATCGCTAACATTTCCTTCGGACTCCTCCCCCTCGCTCTCTATTTCCTCCCTTTCCTGTGTCTCTGCTCCTGAACCCCTGACAGTATGTAAGCCTTATATGAACTCTGAGTATTTTTCACACTGTTTATGTTAGTGCTTGGTTGTTGAAAGACTGGAGGAGAGTCATTTGTAATGCAAATATGCATCTTGGCCAGTATTCCTGTTTATTTTATTACAAACTCACTTAAACAAGAGAAGAGCTCCTGCTTTAGGACTATTTGTGACTATAGGTAGCTGGGAGGTACAAAATGCATTCTTGCCTGAGTCTGTTGACACATACCACACAATCCTAATTTATTGTAAGATGGTGCTTCCAAGCTTTTTTCTTATTAGGCCACAACTTAGCTGAAGTACACATGAAATAAAGAACCATCATCTTTGAAACGATGCATATGAATTGCCACTGTAGTACAGTGGTACCTTGTGTTAAGAACTTAATTTGTTCTGGAGGTCCGTTCTTAACCTGAAACTGTTCTTAACCTGAGGTACCACTTTAGCTAATGGGGCCTCCTGCTGCCGCGCGATTTCTGTTCTCATCCTGAAGCAAAGTTCTTAACCCGAGGTACTATTTCTGGGTTAGCGGAGTCTGTAACCTGAAGCGTCTGTAACCCGAGGTACCACTGTAATCTCATGACCTTTGCTTTAGTAACAGGAGAAAAGTTTTCCTGGACTTCTTAGACCAAGCTCAATGCATCGGAACCAAAAGCAAACAGAGCAATGCAAGATTCAGAAAGAAATGGGAAATCTAGACACAAGTGGCAAGGGTTTTGTAATACATTTGCAGTGCTAGCAAGGATCTATCTGTACTGACAGATATGTCCCCTTCCAATTAACACATTTGATAATCAGATAGAATGGTATCAGGGTATAATGTGTCAGAGAAGCCAAGCAAACCAAAGGATAAGCTTACAACCTTGAACAAGGACAACCCTTCAGATGTTGTTAGACTACTCCCATCAGTCTGTGCCGGTACAGCTAATGATTTGGCATTATGGTAGTCCAACAAAATCTGGAGGGCCCCATGTTGTCTACCCCTAACCTAGAAGGTTGAAGCAGCACCCCCTGAGCTTAAATTAGAATTGTGGAGGCTGGCACAATGTGAACTGACTCCTTGTAAGGAAGCAACAGTTATTTCATGGGTAGCAAGGCAAATGTAGCTGGCTTCAGTTGCAGTGGTACAAGTTAGTACATGTCCTGCAGTTAACACTGATCAGCAGAGATCTTGGTTTTCAGCATGCCTGCCTCTTCCCCACCTCCAGTCTCGCCATCTCAGATGGTTTCAGGGAACAGTCAAAATGTCCTCAAATCTAACCACCACAGCCTTGCCGCCTTTAGGTAAACCTCAGCTTTCTGAATTTTTCTCATTGGTGTCCATCCAGCGCAAATTAACTCAAGTTTCATGTTCTTTGTCTGAATAATGTCTTATTATTTCATGTGCCCAAATGTTATTACAAGGGTTTTCCTGTCTTCTAAGCAGTCACTTGGCCTCGCAGCATGTCTTTGTAGGGAAGAGAGACTATATTCTGTATTTTTCGGGCTCTTGCTGTTTATCATTAACAAAGAGCAGCTGGATATCTGAGTTACATTGGAGCTAGAATCTGGGCAACATGAACAAAAAGTGCTTTCACTTTTAACATTTATTTTTTCAAGCCCTAAAAAAAGAAAAGAAAAAAGTTCCCATCTTTCAAGAATTTACTTGCTGTGGTGCCAGGTGTCAGCCTTGTTCCACTCATCATTTGGATATTTGCCAGGGATAAGCTGCTGAGACTTCAAGCTGATTGAAAATATATGCTATGTATTTTGAGGGGCATAAAAACAATTTCAAATTGCTTTGCCTGATTCCAGAGTGTGTCTTCAAATGTCACTGCTGCTAAAAGTCTAGGAACTTAGCATATGCTCCAAAATAATATTCAAGTTCATGTCTCGGATATAGCATGGCATTGATTTGGGACATCTACCTGTCCAAGAAACAACAATATGGTGACAACTCATGTTCTGATCCTTTGTAGTCCAGGCATCAAGCAAGGCGATTAATGGGCTTCAAGGTGTGAGGCAATCCAACAAGAGACTGCAAAAGAGATGTCATTGAACACCCATGCTATGGAACTTGGGGCACATGAAGAAGCAACCTTGCCAAAGTTGAAGCTAAGCAGAACTAGGTATGGACATTATCTCTTCTTTGGCAATCACTCATGGCCGAGTAAGATTCCACAAACACGGTTTTAACAGTGAGTCCATAAGTGACTGTGGAGGCCAATTCTGGATCCATACGTCCTTCCACAGTGGGGACATAGGTTTCCGGGTGGGAGCTGATCACAGTGAGGGTTTGCCAAATGTGCCTTCCTCTTAGTTTGTTTCTCCTTTTCACCCTGAGTTTGTACTTCAAAGTCCACGACACCTTTGGAAAAGGCTGTTCTCCAACTGGAGCGCTCGCAGGCCAGTGTTTCCCAGTTATCAGTGCTTATACTACATTTTTTAAGCTTTGCCTTGAGAACATTTTTAAACCTCTTTTGTTGTCCACCAATATTTTGCTTTCCATTCTTAAGTTGGGAATAGAATAGTTGCTTTGGAAGACGATAATCAGGCATTCACACAACATGACCAGTCCAACAAAGTTGGTGTTGAAGAATCATTGCTTCAACACTGGTGATCTTTGCTTCTTTCAATACACTGACATTAGTTTGCCTGTCTTCCCAAGTGATGTGTAATGTGATGAACCAGCGAGTGAGGGACATTATCTAGGTGGAAGATCACCCAGGAACCTTATGCAGGCACAAAGGAAGAAAGGTGGAATATAATTACATAGAGGTTCTTCTTTTTGGGGGTGGGAACTGCTTCCTGTACTTCTGATTAGGTAAAATTGCATGACCAGCAGTCATGGGTGTAGCTTAGGGGGGCAGGGAGGGGCAGCTGCCCCCCAATCAATAGAAAACAATAAAAATACATAGCAATCTGAGGTTCTGCCCCCCAACAAAAGGCATGCCCCTCAACAAAAATCCAGGCTATGCCTATGCCAGCAGTATGAGAAGCTACTGTCTAGATCATGGGTAGGCAAACTGAGGCCCTGGGCCCAGATCCGGCCCAATTGCCTTCTAAATCCGGCTTGCGGATGGTCCGGGAATCAGCGTGTTTTTACATGAGTAGAATGTGTCCTTTTATTTAAAGTGCATCTTTGGGTTATTTGTGGGGCAAAGGAATTTGTTAATCCCCCCCCCCAAATAGTTTGTCCCCCCACAAGGTCTGACAGACAGTGGACTGACCCCCTGCTGAAAAAGTCAGCAAACGTTTTCAGCAGGGGGCCGGTCCACTGTCCCTCAGACCTTGTGGGGGGCGAACTATATTTTTTGGGGGGGGAATGAATGAATTCCTATGCCCCACAAATAACCCAGAGATGCATTTTAAATAAAAGGACACATTCTACTCATGTAAAAACACGCTGATTCCCGGACCGTCCATGGGCTGGATTTAGAAGGCAATTGGGCCAGATCCGGACCCCGGGCCTTAGTTTGCCTACCCGTGGTCTAGATACTGCAGGGCAGCTTCAACATCCATATCCTTTAACTATGAAATGTGTCACAGTTTTCATAATCTTAGACACAACAATCGCTAAGGGAGGCATTTCACACATCCAAGTGAGAATCACCAAGTGTTCATTAAACACATAGTGAGAGACTGAGATGTACATCAACAGATTAACAAACTCAAAGCCTTCATCAAAAGAGAGAATGTATCTTACCTTTAAGCACACCTCAGAATTTACCTATTTGATATGGCTCTGTTCTAAGATATGCATAAGGACATCCGGAAGAGAGGGAACTGCATTGTCGTTTTATTATTAGTTTTACAGTAGTATTAGTATTACTGTAGTATTGTTAGTATTACTGTACTCTAGAGACTGGGTACCTCTGAAATGATTGCTCTGCCATTTTGAGCACTCCCACCCTCGCATAGCACACACAACAACAACAACAATGCACAACCCTAGGAATGGGAATTGGTTGAATGCGCCTATCTTGAACTGTTGCTAGCTAGAGGAAACAGAGGTTCAGATCTATTTGCAGTGATAAAACCAGCCTTCCTTCACCTTCCAGATCAGATTGGTTACACCAACACAGAGAGGAGAAAGAAACAAAGCAAAGACACATATAAATGGATATACCATGTTCATCAGCCAAAGGTCATTTCTGCCTGGCACTTAAATATGTATATTGAAGGTGCCAGGTGAGCCTCCTTGGGGAGAGCATTCCACAAACAGGGAGCAACTGCAGAAAAGGCCCAGTCTCATGTTGCCACCCTCTGGACCTCTTGTGGGGGAGACACATGAAGAAGGGCCTCTAATGAACATCACAGGGTCTGAGTAGGTTCATATTGGGAGACATGGTCCTTGAGGTATGTGGGTGTTAATTTGCGATATTATAATCTTGGCCGATGCCACTATAGTGCTTCGGACCATTTTCCTGCAGATTTTTGGTCTCCTTGGCTTTCGCATGCGGACCTTAGCTGAATGCTCTTTCGCCCCATATTAAGTGTACTTCTTGTTTTCTGTTTGCTGAAGAACTGACATCTAGTTTCTTTGAAACTGGCTATCTGCAGATGGGATTGCTGTGAAAATACATCAGTCACAGTAGTTTGGGCACTGCTCTGCTTCATAAAGTTAGAGCGATATGAGGAATACCAGATATATGGAGCTATAAATAGTGGTTAATATAAATGTTGCTGCTACATATTTAAAATGCAACATGACGATTAAAGAGACTTTGAAAACACAGGGCAATCTATTCTGCAGAACTATTATGATCGGAAAACTAACAAATCATTTTCCCCCTGAGTTTGAGCAGCTAAAGATGAGATACTAATCATTCCAAAATAAAGAATAACATACTGGAAAGATTTAGGATTAAATAGACGTTTCTAGCTAGGGAGTTATTTATTTTACTGGTGTCTGGTCTGGTCATTTACTGCATAGGGACAGATGCAGCTATGAGAGAGATCAAAGCTGGGCTGGCTGGGCTGTCAAACTACTGCTGGGAAGCTTCTATGGGATGGCAATGATGGTTCAAGGAGAAGCATTTTCTGGTATTTAAATCAAACAGCATCAACAAATAATATCCATCTTGAAGCTGAGGTGAACTCAAGTGCCATCTAATTCCCGTTGCTTGGCTTTTCATCTCTCTTCCAAAATAAGCTTCACACCATTAAAATCTGATTAATGGATCCTCCAGGACAAAATACTTGAGCACTATTTTAAGTGTTAATTCTGCTTTTCCGCTCTTCATTATATCACACATTACACAGCTTTGCTATCAAGGGACTTGGCAAGAAGATAAGCAAGATGAGATACATCTGCCTTAAATTCCATGTTGCACTTAGGAGACAACGGCTGCACTCCAAGCTCCCTTTGTGCAGGGCAGGGCTGGGGTGGCGCCGCTTGTGCCACAGTGGCACTCCCTGTGCTGAACATGCCAAAGGGCAGAAGTGCCACCATTGGAAAGGCTCCAAATGGGGAGGGCAAGGGTTGGGCAAAGGCTGAACTGGCTTGGAATCGACTGGATCTTGACCCACTTGAGATCATTGGGCCCAACTCAGGTCCCACTGCTGTGTCACCTCCAGATTCTTCCCCCGCCTTCCTTCCCAGCTGGTGTGAGCAAACATGCGTAGGGTTAAGAATATGAGAACTGCCCTGCTGGAAACAGTTAAAAGCTCAATCCAGTGGAAACTGGTAACAAAAGAGTTTGGCAAGGGGTGACAATGCTCTGGTTGACACAGTTCAAAAGATTGTAGGAGAACACACCTCCCACATTTTAGACCACTGGAGTCCATTCATAATCTGTTGGACAATCTAATATTTGAAATTTTACATTAGTTCCTTCTTGCTTTATATGTAAAATTGTTTTCTTCTTTTTTCAGTTTCTCTCCTCTTTTTGATCTCTTGATTTCCTTGACTTCTGTATGCACTTATTCAATTCTAAAATATATTGATTGTTGTGTTTAGTTGAGTCAACTAAATAGTTGTGGTAGTAGGAGCCAACACAACAAGTTCTGATAGCGCAACAGGAGTTTCTCTTCCCCTGTGCCCCCCACAACCAGCCAGAGGTGGAGCTAGCTGCTCTGGCACCCGGAGCAGCGCACATGCCGTGCACCTGGGGGCGGGGTTAGCCGCTTGTGGTGAGTGTCCCAGGGGGTGCCGCAGCGATGTCACCCCCCCTCAGGGATGACACCTGGGGCAGACCGCACCCCCTTCCTCTGTAAGTGCAACCAGCACTAGGGGGTGTTGGGAGAACCCACAGAACGGCCCATGGGGAGGAGAGGGGAGATTCTTCCATCAGAAAAGCAGCAATCACCTTAGCATTCAAATTCCATCCCTTGAGTGGAGTGAAAAGTCACAGTTGCATGTTTAGAGTTGCTTGAAAAGTCCATTGCGGGATGATTAGAAGTGGGTTGGGATGGTTACAGCTTTGTCCTTCTGACATGGGTGACCAGACGTCCTTGAATCCTTGTGAGTAGTGAGACCCAGCAGAACAAGATATTCCGTTATGCTTTTATGGTGGTGCTCAAATTATGGGAGAAGTGTCTGAGGATCTGTTAATGAAATCTATCAACCCCATACCTGATTCTCCCCAGTTTTGGACCCCAACTTCATGCCCCCCCTGTGCAGCTTTCTAATAGCAGTATACAAGGAGACCATTAGAGAAGTTCAGAAGCCCAAGCCTACTCTATCTACTTCCCCCCTTCTTTCTATTATTCAAGCACTGCTTTGGGGGGTCTTTATAAGTAGGTAATGAGCTAAGTGCTCTTCTCTCAGACTCTAAACAGCAAATACCTGAATGAAATGGCTCTGACAGCTTTAAAGTATTTCTATTCACAGAAAGATGCTTCACCGTACAATAGCTTATTTCAAAAGTGTAATTTTTGGTGATAAGGGATGTTGCCACAAAGAACCTCTTACAGGTGTATATGTATTGTCACTCATGGACTATTGGAAGGTTAGGAGACACTGCAAATTAAGTACCACCATTCATAGGCAACATGTTCCAAGGACACAAATCCACATTCAGACTTGCCTCTAAATCAGACAGCTTCCAATTCATTCTAATCAAATCCTTGGTCTAATAGTTAAACATACAAGGTGGAAAGGGGTGGCACATGCTACTTAGACACATTATAATCTTTGTGAAGCTCTTGTAGGAGACATATTATTAACACTGGTTTATAAGATCCTCTCGTCTGAGAATGCCAATCAGTTGCATGCGGGGAAAACGGTACACACTGAGCTGGATTGTGTTGACCTTCCTGGCACTGGTGAGTACTTGCGCCAGTGAATTTAAAATTAAAGTGATTCATTGCAGTAAATGTTACAGGACTGGAAATAATAAGGCTCAGCAAGCACATTGACTCCACTGGAACTGTTTGTCTGAGTAAATGCACACAGTGTAGCCCAAGGAATCTTAATAACAAATGCTCTGTTCCCAAGTTAAACACATCCCTACTATGCCATGGATAGTCACAAGGACCAAACACAGCCGCTCACCCATCTCCCTTCTCGTGACAATTGGGCAGATATTTGAAAAGAGGTTCCATTGTGTAAAAAGCACTCGGCAAGGAAGGAGCAGTGGGTCAACGCTCCTTGCAGGCAGACCCAGGGCAATCACACTAACAGCAGCACACCAACTCAGTGCAGCAGATCAAGGCACTTTATATCAGAAACTGGCCCAGGTTTGGCCATCTTCTGTCTTATGAACATGCAAAAATGCCTTATAGTTTAGCTCTTTGTTGTTTGTTTAGTCGTTTAGTCGTGTCTGACTCTTTGTGACCCCATAGACCAGAGCACGCCAGGCACTCCTGTCTTCCACTGCCTCCCGCAGTTTGGTCAGGCTCATGTTTGTAGCTTCGAGAACGCTGTCCAACCATCTTGTCCTCTGTCATCCCCTTCTCCTTGTGCCCTCCATCTTTCCCAACATCAGGGTCTTTTCCAGGGAGTCTTCTCTTCTCAAGAGGTGGCCAAAGTATTGGAGCCTCAGCTTCAGGATCTGTCCTTCCAGTGAGCACTCAGGGCTGATTTCCTTAAGAATGGATACGTTTGGTCTTCTTGCAGTCCACGGGACTCTCAAGAGTCTCCTCCAGCACCATAATTCAAAAGCATCAATTCTTCGGCGATCAGCCTTCTTTATGGTCCAGCTCTCACTTCCATACATCACTACTGGGAAAACCATAGCTTTAACTATACGGACCTTTGTTGGCAAGGTGATGTCTCTGCTTTTTAAGATAGTTTAGCTCAGTGTTGTCTATTGAGACTACCGGCACCTCTCTGGGGTCTCTACATCACCTACTATCCGATTCTTTTAATTGGAGATGATGGGGGTTACAGATTCTGTACATACAGCATGCAGATTCCCTGGACCAGGAGAATTCTGGGCTATTACGCAAGTGAACTGCCTTCCAATTGGAGCCCTGTGGCAGGGATGATATGTGTAGCAGGCATAACCAATGAAATTTTCAACCATGCAAGCAAATTGGCAGAGGCGGATTTAGGGGACCGTGACCAGTTCCGTTGCAGTAGGCGTGGAGCCTCGGGGGTGTTGCCGGAGATGCTGCGACTATTATTTAGGACAACTGGCATATAAAAAAAACCTTATTTACATAAAAAGAGACCCCTCATCCTCAACAGTGTTATCCTGAGAGGTGTACTCTTCAATTTTGCGAAGCTGCTACCTCTGTTCTTGATCATTCAGCTTGGAAACGTAGTTTAATTTTTCACAGATACCTGTCCATAGCTTCTTTTTTCTAATGTTTAGATCACCAAGGCCACAAAGGCTTCGCTTCAACTCTTGCCTATCTTGTAGAGATCCTGGCTCACTTCATAGAAGCACAAAATCCCTCTGAGGAATCCCTCCTTTAGGAGTTGTACAAATCTTTTGCGCACCTCTAATTTCTATCTGCTTTACCAATTGTCACAATAAACTTCAAAACAAATAGTCACCGGCAGTCCCGGAAGAGTCAACAAATGTTGTAGAGTAATATACAATTTGACAACAGTTATACAATTTTTCCAAAACCGTCATGCAGAAAAAAAGCCTTTATCCCCCTCAGTCTTCTGAAAAGAAGAACTAAGCAGGTCATCTAGTAAAGAGGAATTGGATATATTATTCCAGTGTGATTTTTGTTGTTTTATTCTCTGTCCCTTTGAGAGCACATTTCAGGTTCTTTTGGGGTGAATATTTTAATTCCTTTTGACATCTTAGTAAAAAAATAATCTAGGTGCATGACAGTTTATAATTTAACCACATTCTAAATTGTTCACTGTTTTATCTTGTCCTTAGGTGGCAAGGAGTCTATGTTCTGGAATTCATGGGCATCACTGTTTTCCAAAAGACAATGTTTCACTTTTTATGTGTAAACATTCTGTAAGGAAGGAAGGAAGCGCTGGAATATTTGGTGGTATGTTTGTGCCTGTGGAGTACCCTTGAGTAGAATGGATTTTTTGGACCTACTCCTCTTTTTAGAATAACACACCAGTTACTCATAGCTTTTACTTCTATGAGGACTTTACTCTAAATCTAATTGTGAAGTATGTTCCCTCCTAGGTAAGTGCCTCTAGCGTTTGAGGAGTCAATCAGATATTTCCACTGCTAATTTCTTCATGTAGATGTTTAGGTGGCGCTGTGGGTTAAACTACAGAGCCTAGGACTTGCCGATCAGAAGGTGGGCAGTTCGAATCCCTGTGACAGGGTGAGCTCCTGTTGCTCGGTCCCTGCTCCTGCCAACCTAGCAGTTCAAAAGCACGTCAAAGTGCAAGTAGATAAATAGGTACCGCTCCGGCGGGAAGGTAAACGGCGTTTCTGTGTGCTGCTCTGGTTCACCAGAAGCGGCTTAGTCATGCTGGCCACATGACCCGGAAGCTGTATGCCGGCTCCCTCGGCCAATAAAGCGAGATGAGCGCCGCAACCCCAGAGTCGGCCACGACTGGGCCTAATGGTCAGGGGTCCCTTTACCTTTACCTTTACATCTTAAATATCCAGTGTTGGAGGACATCTAATGCTTACACAACAGGGTGAGAGATCCACAACATTGTTTAGGTCAAAGTATTATGATTTGAATCGAACTGAATGAAAGGTTCCCATGAAACCATCTATTGTATTATTGTTTGTCTGTACAGTGTCAGGTGCACACTCAACATTTTCTAAAATAAAAGTTTGAATTTTAACAACTTGGGTTGGTTGATCTTGAAGGAGGAGTAGCATTGTTTACCATCTGCCTTTGCCCCAGGTTGACCTCTGTTCAAATATCTCTATTACAACTATTATATTATGCCTCTCAAAATGACTCCCCTAGGATTTTGCCAGTAAACAAATTGTCCAATTATGAATGTCTTGGCTAATATGTACTGTAATACAAATGTTTCACAGCTTCCCTCTCCCTGTGAAATGTCATCTGCATCTCGGTTTCTAAACATAAGCATTTAATCCAATTAATGGAATAGAATTGCTGGGAGAAATTATCTTGTCAGGAACGTCATTTCATTTGGTGGCAAAGATCCCACCTCCTAAGGGTTAAAAAACAACCCACACCAAACCTTTCTTCTCGAAAGTTTCTATGGTAACAAGATGTAATCTATAATGATATTGTACTTAATCAAATGCTTCCTTCAGACCAGCAGAACCAATGTGCACTCTTTAGCAGTGATGGTTGACTTCAGGGGAAGAGAACAAAGGAGAGCCTAGCCTGAAGTCTATTCAGAAGTCATGTCCGAATCCCAGGTGTATGGGAGATGGTGGTCCACATTCTGCACACAGTAAATTTTCTTATCACATTATATTAACTACTTGACTTCTTTTCTTTTTCTTCTTACACTGATATCCCACTATCCAAGGAGCAGAAGGTGTTGCGAATGGTTCTCCCTACTCTGACTGGCAGCTGCCCTCCATGTCCTCAGACGGGGCGGTTTCCTCTCACCTGCTGAACTCGACACCTTTTGCATGCAAAACATGAGTTCTGTCACCAAAATTATGGTCCCTCCCCTTTGTTACCAGGTTGCAATATAGGTTGCTTTGACCTACAAGACATCTGTTTCCAAATTCATAACACAACTGAATTACCAAATTAATTTTGTTCAGAATGCCCCACTGTACCAAAGAAAGCTTTAATCCATCCTTTGTATATCAGCTTTCGACTAGAGAAAATGCACATATAAAAACATTAACCAGGGATGTTGTATTCGTGTCTCAAAATTGTGTCAGTGTCGTAGCGGGTTACAACAGAGTCATCTGCGTTTGAGAAAAAGGCAAAAGAGCAATGTTCTGCAATGGAAAAGGACAAAAGGTGAGGCATTTTATCTTCAAGCTTCTGAAATGGCATTATTAAAGGAAAATAAGGAACAGGTTCCTTACAGTGTCCTTGAAGCTTTTATACAACCTTGCAAAGAGAGAACACAGAAGTAATTTATTTCCAAAAGGTGGAACACTATAAGCTATTTTCATCACATAGTGGAGATTTTCTTCCTCTTTCTCAACAGATACATAAAAACGTGCAGTATTCCTTTACTGTCACTTTTCATTTGGTGTTCTGGTTTCCACAGTTATTAATATACCAAACCCCACATCTAGAAGTATTAAAGTCAGGCCACCTGAGTTGGTGGGGAAGCTGGAAGGACTTTTTCATATAGATATGATGTCATTTCCTGTTTTTGAATCAGTTTCTGACACTTTCTAGGTAAAAAGGGCAAATCAAATATAGTCAGGACTGCATGAAACAGGAAGTAACATAATATGTACATCATGTGGCAAGAAAATTGCAGTTTCTGATCTCCTGACAATTAAAAATGATGTTTGATTTGCAGTAAATATGGATTTACATAGACTTGCTGGATTTTGACCATCTTGGCTCATTTATAATTACTCAAATCTTATTTATTTTTAATGGCCTTTTTCTTAGAACTTTTTTTTTAAAACTAATGGTCTCCCTAATATTCGGATTCCAGTAATAAATATGCCATATGGACAGAAATGCTGGAAGCTTTGGGTTTGGGATACATATCATAGGTGTCATTAACATAAAAGTCACCTCTAGAAGCTAGAATGCCACACACAAGCTAACAGGAATTATTATCTTCCATAGTAGAAAGGCAGCATGCAAATAAAATGATATATGCATGTCTGTATTTGCAGCAGCCAGTGGTCCAGTTTGCAAGTCACACTAAACAATGGTTTACCACTATGTCATTGATTTAGAATGGGCCAGAACAAAGCCTTCCTCTTCCTCTGCATAGCTGGGACAAGGACTTTTCCAGGATGTCATTTCCCTTTCCTTAACCTTGGCATATTGTGTATGAACCAGAGATTGTGATTTATCACAAACCCGGGTTAGTTTAGCAAACTATATTTTGAAACTGGCTTATTTTGAAATGAACCAGAGTTTGCGATCTTCAGGGATCTCTAAAGCTAAATTTTGGCGTACAATTATATGGAAAGATCAATATGTTCTAATAACTTGCAAATCTAAATCTAGTTATGATTTCTATTGAATGGTGCCTAGCTGCTTGTTAACCACAATAAGAGCTCAGTAAGATGAGATGTTACATAAAAACAATACAAGGGCCACTTTTGTGCTGAGTTAAGTTGGTTCTGGCCACAGTGTCCTTCCAGTCTTCATTAGCATACTCCCTTAGTGTATCTTAAGACCAAAAACAATGATTATGCTAACCTTGGCATTATTCTCGCCCTGTTTCAGCACTGGAACCAATTAAATGTGGCCATCCTGCCATTCTCCTTTTATGAGACACTGTGGGCTTCTCAGTACACACACAGGAACTTTTTTTTTCTCCTCCAGAACATTCTTTCTTACCAGTCATGTCACTAGGTGACCTAATTCCTTCATTCGCACACATTTATTTTTAGTGAATGTCAGATAAAATAAGAGCATCATTGTGCAGCACTAAGAACAAATCAAAAGGCCTGAACTTTCTTTCTAGATGGGCAGACTCTGTGGGGAAATTAACACTGATTTATAATTACAATATTGCTGATAATAATTGCCTCCCCCAAAAAAGGTTACATTTCAGGGCCAGGGAATCGACTGTACACTGTTCCAAAGTACATAAAGTTAACTCTCTTATACCTGAAACTAGGTCTCAGTTCCATATTTTAAATACTTAAAGGTCTAAAGTAAAGTTTCCCCATTTCACTGTGGAAAAGAGAAAGTCCAATTTCCATAGTAAATGGTGTTTGCCAAGGGTGACAGAGCAATGCCTTTTGCTTCCAATGATTTGCTTATATCAGAATCTGATATGTTGATGATCCAATCAATATTGCATCAAACTTTCATGTGAATTAATTCTGTATATTTATTAATTTCTTTACATATTTTTATACCATCATCACATAAAATATCAGAGAAGTTTACAGCAAAATGTATGTAATAAAACTCCATTAGCAACAATACAAGATAATGATTTATGTAAGTAGAGATTAAAAAGAAGAAGCTGTAAACAGTTGCAAAACTTTAACTGAGTTTTGTGGGTTTGGATATGTCTTTTTTTATACAATAGATTGAGTTGCTCGCTGCTGTGGCTATGTATGAACCATAATCTCTGCTGCTGTCCCCCTCCCCAATTGCTTATCTCATTTTAATTGATGGATGTATTTCTAGCAACTGAATTGATTTTATTGTATTATTTTGTTCAAAGCCTTGAGCTATAGTATGACAAAGGCAGTTTAGGTACTTCAAAAAGAAAGACAGGAATATCATAATGGCGTTATCAAATATTGGCAAATGCAGCATGCACTCCCCCAAAATAAATGATACATTTTTGACTGCTACAAAATGAATACGAATATTACTTGTAATCAGATTTGCTCCCAAATGAACTCTGGATATTATAGAGCTGTGGAAGCATCTGTATAGTTAAAGTGAGCATTTTGTTTAAAAAAGTAGTCTGTGTCATTAAAAAGGCTGAAAAATCTATTGCTCATAAAACAAAAACAGTTTGTCTTATCAATAGGAAACTTGTCATGAAGAATCTCACTTGTTAGGGATATAATCCAATCAAATTCCACAAAAATCTTGTGAAGAATTTATTTTATAAAATTCATTTCATGCTCTTCATCATAAAATGGTTTCAAGGTGAGTTTCTCTCTCTCTCTCTCTCTCTCCCTCACCCACACCAATTAAACAAACTACTGCAAACTCCAAAATAGACACCCTAAAACCCTATGTCTGTCCCAGCATATTAAATGAGCTAATGCAGAACAGGAATGTTTTCGGCTTATGCCAGAAATTAAATGATGGTGCCAGCTTAACTTTTGTGGGGGAAGGTGTTCCAAGAAGTTCGGGCTTCATTAGGCAATGATAGAATCAACAGGGTCTCCTGGGTTGGCCTTAAGTCAAAGGCAGAACCGTACAGGGAGATATGTTACACCAGAGAGCTGGGTCTTAAGTCATTTAGGGTTTTACATGTCAGAACCAGCACTTTGGCCACTGTTGATCATTGACACTCTGACACGATTGCACAGCCAAGCCAGTCACCACCTGGGTGGAGACATTTTACACTAGCTTCAATCTCTGACTTGCCTTTAAGTACTGTACAGCTCCCTGCAGAACGCATGGCAGTAGTCTAACCAGGTTACTAGAGCACAAATTACTATGGCCATGTTAGCGCTGTCCACAAATAACTGTAGATGACAAACCAGCTAGGGTTGGAAAATGGTACTCCATGCCACCAATGGCTGGTTTACAACCATTTTCAAAGTTTGAACTGTTTGCATGCAATGGGCTACTGTGTTTGTGTTTGGTGTGCTGCTCCACGTTACTATATGTGTTGCCACATGACGGACTATATTACATGTGTTTTCATGTTGCTGCACGTATTGGTGTTTGACTTTCTAGCATCTTTGCATGTGTGACATGCTTTTATACCACTCCATGAGTTTGTGGGTGGTGTGCTGAATGCTGCTGCTGTGTGTTTGTGCTGCTGTATGTTCTGACATGTGATAGTCTACTGCATCCTTTTGTGAGTGATGTTTTGCTGCATGCGCTTCCGCACTGCATGTTCCTGCAGGTTTTCTCCTGGGTACTGCATGCCTGTACATGTTTCCATGTGTTATTTTGCCACGTTTGCAAGCATGTGGATTGTTCCTACACACTTCGCATGTGGTGTGCTGGTCAGGGCCAGATTTAGGTCTGATGAGAGGCCCTAAGCTACTGAAGGTAATGGGACCCTTTATATGTCCAGCTGTCATTTGTCAACAACAAATTGTCATTGTTTTTGTGTTGAATATATGCTATATGGTAACTTATGGACCCAATAGGTATAGAAAGCTATTTGCACATAATGAAATATGTATTTTATCAAAGTAATTCTTGAACTTATTTTATATTTTAGAAATGTACATCCAGTTTTTCCCCCTTTAATTTTTTTGGGGCCCCCCAAGAGAGTGGAGCCCAAAGCTATAGCTTGTTTAGCTTATACATAAATCCGGCACTGGTGCTGGTTGTGTTTATGTGTGGTGTCTTACTGTGTGTTTACATATGGGGTGTTGCTGCATGTGCGTTTGAGTGAAATGCTTCTATGTCTGTCTTTCAGCCTTCTTCTTTCTCTGAAGGCTGGAAAAATATTAAAGCTCTGGACACTATGGGGACAATGGCATATTAAACCTCTGCTTTCCTTATATGCTTACATTTAGGTAAAATGGCATAGTTCAGTAGTGATGGGTTGTATATTTGTGGGTAGAGGAACAAGGTTGGTAAATGGAGGTTGCAGCAGAGAGGGATGCAAGGCAGAGTTGCAGATGGGTATTGGTGCAAATTGCAACTGTCTGTTTTGTCATGAGACAGCAGAAGTCGAGCAGAGAGCAGAGTAAGCTGTGCATTTATGACTAAGCATGCAGAAGACTGGCCTTTTCAACAAGTAGGTTTTGTATACACTGAATGTATTTAATCATTAGAATTTCAAGCACTGCAGAGCAAGCCTGCAAGCATGATGTTCTGATAAGCTCAAATGCCTACTTTTCTGCTTCTGCTGTTTCCTTTGCGTCCACAAGATTGTGCTTTGCAGCTCTAGATAAAGTATGCAATTGATTGGTTGTCAGAATTCAGAATTTAGAGTTTGAAAACACATATCTTAAAAGTTTTAGCAGAATACCCAGATTCAAAGTTGGAAGAGGATTGGAGCTGAAAGACCAAGGTAGACTAAGTTATAAATGCGTACAATATTTGAGACTGCACAACATGTACTATGTAATGTGGGCACCTTAACTTACCATTTCCATGCAATTTGGTGCCTGAGGGATGCATAATTGCCTGGAATCTTCTGTTAAACCAAAGTTTTAAATCCAAAATACACTATTTACTTAGTTAAATTATCATGCTTCTGATAGCCAGGGGATGAGAAAGACCTATGCTGCCTATGGAAGCATTCATCATTTAAAATTAAGGTTGCCAACTCTGGCTGAAGAAATTTCTGAATAATTTTTTCGAACAGAGATCAAATTTTTACATGTTGCTTTACCCCTCAAAATGCTGGCTGGAATCCAAAGACCCAATCTTATTCCTTCAATTCACCTTTAAATATTAAGTCCTGAGGAGAGTAGTGGATCATTCCAGGACTCGGCTACACTTGTCAATTCTATTGTTATAACAGCGTTATAAAAATGTGACACCAGATGGCGCTATAGAGCAGTGACTCATCGCCAATGGAATTTTGCATTAAGAGCTTTTATAGCTTTTTTTATAGAGCGCTTTTTTATCAGCGTAGATCCAGCCCCAGACAACCACTTATTCTCTGGGACCACTTCTGTCACCCTAAACTTGTTGTATTCTCCCTCCCTACAGCTCCCTACACCTCCCTGACATGACATCTTCACATTGAAATACTTGAAATTAAATGTGATGTTTTCACCTTAAAACTGGGTTGTCCTCAGCTTCCTCCCTTTTACATTTGTATTTGATTCTGCCTCTTGCTGTTTTTAGCAGAGCTGGGTTCTCTTTTAAGAAGAATCTCTGCACAGGTCATGTTAATGTTCAGTTGTACCTGCAGCTCAGTCTTCATAACACTGTCACTCAGCCTTGTTCCACAGCTGTACCGTTAAATTGAAAACTTTATCACAGACACAGGTGCAGAAAGTATTAAATAGACCAGTTCCTTCATTTGGTGGCCATTACCCTCTGGCATTCGTCTGTAAACCTTCGCCCATTTTTGCTCCTTCAATACAATCTCTTATTTCATTTGTGCAATCATACAGCTTGTCAGTGATCATCTCAATGTGGAGTGCTGTAGCAAGAGGTTCTCAGTTTGCCCATTTCGCACTGTTGTGGAGTGAGAGCACTGCCTTTTTTTTAAAAAAAAAGCTGTGTTTCAGCACCATACCATTTCTCCAGGTATTCAATGTACTACTGTAACAAAATCTTACTTGCTTCTCCGCTCAATGTTCTGTTGTCAGATGAGGAGACATTCTCTAAAATGCCTTCAACTGATTTTGAACTTTCTTATTCTCTTCAATTTTGAATGGAGGCTGTCCATGACACTGTGGAGTTCTGTGTAGCAGTCATTGTTACATTTCAGCTTCTTCATAGTATCCTGAAAGAATCCTATCAGGCGCTGCAGAAAGTAAACCTAACAAAGAGGGAGAGATTCATGTTCTTCCTCACTGAATGCTGCCCACGCAGCTTCACACATTCTTCTTCCCCCTCTGAGAAGATGTATGCTGTCATTACTTGCCAATGTGGCAGTAGCTGTTCAATAGCTGGTAGAAGTGGCAGCGACCTTGTTTGTATGAGCTGAAGCACAACTTTGTATTTCATTTCTACACACTCAAGAAAAAGGGCAAAGAGGTTGGTTCTACCTTTTTGGCCAAGGAAGAAAACTCACTATGTACTTGGAGGGTATGGTAAGTGTTTCTACATCAAAACTCTAAGCCTCCATCCCATGTGTATGTCAATTGTGCATTACATGATATTTGCATCCCCCTTGTATCTGGTGATCATTAAGCTGCTTTAATTTCTGGCACGTTGACGTGCATCGTCAGCCACATAAGAAGACACACTTCTAACGCTGCAGTCGTTCTCCTGTAGAATGCTAGAGATCCATGTCGCAATTACCTCACTCGTCCCATCATTGCCATTGTAAAAACCAAGCAAGTCATACTTAATTCACTCTGTCACATAAAAATAGCACAGAGTTACATGCTTCCTGCATAGCTTCTTACTGCTTTTCTTCCCTCGTATTTAACTGAAAACTATCGGTGGCATAAAGTGCATTCTGCTGTAGCTGTGCTGACCTTGTGAAGCCAGTTTCTGAATGGTTCTCCCTCACACCATTCTTCATTAAAACCACACACATTGCCTTATTTATCGTGTCACCGCAATGTCCTTCATCATCACCACTGTCTGACATTTTGGTGTTCTTTAAATAAGGCCTCTCTGCACCATGCTGGAGTCTGTGTCTGAATGGCTATCTCCTCCCTGTCCCTCCTTAGGTTGCCCTGGGTCCTCTCCTAGTCTTGTAACTCCATTTTGTAATGTTTACCTTGAACTGGTTTCCATGATTTCCCCCCTCTCTGTACTGACAAAGCTCTCCCTCCCCATCTTCTGCACCTTCCAGCTCAAATTCCACTTTTTAAACATTTGCTCCGGAGTGGTTTCCATGGCTTGTTTCCCCACTGCCCTGGCCCCCTGACCTTTTCTTAAAAGCTCAGCCAACTAGTGATGGCTAGGTAGGAGCACCTGGTACATGCTTCTGACTAGCACTCCCTGGTGTGAGACAGTAAAGGTGGCTTGTCAGTTCTCTAGGACTGACCTCAGGAGATTCCTGAAGATGGAGGTTGATTCCTGAGGAATTCAGGCCAAACCTGGGGAGATTGGCAACCCTATTAGGAATGTTGTCCAGTGTTATCCTTCCCCACCCTAGGTTCTGAAATTTTACACACCATCAAGCCATTTGCATGCAGGATTTCTCTACAGTTACATGGATCTGAACTAGCAGCATGTAGGAACATAAGAAGCTGTCTTATGCTGAGTTCAATCATTCATTCATCTAGCTCAATATTGCCTACACTGGCTGTTAGCTGCTCTCCAAGATTTCAGGCAGAGGTCTCTCCCAGTTGCAGTCCTACCTGGAGATTCCATTAATTGAACCTGATACCTTCTACATAAGAGGCAGATGTTGTATAGCTGAGCTTGGCCTTTCCTCACTTGGGACATTTTATGCTCAGAAAATGTCAAAACCTGACTGGCAAATCTGCCCTGGCCTCATCTATGCTAACCCCTTAAACATGCAAGCAGTTCTGCTGACTTTTGTGGAAGCGATCACATGAATAAGTGCAGGCATACAAACAAACATTGCGTCAGCTCCTCCTCTCTTTGAATGACTGCTAGAAATATCAGATCAAACAAAAAAAATGCTTAGGGATATAACTCACCGAAAACTCGTTTGGACAAGCATTACTCATACAGTAAGGCTTATCATGATTGAATGACTAATTGCTCACTTAAATATAAGCAAGATTGCACAGAACTTCTCAGGCCGGAAGTGGATGTGGCGGGCAGAGGACAGTGGAAGAGAACAAATGGGAGCGGCAAACACAGCTGAGAAGGTGGCAGAAGCTGTCGCAGGGGCTCTGGTCTAGCCAGTGAGGTGTCGTGCAGTGGCTAAAGTTCTGCATCCTTCTCAGACATTAAACCCATGAGGTAGTGTTGGGCACATCATGGTCTCTCACCTATCTCACAGGGTTGAGAAGATGCTTAAAGGGTGGGTTGTATATAAGCAGTGAGAGTGAGGGGGGGAGAGAGTGTCCTTGGTGTGGGTTTGTCCTTGAACTAATACAATCTATTGCTCTATATTTGGTGTTGTAAACTGCTCTGATGGCTTGTGGTGACTTCAGAGGTGGTTAAATGCCCATCAGTTTGGTATTCAAAAGTAAGGTACGGAATTCCACAGGGATGGTAAACTCCCTATATTAGTTTGTAAGTTAAATTAAATATAAATTAACTTTCCCCAAAGGGCCCATCAAGGACCTGAGAGCTCCTAGGACTTGTGGAATGTTGACAGCAGTTGAGTTACTGCTAAGTGAGTCAGTCAAAGCGGGGAATTGGAGGAAATGAGGACACTGGCTTGCTTGATGTCTTTACTGTTTATAGTTCAATACCTGAGATTGACCTCTGCAGGAGTCTGTTCTAAACCTTCTGGTGTAATGGCCACAATGAACATTATTCATATAGATGAACTTGCCTTCTCAGCTTGCACCCCACCCTTAGGCTCTGCTCCCCAGGCAACACACAGGAGATTCAGGTGCCTTCATGACACAGTTGGGTTTTTTTTACTACCCCACATCTATTCTGAGGAAGAAGAAGAAGAGTTTGAATTTGATATCCCGCTTTATCACTACCCTAAGGAGTCTCAAATCGGCCAACAATCTCCTTTCCCTTCCTCCCCCACAACAAACACTCTGTGAGGTGAGTGGGGCTGAGAGACTTCAGAGAAGTGTGACTAGCCCAAGGTTACCCAGCAGCTGCATGTGGAGGAACGGAGACGTGAACCTGGTTCACCAGATGACAAGTCTATCGCTCTTAACCACTACACCACACTGGCTCCATGTGACACACTGCCTCAGCCACAAGGCCTGCACTGAGAGACAGTGAGCTCCAACAGAAAAATGCAGGCTCTCTTAAGGATATATACTGTACACATATAATTATATGTACGTGACATTAGCAATCATCTTAGGGACTGGGGATATACTCTGCAATATTTGGGTATGTATCCTGCCTTGTATACCTTCTATAAACAAACTTACAAGTAACAACACAAGATCATAAGGAAAAGTTCAATCAGAGGGCTTTGTTGGATGCATATAATTAATTTTAGTTGTTCCTGCGTTAGCAGTGGAAGGTTTAGGAAAAAGCCTGGAGCCGGGCAAGCAAAGCACTACTTTTAAACATAAGTATGCATGACCAAAATGTTGTTGTTATTTCTGTCTGGAGTCAGGCAAGCAAAGCACCACTTTTCAGCATGAGTATGTGTGACTAAAATGTTGTTGTTGAGTCACTTTTTTCACAAAGGTGAACCTGGAGAAACAAACATTAAATACAAGAGAACAATAACCTAAAAATGCTCACCAATAATATATATTGAAGAGCAGGTCTAGCTCAACCTACCCTATTAAAAT
Organism: Podarcis tiliguerta; assembly: GCF_965153285.1. Classification (NCBI taxonomy): domain Eukaryota; kingdom Metazoa; phylum Chordata; class Lepidosauria; order Squamata; family Lacertidae; genus Podarcis; species Podarcis tiliguerta. The sequence goes on from NC_139534.1 coordinate 100,305,032, forward strand.
ATGAGCAGAAAATTTAGGCACCCAAGTGTGGGTGAATGAGAATATTTTTATGCCTGGGGAGAGCATTGCACAGCTTGGCGGACACCATCGAGAAGGCCTGTTCTCGTGTCACCAGCCTGTGCACCTCTATAGTGTATAGGGAAGTTTTTAATGTTTGATGTTTCTTTATGTTTTGAAAGCTGTTGGAAGCTGCCCAGAGTGGCTGGGACAACCCAGTCAGATGGGTGGGGTACAAGTATTATTATTATTATTATTATTATTATTATTATTATTCTGCCCGGACACTGAGGTCCAGCGCCGAGGGCCTTCTGGCGGTTCCCTCATTGCGAGAAGCAAAGCTACAGGGAACCAGGCAGAGGGCCTTCTCGGTAGTGGCGCCCGCCCTGTGGAACGCCCTCCCATCAGATGTCAAAGCAATAAACAACTACCTGACATTCAGAAGACATCTTAAGGCAGCCCTGTTCAGGGAAGTTTTTAATGTGTGATATTTTAGTGTATTTTTGGTTTCTATGGAAGCTGCCCAGAGTGGCTGGGGAAACCCAGTCAGATGGGCGGGGTACAAATAATAAATTATTATTATTATTATTATTATTATTATTATTATTATTCACAGATAACATACATACATCTTGTTCACTGCCATGCTCCACTTGAAGATAAGTAAGCCATTTCAGTGCTTTTTTTTGTTACAGAACCCCTATAGCAACTTTCCAGTGACGCATGTAATATTTTAAGGGAGTCAGCAATTTGGATGGTAAAGTATTACAGAACAGAATTTCAGAAATGATTAAAATATTACGGTATTCATATTTTTTTTTAAAAAAGCTTGCATTGAAGTGGTTTTAAAATTTTGCTTTTTTAAAGGTTAAAAAATTCCTGACATTTCTGTCAGGAAAGCAAATATATAAAAGCTCTCCTTGGGTGATATTATCTTATATAAACACATTTAGGGGGCAGATCTTGTACAGTCAATGTTTATAGTCACATTTATGTTATATAAAACCGTTCACCAGAAAGATGTCTATATTTGACCAGAAGATAATGGATGTACCGCTTTGCATGAGGCAAAACAAAGTAATACGGTATATAACAACCAGAAAACAGCAAGATCAAAGGTTGAATAAGGAGGGAGGGGAGACTTATTCCAAGTCGGCTTCAGTTTTAAAAAGGAAAAATCCACTTCACCCCAAACCAAAAGGTAAATGCAAAAAAAAAGGGAGAGAGGTTAAAGTAAGAGGTAATGGAACATAGAAACCCTTAGGGACATGTTGTCAAAGCAACTCACGAGGTTTAAATTCAATGAAAGCTGACGGGCGCCACTAAAATTCCATGTAACACTTTATCCTGAGAACAGAGGAAAGAAAGAAACCAACAGTCAGGTCTCAGATGTGAACATTTCCCATACAATAATGAAATTGTGGTGATTATTTATTGCATTTATTTGTCGCTTACTACCACAATGTCTCTGAGTGACTTACAATTATAAAAGCATATGTAATACAACATTTAAATTGCACCAAAATGACAAATGAACAATAATTGGCTAAAAGTGCTCATCCTGCAATAACATAAAAAGGGCAAATCCACTCTACTAAAACGCCAACAGACACTAGGGTATCATAATACCACCTGACCCCCATATTTTCTCCCATGGTTCCATAATTAGGAAACATAATTAGGTGCTGTGTTCCTATTGGTCCATGCAGCTGGCACTAATAAACAGTGGCTCTAGAATCACCAGTGGTGAGACAAATGAAGTAGGTCTATCCTGAGATCCCACTTCAAAATTGCCATGCATAATGTCTAGTGGGGAGCAGGAGTGAGAAGACAAGATACTTCCTCAGACCGTCTAAGCTCAAGTATACAGAAACCTTTTGTGACAAACTGCTAATGATCTATTATGTTGGGAAGCAGAGAAATTGAATTCATTGAATTTCTGGATGCAGCTGGACTGTGATCTCATCAAAGTCTAGAAACTAGCAAGGTCATTACAAAACAGAATGACGTGGGGTGGGGGTGGGATCCAAAGAGCACACACGCTTCAAAAGAAGGCTTTGCTGGCCACGTTAGATCTTAGCAGACATCATTATTTTTTTCTGAGTCACCTCGAAGAGAATGCCCTTGAACAGGGGTTCTTACATTTTGTTGCAGTAAGTCTCAAAATGTTTGAGACTCCAAGGAACCACAAGAGCCAAATTTTTCTTCAGCCTTTGCATTTCACTGGCAGGGAATCCTTAGGCCTGGATCACATGTGATGGATATTAATGATATAGCATAGGAAATGACCTCTCCATAATGGGTGAATCTGCCAGTTTTGGTTTCTTTCAGTTTCTCATTTTCCACTTCCTGAATTCTACATTTCCACATCAGTGGAATCCTCATGAAAATTTGTGATATTTTCCTCTCATACACATTTGTATACCTGGGACAGGGAAGAGCTCATTCAATCCACTTGCCTGCTCTGCTTCCCCTCCCACTTCTGTTGATGAGAGGTCCTGGGACGAGGAAGAAGCCATTCTCTCTGCTTGCCTGCACAATTCCTAGGTGCCTAGACAGCCAGGACACTGTTGCTGATCCCAGAGGAGAAGAGTATAATTCCCAGTGGCTACATGCAGGGGTGAACCTTAGTAATATGCCACCCTGTGCAAGGTCAACATTTGACGCCCACCCCATAGCCCTTGCAGTTCTGGCTTAAGCCCAGCTTTGGCAAGGAGGTTCAAGGCTCTGGCCGGGTCCTAGAGTCCTCCGATATCCTGCTACATGGCTTCTTTCTGGCCTGCAGGCTAGATAATGTTGCTGTGAAACAGATCTTTTGAGATCTCCATGACAGCACTACCTCTTTTAATTTTGTACTGTGGAATGTGTTATCCAGTAGGATAAAGTGAGCGGTGTACTGTTGTGCAGTGATTGGACTTGTGTTTTGGCTGCACAGAGTAAGAGTCTGTGTTGTCATGGTTTGGTGTGAGAGACTGAACTGATCTACTCCTGGGTGGGAACCTGGGAGGGAGTGGTTCTGTTGTTGTTTATATGACACTGCATAGCCCTAGACGGAAGTGGGTGAATGAGCTGGTTGTAAACTATGCTTAACGCTGGTATGTATTTTAGTAGACCAAATGTTTGTTCTTTAATGACTGGTTGCTTGAGGATTAGTTATCTGCATAGCTGGTGGAAATACATGAAAATGACACTTGCATGTAGGAAGATGACTAAGGATGTAATTGGAAGAGGTTGCTGTGTTGGGTGAGGGCATTGTGGGTGCAGCTTCTATTTCAGTTACTGCGTTTCATTACTAATGATGCTGTTTTGTGGAGTTATTTTATTTTATTTTTGCATTTGATTTTTATCCGTAACGTTCTGATGCTTTAGAGAATATTTTATTTCCCTGTTAATGATGCTGCTTTAAGAGTGCTTGTTATATTTGATCTACATCTGCAGTTTTTTTAATATATTTTGATATGTTGTAATGTTTAATGGATGCTTTAAGTTGTAAACTCCTTTGAGATTTGTTTAAAAAAATATTGAAGTGGCATGTTCATTGGCATCCGTCTGTCTCGGGAGAAATGATCTAAAAGGATATGCATCCTTTTACAAAGCTATTCCCGTTATATAATGCATTTTGGTACACATTGCTTACCAGTACATTCATTTTTGTGCACATTTTACTGCAGAGGTAATGCATTTTTGGACACCTTAATTTGCTGGAGAACACTGAAAAATTCAGAAGTGTGGATTTTGAAGGGTGGTTCTCATATTATTTTGGAAAGTGCAAAATAGTGAGATTCACATTTAACTGCTAATTGAATTTAATTTCTTCCCCCTTCCCTAGTGACAAGTGATCTTGTAATAGCCTTTTCACATTGTGGTGGGGCTGTGCTCTTTACCAGTAGTTGTAGTAATGGATAGGTAAAAAGATGGAGGCATGGATAGAAAGAGAGTGTGATGACTGGCATATCAATTCCATTCATTGTGAGAACAGGGTGCTAGGCTAGATGGGCCATTGGTCTTATCCATCAGGCTCTTCATATGTTCTTAATTAATACAAGAGACTGTGCAGGAGGAGTTAACCCATTGCCCCAGAAGCAGCTCACTGGCTGGGATGGAACCACTATGCTATCTTACTGACCGATAGGGAGGGGGAGGAGTAAGTTGTCCGGAAGGTTGATGCAGTGCAAACACACCAGCAGGAGTGCCACATCTTCCCCGCTGCCTAACTCTCCTCCTCCCAGGAGGCAATAGCAACCCATCTGCCGGGGAGCTAGCATAGTGGCCCCACCTCACCTGTGATCCACTTCTTCTTTGACCTCATATCAGTTCTTGAGGGCTATTTGTATCAGGGCAGTGTAGGGCCTAAACGTTAAACTGCCTCCCCTGTGCTCTGGCCCATAACCAAATCATCCACCATGCAGCATTTTTTATTTTAGTGGGAAGGGACATTTCAGGAGCTCCTGAGATGGAACTCTCACACTGCACTTCATTTGGCATTGAGAATGGAGAAGTGGCTTGGGGGGAGGGGAAGGGGGGAGAACACCATATTGTAGAATCATAGATGACCAAGGGTCATCTAATCTAACCCCCTGCATTGCAGAAATCTCAACCAAAGATTCCATGACAGATGACCATTCAATCTCTGCTTAAAAACCTCCAAGAAGAAGAGCCCACAACCTCCTGAAGGGGTCTATTCCACTACTGAAGAGCTCTTACTGTCAGAAAATTATCCCTGATGTTTAGTTGGGACCTCCTTTCTTGTAACTTGAAGCCATTGGCTCGAATCCTACCCTCTGGCGCAGGGAAAAAGAAGTTTGCTCAATCTTCCATGTGACAGCACTTGAGATATTTGAAGATGGCTATCATATCCAGCTCGCTCAACCGTTTCTCATAAGGCTTGGTTTGCAGACCCTTGATCATCTTGGTGGTCCTCCTCTGCACATGTTCCAGCTTATCAATTTATTTCTTAAACTGTGGTGCCCAGAACTGGATACAATATTTCAGGTGTGGTCTGACCAAGAATAGAGTGGTACTATTACTTTCCTTGACCTGGACACTATACTTCTGTTGATGCAGCCTAGAATAGCATTAGCTTTTTTTGCTGGTGCATCACACTGTTGACTCATGTTAAGCGTGTGGTCAACTAAGACAGAACCCTGCAGTATCCTATTTTTCACTTTTCCCCCAGGATGATGAGGAGACATTAATAAGTACTCTTTGAGTTTCGTCAGTCAACCAGTTACAAATCCACCTAAGTTACCTTGTCCAGTCCACCTTTTCCTAGCTTCTCTGCAAGAATGCCATGTGGAGCTTTGTTCAAAGCCTTATTGAAATCAAGATACACTACACCCACTGCATTCCCCTGATCTACCAAGCTTGTAACTCTACAAAAAATAAACAAATATTTGTCTGGCATGACTTGTTTTTGAGAAATCCATACTGGGTCTTAATAATCACATCATCCTTTTCTAAGTGCTCACAGACCAACTGTTTAATTATCTGTTCTAGGACCTTTCCTGGTTTTCGATGTCAAGCTCACCAGTCAGTAGTTACCTTGGTCTTCTCCCCCACTTTTGAATTTCGGGACAACATTTGCCCGCCTCCAGTCCGCAGGGACCACACCAGTACTCCAAAAATTCTCAAAGATTGCCGCCAGAGACTCTGAGATTACATCTGCAAGCTCCTTTTGTACCCTTGGGTACATCAGGCCCTGGAGTTTGAATTCATTGAAAGTAGCTTCAGGCCCTGTCTCAGTTATTGTTCTGAGCTGCTTCTATGTATCTGGATACATTGTTTCTATAGGGAATTACTAGAAGATAACTGATATATGTTGTAATAAAGATCTAGGAGAAAAATAGATGTAGGTCACAACCCCCTGAGACACCTTCAGATTCCCCGCTGTGTTTCAATGGAACAAGGTGCTAGGGTTTGCTGAGATAATGGCATACCTGAAGTGCAAGATCTGGAATGCTACAAAACCTTGTTAATAGTCATATTCCAATCTGGCTAATGATTAACTTCGGAAATTACCCTGGTGATAAAGTCCACCCCAAATAACATTACAGTTGGGGCAGAAATAAATGTCTGAAATGCTTTGGAATGAAATCAACTGTTGCTAAATGCATTCAAAATATTGTTGCTCTCTTTTTTAAAAACACCCTTTACAATTGGTCTCTCCCCCTCCTCCTCCACTGTTTAGATCATGCAAGAAAGTGGAATCAGGCAGCAGGTATTAAAGGCAAAGTTTGCCTTCAGGCTTCCATGAAGTCTCTTCAGTTGCTTGTTCTTCTGAGTCATGCTACAGTTTAGGAAAAGGGGTAGGAGCTGACCTTTTCGTAACTGTCTTTTTGCTGCTGGTGCTGCCTGAGGAAAAACCATGCAGAACAAACAGTAATTGTGCTTAAGTATCTCTTTACTGTGTTTCGTTCTACCTAACTCTCTTCCCCATGCACCTTAGCATGAAAACTGAATTGTTGCAACTTGATGTCTCTGTCTACTTCTTGCCTGAAATGAAAAAAAATATTGATATTGAATGAATGGCCATAAAATCAAGGAAGAGAACCAAAAGAAAAGACTCCAGAATTCCAGTCAGCCACCTATGTAGCTGCTTGTGTCCTAAACCTTCCCAAGGATCCTACTATTGAGGGACTATTTCACCTCTTGACAGTACAAGCAGCACCCTTCTAAAAATAAGGCTGTGTACACACCAAACACTCACAGTACCTTTAGAGCACATGACTCTCTCCCAGAGGACCCTAGGAACTATAGTTTGCTAAAAGGTGCCGGGGTTTTTATCTATGTGAGGGGTAAAACTACAGTTCCCAGGATTCTCTGAGGGGAAATAATATTCTTTCAGTGTGCTTTAAATGTATGGCGAGTATACAGGAAAAATCCCCCAAAATAGGACCCTGCAACTCTTTATAGCCACAACCGAAATATATTCTTATACTGCCTGCCATTGCTTTTGGGCTTTTCCTGAACCTTGGAAAAGATCATAGGTCATGTGTTGCATGAACCTGAATTCATCAGTAACAGCAATGAGGGGTAAACTACGGTTCCCAAGGATGCCAGGTGCTTTAAAAGTATGCTGTGTAAGCAGTCAAAAGTTAACACTTGGAGACTTTGAACACTTGCTGCTGCCATGCGTGTGTGTGTGTGTAAGATTGCAGCCAGGCCCCACCCTTCATAGCTGAAATGGAATTTACAAGGACTGACTGAATGTCTGCCACTCAAGTCGCAACTAATCCTGGAATCAGCCTTGCCAATGGTAAATCCTCCTGAGCGCAAGACAAATGCAGAAGGAGCAGTTCTGACACTGAAACTATTGGGCTGTATCTGAGCAAGTCACTCTCAGAGTAGATTCATTGAAATTAGTTGACAAATGACTAACTTAACACATTGATTTTAATGGGTCTAGTCTGATTATAAGACCCGACAACATTGAGATTAAGAGTCTCATGCTCTACCAACTGAGCTATGAGGACTTTGCCTGTTTCACAGCTGCCGCACACTGGGTCAACATCTTCATCAGGCTCTCCACTACAACCCCAAGGTCTCATCCCTGGTCACCCACCACCAGTTCTGTCTTTTACAGGACTATCCTATACATGTCTGCTCAGTCATAAGCCCTATTGAGTTCAATGAGACTCCCAGCTAGGTGTATATAGATGGGATTGCTGCCTCTGCATACAATAATATACATACAGTGGTACCTCAGTTTTCGAACGCCTCCATTGACAAACATTTCGGTTTTTGAATGCTGTAAACCTGGAAGTAAATGCTTTGGTTTTATAACACACCTCGGAAGTCGAACATGCCACACGGCTTCCGCTGAGTGCAAGATCCTGAGGCCTAGCTGTTGGCTATTGAGTTTTTGGTTTTCAAACGTTTCAGAACTCGAACAGTCTTCCAGAAAGGATTACGTTCGAAAACCGAGGTACCACTGTATTTATGCAAGAGTAAGAACCATTGAACTAAACTAGAATCGCTCCTGAACTGCATGCAAATGAATGTATTGTATAACTGCTTTTTAAGACTACTGATTCTATCATAAAAAAGAGGAATAACTGAGAATCCAAAAAATAGTATAATAAATACAGTGGTATCTCGGGTTACAGACGCTTCAGGTTACAGACTCCTCTAACCCAGAAATAGTACCTCGGGTTAAGAACTTTGCTTCAGGATGAGAACAGAAATTGCATGGCGGCGGCGCAGTGGCAGCGGGAGGCCCCATTAGCTAAAGTGGTGTCTCAGGTTAAGAACAGTTTCAGGTTAAGAATGTACCTCTGGAACGAATTAAGTACTTAACCTGAGGTACCACTGTAGTATTGAGCCCTAGTGGCCATTTTCTCCTGAACTTTGCACCATTGTAATAGTGTTGGTGTGCATTACTTGTGTCTAAGTTGGGTTTGATGGCAACTGTATCTCTTTTTTTGCATTGGTTCAAGAGGTTACATTTCAAAGCTGAGGGAAACTACTCTTAGATTTGTTTCCAAACCAACCTTGTATTATTGTTCCTTTCCCCATGATACCTTGGCAGATAGTTAAGACTACATTTGATCCTGCCTGGGTAATGGAGCAAATACCGAACGTTGACTTGAGCACACCGGAGCATAACTGTTCTGCATAAATGTTTAAAACCTAAAGCAATAGGAATGTCCTTCAAAACAGGAAATGTGTCCAGTTGTTTCTCTGGCTGGTGATAAAGCCTGTGCTTTATGCAAACTGTCAAGGACAAGGAAAGACACTTGGGCATGCTTTAAAGAAGATAACAGCTCTGTGAGGAATGCTGCGCTGTGCTCTGCAGTTGTACTGAGGTGGGGTGGGGCAGCTTAAGTAGTTAGATCACGATGATCGAACAAGGCAACTCTAATCCACTTCCCGTTTCCTGGAGCATAAAGCAGGGGCAAGGTAAGGCCTGCCCTTCTCTTATTTTCTCATGCAGCTCTGCCAGAAAAAGGGAAAGAACCTCACTGCATCTCCAAGGAGTTTTCTCACAGGCTCACAAGTTTGCTTTCTTGCTATCTAGGGGTGCTTTAGAGGTATTTATTGTGAAATTGGTGCTGCTCATGTGCGCAGGGTTCCCCTCCCCCTGCCCAGTACCCGCACAATGTGGTTGTCCTCAAAACTGCAGCCCATAGGTTTTTGCTGCTGTTGTTTGGATTTAATCCCAGATTCCCTTACTGTAAAATATCTGATAAGTAAAAAATACTCATTAATTCTCTGCAGTTACTGCTGGTGTGAATGTTCATTAGCACATTTTGTTTTTCAGTGGGAACAACATCTGACTTGGGTTGACTGAGGGAGGATATCACCACTCATGAGGTTCACTCATTACGGATATGAGGATGACCTTCCACAGACCTAGCAAATGGTTATGACCTACCAGCCTACATGACTCCTTATATTTGTCTTATTATTGGTGCATTAAATTTTTTGCACATTGTTGTAGACCCAGTTTGGCCACTGGTTGATGCAGTAGGGAAGGAATTTTGACTGTCTTGACCCTGGGATCTTTGCCTTCCTCATAGCTATCCCACAACTACTATATTTTCTACTATCCCTTTCTTGGGGGAATTTAAGTTCTTTGTCATAACTGTTGCTACCTGCTACTCTTGGCTCCGGGGCATCAAGCAAGATCCTTAGCTGATCAGCAGATGGGGGTGGCATCTGCATTGCATCACTTCAGGAAGGCTAACCTAGGACCTGATGCCATGGCCCGAATGATTGCCCAGGAGGGAGAGAACATGCCAGTCGGGCATGTGTCTCTGTCAGGGTCCTACACGAGAGTAGGACTCTCCTAACAGTCCCTAGGTGGCTATGCAACTTTGTTGATTGTATCTTCATAGAATCATAGAGTTGGAAGGGACGCGAAGGGTCCTCTAGTTCCATCCTCTTTTAAAGCAGGAATCTCAACTGATGGCCATCCAACCTCTGCTTAAAAACCTCCAATGAAGGAGTAGCACACAACCTCCCAAGGGAGCCTGTTCCACTGTTGAACAGCTCTTGCTGTTGAACAGAAAGTTCTTATTGATGTTTAGTCAGAATCTCCTTTTTTGTACAGTGGTACCTCGGGTTACATACGTTTCAGGTTACATACGCTTCAGGTTACAGACTCTGCTAACCCAGAAATAGTACCTCGGGTTAAGAACTTTGCTTCAGGATGAGAACAGAAATCGTGCAGCGACGGCACCGCGGCAGCAGGAGGCCCCATTAGCTAAAGTAGTGCTTCAGGTTAAGAACAGTTTCAGGTTAAGAACGGACCTCCGGAACAAATTAAGTACTTAACCTGAGGTACCACTGTAACTTGAATCCATTGGTTCGAGTCCTACACTCTGGAGCAGGAAGAAACAAGCTTGCGCCATCTCCCATGTTAAGATATTTGAAGATGGCTATCATATCTCCTCTCAGTCTCCTTTTTTCCAGGCTAAACATACCCAGCTCCTTCAACTGTTCCTCAGAAGGTATTTTGTCTTCACAAGAACTGAAGCTGGCTTTTCACTGTTTTTTAATTTTATTTTATGTGCTACATTTGGCAGTTGCCTTGTCTTGTTAACTGGTAACATCTACTTACAAAGCACCACCCAATCTTGGCATTATGTTTTGAGGGAATTTTATCTTATAGCTGGGATGCATGCCAGGTTTTCTGCAAGTACTTCACCACTACATTCTTTTTCGTTAAAAGAATTTTTTATTGTACAATCCCCCCCCCCCGCCAAAACCCACCCCCTAAGCCAAACAAAATGAAAACATAAACCCAGAAGAAGGCCAGAAAGCACAACACACATATCAAAACCAAAACATTGCCATCAATTAAGACATCATTAATAGCATAAAAACCATAGGGAAATCACAGACAAATTAAGGCTGCAAACACACTAAGCACTTAAATCACATTTAATGCACTTAAATTCCTCCAAAGAATTCTGGGAATGGTAGGTGCTGTGGATTGGATCTCTGGGAGGAGTAAATTACAGTTCTCATGATTCTTTTGGGAAAGTCATGTGTGGTGTGGATATAGCCTAAGACTTTCCAAGAGACCTGTCTTGACAAATGCTTTTGAGTCTTTGTTTATCCAGGTGCTTAACAACGTTTCTCCACTGCGTGGAGGAAGAAGTGGTGGTAAGATTGTCATCCTGCCTTCTCTGTCATCATCCCTGCTACCCTGCTACCCTCCATGAGTCAGGGGCTGACCACCTGCAGGGGCAGCCTGTCCCACTCATTTCCCTACAAATAGTTAAACTCTGATTTTCCAGGGTTTGAAAAATGCATGGGGACCATACACAACAGGCTTCCTGCTGCAGTCAGTCACCCTCCAACTCAAGCAGAACAATAGCAACAATAGCGGAGAGGTGGATTAAAACAATTTTAGATCTCTTTCATCCATGCTGACAATGTTTGGCTAAGAAATTTAGGAATATCAATGCAGGTTGCCTTGTGGCTTGTCAAGTGAGTTGAAACGACAAGACTTTGAAGACTGTAAAAAGAGTAGGAATGTATACAAGCAGTCATACTTGTTGGGGGGAAAGGTGGGGTATACATAAATATATAAGGATAATAATAATAATAATAATAATAATAATAATAATAATAATAGACTCTAGAGCCAGTGTGGTGTAGTGGTTAAGAGCGGTAGTCTTGCAATCTGGGGAACCGGGTTTGATTCCTTGCTCCTCCACATGCAGCTGCTGGGTGACCTTGGGCTAGTCACACTTCTCTGAATTCTCTCAGCCCCACTCACCTCACAGAGTGTTTGTTGTGGGGGAGGAAGGAAAGGAGAATGTTAGCCGCTTTGAGACTCCTTAGGGTAGTGATAAAGTGGGATATCAAATCCAAACTCTTCTTCTTCTTCTAAAGATTGGCACAAATCACTAAAAAATGATTCAGGACAAGCTGATCCGCACTCTGGTGATTTGTAGCTGCTTCATCTATCCGGGTAAGCCCCAACTGGCCCTATTTGGTTCAGGATTTGGCCAAATACAGTGTACTTAAGAACATAAAAAAGCCTGCTGGGTCAGGGCAGTGGCCCATCTAGCCCAGCTTCCTGTTCTCACAGTGGCCCACCAGGTGCCCATGGGAAGCCTGCAAGCTGGGCATGAGTGCCGCAGCATTCTGCCCTCCTGCAATTCCCAGCTACTATTACTCAGAGGCATACTTTCTCTAATAGAGGAGGTGGAACATAGCCATCATGCCTAGTAAGTAGCTCTTGGTAGCCTTCGCAAATTTGACTAATCCTCTTTCAAAGCCATCCAAGTTGGTGGCTATCACTGCGTCCTGTGGGAGCAAGTTCTAAAGTTCAGCAATGCTTTGGAAGAAGTACTTTCATCTCTCCGGAATCTTTCCAGCATTCCGCTTCATTGGATGCCACGAGTTCTAATGCTAGGAGTGGGCGGAGGGGGGGGGGGGATGATGACTTTTCTCTATTCCCTTTCTCCATGCCATGCATTATTTCACAAACTTCTACCCATGCCACCTCTTCCTTGTCTTCTCTCGTCTCAGAACTATTTGTCTCAATTGGCCATTTCAGTTTAATAGTAAAAGACTGGTTAATGATTAGTTTCAGAAGGGAAGGATAAAAATAGTTCCCTTTTATCTCCCCAGGACCAAGTATTTCCCTTTTTATTTCCTTGAAGTTCCTCTTAGGCATAAATAGATAGCGTAACACCAAGCAGCTTAGCAGATTGGAGGGGGGGGGGGCAAAATCCCTTGGACCTGTCAGAAAACTCACTCCTAACCCAAATTCAAAATTGAAGCAAGTTTTTTTTTTTTTTTAATGAAGGGTAGGTCCTAACAAACAAGGGAAAGCAGAACAATGCTTTAAGAAGAAAAATTAACAAACATTCAGAAACTAGCTATCCTATAGAAGACTATTACAGAGAGTCCTAATAGTCAATACCCACAAGGGTTATCCGATATATATTTAGCATGCAGCATCCTTTGATGGTCAAAAATGGTGACAAAGGAATACGGTGGTACCTCAGGTTAAGTACTTAATTCGTTCCGGAGGTCCATTCTTAACCTGAAACTGTTCTTAACCTGAGACACCACTTTAGCTAATGGGGCCTCCTGCTGCTGCTGCGCCGCCGGAGCACGATTTCTGTTCTTATCCTGAAGCAAAGTTCTTAACCCGAGGTATTATTTCTGGGTTAGCGGAGTCTGTAACCTGAAGCATATGTAACCTGAAGCGTATGTAACCCAAGGTACCACTGTATAGGAACCATGTTACATTTTGTTTAGCCTGGGTAGACTTGCTGTCTGAATTGCTGAAATGCTCAAAAGCCAGGAGGTGTTCTTAACATTATGGGATGAACGGGCTTATCAGAGGCAGATAGTTTCTTGGATGTTTCTTATTTTTCTTGGATTCCGTAACAAGAAGAACCGTGCTGGATCAGACCAAAGGCCTATCTAGCCTAGCTTCCTGTCTCCCATTGCTGCCAACCACATGCCTAGGAAGACCCACAAGCAGAGCATTAGCACAGAAACTGTTGGAAGAATGGAGGCAAAGGAAGGTTGCTCTTAAGGAGACTTGCCCTACAGTCCACTTGTGTCACTTCCCACAGTATTCTAGAAGGTTCCCCAACCCTCTAGCTCAAGAGGCTGAGATGAAAGCCAGGTAGATTTGCTGACTTCCCTCATTTCTGTGCTTCTTACTGGTTGAGACAAATGGCAGCCAATAAATTACACTGAGCGGGATGCTTCAGTCAATCCTGTTTCATAATGATGCGCGTGTGTAGGTAGGTAGGTAGGTAGGTAGGTAGATAGATAGATAGATAGATAGATGCGTGCAAACAGAAGCTTGGTCCCACTTATTTTCACTTTACATTTAAGTGTGCACATAAACATTTATAATAGGACATGGATCAGACCTCAGATTCACTGCCAAAGACATTAAGAATTTGTCAGCATTTTTCCACACTGCTACTACACATAGCAAGTTAATCCATTCAGCCTGTGTGTGTGTCCTGAGGAAGGCATTTTGATGAGGATCCATCGATGCTCAGTTTTCTGCACTTTTAAAGTGGCAGAATGGCTAAGTGTGAGAGTTCTCTGCAGAGTTTTTGTGGTTCCTGATACTAGTCGTGCCAGAGCTCACTTAGCATGCTCTACAGTGCAGATTTCCTTCTTCATTCTGCTTCATTATGACAGTCAAGGTTTCGTCTCTTTGTGCTGAATGGGCCTGATGGTGCTTCAAACTCCACACTCATTGGGTATGGCTGTCTCCTATAGCAAGACTAAAGCAAACAGGATGTTTTCATGGTGAGAGAAAGAAAATAGTAATCATAGAATTGAAGAGTTGGAAGGTACCATAGGAGTCACCTCCTGGCAAACAGAAGGGGAAGAAATGGAGGCAGTGAGATATTTTACTTTCTTGGGCTCCATGATCACTGCAGATGGCGACAGCCTGCAGACGCCTGCTTCTTGGGAGATGACTGCTTCTTGGGAGAAAAGCAATGACAAACCTAGACAGCATCTTAAAAAGCAGAGACATCACCTTGCCGACAAAGGTCCGTATAGTTAAAGCTATGGTTTTCCCAGTAGTGATGTATGGAAGTGAGAGCTGGACCATAAAGAAGGCTGATCGCTGAATAATTGATGCTTTTGAATTATGGTGCTGGAGGAGACTCTTGAGAGTCCCATGGACTGCAAGAAGATCAAACCTATCCATTCTTAAGGAAATCAGCCCTGAGTGCTTCACTGGAAGGACAGATCCTGAAGCTGAGGCTCCAATACTTTGGCCACCTCATGAGAAGAGAAGACTCCCTGGAAAAGACCCTGATGTTGGGAAAGATGGAGGGCACAAGGAGAAGGGGACGACAGAGGACGAGATGGTTGGACAGTGTTCTCTAAGCTACTAACATGAGTTTGACCAAACTGTGGGAGGTAGTGGAAGACAGGAGTGCCTGGCGTGCTCTGGTCCATGGGGTCACGAAGAGTCGGACATGACTAAACTACTAAACAACAACACATGGGAGTCATCTAGTTCAACCTCCTGCGATGCAGGAATCTTTCCCCAACATGGGACATGAACCCGTGGCCCTGAGATTAAGAGCCTCATGCTCTACTGACTCAGCTACAGCCTTTAGCATGTATTTTGAATCCAGGAAAACATATAGGGTGACCTACAATGGTGTCACCCCACTTGTGGAATGGATGTGGTGCAATAGAATTTCCTTTTCCTCTTTCTTCTGCACACATGCAACATGTCCCCCAAATCTGCTGTGGAACCTTGGAGGGCATTTCTATGGGAGTCTGGAGGGGTGTTGGAGGAGGAGAGGAAGGAGAGGTCCCAACACACCAGTGGAAGTCTTCTTGTGCAGTATCAATCCTGGAATATAAGCCAATTTCTTTGTCATCAGGGTACAATGATAACCTCCACCACAGAATATTGCAAAACCTGTTTTTCAGCACAGTGATACATTGCACAGGGCACTGCTAAAATCTGAAAGCCAAAAGTCCACCACTGAATGGAAGTTTAGTGAAAGGACTTCTGTTTGCACAACAGAGCTCCCCTCCACTCCCCTCATGCCCCCTCCATCTGATAAAATTGGAACTTGGGGTGGTTAGGAGAACACCTAGGGCAGCAAATGGTGGGAGAAGAGTATTGATGTTTCGCAACTTTAACCTGTTGCAGGAACTTAGCCAGACCCAGTTGAACATAGCAGAACATACGCAGACTTGCAGAAGCAATCAGCTGCAGGCAGGTAGGATGAAGCAGGAACAAGACGCTGCTACTAGTAACTTGGTTACTTATAGCTGTTTATTATTTACAGCAGACTCTACAAATTACTATAAAAAGGATACAGATACGGATCTTAACTCTGTCTCTTAACAAACTCCAAACGACTCTCAAAACACCACTTACCAACCAACTATCCAGCAAGGTCATGAGTCATCATGCCTATGTGGAGACCTTGACCAATAGCAGAGCTGTATCCAAGGCCCCATATCTCTAGGCAGAATAACTCCCTCTGCTCAGTCTTCTTGGCCTTCGGCCAACTCTTAATTGCCTCTGTGGGAAGCTGCATCAAATGGCACGTAGGCATAAAATCCCAACAAAGTGTGGGTGTCAGGAACTGGACATTGGAGGAGGAATGGTGGAGACAGCCTCCCCCTTCTCCTGAACCTTCCTGAGAAGATTTACAATGGTGATTTGCAGAGGGAGAGAGAGAAGAGGGGCAAAGCCGGGAAATAATAGGAGAAGCAGAGCAGGAACAGCTGGCTGACACGTTATCACTAGAGAGCATTCCAGGCCCCCTTCTCCCAGAATACGGTGAGCAATGAAAGTAGGAGAACAGAGAGCCCAGAGGCAATTGTCCCTAAGCAGACACCGTAAGGGGGGCGGTGCGGCTGTTGACAACTGAGAAGGGAAGCCGGGAGGAGATTATTCGGCACACCACCATTATCCAAGAGAGACGGCATTTCTACGTCTCTTTCTGTGAATATTGAATAAAAGACCTTGGTAAGAATTTCTTGTCTTTCCATTACTGGCAGCCTGCTGTGAGGGAGGGGGATCGGTTTCCCTGAAGCCTGACAGTGAGGGGGTTTTGGCCTGGCAAGCCAAAATGGAACTATTGCCTTACTGCAATGTTGAATTCATCCCTATGTGTATTGACCAGGAAATGTGCAGAATTCCCTCTTCATGGAAAGATTATGTGCACATTCTCCATGAGGCCTGAGGAATATACACGATGGCCAGTTGTTATACACATTAACCTCTCAACTCATATATATATCACCCATTGAATGCTCCAGCTCCGCCATCCTTCCTCCTTTCATTACTGACCTAGTAATTTCAAATCGTCCATGAAGGTTCCTCCCTATAAAAAATATTATAGATTTTATATGACTCTTTCATACACGAGCAGTAATCATGTTGACCCCATAGTATCATTGGAATACAATATCATTGGAAAAATTAATTCCATTTCATCAAGGATGTGCAATAATGTAAGACTGTCTTTCTCCTGTTATCTAGGGAGTGGGTATATAATTTAAAAGTAAGCAAATGAGGTGCAGAACCATCAGTGTTTGGTAAGCTGCATATTTCATGTTTTAGTGATTTTTATTATTATTATTATTTCAGAGGAGGAATGTTTGGCGTGGGGAAGGTAGTAGAAATATTTGAGTAGGGAAAGGTGTTCCAGAAAAGCATGGTGCAAGTGAATTGTGAAGAGCCAAGTGATGATAAGATAAGCAGCCTTGGACTTATAAAAATAAAATCAGGGTGTATTTTACTTCTTCGTAATGAGAAAATCATTACAATTTTTCGTGCCTTGAACGCAACTGTTAAAAAAGGACTCAAAGTGTTACATGACTTATTCTTTGCATAAAAAGTATCTGACAGGGAGCACCAAGGAAAGACAAAAGCACATCCTCTGAGCATATGTTTTAAGTATGTGATTTGTGGAAAGACTGTACCAAAGAGAGAAAAGGAAAGGGGTGTGTGTGGAGTCTGCTACTTAATGATTGGATTCATTGTCCTAACTGCCAGCATGCATCATCTGAACAAAAGGTATATTTCCCTCTGTGAATCATGGATGCTATTGATTGTCTCCCAAGTCTATGCATGAAGCTGTGAAAGGGAAGCTACAACCCAATCCCATCATTCCTATCCTGATTGAAATGGGCTTTAAGATGTAAAAGTTTTGGCAGCTAAGATTTTCACCCAAATGACATGTATATTCAGTAATCCCACATTCATTTGTGTGGAGGAAATAGGATTTCATGCATATACTTTGAATGTTTTCAGATCTGCTCCCTCCATTTAAATCCGTGGTAGGGAACTTGCGATGCTGCAGATGACATTGAACTTGTAACTCTCATCAGCTGCAGCCAGTGGTCAGAGACGATGGGGGCTGTACCAGTAATATCTGGAAGGTGGTGCTACAGATTCCCCATCCCTGATTTAGTTACTAGGGCAATTGAGGCATGTAAAAAAATTATATGTGAGAGTACCTGCAGAGTGATGAGTGATTACCCTCATTACCTGTACTTTCCCGAGTATAAGAAGGGTCTGCTGGATCAAGTCATTGACCCATCTTTTCGGGGACTGGACTGAAGAGGCTGAGATTGAGGAGGAGGAATGGTGAAAATCACCCCTCCCCCTTTCTCTTCCTGAGGCGTCCAGAGAAGAGGAAGGCAGTATTGAATTACAGCAGTGGTTTGAGGAAGACAGGCGAACAGAAAGGTTGGGAGATGTTGGGAGAAGATAAGGAGGAGGCAGAGCAGGCTAACATGTTATCACTGGAGAGTCTTTCTGACCCCCCTCCCCTTTCTCCCAGAACCCAGTGTTCACTGAGAGTGCAAGAGCAAAGAGCCCAGAGACAATTAGCCCCGGGCGGCCATCGTAACAAGAAGTGCTGTTGCTAGGAAGGGAGGGGGAGGAGCTCAGTTGGAGCAACGCCATTAATGGGAGACTGGCTGCATTCCTTTGTCTCTCGTTGTGATGATTGAATAAACTCATGTATTAAGAACTCTTCCTTGTTTTCCCTTTGCTTCTTGCTACCACAGGAGGAGGGACAGAATCCCCCAAGCATGACACATCTAGTCCAGCATCCTGTTCTCACAGGGGCTAACCAGATGTCTATGGGGAACCCATAAACAGGACCTGAGCACAAGAGCAGTGTCTCCCCTTTTGGTTTGCAGGAACTGGTGTTCAGATGCATACTGCCTCCAGCTGTGAAGGCAGAGCATCGCCATCATGGCTAGTAGCCATGGATAACCTAGGACCCTCGTACCTATGGGACCGCCTCTCCTGGTATGTCCCACAGAGAAATTTACGGTCTGCAAATAAAAACATCCTGAAGATCCCAGGCCACAGAGAGGTTAGGCTGGCCTCAACTAGAGCCAGGGCTTTCTCGGCCACGGCTCCAATGTGGTGGAATGCTCTGTCACAAGAGAGTAGGGCCCTGCGGGACCTGACATCTTTCTGCAGGGCCTGCAAGACAGAGCTGTTCCACCAGGCCTTTGGTAAGGGCGCAGCTTGACCCCCTCCTCTGGCAATCTGCACAGAATTTTGCTTAATGGTTGCCATCAATTTGATTTTAATTAATTTTATAATGAATGTTTTTAGAATGTTGGATTATTTTGATTGTTGTTAGCCGCCCTGAGCCCAGCTTTGGCTGGGGCGGGCGGGATATAAATAAAAATTTATTATTATTATTATTATTATTATTATTATTATTATTATTATTATTATCTTCCATGAATTTGCTCCTCTGTTAAATCCATCCAAGGTGGTGGCTATCACAACAAATTCCAATGTAACCATGTGCTGCCTGAAGAAGTGCTTTCTTTCGTCTGTCACGAGGCCTCCAAAATTCAGCTTCATTGGTTGTCCATTAATGTTAGTGTTTTGAGAAAGGGAGACTCATTTTTCTCTATCCATTTCTCCATCCCTTGCATAAATTTCTGGTTGGATTTTTTCAAGGTGGTTGTCTCAAGGAAGTGTGATTATTCCTCTCTGCCCTAACATTTAGAAAGAAAGGGAAAGTCCATCTTTTGGAGCTGGCCTTCAGAAATTTCTTATCCATCTGTTCTTGCTGTTTTCACGGTGTCCAGGTTTTTATGGATTGTTGATGTTTTATTTGACATTATTATTATTTATTACCTGCCCTTCACCCTAAGGTCCCAGGGTGTGTAAAAATTTGTTGAAGTAGAAGATTACTTTAAATATAGAAAAGTGGTGTCAACATTTTAACATCCATACCAAGAAATGAAATCATAACTTTTCTGTGTACAGAAAAGAGCAACGATTAATCAATACACCTAAAAAGTATGAAAGGTAATTAAATAAAATATATTCAACTCTGGTTCTTGAAGTGAAAAGGTTATGCTAAGAAGTTCTATAAAACATTAATCATACTTAAATGTTTTTAATAGAAGCACCACTGGTTGCTGATTTCTGTTTTAATAGTTCTTGGATGTGAAAATTAAATCAACACTTGTGCTTTTTACCACCAATCATGCAATTAACCAAATTTTAATAATGCATTTTTTTAAGGCACCGCTTTGTCCCTGGAATCTTTATTTATACATCAGTGCAATGTTTTTGCAAACCTGATTGCACGGGATATTTCTTTCCTTAGTTCTAGAGTATTAATACGTGCACTGAACACTGAGACAAAAAAAAGCAGCACAACAACTGATAGGCACTGTAGCATTGCAGTAATTAATTTAAAATAAGACTGATTTGTTCTACTGCAGCATCCCCCCCCCCCCAGGCTATTATCTAGGAGCTAGTTATAGTGAAATTCAGCAAGCTGGAGGAAAAACACCTGTTGCATATGATTATACTCTATTAAAATGTAATGAATAATTCAATGTGGATATTTTTGACTGAAGCATTGTTATCTTGCCACCAACATCTTTACCCAATATACAATCCTCAGAATGAAAGGCCAACATTTATTGGCTCACCTTCATCATTTGACTCAGTGGTCGTAATTCCGTAGGTTCCTGAAGCACATACACATATAATGGTCAGGACAGTCTTATGGGCAATCTAAAATGGCAGTGCCAGAGCTTATAAAAATGGCAGTTGCCCAATTTGTTTCAGTGGAATCTTTCTGTGGGACACTGAAAGGATTAATAAAAACATAATTAAAATAACACAAGAGATGCATGTTAAACACACAGCAAAGCTATATAGTTGGTGTTCTTCAAGGAGCAACAACCAAAGCACAGTTATGGCTAGGGCTTTTTTTTCAGCTGGAACTCACTAGAACTCAGTTCCAGCACCTCTCAGTTGGGTGCCATTGGCATTATAAGAGAACAAGGGTGGTGTTCATGGTGAATTCCGGCACCTCTTTTTCTAGAAAAACAACACTGGTTATGGCCATTGTCAAAGACTCCTTGGCAGCTCTGCATTTCTGTATACATTGCTTGGCTGGAAAAGTGCATTGCAGAGGTGCAGATTTTAAATGGTGGTTGTATTTTGGTTCACACCTTGTTTGGGAAAGTGCAGATTAGACAGACTCAACTTTAAATGTGAACTGAATAAAATTCTCCCCCATCTCTAGTATCGTTATATCATAATAACTTCACTATGCCGGCATACCTTACAGCTACACTGTCGTAAGGGGGTTTAGTTGCCATCGTATCTTCATCCAGTCAACATTATTCAAGGATGGGATTCCACCATTCAGCAGAAAAAATAATATATCTCCAGAGGCTGTTATTAATATTTGCTGGTGAGTATATCATATGTCTCACGTGGGGCTGGCATTGTGAGGATTAAGAGGAGGGGGTGGAGGAAGAATCCCTGCCCTGAAGGACTTAAATTCAGTTATCGAGAGGTTAGCCAGGAGTGAATCTCCAAAAGAAAAGGCAGAACAAGGGAAATGACAAGATGTCAAAGAAACATGAAATATGCATGTAGGTGCACCAATCTGGTTATGCTGTGAGAATGCTGCTTTTGTTCAATTGCCTGTGCAGCATCTATGTACATATTTCAAGGTTGCATTTTGTCTTGTCTTCTGAAGCAAATCGTGGGCTTTGTGCTCAGTAGTGATCGTTCCATCCATCCTTCAGGGAAGTCTGCATTAAGGCAGGCAGTGGCAATTCTTAAGATGCCTCAGCAGAGAGGAGTTTACAGGTAAGAGCAGCAGTCCAATCAATACAGCATATGCAAATAGCAACATTTAATTTTATGATTCCTTCATGTCTCACATCACTTTATTGATGATGAGGGTATAGAGGCTTTCTCTAGGTGCTGCATGCTAGGGTAAGCTGTTGAATTTTCGTGCAAGAAATACTGTTATGTGTCACCCCGATCTCTGAACAGTGGGAGATTCCAGGCACTTACCCAGGTTTGGTTTCCTTGGAACGAAGGTCAGTGGAGACTTTGGTGTCTCTAGGATATATGGTTTTCTCACACATATATACAGCTTGATGAAGGGGCTCATGGCATTAACAGCCCGAAAGATCTTGCTTCTCCATTAGTCATAGATTTGGATCAAGCATATCTCTGTGTCTCCAGCTTCCAGCCTTCATCCATCTCTCACACACTATATTGGCTTTTGTTCTCCTACCTAGCAGCTAGGGGAGGGGAAAGGCCCACCTGTTTGTTCTGTGGCTCAGAACGACTTTTGGTTCTGCTAAGTGTGGCACTTAACTAGTCAGCCAAAACCATCACCTAGAGACAAAGGAACTGGTTTGGTACACTTGCTGTCATGCGTTTTGCCCCCACAGATAGAGGATCCCAATAATTGGAAGGGACTCGGGGCATGATCCAGCCTGACACACCTCCCCCCATAACACTACAGTACAGTTTAGACTGGAAATTTATGTATAGTGACAGGAAATTAAAATGCCACTTATTCAACATTCCATAGTAAGGAGATGTTACAATATGGAAAGATATTGGAAAATATATATATATTTTTTAAAAAAGAAGAAGCTTGAAAGTAGGTGTGCAGCGCCGCACAACCAAGATGGCAGGAAGAGAGATGAAAGATGTTAAGATGTGTAGTGTTCTCTACTGAATAATAGAAGATAGTGGTGTTCCTTTTGAAATATGTACTGTATGTATCATTGATGAGAAAACATTGCAAGGAGTTGTTTTGATCGTGTAAAAATGTCCAACAGTTCCCTGCCCTCCCTGCGTTCGTTTACTATTGATATCATGGTGGTCCTTTTGCAGCTACAGCAAAAAGAAAAAAGAACATAAAAATCTTGTTGGGATAAAAGACATTCTGAGGGCCTAACTACACATTACATTAAGTGTGTGGTGTTATCAGTGCTGTATTTTTAAAGTTGATATCGGGAGGGGGGGGGAATTTTATAGCAGGACTAAAGTGCTTTGGGAAGGGAAGTTTAATTTTTCGTTCCACAGTCATAATCCCCACAGAAAGCTTCTATTACCTATGGGTAGGGATGGGTGAATCTGTATATTCTGGTTTTTTATCTAATTGTTGATTTTAATTATATTTTGATTTGTTAAAAATATCAAAGGGAAGAGGAGGTATCAGAAGCTGAAGAGGTAACAGGATTTAGTGAGCAGGAAGAAACTGGGGCAGAGAGCAGTCCAGACTCAGAGGCACAGGAGAGGGGCCAAGAGGCAGCAATGAGGCAGGCTGCTGAAGAATCTAGGGAGTCCCCTCCTGCTGCTGCAGCCGCTTCCCCCTGCCCCGCTCTCTTAGAACATGCAGCGAAATGAAAAGAGCAGAGCAGAGAATGGTTGTGTGCAAACGCAGTCTATGAAAGCTTGGGAGAAACCCTGGAGAGGAGGGGACTTATACAGCAGTGGAAAGGCAGGGACCTTCAGTCCTCACAACTGCCTCAGTGGAACAAGACCTTCAGGGAAGAGTCGCTGGGATTAGTGGCCTGCGCTGGTTGCTTTGAACAAAGAGCCAAATTTACTGACACCTTGTTTTATTGCTGACCTACGCTTGACACCGACTCCTGACATTCACAAGATAAGGCCCTGGCACCAGGTGCTAGACCCTGACCCTGGGCTCTGTGAGCTGTTGCTTCAGTGCAGTGGCTCACTCGATGGGTCATCGGTTTTAGGCCTCTATATCGGGTTCCTAAACTCCTTCTAACCACAAGATGGAACTCATTTGAGTGCTGTCGGCTCCATGATGTGTTTGCATTTCATTTGTGTTCTAAGTGACAGAACGATAGGTTGGTTAGTTGGAACTGCTTAATAGACCCCGTTTGGGGCGCTCAGGAGGAATACATTACGTGTCCCATATCTATGCATATACACATTCTCTCTTTATAATTTGTGAATGTTTGCCAAAGATCTTGCTATTTCTTATCGGAGCTGGAGTTTATCAAAATGTCAACATAAAGACTAACAGGAGGGCAAATTTTCTGCAGCGTGGCTAGACTAATGCTCCCATTCTGTCAAGGAAGTCACTAGAGTGAAAGTTGCTGATGTAGCTGGAAGCATTATAAACTGAGAAGCAAGGACCTATTTGTATGCGCTACCTTAAAAATAAAATTAAAAGCCTGCTTCCCTTGACTGCAGTGTGACTGGGGGTGCTTTAGGACCTTGCAAAATGCCTTCAGCTGTTCACATAATTATGTTGCAGGTAGAACCCCATCTGGCTCCTTCGTGACCCCACCGACCTAGCTTGTTTCACTGCTGTTCTAATGATCAAGGACGCTATTCAAAAATTACTATAGATTGTGTCATTGGAATGCGCCTGGTAAAAGCGAACATGCACTGTCGGGTCTTCTGCTAATTTAATCATTTATTAAAGGAAATTGAAAAATAAATGCCAAAAAAACTTATTTGCTAACCAATCACCCTTTGCACATTTTGCAATCTTCCCGATAAATGCAAGCATTCTTTGCTTTCTTTGAATGCTATTTGTGTTTGGTTTGGTGGGAGGTGGGGTGGGGTGAAGTGGGTGGGGATAGGATTTGAGCCCTTTTGTATATTTAAGACAAAAGCTCATGAATAGTTTTATGCAAATGGAAGCCTCGAGAAGGGGCATTGAGAAAACCAGTGAATGTGCCATTCACCCTACCATCAATGGAACGGCATAATTGTCCCAAGCTCCAGCAGTAAATTACTTGGCTCTTCTGCAAATGATTCTACAAACTCACAGCCTGATTGTGGAGCTCTGAACCACAGTAATAGTCCCATTAAACTTTACTCAGCCTTGTGAATTAGTATCATTTACATTATTTGAACTCTAATTACGATACAAGTCGTTGATATAAGTGCTTCCCAAACTAATATAGCTCCTCAAATGGGCTCAGGGTTTTTATGGGAGCACACTCATCTGGCCTAGCTCTGCTTTGTGTAAATAATTTTCTTGTGTAAGTGAGTATGTTTGGATAGCTGCAACTTAATAGGTAAGAAAGATCAGGGTGTTAACGTGAATAAAATATTGCCGGTGGGGGGAGCCTCACCCTGCACAATCGATCACAAGACGCAGCGCCTTCACACCATTTGAATGAGAATGCCCATTAACTTGGAGGGGTGGTCCCTCAAATATTTTATGAAGGGCAAAGGGACCTCAGCCCCTAGGAGTTAACTCCTATGAAGGGAGATGACTTTGGCTAAGAGTTGCGAACGTGATCCATGCGGGAGGCACATTCGCAACCCGCAACGCCGTATCTGTGCATGCATGGGTTGCGATTCAGCACTTCTGCGCATGTGCGACCGCCGAAACCCGGAAGTAACCCATTCTGGTACTTCCTGGTTTCGGCACGTCCGTAACCTGAAAAAACGCAACCTGAAGCGTCTGTAACCCAAGGTATGACTGTACTGAATATTTTAAGTGCCTCATGCATGGTTGGCTGCGAGTGGCTCTATCACCAGAGGTTTCAAAATGGACCTCTGAACTGAAAACTAGTTTTTCATAATAGCAGATAAGCCGGTGGGCCTGTGTCTGGGCTGCATCATTTCAGATGGCAGGTGTGAGCTCACCTGATGGAATACTGCTCCACTATGGAGGAAAGTAAATATGTATATATTTGCTAGGGGTGAGTGAATCTATCAGTTTTGCTCTCTCTCAGTTTTTCAGTTTTCCAATTGTAACTTCAATTCTCCACATCTTGATAAAGTTTGTATTAAAAAAAAATAAAAAATAGTCCCCATGAAAATTCATCAGCATTTTTGTGTGAATTGATCCTATTATTCACAATTTTGTACATAGTTTTGCCGTATATAATGCCTTTTGTGTTTTATTTTCATTAATATATGCATGTTTATGTTTATGCATTCTTTATGCTACCGTATGCATTTCTGAACACCTTTCTTGGCTTTGAATACAAACTGAATTGAATCCCCTCCACCCCGCCTCCCTCATACTAGCCTTTCAATCCAGAAGCCTTGTCCTTGACATCTAGGTTTTTTTTCCTGGCTAAGGTGTTTTGTTTTGTTTAAATAGTGGAGCATTCAATCTTCTTAGCAGCTACCTGCAATCTGAAGTACTTTACCAGCTCACCTGCTCTTTGTGGGAACTAGGAAAGACATACGGGAAGGCACCAATTGCAGGGAAAAGAAGGGAAGAAACCTCCAGGTGCACAAAACAGAATGTTTGTATTAAGGCCCCCCCATGTGTTTTTGAAAGGAGTTCTTTCTTGGTGGTGTCTTAAATGACAACTGGCATCCTGATGTCAGACTACAGGGCATGGTGGAAGACAGTCGACTGAGGGCCAGGAGTTACCCTTAGGTTTTTACATCTGGACCAATGTCCCTGCCTCATCCCTCTACCCATACCACAATTTAGGCTTGGGAAAAAACACACACC
The DNA here is from genome assembly GCF_965153285.1 of Podarcis tiliguerta. Taxonomy (NCBI): domain Eukaryota; kingdom Metazoa; phylum Chordata; class Lepidosauria; order Squamata; family Lacertidae; genus Podarcis; species Podarcis tiliguerta. The sequence continues at coordinate 100,331,230 of NC_139534.1, forward strand.
CCTATTTGGAAACTAATTGTTGCCAGGTGGGGTGATCTTCTTGGAGAGAGTGCAGCTGGGGTGAAAAAGGTTAACCCCTTGCTAGCCGCGCTTTCCTGGAATATTAGGCTTGGGGCAATTAGGTTTGTGGGGGAAAGCTAAAATGCTTTTTTTGTTTGTTTGCTTGTTTCTAATTACTGCAGTGTGTGTGATATGTATGCATGTGAAATGTGATTGGGTAGTGGCCATGCCTACTTTTAGCCTGGCCACATCCAGCATGTGCATGCTGCCTCTGGAAGACCGGCTAAGAAGGAATACAGTCCTTGGGGTGGGAAAAAATGGTTTCCTACCCTGGTTTAAAACTTGTGAAAGTGAGGCTTGGCTCCCAGTATACATAGCCAGAACTGCTTTGCCCAGGAGAGCTGTTAACCTCTGATGCTACTGCCAGGTGGCTCAATGGGTCAGTGTGTCTGGCTGATAACCAGAAGGTTGGTGGTTTGAGCCCACCCAGGCACAGTTGTGGGCAGCATTCCTGCATTGCAGAGGGTTTGACTAGATGATCCTCATTGTCCCTTCCAGCTCAATGATTTAATTCTATGACCTCTGCCACTTAAACTTATGCTTCAGGTTGGGCATCTATGGTGCGGGGGGGGGGGAGAGACACTCCTTTTTTGCTTTTGTTGGGATTTTTGTCTTACTATACAATAAAATTGTAAGGGGGTTGCCATGCTGCAGTTTGCATAGCTGCCTACTGGAACAGCCTGGACAGGCCGGGGCAGCTCCTCCGCAATTGTCCTGCTTTGCTGTCCTCACACTGATGGTGGTATTTCGGCCTCAGCAGCACAGGAGACTGAGGAAGAAAGAAGCAGCAGAACAGGACAGTTGCTAGGGAACTGCACTACCCTGCCTGTTCTTCCGTGGCTCGCTTGGGCCACAGTCAGACCAACCTAAAACAGAAGGGGAAGGGAGTGGCATGGGTGAGGAGAAAAATGATTCTGAGGAAACCAAAGGAAGAAGAAGAAGAAGAAAAGTTTGGATTTGATATCCCGCTTTATCACTACCCAAAGGAATCTCAAAGCAGCTAACATTCTCCTTTCCCTTCCTCCCTCACAATAAACACTCTGTGAGGTGAGTGGGGCTGAGAGACTTCAAAGAAGTGTGACTGGCCCAAGGTCACCCAGCAGCTGCATGTGGAGGAGCGGAGACGCGAACCCGGTTCACCAGATTACGAGTCTACCACTCTTAACCACTACACCACACTTGCTCTGTGGCACCACACTGCCACAAAGGCAGACAGGCAGGTGGTTGAGAAGGCTGGAAAGGGCCCTGAGCTTTTATAGCCCTCTACAGCCAGAGTACCTGAAGAACTGCTTTCTCCCACAGGAACCTATCCACCCATTAAGATTTGCATTCAAGGCCTTGTTTTGGTTTCCCTGTCTATATGAAGTATGGTAGGGTATTAATGTTTTAGTTCAATAAACATTTTAAAAGTTACAGATATATTTATCAGGGTTCAGCTACGTCCATTCTTGATAGTTTTATTTATTTATTTCATAAAACTTACATACAGTAGTACCTTGGATCCTGAACACCTTGGAACTTGGACGTTTTAGATCCCGAACGCCGCAACCCCAGAAGTAATTGTTCCGGTTTGCGAACGTTCTTTTGGAACTCGAACGTCCGTTGCGGCTTCTGCGGCTTCTGATTGGCTGCAGGAGCTTCTGCGGCTTCTGATTGGCTGCAGAAGCAAGAGGTATAAGCATGTTTGCAGTAGAAATAAAATGTGTTCAAAGATAAAGGGGTATCTTCCCCGCCCCCAACAAAAAGCCAAAAGAGTATGCTTAGCCATGAAACATGGATGTGGAAAAACCAAAGGAAAAACCACGAGGAGAGGAACAAAATGGGAGAATACATGGTCAGCTGGCTGTAGCCCTGAACAGGAGCTCTTCAAATAGGAGGTAAGAATGCATTGCAACATTTGGTTGCAGGTCCCACTCGTTTCTTCCAAATCCACATTGTAACCCAGAACAGACACAATCTGGAACTCCTTATGACCATTATATAAGGCTGCAGGTGATGACAAATTTACAAGCTTTACACTCACCTCTTAGATGGAATAATTATTGCCCAGGTAGTAATCCTAAGATTTCTGTTTAGAGTGAATAAACAGTCTATATTCATTTGAAAAGGCTTTCCCCCCAGCCACCTAGAAGGATATAAACATAAATTTGAGCATTTCCCGCCCTATTTCATTCCCAGTGGCTTTTTACTCTGCATAAACCTCACCACTAATTGTTTTTCCTAGCTTTAAAACTACCTATAAAACTTTGAGTGTTCAATAAATATTTTTTTTCCAGAACTAGAGCAGTTGTAAAGGACCTGAAATATTAAAAGTACCCTTCAGCTGTGTGTCACTACGATCTCTAGTTTCAAAGCAAATCGTTCTCCCCGCCACCTCCCCGCCCTTTGGAATAGTTTCTGAACTATTACAAGCTATCAAAAGCTCCCTGCTGAATGATGCTTCTAAAACACTATTTTAAGAGGGTTTTGCTTCCTTTTAGCAGGCAGTTTCACATTTGTTAACCTTAAGAGTCTACTCTCCCTTTCAGGAGGAAGTGGGAGACTTTGGGATATGTTTGTGTCTGGGAGAACATGCATAAATTCCAGCAAACCTCTGGGGAAAAGTTACAGACACCAAGAGAATAGAGACATGCTTCGGCTGATTCTTGTTGCATTTTCCTGCTGCTGTAATGATTTTCTAGATGAAAGAAATGAGGCAACTTTCAGAGTGAAGTGACTACGGGCCCAGCCACACTTCTCCTTAAGTCTGCACCTCTTTCACCTGTTTTCAATTTGGGCATTCCCACCTGTGTTTTTTGCCTCAGATTTTCCTTAGGGAAAGACCCCTGAGACCTTGTTCATTCTTCCTATAATATTTCCTGTTCATTCTTCCTACAATGAACAGTCTGGGTTACCTCCAGCTTCAGCTCTGTCCTCCCATGGCAGAGAGTCAGGGGCAGGCGGACAGATCCTTGAGGGATAGGAGATGATGTGAGAGTGGACCACCCCTTGATTGCAGCTCTGGGAAAGGTACAAGGAATCCTGTTCAACGGGGGTCAAATGAAAGTGTGGATGATCCCTTATAGACCCGAGCGGAAGGATTGACCCGTAGTGCCCTCCTTCTGACAAGACTCCTTTCTGCAGTAAGGAATTGAATTGAAATTGAAAGTCCGTGTAGACATGCCAGAATCTGAACTCCAGACCTGCTTCTTACAAACTCCCCATCTGAAGTAACTTTCATCTAGGGAGTAACATGAATTCTGTCTGCAGCCAGGGACCCCAGAAGAGGAGGGCAGGAGGGGCTAGAGCAGCCTTTCTCAACCTGTGGGTCCCCAGATGTTGTTGAACTACAACTCCCATCACCCCAGCTAGCAAGGGATGATGGGAGTTGTAGTTCAACAACACCTGGGGACCCACAGGTTGAGAACCACTGGGCTAGAGCCTCCTTTTTGACAGGTCAGGGAGAAGCTGAGCCAGGGCAGAAAAGAGACTGCTGTTGTAGTCAAGGCCAAACTGAGAAAGCTCCCTTTCCAGTCATTTTACACTTCACGGAGGACAGCAGGGTAACTTGGAGGAGAGCCTTTGTAGATGAAGCTGGTGCACAAACAAATTGATACGGGTTCAAGCATTATTTCAGGTACACACGTCCCAAGCCATGCAGGGCTTTTAAAGTAAGCACTGGAGTTTTGAATGGCACTTGGAAACCAGAATCAGCCCTGTGTAGCAGCTAGTCCACAGAACAGGACAGCTGGATTTTTCTTCCTTTCTGTATGGTTTGACTCAGAGCTGGATCTGAAGGTATATCTTTTACATGCAAAATTGCTGGGAAAACGCTGGCATGTTGATATGCATAAGGGACTTCTGAAATGTTTTGTATGATTATTATTTATTAATTCATACATCACATAATGCCAAAATTTTCTCCGAAGCCTTTTACAAACACAGTCAAACCTTGGTTGTCGAATGTAATCCGTTCCGGAAGACCGTTCGACTTCCAAAACGTTCGACAACTGAGGCGCAGCTTCTGATTGGTTGCAAGAGCTTCTTCCACTCAAGCAGAAGCTGTGTCGGATGTTCGGGTTCCGAAAAATGTTTGAAAACCGGAGCATTTACTTCCGGGTTTTCACATGCAGAAGCCGAATCATACGATAACGGAGGCGTTCGGGAACCAAGGTTTGACTGTACAAAAACCAGTCACATTTAATGTGTAACAGTGTAACACCACATTTCCTTTTATTTGTATAGGGATTTTGTGTAGATTGCTCTTTCATTTAGCAACTGGAAGGTTTTTTTAGTGCAATAAATTTATGTGCTTGTTTAGGAAGACTGTTCAGTACAGAATTGCTTTCTTACCAAATGAAATATTGTAGACATTGATTGCACAATACAAACCATTAAGTATGAAACTAGTTTTTGAAAGCAAACAGATGATGATGATGTTTCTCTGACTAAAAACTGAGTTTCTGTGTGGAAAATATTACGACAAATAACTATATGGAACTGAATATATGTTTAAATATCAACTGCCTAACTACCTTACGGGAAGTTGTGAGTGCAGGTATTTATATTAATATTATTCATAACTAATGTGTGTGAAATTATTGTTAGAATATGCGCCAAGAACAGACAACATTCAGAGAGGTATTCTTTGTGGCTGCTTTCCAGCGCTTGAATTTGCTTCTTCTAAGAGCTTTGAACATCTCCTGAAAGTAATTAGTGTGTTCATTACTTGTTTCAAGGGATACAACAACAGTATACTCAAAAAGGTTTAATATTACTTCCCCCTAGGAATCCTGGGAGTTTCATTTCTTTGGGACGCCTGAGAATTCTTTTGCAGAGATTTCTAACCCTCCTTAGAAAAAAACAATTCCTATGTTATGTTCCGCTTCATTCGGATTAACTGAGCTAGAGGGACTCTTTAAAAACTGATTTTATTCAAGCTACAACAGCATAACAGTATACGCCAAACCAGCTTGTCCAACCATCTGCTGGTTAGGACTGTCTGGAACTAGTTTAGTGAGGAAACATAAACTGTCCTTCAGGAAAAAAAACACAGCTTAATTCCCTTTCAGCTCAGCAATGCAGTTACAACTAGACCTCAGGTCTGAATTCCAGGGTCTGGCAGTTCCCCCTGCCCCCAATGTATGTGTTTATTTATTAGGATTGAATGTATTTCCCACCATGCTTCCCGAAGAACCCCAGGTGGCAAACAGATCCACAATTTAAAACAAAACAAAAACATCATAAAACAGTTAAAACGTCCTAAATAAAATGACCACCGACAAAACAGTAAGTCGTCGGGACAGCAGCAAGCAGACCCCATGTCACACCCTCCAACCTTTTTGTCATTTCACCACCCAATCAGGATGCAGAAGGGGTGTACCTTCCGGTCTGGTGCTCTGACGTGACCCTGCTGAGAAGTGCTGGACTGGAAGGTGTGCCCCTGCTGCGCCCTGATTTTGGGGATGAGAATGATGTAGGGTATGACATGGGGACATTCCAGGATGCAAACAAGACAGGATTGGCTTCTGTGATTCCAGGGTGTCCTGCTTAAAATGGGACAGTTGTGAGTTATGCCATGTCCCACTAGATACTGCAAGTTGTATCTCTAGCATCATTCCTTTCTTCTTTTAAAAACAGACTATAAACTGGTTACAGACTATACTGAACTGGATTTGGCTCACAGACCAGATCCAAATCTTCTCCATCCTCCATGGGCCACTTCTGACAAGTGGACAAGGCTGTCAACTTGCCAGTTACCTGACATCATATTATGTCAAATGATTCAAACTTCAAAGGAAGATTCGGGAGCATACTCTTAGGGTGCACTTCCAGTTGTTCCTTTGCAGTTCTGCTTTGATTTAAGCTGGGGTTGGAAAAGAATAATCTCGGCAGTGTGGCTTAAATTCATAATGGGACTGCAATAATTCCTCTCAAAAGTGAGGCTTGTGTTAGGCACTGGATTTAATAAATTAAGCATGGAAACAAACTCTGCTTTCACCAGGGAGCAGGTCCACTTGGGCACTTTCTAATTGAGTACTCCTGAATGCAGTTAGTCCCCCTTGTTCTTCCACTCTCTGGTTCAATTTCTCATTTCCCTTCCTTTCTAATGATAACAGTGGTTTTTCATTACATGTGCCCTGACACAATGTTTCAAGCAAACCATTTCCTGTGTAAGTATGGTTTTCAATCCCACTTAAAACCATGATGATAACCTCTAGTTCGTGAGGGAACCATGGCTTGCATTACAGTGGTACCTCGGGTTACAGATGCTTCAGGTTACAGACGCTTCAGGTTACAGACTCCGCTAACCCGGAAGTAGTACCTTGGGCTAAGAACTTTGCTTCAGGATGAGAACAGAAATCAACTGGTGGCGATGTGGTGGCAGCAGGAGGCCCCATTACCTAAAGTGGTTCCTCGGGTTAAGAACAGTTTCAGGTTAAAAACAGACCTCCAGAACAAATTACAGTCATACCTCAGGTTGAATATGCTTCAGGTTGAGTGTTTTCAGGTTATGCTCCGCAGTGACCCGGAAGAAACGGAGCGCGTTACTTCCGGGTTTTGCAGCTTGCGCATGCGCAGACGCTCAAAATGACACGGGCTACGCGGGCTACGCGGGACACGCAGACGCGGGCTACGTTCACTTCAGGATGTGAACGGAGCTCCGGAACAGATCCCGTTCGCATCTAGAGGTACCACTGTAAGTTACCACTGTAGTTGTTGTTTGTGTAGATAGGAAGAATGGGGAGCACACATTCAGAATCTGGCTGGTTATCAATGTGCAAATGGTGGTTTGCAGGAAGATAATCTTATGTCTGCACTGTACCTAATTTGCTATACTTCCCATTTTAACCAATCCCCAGTTTCCCCCTCGTCACAATCTTGCCACCTTCTCCCACTTGAACTATGACATACTTTTGGGACTGTCCTAGGCCTTAAAAATTGTTACTTGTCAGCATAGCGAGAGCAAAGAACCAAAACAATAAGGCCTTGTCTGCACTATACATGGCTCATACCACTTTAAACAGTCATGGCTTCCTGCAAAGAATGCTGGGAAGTATTATGGAGGCCCCTATCCCCCTTACAGAGCTTCAGTTCCTGGAGTGGTTTAAGGACCAATTCCTCTTCACAGGGAACTCTTGAGAACTGTAGCTCTGTGAGGGGAATAGGAGGTCTCCTAAAAACTATACTTCCCAAATTTATTTGGGGGAAGCCATGACCATTTAAAGTCATATATGATAGTACAGATGGGGCCTTAATTAATAAATACATACATACATACATACATACAGCCCCACCTGAGTCATTTTACACATGCAAGAGTAAAAGGAATATGCTTCTGGACAACTGTGCGCATGCTTATTTGTCGAGTATAACGCAGTACCTTAACTGTAAAAAGTGCTGTTTTGCTGAAGCAAGCGCTTTGAAAAAGCTCTGCTGCTTTTGTAGGCACATCCTAGATACCTACAATAGAGGCAAAAATAAAAGATCATGTTTATAAGGGCATCGTATTGACGGACTAATTGGAAGGATACTGACTAAATTCTCAGTGGAGATGATCTACAGTACCATGACTTTCACAGTCAATATTCTTCTTAGCCAGCACAAATATTTCTTTTAATGGCATATAAATCCATTTAAATTGAAAGTGCCATCTGTCAAACTTCTTAATCTGACCAGAGGTTCAAAAACAACCAATCGCCATTGAGCAGATGATAAAATGGATGTCACCGCAGTTGAACAAATTTGTATTAAAGATAGATGAGGCTGTGAGCCTCAAGCCTGGTTCCACTTAAATCTGCAGGAGGTTTCCTCGTTTGCTTCCAATGAGAGAGGGGTGACATCCTTTATATCTTGTAGCAAATGTTTCTTTCTTTCTTTCTTTTAAAAAACCACCTATTTATGTGTTACCCTCCCCTTCCCGCATTAGACTCTGGAATATTTTTCTGCCTCCTCCTCTGTGATGCTTACTGAATGATGATATTGTATCATATTTCTCAGATACAAAAAGCCACTGGATTATAGCACTGCTGAAAGCGCCAGTCAGTTAGAAAAGGATGATTATAGAGGGAAGAGCTTCTGTTTTTATGGTAATCCTTGTCACTAAGAAGCAACAAGAGTAAAAAAGCAAGAAGCTATACTGCCTAGAAGCAAATAGACGTGAAAAATAAAGGGTGTGTGGGCAGATGTATCTTTCTGCAGTGGCAGCCTTCTTTTGGCAAAACCGCTCCATATTATAATCCTCATTGTTCTATCTCATATTTGGCCTACTTTAGTCCCTTGCTCTCTAGGTCATCTTACTTCCAGTGTACTGTCTAGTTACACGTTTGCACTTTTTTCCCTGCTCCTTTTCCTTGGTCTCATTTTCTCACATTTCCATTCTCTGTGGCACATGAGCGATGTTGACGTGGCCTAAAATGGTTTCAGAGCAAACCAACGTGGTTGGTGTGGAGCCATTTTCAAATCAGGTATATGAATTTAAACCCTTGGGGCAGGAGAGAAATGACTGCAGAGTTCTGACCGCCCTTTTCACACGTACAGGGGAGCTGTTTTCCTGTCATGATACGTCACATGGCAACCTTGTGTTAATAATAATAATTTATTTATAATTTTCCCCAGCCACTCTGGGCGGCTTCCAACAAAATATTAAAATACAATAGTCAGTCAAACCTTAAAAGCTTCCCTAAACAGGGCTGCCTTCAGATGTCTTCTAAAAGTCTGGTAGTTGGTTTTCTCTTTGACATCTGGTGGGAGGGCATTCCACAGGGCGGGTGCCACTACCGAGAAGGCCCTCTGCCTGGTTCCCTGTAACTTGGCTTCTCGCAGCGAGGGAACCGCTAGAAGGCCCTCGGCGCTGGACCTCAGTGTCCGGGTAGAACCCATGTTACCCATTCCATGTAGGCAGAACCAATAGTTGAGGTTTCCCCATCAAATCAGCACCCCAAGAGGAGGTAAAAATTAGAGCCAAGCAAGAATGCCTCCCCTTTATGGCTCTACTAAAGTAGAGTCTTCTCCTACCTTCTCCCCACCACAAATTTTTCTGTAAATGATGCCACATTATGACAGTGTGTTGTTTCAAAGAAAGGATTGTGGAGGGAAATTGCAGCCTTCCAGCCACTTAGTGTTGCAGTTCTGCTGTTGTGTGGGGTGGCAGAGCAGTGAAATAAGCAAATTAAAATTAAAAAGCCTTCTTTTCTTTAAATTTAATGTATTATGCCGCCTTTCTGTCAAGGCACCAAAGGCAGCTTACAATTTCAAAATACCAAAGCATATCAACGATATGCAATGTAAAGTTTGCAGCGGGGGGCACAATACAAGTGGAATGGACTCTGATCTTTTCTTTGCCTGCCTGCCTCACTCTCATATTCCTTCCCACAAGGCAGATGGTGTCAGGTCCTGTCGTTTTTCCTAGTAAGTCCATCATATCCCAAGAATGTGAGACTTTTCTCCCCTCCCCCGCATTTCCTTTTGCCTTCCCACCTTTTGCTCTGCCCCATTCAGAGCAAAAATAAAATAAAATTCCGAAAGACATTTGGCTGAGTTCTAATGTATACATCCATTCAAGAGCATTACAGTGTTGATAATGCACAATTTAAAAGATTAGCATAAAAAGGTTTGCACTCTCAGCTATGCTTTAGCAATAATGTTTTACACTTGGAATACTGTTTTACACTTGGAATACTGAGGACAGGTGTATCAATATCATTCCAACCATCTCTATACCCTGAGAAAGATGAATTTAAGTTGATGAATTCTGTAAGTTACAGGAACTGCAAGAAATCCAATAAGAAAAGAGAGTTCGGTCCTTCAATATATTGCCCATCCTGCTCAAAATGTGTGCTTTCTCCAGGCAGAATATATCTACTGTGAAAGGTTCTAAATGCATTGGTTTCACATAAATTGTTGTTTTCTGGGTTGACAGAGCTAGCATTATCCTGGTTTAGAAGATCAGGGTTTCCCCCCCCTTTTTTAAAAATGCTATTTTTCTACCCACTATGGAAAACATCGTATTAACAAACCTTGGGATGTAGGGTTAAGAGAGACTCACGCAGAAAGTGGCACATCTGAACCCCAGTTTTATACATGTTGTAGCATAAGGTTTGCCTTATGCTTAGGATCTTTTAAATACCGCTGAAATGTTGTGCCATAAGGTCCTCTGTTTACTTTCGTGTGCACATTTCTGCCTTCGTTTGCTAACAAACGCTAACAGAAAGCCTGTTTGTTTGGGAGGTACTGGTAAGGGAATGAATGTACATGGAGATGGACGTCATAATGGCTGGCTATGTCTCAGCCAGGATTGAATAGCGTAAAAAATGTGTGCGACTTTCTCTTTCCTGGAAATTCATTATGTCAGCCTTAGAACAAGGGGGTAAAATTCTGCTTGCCTGACTCACACCAAAGATTGTGGTAAAGTGAAAGGGACAATGGGAATGAGATGGTTGAAGGCAAGGCCATCGTTAACTGTGGCTTTCAAAAATACCACTAAAATAGCTATGAACCGGTCCACAGAATGCAAGCACTCTCTGATTACATGACTTGTACTGTGAGTAATTGTTTGGTATTGTGTACTGTTAAATAATTATCATAGTAACCAACCAGATGCCTATGGAAACAGGACATGAACCTAATATCCTCCTTCCCACTTGTGATTCCCAGAAGCAAGACATACTGCCTAGGACAGAAGAGGGAGAACATAGCCAGTAAAGGAATGAGTGCAGGAGAACCTCCTGGGGGATTGGACTCAACATTGCCAAATGTATGTTACAATAGCATTAACTTGTTGTTGTTTAGTCGTTTAGTCGTGTCCGACTCTTCATGACCCCATGGACCAGAGCACGCCAGGCACTCCTGTCTTCCACTGCCTCCCGCAGTTTGGTCAGACTCATGTTGGTAGCTTTGAGAACACTGTCCAACCATCTCGTCCTCTGTCGTCCCCTTCTCCTTGTGCCCTCCATCTTTCCCAACATCAGGGTCTTTTCCAGTGAGTCTTCTCTTCTCATGAGGTGGCCAAAGTATTGGAGCCTCAGCTTCACGATCTGTCCTTCCAGTGAGCACTCAGGGATGGTTTCCTTAAGAATGGCTAGGTTTGATTTTCTTGCAGTCTGTAGGACTCTCAAGAGTCTCCTCCAGCACCATAATTCAAAAGCATTAATTCTTCGGTGAGCAGCCTTCTTTACAGTCCAGCTCTCACTTCCATACATCACTACTGGGAAAACCATAGCTTTTACTATATGGACCTTTGTTGGCAAGGTGATGTCTCTGCTTTTTAAGATGCTGTCTAGGTTTGTCATTGCTTTTCTCCCAAGGAGCAGGCGTCTTTTAATTTCGTGACTGCTGTCACCATCTGCAGTGATCATGGAGCCCAAGAAAGTAAAATCTCTCACTGCCTCCATTTCTTCCCCTTCTATTTGCCAGGAGGTGATGGGACCAGTGGCCGTGATCTTCGTTTTTTTGATGTTGAGCTTCAGACCATATTTTGTGCTCTCCTCTTCCACCCTCATTAAAATGTTCTTTAATTCCTCCTCACTTTCTGCCATCATTAACTAGCATTAACTAGAAGACGCTCTATTCCGACCCTAATTTTAAAGTGTTGAATGGTGGCAGTGGTCAATTGCAACCTGAAGGCATAGCATTCCATTTCATAGTGTTTTCGTGAAAGGGCTACCTTTTCCACAATATTTTAAGAATCCCCCTCACCCCACTTTGAAGCTCCATGAAAACAATCTACAATGCAGTCAACTGCTGCAACAAGTTCTTTCTTCTTCAAAAGAGAGTGCAGCATCAGAGTCTCAGCTGAAGGAGTAGAGGAATAAATGTGACCACATTGAGTGAGTCTGACCACATTGACTCAGTACTTTTGTAGGCTGCAGAAATGGCTCTAATCTTGTTTGGATCAGGGCTGGCTTAGCCTTTCCTTTTTCCAGAGCCCCAGGCAGACCTCAGGAATAGCGCACATCTTCTTGTTAAATGTCTGTCTTGTTGAGCATCAGCTGCTTAGTTTCCTGGCTATTCCCCAGTCCATGCTGGTGGAGAAATAGGTGACATGTCTTTAGGACTATTTTTTAGGTTGGGCGTTATGGCATGTTCCTTGCATGAGGCCCTGAAAAATATTGTTACACAAGGATGACATATTGTTAGATGAAGGTGAATGTCAGGTAGAGGAATCCATTTCCTAGACCCTATAGCTTCAACATTATGTAGGAGCACTACCGAGAGAGCCCAGGTCTATGTAAGAGGCAACAAATCTCCAGCATAATAATAATAATAATAATAATAATAATAATAATAATAATTTATTATTTATACCCCGCCCATTTGGCTGGGTTTTCCCAGCCACTCTGGGCAGCTTCCAACACAATATTAAAATACAGTAATGTCTCAAACATTAAAAGCTTACCTAAACAGGGCTGCCTTCAGATGTTGTCTAAAAGTCTGGTAGTTGTTCTTCTCTTTGACATCTGGTGGGAGGGCGTGCCACAGGTCGGGTGCCACTACCGAGAAGGCCGTCTGCCTGGTTCCCTGCAACTTGGCTTCTCACAGTGAGGGAACTGCCAGAAGGCCCTTAGAGCTGGACCTCAGTGTCCGGGTAGAACGATGGAGGTGGAGATGCTCTTTCAGATATATTGGACCGAGGCTGTTTAGGGCTTTAAAGGTCAGCACCAACACTTTGAATTGTGCTCGGAAACGTACTGGGAGCCAATGTAGGTCTTTCAAGACCAGTGTTATGTGCTCCCAGTCATCAGTCTAGCTGCCACATTCTGGATTAGTTGTAGTTTCCGAGTAAATTGTACAATCTAATAGCCAGTTGCTCCAGGTCCTATCAGCTTTGGGCGATCAACTGCCACCAGCTCAGTTAATGGAAGTACTGGTAGCCAGCATTGTTCTCTCAGCTCGGGGAAGTATCCAGGCCCTTCTCACACCTGACCAGGTAGCCTGAAGAAACAGAGGGCGCTGATTCATTCACTATCTTGAGATGATTTGGATTTAGTGCAAGACTCTGTGCAGACACAGTAAATGGGATAATGCTAATGGTTTGTGATGGGATGAAGGCTTAATACTCCCTAAGAATGTAGTTAGCTCCTAACTGACATTAGTGAATTGCACGAAAGCTTTTTAAAAGCATTATATTAGAACACCGAGGTTTGTCCCCATATATTAACTATAATGGTGTTAATGCTACTTGACTTCTGCACAAGGGCTTCTAGGGTTAGGTGACACTTCAAAAAGGAAGAAAAGGTTCATTACACTTTGTGAACCACGAGTCTCCACTAATGTGACACTCGGTTGTTTTATTTCAAAGAATCCGCAACTGCAGACAATAAGTAATCAAGCAGAGAAACCACACACATGGACTTCTGTTACTGTAATAAAAAAATCATTGCAATTAAACAGGGATGTTGACATAAAAATGAACATCTGAGGAAATTGTGTTACAATGACATAATTATTATCTTGTGGGAATCCTCCAGAGCTATCATGTTGCCAAATTTGTAATGATCACATACCAGTGTAAAGAAAAACAACTTGGAAAAGAAACATGATTTATATGCAGAACAAGGCAGATTAAGTAAAGCAAACGAATTAAAGAATTACCTGAAACCTCTGAAATTTCATATCTAATCACACTGGCTGTATATTATTGACAATATTCACCAATAATTAGAAAATTATCATCTCTGAGGAAAAAGGATCATTTTTCATAATTGATTATCTTACCGAGTCCTTTATTGTACTTGTATCCTGCTCTTCTTTGGGGAACTCTGAGCAACTTACCCAGAACTTTCAAGAATTCTCCCACTTACAACCCAACTTCTCCACTGAGTGTTTCTTCAGATGCAACATTGTGGTATGGATAGCCTTTCCAGAATAGAGCTGTGTACATATTATTAGCTTAATATGCAGTGCCAATTCAAAAACCAGTGGGAGGGAGTGCAATAGATGTAAAGTAAACAGGAGTGTGTGTGCGGCCGACGTCTTTGAAGCTAATGTTAGAACTTCCTCAGGGTCCCAGAGTCCACAAAATGGTTCTTCCCCACCCACATGATCATCATCAAGGGTCACCCATGCATTAAGTGAGGTGAAACCGTTTGCCTCAGGCGGCAGATCCAAACGCCCCCCCCCCCATTGTGCTGCTGCCTGACCTGCTGGGTCTTCACCCACACCACCAACACTGCCCTGTTGCCCTCACCCGTGCCACTGCGCCCACACCACTACACCCTTGCAGTGCAGTTGTGGTGATGGGGCTGGCAGCAGCATGGGCAGGGTGGACATCCAGATATGCGTGGGGGTGGTGATGTGTGGGCATGGGCAGTATTGGGATGCTTTGCCTACGGCAGCTAAACATCACAGGGGTGAGAAGGAGCTGCAGTGTAGACTTTTGACATGCGACTTGTGGCTTCTGATGTCATCTGGCTGCTGGAAGGAACATGGAGCAGCTGCTCCTTCACCACAGAGATAAGGTGAGAAGAGTCTCTGAGACAGACAGCTTAGCTTTATTAGTTTTTAGTTTAACTGCCCTACACCATTCCCTGGACTCATTTTAGTTATAATATGAACTATGACATCAAACCCACCAGTTGTTGTGCTTGTTTTTGTTTTGTTTTGTTTTTTGGAGTGAAGCCAGAAATACTGGAACATTATGGTGTATTTTCCTCCACTGTACACACACAAAACCCTACTATGATGTCTTTATGACAGAGTTTGACATATTTTCTACAATAAACATTTTGAACAACTCTTGTTTTATTCAGCAGTCTAAGTTAAGTAAAACATCGCTATGATATGATGCAAGATGGTGTGAGCTTTCGGCTTAATATCTAATCAGCACAAACTTAAACCAGTTTAATCGTTGTCATGTGGTGAGTTCACCCTTTCTCAAACTTGGCTCCCCATATGTTGTTGAACTACAACTCCCATCATCCCTGACCACTGATCCTGGTAGCTAGGGATGGTAGGAGTTGTAGTCCATCAACATCTGGAGAGCCAAGTTTGAGAAAGGCTGGGTGACCTAGTTGGCCTCCTCTACAAACATTCCAGCCAAACAAAAGTCTGTGTGCACACCTCTCTATTCGTCTAGCAAGCGAAAGGTATTGCCACAATTCAAGGACGCATTCCAGAATAAAAGCACTTCAGGAGTGCCTGGAACAGGACTGGTGAGTGGTGTGGCCTCCAGACTGTTCTGGGGGTTGGATAGAGGCCTGAAGGGCCACACCTGGCCTTTGGGCCTAAGGTTCCCCAGCCCTGCTTAGATGGATTTATGTATCAGTGTGGAGAAGCATGACACCAAAACCCATTACCATTCCTACAGAACGAGGATGTGTATGAAATAGTCCATAACAGTGTCCCCCCAAGCAAGCAATAGGATGGAAGTTCTGAAAGGGAGCTCTAGCAGATTTCTAAGATGTTTATAGAATCCCCAGTCCCAATGTGTGTGTGTCTGGTTTTATTTTTTTGTGGGGTTAGGGAGGTTCACCCGTCCAGCTTGTGTGTGAGAGTGTGACAGAGCGAGTTGAGACTAAAGTATTTTGCAGTCCTATTACGAAAACAGAAATAAACACCAACAATTGATTCCCCTCCACCCAAAATAGGGTTGCCAGGTCAGGAGTGGCCTAGACCCTGAGATTTCAGGGCCCAAACCTGAGACTTAGGGGCAGCTTCTGGTGATGTCTTGGGGTGGTGAAGTCACAGGGGGTAGGCCCCGGTGATGCCATTAAGCATGGCACATTAAACATTAATCAGTCAGTGAGAACATGTCATTCAGATAAAAAGCACAAAGTCTAACACATGAGTCAGGCATGCCAGCATAGTCAGAACCCTCTCTTCCTCTTTAGCCTGGCCCAGTTCTTTGTCTTTCTCTGCACTCCCTCCTACCACCGAGCCCTGGAGATGGAGGCTAATTGCAGGAGAGGAAGAGGGCAGACACCCCAGAGAGTCCATGCAATAATTTGCAGCTGCCTTCTGATGAACTGAAGATTGTAAGCTTCTTAAAAAAACTTTTTATAAAAAAAACTTTTTTTAAAGGTGTTTTTGTCTATCGAGAGATTCAAGCCCTCCTTCTGCTACCTTGGCAGCATGGCAATGGTTGTTGTGGTTTAGTTGTTTAGTCGTGTCCAACTCCTCGTGACCCCATGGACCAGAGCACGCCAGGCACCCCTGTCCTCTATTGCCTCCCGCAGCTCAGTCAAACTCCTGCTGGTAGCCTCGAGAACACCGTCCAACCATCTCGTCCTCTGTCGTCCCCTTCTCCTTGTGCCCTCAATCTAACCCAAAGTCGACCCTGAGGGTTCTGCCAACTCTACCCCAACGCCTTGTTGAACTGCATTGGTCTGGGCAGGAAGTGGAAGGGCAGGCTAACTTCTTTTTTACATTGCACAGTTGCCTCTCCCCCCCCCCTCCCCTTGAGCCTTGCCCCAAGAATGTCCTACTTTGGGGGCCCAGTGCTAACTACCACCAGAAGGAACACTTCCAGCTATAGATCTGCTGCATGCTCATAGAGCTTTCTGTGGGTCCAGCAGGGCCTTCTGCAGCAGACATGACCCGGTGGAAGTCTTTCCTGGTGGAGGAACACTTGCACTCAGTTCTAATCTCCTCCATCCAGTTGATCTGGGGTTTAGGACTATTCGACCCATTTGAAAAATAAATTATTACTGTGCAGCAAGAGTGCTTTCGTAACAAAAAAAAAAAGCAAAAAAAAAAAAAAAGCAAAGAAGTTCCTCTTTAAAACAACATGAAAATAAAATGACATCATGAGTTCCAGGGAAGGATATGCATGATTCATTTATATCTTGGAATGCATTTACTAATAAATCACTCCAAGGTTGTTCTAATTTGCACTTCCCGCTGTGCTGAAACATTGCTAAATATTTTTCTTAAAAGAAAATAAAGGTTCCTTGTTGTTCTGACTTCGCGGAACCTCTCTTACTGTATAATGTATTTCATTTCTGAACTAATCATCTTTTCCTTCCAGCACAATAGGAAGCAAAGGAATGAAGCCGAAAAGGTGATGATAGCTTTGGTGAGGAATGTGTGAAGCACAGTTGTACATCGTTTGGATGCAGATGTAGCTTATAAAAATCTGATATGCTTCCCTGACTCTAAACTGCGCTGAAGCAGTCAATATTTAAGAGCAAAATTGTGCTTTTTACCAATTGATGGATTGCGTCATAAATAGAAGTAATCACTAAAATAAAAGTGGGAAATTTATCCACATTGGGAATTTTAATGTAAATTATTACCAAAAGAATAATTTGCTTCAAAATAATTTTGACAAAGGGAGAAACTTCACATCATTTTTGGATGTCACTGGCCATGTACAGTAACAGAGCGCAACAGTGGTGGCATGTTGGCCGGACCATTGGGAAGAAGCTGGGAAAGCGGTCTGAATGCTCTCTTTGTACAGCAGAATTCTATGATTGCTTGGGAAAATTGAATCTGGCTAAATGGAGCGGGATTTAACTCCAAGCAAATACACATAGGATCGCAGCATGTATTCCAACACATTCTGATCAATTACCAGGCAAGTCTGAAAACGTTACGTCCCTTGAAACCCAGGACGTGAAGTTCATGTCATTACATCAGCCTACACTTCAGCAATTTCTGGGACGGAGTCTGGGCTGTGGAAACTCCCTTCCCACACTTGAAGCAGCCTCAAATTGGGGAAGAAAGACTTGCTGTGGCAGAAAGTCTGAAAAGTGAAAATGGAACAAGCGTGTGGGACTGTTCCCTTGCTTTATAGAAGTGCTGATTGGGGAAAGAATATCTGATTTAATCTAGGCATTTCATCAAAGACAAAACCAATGTTTTGCACATTTTACCTTTTTTTTCCGTTTTCCGGGGAACTGAGAGGCCGGGGGGGGGGGGGAGGGAGAGAGAGTTACTCATTCCATGACCTATCAGGGAGAAACAGAAAGAATGCTGAACATCTGGCCAGCTCCAGCACTTCTCCACTTAAAAAGAATAGTGATGCCTGCATGCTGGGCAGCATGCTTTTGGTCTTATGGCCAGGCATTTTCTAAGGCCTCCAAGCTTCTTAAATAAAGATATGATGCAATGGTGCCTAAAATGCTTAATAACTCAATCCTAAACACATTTAGTTGGAAAGCAGTCCCGCTGAGTGCAGTGGAGCCGCCTCCCAAATTATTGTGGTCTGGCAGCCTAGCAGACAGAGAGAACCTGTCCTCAGGTTATGCTCACGTGCGAGACAGGACCACTTCCACAACTCCATGCATCACTGAAGCACAACACTCTGCTGAAGAGGAAGAAATGATCAGCACAGCAATACTGTTGAGCTGCCAAGACTCCACCAGCTCAAGGGGCAAATCAGCCAGACTTGGGTTGTGGCAAGGAAGGAGCATAGTTAAAAGTCTCTGCGCACACAGGGCTGGTTCTGCCTCTAATGACAGCGTGTTAATCCTGCAAAGGATAGAACATTTTTTTAACATTTCCATCCATATGGACGGCTTGAGTCCCAAGTTGCCCTTTTGTGAACGTGTTATGTACCGAGTTGAATAGGATCCAAAATGCAGGAGTCTGATTGTCCCTAGAACAATAGGATCCAAAATGCAGCAGTCTGATTGGTCCTAGAACAATAGGATTCAGAATGCAGTAGTCTGATTGGTCCTAGAACAATAGGATTCAGAATGCAGAAGTCTGATTGGTTCTAGAACAATGCAGCAGTATGATTGGTCCGCAGGAGCCACCCAATCATGCTCCAGATAGAAGTGAATCCACAACCTGATTGGCCTACAGGAGAATCCAGGAATCAGCCAATCACATGCAGCCCATTGTGTAAATAATGTATATAAAGCAGATATTGTGCGGGAACTTTCATTCCTCCTCACCACTATGAGCTGAATAAAGAGCATGAAATCCACTCTCAACCCCGAGTATATTTCATAACAGAAGAAGTTCTTCTGTTCAAGGAATGGGCACCAGCCCAATAGAGGCTTCCATTGGTGGGAGGTGGAGGAAATTTCCGCTAATTCCCCCTGCAGCCCCCATGTTGCTCTGGAGGGTTCCCTGCAGAAGGTTTTTGGAGGAATGAGGACTGCAGGGCTCAAGAGATGTTAGGGTCCAAGCTCTTGAAGAGTCCTACACATTCCCCCTCATCCTTCTCCACCCAAGTTGGCTGCATTGGAGTATAAGATTGGCCTCTCCTCTGGAGGAGGACCAGCAGGAAGGGAGGGGTTCCCAATATTCAACATATTTCTGACCCTTTCCTTCTGCTTACTGTAGGTATGATGAGCCAAAATCAAGTGGAGTGGAGCTGGGAAAATTGATATGTTTTGAGGCAGTAACGACTGGAAACTGGGAATTATCCTAATGAACATAAGGGCCTGTGGCTGAATGGTATAAAAGAAGTTGACGATACAAACCCTTTGAATTTTGGACCTCTTGTATGTGAAAGTGGTGCTATTCCACTGAGCTATGATTCCACATTACTTCCCTTGGAGCTGGGCTATATGTCTGAAGTCCTTCCACAAAGGAACAGGGAGGGAGAGAAGTGAGTGTGTGGGATAGGGACTTTGTCCCTGGGAGACTATAATATAATACAGAGATTCTGCCTCTGGATTCTCAATGCAGGCCTCAGATCTGTAGCAGTTTGTGCAGGCAGGAAGGTGTTTTGGTCTCCTTTCTGGCAGCATGGTTGTGCATTGTGTCAGTGTGTATTTTTGGTTAGATGATAGCAGGAGGTTCCTCGGCTGTTGTTGTGCATTGAGGCCAGTGCTTTCTGTGTGTGGCAATTACATGTATTGTTGGTGTGCAATGCTGTGATTAATTGGTGGTACCAGGTTTGCCAGATGCTACATTAGCTTTGGTTTCAATAGCTTTTGTTGTACCGTTAACTTTGCTACTGATTGGTCAGTATTGCAAAATTTAACCTTGAAAAATCATTCCAATTATGGTCAAATTGATTTAATTTCAATTGAAAAGAGATAAGTGAAAATGGTATGTTTTTCTAATTCAGGGAATTTTGATGTTGTTTAGTCCATAAACATGCAGTTTACTGAGAGATCCTGCTCAGTTCAGTGGTGCAGATTCCACAAAGTCCTGCTGCAAGTGGAGCACCTCAATATCAGCGAAGAAAATCCTCATGTTGTTTTCCTCAGTGCTCCAAAACAAACCCCTCACATAAAAGGTGCAACCCTTAACCTATTGAATAGCTGATTGTGTAACTTTTTATTATTAAAAAAACAACACCACAGGAAAATACTCAAATCAAACTTATATTAACATATTTGTGTGTGTGTGTGTGTATTCTTTTTATGTCTGGCAAACTTCCAGCTGCCAACAAATTCTCATAAATTCTAAAGATCCCCCTTCAAGTTTATGCAGATTTTTAATCCACAAAGTGTGTGTCAAATTGAGGAATTTTTGTCACCACAGGCGCTTACTAATGTTAGATACACTTGTTGCTGCTTCATATTGTTTGCAATCATCTTCACTAGTGTCAAAATATTTTTCACCACTTCTGCCAAGACGTTTCGCACCTTTCCCTTTTAGAAAGAGAAATCTATTGTAGCCTTAAAATAACCAGGAATCTGCTTTCTCTCTCTCCCCCATTTTCCATACTCTCGAATATCCCTGAGGCATCTGGCGCTGAAGTGTTCTGGCACCGTCCAATTATTTTACAAAAAGCCATCATAGAAATAATCTCCTCCCCAACCTCTCCCCTCGGTGCTGCCCCAAGCAGATCAATGCATTTCAAAGCGGAATGGCTTGAGAGCAGTGAGGGAAGGAGGAGCATGAATGGTAACAGGCGCAGCACCAGTCAGCCTCCTCCTTCATGCTCTGTCTCCGAGACTTTTTGCTGGCATCTGCCTCTCACAAGCCCCTTTTGTGTTCATGTGATAAATCTAATCTCCCCTCTAGCAGCTCCCATAGTGTCTCATTGATTGATTCAATAACAAATGGAAGGTTTATTTACAAAGCTTTATGCCTCTGAGACTATTCTCTCTATAAAAATTATAGTACACCTAGCATATTTATGAGTTTGCATCCAAATAATTGCAGGTCTCCGCAAGAGGCCTTTGCAAGGTTTTGGTGAAGATGCATGACTCTGCTGATATATGAGTGATCTACTGTTGGGTGAGCAAATGTCTTACATGCATACAGCTTTACTGTGCTCAAGGATCTTCCTGCTCCCAGATTACAAGGCTGTTGCTGTTGGGATTTCCTTATGCTAACACGACTGCAAGGTCTCCAGTTTAATTGATATTAATGCATCGTCACTGCCGCACCCGTGTCTGGCTTGCATGTCTATTCCTTTTCAGGGTAATGAGGCTACATGAAATGAAAAGTCCTTCCCACAGGTGTGCCTCTGTTTTCCTGTTCTTAGCCCTCACACAGCAAATTGGCATTGCTAAGACTGAATGCAATTCTCTCCTCAACCCAGTGCCTCTGCTGCTGCTAAAATGCTACCTGTACATGGCTGCAGGCATGTATTGGATAGTGCCCATGCTATCACTGACGAGGGACACAACCTGCACTTGCCATGCCTGTACATCTCTGGTATATAAAAGGAGTTTTAAGATTTGATTTTAAACTGGTTTAGTTCTTCATATAGTTCTTTGAAAGAAAGCTGCTATTGCAAGCTAGGCTACCACTCCCCCCTCCCGCAGCAACGCCCCACCATTTCCATAGGTTTTTTGCTTTTTACTTCTGTTTCTCCCCACCTATACCCCCAATAGCAAGGCTATCTCCTTCCCTTCCATCACTTTGAACAGTTTTAACACAATTGCTGTAAGATCAAAGCTACAGCTATGGTAGTGTTTTGGGAAAAGGGGTTGCCTGTACAAGCCCTGCTTAGGGGGCGGGAGGGTATTACACAATCGTAAAGGGCCATTCTAGTTCCTGCAAAATTTACAAAATCTGAATGACAAATGTGTAATAACTTCTCCAATTTAATTCTTTCATGTATTGGCTGGATTTGTCATAACATTTGGCAGCCTGCCCACAGGAAGTTGTTTTACGTTCCCAAGGGCTTAGCATGAGGAATGGAGTGCTACTTCTGTGGGGCTGGGTGAGTCCAATTGCGTTCATGCAGAGGCAGCATTTGGAAGCAGATTTCACCAAGTAGTTGGAAAGAATGTTTCGGATGCCCCGTGAACTATTAGCATATGCTTAGATGCAGCTGTATCTGGAGAGTAGGGCTGTAAATCTCCATGTGATCACTCTTATTTCCTCAGCACGCACCTTTTCTGGGAAGCCTTTGGATCATTCCCCAATTCCATATTGTAACTAAGCCAAACTATGTGTAACTGAGGTAATTCCTCCCCTGCCGACCTATCCATGCCTCTGTTTCTTTCCTTCCTCCATTTGTATGCCTCCAGGGGGAGGGATCAGTTGAGCCTGTTGTTGTTTTTTGTCAAGTGCCATGTGCATAGATATCACTACATAAATAAAGAAAATAATCCTCTGCTCAATAGATCTGGTAGAAGCTTAGTACAGTGCTACCTCTGGTTATGTACTTAATTCGTTCCGGAGGTCCGTTCTTAACCTGAAACTGTTCTTAACCTGAACCACCACTTTAGCTAATGGGGCCTCCTGCTGCTGCTGCGTTGCCAGAGCACGATTTCTGTTCTCATCCTAAAGCAAAGTTCTTAACCCGAGGTACTATTTCAGGGTTAGCAGAGTCTGTAACCTGAAGTGTATGTAACCTGAAGCGTATGTAACCTGAGGTACCACAGTAGCACACCATCAAGGAACTCCATCAAGAGCTCTGACTGGCAGCAGAATCTAGTCTAGACAGAGTCGTAAAATAATTGAATGGTTCTGTTACTTCATATTCTGGGCTTTGATAGCAGAGACCTCTAATAAGTGGTGGAATACCAGCATTGGGTCAGTAATACAGTTTTGCTGCAACCATAATCCATGCCTGAGAATCAGCAATACAGGTGAACATTTCTTTATACCATTTAGCATTTTGTCTGAACCTCCATAAAACTGAAGTTGCTTTTTTCAGACACTTTCTTTCCACCCTTTCATTTTCTGTGTTGAAGTGTGCCTCCACACCACTGATGCCTAAATAAGGTTACAGCCATGGGTTTTATCTGAGCAAATATTGACTCTTCTTCTAGAAAGATTAATGATGGAGAAAGAGTGATCATCATTCTGTTATCACAGTTGCCAAAATCATTGTGAAGCAGTACATTGGAAAAGTAAATCATTCAGTGATTAAATGATGGCAGTGATCTTCTCTTGTAAATCACTGTTATGAAGCAAGGTGTATATTGCATATTTTTCTGTGCTATAAATGGTGAAAGGTATTCTCTTGACCTATGCCCTCAACAGTGTTAGGTCAAAATATGAGAAAGATAACTTTATTCAAAAAATTCAGCACCTTACAGTCTGATCTGGAGCTCTGCTGGGTCAGATCAAAGGCCTATCTAGTCCAGTATTCTATTCTTGCAGTGACCAACCAGAAGCCGCCAAGCAGGACCTGTGTAACCACGCTCCCCTTTTATGATAGCCAGCTACTGCTATTCAGAGACATACTACCTCTGACAAGCGATGGACACTAATCATGGACAGCCTTATCCTCTACAAATTTGTCTAATTTCCTTTTAAAACCAAGTTGGTGGCAATCATATCTTATGGGAACAAATTTCAAGCTGTACGAAGTACTGAATCAGCCAACATTCAGCTTTATTGGTAGCTTTTTCCTAGTACTATGAGGGGTCCCTATGTACTTTTTCCACAACATGTAGAATCTTGTACACCTGTATCATCTTACTTTTCCCTCTAAACTAAATGCCACAACCTTTCCTTATAATTGAATTGTTCCTGTCTCATGATCATTTAGCTTGCCCTTTTCTGAACCTTTTCTGACTCTACAATATTTTTTGAGGAGGAGACCAGAACTGCATACAGTATTCCAAGTGGAGCTGCACCATAGATAACGGTGTTAAGATATAGGTAGTTTTATGGGGATGCGGGTGGTGCTGTGGTCTAAACCACTGAGGTTTGAATCCACACAACAGGGTGATCTCCCATTGCAATGTCCCAGCTTCTGCCAACCTGGCAGTTCGAAAGCACAACAGTGCGAGTAGATAAATAGGTACTGCGGCGGCAGGAAGGTAAACAGTGTTTTGTGTGCTCTAGCACTTGTCACAGTGTCCCATTGTGCCAGAGGTGGTTGAGTCATGCTGGCCACATGACCCGGAAAGCTGTCTGTGGACAAATGCCAGGTCCCTCGGCCTGAGAAGCGAGATGAGCACCGCACACCAGTCATCTTTGACTGGACTTCGCCCTATTGCATTGTGCACCCTTTTCACTTGCTTACATTGAATTGCATTTACCACTTTAATAAGAGAACTTTATGGAGTTATTTACTTTATTTACCACTTTACTAAGAGAACTTTATGGAGTTCTTCACCAGCAAGCTTGGCTACATCACTAGCCATCTCTAGCTCTAGATTGTGAATAAGCAAGCTAAAAAGCATGGATCCCAATACTATTCATTTGGGAAGTCCATCTAAAATATGTGCTACTAAGATTATTCTTGGACCTTTGCATCTTTCAACCTGTCTAGTTAAGATCCTATAATACGCTCTCATATGGTTGGCCATTCAAATTGTATTCTATCCTTGGTGTTCAGGGGCCTTTCCCCATAGATTGGAAGAGCAGTGAAGGAACTCGGGGCCCACCGTAATAATGCTGGGAGAATGCCAAGGTGACATTGTAGATCAATCCCATCAATATTGCATTGATTTCCCTGCACACTGCAGAGAAGAGTATCATTGCACATAACACTTTGATGTTGTGGGGTGGTGTCTGCATGGCTGTGGATTGTGATCACTGTTTTCTCTGTGGAGATATGCCCTGATGTTAGCTCCATGTGTCTGGAGTTGCCACTTGGATTTTTGGCAAAAAATCCTTTCATGGGAGCAAATGCTACCAGTATTCTATAGTATTCCATCCTCTCCCTTCCAGCCTTGCCTGTCTCGTACACGGCAACTAAGGCCTTGCCCATTGCACTTGAGTAGCTTGTACCCAGCTAGTTATGCTTCCACACCTCCATCATGTGCAATGCTGGCACTGACTAGGTAGCACCAATTCCAGAGATAATTATCCTATCCCACTGGTGCACCCCTGGATTTAATTGTTTACATTATTTGTATCTCATACCTTCAAGAGAACACTCTTCCTGCAGCAACTTACAATTAAAATGAAAATACAAAGTAAATAAATCAAAAACAGTAGAACATACAGGTAAAGGACACAGCCCATGCAACTGAGGGAAGCACAATAGAATAACATTGGTGTTGCAAATAATGGCTAGGGAATTTCAAATTTATTCTGCACCATTTTTGAAGCACAACATTAAATAAACCCATTAATCTAATTTTAATTATGACTGCTGTTGCAAACATTTCACCATGAATTGTCACATCTTTCTCAGAGGCAGGGTGGTCCTACCATTAGGCAGAATGAGGCAGCAATTATGCATGTCATGAAATGTCAGCAAATTGTTAATTTGTTATTACTGCATTTTCACTGGTGGTGGGGGCAGTAACATCAGGAAACATCTCCACTTACATACCTCTGGTATTTTTTTGCCCTAGGTTCCAAAATAATGCGGCTGGGTGCTGTCACTTAATCTTCACAGAACTACAATTCCCAGCACCCTTGACGCACTTCAGTTCCCAGGATTCTTTGTGGGAGGGAAATTTACTTTCAATGCATGGTATGTATGCAGCTGGTGGAGGGGACAGGGTGCCATGTGCTATTTTGCCTCTAGCAGCAAAGGGAACAACACATATTTCCCATTGATCAGTTTAATTTCAATAATCTAATAGCGATTTAGCAAAAGAAATCTGCAAGTGAAGGTGTTTTGTATTGGTTTCTCTGTTCATACATGGTAGATACATATCAACTCCACTTCCTTGAATCCAGAACTAAGATGTGTATATACAGGACTCTGGTATCCCATGCACTTATTATTATATTGTAGTTCCAATAATGCTGGATGGTAGAGGGACTTTTAAAAGGATTTCTCTTCCATCTCTCCCTGGGAAACAAGCTGACAACACCAACCATCTAGTTGAAGGAGAACTTTGCATGCTACTCTCTGGCACGCAGGAAGACCTGTTGCTTATAAATGTACATTTAATATATTTGAACATTCTGTCATGTTAAATATTATCTGCACATGAGAAGTTAGTGTGCTAGGAGAAGGCTAGGCTGAAACACTCTCCATGGAATGCAGTATTTCCACCTAATATTCTATTTTTGATCTTCAGGAGACAGTGTTAGTGCTTATGTAGCCAAAACAACACTATCCCAACACAAGAGGTATTGACAGACTCTGAGGGATGACAAGGTTTGCAGAAGTACAAAAAACATAAGCAGGAAAACCCTAAGGTAGAACCCTCCCCCCCCCCCGGCTGAGCATGCATGCTCAGTGAGCATGAAATGTAGAGTAACTGTGGGGGGTGGGTGGGAATGGAATAGCATGTCAAGAAAATGAAAGAGGAAGAAACACAAATATAAAATGGGAAGAAAGAACTCTCTCATTGTTGGAATAGGTTACTGTGGTTCGCAGACAGAAGTTTTTTTTTTTTTTTAATGGCCACAAGAAAGGAAGTGAAAGCCATGCATAGAAATCAAGGGGGGAAATCCAAGAATTTAATGTGCAAGAAAATTTACAAATAAATTGATATCTGCCTAGGAACCATATACTCTCAGTGGGAGATTAGTGGCCAAGTAGGTGTTACTTGTATTAGACATGGCATTGGACTCCAGAATTAATTGGGAGTTTGTGGGTGGCAAATGCCTACAGCTCACACCAGTGTTGTCTCACAACACAGGGGGCTTTCCCTGTTGCTCTCCTTGCAAGTTAAATCACACACACAGTCTTGGGGCATGCAGTTTCAGTTTCAGAACAGAAGAATGCTCAAGAACGCACACATCCTGGCCACCTGGCACACTGCTGACTCTATGGGTGTAGTCTGGGGGGGGGCAGCTGCCACCCCAAATCAAGAAAATTCATTAAAAATACAAAGCTAACTGAGGTTATGCCCCCCCCAAACAAAAATCCTGGCTATGCCCATGGCTGACTCCACCTCCTCTTCCTGCCAGGTTAATATGCCCCCCCCCCAATAAAGGAGGGGATCTGCCAGAGGGCACTTTGCCCAAAGTCCTCATACACTTGTTGCTAACCTTTCTCGAGCTCAGCTCAGATGGGAAGGTTCAACTCCCTTTTCCATTTTGGTTACAGTTTATCGGCTAGCCTTGTTTAAGTCACTTCTCTCGTTGCAGTCGCTGTCCTAAACGCTTGGGTGGATGGCTAGATTAATAATAATTAAAAAGGTATTAATTCGGAGCGACTGGAGTTTCAAGTATGGAGTTTTAGTTAACTGCCCACTTGGATTTTTCTCTCTTCAGTCGCGGGCACATTTCGCAGGCGATGCGCTCGCCCACTCCTTCCCTTAAAAAGAGCCGAGGATGCCACCACAGGTTTTCCAAGGACCACGGCCACGGGCATAAACCTCGCGCGTGGTGTGTGTGCATGTCCCAAAATGTTCCTTCTTCACTTCCACACACTCCTTTAAAAATCCCAGGGGCTGAGGCGGGGACTATGGACCGCCTCCTTTCTCCCTTCCTCCTCCTCCTGACGGCGCTTTCGGCCAGCAGAGGGGAAAGGGAAGAAGGAAAACACACACACATACACATACAACCCGGCCAGGCTCGCGCCCGAGAGGCTGCTGTGTCGCGCGCATGGCGGCGGCAGCAGCGGCGGCGGCGCGTGGGCAGGGCTTCACCGGAGGAGCCTCGCGACGTCCGCCCCGTGGAAGGAACGGAAACGTCTCTCTAACACAAGGTCCTTCTGCCGCGCACGCGCAAAAGCCCGGGTAAGGCCTCGGGGGCGCGCGCGCTGAGCCGCGGCAGCGGGGCGAGAACTGGGAGGAGGGGGGAGGGAGGGAAAGGCAGGGAAAAGCTGCTGAGGTAAAGTTAGAGGTGGGGGCGGGGGAAACAAGGGAGCGAGGGAAGGAGGGGGGGCGGCGGAGCGTAAGCGCGAGGGAGCGGGCGGGCGAGCGGCTCCGTCGGCGAAGCCAGTGCCGGGGAGGCTCGGCCGCCGCCATTACTAAGCCCAGATCACCGGGGAGGGAGGGAGGGAGGGAGGAGGAGGAAAGAGGAGGAGGAGAGATGGGGCCAGGCCGCCGGGAGTTCTTCTGAGGGAGCTGCGGGTCCGGGAAAGGGACGACGACGACGACGAGCCGCCGGCGCTGAGCGAGAGTCCCGGGAATGGTGCCGCGGGAGAGCCGGAGACTGAGGTGAGGAGGAAGAAACCGCTCCTCCTTCCCAACTCCCACCCCCCCTCCCTACACACAACTACACCCAGCCCCATCAGCTGCCGCACCGCCGCCGTCGCCGCCAGCAGCAGCAGCAGCGCTGGGGCTCGGGAGTCGGGGCGGTTGCTGCTGCATCCGCCGGAGAGGTGGAGGCTGCCGCCAGTTCCGAGGAGGGATGGGGCCGCCGCCGCCAGCAGCAGCAGCAGCAGCAGCAGGAACTGCTGAGTGAGTGAGTGAGTGAGAGAACTGGGAAGACCGGAGCTGCCTTTTCTTTTCTCCTTCCTCGCTTCCTTCCTTCCTGCCTCGTCCGAGTCTGCTCCATACCTACACACCCCGCGGAGGAGGAGGGGGAGGGGAATGGTCGGACGCCTCCCCTGCTTGCTTGCTTTGGTCCCAGACAGGTGATGAAGGCCTGAGCCGGCGGGGAGGGTCGGAGCCTGCTCTACCAGGCTCTGGTGGTGGTGGCGGCGGCGGCTGCCAGCTGGTCACGGCCCCCCCAGCGAGGGAGGAGGAGGAGGAGATGAGAAGGCAAGGAAAGGGGCAACCTACCTCCTTTCTTTCTCTGCCTGACCCCCCCTTCCCTTCTTTCTCCTTTTTTTAAAAATAATAATAACCGTAGGTCTTCCGTTCTTGCCTTTCTCTCCAGCACCCCACCCCCCGTTTCTCTTCTTTCTGGTCGTCTCTCTCTTTCTCCCTCTCCGCCCCCCCCCCCCCCCAATCACGCCATAGAAAACTTTCCTCTCAGGCGCGAGTGGCCTGCTCCTCTTCCCCCTCCAACCCTTCCGAACTCCATAGGGTGGATAGGAGGACTTTTGGAAACGGCGGTAGGAGGCGGGGGCTGTGTGTGTTGCTGGTTGCAGTTCTTTCGTGTTCTTTCTTGCCTCTAAAAAACAAAAAAAACCACCACTCCCCACCCCCCACCCCGGATTTCCTCTTGTCAAGGAAAAGCTCTAGATGGGAGTCTGGGAGTGACAGTTCGACGTGGGAAAGATGCACAATAACTTCAGTGGGAGGGTGAAGAGAAGGGGAAAGTGTGGAAACCTTCCCATATGTCCTTTTGTGCATTAGGTTTTTCAGCAACTCCAGTGCCGCAGATTTGCCCGAAAAGTAGGTGGGAAATGTTTTAAATCCAGACTAAAATAGGCCAGTGGGTGGGTGTGCATGTTAAGTTTAGGCTTTTGGAGATAATTAGTGTATTTTCCCTCTTGCTTAGATACTGCAATTGGCAGAGATTTCTTAAGTCTACACTGCACAATAAAAAAGGCAGTACAATTGATCCAAACATTTGTGGATCAATTGCACATTCATTTTGGCTGCCTGTTTAGACAGTTTTCATTGAAGGGAATTATGGAATTCATATTTGTGATCCCCATTTAAAAATGAATGGAGAGTTCATAATAGAATCTCTCTGGCATGGACAACTATGTATTTTTTTACAATCGAGTATATGTATTTATTTTCTTTTATGTAGTATATATTTGTTTCAGAATATTAACGATTTCAGTCCACAAGTTTTTAATTGGTAAGGTTAGTTGTGAGTACTGTATAAAGACAATTGCCTGTGAAAGTTAGTGCCATGATACATCAGTTATAGTGCAAGCCTAAGCATGGTTTGTACAAAATCCCATTGAGTTAAAAAAATCTTAAGAATGCTTGGGATTGCCCCCTTGCAATGCAATCCTGTAGTGTTTACTCAGAAGTCACACTAAATTCAATGGAACTTACTTTCAGGCAAGTATGTGTAGGTTTGTAGCCTTCAACTCTTAAAATACTACTCTGTCATAGGCCCCAAATTTGGAGTAAACACTAGTTAATTCTAAGCTTCACTAGTTAATTCTAACTTAATGTTAAAAACCATTAGCTGTTTGGCATGTAATGAGCTAAGTAAATGGTTATTATGAGTGATAATTAATCATGTTCATTCACCAGCAGAGTGGACTTCTGCTTGTTCAAGAGGACCTATTCCTCCCCTTCCTCCTGCAGCCCTCTGCTCACTATCAAAATCCACTTCCAGAATTGAGGAGCAGATTGAAGAAAGTGGGGCTGTTGGGGAGAGGAAGAGGTCTCGCTGCATTGGTGATCTACCTGGGCAACATTAGATTTCACATTTTTAAAGGAAATAGTTGTTTTTACATATACATACATATATAAGTATGATTTAAAGCTTAATCCAGGTATTCAGCCTTCATTTGTGGATTGGTTTGCAAATGCTATTTACAACTTGCAAGACCATTTTAGCATTTTTCTTTGTACAAGATTTTCCTTCTGTGAGTTCTAGTAGAGTAGTGCAAATACAACCATTCAGCATCTTAAATATGTTTCAAGAATTTATTCAATCTCCAGGTTGTAAAATTTTATTGAATTCTTTTGTTTCTTTTCTGTTTATAAGTCATCACATCTTTCCCCCCACTGAGCCTATTTTAATCAGTAATAATATACTCTGTAGTCCATAAACCACTAACTTCAGAATAGTTTAGCGAAAGACCTGTATTGAAGATTCAGTATTGTTATTTCTAGATGAGTTCTTTATTTTTAGTCTGCTAATAGTCTAGTGTGACTTTTTAACAGATCATCTTAAGGAATGTAATAAGATTTCACTTCCTAAGCATGTGCATGTTTTATATATAATGTACATGTACACATACACACAAAGCTTCATCAAAAAGTTCCTAAATAGTTGTTCTGGTGTATTTACTAAGGATTTGTTGCATTGCTTCTCTGATACTATTATAAGAAGTCTGTACACTTTATGGAACACCAGTATAAGTAAAGTTTGTGATGGGTTTGTGAAACACCTTGGAACTTTGCTGTTCATGTTCACTTCTAATATCTGTTTCATTAGAAGATAGGTTTGAAATAGTCAGGCTTACCAAAATTTACTTAATATTATCAAATGAGCTGGCCCATTATTTAAGTTAGCTGGTGTTTGTAATATGAGGTGTTTAATATTTATAACTTGGTTGCCTTAATTACTTTAAACCCTAACTTTATGAAAGGAGAAGGAAATAACTACTTTGATTCTTTGTATATTTGACAACAATGTATATATATCCACAGTAAATCAAATGATACAACAAATTTCTCCAGGGAGTACTTATATTGTTGGAAGGACTTTGACAATGTGTTATGAAATATTTAATAGGACAATGTGCTCAAACATTTACATTGGCAATATATAGTCATTGAAACTGATAATATTTATTTTGAAAAGCTACTTTTAATCCAAGTAATTCATTTGTTGATTTTTATCTTTTTACTTGATATAAGCAAAACATTTGAAACTATACTAATTATCAGTATATTTGAACATATGGGCTCCTTATTTTAAGAGTTGCTTCAAACTTTTAAAAAGCAAAAAAACTCCCATAATATTTGCACAACACTATTAATCATGTGTGGCTCACACATGATTAAGTGACCTGGTTTCCCTGCATTAAGATATGGAAGCAATAGTTGGGAAAGGATTGAGTCTTTTCCACTGTGAATCTGCTGTACAAATATTTTGAAGCTTAGAAACTGAGTAATGAAATATGTAACCTGTTGAGGTCACAGAAGTCAGTGTGTGAGCTTGAGTATTTTGTCTTTTTGGGGCATTCTGCACTGTAGACTTGTCAGGATTTTACTTCCCAGCATGTTGTTAGGCTTTCTCCTTGCTACTTCCAACTTTCATTGATATCTAGTGTGAAGAAGGATATGATTATTCTTGCTAGGCTTAGGTGGAAGGTTGGAAGCAGCAAGAGCAACTCAAACAGAGGGGTTTTTTTAAAGTTGTTTTTAAATCCAAGCCTGATAAGAAGTGAAAGATGAGACTACCCCCTCCTAAATTCTCTGTGTGCACAAACACATGGAGTAGGGTAGGCTGGGTTCTCATGCCAGACACAAAATTTCTCCCTTCAAGTTACCTTCATTGCAGGGGAAAGTTATGAAAAGAGTGAGGGGCTGTCTCATCTTGTGAAGTGCATTTAGAAAATGGATGAGCAGCCAGCAAATTACCAGTAGTGGTTAGGCCTGATGGACCTGGGAACAACATTTTGGATCCCAACATTACTGTGTACAAACATATTTAGTCCTATATGTGCTCATGAACTGCTCATGAATTGCAGCAGTTACTGCAGTTCATTAGCTTTGGCTGTGGTCTGCATCATTAGTTAACTCTGACTCTGTTCTGCATGTACTTGCTGTCAAAAACTGTGTCTGTACACTAGGTGTGTTCAGACATTTGCCTCAACAGGTGGATGCTGTATGTGTAGATAGAGAGCAAGGGCATGCAAACCCTGCTCCTAGTGTTCCAGCAGCCCTTGGTGCTCTGTTTCTATCTTCCTCCATGTTAAATGGGCAAGATATGTGAGGATTTCTTTTTAGGCTTGCTTAAATGCCTTGCATGAATAAGGATCCTGCTTTACCAGCCTCCCTCATAGTGTGAGATATTCTTCTTGCATTTAAACAAATGTGAATAAAAGCCTACAGACCTCCACACAGGGAAGAAAATACGAAGAGCCCTACTTGATCAGGTCAAAGGCCCATGAATGCATTTGTTAATGATAGAGATTTTATTATGCTTGATGGCAATTATGTTCAGTGTGTACATACTGCTTAGGCCAGGGGTTAGGAACCTGTCACCTTTCAGATGTGCAGGACTCCGATCAGCCCTAGCCAACATGACCAAAGGTCAGGACTGATCAAAGCAATGTCTGGAGGGTGACAGGTTCCCCTTATAGGCCCTTCACACCTATAAGCCTTGGGCTCCTCATATCAGAAATATGCTACAATCTTGGTGGGAGTCTGCATCCTGCAGCAGCTTTCTTCTCCCTGCTTCTTATTCCCCTACCAACTCTCTGTGATAGGAGGACACCAAATAGAAACAGAAGGGTGGCAAGAAAAGTCAGCTGCTCTACAGCTCTTGACCCAGACACAGTATGCTGTGTAGTGGGCCTGTTTGGCTCTGTCACCCTGTCATCTTCTTAACCAGCACAAGTTCTAGGGGTGGGATGGGATGGGGGCTTGCACAGTGGAAGGCAGCCACAGCTGATTACTAAGGAAATGGAATATGTTACAGTCAAATCTTACATCAGGTATAGCCAGCATTTCCTTAAATCACACATAAAGTGATTTATGTGTGTCACTAACTCCCCACCTTTCCCTGTTCTGGCTGTGAGGCATCACCACGTGTTGGCAAAGATGTGGAAGTGCCAATGGGTGGCCTGGGTTCCCACTGGGTCATATCATTCGTTAGTGTCTCTGCTGCCTCCCCCCACTCCTCCATGTATGAGCCTAGAGAGCTCCTCTCTGGCTGGGGGAAAGAGCTTTCCTCAAGGGGAAGAATTCAGGAAATGATAAAAAACAACAAGGAAGAAGAGGCAGTGGGGCAAGGGGAGGGCGATGAAGGCTGGCAGGTCCTAGAGATGAGAAGAAAAAGGTTGGAATGGACCTTTGGATGGGTGGATGGGATCCTAGCAGAGGGGCGGAGGAGTAAGGAAAACAAAACGGTTCCTTGCCACTCTTGCAGGAACGACAGATGTCCTGCTGTGGAGTTGAATTTGCACAAACTAAATATACGCATAATGCCACTCAGCCGTATTGCTGGTGGGGTTATAGTGTTGCCCATAGGTGTCACGAGCAAGGATTCACAATGTAACACTGGGGGAATGCTTCATTGCTGTGCAAACAGGAGGAACGAAACTACATGACCCATCATGCAGCGAAGCCAAGAACCCAGCTTCCATCAAGGGTTTTTTTTGTTTTTGCGACCAAGGGTGGTGGGGAGACTGCAATCCCAAGCTACTCAAACAGGGAACTGGGAATCAGTAGTAAAAGCCGTAGATGATTTTATGGCTATATCCACAACATAAAAATTGCATTCTTCCTTTCAGTGGAATCCTGACAACTATATTTTGATGTAGGGAGATTTTGATTAAGACAGAGCCCTGTTGGATCAGACCAAAGACACATCTAGTCCAGCATACTGTTCTGATAGTGGTCAACTAGATGCCTATGGGAAGTTTGCAGGCAAGAGAGCACTCTCCCTATTTTTCAGCTTTCAGGAATTACAGTAGTATTCAAAGGAACACTGCTTCTGACCGTGGAGGTAGACCATGGTCATCATTGATAGCTCTGTTCTCCATGAATTGGTCTAATATTTTAAAACTGCCAAAATTGGTGGCCATCACTTAATCTCATTGGAGTGAATCTATAGTGCTTCTGTGAAGAAGTATTTTCTTAGTTCTGTCTTGAATGTTTCAACTTTCACCTTCATAGGATGGCCCCAGGTTCTAGTATTAGAATCATGCATAATTTTAAACACCTTTATTAAGTCTATTACTTATGAGTCTTTGGTGAGGTGCTTTATCAAAAGCCTTTTGAAAGTCTTAAGTACAGTATACAGTATCAGTGGGCTCACTCCTATCTATAGAACTCTAAAAATGATGCAGAGCTTTTCCTTGCAGAAGCCATGCTAGTTCTGCTTTAGCATGACTTGTTCTTTGATATGCCTGGTAACTCTGTAATTATGCTTTACATATTTTTTTCTTGGAACAGATGTTAAGATACCTGGATTGTAATTTCCTGCATCCTCTTTTAAAAAAAGAGTTAAATTATACACTCTTCAGTCCTCTGGTGTGGAGGCTGATATAGGGGACAAGTTACATATTTTTGTTAGAAGATCAGCAACTTCACATTTGAGTTCTTTAAGGTGAATGCCATTCAGACATGGTGATTTGTAAGTTTGTAATTTAACATTAAGGCCAGGAACATGTATATTGTCGCCACCCTTGGCCTCAGTTCTTCGGATTCCATTCCTATAAAAAGTTAGTTGAGGCACAGAGATCTGTCCTCCATCTGCTGTGAGTACTGTTGCAAAGAATTCATTCATCTTCTCTGCAGAGAATTACGCATTAAGAGTTGATGCAGTTGGGTTTGTTAGGGATGGGACTTGCATGTGTGCCCTTGTCTATTGATACAGAGTTTGCATGCCTGAACGTGGCTGTTGTTTCATTTGAAAACTGAATGTTTGAAATACCCAGCAGCTCAAATATGGGTCATTCATCTTAGAATAAAACAGTAGCTTCTGATTAAGCTATCTGGTTAAATATTGTAGTGCTTGATTCAGAGGAAGTTAGTCACATTTTAGTTTTATTAAAATCAATGGAACAAGTTAGTTATAACAAACTTAAACACCATTGATTTCTGTGAGACTAACCCATGACCCAATTTAATCTGGGCTAGCCATTCATATTCTCCCTGTTAAGCCAATAAAACTTTATTTAATACAAAGCAAAAATCATCAGCATATTTATAAATGCAAAATGCCTGTTTCCCAAACTGCATTTTTTGACACTAGAACTCTCCTATCGATCATGTTAATGCCTGAAAAAGTTAACATGGATCGGTCAGTATTTGTGGTCTGCTTGAATAAAACATACAGTAATGTCTTAGTATGTAGATCTACATCTTGGGTTAAGAAGGAATCTGGTTAGTCTTCTTCACAGCTAACATTGCTGCTGACATAATTATTAACTGTGGTTAAGCTTGGTAGGGAAAAATAGTTCTTCAGAAGAGTAGGATAAGTGAAACAGCATGCAGTTCTGCAGTTTCCTCCCAATTGCTTAGGCTTCATTAAGCATCATATTTGCAATAGCTGTATAACTGAGTCTTTGTATCTGGTTGCTAACTTATACCTAAGATTTATTTAGTGGCATCTAAGGTTTTTTTTAAAAAAAATCAGTGTTGGTGAACAATTAATGTCACTCTGATTGATAAATTCTAAGAAATTATTCCCTATTTTACTCAGTTAGTAACGCATAGGAGGAAGATTGTTAGTGAAGTATGTGATCATTTCAACAATTTATATTCTTGGCTTCTTTCTAGCATGGTTGCCACAGGGCCACTTAAATACTGGCTCCTCGCTGCTGCTTTGCTCCTCTTGTGCAGCTGGCGAAACAAACCAAGAAAGTTGGCTTGCAAATCTTCTTTGGAAGCCATTAACCATAATTCCTGCTACTCATGTAACAGGAAGCTCTGTTTAACTCTGGCCTCCTAGTCTGTTTTGCAGCTTGTGTGAAGAGAAAAGCTGCAGCAAAGGGGCAGGTAGCAGGGCTTTGGTTGTGTGAGTGCAGCTTTAATGTACAAGTTTTTCACTTGCTCATGGTGGTCTTTGTATGAATTTACATTTATGGGTGGAATTCAGTGTCACACTCTTCCAGCCTCTTCCTATGCAAGCAACATCACAGTTTTCCAGATGGAAGGATCCTACTCTCCTCCCCTTGCATGCAGTTTTCGGGGTTCTGACCTCCCCCGAGGAACTGGGCAATTAGTATTCATATATCACACTTCTTTTCTTGTGAAGGTGATGTTGCCCTAAGTTTTATATGGTCAGTTTAAAATATGGCTAGAGCTATCATATTCAGATAATTGTTGCAACACTCATCAACTTGCAGTATATCATAAGGAAAGGAGGGAATTTTTAATTAGTGTAGTGACTGAATCATCTATGACAATTAATTTCTTTAGATTTCTACGGGTCACCTTGGAGGGAGGACTCAGTAACATTTTTTTCAGAAGGATTCAATCAATAAAGGCTCCTAAGGAAACGGGCCTTTGGAAAGCCTTTGACCTGTGCTCAGTGGATGCTGCTACCTTGCTAACTATGATTGTGCTCATATGCTCATCCTATATGCTTAATACACAGTACTAACAACTGAGACTTATTTTAGAGAGCTTGAATGCCAGGAGTTGGGAATTTAACAAGTGGCTTCCGTAAAACTCCATTGGCAACCAAGATGACAAATTCTAGTGTAACATCTCCTGTTAATGAGCAAAGTGATATTCTCACCAAACTAGCTAAGTTACAGTCCAGGTTGATCCAAATACAACAGCATGGGCAACAAAATGTTGATGAAACAATTGATAATCAAGCCTTTCACCCACAAGCTGTTTCTCCAAAATGTATGGTTAAAAAGAGGGCTACCAGAGAAACTTTTAAGTGTATAGATGCAGAGCTGCAAACTCAACCCCCCTTGGGATATGATATGGTGAGGGACAATCCTGCCCTAAATGATGTGGACGAATCTTGCACCGCTTTCACTAGGTTTCAGGTATCAGATGATTCTGCCTCCCACTGCAATCCTATAAAACAGCCCACAATGTTTGGTAGCCCCCTCCCAAATTTACAGATGAGGCAGATCAGGGGATTACAGGGGGAAGAAGAGGTGGGGAAAGGTCAGTTTCATAACCTTGCCCTTCTGCTCGCATAACATTGGATACACTCATATGGGGTTAAAAGCTAGTGACATTAATAACTGGTATTTGGATAACACCTTTTCATCTAGTCCAGATGAAGTAATTGTTGTTCTAATCTGATGTCTGATGTCACTGTTGAACTGGATTTGGGTGAATAAACTGAAACTGAGTCCAGAGAAGTTGAATATATTGATGATGGGGAGGTCTGTTGACTCTGATGTCCTTTTCTGGATTAGATAAACACTTGCTTTTAACAATCAGTTAAATATTTAGGAGTACTCCTCTGTTATTGGATGCATAGCTGATACATGTGACCAGAACTGGCTTTTCGCTAACTTCCAGTGCTAGCTGCATTCTCTTCTGAAAGGTTACAGATTTGCCATTGTCACCCATGTCTTGGTAATGTTTTGATTATTGCAATGTACTTGGGGTTGGGGTTTTTGAAAATATTCAAAAATTGCATTTTATCCAAAATAACTGCTACCTGCTGTTTTGGGAACATAAGAGAAGTGCTCGAACATCACTTCCAGTTGCTTTCTGTGCTGTTGAGAGTAAATAGCACCTTTGGTGGCAAATATCAGTCAGGAGCAAGGATAACAGTTGGTAGGAAACAGTGATGGGCCCTGATTCAAATGATGACTGCTTTTCATTCAGAAAAAGCAGAATTGTTACCTGTTTTAAAAGTGATTAGTTTATGGTTTAGACTACATACTTTTTGTTCTGTATCCCTGTTGCGTATTCCTCACTCAAGATGCCCAGTCTTGGAGCTTTACTACCAACATTCTCTCTTTTTGCCTCACCTATATCTCTGCTTTTTTGAAACATCATTCTACTGATTACTCATGCTGGAATATGCCATCCTTCATGACTTCTTTCTATTTCTGTACCTATATCTCACAAGAGAATACTCTCCAACACATTTTCAGGTACCAGTGTGCTGCTTGACATGTTGATTATATGCCTGTCTTTCTTGTCCCCAAAGCTGCCTTTACATGCTGTAATAGTGCCTCCTGAAGGACATGCTGTGGTTTTTTTTCTTTTTTTGCAAAAGTGCCCTCTTGTGGTCACAAGTAGTCTCATTGTCTGCACTGGTGAAAGCCGCATTGTTTGAGATTTTTTGCTGCAGCAAAACCCCCCAAAATGTTATAAAATAAATTGAAATCTAAACCAGCCAAGCATCTACATCATGGTTTAAATTATCACAAATGAGCCTAGGTGAGTCTTAGAGTCACATTCCTTCTCTCTCTCTAGGCATAAGAGAAAAGAGCAAAAAAATTCGGCTTTCATTCAGAATTGATTTCATCTAAAGTTTCCTGTTATGTATGAAATTACAGTTTATTTTAGCTGTACTTAGTCAAACCAAGATATCCGACTATTCTTTGCTGGGTGATTTGCCACTACTGCCCCATCCTTAAACTTGTGTTTTCTTACGTATTGCAGCCTTATTACTGGTCTACAAAAGATTTTACATGCCTGCTTTTTACTCATAAGAGAAGCTGACAAAGGATGGACCAAGGGCTTCATCCCTCCTTTGACAAATCCTTCTTATGAGTAAAAAGTAGGCTAGAAAAACATTTTGAAGGTTAGAAATTCAGTAGGCTAGGAAAGGAAACTCACTCCTTCACCAGCCCCATTTTTATGGTTGATAGACAGCACTTGGTTTGATAGTGTCTTGGGCAAGGTTCCCTAGTAGTTTCCCTAGAACATTCCCCTTACTATAAAGACTTATTTGGGTAGATGGCTACCAATGGTGTGATGTCTGTGACCAGCACCTAGTGCTGGAGTAGAACAAGAGGGGGAGATGGAGCTTGCTCAGGACTTATCATACTAGGAAGAATGTAGGAGAGATGGAGATACCGTATTTTTCGCCAGATGTTTTGGGACTACAACTCCCATCATCCCTGACACCTGGTCCTGTTAGCTAGGGATGATGGGAGATGTAGTGCCAAAACATCTGGAGGGCCGAGTTTGCCTATGCCTGTCCTAGTCCCTAGCTGTGCTGGATTTCTCCATGGAGTTCCCTGTCTCTTCCTCCAAGAAAGTCTCCCCTGGATCTTGGTTAGGCCCTGATGGGTGACCAATAGCACTGGCAAACAGCATAGGGGACTGGTGTTGACAACTAGCAAGGGCAGCCATTCTAACTACCTGGTACTCCCTCAGGAGCCCAGCAGTAATTGTGAGACAGATTCAGCTGGCACTCACTTCCTTATTCTCAGTTCTTCTGGGCCTTGTCCTTGAGATATAAAAAATAAGGACATGAGTTGCAGCTTTAGTTGTACCCTGTTCTGTAAATAGAACACTGTATGTGAGACAGCTGCCACTGACTACTTGAGTGTCAGTTCTTCTGATTAAGAATAAGGAAATGTGTGATGGTTGTGTGTCCCAGCTTGCTTCTTTACAGTACTGGATGTGAGGCAGATACATCTACTGCCTCTTCTTTATGCCCAGTGCCTCTGGGCTCTCCCCACAACATGTGTATAGGGGGCAAGGCCCAAATAAATTGAGAATTGAAAGGGAGTAGCAGCTGCGTCACACTAGACTGGCCAAGAGGATGCTTGCTAAAGGAGCAAATCATGTGTGATAGTTAAAGGATATTTGCATTTTTTATGTTACCAAGTTTGGGGTGGTATATATGGAGCATCCCTTAAGCTTTCAAGGTCAGAGGGTTAAGAAGAAAACTGCATATCACAACTGTGCCAGCCTGGAATGCTTTCAGATATTCTGAGCAGATTAACCAACATAATCCAGATTGTGTGCCACAACAGGAGAGCAGGAATGAGTAAATTATGCCTTGCTAGAGGCTGAGGAATATGTTTCAGTAAAAACACTCCATTCTACTGAGGAAGACAAAACAGTCCTCCGTGGTCACCAGGCCATCTGTCATGCAGAAAACTACATCTGTCCTTCCTCACTACAAATATGGCAATTAGTCTCTGAACCATGAAAACACAATATCAAGCAAGTTTCTCTAGGAAAAAATGATTTCAAATGTAGATTCAAGCAGAACAGTAACTGTTCTCCAAATATTTGTTTCAGAAGAAAAAAAAGCCTTTGAGTACCCCAGTAGACAACTGTTGAGGCACTAGATTAAAATTAACCATGTATATCATTAATACAAAGGATAGTCTTGATTGCAAACTATTATTATGCCAGTGACTCAGTGTATTTTAGGAGAGAATGAACTAAAATGTGGGTCAGATAAAGGCCCCAATCAAAAGAAGTTACATGTTTGTGCAGATGAGTACTGAGTTCTCATTAGTGTATGTTTTCTGGGCAGTGGTTTATGCAGCCACTGAGGCAAGATGGTTTTTAAACTGAGCAATATTTTCCTGCCTTGGCAGTGGGAATTGCTGTGGTGAAATTAAAGAAAACTTGAGATACATATTGAATTCTTGACTCTAGCTTTATTGTATTGCAGGCAAAATATTTACAATTTTGGACATTGGTTTTGATGGGTGTATGCTTTCAGTCAATTAGAGACTTGCTCTAAGTTTTTGTTTATGGCATATATGCATAGGTACCGTATATTATCGGAGTCAGGTTACCAAATTAAAACCCCAATTTGGTGTTTCAATCTTACGACTTATCTTTGCTTATGTCCACTATAAGTAATTGACACATGTACTAAATTAAACTTAAAAAACAACAACTCCTTGGGTTGGATGCTGAGGTACCATGTGTGATCAGAAAAGTATTTCTAACTTGTTCAGGAGGACTCTTGAATTCTGTTGATTCCCTTCCTTCCACTGCAGCATCCCATGTTCTGTCCAGAGGGTCCACTGATTCTTAAATTCAGATAGCTGTGAAACATGGGAATCTACAACAGGGAAAGGATTGGAAGAGCTCTGCGTGTACTTTTCTGGATCCTATCATATGTGGGTACTCAGCATTTTTAAAAAAATTTAAAAGTCACACATGAAGATTCTATTTTCAACATTTCTGTCCTGCTTTCCTACTTCTAAGGTAGCTCAAAGCTGCTAAGCATAGAGGGTTGGATTTAGGGTTGCCCTTTGCAAATGGAAGGGACCAGTAGCCCCCTCCCCCCGACACACTGGCACCACTCCTCACACTTTTATGGAGTGTCTCCGAACCTTCCGGAGCAGATTTTCAGGAGATACAGAGGACTCTAGGGGGATAGAGGAATATGCAAGGTGTACCTCTCATTCCTCACTCCAGTTGGAGTGCCGTGTGAATGGAATCTTGCTCATGGGAAATGGGGTCCATTGGACCCACAGATATATTAGGCAGTGCTTGGTTGTTCATTCATTCTCTTATCTCTGGTGCATTATAATAAAATCAGCAGATAGAACAGATTAATTGGGTATGGGTTTCCATAATTGATTCATGAGTGATCAGTTTTAATAAAAGAATGAGCTAGTTGGCCCTTAGCAGGGTCAGTAAAAGTTGAATAGTGGCTCTCTTTGCAGCTGCCTTGCGGAGCAGTCACTGTCCTTCAGTCTCTTATTCAACCTTCAATGCTATGGCTGTATTATAGGAATCTACATTGAGTAATGTTTTGAATGCTAAAACTTCTCAGATTTGTCCCTTTTCTCTGTCACTAACAGTACCTATCCTCTGCTTAGAATAATTTCACCTCTTTCCTTGTCCCCTTTGTGTTCATTCTTTTGCATTTAGAGTGCAGTACAGCTGCATCAGAATGCAGAGGAGCCTGAATTTTGATTAGGAAGAAGCTTGGAATAGTCGTCAAGTGCCATTACATAGGTTCTGTGATTAGTAAGAGCAAGCAAACTAGAACAGTGGTCTACAGTACAATAGTTAAAAATTGCTGCTCTGTGCTATTATAAATACTTCATTGTAATTATTTTCAGTGATATGGAAAGTATTTATTGCTAATTCATATAACCATCCTATATATTAATTATTCTCTACATTGTATATTAGTTGACTTTTTTTTTAAGGGTAGAGGAGCAGGAAAGAGAAAACATTTCTTGAGAACTATTTACAGAAAATTGTAATATCTTCTGAATTTATGGGGGAAGGGACTGACAATCTGATTATTACCTTAAATATCGTTTGGAGAAGCAATTCAATGAACAGTAGCGCTTCTCAAATTTCATTGTTGACAAGGGGCCCCTGTGTAAACACACGCTGTGGATTGTGCCCAGTATGTGGAAACAGTTACCACTTAGATGAATATATACACTGAGGTATTGGGTATCATTATCAATATTAGCATCTTCATTCCATAAACATCAGACTCTTTTAATAATCTGTTATTTATGGAGTCAGTTATGTGAGGTCTTGCAGTGGCACATGGGGATGGCAGTAGAATGGCAATAGGTGGGGTGAGGTGTTAACAAGGTAAATGGTATCACCATCTCCACCCAGAGTTCCCCCAACCTTGTGTCCACTTTTTCCTGCCCTGTCCCAGTTAATGTAGCACCACTGCTAGGAGGTTACCACTGCAACTTCATTCCCCTCACACACTTCCTGTGGAGGTTTATACTTTGATCAAATGGTGTCATTGGTCATCATACTGTTTATTTGGTAACACTTGGAAGTTATATTTATTGAATGTTTGTAATTACCGTATTTTTCGCCCTATAGGACGCACTTTTCCCCCTCCAAAAATGAAGGGGAAATCTGGGTGCGTCCTATGGGGCGAATGCAGGCATCGCGGACCTCTCCGCAAACAGCAGGAGCGCTCCCGCTGCTTGCGGAGAGGTGCCTGCATGCTGAAGCCTGCGCGCGCTGAGCTCAGCGTGTCCAGGCTTCGCGGACCTCTCCGCCAGCAGCGGGAGCGCTCCCGCTGCTGGCGGATAGGTGCCTGCATGCTGAAGCCTGCGCGCGCTGAGCTCAGCGCGTCCAGGCTTCGCGGACCTCTCCGCCAGCAGCGGGAGCGCTCCTGCTGCTGGCGGAGGGGTGCCTGAATGCTGAAGCCTGCGCGCGCTGAGCTCAGCGTGTCCAGGCTTCGCGGACCTCTCCGCCAGCAGCGGGAGCGCTCCCGCTGCTGGCGGAGGGGTGCCTTCATGCTGAAGCCTGCGCGCGCTGAGCTCAGCGCGTCCAGGCTTCGCGGACCTCTCCGCCAGCAGCGGGAGCGCTCCCGCTGCTGGCGGAGGGGTGCCTGCATGCTGAAGCCTGCGCGCGCTGAGCTCAGCGTGTCCAGGCTTCGCGGACCTCTCCACTAGCAGCGGGAGCCAGCACTGGGCTCCCACGGCTTGCAGAGAGCTGCCTGTTTGGGGGCTGGGGTCGGGGGAAGCTCGGGC
This sequence comes from Podarcis tiliguerta, assembly GCF_965153285.1. Lineage (NCBI taxonomy): Eukaryota > Metazoa > Chordata > Lepidosauria > Squamata > Lacertidae > Podarcis > Podarcis tiliguerta. Next base: position 100,375,025 of record NC_139534.1, read on the forward strand.
TTCCCCAACCCTGCGCCTGGAGGGGAAATAATTTTTTTCCTTTATTTCCCCCCCAAAAAACTAGGTGCGCCTTATGGGACGGTGCGTCCTATAGGGCGAAAAATACGGTATTCATAGATTCCCCAGGTTTCTGTTTGAAGTTTGTTTTTTTAAAAATAATAATTTTATTTTGCTAACTTTCTGCCTTTTGAAACCTCATTGTTTGGAAAGGAGAGAAAAATCACCCATGCTGAAACATATGCATTTTAAACATATTTTAGGTTCCGTTTCTAAATGCATTTAATTAGAAATAAGTTCAGTTGAAATCAGTGCAATATTGCAGTAGAAAGAGCTTTGTCTGCATTCATTCTGCTTTATGTGACTATCTTCCCAGACAAGTTCATAGTGGATGGTTAGCTTTACATTGGTTATCCAATTATTGGAGGATAGGGTTCATGTTATTATTGTAAAAGCATTATAAGTGCACTGATGAGCATTGATTGCTCTTTCTGAGCAGCAGAATCCTACTTGGACCCCAGTACACTGGACCACATATAATTGCATGTATGTTTCCTTGGATTGCCTTTGTTTGATCAGGGATCTTAACTGGAAGCAAGTGCCATTGATGTTGATGGAACATGTTCTTCATGTAAATGTGCTTAAAATAAGAGCACTAAATACATGTAAGGTGCATTTAAGTGTGGACATGTGAGCTACATACCCATTTCTATATATCTAACTTACTTAAAAGCATCAGGTGTGTGTGTTTGAATTTATTGAAACATTGAAAGTAGACCTATAGGTAACTGTAATTAACAGAGTGTTTCTTCTTTCCCTTTCAGAAATATGGACCACTTGATCTGAACATATAAGTTTATTGCAAGCATGAGAATCCAAGAAGAACTGAAAATACCTTTGAAAAATTGGAGATAAATTTTTAGTGTGTAGAAGCACTTTTAAGAATGAACACTACAGCTGGTTGTGTTGGTAACTACAGAAGGATGAGAAGAACACTATGATGGCAAAGAACAAAGAGCCTCGTCCCCCTTCCTATGCTATTAGTGTGATTGGACTTTCGGGGACTGAAAAGGATAAGGGGAACTGTGGAGTTGGGAAATCGTGTTTGTGCAATAGATTTGTGCGTTCAAAAGCAGATGAATATTACCCCGAACATACCTCTGTGCTTAGCACAATTGACTTTGGTGGACGAGTTGTTAATAATGATCACTTTTTGTACTGGGGTGACGTAACACAATGTGGAGAGGATGGAATAGATTGCAAGATTCATGTTATTGAACAGACTGAGTTCATTGATGATCAGACTTTTCTGCCTCATCGGAGTACGAACTTACAACCATATATAAAGCGTGCAGCTGCAACCAAATTGCAGTCAGCAGAAAAACTTATGTATATTTGCACAGATCAGCTTGGATTGGAGCAAGACTTTGAGCAAAAGCAAATGCCTGAAGGGAAGTTAAACATTGATGGATTTTTATTATGCATTGATGTAAGTCAAGGATGCAATAGGAAGTTTGATGACCAACTTAAATTTGTGAATAACCTCTATGTTCAGCTATCAAAATCTAAAAAGCCTATAATAATAGCAGCAACTAAATGTGATGAATGTGTGGAACACTATTTACGAGAGGTTCAGGCATTTGCTTCAAATAAGAAGAACCTTCTGGTAGTAGAAACATCAGCAAGATTCAATGTCAACGTAGAGACGTGTTTTACTGCACTGGTACAAATGATGGATAAAACCCGGGGTAAGCCTAAAATAATTCCCTATCTGGATGCCTATAAAACACAGAGGCAACTTGTTGTGACTTCAACGGATAAATTTGAGAAACTTGTTCAGACTGTGAGAGACTATCATGCCACTTGGAAAACGGTTAGTAATAAACTGAAAAATCACCCAGATTATGAAGAATACATTAATTTAGAGGGAACAAAAAAGGCCAAAAATACATTTTCAAAACACATAGAGCAGCTTAAGCAAGAGCATATAAGAAAAAGAAGAGATGAATACATCAATACATTACCAAGAGCTTTTAACACACTTCTGTCAAATCTTGAAGAGATTGAGCATTTGAGCTGGTCTGAAGCTTTGAAATTAATGGAAAAAAGGCCAGATTTCCAACTATGTTTTGTGGTGCTGGAGAAAACACCCTGGGATGAAACTGATCACATAGATAAAGTGAATGACAGGAGAATTCCATTTGACCTTTTGAGCACGCTAGAAGCGGAAAAAGTCTATCAAAACCACGTGCAGCATCTAATATCAGAAAAAAGGAGAGTTGAAATGAAGGAGAAGTTCAAAAAAACACTTGAAAAAATACAGTTCATTTCTCCTGGGCAACCCTGGGAAGAAGTTATGTGTTTTGTAATGGAGGATGAAGCTTTTAAATATATTACAGAGGCAGATAGTAGAGAAGTATATAGTAGACATCAACGGGAAATTGTTGAAAAAGCCAAAGAGGAATTTCAGGAAATGCTCTTTGAGCATTCAGAACTGTTTTATGACCTGGATTTGAATGCAACACCTAGTTCTGATAAAATGAGTGAAATTCATGCAGTTCTGAGTGAAGAGCCTAGATACAAAGCTTTACAGAAACTTGCACCTGATAGAGAATCTCTTCTATTAAAACACATAGGGTTTGTATATCATCCCACTAAAGAAACCTGTCTCAGTGGCCAAAACTGTATGGACATTAAAGTAGAACAGTTGCTTGCCAGAAGCCTCTTGCAATTGGACCACGGTCGCTTAAATTTATATCACGATAGTGCCAATATTGATAAAGTTAATATTTTCATTTTGGGTAAAGATGGTCTGGCGCAAGAGCTGGCAAATGAGATTCGGACTCAATCCACGGATGACGAGTATGCCTTAGATGGAAAGATATATGAACTTGATCTTAGGCCAGTTGATGCAAAGTCACCTTATCTTCTAAGTCACTTATGGACTTCTGCCTTCAAACCACATGGATGTTTCTGTGTGTTTAATTCAATTGAATCACTCGCTTTTATTGGAGAGTCAATCACTAAAATCAGGACCGAAGCATCTCAGATAAGAAGAGACAAATATATGGCCAGTCTTCCATTTACATTAATACTGGCTAATCAAAGAGACAGTGCTAGCAAGCACTTGCCGATTCTGAGACACCAAGGACAGCAATTGGCAAACAAGTTGCAGTGTCCTTTTATAGATGTGCCTGCTGGTACTTACCCACGTAAATTTAATGAGGCTCAAATAAAACAAGCTTTGCGGGGAGTTTTGGAAGCAGTTAAACACAATTTTGATGTTGTAAGTCCCGTTCCTACAATTAAAGACCTTTCGGAAGCTGATTTGAGAATTGTCATGTGTGCCATGTGTGGAGATCCATTCAGTGTAGATCTTATTCTTTCACCCTTTCTTGACTCTCATTCCTGTAGTGCTGCTCAGGCTGGCCAGAATAATTCCCTCATGCTGGATAAAATTATAGGTGAAAAACGGAGGCGAATACAGATAACAATATTATCATATCATTCTTCAATTGGTGTAAGAAAAGATGAACTTGTTCATGGGTATATACTAGTTTACTCTGCTAAACGGAAGGCATCTATGGGAATGCTTCGAGCATTTCTTTCAGAAGTACAAGATACGATTCCTGTCCAATTGGTGGCTGTTACTGATAGTCAGGCAGACTTTTTTGAGATTGAGGCTATCAAAGAATTAATGACGGAAGGTGAACATATAGCTACTGAGATTACAGCTAAATTTACAGCTCTGTATTCTTTATCTCAATATCATCGTCAGACTGAGGTTTTCACATTGTTCTTCAGTGACGTTTTAGAGAAGAAAAACATGATTGAAAATTCTTATATGTCTGATAGTACAAGAGAGGCAACACATACAAGTGAGGATGTTTTCCTGCATTCTCCCAGAGGAGGTGCTCTTACGTACAATTACTATCCAGATTCAGAAGATGATACCGAAGCCCCACCTCCTTACAGCCCTATGGGGGATGATGTACAGCTTATCCCAAAAGATCGATTCGATTTGGAAGGTAATGAATACCCTGTTCATAGCACACCACTTAACTGTCACGATCATGAACGCAACCATAAAGTGCCTCCTCCAATAAAGCCAAAACCAGTTGCACTCAAGCCCAATGTGAAAAAACTAGATCCAAACCTGTTAAAAACTATTGAGGCAGGTATTGGCAAACCAAGAAAAACTAGAACAACTCTGGCACCATCTGATGATCTAGATCAATCTGATAATTATGCAGAACCTATAGACACCATTTTCAAGCACAGAGGTGTTACTGATGATATCTACGCAATTCCAGATGATAGTCAGAATCGCATGATTAAAATTCGAAACTCATTTACTATAAATAATACCCAAGGAGATGAAGAAAATGGATTTCCTGACAGAATGTCAAAGACCCATGGCGAAAGAAGACCTTCAAAATACAAATACAAATCTAAAACACTGTTCATCAAAGCCAAATCTTATTATAGGAGAGCACATTCAGATGCAAGTGATGATGAAGCTTTTACAACATCTAAAACTAAAAGAAAAGGAAGACATCGTGGCAGTGAAGAAGATCCCCTTCTGTCCCCAGTGGAAACATGGAAAGGTGGCATTGATAACCCTGCTATTACATCAGATCAAGAGTTAGATGACAAAAAGATGAAGAAGAAAACTCAGAAAGTAAAAGAAGACAAAAAAGTAAGACATTTTTTAAACTAACTTTTCTATTTTAACGATGCATTAAGTTCTTTTTGGAGTTGTGCAAGTTGGTCTTATCAAATGTTGATTGCATTGTCTGGCTGGGAAAAGGCCCCATGGAAAATTGGATGGAGGGATCTTGCATCAAAGGGACACAAGATTCCTCAGTCTGATTTGGGGTGATTTCCCTTCTCTTCCTTGGATGATTCAGAGTGCTTTGTTTGGTAGGTCCCCTTGATGCCTGAAGAAGCTTTTCAGAGGTATAAAGGGGTGGGGGGGGGGATCATTTCAGTTCATGCAGTGTTGGTTACAACCCAATGTCTTTGTTTCATATCGCAGAATCTTTTTAGGAATGTCAGCTATATTTCTGGTTAGATTTGACAAATTTATATAGAAGGCTATTCAGACTGGCATATTTTAGTGACTAGGATAATGTTACTCCTATTGGTGAATGCACTGCTCTTGTCGGGCTCAGGTTTTTGATTTGTTTTTTAATTAGAAAGCAGCATGTATTCAGTGCACAGCAGGTTTAGCATAGTCAGTGCTTTATTACTGGCCATTGTAAAGGCAATAAATATGTAGCGTTTCAGATGTCAGTGAGGTCAACATTTGAAATAACTGTTTTGTGAACTTTGTATGTTGAATGTGGAAAGGGTGGGAGGAGAAATTGTTCCCTTCAAATTGTAATACAGTTATTTGTGAATTATCAGCTATTCCTTTATGGTCTTGTGCTGTGTTAGATCAGATCTAGTCCAGTGTTGTGTTGTCCTGGCAGTGGCCAGCTGTGAGTCTTATACATAACCAGGATACAGTGTTGTTATATAGATGTATATTGTTATATAGATGTATATTGTCATTGGGCATAGTAGGTTGTTGGGCAATCTTTGGGCAATCAACTTGTGATTGCACTTTTGGAAAGAGTGTTGTATGCAGAAGAGTACTGTGCAGGGAGGAACCCCTGCATCAAAACCTGCCTATGACACTATTTAGCTGTCTCTTCAGGTAATTATTTGACACAGGCAGTTGAAGAACTTTACTGAATAAAAGTGTGCATTGCAGATAAAACGTTTTGCCAGCTTCCTACACGTTTTAGTAGCTTGTATGGTTAGTTTTGAAAAGATATTGGCCCCAAAGGACTTTTGTGGTGATTAGTTCTGGTTTTTCTAATATTTCCTGTGCACAGAGAAGCAGTTTAAAAAAGATTAAATATTGTTTAGAGTAATAATTCTAAAAGTATATATAGTGCAGGCAAACTGTCAGATTTTAGAATTGCTTTATAGAATTGCTATGTCTTGGTACTGATTATATCTTTATATAAAAGAAGTTCTTTGGGCAAAGTTTTCTGGGCAGCATTGATAGAGTAGGAGATACTAGAAGGACATCTGTATAAAATACTGAGTAAGCAAGAAAATAGGAGCTTAGATCCAAAGGCACACAAGTGAATTTCTGCTTGCACAAGGGGAGATTCCCCACTGTTGCTTGTTTGTGTCCTTAAAGGCCATGCCAGAGCATGCCACAGAAGGAAAGATATATCATAAACATCTTAAGAAGTGGCCTGTTGGGCTTCAGTTGGAAATGGAAACTGGCAAAAAATGGATTGCGACTTGATATTTAAGCCACAGTTGTATAAACCCTTAAGTTTAAATATGGTATTCCAAACCATATAGTGCTATGTGTTGTGGATGTTCAGTTGAGCAGATAGGCTCAGCACAGGAAGCAACTGTGTAATTGAGATTGCTTTTACTAGGCAAACATGCACATGCACATGCTATACACACATTATTTGTAGTTGCCAAAAGATGTCTTCACTCTCTGAGCCCAGAGATGGTTCCAGTTTACAAAGTCCTTAGTGAAACAAAGTCTATGTAGCAAGTGCAAAGCCCAGTTGCTAACAGAATCCTGCAAGTGCCAGAGTTCTCCAAATCCAGAAGTCTTGGAAGTTGTCCAGCTTCCCTCAAGCGAGCTCTTCACAAAGTGTTCCACATTTTCACAGGATTGTTCCTATAGTCATTTCCATGTTTCCCACAGATTCTCCTGTACTGTTCAACAATGAATGCTGTAATCTGAGATTGAGCCCTTTTCTACCCAGTGTTACCTGCTAGGTTGCCCAGCAACTTAGATAAGACAGTCATAAGATGCTGCAGTTAGAGAGTGGGGGCATTTCTGCCTACTCTTGGACATTTAATTTACCCTTTATTGTTTTCTTATTAAAAGAAGAAAATACTTACATTGAACCATAATATAGAAAATTACCATTCTTTCCATATATATACCTAAGTAATATTCCATATATTACAAAGGAACTTTTTTAAAAAAAGGAATTTCAGAAAACAACACAATCAAAGATAGCCTCCCATATGTTGCGTAGCTTTTTATCATCTTGCATGAATTTGAGTGCAGAAAGATTTTAACATTGTTGAAAAGCTTGTTTGCTCTCTTTATTGAATACATTATAAATTAATACATTCAAAATTAGTTCTGTTACTAAGATTCTTTTGTTACAGGTATGATTTTATGTAGATATTATTAAATTTTTACTTTCATCAGTGATATACTTGGCTAAGAATGCTGTTGTTTTCTTGTAGCAAAAAAAGAAAACCAAGACATTTAATCCACCAACTCGTAGAAATTGGGAAAGTAATTACTTTGGAATGCCCCTGCAGGATCTGGTTACACCTGAAAAACCTATACCACTCTTTGTTGAGAAGTGTGTGGATTTCATTGAAGACACAGGTAGGACACAAGTTGGAGCATCAATAACATTTTACTATTTCTTGGTAGCTAACTATAAAAGTCTTGTAAGCTTCTCATCATTTTATACTATGTGGTAACAGAAATAACAAGTGTGCGCTGAGGACTGTATACTTTCACATATTTACCAAAGCAAACCCTTGAAGGATCAGTGCCTTTTAATTTGTTCATAAATATTGTAGAGTTGGGGTAAGTAATGTGGTAGCCAAGTTTGCTGATGCTACTGAATTGTCACTAAAACAATTTTAGGGTCACTAAAACAAAAATAAAGATCGTGGAGTGCTCCAAACTCAGGGAATGGGTGGTAAAATGGGAAATGCAATTTATTTTAAACAAGTGTAAAGTGATACATATCTGGACTTAAAAAACAACAACCCCTTAATTTCACATATACGCTCATGGGGTCTGAAATCATATTGACTCTGGACAGGACTTTGGGGTTAGAGTAGATAGCTTTATGAAGATGTTCACCCAGTGTGCAACAGATGTAAAAAATGACAAATTCGATGCTAGGGGTCATAGGAAAGGAATTGAAAATAAAACTGCCAATATAACAATGCTGTTGTGCAAACCTACTGTGCGACTGTTTAGAATACTGTGTACAGTTCTAGTTGCCTCATCACAAACTGGATATTGTACACTTGGAAAAGTTTCAGAAAAGGGCAACCAAAATGATCAAGGATTTGATTGGAGCAGCAGTGGGTAAAATTATGCATGGCATAGGGAAAGTGGATAGAGAATATTACATGTAGTACATTTATTATGCAGTACATTATGGACATTACCTCTACTGGGGGCAGTGATGGTCACCAGTGTGGATGACTTTAAAAGAGGATAAGACAAATTCATGAAAAATAACCTGGACTAAATCTGATAGATACTTTTTGCCTCCACTATTGGTGGCAGTGTGCTTCTGTCCCACTTGTGTGCTTCCCTTAGGCATCTGGTTGGCCACTGTGAGAGCAGGATGTTAAACTGGATGGGCCATGGGCCTCATCCAGCAGGATCGTCTAATATTCTTATGACTCCTGGAATATGGAACTGGGAGGAGGGCAGATTTCTTCTACTCCTCTACATGCTGCTCATGGTCTTTTCTCTGTTGTCTTGTGGTCTCCTCTCCCTACCTGACTACATTTCCCTGACTTTGCTCAGTTGGCCTCAACCACAGACTTAGGTTTGCTGAAAAAACTGAAATCTAACATACAGAAAACTCACCTTTAAAACATGTTGTTAATGCAAATGTAAGCATGCAAGATTCCAGCGAAACTTGAATTGGGATCTATAGGATTAGTGTGATTTCTGTCTTCTGCCTACCTTTGTTCTAAAGTGCTATATAAAAGCTAACTAATGTGAAATGAAGAGATGTTACTGATGAACTTTTACAACAATTCAGCCCCACTTCATGAAGCAGCAGCTTCCCCCACCCTTTGTGCTGCAGCCCAGATCTTTCCCGAGTATTCCCCAAAACTCAAGAAAGGCTTGGGGGGGGGGGCAGTATGCTAAAGTTGGAGAAGGGGTGGCAAGCCCCATTGCACAAACAGCATTCCCCTTTTGTTATAAGAAGAGTGCAACCCTGCTTATTAAATTATGTCAGTACTGTACAATGCCTTCAAGACTGAAGCAGGTGCTGCAGGTTTGAAAAAAATCAGCTGAAATAATCTTTTAAGTGGCTTACATTTTGTTCCCTCCCAACCCCCATTTATTTCATATATAAGCATTCAGTACATTTATGGATACCAGTATACAGACCTACCTAGAAGTAAGTCTCATTGAACTCAATAGGACTTACTTCAGAGTAAACATGTATGGAGTTGTGATGTGAATGTCTACATCAAATTAAACAATACCTTCTCTAAGAATAACAGAGGCCAAAATGAACAAACTTAACATTCCTCTTTCAGTCACAGCTCATTCCATTGATTGTAAACCTTAGTAGGAAACTGTTTTAGGAAGTAAAGCAGACCCAGCATGTCTTGCCTTGTTGCCAGTAAAAGGGGATTGCTTCAATGACTCGTTTAATAAGTGTTGCTGAAATAGTTTCCTTTAGCTGGCAGTAAACCTGAGTACGCTGCATTGTGCACTCGTTAAATGTTACGTTTGAATAACTGAATGAGTGGGCAGCTCAACTATTTCTGTGTACAGGAGCAAAGATTGTACACTTGTTGTATGTAATATATTACACTACTCATAGGTAGCATGATTTATGCAGCCCAGGACTCAGTTTGTTGGCTTCTAGGCCAGAGCAAAAAGTAACACAGTGATTCTAACAGTGTTCTGTAGGATCAGTTTTCATTTGGGATTAAGCTGTAGTCAGCAATTGACCCAGGTGTTAATTTAGATTTTGAGAATTCAAGCTGCTTAGGTGCCGATCGCACCTGTTGGTTTTGAACAAGATTTCCTTGCAAAGTTTTTCAATTTGATAGCATATACTAACTTATGTGGGGGACGTGGGTGGCGCTGTGGGTTAAACCACAGAGCCTAGGACTTGCTGATTAGAAGGTCGGCGGTTCGAATCCCCATGAGGGGGTGAGCTCCCGTTGCTCGGTCCCTGCTCCTGCCAACCTAGCAGTTCGAAAGCATGTCAAAGTGCAAGTAGATAAATAGGTACCGCTCTGGCAGGAAAGTAATCGGCGTTTCCATGCGCTGCTCTGGTTCTCCAGAAGTGGCTTAGTCATGCTGGCAATATGACCCGGAAGCTGTACGCCGGCTCCCTCGGCCAATAAAGCGAGATGAGTGCCGCAACCCCAGAGTCAGTCACGACTGGACCTAATGGTCAGGGGTCCCTTTACCTTTACCTTTTTACTAACTTATGTAGCAGTGTTTTAACAGCAACCTTTATCTCCATTGTTTTATTTTTAAGTAGAGTCAGTAAATTTAATAACATTCAGAATGCATGAAAACTAGCATTTATATTATTACACTTGCAATAATAGCTAACATTTAAATAACTACCAATTCTGAAGTTTTCTAAGGATGGTATACCAAGTAATGCATTCCATTTGTGGAAGAATTTAGTCTTGTTCAGTGGAATCCCCCCCCCCATCTCCTTCCAATGCTAGGAGTTCCCTCCACTCTCAGGGGTTAGACTAGAAGATCATTGGGATCCCTTCCAACTCTACAATTCTATAATACTGTGACTCAAATTAGAGGTTAACTATCTGGCAAACATTTTTATATCTGGAATATTTTACCTAGTAATTATTTAAGAAAAGTCTTTTTTAAAAAGCATCTTTTTATCTATCCTGTGTTCAGTTTTTGACAGCTTTTCTTCCCCATGAAGCTTGTGTTTCCTTTTGTGATTCAGTGCATATGATATGTGTTGAGTTAGGAGCATTTGTAAAGTTAGGTGGCTTATTCTTTGAGTAGTTCTTTTAATTAATAGAATTTTTCAAAATGAAGCATAACCAAATACAGTTAAACAAGACAAACAAAATCATTATAAACCAATACAACATGTTATTTGTGTACAAGGGAGAGAATGTGAAGTGTGGGGCAGAAAAGTTGGTGGTCCAGGCCAACACGGTGCTCAGACATTTCAGATATCAGAGAATTTCCCATCTTATGTTTATAGAAGGCCACTTTCTCATAGACACTATCTGTGACTTCTTTCAGTATTGAAGCATTGGACATACATTGTCTGTTTGTCAGGATCCAAAGGACTGGTACACATGATTCAGTAGAACATTAGCATCTGTAATTTGCAAGGAGGTATCAAAAGCCATATTTATGTGGCTGCTGACCTCTGACCAAAAGACTGTGGCTTTAGGGGAAGACCAAATCATGTGACAAGAGTGTTGCTTGTGGGGCATTGCAATGCCAGCACCTGTCGGTGCTAGTTAAGATTTGCTAAAAAGACTTTGTATATTCCAGTAAGGTAAAGGTAAAGGTACCCCTGCCCGTACGGGCCAGTCTTGACAGACTCTAGGGTTGTGCGCTCATCTCACTCTATAGGCCGGGAGCCAGTGCTGTCCGCAGACACTTCTGGGTCACGTGGCCAGCGTGACAAGCTGCATCTGGCGAGCCAGCGCAGCACACGGAACGCTGTTTACCTTCCCGCTAGTAAGCGGTCCCTCTTTATCTACTTGCACCCGGGGGTGCTTTCGAACTGCTAGGTTGGCAGGCGCTGGGACCTAGCGACAGGAGCGCACCCCGCCGCGGGGAATACTGTAGATTCCAGTAAATGCTGACAATTATTTTTTCTTGTATCAAACCTTTGACTAGGTTTATATGAGTGAGAGTGTGGGTGGGATTGAAGAAGTGAAGAGGGATTATGGGAATTCAAATCACATACATTGGCATGAGGGCTTATTCATAACAGTCGTTAAGACTGTAAATTATGTATGCATTTCCTTTTTTAATGGTGATTAAAATATAAAACTTTGTGAGACCAAGTAGTAGTGCATGTTTTGTTTTTAAAAGAGTCTGATGATTAATCGCAGTATGAATTAGAATTAGCTTACTATTTTTACAACCATTGTTTACTCTGAAGTAATGCCCACTGAATTGAAGCTGAGGGTTGCTTTCCTTAAAGCATTCGTAGGATTGCAAATAAACCAGAAATCAAACCATATTAATTGAAGAAATCAATAGTGCAAGTCTTTTTTTAAGCCCTAGCCTGTTAGCTGCAGACAACAAGGAATTACATGCAAATATGAAGATGGAGTTTCATGCAGGCATAGAGTGCTCTAAGAGGGATGGAGTGTTCTATCTCTCATCTACATCTGGCATAATAACCAAATGGACCCCTCCTCTGTATCAGAATAGGAAGGCTGCTCTATAGCAGAGGCCGTCTAGTAAAGCATTCGGCAGGCTACTTGTTGAACTCATGTTCAAGAGTGTGATAGATATTTTAATACGAATTTTGCTTATGCTTAAATAATAACTTTTCGTTTGCAAAATATAAACATGTGACATTTGCTTTCCACCCCCAAAGGTCTATGTACTGAAGGTCTCTATCGTGTTAGTGGGAATAAAACTGATCAAGACAACATTCAGAAGCAATTTGATCAAGGTAATGGGAGATATGATGCATATCACAAATAATTTTTGGTGTATCAAACACTGCAGTCTAATCTTTGCATTCCAAACAGATAATCATAGAAGCTGGAGAGTGTGCATTTGTATAGTTCTATGAAGTACAAATTACGATTTGCATGTTAATGTATTGAGAACATGCAGTGTAAGCAGTGTGGTAATTGTATAACTTGTTCATTTACTGTTTAGATCTGTAGCCTGCTTTTCTACAAGTTGATTACAGTAAAGTTGATTAGATTAAAATAAGCCAATTCAATTTGAAAGTCACAATCATTTATCAAAAACAGCAACATCTAAATAAAACCCCGCCCCTTCCGTTTCCTACTTGTCCCCCCCAAAAAAATTCTGAGTGGTTGATCTATAACTGAGCTGTACAGGTACTAAAGCATAATTTTACTGTAACAACTGTCAATTTGGTTCTAACAGTGAAGCGGATTCATTCTTTGGAAATGAGATTTCCAAACTTTCAGACAGGAGTTTTCCCCAGGCCTCCCTCAAAATGCCAGAAATTGAGCATGGAACCTTCTGCATTCAAACCATTGTTCTCTGTTACTGAGCTTAGAAGATTAGGAAGACTTTCTGCTTCTGAGTGCCTACAAAACTTAACATGACATTAGATTTGTTTGGTACTTTATTTAAGTGTTTCAGTCAAAACTTCCACCCTTGAATATGGAGTGGGGCAGAGTTTTTAATTAATACAAATCATAGTTGGCCGTCGGGGACGTTTAATTTGTGGACTCCTGATTTAATGAGTATTTTTTTTTTACCAAAAAATTATAATTCTTTCATGTTGTCTCAAAACCTTGCACTTCTGCTAATGATGCATAGGTTTGTGGTTTAACTCGCCACCAAATTTGTGTCTCCTAAATATTTTACTTTGATGATATAACAGTTCTGGTATCGAAAAATTAGTAACTTACTGTCACATTTATAAAATGTAATTTTTTTTGTAATTTAGCACAAATACACTTTTTGTATTGCTTGCAAAGGAGAAGGTTTGAATTGGAGAGAAGGCAGTGCATTAGTCTTGTATACTTTATTATTTATTTAAAAGTTATCCTATAACTTTGGAATATGTGGGTTCTTCCTCCTTCACCAGTTTTAAGTGTGAAGGTTGATGATGTGATAAATAATCCATTGCCATCCATTGCCGCCTTAACACAAGGTTTTTCTTCTCAAGTATCAGGTTAGAGTTTACTTGCACAATAAATAAATAGAGTGTGTAACTTTGGAAATAAATTAGGCTAACATCCAGTGGTGTCCATGCCTCTGCAAAATGAACTTCTGCTCATGTGATGGGAGTTAGTGTTGCTCTCTGCCTCCCTCCCATGCCCCCTCCCCACAAAATTAGATCCAGTAGGGTTGTGGAACAGCAATCTATATGCAAAGTACCATTGCATAAGCAGATGTCTGCTTCCACAATGTTGGATTTCATCCTTAGTCTATACAGTTCTCTTGTGGGGAATAATCTTGGCTGCTGATAGCATGGTGTAAGAATATATATTCCCTATTCCTAACTCTGAAAGGGGGATAAATTCTGATAATGCTGATTATGGTTGGTGTGTGAGTGTATAAAACCCCAGGGCAGACTGTCATTTTCATAACATCTGAATAGATGATTTATAATATTGATAATTATGATCAGTGCTTATGGCAGACAAGTCTACAATAGCCCATTATTCCAGGGTAATTTAAATTGAGTGGTCAATGGCTGATTTGTATTTATAGTTCAGTATGTCATTTTTAGAAATGTTGAGTTCTCATTAATAAAATACTGTTTTGTGTTGTTTTACAGATCATAATATCAGTCTGGAATCTATGGATGTGACAGTAAATGCTGTGGCAGGAGCTCTGAAAGCTTTCTTTGCAGATCTACCAGATCCTTTAATTCCTTATTCACTACATCCAGAATTAGTTGAAGCATCAAGTAAGCAATTCTTTTTTTCTTTTTCTTTTTTTGTGGCTTTTTTTTTACTGGTTAAAACATTAAATCCAAGTCTTGGAAAATTTAAATAATTGAAATAACTGTAAGATGTTATACTGATCACTTTCTAAAAAGAATGTGTTATGCTGCTTCAGATAGCTGTGGTATGATAACCTGTTTGTTGTCTTTGAACATGCTGTTTGCTAAAGAAGTAGCAATGCAGTAGAGGATTCTGCTCATAGAAGTCAGGAGATTTATTTTTGCTGATTTCTATTCGCTTGGCAGCCTTCCAAGCCATCTCCCATGTTCCAAAGAGCAGATTTTTGACCTCTGTGGGTGCAAGTAGCTCATGAGGGAAACAAAAATTGGTTAAAATTGTCTTTCCATTAGCAGGAGTGTTCAGTGAGTGGAACCCACTCCCAGTCTTCTGGAATATATTTTGTTTCTGAATATCTTTGGAAAATTCCAATAAATAGGAAAATCTGCTTATAGTGATAAATATTGAAGTAAAATTCATTGGTGATGGTTGTCTGTCTAATATGGCTATATAGCACATAGTGGCTGCACTTCAGAAAATCATAAGCATGTAACATTCCCAGTTGTCTTCTCTGAAAAGCAAAGATTTGTGCTTGTGAATATATGTGAAAACTTCTGCCACCCATGCAAAAAACCATGCATGCTGTTTAAAAGCACAGATCTTTGCCATTTTATAGCTAAATGTAGAATTACATGAGGAAGCAACATCCTTTATAACTTACTGCTGACTTCACTTCCCTGGGATTTTACTGAAAACAAGAGTTAGTAAAACGCATCCTACTAAAGCATTTAAAAATATTGCTAGCAGCTCTTCCACAAAGCTGAATTTTACAGTTCCCTGTAATTTATCTGTAAAGATAACTTATGCAGCCATTTTATAATAGTGAGTGTGGTAATTAGAGAGATTTCTAATAGGCTTTGTAGTGTTTATCATCTGAACAAATTAATACATTCATCCATGAATAAGAAGCACATTTGTGGAACTTTCCACTGTGAATAAATGTTCTAAAATTCTGTACACATAGTTTCAAACTTTATGAAACTTGCCTGCCCCCTTGCCTGGATATACCCACAAAAACCTATCAACATTATTTGGAGTACCAGTTGAGCATCTTCTTTCTCAGCCCCACCAACCCCTAGGCAAGAATCCAGGTTGCTACCTGCATTTGAGAATCCCCCCGCTTGTCTATATGCTTGTTCTCTAGAAAATATGCTGTAAGAATATTTTGTGGCTTCAGTACTGCCTTCCTATAAATCAATAAAAGCATTTAATACATGTTCATTCATGCATTTGTAATCTCAAGATTGACTACGGTAATGCTCTTTATGTGGGACTATCCTTGTATCTTTTACAGAAGCTGCAGCTAGTGCAGATTGAAGCAGGAGGAGGCAATTGGCAACATGTTACCCAGTTGCTGAGAGAGCTGCACTGGTTGCCAGTTTGCTACTGGGTCAGGTTCAGAGTTCTTGTGTTAATGCACAAAACCTCAAACAACTTGGGCCCAAAATACTTTTGAGGACCTATAATGTGGCAGGCCCTGTACTGTCAAACTCCCTGCCAGTACAGATTCAACAGGAATCATTCCTGCTTTTTTAAAAAAAAAATCACCTAAAAACAGTGTTGTTTAGTAGATATGCCTTTGAAAAGTTCGTAAATAGAGCTATTCTTAAACCGAGGTACCACTGTATGAGGAAGGAGGGTGAGAAACTGACAGCATAGAATACTTGATCAGCAGAGGGCCATTGTTTAACTTCACAGTGCTGTTAATACTGTTCACATTCAAAGCCTTTTTCAATATTTGGCAAAAAAATCCTTTCTTCTACAGAAATCCTTGATAAAACAGAGAGGCTCTATGAATTAAAAGAAATTGTGAAAAAATTCCATCCAGTGAACTACGATGTCTTCAGATATGTAATAACTCATCTGAACAGGTATTTGTTTTTCAAATTATCTATTTAAATGGTTGCTAATAGAATTTAGGCTACAGTCCTATATACTTATACCTTGTTGTGAATCCCATTGGCCTCAGTATACCTTACTTTTGAATATACATGTAGAAAATTGCACTGTTTGTTATTATCTATAAGGAATAGTTATTTATACCATTTTGCCCTGTTTAAACTGCTGTTCTATGATATGCCAATGACACCCATGAGCACATGCAACATTGGTTTGCAAACTGATAACGCCACAAGAAAGCCTTGTCTGCAGTATTCCTGTAATACGTTGTTAGTGTCTAGTGTTCTGTATGGATGGATGTGGATATGTATTGTAGTAAGTAGGTGTTACTTCTATTTTTGAGCTCTGGCTTTTGATGTGTAAACTTAACATGCATGATAAAAACATTCCCATGTTTTATTAACACCAACCCATTCTTTCTGGGTAGATGTTAATAGATCTCTGCGATCTAGCAATCCATGCAGATACAAAGCAGATCCATGGAGTTCTTGTATAAAACTGTATGTGGTAGTAATGTTCACTTAGGGAGAATGGGTGTGGGTTGACACAAGTCCAAGACTAGTTCTCTTTCATCCTGCATTCTGGATGTAATGTTTAACCAGATCCTATATCTAAAAGTTGCTGCTGCTGGATGTTTTAAAGCAATTGTGTGGAGTATTTCTAAATGCACTTACTTTTATCTTTTTAATTTTGATTTATGAACGATTAATGCTTTCAACATTTTTATTCTTATTGTAGGGTTAGTCAACAAAGCAGAACCAATCTTATGACTGCAGATAACTTATCTATCTGTTTCTGGCCAACATTAATGAGACCTGATTTTGAAAACAGAGAGTTTCTATCAACCACCAAGATCCTTCAATCTGTAATAGAGACATTCATTCAACAGTGCCAGTTTTTCTTCTATAGTGGAGAAATTTTAGAAACCTCTGACAGTGTGGCACACCAGCCTCCACCTTCCAACCCAGTGCAGATGGTGGATCCCATCATACCACTACAGTTACCGCCACCTCTACAACCTCAGTTGATACAACCCCAGTTGCAAGCAGATCCTCTTGGGATTATTTAAATATAACAACTGATAGCAAAAAGAAGATGATTGTAGGCAGCTTGGCATTGGATAGAAAAGGAAAACTAGACATGCATGTTTCAAGATACAAAAGCAACGATAGTACTTATGACAACATCTGGATTCAAGCTCAGACCTTTCTGTTGTAGTCATACTATACTCCTTGTTTCTTAAACACTGCAGGTCAAAATTATCTGATTAGCATGACTGGAGCGGTTTAATTTAAAAAAACAGAACCAGAAATAACTAAAGTGCAAAGCTGCTGTTGCATGAACATTTATTGCAATCACTATCATTCCTGTGACGGTTTGTCACAATATATTGTGAATAAAACTTTTCTATAGAAATGTAATGATTAAATAAATCATTTATGGAACATTCAATGCTTACAGCCTGCTTTAGGGCTGTTTTTGTTATTTAATGTCCTTTTTTCCTGGCAGTTTCATTCCCATTTAACCCTTTGCTGTGGACAGCTAAAATAGAGTTGTATCTTATTTGTAAATTCCAAACTACTTATGTTACAGTACAATTTGTTTCAGAAAGAACATAATATGTACTGTTATAAATACCACACTCTTGTACCTTCCATTTCTCTTCAAGAAACCTGTGGACATTTTTGTTTGAGGGGTTGATAAAATTATTTTTTCTTACAGCACAATACCAAGGACATGCTTATTGTAAAAGTGAGTTTAACCATTGTGCAAAAATGTTGCTATTACCTATTTTTCCCTTATTTTGTAATACTGTTAATTCTGTAAACAGCTGCATGTTTGAAAGATCATTGATGGTCTTGTAAACCTAATCTAATATATTTTAGAAATTTTAATTTTTCCCACTGGGAATTCATCTAGTATATAGAAAATAGTTTGACATTTTCATATAAGGCTATATAACTTTTCATACATAAATGAAAATTTTGTTGTAGTGTAAACTTGCTAAACCAAACGATTTAGGACTTAAATTTAACATATACGCTATATATATTTTTCTGTGGCCCTTTAAAGGTATAAAAAAGCATTGCTAATATATAGCAATAAATACTTTGGGTACTGAAGCATCTTAATATGTACATAAAATGATACTTGTATTCATGTGGTTTTCTTTCTGTGATCTGTTGTACTAAAATTCAAAATTACTGTTTTTGCACCATTTTAAAATTATTTTTCTTTTACATTGGTACAAGTTTTGCTGTAAAAGAATGCTGCTTAATTTAAACATCCTTGGTTAATCTTTGGTGTTCAGTAAATGTGATAGAAGGCTAATTATCATGCAACAAATTATTGCAGATCCTAAAATTATTTTTTGAGTTTCTTTCTTGCTCAAAAAATCAACAACCCCAGATTTCTTCAGCTGCTGAGATATCTTGAGTAGATGGGAAAACCTTATAGACACTATTGTAGTTTTCATTCAGTTGGCTGAATATAGCAAGTAGAACAATTTTGAATTTCAAGCTTCTTACGAATTGATCTGCATTTTCATTTTAAGAATTAAGTTTCTTAAGAGTTTTGCTCCATTTCTCAAAAATAAAAATTGCCTTTTTCAATTGTTATGTCCTAGGTATTGTACTTCCAATTATGACTTGGCTTATCATTCTAGCTAAGATTCCTTAAACAGGCTGCTGTTAAGTATTTGTATATTATAAATTATCTTGATATTTGTGTTATATTCTTGCAACTATCTTTTTTAAATAACAACCACAAAAAACCCTCTATTCAAATTCAAAGCACACAGGATATAAATACAAGAATAAAATTTCGTCCTATAAACGTAGTAGCATTAACTTGTTTTACATTACATCTGTTGTCTAAATAGCTTTTATTTATAGCTATCAGTTTAACATAGGCATGTTAAGAAAAAAAAATTAAACTTCAAGAGTTTTATAAACTGTTTCTAGGTTGCTAAAGAATTTATTTTTCTACTATAGATGGTTTAAACAAAAGCATCAAACTGTACAGAAAAAGCTTATTTCTATTTCAAGTAGGCTTACATTTTTCATTCATATCCATTTAAAGAATTTGTCTAACAGAATGAGAGTTGAGGTTTGTTTTTCCACTTAGAATTCCATTTTTTGTAAGCTAGTGTAATTTAGTTCACCGTGTCGATATACTATTTTATTACCTATCAGATAGGTTTGCAGAACTTGTTTTCAAGTCGTTATAGACAACTATTTGAAACAGCCTATTTTTGTTAGGAACTTCTGCTTATCCTATAACCAGTTAGAATGCTGTTCTTTAGTTGGCCTAGAATATGATCCACCGTCACGGCTGTCACATCAAAGCAGCCTTTCACAACCTTGTGCCTGCCAGGATGTTTTGGGTTCCAGTTTCCATCAGCCCCATCCAGCATGATGAGGGATGGTGGGAACTTTAGTCCAAAATACCTGCAGGGCATTGGGGTGGAGAAGGCAGCCTTACAGCAATGCACAGGGCATACAACAATGCACAAGTATGTCTGTATCTGCATATCCCATAATCTGAAGGCAACTTTAGCACTCCCTGCTGCTACGTAAAACTCAATGGTGCCCCTAGGTTGCAAGCTGTGTTAACACTTCAGAAAATACTTGCATGTGTCACCTACTTGCTCCTTCTGTGATCTTTACGTTGAAATTAAAGCGCTACGGATGCTACTCAGAAGGCTTTCAGCAACCCATTTTTCTTTTGCCTGTCGTTTTTTTGCTTTAGCAGCTTTTCATACACACATACCCGCTTAAAACATTTGGTTGTTAAGTGAAAACAGGGGGCAAATCAGACACACATGGTCTTTGGAGGCCAAGTGCCCCTCATAATTTGTGAGAATCCTATGCATGTCATAGATGTTATAAACAGCTGACCTACACAGAATGATTACTCATCCCGCAGTTTGGCTTGCTCATTTTGGGAATCCTTTATCGCTTACTCCCTGCCCCCATGTTTCAGGTCCTAGACAATTTGTTGATATTGTGAATTTGGTCAGTTACAGTAATGTGAACAGTGCTCAACAGTTGTCAGTTTGATTTCCTCATGCTTCATACTGACCTTTGTTATTTTCTGTGTGTTTCTGAAATAAACAGTTTAGGCTGCAGTCCTTGGCACAGTTGTGCTTGAGCAAATTCCATTGAGAATCAGTGACATGGATTATAGCCTTAGTCTATGATCCTGAGCTTAGTTACTAGGGAGTCAGGCCCATTGAAGTTGGTGGGACTTATTTCTAAATAGCTGTGCTTAGCATCATGCTGTTGTGTGTCTAATGCGTATTTGAGCATTTTATGAGTATGTTTAGTCTCACACATAATACATTATAAGTGGTATTTTATATTAAATGATGTTTTACAGATTATTTTTACATTACACTCAACTTTAAGGATTTTAACATAGTGTAAATAGGTATACAACTTTAATGAAGAGCAACAATTTTTCTCATTGTATGATTTCTGCATTACTTGAATACTGGTCGCTAGAAACTACCATTGACTTGTTTATTTTTGAGGTACTGGAGTTTAGTTTCTAATCTCTCTTTAAAATGGTAAAGAAATGAACTAATTGGAGAACTTTAAAAATTAGGCCTTAGCTTCCATTGTGATTTTTTTTTTTACAGTAACTGTGATGCTATATCAGCTGAATATATATATACTTTTAAAGTTCTTTATAATTCATGTAATCTTGTCACACCACCTACAGAATGCTACAGTGAATTAAATATCGGTGAAGCTTATCTGTATGCAGAATGCAATGAATAAAACATTAAGATGCCTACTGTGTATAATGTTTAGTTGCATATTCAACTTCTGAAGGGCAAACAATGGTGAAATTCTGCAATGGGTATTTTTGAAATTCACTTTTAACAAATTGTAAAACATTTCCAGTACAGTTTTAGGCTACCTTATTTAAATGTAGTATGACAAGTTGAGAGAAAGGAACATCTACTTTTTAATATAGATGAGCAAGATTTATATGTACATTGATGAAGAGGAGAACACAGTGGGGTGGATCCAGACTTGCCCTTCCACAAATAAAAGCATTTGAGATCTAGTGGATCTTCATCACTTCCCTATAGCCGCTATCAGCACCATCTCACATACTTTCTTGAGTGTTCCCCAACCCTCCATAGCAGGCTTTTGGCAGATTGAAGGCTCCTGCAGAACAGCCAGAAAATAGCATTTGACCCACAGAAACGCCTGTTTCGCTCTATGCAAGTCTGGATCCAACCCAATAGGTTACAGGCTAAATATGATTTATTTTGGGTTATATGCTACCCTGATAACTTGTTGAAAAAACATGACATAAATCCTTTAAATTTGCCATTCTTGTTAAATAAGATAGGACTTCTATGCATGTAAACTTTAGAATGTGTTTCTTACACTCCTACTGAAACTTCACATTGCTGAAGATTTGTTTTCTGTTAAGGCTGCAATATGTGAGGCGTCCACCAAAAAGAAATTATTTCCACTCATTTAGTTTTAATTCGTGAAATAACCATGATACAAAAATCAGCAGACTTTTGAAGATAATTTGACTTTTATAATTGATTTTTTTATACACAAAGCAAGTAGTGGCTCCACTGATAGATATGTAAAGCAAAAATGTCATTTTTAAAAATTTGTCGTTGGAGCTCATGGGCTTATAAGGTTTTGCATGTTTAGCCACTATTTATTTATTTTTCTCTGGCATTCTGTGTTAGCCTAACTCATGCTAGGCTAAGTTTTCAACCCAAATTTTCATGGCAGAAATGCACTTGTCTTCGGCAGCTTTTCCTTCTCTGGACTTAGGAAGATGCAAATTGACATTGGCTGGAATAGGGAGGGCTGTCCCTTCAAATCTGACTTACTCTCTTTGTCTTTTTGAGTAGGAAAATCAGTCTCAAGTTTCCTAGTTACTACTTTCGCTGGGTTATTACTTTGTGTTTGGTACCCTCACTCATATTATGTAATATCAAAAGTTCACTCATCTGAATGGACAGAAGGAATGAATTATTGCTTTGGTTGAACCCAGGGCACTCAGGTTTGTCTGCAACTTCCTGGTAGTTGCCAACAGTGGGTGCAAACCCAAGGAACTGGAAAATGCATGTGGACTAAATTACCTCACGGTAGTTTTCTGGTCTCATAAAAACATGAAGAAAAAAAAAACATTCATCATAAAGTTGTGAAAGCTCACTATAGCATATACTGAAGAAATGTATGCCCTGAATTCCACTTCATCAAAAGTACTATCTATATTTCCTCTCTGTTTAAGCACAAAAGGGAATGGGAACAATTACTGAGTTCTCCCCACCGTCCAACCTTACATTGGGTCATTTGGGTATTCCAAAGACTAAAGAACATGACATGCTATCGTAGGAGGGTGCACTCAACACATGCATCTGATGTGTACAGAACACTTATGTGTACAGTGGCACTATGGGTTAAGAACTTAATTCATTCTGGAGGTCCGTTCTTAACCTGAAACTGTTCTTAACCTGAGGTACCACTTTAGCTAATGGGGCCTTGTGCTGCCGCCACACAATTTCTGTTCTCATCCTGAAGCAAAGTTCTTAACCCAAGGTAATATTTCTGGGTTAGCAGAGTCTGTAACCTGAAGCGTCTGTAACCCGAGGTACCACTGTACAGATGTTCACAGAAATGTGTGAGCAGCCATTACTGAAAAAAAGATTGGCTGCTACTTTCCAATCTAAAAAACACTCATAGACATTGGCTGAACTACTAAGATGTGATAGAATTCTCAAACCCTTTTTCTTAAAATGTGTTGATGGTGGCTAGAAGGTCAGTGCACTCAGAATTTTGTTGATCTACATCTTCACACACACTGAACTTACACGTAATGCTTTATACAAGACAGCTATTGTGGTTTAGAGTCTTGGACAGACAATGGAGACCAAGGTTCAAATCCTCCACGGGGATGACTAGTTGCACTCTGCCTCAACTACCTTACAGGTTTATTGTGAGAATAAGGTAGGGAACACCATCTATGCTGCTTTGAGTGTCTTCAGGGGAAATCCCACCCCATATGTTCATTCCCTCATGTCCCCTTAAGGTGCTTGGAATGACATTTTAGCCTTAACTTACCAAGAGAAGACTTGATTCTTCCATGCTTATACCTTTGTTTGCTTTTATGCTGCTATTTTAAAATTGTGCTAGGCTTTTGTGTGTGTGTGTGAAATTTAATTGTAATTTTTGATTCCTTGTAAGATGGCCTGGGAATTGATTGAAGGGTGTGGTATAAATCTCAGTACTGTGGTACCTTGATTCTCAAAATCCGTTTCAGAAGTCCGTTCTAAAGCCAAAGCATTCCAAAGCCAAGGTGCGCTTTCCCATAGAAAGTAATGCAAAATGGATTAATCCGTTACAGACTTTTAAAAACAACCCCTAAATCAGCAATTTAACATGATTTTTACTATCTAACAAGACCATTTCTGGGTTGGGGTTAGGGTTAATTTTAGGATTGGGTTAGTGTTAGTGTTAGGGTAAGGATTAGAATTAGGGTTAGGGTCAGTGTCGTTTTATGCTTTGTGATTTTGATTCATTTGCGGTTGGTTTGCTTTTTTCAATTTGTTGCGTTGCTGCTTTTCATGAGTTGCAAGTTTGTTGCCTTTGTGGTTTTCTGGATAGTTTCAATTTTAATTTTGAATACTCAGCTGGGGAGTTCTAAGCCTCCACTTCCCAGCTGAGAGATCCCCACCAGCTCCTGCTTGCACGGGAGTAGGAGCTGGATCGGGGCAGCTCAGCTGGGGAGGTGCAGGCTCCCTCACACTTTCCATTGAGGGGTCTGGGCCTGCACTCCCCTCAAGGGAGAAGTTTAAAGGAGCCTCTACCTCAGCATCAGAGCCCCTGCACCACCTGAAGGCAGGCAGGTGGAATAGTTGCTGGGGTGGTGAAGGTGGAGGCAGGCCGGCAGCTGCATCTGAGAGCCCCTAAACTGCTGCTGAGGCGGCTGTCGGGCTGTCTCAACATTGCCATGCTATGCTCCTTTAAACTTCTCTGTTGAGGTGAACGCAGCCATGCACCCCGCAGTGGAAAAGTGACGGAGCCTGCACCTCTCCAGCTGAGCAGCCCCGATCCAGCTCCTACTCCCGTGCAAGCAGGAGTGGGGGCACTCAAAACGGAAGTGTGCCACTGGAAAAGGAAGTGTAACACTCAAAACAGATATGTTCAGATTCTGAAAAAAGTTCACAAACCAGAACACCTACTTCCCGGTTTGCGTTGTTGGAATTCCAAGTTGTTTGTGAACTAAGCTGTTTGAAAACCGTGGTACCACCGTATTGTGTAAATACCCACCCTGGGACCTTAGAGTAAAGGGGTGGGTGATAAATAATAAACAAACAAACAAAGAGAAGAGCCTCGTGGTTGATTAGGCACCTATGTCCAGCTTTTCAGCCCTACTGCACCACAGTGGCCTCGGAAAAGTGGGCATAAGATGTTTCAACTCAAATTGCAGTTATAAATATGCACTGAATTGGTTTGAGCAATTTATTATTTGGAACTGTTTGGTCATTCCTGGACAAGAAATCGCAACTCAGCTGCTCCAAAGTGGTCAGGACACCTGAATGTATTATGTGGATGAGGCTCTCTGATCTATAGTTTCGTAGGATACATTTTGTGGTGACAGATGTAATGTTGAAATTGGCTGGTGAAAATAATGAATAACCATGCAATTACATATTGCTGCTGATGGCTACCATATTAAGGAATTGGCATGTAAAAGGCACAGTCTGTTCCAGGAATATGTTGTGGTGTAATTCTACTAATATTGATATAAGTAATTGGCCAGGTTCTGGTCATATTTGCAGATTGTGGCCTCTTGTGTTTTTGCACAAGACTTCAAGGTGCTAGATGAGTGCTAGATGATTGTATGATTTTTGTAAAATGTGGCAACTTTGATAGTAACTGTCCCCTGACTGCTGATTTTTGCCTTTTTCTTCAAAAGGTGTGAATAGTGGTTACTATAGAAAGCAGCATGGCTTCCTAATCTATTGAGATGTCATGCCAAAACATTCTAATAGTATATATAGCATAACAAATTGGCTACTGTAAACAAGCAGTTATGAAAGTCTTCACTTGACTAGCAAGTGTTATGAACTGTCTGGCTTTGGTAGGTCAATGCAAAACAACAAACACACAATTAAATTTCACTTGGGAAGAGGATGAATGCTTGTGCTCTTTGTGTTCCAACTTAGAATCATTGATCTGCCAGCACCGCACCCTGATACAGTATATCAGCAAGGGCAGTGGAGCCATGCTGCCTTCAGGATTAACGTTGCCTTACAGGCCAAAATAAGACAACCTGGCGGGAGAAGGGTTCCTCAAATTAAAATATTATTGTAGGTCTGAGACCGAGTGTGTGTGGAAACGGAGCAGGATTTAGTCTGTTTCAGAAAAAGGGATATGACTTCAGATTTTTACAGGGACCAATTTCAAATTGGTGATATGTGGAGAGCATTTGTTTAAAGGAGCTAACGACATGCAGTGAACTGTCGGGAAGCGGCAGCACGCTGCTGGTGAAGTACACACTGCTGATAGACTCCATATTTATGGCACATGGATTGCAGGAAACAGATTTAAGATGAGATGGCTATATCACGAAACACTAACACAGGTAAGCACTAGCCTGTTTAAGTGAGGTCTAAAACTAACCAAGGTATTAAGTCTGGTGGAAGAGATTGTAAGAGAAAGTAAACGTTCCGAGTGTGATGAGTCAACCAGATGAAGAAGTCACCACAGAATATATATTGTTTTCTAAATAGTGACAGGTGGTGTAGCGTAATGTAGTGTAGTGTAGTGTAGCAGCTAATAGAGCTAAAATATAACTACTGAGAAGTGTGAGGTGGTTTTTAGCAAGCTTTGTTCTTTCACCCAGCCCTGTGCCATAGGGGGGTTAATACTTAGGTACAATACAGTGTGAGACTTAACAGTGCTCTGTTATTTTTAACTGGAACCTGCTTATCTTTCAGATTAATTTAACCAGCATGTCTTAAAAGAGTCATGACAAGTTTTTAATATTTTAGTATTTTTGGTACTTTTTTTTCGTTTCAAAAATTCACGTTGCTCAAGTGAGAAAGATGAACCATGCTGAAAATCCTCTCACATTTGCCCAAATTTACTAGCCAGTCTGGTCCTGTGAGAACTTCTGTGACTTCAAATACGATGATCTTCTGAGTGCATCCCACACATAGCTGTCAAGCGCCCCTTATTTGGAGGGACAGTCCCTTATCCCAGCGCCATGTCCTGCTGCTGTCCCTTATTGAGGGATGTCCCTTAAATTTCCTGGGTTTCAAAGGAAGCAGCTCCTCTCCCTCTCTCCCTGCAGGCTATTCCCACCCCCCCGCCCCACCTGATGGAATTGAGAGCTGCAGATGGAGCACAAGAGAAAAGATACAGAACTGCAGCAGCATCTTCGTAGCTTGGACTTCGTATTGCGCAAAAAGTGGTTGCTGCTTGTAGTTATTTAATTGCAGTGTTTCATCGGCTGGTGTCTTGAGCAGCAACCTCTGGAAACGAAGGGCTAAAAATAGGTGCTGCTCTCCAAAATTATCTGGTCCCTTTTAACTGGTTGACTAAAATCCCTTATTTTGGCTGCTGGTCCCTTATTTTCAAGGCTGCTGGCCCCTTATTTTCAAATCTGTAAGTTGACAGCTATGATCCCACATTCCAGATGACCTGCTTACTAAACATTCAGCCCAATTTGTCAGCAGGGTGATTAGGTGATGTTGCCTATTTAATCAGCATCCACTCTTAATTTCTTTGCAGGGCTATGTTGTGTCAAAGCAAGTGATATCTCAGATTGCATTTTCCGATCACTTTCCTTCTTGCAAGAAGCCTGATATTTTGGGAGAAGCAGGCTTGTTGCGTGAGAGCTCCAAATCAGCTTGAATTGTGCAAACAGAATTGGACAGAATGTGACTGAGTCCCACCCCAAAATAGAAGCTGTCTAGAAATGGTCCAAGCCATAGTAGACCTGTTTCTGTATGGTGCTTCTATTCACCTGCAGTGTATGGGTGTGGGTATTGGAAATGGCATCATGCCGCTCCAATACTTTTCTCCCTGCCTCCTACCACAAAGAAGAAATAATGAACAGACTACCTACCCAGTCTAGTTTTATTTCCACTATGACTTTGTCCTGTCCATGACAGGCATATATTCAATGGATGCAAACTCATGTCATTTCTTCCCAAATGTTCAGTTCTTGCATATGTTCTTTACAGTGAATATCTATCCTGTTCAGGAAAGTTTCATTTCTGTAGCATCAATAGAATTTCAAGGGAAGTGCTTGGTTTGCAATATTTCTAGCTTCCGTTTTAGTGTGGTAAGGAGCATAAAGGTTAGGTGGACCAAAAATATTGCTGGCATTTTATATTACATTGGCTTTCTCTGAAACGGGAACATGAGCCAACTGTCCTTGTCACAAAACGACCTTTAAAGAACAGCTGGTGCAGGATTGCAACAATTATACCCCGGTATTAAACGGTGGGTTCAAGGCAAATATTTGCATTCTTCCACATTTCGTCCCATCAAAAATGCATGAGAAATGACATAGGCTTACTATGTCAAGACACACTGCAGTAACACATTAATGACTCCAGATGCTGGAGATGCTTGAATCAGAACTTCATTTGTTGTGCATTTTTTGGAGTTCATATATTCCTTATGTGATTCTACATGTGTAGAGCTAAGACTGATATTAATGTAATGCAACACGGCCAGAAACCGCTGGTGGTGCTGCTGAATTCTTGAAAATGCTCCCATTTTTAAGCAAAGGCTTTCAGTACTGCATATGGACAATGTATAGCAGACCATCAAAATAAATGTTATGGATATGGTTAGGGTTACACTTCTAGCTTCCGCACAATTGCTTTGTGTTCCAGTATTTCAAAACTATGATTTCCTCCACCTCCCCAAGACCTCACTTGCAGTTAGGGTTGAGAAACTCGCTGCGATAAAATGGATTTTCTGAAGCTGATGGGGGAAATCCTGTCAGTGAACCCTCCACTAACTGCACAGTTAAGGCCTAATTAATGCAGTCAAACAAAGGAGGTGAGTGAAATTGTTCTGGGTCTCACAGTAGGTTTTAGAACTGCATGGCTGAAAAATACATTCATAGAATTAGTGTTGGAGGGGGTGAAGACAATTGGCAGAGGAGTGGGAACATTGTCTGGCCCACTGGGGGTTCTGGGAAAATTTCAAGTACCACATGCCAGTGGTTGGTGGGTCCAGTGGTGGACTTTCGGCTCTCAAATTTTAGTGGTGCCCTGTGCAGTGCTAAAATTCGGCACCCTTGCCTCTTGCACTCCATGTTACAGCATTGTGGTGTTCCTTGCAGCATGGCACCCCATACAGCCGCAACACTTGCACTACCTTAAAATGCCACCTTTTGGAAATTCCCCCTGGACGTCAATCCTCGTACATATGGCAGCCCTGCATTATCTGAATTGAAGTTCACATTCTAGCTGGACAAAAGCACACGGGATATGAAGCAGGGCTAATGAAGAACATGACCAAGGAGAGAAATGTGGCCTGGGCCAGATAGAGAGAGCTGGAGGACGGGATTCAGCCACCAAGCCTGAGGTTTTCTGCCCTGTTCCAGTCTAACCATCTGAAATGCAGGCAGTCCAGAGAAGGACACATCCCTCAAAATGTTCCTAGAGCACACACTGAGTTAACTCCTACATATGGGGTCTTTTAATGTAGGGAATGGTGAGATCACAGCTTAGTTTTTAATAGTGTGCTTATGATAGGGTTCCCCACCCCCCTTTCTGGCTGAAGGATCGGGAATCTGTGATATATATTCTGCAGCATTTTGGACCCAAGAAGTATTTTAGTGATGCTGTTAAATTTATAAACTCCGATAAGTTTTTAAACTTCAGCAAACTCTTAATGGAAGGTTTTGAGGCAAGCACCATTACTCTTTGGCCATCCAATCCATCAATTAAGGTGTATTTGTTTAGTCTATAACCCCACTTTTCTTTGACAGAAAGGGAGAGTGTTAGCTCTTAAATAGCTCAGGTCAGGAATGCAAAAAATGCATTTACCCCACTTTCCTTTTACTGTTTAAATAGCCCAAGAATGGAGAATGTTTCAGCAAGTCACACCCCTGCCTAAAATGTCACATGGGAATTATTACCACTGATTCCTCCATCCTAGACTGGCTGTGGCTGCCTCCAAGCCAGCCCTAGATCCCTGGCAGAGGCTGTGGTATTTCAAAAATGTTACTGTAAACGGATTCTTGCTTGTTCTCAGACTGAACAGCTCGGTTAAAATGCACTGGTTTCTCAAGTGTGAATAATTAGTATTTCTGATATTGGACACTTGTCTGTTAAACTACTTGAGAGCAAAGGCCTGCCCATTTCTCAGCCCTGCTTCTACATCAGCACCAGCAAACCTGATGACCTCCAGACTACATCTACCCTCATCGCTGACACTTGGCCATGTCAGCAGGGGTTGAGGAGAGTTGGATAACAGCTGGGAGCACCAGGTTGATAAAGGCTGTTCTAACTATAGGAGCCAACTTCTAGGGACTGAGGGGGTCTTCACCCCCTCAATAAAATATTTGGGGGGCCTGTGCTCCCTCCCCCAGTTGATGGGCATTGCCACTCAAATGGTAGCAGCTGGTGGGAGGGCAGCTAAAATGCGAGAACTGGTGAAAGGGATACTTCCACTTGCCCCTCCCAGTAAGGAAGGTTTGGATTGCTCTGCCAGTGTCATTCTGGGAATGGTCAGTGGCACAGAAATAATAAAGTCAGAGAATATTATTTTTCCTAGGGAGGCCAGGAGGAAAAAATCCCTCAAATTTTCTGAGCAAAGCAGCTTCTGAGAAATTTCAGCACAACTCTTCTGAGCATACTTTTAATTAATTTTTTCTTAATATGCACATAACGAGTACACAAAAGAGAGTGCCATTCAATAACCATGCCCAATATATTTCGCTCATATTCTTAGCCCATTGGGTTTGTAACAGGCACTTCTACTGACTTCTTTTTGCATTTTGGAGCAAATTTGCTCTTGTGTGTCTTGCCTTTATGATAAGCTCCCGTAAAAAAACAGAGAGGCTATTTGTCTTCTTTTAACAAGTTTGAGGCACCAGCTGTGTGTTTCTCTACCGCAATTGATATCAGGGTTGCAGCCAGATAGCTTCTTGGCCCGTGCGCATAGCTACGGATGCCACCTTGCTTTGCACATTAGAATGGAGTTTATGCCTGCCTCGTGATTTTTTGAGCACAAGCAGATGGTGGGTAACTGAGTCTAATGAGGGGATAAGTAGGATCATGATGGCAATGTCAAAGGGGAGATTACTGGATGTCTGCTTTACAGAGACTGAAAATGAAACAAATAAAAATCATTGCAGAAACATATTGTTTTGTTTGTCGGTGTTTCTGATTGACTTACCCGTGTTTTTACAGCAGTCCAGGACTCTCTGAGTTATTTTTACCTATCGTCTACAACAAAAGGTTTCTTTCAAGCCTATAATTTATTTATTTTTGGGGGGGATGGGGGAACAAGATCCCACAGACACCATGGAAGTGCCCATTGGCCATGTTGGTTGGAGCTGAGGGGGGCTGGAGTCCCAACAACATCGGGGGGGGGGGGTTTCCTGCCTTAGAAGTTAACTTGTGGGCAGCCCCAGCACCAGGATTTGAAGGAGTCTTTAGCATGCCATACTCAGTGGCTTCAGGGAGTCTGTTGGGTTTTTTCCCTTTTGGTTAAAGGAAAACTAGGTAGAAAAATGAGAAATCCTGGATGCCAAGATCTAGGTTTGGGGCAAGTACTCTTTGGTGAGAGAACCCGGGCAGAGATTTAGAATCGCATGATGTGCAGCTAAGTAAGGCATGGAAATATAGGCAGCTAGAGCTTTAAAATATGCCTTTCTAAGTTGCTTCCAAAGTTCTCCTCTTCCCTTAGCACAGAAAGAGACCACATGTTTAGTAAGTTAAAAGCAGTTTACTTACAAACTCTTCAAAGGTCAGATTCATGTGCTTTTCCATACAGCAGTCAGAAAACACAGGCAGTAAAACTTAGGCTCCAAAGTGGGGAAAGTTTCTAAATTATTTGTATAGAAACACAAAGATGGTTTGTAAGCCAGACAGTCTGAGTTTGGAAAAACCAACTGAAAATTCTTTACTTGTAGGAGTTCACATGGTGAGGAGGAGTGACGTAGCTAAGACTGACAGGAGAGCTTACTCTATGGTCTTAACCCTTTCATGCATTTAGACTTAAGGAATGTTTGTTATATGAGGCCGGCTATACCACAGATTCTCTCCCTTCCATGCCATTGTTTGTACCTGCTCCTGCTCCACTATCTCATTATTGTACTTCCTGCTTGTTTTCCAGATACACCCTATGAACAAACAGGTAGTGGCAGCCCCACCTTACCACCATTGGTGTTCATTTGTTCATTCACTCTGGGCCAATGCAATCGACAGGCAGGCAAGCAGGTTGCAATGGTGAAGAAGAGGAGCGGGTCCAGGAGGCTCTTGTCAGTGACCCCCCCCCCCACCAATGGGATGTGGAGCATTGACAAGTGCCTAGCTATATCAGCCCTTGATGCCAAGTTTTAAATATTATTATTCTGATGTGGAAACTTAAGCTGACAACTAGACCACAGGTAACCTGTACTGCTTTGAAAATGACTAGGATTCAGCGCTTCTAGGACGTACCAACCAATAAAATGCAATAAAATTAAAAGCATTTGCAATGCAATTTGAACTTTCTACCCTGTTAGCACTTTTTACTGTTATGGGCAACGACTGTTCCAGAAACTGCAGCTTTGAGGTGGCCTTGAACAGATGGTCTTTAATAGTTGCCTTCGAGCAAATCTGTGAAGAGTATTGGGTAGAAAATGGATTGTGTATTGCAACCAAGCCACATGAAGTTTAAGTTCTAAACCGAGCAGATAGAACTAACTGAAATTAGGGTTGTCATACGTCTGGTGTTGTTTTTGGCAATTTCCCTTAAAAATAGCTTCAAAAACTTCGATTTATTCCAAGATTTTACAAAACAACAATTCCCCCTCCCCCCAAAGCTTTTGTGTCTGGATTTTCACTTTTGAAATATGCCAACCCTGCTGAAGTTCCTTTTATCTTAATGGTGGGGGGGGGGGTGATACCAATATGGATGTCTCGAGATTTGAGCATTTCTAAGGCAATCCACAAGTGTGTAGCAATGCATTTGTTGAGTAGATGAAAGCCAAGAGATTGGGTGATATCCAGTTGTCGCAGGCACCTTGTGCAATGGACAGCTGGTCTTGCATGTGTGTGCGCGTATGTGCGCGTGTGTGTGTAACAAACAAACCAATAAATCAATAGAAACCAACAACAACAATAAACAGTTTAGTTATGCCCAACTTAAGATAACTGCCAATCCCAACTAAACATTTTATGAACCCCAACCCAACAAAAACAAAACAGAGGAACCAAAATTATAACCATTTAAAGCATTGTAAAACATTTTAGCCAGTTGCCCCAACCCAAGAGTTGTTCCAGCAATGTCCCAGTGGTCTCCCAGGAGCCTTTTAGCTGTTCAGAGTGAGTGTGGACCCTGCCCCTTAGCCCAGATGGAATTGGGTCTTTCAACAGGGAGCAGGTCTTCCTTCCAGCACCCACAGCAGCAGCAGTGGAGGAAGCCGCTCGGGCGCCTGGGGCAGTGTGTCCAGGAGCAGGGTGAGCTGCCTATAGGGATGGGGTGAGGGTGGGCTGAGCCACCCATAGGGATGGGGTGCACCGGCTTCTTCCTGCCTCCTCCCACTCAGTCGCCCTACAGCTGGGGGGGAGGCAGCGGGCAGACCGTTTGGCCAGCGTGGAGCCTGCGCATACCCAAGCCATCACGTCTCTCCCAGGAGAAACGTGTGGCGTAGGTGTGCTGCAGGCCCCATGGTGAGTGCCACCCGGCATTTTGTCACCCGCCCTCAGTGGTGACACCTGGGGCAGCCAGCACCCACTGCACCCCCCTTCCTCTGCCCCTGCATGGCATCAGCAATTGGGAACAGAGCTTCCTCTTTCTCTCTCCCCCCCCTCCATAGCTGCTCCCAAAGCCCTGAAATGTTGGAGGACCTTCTGGAGCAAATTTGGGGGGTTGTGGAGATCTTCAGAGGAGAAAAAGATGTGCCAAAAATGCTTAAACCCAACCCAATTTTTGTTTAAATCTATTCAGATTCTGCCTGCTTTGTTGTACCCATAGTAATCTTACTTAAAGTACCAAAATCCCATAACATGATGGAATCCTTAATAACAACAGAGAATCATTTTAGAATAAATTTGTGAAAGCCAAAAATCTAGTCAGCAATAACATTAGGGCTGGCCAGTTTTATCAACTAACGAGAGTGTAACTTTTATTGGAAAAGTAACTAAAATCAGGTGTTTAAGAGGATTCGATTGCTGATGAAAAACAGTGACTTAAATCTATTCTGGCTTTCTTTTCCATTTATATCATAACTAACACAGACAGTGTGTCTATACATGAAAGGCCTGCTGGGCTTTTTCATATATTTTCTCATTGACTTTCAGGTTGTTCAATAAATTATGCTACTTAGCATTTCTAGGAGATTTGGAAGCATTAGTCCTTATCCTGCAGATACCAGAACATCTCAATGGCAAATCAAGTCCAGTGAAGACGGAGACTCACATTCGTGCAAACCAAATTACTGTTTAAAGTCAGAGGTGTCTTAGGCCCCCTCTGCACTATGCATTTAAAGCAATATTGCACCACTTTAAACAGTCATAAAAGGTAAAGGGTAAAGGGACCCCTGACCATTAGGTCCAGTCGTGACCAACTCTGAGGTTGCGGCCCTCATCTCGCTTTATTGGCCGAAGGAGCCGGCGTACAGCTTCCGGGTCATGTGGCCAGCATGACTAAGCCACTTCTGGTGAACCAGAGCAGCTCACTGAAACACCGTTTACCTTCCTGCTGGAGCGGTATCTATTTATCTACTTGCACTTTGTGCTTTCGAACGGCTAGGTTGGCAGGAGCTGGGACCAAGCAACAGGAGCTCACCCCATCGCGGGGATTCGAACCGGCGACCTTCTGATCGGCAAGTCCTAGGCTCTGTGGTTTAACCCACAGCGCCACTTGTGTCCCTTTTAAACAGTCATAACTTCCCCTAAAGAATTACGGGAACTATAGTTGTTGGGAGTCACCTGTTCCACTTACAAACTACAATTCCCAGAGTTCCCTGGCCAGAGAGATTGACTATCAAACCACTCTGGAAACATTTTTTCACAGTTTTTTTAAAGTGTACGTTTGGAGCACTAAGAACAACTTAAAATGATCTTTGAGCTAACTGAGAATGTGTCCTCTGTTTATAAATAGCATATGCAAAAGCATGAGGTGCAGTGCAATCCTGTTATTGTTGCCGCAATAATGGGGTAACACTAGGGAAACACTGCAGAACATATACAATGGTACCTCAGGTTACATACGCTTCAGGTTACATATGCTTCAGGTTACAGACTCTGCTAACCCAGAAATAGTACCTTGGGTTAAGAACTTTGCTTCAGGATGAGAACAGAAATTGTGTGGCGGCAGCGGGAGGCCCCATTAGTGGAACTGGTGCTTCAGGTTAAGAACAGTTTCAGGTTAAGAACGGACCTCCGGAACGAATTAAGTACTTAACCCGAGGTACCACTGTAGTAGGAAAACCCCGCTGTTCATAGACTTTTGCTCCAGTGAACAGAGAACAGTTGTGGTCCAAGCTGAATAGGCATCATTATTTAAACTTTTGTATGTCATCTTCCTCCCTTATATTTGCATGGATTCCTTTCATTCTGTTTTCCTGCAGCAAGAAGATATTTGTGTGGGTGTGTTTTCTTTGGAAACCCTGCTGCTAAACATGTGCCAGTAGTTTTTAAACAACAACAAATGTCACTATCAAAGACTTTACTCCACAAACTATCCCGCCCAAATCATGACTGGGGCGCTCTTTCAGACACTGATTTTCTGTTTGCTTAATCCTCCCTCTGCTAAGGGCTTGTCTCTTTTTGCCTTTCATTTTTAAAGGGCTTGAAAGCTATGGGAGGTTTAATTTGTGTGCCGATAGACAGGGCTTTTTCACAGGCTTGCTGGCGACAAACCAAATAGCAAACTGAGAATATGTAATGGATTTCCCTTTTCAATCTGCCTGAGAAAGGAAATTACAATTTCTTTTGTAGGAATCCAAAAGTTCCCGATTTCCAAAAGGAGCTGGAAGCCTGGAAAAGTGTGTTGATTTAATCCAGTTTCATGTTCACCTCCCTGCAATATGCATAGAACACTCATAATGAGGAAATAATGTACTTCGAACCAGCATTTGGCTGGTGTTTCTGGCCAATGTGACATCATGCTGTGACAGTTCAAAATGCATATGTCTTGGCACATTTTTGTAATGGGCTATCTCATTGTGGAAATAACTTTGGTTTTTCTATATGCCAAAGTGGAGGAAATACCTGGAGGCTTTTTCAGTGCTTTGGCTGCCCATTTCCTGCACCTGTTCATTTGTTTATTTATGAGTTTTTTCGGAGGTCATTCTGGATGGTAACCCGGGTCCCTTCCAATTCTTGGGATCTTGTATCACACCAGTTCCTTTGTCAAGTTAATGGAGTTGGTTTATTAGTTAACTACTATGACTTAGCATAACCAAATAAGTTGCTTTGTGCTGTAGTAGAACAAATGGGGGGGGGGCCTTTCACATGTGAGAGAAAATTCCCCTTTAGGGTTCAATATGGAGGCTCACACCAAATTCTCCATTAGAGTTTTATTCAGCAGTGCCATACCGGAAAGAGCCCAAAAGCGTCTGTGAGAGCATATCCATTAACATACATCCTATATAGGAAATATACCTCAGCTAGGCTGCTTCATCCTCTAGGCAGCCACCCCAGAAAGAGAGGGAGAAATAATATGAATTATATTTATTATTTTTGTGGCATTATGTGCCAGTGGTGAAGCAACAAGGGTATTTTCCAAGATTTTTGAGATGGTTCTTGAAGTGAGGACTGAGTTTTGGTTTGCACAAAGCTTCAGTGGAGAAGCTAAGCTCTCTGCCAACTTGCCCCAAGTCTGGTGCTCAGCAGAGATACTTTCAACCATACAGGATGCAAGATTTCTCAAGCCCCCAATGCAGAGGTTTTCAACATTTTTTAGTCCATGGCTCGCTTGACCAACTACATTCTTTCTGTGGCAGCCCTGTGGGGTTCAGGAGCCCAATTATGTTGCCTCTTGACTGAAGAGCTGGCAACCTCTTACTCTTTTTCAAACACCCTGCCTTGTGGAGTGTTCCCTCAGCCTCCTCAGCCTTCCCACTCCTTGAGAGTTCTCTGTGCAGCAGCAGCTGCTGCTCCCCCCCCCCCACTGCCCCAAAGAGAGGTTCCTCCCAGAGGCACCATTTGCCTGTGGAGCTTATAGCCAGGGCTGCTACAATAAACAACTGTGCAAGGCTTCGGGAGGCAGAGATGTGTGAGGGCATCAGAGGAGGGAGGAAAGGAAAGATGGACAGTGTTGCCCGCGGCACCCCTGACCATCATTCAAGGCACCCCAGGGTGCCACAGCACACCACTGCCGCAATGTATTCTCCAATACATTTCAGGTTTTCACATCAAAGATCAAGTGGCTAGACCTCCCCCCATCAAACAAAAGTTCTTGGTGCTCTATCCAGTTCTATGATTTTTGGGTGTATCTCAGTTGAGGTAGACTAGTATGTCTGCTGTTTAGTCTGTGCCTGCTAATTAAGTTCTTATGTCAGTGTCCTCCTTGGCCAAAGAAAACCATGCCTCAGTAGCAGCGAGGCTGTAATGCTTAGAAAGCATTTGATCAAAGCGATTTGCAATACTTGGTTTGTATTTTTAGAAGCGTTTGAATTTGCTGTCTTCCTTAACTAAACAGATCAGGTCTGTATCTCATTAACAGATGGCTAAAGTTCAAGGTATTAGTGGATTTCAGAGATCCTTCTCCTTGACAGGATGTTGTCCAAGCCTCTTTTGTATGGTATATTTAGCTACTCTTCTAAAGGTCAGCAAATACACAATGTCCCATAAGGTTAGTTAACAAGCAATTAACTTTTTTCTTTCTCTTTTTTAGCCCGTGCTATTATTTCAATTCTGTTGAATAGTCTTATTTATCTATTCTATTTAGCATTTCAGACCACATCAGCTAATGAGATTATAGATGAGGTCAGGCATCTCTACACAGATTTCATGTGTACTACCAAAATAACTAGCCCACAATTTCTTCTGGAATTTAGTTGGCCTCTTCCTCACCCCCAGATGGCAATCCAGCAGTTCAGAAACAATTTCTAATCAAGTATAAGGCCATCAATGGCTTCTGCTGGTTATGATGGCTATACACAACCTACAGGATCAGAGGCAGTGGGCTTCTCATAGGCATCTGGTTGGTCATCGCAGCGTCATGAGTTTGGGGAGTCAGTTTGGATGGGACTGTTGGATCCCTTCCAGGCTTGTGATCCTGTATGCTAAGGCTTAGAAACTAGTAAAGGAGGTTGCTGAAGCGATCAGACAAGTTTCTTTATAAGACAATGGCCTTAGCTGGCTACTTAAGTGTATCTCAGCATCTCAATTAATGAGATAAGTGATTGTTATCTCCCGGAAAGGAGGTATGCATTTCATTTTCTCACCTGGCTGGTGGCTTTGTGATATCAGGCAGAAGAACAATAGGCAGAGATGTTATGTTGGTATGAAAGGAAAAGCGGGATGCTGAAAACCAGATACACAGAGACATGTTTTGCTCTGTTCTGAGCTTATGGTGGACTTGGGAGGATTCTCTGGAAACTTAAAGGGGAAACGAAATCTATGAACCTGCTAATGCTGTGAGCCCCTCCATCCTATGCTCAGGTTGTATATATGTGCAAATAAAACCAAATAGCTTAAGGACACCCCAGTCTTTGCTGACCTTCATTTTAAGGAAACAGAGGCCTGGGTAAACAGCTTAGAACCCCTGAAGTCTCTGTCCACTTGAAGATTGGGATGGCATATAACAGTGGGTACAGAATGCTTGGCTAGACCACTTTAACACCATACAATTAAAGCACATGGAGTCCCTCAACACCAGACTTGAAATACATACATTGGCTCCCAGTCTGTTTCTGAGCACAATTCAAAGTGTTGGTGCTGACCTTTAAAGCCCTAAATGGCCTCGCCCCCGTATACCTGAAGGAGCGTCTCCACCCCCATCGTTCAGCCCAGACACTGAGGGCCTTCTGGAGGTTCCCACACTGCGAGAAGTGAGGTTACAGGGAACCAGGCAGAGGGCCTTCTCGGTTGTGGCGCCCACCCTGTGGAATGCCCTCCCATTGGACGTCAAAGAAATGAACAACTATCTGACATTTAGAAAACATCTGATGGGTGGGGTATAAATAAATTATTATTATTATTATTATTATTATTATTATTATTATTCCATTGCATTTCTCCTTCCTTGGGGATTTAACATGGATACCTGGCAGAGGGGGTGGGGGGTGGAGAGTGGCTGTTCTGGTGCACTCTGTATGCACCCTGGCATTTTCTTTTAATGGCTGATTACTTCCCTCCACCACCTAAAATGGTTTTAGTTTGGCACTGGGGTCTCTCTCTAACAGTATCTGAACATAGGGATTCATACAACCATCTATTTTCACTTCATGTCACTTTCACACTATTATTCATTCCATATTAATCTGCAAATCCTTTGTTAAATTGGCATGAAAATTCACATTTTAATACATTTTAAATATTTATTTTAATTGTTTTTCTCTCAACGTAGGTGTTTCCAAATGTATTTTAAAAAACAGATGTTTGTTGTTGTTTTTAACTGAAAACAATGTTACATACTGCAAAATCAGTCGGGAAAGCTGTACTTCAATCTGCACATAAGCCTGTGAGATTCAGCTGGTGTCTGAAGTTACAAATATCAAATTCATCAAACATCACTACCTCAAGATTTCTAATCCACGGGTCTGCAGTGATACTAAAACTTCAATAGAATAAATGTCTTCTGGATCTGTATCAATGTGATAAAATTGTGCAAGTATTCAAATCAAATCATTCCTAGTTTCTTGTTTTTGCTTCTTTTATTTCAGAATGACATTTTGTCATTGTTTTTAAAGGTACAAGTGCTCTCTCTATGTAGGATTAATAGATTTATTTTACAAATTTCTTCAAAACTCATATAAGATATGGATTTAGAATAGAGCATCAGGAAAAAATATACATGGCAGGGAGAATGTTGGTGTAGATGTTGCGCTGATAAATAAAGCTGACAAAAATATTGGAGAGGGAATTAAATCCAAGCAACACCCAGGATTAAGCTTTTCACATGCTACTATAAAAATAGTTTCCCATGCTTACAGTGTGTGTGTATCTGTGTCCTCCCCCACACCCCCTGCACCCTGGCCTAAAAACAATAAAATTATTTTGAAATGAATGAATTTGAATTTGCTTTAAAAGATACTCATTTTACTCCATGGCTTATCATGACTATATTGCTGAGGGTTAACATTGTGTGTATGAACAGCGAGAGAATCAGTTTTCTTTGTCTATTGAAATGAGTTAGATCCCCCTTGTTATGATATTTATTCAAGATATACTTGCTTTGTTACAACTATTCCACGACTTAAGAGGACTGCTGAGCTATGCTACAAATAAAGAAAATGTTGATACGTTGACATATGCATTTTATGTGTTTGAAACTTTGATATACACTGTCTCAATAATTTTATAACAATACTGTAAGGGAGGCCAGTTCTATCCCCACACTGCAATTGTGGAGACTAGTCTATGGTGGGCCTTTTTGGGATGAGAGGTGGCAGCAGAGGTGATATTTCAACCAGAGACTCCATAATTTTGCAGCCTTAAACTGCTACACCAGTTGAACACTTCTGGGTAGGGATAGAAATCTGATGGAAAAGAAAAAGAAGAAGGGGAAAGTTTTGATTAAAGGGAAAGTATTACTGAATTGGGCATTGGTTGTTTGACAATGAAACTGGAAGTCTTCAATACTTCTCCATCTCTCTTTCTCTCTCTCTTTTAACAGATGTATACCAGGAATAAAAAACACAGGCAGCACTGCACAGGCTTGCTGCTGTCAGGCGCTAAACTGGCACCTTTTAATGCTGGAAGACAAAGGGTTTCCTTAGCTAAAAATAACCACTCCTTTCCTTCTTTTCCTAATCTTCCTCTCTTGCTGCAGATTCATTATGTGTGCTCAGCACCCAGCAGGATTTACTGAGATTTAATGACATCACAGATTGGAAACCAGCTTCTGTTGCAATGATTCCTGTGTGCTTAGCTGTTCAAATGCAGCTAAATAAGGAAATACTGTAGTGTGTTTACACATGTGTATGACAGAGTAAGTGACTGAAGCCTAAAAAATACCTCTGTGTATTTTGTGTTAAGTAATGTCTCCCCAGGATATTATATGGTTCACCTATTTGGCTCAAGAGTGCCTGGAATCCATTTCCCGCAGAGGTTGTGGTTAAAAATGAGCTGCGAATTGAAAGTAGAAGTTCCTGGCAAAAAGTGGGATCTAGATCAGATGTTTTAGTGGACTTTCCCACGAACAAAGGTGTTGTTCAACTGATTCCACCTCCTCCTTGCAGCCCCAAGGTCTGAGAGCCCTCCTATCTTCTTCCTAAAGCTGGAAAGAGACATCACCTTGTCAACAAAGGTCCGTATAAGTTAAAGCGATGGTTTTCCCAGTAGTGATGTACGGAAGTGAGAGCTGGACCATAAAGAAGGCTGATCGCCAAAGAATTGGTGCTTTTGAATTATGGTGCTGGAGGAGACTCTTGAGAGTCCCATGGACTGCAAGAAGATCAAACCTATCCATTCTTAAGGAAATCAGTCCTGAGTGCTCACTGGAAGGACAGATCCTGAAGCTGAGTCCAATACTTTGGCCACCTCATGAGAAGAGAAGACTCCCTGGAAAAGACCCTGATGTTGGGAAAGATGGAGGGCACAAGGAGAAGGGGATGGCAGAGGATGAGCTGGTTGGATAGTGTTCTCAAAGCTACCAGCATGAGTTTGACCAAGCTGCGGGAGGCAGTGGAAGACAGGAGTGCCTGGCGTGCTCTGGTCCATGGGGTCACGAAGAGTCAGACATGACTAAACGGCTAAAGAACAACAAAGCCCAGCGCATCACTTACCTGACTTTGGGAAGGCAGTGTGAGGGCTGTGGGAAGGGGCATCAAATGTTGGTGAGGACTGCAACAACAAAAAAGCCTTGAGGGGTGTGTGGGTGTGTGTTAGACCACCTTGATGTAGACCATTGCTCCCCACAGTCCAGAATACCACTAAATCTTAAACATAAGAAGAGCCCTGCCAAATGCTCATCTAGTTCAGCACTTGCTGTGAATACCGGAAGACTGCAAACAGACTTTAAGTGCAGCAGCCCTCTTCATTTCACGCATAGTACAGGTTCAGCCTTGAAAAAGCATCTTCATATGAGAAGGGCTTGCTTTCAAAAGCCTGTATGTTTCCTTGCAAAAGCTTACAGTTGATTTTCTTCATCTGGAACACGAGAATAAATGCCAGTATTTCAAGGATTTCCCTTTAGGTATTGCCTTTAACCACACACACACACACACATTCCATTTGTTAGGAAGTTATTGGGCAACAATAAGATACGAGAGAGAGAGAGAGAGAGAGAGAGAGAGAGAGAGAGAGAATTAGCTTCTCTTCTTCCACTGAGTTCCAAGCAGAGTGGAAGAGTTACTCGGGGACATAGCCTTGATGATCAAACAGCTCAGAAAAGATCAAGTCTCTGAGACTCTTGACAATGATGAGCGAGAGTGTTATCCTGAGTAGGTATGATTCTAAATGACAGCTTGCCTTGGCATGAGAGGCGGAGACAGCACAAATATTAATTTCCTTTGCCGAGAGTGGGTGAATTATTTAAACTAACATTGATATGGAAAATGACGAAACAAGCCTTGAGGGTTCTTTCGCACTTCAGCAGAGTGAGCACATTTTTATCTTTGCTGGAGTCATTCTTTCTGATGCACTTATGCCAATTAGCTATAATACCCCTTCCAGAATATTTCCCATTATGCATTTTAAAATGCATTCAGTTGAAGATAATGTGCTCGCAGAGAGACTTCCATGGATTATAGAGGATTCTTTAAAGCCTGAGTGAAAAGCCTTCTGCATGCAAAAGGGGCCGGGTTCAGTCCCAGGCGTCTTCAGGGGGGAAATATAAAAGTGCCAGGTATCAGAGACTGGAAGGACATCATTGGAGAGCTGCTCCCAATCGAGGTAACAAAAAAGTAATGATGATAATAGGCTAGATCAGGGGTATCCAACATGGGTGCCATCTAGACATTGCTGGAGTCCAACTCCCATCATCCCTCACCATTGGTCATTTTGGTTGGGGCTGATGGGAACTGTGGTCCAACCTACCAAGCCAGGTTCAAGATCCCTGAATTAATTTACAAAGTTCAGAAGTAATTAGGTCTAGGGAAGCTTAGGGACTGCCTGAACCCTTATAACCCACCTTGATCACTGAGATAATCTGCAGGACCCTCTCCTGGTTGTCCCTTGAGCTGGTGAGGCTTATTTGACAATGACACGAAACCAAGCCTTTAGTGTCATTGGCCTGGCCCTGTGGAATGCTCTTCAAACAGAGTTTCCCCAAGCATCTTCTATATTGACCTTTGCTGAAAACTTTTCTTGGTCTCCATGCTTATGCAAATTACAGTGGTACCTTGGTTTGCAAACAGTCTGCTTTAAATACGTTTTAGATTGCAAACACGTCAAACCCAGAAGTGCATGTCCCAGTTTGCAAACTTTTTTTGGATTACAACCCATTTTTTTTGGATTACAAACAAATTTTTTTTAGGAGGCCCCATTGGCGAAAGCGCACCTTGGGTTGCAACCTATTTTGGTTTATGAACGGACCTCTGGAACGGATTATAGTTGTAAACCAAGGTACCACTGTATTAAAAAAAAAAAATGGTGCTGACCTTTAAAGCTCTAAACGGCCTCGGCCCAGTATACCTGAAGGAGCGTCTCCACCCCCATCGTTCTGCCCGGACACTGAGGTCCAGCGCCGAGGGCCTTCTGGCGGTTCCCTCACTGCGAGAAGCCAAGTTACAGGGAACCAGGCAGAGGGCCTTCTTGGTAGTGGTACCCGCCCTGTAGAACGCCCTCCTACCAGATGTCAAAGGGAAGAACTACCAGACTTTTAGAAGACATCTGAAGTCAGCCCTGTTTAGGGAAGCTTTTAATGTTTGATGCATTACTGTATTTTAATATTTTGTTAGAAGCCACCCAGAGTGACTGGAGAAGCCCTGCCAGATTGGCGGGGTATAATTATTATTATTATTAAGCAGGGAACCAGGCAGAGGGCCTTCTTGGTAGTGGTACCCGCCCTGTAGAATGACCTCCCACCAGATGTCAAAGAGAAAAAAGACTACCATACTTTTAGAAGACATCTGAAGACTGCCCTGTTTAGGGAAGCTTTTAATGTTTAACAGACTTTTAATGTTTAACAGACTATTGTATTTTAATGGAAGCCACCCAGAGTGGCTGGAGAAACCAGATGAGTGGGGTATAAATAATAATTTATTATTATTATTATTATTATTATTATTATTATTATTATTATTATTTCCTCTAATAGCTAACTGGTGATCTCTCTCTCTCTCTCTCTCTCTCTC
This sequence comes from Podarcis tiliguerta, assembly GCF_965153285.1. Taxonomy (NCBI): domain Eukaryota; kingdom Metazoa; phylum Chordata; class Lepidosauria; order Squamata; family Lacertidae; genus Podarcis; species Podarcis tiliguerta. The sequence goes on from NC_139534.1 coordinate 100,419,065, forward strand.
TCTCTCTCTCTCTCTCTGTTTGTGTGTGTGTATCTTAGTGGGTAGATCATGACACTCTTATCTCAGGGTTGTGGGTTCGAGCCTCATGTTGGACAATGGGTTTAGATTAGATGACCCGTGTGTGTGTGTGTATGGGTGCATGTGCATGCTTTGTTTTTTTTAATGACATTGCGTTATATAAGTATTTCTATGAAATAAATATTTTATTCTTTATTCTCTATTATATTTGTATCCTGCCTTTCCTAACAGAGGAACTCAGGGCAGCAAACACCAAGAAGTTAAAGCAATACAAATTAAATGTAAAAAAATTTTTTAAACATCTAAAAAACCTGTATGACCTCATGATTAATTATTTCAAGGGTGCCAGGTATCTTTCAGCTACCAAATGCCCCAGTAAAAATGGATGTGTTTAGTTTCCATTAATAATAAGAGAGAGACAGCTTAACAAAGAGGGCATTCCACAAAAGTACATAGAGGGCACCAACTGGCAATGACAGGCCAGATGGGTCTGTTGTCTAACTATGTAACGAATACTTACTGTATTTTTCGCTCTATAAGACGCACCAGACCATAAGACGTACCTAGTTTTTGGAGGAGGAAAACAAGAAAAAAAATATTCTGAATATCAGAAGCCAGAACAACAAGAGGGATCGCTGCGCAGCGAAAGCAGCGATCCCTCTTGCTGTTCTGGCGTCTGGGATAGCTGCGCAGCCTGCATTCACTCCATAAGACGCATACACATTTCCCCTTACTTTTTAGGAGGGAAAAAGTGAGTCTTATAGAGCAAAAAATACAGTAATTTCATGTAGGACTTCAAACCACCTGCAAAAAATTGTGTGTAAATGTCTTCTGGCGGTGGTACTGGGCAAGAACTGGAGAGGCCTAGATTCAAATCTGCCCCCCTCCATGAAGTTCATGGTATCTTTGACAATTTATCAACTGTCATCCTAATCTACCTCAGAAGGTTGTTGAAAGAATGAATTGGGAAAGAACCATGTACAGTTGAGCTCCTTGGGGAAAAGGTGTGATAAATACATAAATAATAATAATACTTAATGTATGCAAAACTGATTTTTTGGGGGGGTGGGATTAAAGCAAATTTAATTTTGAATTTTCTTTATCATTTGTTTGAGGAACCGTACTGTAATATGAAGTGTGTGCGCTACTCATGAGAGAGCAAAGTCTATGCAGATGAAGAGGACATTCAAGACCTTGCAACTCCTTTAAACTCTTGTTTTATTTGATTTTATTGGAATCCCCCCCCCCATTTCATTCTTACACTGCATTAATTGTGCAATGGAAAATGGCTCCAAAAGTTTCACAGCACAGATAATTTCTTTACAGACTCTTTCTGGGACACCTCAAAAGAGACTGGCTGGCTGCAACAACTCTCATTTGCTGACCATGTGGTCTTTCTGCCACCTTGTGGAGAAGTGCCACTTAACTCCTAAAAATTAGCAGGAAAAGTAAAGAATGATAGCATGATCTGCTGCTATTCCTGTCGATCCAGTGGACCTCCCTCCCTGGCTGCAAATATATAGATCAGGAGACATTCCTTTCTCACAGCTTGTTCCATATGCACACTGGAATTCTTGCAAAGCACAGGATGCTTTTGATCAAAAGATAAGTAACTTTCCCCCTCTAGCATAGCTGTTTTCCCTCCTTTCAGTGGAAGAGAACAACTACGATGTATATAACGCAAGTGAGATTCTCTGTGGGTTGAGTCACCTATGTTTATCCCCTCTTCACAGTGTCTTTTCAATGGAGCCTGCAAAGTCATCTGTGCTTTGTCAATGTCAACTGTAATGAAAATCTAATGTAATTGTATGCGCATGTCTGAACCAAAGTAGGCATGGAAAGCGGGGAGTGGTTGTCTTAAGGAGCAAAAGGGATTCACAGGTAAGGATTGCAGACTCTCCCCCTGCTTATCTCCTTGCAGTTCCTCTCCTCAGGCATTTTTAGGCAACCAGGGCTCTGAAGAAGACATGTGGACAAAACAGCCCCTGAGAAGTGCTGAAAAGACGTGAATCTAGTTCTGGCGTTGAGTCTTGTTTCTCCCTATTGCAAATGAGTGCTTTCCATGCTGACTGGAGCTGGCTGGAGTTGTTGTCTCAAACATTTGGAAGGCACCAGATTGGGAAAGACTGTACTGATGGAAAGCAGTCTTTGATAGCAGCTTAGTTCCCACTTACAATCAGAACCCAGCACTTTGTTCTTTGCTTTCACTCAGTTTTGGATGATACAAATATTTACGTGTGTCTACCATAAAATTTGGTCCTGATTCCATTTCATTCCTTCAGTCTGAGTTTACTCAGACAATCTGGCGGTAACCCAATTTGACTTGGAGGTCAAAATGTACTTTATTCCATCCCCCCCCCCCCACTGGAAAATTAAAAAATAGCTTACCTTTTTTTCCTTTCGGCAGAAGTGGGTGGAAGTTGTAGGCCTTATGTCCTAGAAGATACATTCAGCAAAATTATAGGCAAGCAGGCACAGGGGCTTTTGTGCTGGTCACCTTTAAAATATTCATTTGCTTATTTAAAAGAAATAATTTTGGCAGAACTGGATGAATTTTGCAGGTAAGAGCATGCTTCCAAGAGCATGAATCCTGCCAAAATTCACAAGGTTGGATGCACTGGTTTTCCTGAAAAGTAGTCATTACCCTTTTAGAGTGAGTTATAAAGGAATTATTTAATCTTCCCTGGAGTTTTGGAGGCAATTGGATGGAAATTTAAGAAATGAGAGAAGTGTCCATGGGTAAGAAACTGGCCAAATTGCAGACACATAGGTCCAGGGACTTGTGTGGGAATAAGTAAAAGGGATCCGTCTTCCAGGTAAAAATCACTGGATTTCATTCAATCGTTATCATAAAGCTACCTGATGAGCAAAATTGAGCTCAGTGCCACTGCGTAAATTATGTTTATTGTAAAAGGAGTGCAGGAAATGACCTGGGGATGTGAGGTCTGGTTGTTGTTTTTAAATAAAACTTGTAATATAACCGGACAAATCTTGAAAGTTGTTGCAACAAATCTAATGCCTCCAGTACACTGAATCATTAAGTGTTTCTCTTTTCCTGTTTCATCTAGTTGTTTTCCTTATAAGGGAGTAGTGCTAGAGAACAAACAAGATCTAAAGGAGAACTAGAGGGAAAAGGTATTTAAGTGGCCTGTTGTTAACATTTCTGTGCTCTTCTAGGTGGATGCACATCGTATCTTCAGGGAATGGAGTGCCTTTTGCTGCTTTCTCCGTCTAGTAGTAAAGACGAGAGTAGTGTACAGGCATAGATAAAAGAGATAAAAGCTAAGGAGCATCTTAGGATTGGGAACGTAATTGCTACTGAAAATAGTATTATTGTGTCAAGTTCTCCCTCTCCTCCTATAATGTGTAAAATCCCTTTATATTATTCTGGGGTGTCATCAGCCAGTCTCAGCTCCCATCAGCAATAACCAACGAGAGGATGCCATTTTCCGCTCATTTGCAATCACAAGGAGAATTGAGAGGTGCAATACAAGGCCTCCTTTCTCAGTTGCATCATGGTCCTTATTTTCTAGGAACCAAATGGCATGTTTTTTGCATTGTCTTTTCCAAAACTGTTTATATGTTTATGGTTTTTGGCTTGATCACACTTATTTAGAATATTTATGCATCACTTTTCACTCAGGGAAGAATGTCTCCAAGCAACATAAACCATAAAATACATTTAAAAACCCTGTATAAAACCATCATAAAGCATGGGACCTAAACATGTTCATGCAAATATATTTATTAAATGGCAATCCTGCTGACCTCACTAAAAGATGTGCACTAAAACAGGCTGAACAACCCTCACCCTTAACTCACTATTCTCCAGATTAATAGCCAAAGGCCTGAATTAGACTGGTACCTAAAAGCAGGTGATCATGGCAGTAGGCGTGTTTCACTAGAGAGAGGATTGTGTAAATGGGGAGCCAGCACCGAGAAGGTCTGTTTCCATCTTCCTATCCCCTACACTTCCCTCAGTGGGGTTGCCATATGTACGGAATTTCCCGGACATACCCAGAATACTGTAGCTGGAAGCAGTGTCCATGCAGAAATTGGGAAAATGTCTGGGAAATGCAGACATATGGCAAGCCATGTTGTCATTTTTGCCAATTTTTTTTTTAAAAATAGCTCAAAATAGCTCAAAAACAGCAAGAGGCAACAACTTTTGTGTCTGGATTTTCACTTTTTGAAATATGACAACTCTAGCATAAGGTCAAGACCAGCACTATGAATTGAGTCCAAAAACTAATTCGTAGGCAGGATATATGTGTCAGAATTGGTGTTATATGCTCAGATTACCTTATCTGGCCACTAAATTCTTCACTACCTGTACTAGGTGAAGAATCTGAACCATCTTCAAAGGCAACCCCATGGATGACACATTGCAGTAAACTGACTTAGAGGTAACCAGAGCACAGGTAACAGAAGTTAGGTGATCTCTGTCCAGATAGAATTGCTACTATGCTACCAAGCAAAGCTGGTGGAAGGCCCTCTGTGCTACCAAGGACACTTGTGGTTTGAACAACAGCAACAGATTCAGAAGTAGCCCCAAGACAGTCACCTTTCCATTTATGGCGAGTGTGACCCTTTTCAGAACAGGTTGAACCACACCCCTCTGGTCTAGGGATACCGCCTATTGTCATCAGATAATGTTTTGTCACCATTACACTCCTGGTTTTCTCTGACGGCAATAGATCTATATGGATAATGGATTTATTGAGGTGTCTCTCATTTGGCTGCTGTTGCACATGAGACATCTTTCACCCCATTCTCCTTTTGTCACATTCTTGAAGATTTAATTTGCCATATATGTAAAATCCCACCTCCTTATTCTAACCATTATTTAGTTTGGTGAACTGGGGGACCAGTTGAGGGTGACTTCCAAATACTCAGCTGCCCCATGGTGGTGGCAGCTGTTAAAGCCACGGAATTGGACTGTCATCAACAAGGAACTCATTGATCGTACATGCAAATGTCAGCAAATAGAAAGGGCTGAGTGTGCAGTTGGCTGTTGCTGCTTGCAAGAACCAAGGATGCTATTGGCCAGCTGACATCTGTAGAGAGAAAGAGAGAGAAAAGTCCAAATGTATAAATAATTTTATCTGACAGGTATGTATAGTGCCTCTACTTCTAATCATTATCGTTGTTACAATGGTGAATGTATGTAACCAAATATATCATCTTGCCTAGTAATTTTTTATGGCAGTCTAGCAAGGGGCATTCAATAGGCTTTCGAAAGCTTTCTGATAAAATGCTTGAATACTTTAAAAGCCAATGTGAATAATGCATTAAAGGCCCCATAAGGACTGGGTTTGGCTTGCATACTTTTTGCAACACCTTCTCCCTTTAGAAGCTGCCCAGTTGCTAAGTTAGAGGCTCTGTTGAGGGTTACTTTCTTCCAGGAGGTCCAGTTTCTGAGTTCCCAAAACTTGTCCTTCCCAGTAGTGGCCCCTGATTTTGGGAATTCCCTCCAGGGGTCACATGCAGCTGCTTCACTATATAGTTCTAGGCAACCTATCAACACATTTATATCCCATGAAGATTTTGATATTTTTGCTATCTGTTCAGCCTGGCTGTGCCTTTTGCAATTTCTCTGTGTTCTTCCCCATTAGTGGAGATTGTTTATGATTTTGTTTTGAAATCTGAAATATTGTTAACTTGTTGGTTTTTAATGGGGTTTTTTAATTGTACATCACATTGTGTACACTTTGTTGTGTGATAAATCACTTTGCATATTATTATTTTTTGAAAGGTGATCTCTACATTTTAACTAAGAAGTGGTTTTAATACTTACTATTTAATACTTACTATTAACCACAGCCTTGTATCCAGCATTGCTTGGGGATGCTACAAACCAAAAAAATCGCTGCAGTTTTGTGATCAAGGGTAAAAATCAGCACCAATTTCAAAGGTTCAGCCTGCCATCTTAATTCAAGATGCCACTCAGTTGTATCCAAACATAGATGAAAACCTGCTCCTTGATCTCAGGAAGCATCATGAAAAATTTGGTTATCATATCTTAATAGGTGTTCAAATGCATAGCAAACAGGCAAACAGCTTTCCAAAATATAAACTGCACACCAACAGTTAGGTGCTGCGTAGTAATTAAATGTTTGTGTCTTTTTCTCTTTTGTGTTTAAGCATATGGCACAGTTGCCATTGTTACTAGAAGGGCCTCATTTGAATAGTTTAATAAACAGTTTGCATGGTCTGCTGAGTCAATTAATCTTTGAGACAAGTGGCTGATCTCTAAGAAGGATCAACACTGTTTGCTCAAGGGCAATCCCTGGAGGATTCTTGGGTTGTGACTTATTCCTCTCACCCTTCTTGACGTTGTCTGCTGCTGTGGATGCTGATTCAGCTGCTTATAGAGCATCTTGAATGAATTCCACATGCTGCCTTTCCTAAGGTCTAGAGAGAAAAGAGCACCAGTAACTGTGCATCGTTCCATCTGGAGGTGCAGGCACTTTGGACAGAAATGGACCGCACAGTGGAGCTGCTAAAAGCACACACTCTGGGTTGGGATGCATCCTCAGTTCTCTCCCAGTAACTGGGCCTCAAGGAAGACATTGTCAGCCGAGTCCTGCTTAGTATAAAGGATAAGCTACTGGACATTTGATACTCTCTCTGTGTGCATGTGCTGCTGCTTATTGCAATGCTGTGCATATAGAGCAGGGATGGGGAACCTGACACCCTCCAGATGTGGATGGATTAAAACTTCCATCCTCTCCACCCACTGGCCCTGTTGGCTGGGGCTGATGGGAGCGGGAATCCCACATCTGGAAGACTCCAAGTTCCTTTCCCTTGAGGAGCTTTCAGCAAGTTATTGGGCTAGCATTCTTTGCCCGCTCCAACTTCCCTTGCTTTCCCATCTCTTTATTTTACATCCAACCTGTGTCTGGGCATAATGTAAGCAGGAGTAAGGAGCAGAATGCCCTTCTTCTTCTTTTTATTTTTGCAAAACACCCCCCTTATTTATGCAAGGAAAGTTATGCAAAAAAGGATAAGTAGATACATTACAAAACAGAAGGTCAGATATATTTTGTCAGTGAGGCTATCTTCCTCTGATTCAGATGTTTTTCAGGATTTTACAGGGATCAGTGTTGGCTTGTGTCAAAAGCCAATCAGTTTGCATTTTCTAGATTTCCAGATTTTGGGATGGAGGTTGCAGCCAGCCAAGACCAAGTCTTTGTTCTGCCACTGATGTCTGCAACAGTACTGCCTGCCAGTACTGTACCTACTATGGTACCTGCAAAATAATATCCCCTCAAAAATCCACAGTTTGTAAGAGTATTTGCTCTTTCTGTTCAGTTCAGGTTTGCACTGGCTCAGTATGCTCCACTTCGAACAGATCTCCTCAAACACATTCACATTTCAGTGGATGCCAGGATTAGATACCAAGCCTATATAGTCCTGAAATATATATATTGGCTCTCAGTACGTTTCTGAGCACAATTCAAAGTGTAGCTGTTGACCTTTAAAGCCCTAAATGGCCTTGGCTCAGTATACACGAAGGAGCCTCTCCACCCCCATCATTCAGCCCAGACACTGAGGTCCAGTGCCGAAGGCCTTCTGGTGGTTCCCTCACTGCAAGATATGAAGTTACAGAGAACCAGGCAGAGGGCCTTCTTAGTAATGGTGCCCACCCTGTGGAATGCCCTCCCATTGGACGTCAAAGAAATAAACAACTATCTGACTTTTAGGAGACATCTGAAGGCAGCCCTGTTTAGGGAAGTTTTTAATGTTTGATGTTTTGTTGTGTTTTTAATATTCTGTTTGGAGCCACCCACAGTGGCTGGGGAGACCCAGGCAGATGGGCAGGACAGGACATACATGCATAAATATTATTATTATTAACAACAACTGCAACAGGGGATAATCTTGCTGTTCTTTTCCCCACTGATGGAAAGAGTGCCATCTGTGGTGTGTTATGCAAGCCCCACCCCCCCCAGCAGCCATGTTGTGTTATACCATAGCCTCATGACAGCCATTTTGTGACTGGCACCCATAGGATCCTAGTTTGCAACAATCAATGGCTAGTTTAACAAGCCAGCTTCATAACCCATGGTTTGAAATTGGCTTGTTGTGAAACTAACCATGGTTTGCAGCCATGATCTCTGGTCTGATCATGCTAAGTGCTAAGTGAGGATCCTTTAAACTCTGCCGAAGCATTTGATATAGACCATGACATACGCTTTTAGATACAAAACTATGCTTGATATGCAGTAAGCATTTCCCAAACTGCCTTCAGCATGGCTGTATATTTCCATTTTCTTCTCATTTTGCCTCAAGCAAAAGTTATGAAAGACTAGCCTGAACCATCTTGTTTTTAGTTCAGGGATGTTTCCCAGAAATTCAACACCCACTGTCTTTTTATATTGAACCAGATGACTCCTCAAGAAATCCCAGTAATGATGATTAGCACCTTTTGTTCCTCATCACAATGACTAATCTCTAAAGCCTTTTCTTCTAAATCGAAATGTAACTCAGATGATTTGATTGGTTTTCACAACCACCTGCTGGATCAGATCATTCACTACATTAGAACCTATTCTTTATTACATTTGCTTTTCCATGTGCTTTATCACAGAGTTCTTGAAGTCCTTGCAAATGTTTTTACTAATGTTGTTGTTTCGTCGTTCAGTCGTGTCCGACTCTTCGTGACCCCATGGACCAGAGCACGCCAGGCACTTCTGTCTTCATTTTTTACTAATACTAAACTAGCATTGCATGCACAAGCAGTACTGAAATCTGGGCTTACCTGATCCTCATCCATGATGAGATGAGAAGAATTTATTTTCACTTTTAAACTCATTATGTCCAAACTCAAAGAACTTTGGCTAAACTCTAGCTGCTGCAGGCAAGAATTGGTTGGTGGCTTATAATGCTGGTTTGAACTCAAACTATAGTTTAAACTAACTAGAATTTATCTAGGTTTGGACATAACTAGTAACTCCGGAGAAGTGGGGAAGGAAATGGGAAGCAAACCCAAGGCATGTGCTAAACCATAGTAATATTGATAGTGCATGTGCTAAACCATAGTTTAGTGTTGCATTCAAAGAAGAAGAAGAAGAAGAAGAGTTTGGATTTGATATCCCGCCTTTCACTCCCTTTAAGGAGTCTCAAAGCGGCTAACATTCTCCTTTCCCTTCCTCCCCCACAACAAACACTCTGTGAGGTGAGTGGGGCTGAGAGACTGTGACTGGCCCAAGGTCACCCAGCAACTGCATGTGGAGGAGCGGAGACGCGAACCCGGTTCCCCAGATTACAAGACTACCGCTCTTAACCACTACACCACACTGGCCCACTGTTCAGGAAAGCTCATGGGGTGGTGATGTGGGGTAATGCCTTCACTGTAGTGACACCCTGCCTATGGTACATATCACAATGTTATTGTTGGCATTAAGGCAATCATTAAACGTGCAGTTTCAACATGGTCTTTGGAAGAGGATTTGACAAGATTCACAATAATTTAATGGGCACTGCGTCCTATTCTGATCATTTTTTTTTAAAGTTGGTTTTAAATTGCTAGTTGAATTTTAACATTTGAATGCTTTTATGTTTATATTGTAGCCCACCCTGGCATCATAACTGACGAAGAGTGGTTTAGAAATTGAATGAACAAATAAACAATACTTAACCTGTTTTAGAATGCATCACCATGGTATCTCCTGAGGGCAAGTCTGCTACATTAGAAACAGGTGGTTCTACACTTTGATATTAGTTCATGGCAGAGTACAACAAAACTGTACTTGTTGATGGTTCTTACTACTATTGTTAACTCTCATGAACTGGCAGGACTGTCTGGAGGGGAAAGAGGAGGAAGAGATCCCCAAGAGTGGTGTAGTAGCCAGGACTGGGACATACTGGGGCAAGGAAGGAGAGGTTGGTGTTGGAAGTACTCACAGGGTGATGGAGGATGACAAGGGAATGGGGGGTCAGTGTGGTGTAGTGGTTAAGAGCGATAGACTCGTAATCTGGGGAACCGGGTTTGCGTCTCCGCTCCTCCACATGCAGCTGCTGGGTGACCTTGGGCCAGTCACACTTCTCTGAAGTCTCTCAGCCCCACTCACCTCACAGAGTGTATGTTGTGGGGGAGGAAGGGAAAGGAGAATGTTAGCCGCTTTGAGACTCCCTAGGATAGTGATAAAGCGGGATATAAAATCCAAACTCTTCTTCAGTGCACAGGAACCGGAGCAGCAGGATCTATAAGCAGAGCCACAGGGGCCCTGTCAGCACAAACATGGCAGGCTCTGAGGCATAGGGAGCAGTGGGCAGGGCACTCCAGGAGGCTGCGTCAGGCAAAGGCTCACAGCCCAGTTCACTAGTTGGCCAGGTGGGGCTTGCTAGCTCTGGGAGGGGTTATGTGATTCCTCAGCTGGAGTAGGCTTGCATCAGGGTCACTTGTCTCATCAAGGCCGAATGCTGCAATCAGCAGGCAAAGTAGAAAAGGGCAGCAGGGCTGAGGAACTGGGATGGTCAACTGCCCATGTTGAAAGACCTCTATTTGGATGTTCCAAGATATCTGTGGGACTGTGCTTCACTTGGAATTTTGGACCCTGAACTTTGGATTTTGAACTTTTGAATTGGATACATGGATTGATCCTGGACTGGGGGCTTGGCATACTGACCTGCTGCCAGGTAGGCCAGGGATTCAGGGCACTCTCGGCTGAACCTACCTCATGGGGTTGTTTTGAGCATTAAATGAGAATGATGTACACCACCTTGAGCTCTGTGGAGGAAAGGTGGGATATAAATGAAAATACATAATTTTCTTTTGTCCCTGACTTTTACGCAATATCTCATACATGCCACAATGTCCATAGTTCATTTAAAGAATCCTTCTGTGTAATTGAAAATTGCTCTTACGTAGTTTGAGTTCTTTGGCTATAACCTTTAAAGGAAGATATAGCCACAAACCAACCACACACACACACACACACACACTGTAAGGAGTTTGGCTGCAACATTGCTTTTGGCCATAAAACAGCACCAGAGATGTTCAGCCTGATTCTGTCAAGATCATATCTGCTCCCAACAGTTTCTCTTATACCTTGATAGTGCACTTAAATGTGTCCGGACTACTAAATGTATCCTAATCTTACATCTTAAAAAGGTAAAGGACCTCAGACAGTTAAGTCCAGTCACGAATGAATCTGGGGTCGCGGCACTCATCTCGCTTTACTGGCTGAGGGAGCCGACATTTGTCCTCAGACAGTTTTTCTGGGTCATGTGGCCAGCATGACTAAGCCGCTTCTGGCGAAACCAGAGCAGCGCACGGAAACGCCGTTTACCTTCCCTGCGGAACGGTACCTATTTATCTACTTGCACTTTGACGTGCTTTCGAACTGCTAGGTTGGCAGAAGCTGGGACTGAACAACGGGAGCTCACCCCATCGCGGGGATTCAAACTGCCAACCTTCTGGTTGGCAAACCCTAGGCTCTGTGGTTTAGACCACAGCGCCACCCCATTACTTCACAAGTAATGAAAATCCTAGAGAAGTTACTCTTTTAAGCTTATGCTGGAAACTTTGCATTTTAGTTGCAAATTGAGGACACACAGACACACACAAATTTAGTATGCAGGAGTACAAGTGCTCAAGGCTTGCAGACATTGGTGCATGAACTTATGTGGCATACTTCAGGCTCAGAGGCTCTCTAGACCTTTTGTTTTTCTCTTGGGCATATGCCTATGAAGCCTACAAAATCCAGAGCTTTTCTGTTGTGTTGAAAGGGGGTTTTCATGCATGGGAAAAGCAGTTTTGCCAAAACCTCTCTAATCTAAGTAGCGCTGGCAAAGAGCCAGAAATGTGTCATCTTTGTTTAAGTGTGAATTGTCACACTGCTCTATTTTAATTGTGCACAACACAGCCAGTATGAGTTGCATTCCCCTCTATGTTCAGATGGAAGATAGACTCCAGGTGCTGAAAGTAATGGGTCTCTCTCTCCCCCCCCTCCTCGACCCCCCACCAATCACGAACCACAACAATTAAAAAGGAAGGTCTGTTTACTGTACTCCTGCTTGGCCTGTGCCACTGTGGCCCAGAAGGCACACAGATTGCTTGCAGCCTCCCTTGAATCTTCATTTGTGTGTCTGTCTGATAGACAGATGAAAGGCAGGCTACTCAGCATGCAGATGATATTGCAGGTTAGTTTACAGCTGAGAAATGATGGGGCGTTTTTTTTGTTTTCATCCCTTGACTGGCTAGAAAGTTCTCATCTTGTAGAGGGGAAAACAGCTTTCTTCCCCCTCCCCCCGCCCCCATTTTAAAAAGAGCTTCGCAAAATAGCTGGCACAGGATAGCTGGCAAATGTACGTTCCACACAAACACACCCCGCCAAGCAGACACTAGCAAATAGAATTTCGAAGAAGCATCAGAGTATAGGAACAAATTTGTGTAGGACAGGATTTAAAAGACCTTGGTTCATGTTAAGGGCCCTCAACACTGTAAACAGTGTTTCACAAATTGGTCTCCACAACTTATGCACAGTGTGATGTTTAGAAGATGATTTTCATAAGCCATGCTGAATTAATGTGTGGATTTTATGTTTTCCTCCGTTTAAAAAAAAAAAGTGGTGGATTACAGTTTGTATAGATCAAAAATGCAATTAAAAACCTTTTTAAAAAAAATAATGTGTTGAATATGTATGCATGTGCATAGTTTGCAATTGCACACAGAGAGAAATGCTCAGGCAATATTTTCCCTGAATAATAAATATATTGTTACGATACTTAGGTTAAAAAAAATAATACAATGACACTGCACTTTCCCAATACTCCCTTGCATTTCCTTTCCCTTTTTACTGTCTCTTTAAAAACCTTCTGTATTGTCTTGGGCTCCCCTGGAAATGCAGTAAGGATTCCTATCACATCTCGGTTGCCATGGCAACAGCAGCCTTTCCCATAATGAGCTGCATCATCTGAACTGATGTCACAGCATCATGCAGCAGGTCAAACAAGGCACCTCCTAGTATTGCATCCTACAGATTGTGCTGTAAACATCAAAAGAGGATGGTGTGAGCAGGAGATGGTGAGTGTTAAACATCCGCCTATTCTTATTTGTCTCTGCCGCTTGCCTTATCTGTACGAGGCTCTCCTATTTTTAGAGTGTCTGAGTTTTGCCTCCTGAGGATGGGTTTGGAGGAAAGATGCTGCATGTCTAAATATAATTTTTCAGGCAGAAAGGCTTAGACAAAGGCCTACAAGAGCCTCACGGAGCCCAAAATATTAGTAACTGACCTTGCTGCTTTCCGGAAGCGGGCCACAATGTATGTAAATTGCACACCTTAATTTGTGGCGCACCTTTTCCAATAGGTTTTGTGTGAGACAGCGATAGCTTATTCCTATGTTGTGGATTCAAAAATATTTAAAATGTCCACAGCCACTTGCCTCGAAATGAGAAGTGAGCATCTATATTCTTAATCTTTGGAAATCTTTGGGGGTTTTGCAGAATCATTATTTACCTCCGGTGGGCTTTGATAGGAGGAGAGGAGGTTAAAAAAAAATGCTAACCAGTGCTGAATAAGCACTTGGCACTGCGTTGACTTTAAATGGAATTTTCTGCTGCTATTTTTTAATGGCTTATAAACCATAAGGCATGAAAACTCCCCATCTGTGGAGGAGAATGGGGTCCCCCCCATCTAAGAATGTTGTTGTGAACCTGTAGAAGGGAATATTTAGTGACTCTTGGGTATACTCCTTAGAGGAAAGAAAGCAAGTCTTCCACTGCAATTGCAGTAAAGGAGTAGCCAGCAAAGCCAGGTTCCCATTTGGTCCTGCTAGTCTTACATAAATATAGTAAGTATACACTATGGTTGTATTAACTGGCTCTTAACCAAAGGCAAAACAAAATATTCTCTTAGAATGTCAGTTGTGTGTTTAACATCAGGGTGATTTTGAGCCCTTATTGATGGCATCTAAATGTTTTTGCTTCGTAATCATCCCCCTCCCTCCCTCTCTCTCTCTCCTGGGAGCCAAAACATGGGCTTCATTTAGCTTTCAGTAGGACCTGGGTGGGTGAGATAGAGCAATTCATTGTCTCCCAATGTTTAGATGAGTCATTGTTTTATCTATTGCTGTTAAAAGTAAAGAAAATACCAGACACGTGTTGGTTTAGCTGACCAATATGTCCACTAGGAATTAGGGAGTGGTCTCCATTTCTGCTTTGCTTATTATAGTTATTATTTTTTAAAGAATAGACGTTGCTGGTAGTTTTGTTGTTTGATCAAACAGCCGAAAGTGCAAGAGGACACTAATACAAAGCATAAGCGAGAAAACGTAGGAAAGAACTAATTGTTTTTCATAATCATAATAAGCACAAAGGCCTCATCTGGCATTATCTGTAATGGATCTTTTTGATCTTAATTGGGTCGCCTGCACTGTAACCTCCGAGCATTTGCTGGCATGGTCTAAGTCTACATCTGTCCTTTTAAACCAGGAAAACGACATCAGGGAGTGCTTTATTTACTGTGACAGTTTTAAAAGGGACATTGTACTGTCCTAAGAAAGGAAGTCTCTGGGGTCTACCGGATGATGCAAAAAAGGCATGAGTTAGCAAGACAGGGAATGTCTGGCTACTGGCTGGATTATGTACCCCAGGCAAATAAGTTATTATTTGAGAATTGGCTCCTAGAGCAGATGCACCTGCTCGGAAGCAGCACCCTTGTTGTCTGGGTCCAACAGCACTTGACAGCAGTGGACGTACATCTCTGGGACAGAGGAAAAACATGAAATGTGCAAATAGCAGACATTGTCCAGGAAAAAGCAATCCTGCATCATCTGGGTACATCCAGTTTTATGAAGCTTTTTGGTTAAAAGACTGAGAATAATTTCAGGCAAGATGGAAGGATTAACTAAGATGCCCAGTGCGTGCTACTTAGTACTGGAATTCTACTAAGTACCGTATTTTTCGCTCTATAAGACGCACCAGACCACAAGACGCACCTAGTTTTTGGAGGAGGAAAACAAGGAAAAAAATATTCTGAATCTCAGAAGCCAGAACAGCAAGAGGGATCGCTGTGCAGTGAAAGCAGTGATCCCTCTTGCTGTTCTGGCTTCTGGGATAGCTGCACAGCCTGCATTCGCTCCATAAGGCGCACACACATTTCCCCTTACTCTTTAGGAAGGAAAAAGTGAGTCTTATAGAGCAAAAAATACAGTAAGACTCGATGGGGATAGTCAGAAACAGAACATCCCCACAGAATCCCCGCAAGCTGCATTTTCCAGAAATATAAATTTGGTTCCCATAGCAGAGAGAGTGTGCCTCCATTGTGAAGTACCTTGTAGCCAAATGGACAGGGGTCATAGGTCAGTGGTAGGGCATGCACTTTGCATTCAGAAGATCCCAGATTCAATCTCTGGCATTGCTAGGCAAGGCAGGAAAAGGTTTCTGTAAACAAGGAGCACATAAGTCAGTGTAGAGAATACTGAACTGGTTAGACCTATGGTCTGGGTCAGTATAAGGCAGCTTCCTGCATCTCTACTTGATAGACTGAAAGCAGAGTTGCATGTTTGCATGAAGGACCTTATTGCTACATAATGCCACTACACTTACAGTTATTTGACTCAATTCGCTAGAAATTTTATAGAAGACTGTGATAAAATGGCCAATCGTCTTCACGTTCATTTTTCAAGCATTATCTTTCTCTTGGCACTACTTCTCATTGACAATACCCACTGCTAATAGATCGGTGATAAAATAACTTCAAGATATCATATCCAGTATTGAGCCAAGTACTTTAATTTCTCTGTCTATTTTAAAACAAACATTTGTTTTTATTTAAACTGATTGCTGGCCACTTTCTGTAGAAAGTTTCTAGAAATAACATGATGCTGCCTGCTGCTGGGGTGGGGCATAATGACAGGGTCTGAACAATAACTGGCTCTTATTTGGAGCAATTAGCCTGGCATCCATCAAAGAGTCTTACACAATGATCTCAAGTCTGATATCCTGTCCTTTCCGATCATTTACTGGTCCTGAAGGTAGCACTTTTCTTCTTCATACTGCTGCATTTGATCTTAGGCAATTTCTTTTACACATGGAAATACTCAGGTGGTCAGTAGTAAAGTTTGAGGTGTTCTTAAAAAGTCATTGTTTGGGGCCACAAGGACAGCATAAAATATTATAGAATGAGGTGCATTTGTGGTTATTCAACCTTTACTTTGCTAATAATGTTATCGGTAATTTTAATTAAAATAAATGTTATGAGTCCTATGGCCAAATAAGAAGAATTCAGGTAAGCTCAAGATAAAAGATGTACTAATTTCTAGAAATGGGAGCCTGTCTTTGTAGGTATTAAGTTAACATATGTTAGCAGAACCAAAAGGACTAATTATCACAATTAGTAGAATTAATCACAAGCTAAAAGTGTGGGTTTTTAATTGGAATTTCCTCTGAGATGGGAAAAGCTATTCTATCCTGATGGAACTATGTGATGCACATCTGTTGACTGAATATATAGAAGATTCTGTGTGTCTCCTCCACCCCCCCAAAAAAA
Source organism: Podarcis tiliguerta (assembly GCF_965153285.1). Lineage (NCBI taxonomy): Eukaryota > Metazoa > Chordata > Lepidosauria > Squamata > Lacertidae > Podarcis > Podarcis tiliguerta. Next base: position 100,435,582 of record NC_139534.1, read on the forward strand.
GAATTATAAGAGAATTATCTTCTTTAAATATCATATCACCTGTATTAAGATATAGCACTGTTTTACTTTAATCAATTATTTTAACCAATTAATTAAAAGGAAAGGTGAAAATTGCCTAAATGCTTTAATCTCTTCATCTGGCAACTATCAGCATGAAAGCAACACAGTGATGCTCTGAAATAAGAGGTCAATTTGCAGCTTCCTCTGTTAACTTAAAAAAACTTGTTTGCTAGGAATTTATTTCTTGGATTACTGGTCCAGAGAACTGTCCTCTTCTCTAGACTGGGCATGTCCAGCTAGAAACTGATTTCTATTAAATGGAAATCTGCAAGCATATGACTCAACAGACCAAATGCATTTTGGACTGCCTGGGACATGACTATCCTGCCAGTTTTTTGCAATTCCAGAGTGTTGGCAAAAAGCAGGTGTTTTATGTAAGCAGCCATATATTTTGATGGGTGTCATTTGGCTAGACAAGTTTTGTAGACCTTCAGTAATGAAAATTATAATTACAAAAAAAAGATGCAAGTATATATAGCAGAACTGGAATTTTCTAGCTCATTCCACTAGCATTCTTTACATAACATCTATTTACTGTTGCCGTTAAAGATACATTGTTCCTTAGGGATGTTTGATGCCTTTATCTTGGTTTAGCCATAACAGCAAAACATGCTGTATTCCTCTGTATCATCTGAGTCAGGTTTAAATAAATACGGTTACGAGAACTAGCAACAGTGAGGTTCACATGTTGCTCTACAACTTCCCTTTCCTTCATCTACATGGAGGAAATTATAAACTTCTGCTTTTAGTTTGTGGTAAACTATGGTTTATTGTTTTCAAAGTTTGGTTTGCTCCAAGCTAAAGGTGGAAGCTGCCACCCTGTAGATGTTGTATGATGTCATCAACCCCAGCCAGCATGCAGAGCTCAGGGCTAGATGGGCATGTTGATGTCAGGGGTGGGAACACAGCACACAATCCTGCACTCTCTTCCAAGCATTGAGAGGGCGTCTGAACTGGGCAGTCAGCTCATGGTGAAGTGTGTCTTTCATAGGATCTCCTGGCTTGCATCGTATGATCTTGGTATGACCCCAAACTACTTTCAATCTGCTGAAAGTTGTGGAGAGCCTCACTCCCCCACACCTGCATTGATTCAGGGCCTATGCTGACTTGTGTTTGGATCCAAACTGCTAATTTAAGGCCTGCTTCAGTTCATTACAGTGGTACCTCTGGTTACGAACTTAATTCGTTCCATTGGTCCGTTCTTAACCTGAAACCGTTCTTAACCTGAGGTGCCACTTTAGTTAATGGGGCCTCCCGCTGCCGCCGGTGCACAATTTCTGTTGTCATCTTGAGGTAAAGTTCTTAACCTGAGGTACTACTTCCGGGTTAGCAGAGTCTGTAACCCGAAGTGTTTGTAACCCGAGGTATTTGTAACCTGAGGTACCACTGTATACGGGACTATAATCTGCCAGATGAGATTAATATACTTATTTAAAACATTTTGCAGTCCCATTTATGGACAGGATGCTCCTGACAGAAGAGGCAGATAATTCTCCCCCTCCCCCTCCACCTCTCCTGCTGCTTCAGAGGGTCAATCTCCAAAACAGATTTGGATGAAAGTTACCGTTTTACTTCCTCCAGCAGCAGCATCACAGGAGCAGAATTCTATTCAGAAGATGGCCTTGCCAACAACAGGAAACTCAGCACCCCAACAATCAATAAAATCAAAACAAAAGCAAATAAGCAATAAAAGTGAGAATGCATGAAAAGGTGATTGGAGCCACTCATGCTACATGCCTGTAAGCCCTCGTAACTCCCCTATCAGTTTTGCTCCCAGGGCTTGCAGGCTTCCATCATGTGGAAACCACTTCCAGTGGCTGGAAGTCAACCTGCATTCTAGCTTCCAGTCCTTGTGACTTCCAACCAAATGACGTTTTCACCTCTTCCCTGTTTTCACCTCCAAACTTCCCTGAATAATTAATTTAAAGACTTTTGAAGCTTGCTTGCAGATCTCCTCCAAAGGTCTTCTGAAATGCTGTGATTTCAGCAGGGGGTATCTTCTTCATCTTGGTTCTTTAAAGAAACAATATGGTGATTCCAAAATCATAGCATACCCTCCAACATTTCTATGATGAAAATAGAGACGACCTGTTCCATAATGATAATTTTACTATTTATATCCCACACATCTTACTGGGTTGCCCCAGCCACTCTGGGCAGCTTCCAACATACATGAATAAAACATTAAACATTTTTAAAAAACTTCCCTATACAGGATTGCTTGGGGGTTGGATAACTCCATACCCTCCAAAATTTATCCAATGAATACAGGGACATTTTAAGGAAAAGTAGGACATTTCGGGATCAAATCAGAAATTGTGATGGCTTCTCTAAATTGGGGACATCCCGGGAAAATAGGGATACTTAGAGGGTCTGTCATAGTTATAGGGCCATGCCCACACAACCTCTGAGCAGTGCGTAGTTCTGGTGTTTAGTTTTCTCTGGATGGCAGGTGATCCTTTGTAATATTTGTGTTATTTACAAATTTACAAGTACAGTGGTACCTCAGGTTACATACGCTTCAGGTTACATACGCTTCAGGTTACAGACTCTGCTAACCCAGAAATAGTGCTTCAGGTTAAGAACTTTGCTTCAGGATGAGAACAGAAATCGTGCTCCGGCTGCACGGCGGCAGCAGGAGGCCCCATTAGCTAAAGTGGTGCTTCAGGTTAAGAACAGTTTCAGGTTAAGAACGGACCTCCGGAACGAATTAAGTACTTAACCCGAGGTACCGGTGGCAGGAGGTCTCTTTAGGAAAAGTTTAAGAACGGTTTTGGTTTAAGAATGGACTTCCAGAATGGATAAAGTTTGTAAACCGAGGTACCACTCTAGACCATAATGGGAGCAAACAGGCACTCCTTCACCAGGCAGCAGATCATCTAAGAATTTATGCATTCCTCCTAAGGTTACAGCCCCAGTGCCAGCTGATTCCAGCTCTTTCTCTTTCAAAAGTTGTCACCTACTGTGTTTTCCACTGTTCTCATTCATACATGGGCGTGTGCACACACAGACACGCATACACACATTAGCAGCAGCTGTGGCTTAGTCTGGCTAATCAGCTTCTGGGAGAGAATCCCAAAGTACTTTGTTCCTCTTTCATGTAATGATGAAATACTTGTCTTTCCTGGACAGTTTCAATCTTAGCAAGGCTGACTCAGCCCTTTATCATTCAAAGGTCCAAGAAAGAGCTTGTAAGTTAGAGCAAGCTACCCAGCAGACGATGTCTGGATCTTGTCTCTTAGACAAGACGTTACAAACACTGTCTGTTTGGCATAGATATGGTATGTTTTCCAAATGAATATTTTATCCTATCTCTTTTCAGACAAAACTCTTCCTCTTTCTCCCTCCCTCCCTCTCCTATTTTCCCAATTGTGATCTGCTTTAATTCTAAATACAGGACTGGGGGAGAGAAGAAAACAGCAATATAGTAATTACACTAAACATGTTTAATAAAAGTAAAATGTACACTCCCCACATCTTGTTAATATCACATTGTGTTTCTCCATCATGGCTATCACAGTGATTTTGCATATAGTATTGCAGTGTTTTCTCTTGCTTTCAGAAACTGAAAATTAAAGTTTTGGAATCCTTGTAGACCCAGGGGTTCCAAACCTGGCACCCAGGGGTGCCATGATGCCTGTGGAGGGTTTTCCTGATTTCCCTGGACAGGGGCCTAAGATGCTGAGCTTCCTTCCTTTCAAAAACAAGTCTATAGCTCTCCTGCACAGAAAGTTCTTACTCAAAATGTATAAGCATTTCTTCAACATGAGAGTGGGTGCGGTGTGCCCTCCTTGTAAATTCCCCCCAGCAGGATATTCGGAAACATGCATGTTGTTACACACACTGAACTTTTGAGGATAAATGGGGCTTCCCCCCCCCAGCCAGAACTCATCGGAACTGAGTTCTGGCATCTCTCAGGTGGGCGCCATTTCCATTACAGTGGTACCTCAAGTTACAGACGCTTCAGGTTACAGACGCTTCAGGTTACAGACTCCACTAACCCAGAAATAGTACCTCAGGTTAAGAACTTTGCTTCAGGATGAGAACAGAAATTGCGTAGTGGCAGCAGGAGGCCCCATTAGCTAAAGTGGTGCCTCAGGTTAAGAACAGTTTCGGGTTAAGAACAGACCTCCAGAACGAATTAAGTTCTTAACCCGAGGTACTACTGTATAAGAGAACAAGGGAGCCGTTCATGGTGAGTTACAACACCTCTTTGTCTAGAAAAATAGCACTGAGGATAGAGATATTTAAAAACCCAGACAACACAATCATTCCTCCACACCCACATTTGCACACCTTTGGGAAAATTGAGAATTTATATTGTTCATTTTGACCCTTGTCCCAATGTTTGGCTCAAATTAGGAACACAGAAAGCTGCCTTATACAAAGTCAGACTCTGGGTCCATCCAGCTTAATGCTGTCTGCACTGACAGAAACAGGCTCGGCAGGGTTTCAGTCAGGCGTCTTTCCCATTCTTGCCTGGAGATGCCAAGGATTGAATCTGGGGCTTTCTGCACGCAGAGCAAATGCTCCTCCACTGAGCTACAGTCCTTTCCCGTAAAGATATCCATGACATTTTGCCTCAGAAGAAACACTAGGTAGCTATGCAGTTGAGGTAGGGTCATATAGCTTAGCTTGCTGAAGAAAAAAGGTGGAGCAAACCTGCTGCCCTGATCATGCATATCTGGTATCTGACTGGTGCACCTAGTAGTTTCCTCCTTTGGCAGATGCTAGGCTGTGGTTGAGACATTTAAAACATGCAGAAACAGATGCATTTGTCTCAGCTATGTGGTCAATCCACTAGAAATGACTCAAATTCTCTGTCTTTGGTAGCCGAAAGCGCTGGGCTGGGCTCCAAAGAATGCAGCGCAGCTGGAATAGCAGCATTAGTGCAGAGCCTGTGTGGAAGTTGCTCCTTTGACTTGCAGCATTTTTCTTTTTCTTTCTTTCTTTTTTAATGTATTTTTCTTTTGATCCGTCTGCAGTTGCAATGGTTTCATTTCAAGCTCTTGCTTCAATAGGCCTCCACCCATTCTACTTGGCCAGTGTTCAAAAGAACCAAAGGCTATATTTTTCTTGGAGAACCGTGGAATTCTTCACCCATGGAACTATGGTCCTCATTTTAGAAACAGCTGCTGAGTAGATTTCTCACCTCCCACGAGCTTAGTGGGAGTTCACATGCTTTAAAATGATGGATTCTGTAGTATCCAGTTCCAACTAATGACAGTGTTAACATTTGCCTGAAGGAGCTTTTAGCCCAGACTTCCTGTAACCTGATTCTTGACTCCTTACCTGGAAGTGATTCATGCTAATTTCTTAGATTTATTCTCCATCCATAGTAGCTTGTCTTACACTGCAAATCAAGAATCTCACAATCGGAACATCTTGAAATTTCCCCTTCTCAGTTATTAGCTTGGAGCTCAGTGAGCTATTAGTATTACTATTGCTATTTCATAGAATCATAGAATCATAGAGTTGGAAGAGACCACAAGGGCCATGGAGTCCAACCCCCTGCCAAGCAGGAAACACCATCAGAGCACTCCTGACATATGGTTGTCAAGCCTCTGCTTAAAGACCTCCAAAGAAGGAGACTCCACCACACTCCTTGGCAGCAAATTCCACTGTCAAACAGCTCTTACTGTCAGGAAGTTCTTCCTAATGTTTAGGTGGAATCTTCTTTCTTGTAGTTTGGATCCATTACTTGTCATAACAGTTAAAAATTCAGAATTTAATACAATTTAATACAATTAAAAGAAATTACAAGCACAGGAATAGGGTGGGCCCTGAAGACGCACATCTCAGGTGTCAAAGGCCAGGGGAAAGAGATGCATCTTCAGCATTTGCCAAAAGCTATATTGTGAAGATGCCTCCTCTGTGGGGAGGAAATTCCAGAGAATTGCTTGCAAAAAATGTACACATTAGTAAAAGCTGCATACAAAAGCTGCATTGGACTACTGCAATGCGCTCTATGTGGGGCTACCCTTGAAGGTGACCCAGAAACTACAACTAATCCAGAATGCGGCAGCCAGACTGGTGACTGGGAGCGGCCGCCGAGACCATATAACACCAGTCTTGAAAGACCTACACTGGCTCCCAGTACATTTCCGAGCACAATTCAAAGTGTTGGAGCTGACCTTTAAAGCCCCAAACGGCCTTGGTCCAGTATACCTGAAGGAGCGTCTCCAGCTCCATTGTTCTGCCTGGACACTGAGGTCCAGCTCTGAGGGCCTTCTGGCGGTTCCTTCGCTGCAAGAAGCCAACTTACAGGGAACCAGGCAGAGGGCCTTCTCGGTAATGGTGCCCGCCCTGTGGAACGCCCTCCCATCAGATGTCAAAGAGAAAAATAACTACCAAACTTTTAGAAGACATCCAAAGGCAGCCCTGTTTAGGGAAGCTTTTAATATTTAATAGGTTATTGTATTTTAGTGTTTTCTTGGAAGCCGCCCAGAGTGGCTGGGGAAACCCAGCCAGATGGGCGGGATATAAATAATAATAATAATAATAATAATTATTATTATTATTATTATTATTATTATTGGGAGAAGTTAAGGGGAAACACTTTTCAGGAGGATATTTAAAGGAGCAATCGTAAATTTGTTGCAGAAATGTGGAGAATTGAATTTAAGGTTTGAAAAATATGAAACTTGGAGAACTGAAATTGACAAATTTGCCCATCCCTAAGTGCAGCATTAGCAATGCAAATAGGCATTGCAAAGATCATTGCTTGTAACTGCATTTCGTAAGTGCATCTGGGCACAGTCTAGAAATCACACAGGTAACATAACCAACTTGAATAAAATATTGGTGGGGGGTCAGGTAAGTGGGGTGGGCCCTGCATAACTGATCACATGCAACCCCCCCCCCTTTGAATGGCAATGCCCATCAGTTTTGGGGTGCGGCCCCATCAAATATTTTATTGGGGGACCTGAAGGGACCTTGGCCCTTAGGAGTTGGCTCCCATGTACTTCCATTAATTCTAGAAGGATTTAAGCACATTAATTGTACATTAAATTTCATCACTTAATCTTCTCCCCTTTCCTTGAGTTGTTCTGTATTTCTGTTTTGCTCATCTGATCTATAGAATTCTCTAGAAAACCCTTGGGTGACTATCTCTACTCCTGAAACATTCAGTGGTCACACTTGGATCCTTAATATCTACTTGCTCCTACTTATTTTGTCTGGTCCATTACCTTGTAAAGCTTTAAATGGGATGAGATTGCATACCTTGTCTGAAAGCTGAAACAGAGGGTGGTCCAAGTTTTATTCTGGGAATCTCTCCAGTCCCGGAGTTGAAGCTGCAAATGCTGCTTATTTGCAAAGATGCAATGAACGCATACACTATTGAATACCTCCCCTGTTCCTGTCTTCTAAACTAGTTCTAGTGGTGAGTATGTAAATGTACACCTTGGCCATCCTAACAATCGGATTCAAGTTTAGCATCATGTCTTGACTGGCACCCTAAACCGGAGGAAGATCAGGATCTACTGTCAGATCGCTGGTTGATTTGAAGTAGATTAGCAAGGATTTCTGATTCTCTAGTTTTTTAACAACGACAACAGCAAAACATCTTCCTTAATTATACATCTAATATGAAGTGTGTGGGAGGGGGGTTTATGTGGGCAGATAATAAAATTCCTGGGCTCCAGGTTATTTTATTCTAAATGCATGTCTTCCGCTACAGACTCTCTTTGGTGAGTCTCAGGATTCTGATAAACAAGACAAAGTAGATCCCAAAAGGTTCAAGTCTGCCTGTCCATGCCCTATACTAGTTTTGTTCTCAAGAGGCTCTCAATCTGGTGCTATTACATCAATAGTCAGAAGATTTGACTGAGTGTCTCATTTGTGCCAGATGGCTATAAAATGAGAGTCCGAGAGTCATCAGTATCAACATCAGCATAGGAACAGATGTAAAGTGCTATTAAGTGCCATTTTAATGCATATGTGACAGAGAGAACAGGAAAGCAAATGACTTAAAAATAAAACGTAAAGATACATACAGCAAGTCCCTTTGAAAAGTGCAAAAATGTTTAAATCATGGCGTTGTAAAATAAACAAACACACCCAGCAAGTCCTGAAAACCTGCTAAATTAGCAGTTTGTTTTCTTTAGAAGACTATTGTTTCTTAATAAGTGGATGGCACTTGCATCTTACACTTACGAAGCTACATTGACACTAAACAACAACAGCCACAACTAAAGAGAGAAAGGGAACTGTTCATGCAATGCTACTTGAAAGGTAGATGCACTGTGCAGTAGTTTACCATATAGTACCAGATTTGAATGACATATAACCTCTGCACATGTTTATTTGGACTACTGGGGGTTGGTGTCTATTTGATTCAGCATTAACAAATGATAGAGAAAGCAACCAAATTGAATAAAAAAAATCTGTTTCTCTCCCACCTCTTGCCCTGCAGTAAGCCTCTCTGGTACATTAGAGAGAGGTTTGAGTACGTTGTCAGCGATATGCTGATGACACACAGCTCTACTACTCCTTTACATCTGCAGATGTGGCAGTGGACATGCTGGACCGTTGTCTTGACTCGGTAATGGACTGGATGAGAGCCACGAAACTGAAGCTCAATCCAGATAAGACTGAGGCATTGTTGGTGGGTGGCTCCTTAGACTGGATGGAAGGGAGGTTGCCGCCTCTTGATGGGGTTACGCTCTGTCCAAAGGGTAGGGGGTACTTGGGGGTACTTCTGGATATTTTGCTGCCGCTTGAGGAGCCTGGAGTACCTTCCATTAGCTTTGGTTGGTGGCCCAGCTGTGCCCCTATCTGGACAGGGATGGTCCATACCCCTCCAAACCAATAATCCAGGGGAGGGGGAAGATGGATTTCCAATGACTAGCAATGGAGATATTAGCTGCTGCTAATATAAAAACAAGAGGTTTATCATTGAATCGTAGAGCTGGAAGGGACCACGAGGGTCATCTAGTCAAATCTTTTTGTCCAAGGTAGGGCTTGAACCCTCAACCCTGAGATTAAGAGTCTCATGCTCTACCAACTGAGCTAATGCAGAATAGGGTCTGTGGGAGGGAGGGGTTATTGGTTAAGCATTTCTCCATATTCGTGCAGTGGACCAACTTCTTGCTTGTTCTTCTCTTGCTTCAAACATAACCAAAGAAACCTCTTTAAAAATAATTTTAAATCTATCTTGCAAGCCTGAAATCATTCTGAGCTTTGACATGCCTGACCTTCTCCCTGCAATTGCTGGCCACTCCTGTATACTATTGTTTCACGATTTTTCCCTTTCTTCCCTTTCTTATACATGCCCTTCTTAAATTTCAGCTCATATAAAATCTCCTTATGCAGCTATTCCAGTTTCTTTAGATGCCTCCTGCTTTTTGTTGTTGAAATTGTCTGCATTCGGGCCTTAAATATTTCTGCTTTAAGAAACTCCTATCCCTTTTCTGACCGTGGGCTCTCACTCAGTAGGTCCTTAAGCTCTTTGAAATCAGCCTTCTTAAAGTCCAGAGTCCAACTACACTCAGCTTTTCCTCTGTATAATGAAAACCGAGATGACATTATCATGATTGCCAGTACTTCCATTCATCAATCAGTTCCTCCCTGTTGGTGAGAACCAGGTCCAGGATAAATAGTCCCCTTATTGCTTATTTCATCTTATGGGAAATGAAATTGTCAATCAGGCAATTGAGGAATTTCTTGCAGAGCTGGAGTTCCAACATATATTGGGATAGCTGAAGTCTCCCATGATTACTATATTTCTCCTATTTGAATGTTTGGTAATCTGCTCTAGGAAGGCATCATTCAAGTGTTCAGTCTGGCTTGGAGGTCTACAGCAGACACCTAAAGTAAGGTCACTGTTGTTTCCCTCTCCTACAATTTTTACCCATATACACTCAATGTGCCTTCCATGCTCCAAGTCATGGATCTATTCACAAGTGTGCATATCCTTTACATATAATGCTGCTACTCCTCCTTTCCTGTTTCATCAATTCCTTTTGAATAGATTATAACCCTGAAATTCTACATTCCATTCAGGTTAAGTAATGCCTATTAGATTGTATTTGCCACCCTGTATTAAGAGCTCAAATTCATCCTGCTTGTTTCCCACACTCTGTGCATTAGTATAGAGACAACTTAAACTAAGAATAGGTCCTTTCTTTCATGCTCCTTTCTGCACTCCATTCAGTGAATTAAAGAATGCGCTGAAAGCTTTCCATTTCATTGCAACCTGGTTGCTTAAGGGTAAAATGATTAATGAGTAAGATGATACCAGAGTTGTGGTTTTGAATGAAATATTTTTGAAGCAAAGTTACTAGTGCTTAGGAATGCCATTATTTTATTTTAATTTGATTCCTTTTTTATACCATAAACTCATATAAAATATATATCTATGGGGTGTACAAAATGTCTGGGCAAATCGAGCGCCTGTTGTTATAAACAATAAACTAGGCTTATGTACTGGGTACACATACAAAAGGAACAGAACCATTTACTTAAAAGGGGGGAAATGACTTTTGAAGTGGGTTGGTAATATGGCTATATTATTATGATATGTGTTACACACACACACACGGAAATAAGCAATGCTTATCTATATTGCACTATAATTTTGAATACATCCAAAACACAGACCTTTAAACCTTGCCAGGATGCTTGCAATTTGCAGTGGTACCCCTGCATAGTTTTTGTTCTTGCAATGCATAATAATCATAGTACATTTTGAATCCTCTGGTGTATTTGCAAAATACATCCTTGGAATCCAGTCCTATTCAGAGAATATGAAATAAGATTATTGTCCCTTTCCAAGCACAGTTTACTGCAGGTCATTGTGCCACTTACACATGTTGGAGATAAAATATATTGTTATGGCTCTCTTCCTTACCCCGAGGGCTTGTGTGAGGACATTTGACTGCAGTGAGAGAGAATGAAAAAGCAGTAAAAGGGTTCATGATTTTAGTATTTTTATTATTATTTTGTGGGGAGTTTTTTAAGCATAATGGAGGCAATCCATCAAGTTCTGCTTCCAAATGACTTCCTTTCAATCCCATTGTAAAGAATGGAAATAGCAAAGCAGCAGTGCTTGGGAGATAATGCCCAATGTGTATACCTGCTTTGTGATAATGAAATGCTAGTATAAAAAAGGGCAAATTAATGTGTGATATAAAATTCACTTGCCTCCAGAAACTAGTACAGCATGTTTTTCAGAGGCCAAAGAATGAATTTTATATATAGTTCGTTGCTTTCAGCTGTATACTATTTGCTATCTGGTTTACAATTTGTGCAAGTGGAAGAAAATGAACCCCCCACCCAAGCAATGACACTGATTAAACAGGGGCAGTCAACCAAGTGCCATTGCTTATGCAAACATCATTCATGTTCACTGTTAAGCCATGCACAAAGTTCTTTGGAGCGTGGGTGGCGCTGTGGTCTAAACCACAGAGCCTAGGGCTTGCCGATCAGAAGGTTGGCAGTTCGAATCCCCGCAACAGGGTGAGCTCCCTGCTCCTGCCCAACCTAGCAGTTCGAAAGCATGTCAAAGTGCAAGTAGATAAATAGGTACTGCTCCACTGGGAAGGTAAACGGTGCTGCTCTGGTTCGCCAGAAGCAGCTTAGTCATGCTGGCCACATGACACGGAAGCTGACTGCGGACAAACGCCGGCTCCCTCGGCCAGTAAAGCAAGATGAGCACCGCAACCCCAGAGTCATCCGCGACTGGACCTAATGGTCAGGGGTACCTTTACCTTCACCAACTACTTGGCCACCTGTCTTTAGAAATGAATTTCACCCCTCTGCTCTGGTATGCTCAGTACATTTTGAAAAGCTAAAACGTTTTTGGAGGGACAATAATGGGACAAGCTGCATATAGGAACAGGCAATAAATAGGTTTTTATTTCCTTTGGTTTGTGTAATTAATAAGAATGGATAGGCTGCTTAACAAAGAATCCCTAAGCAACACACATACATAGAATGATTTAAAGCAATTATCATCGAACAATTTAAAAAACCCCACAGATGTACAGACAACGTCCAATATGCATGGGGGTTACGTACCTGACCCCCGCATGCGTTGGTGGAGTGCACACAAGCCCGCATCACCCCATTGTGCTCCCACAGCACTTCCAGGTCCCTGTGATGTGCACAGTCATGTGTCAATCGGACATGTGTGTATCAGTCATTGCCTGTACATAACTTGTTTACATACAACTATACATGAGCTGCATGTTTATAGGGCATATATTTAGAAGTGAAAACATATTGTTTGTCTCATGAAACTCTATAGAAATTATAAAATCATGGCTGTCACAGAAATGAATTACAACTGATTACTTACTGTAAACCAAATTTGTCCTTTCTTCTCTATTAATTAACAGCATTCATAAACCACTTAATATTTTAAAAATCTCTAAGCAGTGTATAGTCCAAATATATATATATATATTACTAAAACATTAAAAACAAGAATGCACAGTCTAAAACAAATAAAACAGCAATGTGTAAATGCATTAAAGTATGTACAAACCAATAAAACAGAAAATCACAGGATTCAAACATGTAAAACAAGGTTCAGACTTGTGGGTTTTATTTAATTTTATTAAAAATTGTGGATAACCTTTCAGCACACAAAGGGAGAAAATGGAAAAAGTTTCATCTTTAAATTATCAACATGGACAAACCTGATGATTCAAAAAAAGAAAGAAAGAAAACACTTGGATAATCATTCTTTAGTGTCCAAAAGTTGTATTTTGAAGCTATTTCATTTTGCCTACAGGATATTTCAAGTAGCTGTGTGTGGAAATCTGTATCCGTTTCTTTTTCTGTAAAAGAGGCTCCCATTTTGCTGCCTCGCTCTCAGGGTACCTCAGAATTTTCTTCAGAATGTTAGACACATTTTTGAGCTTACCTCCTTGCTCCGAGGTGGCCAAGCATGCTGTATGTAGTTTTCCTTCCAGTAAAAATTTATCTAGCACTATGTAGCCTCCACAGATGACAGCACTTCCTGATCTGAAGAAAGCCCAGTGGGAGGAGTTATTTCATGATGTCTTCCTCTGGGCTTTGATTGACATGTGGGCACCTAGGGAAGCTGCAGAGTGCCAACCACTGGTGAGATCATTGTACAACAAACACTATCAACCAGCTCAAAAGTAAAGTAAGAACATCAGAAACCCTGCACCTCATCAATGAGAACAGTTTCTCTCTCTTGCCCATTTAATAATTTTAAGATCCAATTTCTTTTCTATCTTAACTGATGAAGACTGGCGGATTAAAAAAAATGCAGAATACATTTTCAGCATAGCACTAATTTCAAGAGCGTTAAATTAGCCCCAGTCAACAGCCTCGGTTTGAAAAGCAAATATTTCTGCCTGTGTATGTTCCAGAACCCTGGGGAGTTTCTGTAGGTGATAAAGGCAAGCCCTGCAATTAGAGGAGTCAGTGGCAGATGGGTCACAGACAAGAAAATCTCACACACCATATGTTCATTCTAACAGGGAAACAGTCAAAAGGCAAAAGGTCTGGCTTAATCCTTGCTACGAACAATTACAGTCAGGCTCAAAGCCAGGGATTCCCCTAATCTTATTCCACAGAGCAGCATCAGCATCTTTGAAGTATTTTTCGAATGGCGTTTTGGTGTCCTGTCAGTCCTCCAGAATAAAAGATGTAGAAAAAGCAAAATATGGTCTCATGTACAAGCAAGTGTAACTGTTAAAACAAAGGCAAAGAGTCAACAGATTAAAATGAACTGGCTTCTCTTAGGCATGGAACAATTCAGATTTGGGCTGTGAAAGGCCCTTCCCAGATCTGATTTGGGGACCGTCAGCAATATGGATCCAGCTCTGATTTGGTTTGGATCAATCTGGACCCAATGTGATCTGGACCTGGATCCAGAAAACCAAATATTGTACTCCACTTGCATAACTGCATGTAATTTGGAGACATGATTGCCCCTCGGGAAGGAATTAACCCCAACAAATTTAAGACAGCTGCATCTAGAGCTTTTTGTGCCACCTTTACAGTTAGATTTTTTTCTATGTCTGTCTCTGTCTTTATTTCACCAATATATGTGTGCAGCTCAAGCTGACTGTGCACAATGTACAATGTATTCACCAGATGATGACACAGTACGAATACAGATAGGTACAGAAAGCAGAATGTAGCCTAAATGCTTTGTTCCTTTAATAATGCCCAGTTCTGTTGCAGCTAAGTTCTACGACTGGCAAGTGCCCTAGCCATGCCTGCATTAACTGTAACAGCGCTGAATATATGCCTGCCTCATTTTAAGTTCCATTATTGTTGATGTTCGATTTATATGTACAGCATAATGCCAAGATGGCTTCTAAGAGGTTTATGAAACTTAAATGACATAGCATACCCTCAAAAGCTGTATAATACTGTTCTGTTCTGTGGTGTGGTGAGCTCAGAACTATTCTTTGTGAAGGTGAAGTATTCTCAAATGTCCCTTGTAATATCTATCAGCTAACCACAATGATATTTACCATCATTATAACTGGGTCCTAAAACCCCCCCTGTAAGTTAGAACAGTAGTATTCCCATACTGCAGAATACTTTGTGTACGGCTTGCCTAAAGCCACCAACTTCATGGCTGAGCTCTGATTTGAATCGGGTCAGGACTTTCACATTATTTGCCAATTCACTGCAGGAGCTCACACCGCAATAGGACCGCAATACCTCAAGGACCGCCTCTTTCCATATGAACCTATCCGGACCCTGAGATCATCTTCTGTGGCCCTCCTTCGTGTGCCTCCTCCTCGAGAGGTCTGGAGGGTGGCAACACAAGAATGGGCCTTCTCTGCAGTGGCTCCCTATCTGTGGAATTCTCTCCCCAGGGAGGTTTGCCTGGTGCCTTCATTATTCACCTTTAGGCGCCAGGAAAAAATATTCCTTTTTAACCAGGCATTTGTTTGATCTGATTTACATCCTATGCCCTTTTAAAATGTGTTTTTTTTGGGGGGGGGCTATTAGGTTGTTGTTTTCATTTTTATTATGTATTTTGTGCTTTTATATCTTGATTTTGTTCTGTGAATTGCCCTGAGACTCCCGGGTATAGACCAGTATATAAATTCAATAAATAATAATAAATAATGATAATTATTAGGTGAGTTCAGTGGTGTCAGATAAGAGTTCCATACTGAGTTTCTTTTCAGCTGATTTTTACTGAACCAAAATGTTCCTTCTTAGCATGAAGACTTTCCTGCTTTAATTTGTTTTGTTTTTAGTTCACATGCTATAGTTAACTTTTTTTTTTTGCAATGTAAAGTGGGGTTGTTGTTGTTTTGCATTCTCTTACCAAATGATTGTTTTCAGAGGCTTGAAATCAGTGTCAGGTAGGTCAAACCAATGTGTAGTTAAATGCATGATACATTATGCGGCTGGTAATTTGTACCAAGTGGAGCACAAATAAAGACCATCTACTAGTTACAATGTGGAACTGAGCTACTTGAAAGCCTGCATTTTAGTGCTCAGTTAGAAATGTACGTTGGTGGAACCAGATGATGCAGTGAGTTGCAAGGAGAAAGCAGGGGAGGTTTTAGGGTAGCGTGACCTCTGCAGTCGCCCTGGGCGCCACCCTGCAGGGGGCACCAATGCAATGTTGTAGAATGGCGCATGAGAGGTGGGTGGACACTGGGGAGGTCATTCCACAGCCAGGGTACTGTGCCTGAGAAGGGCGCTGTTGGTAGCGGGAAGAAGAATTGAACCAATTACCTTTATTCTGGTCCTGCTTCTCATTCCCTAGAGTTTGTTCTGTCCTGGCTAGAATGGAATCCTAGAATCAGTATTAGGTTCATGTTGACTGTATCAGATATACAGAGGAGACGCATTTAATTTGGGAAATTGCATCAATAAATCATATTTCAATGGGATTTCTTTTTTTGAAATGCAAACTGCAGGTGTGGACCCCTCCTAATCTGTTTCTAAAGTGCTTTGCCCCCTTCAACTGCATCCGATCCAGATAGGGTCTCCCACATTGCGGTGAGGGGTGGGGGTGGGGGGGAGAAGCTGCCTTTGAAGGCAGGAGTTAAAGCCACATGTAGGTTGACTGAGTTCTGCATTCCTTCTGAGGCATTGTTTGTTGCACACAAAAAATGTGATGGAGCAGACACTGTAGAAAACATTGTAGGAAGAGCAGGGCAAAGGATAGAAACGTATTCTATGTGGGAAACTAAATTATTTATTGGTTTTAATATTTAAAATGCGTACTGCCTTATTACATAAAAGGCAAAGATAGCAATGCTTTTTTCATAAGAAGAAACCTCCCAAATCCACTGTTAGGCAATACTTTTTATCACACAATCAACAAAAAGTCGCAAAAGTGTGGCAAGATTTATTATAGTCTAAATTATAGTCATTCTAATTTATTTCACTGCATATTAATCATTTCTTGTCCGCGTAAGACTATCAGGCTTAGGCTGTTACATTGTGAAGCATTGCATCTACTGTTCATGGCTAACATGGCAACATGATCCTTCGGTTTAAATATAAATTTCTGAAATGTTTCTTGGAGACGCCAGCATTTAAAAATTACTTGTCAGGTTATCTTAACTTGCAATTTTTTTAATGAACCAACACTTTTTTTTTAGTTAGTTATGAATTTATTTTGGAAGAATATCTATGCTCTTGTTTCCATTTTGACAATTACTAATTTGTGTCTAGCAAGTGGGGTATCATGAAGTTACCCAAAAGAGTCTGACATCACTAAGCAGTAAGTAATGCCAATTAAGCACCATTAAATGCGTTGGTTTAGCAGTTTTTAGGTTTATGGGCCCAGCCCCAAGTCTGCATTCGATATCTTCTGGAAAGGTACATCTGTTTTGCCTGTATCTTCTGTGATGAACCTTACCTTTAAACATACCAAATCAGTGATGGAGGAATGTGTGCTGGGATACAACTCCTGTCATCCCTGATTCTTATCTAGGCCACCACGGCAGCCAGAACACTGTTCTGGGGCCTGTACAGCCACTTCTGATTCAGATGCTGTGAAGAAATAGAGCTGTGTGTCATTGGCATATTGATGGTCCTGAATGGGGTAACTGTGCCCCTGAAGGACCAGGTGTGCATCCTGGACTCAGAGCTGTCCATGGAGGTGCAGGTCAATTCTGTGTCCAGGGCAGCTGTCTACCACTCCATCTGGTATGCAGGCCGAGACCCTACCTGCCCACAGACTGTCTCACAAGCATGCTCTAGTTATCTCCTGCTTGGACTACTGCAACACGCCCTACATGGGGCTACCTTTGAAGGTGACCTGGAAACTGCAACTAATCCAGAATGCGGTAGCTAGACTGGTGACTGAGAGTGGCCACCGAGACCTACATTGGCTCCTGGTACATTTCCAAGCACAATTCAAAGTGTTGGTGCTGACCTTTAAAGTCCTAAACGGCCCCAGCCCAGTTTACCTGAAGGAGTGTCTCCAACTCCATTGTTCAGCCCGGACACTGAGGTCCAGCCCTAAGGGCCTTCTGGAGGTTCCCTCACTGTGAGAAGTGAAGTTACAGGGAACCAGGCAGAGGGCTTTCTTAGTAGCGGTGCCCGCCCTGTAGAACGCCCTCCTACAAGATGTAAAAGGGAACAACTATCTGACTTTTAGAAGACACCTGAAGGGAGCCCCATTTAGGGAGGTTTTAAATGTTTGATGTTTTATCTTCTTCTCCTTCTTCTTCTTCTTCTTCTTCTTCTTCTTCTTCTTCTTCTGGTGGGAGCCTCCCAGAGTGACTGGGGAAACCCAGCCAGATGGGTGGGGTAAAAATAAATAATAATAATAATAATAATAATAATAATGATGATGATGATGATGCTGTGCTCCA
Source organism: Podarcis tiliguerta (assembly GCF_965153285.1). Classification (NCBI taxonomy): domain Eukaryota; kingdom Metazoa; phylum Chordata; class Lepidosauria; order Squamata; family Lacertidae; genus Podarcis; species Podarcis tiliguerta. The sequence goes on from NC_139534.1 coordinate 100,453,428, forward strand.
AATCCTCAAATGACCACTCCTTGTGGCTTCATATAAATGTTAAGCTTGTAGTCCAAAAATATCTGGAGGGTCACAGTCCTTGCGCTAAGTGCTGTGAACAGCCTGAAAGTCTTATCTGTATACCTGTGTCTTGTTTCAAAGCATTAATGTTTCTTCTAGAACAGATCTTGCCTTGCTTTTGGCCAGGAGTAAGACGTGACAAACTAAACTTCACTCAAGTTACCTGCTAAGTGGAATCCTGAGATTTTTCATTTTTTTAGCACTTCCATTTGCCCCCTTGATTATTTGTCCCGCCACTCGAGGCTCTCATGCACCTGTAATACCAACTGCTGATCGAATGTTTCTGTCACATCTTTATGTTACTTGCTATTAAATCAAACCATTTTAGCTTCTGTCATCGAAATGCTTTTTAGCTTTTTCCACTTCACTGCTAGCAGAAATTGTTCCTGGCCTTTTGGTCTGCCTGGGTGTTAAAAGACTATTGCTGTAATACCAATTTACTTATATAGTTTTGTCTCTGTTTCTGTAGATAGCGGCTGCATTACGTGCAGCAAGGCATTGTGACAAATACTTTCAGTCTCCATGGTGAAGACAAAATTAAAACTGACCACAGCATTTGAAATCTGTTTATGGTGTCACTTGCTGTTTCAGGCTGTCTGACTCCCAGTTTCATTGAATGCTATGAAAGCTAGGGGAAATGTTTATTATCTGATGGCTGGAATACACACTTTTCTGTGTATTTACACTCTGGTCCTTAAACATATCAACTACAGTCATACCTTGGAAGTTGAACGGAATCCATTCTGGAAGTCTGTTTGACTTCCAAAACATTCGGAAAGCTCCTGTAGCCAATTGGAAGCCGCAGAAGCCCCGTCGGACATTCGGCTTCCAAAAAATAGTTCGCAAACCTGAACAGTCACTTCCGGGTTTGCGGCGTTTGGGAGCCAATATGTTCGAGAACTAAGCTGTTCAAAAACCAAGGTACGACTGTACTGTATTTGTCTCTGCTCCACACAGAATCTTCTTTTAATTCTTAAAACATGTTATGGGTTGAATTAAGTTAATGAGTCACTTTAAAGAAAAGGTGGGTGATTTGCCTCATGCACAAGGGACAGAACAGATGGCTGATGAAGCACTCAAGTTGCCAAAGTATTTATCTGTGTGCTGCCAGGGTTGGGGGCTGCTAGATGAGATAGTGGTGAAGACAGAGAGAGGTGGCCACCTCAGGCAGCAAGTGCTGGAGGGCAATGAACAATGGTAGCCAGTTGCTGGAGCTTTGTAAACCATTCAGCCTATCCAGTGCTCCCCAAGCTAGCCTGCTGCCTTCAGGTGCGGTCCATTCAGCTTTGGAAAATGAAATCGGGGAAGGCACCATGTTGACCTTTGCCTCAGGCAACAAAATAGCTTAGGCTGGCCCTGACAGTGGAATATCTTCACACCTAGTATCTTCTTGTGGGGGTGGATTAAGATTTCTAGTTTGTGTTGTGCTATAAAGGTAAAGGAACCCCTGACTGTTAGGTCCAGTCGTGGACGACTCTGTTGTTGCGCGCTCATCTGGCTCTATAGGCCAAGGGAGCCAGCGTTTGTCCACAGACAGCTTCCAGGTCATGTGGCTAGCATGACTAAGCCGCTTCTGGCGAACGAGAGCAGCACACAGAAAAGCTGTTGTGTTGTGCTGTAGGTACCTGTATATCTTTCCCCACAGGGCAAATAGCAGCACCAAGAAGCCAGAACAGAGTAAAGGTTAGTTCCTTCACCCAGCATTGCAAGCTGCAGCCCTAATACAAATTAGAGAGGGGTGTTATGGGTATTTGGTATTATGAACTCTTAAGAAAACCAACCAGAGATCCAGTCTCCGTCCCACATGTTGCATGGGCTATTGTGCTCTCTTATGTTGTCTTCTGTCTAATAGATGCACCTCAGGATCTGTAGGAGTTAGCTGACCCCATGCAATGCCCCTTCCCTGCTACCATGCACCTCGTTCTATCCCCTCATTTCCACTTTTATTTTTGCATCAACTCTAGAGAGGCCACTTAAAGGTAAAGGGACCCCTGACCATCGTGGCCGACTTTGGGGTTGCGGTGCTCACCTCGCTTTATTGGCCGAGGGAGCTGGCGTAGAGCTTCCGGGTCATGTGGCCAGCATGACTAAGCCGCTTCTGGTGAACCAGAGCAGCGCACAGAAACACCATTTACCTTCCCGCTGGAGCGGTACCTATATATCTATTTGCACTTTGACGTGCTTTCGAACTGCTAGGTTGGCAGGAGCTGGGGCCAAGCAATGGGAGTTCACCCCATCGCGGGAATTCGAACTGCCAACCTTCTGGTTGGCAAGCCCTAGGCTCTGTGGTTTAACCCACAGCGCCACCCACTTATGTCCTGTCAAAAAAAGTGAACACGATTTGCTTAATAATAATAATAATTATACCCCGCCAATCTGGCAGGGCTTCCCCAGTCACTCTGGGTGGCTTCCAACAAAATATTAAAATACAGTAATGCATCAAACATTAAAAGCTTCCCTAAACAGGGCTGACTTCAGATGTCTTCTAAAAGTCTGGTAGCTGTTCCCTTTGACATCTGGTAGGAGGGCGTTCTACAGGGAGGGTGCCACTACCGAGAAGGCCCTCTGCTTGGTTCTCTGTAACTTGGCTTCTCACAGTGAGGGAACCCGCAGAAGGCCCTTAGAGCAGGACCTCAGTGTCCGGGTAGAATGATGGGGGTGGAGACGCTCCTTCAGATATACTGGTCCGAGGCCGTTTAGAGCCTTAAAGGTCAGCACCAACACTTTGAATTGTGCTCAGAAACATACTTTTGCATATGTTAATTGATGCATATAAATGCAAATTTAGATAAAACTACCTTGTGATTTGTTAAGGGTTGCTGCAAATTGTAACTCTGTGACCTGTGCCCAGAATTCTTTGAGGGAAAGCATGTGCTCTGAATGTGCTGTAAAGGTATAGTTGTATACACAGCCTGAGCCAGGAATCAGAGCCCCTCTGACATAAGCTGTGTTGGATGAGAGAGGACATATCTGCTGTGTGTGTTGTTTACTCTTGAGAGAAGAAACCAGGATGGGTGGTGAGAGAGGCATATGCAGAAAGAGGAAGAGGATAGCCAGGTGTAAGATTAGAGCTTTCTGCAGTCCAAATGATTTCTTGATAAGTATTCACTATATGCTATGTAGTATATGAAATACAACTTCTTTCACGCCTGAGGCAGAATTGTAGTCTTTCACTGCCAACATCCTCAGCAACTAGTTATTGCATTGTGAAGCATTGTGAAATGAATCCACAAAGTAGAGAAGCATTGTTTGCTGTTTCCTCATCCAGAAATGGAATTGCATCTGGGTTGTGCCAGCCATTGTTTGTCAGCAATCACATGGAAGATGGCTGTAGGTTTGCAGTTGACTGTAGGCAGCCCTGGAGCTCCCAGATCCCAGAGCATACATATATCAGAGAGGCGCCTCTGCTGCTTTTGACGTTAACAGCAGGACACGAGAAACAGCTTGGTGAGTGACCGAATCTGCTGTTTATTTCTAGGTCAAATGGACATTTTTCATTCTATCATTTGCAGCCTTAAATGCAATGAAAATGTTCTGTGAGAATATCCACCAATTTAATCGTGTGCAATGCTGTTCTTTCTTTTTTTGTTGAAAATATTGATGTCAGTGCTCCCTGGGCAGTCACATTTAGCAGCCCTTTTTTAAAGGATAGATTCATTTTTCAGCATGGGATAGAGCTCTCTCAGCACAAACCTACTTAAAAGCCACAGTTCTCTAGTTGTTAAAAGACATTTCTTAAAATAATAGACCCTTTATTCTGGAATATTTACATTTCTCCCCTCTTCCCTTTCCTTTTCATATTTTTATTCCCCAGCATTACATATATTTTCTATGATGTTCATTTTCTGTCATGTTGCATAGATCTACAAAGGATGTGCCTTAAGGACAAATCCAATCCTGCCACTCTGAATTTGCATTTTGGAAGCAGCAGGGTCTATTTTTACTGACTGGCTGGCTGTGGGCACCTCCATTGGAGACAATAATTTGCTATGACAGACACCCATAAGGTGGCATTCTGTCTGTTTGAGGCTCTAGGAAATGGGAGAGCACGCTTAAGCAGAATCTAGTTAGAGCAAACTTCAACATGGCTGAAATTGAGATATGTACCTTTTACATTATTTAAGGTATCTATCAAACGTTCTTCTAAAACAATCCAGATGATTGCATAGCAAAGAACTGCTGAGTACAATCAACCATGTGCATCCAATATTGGAATTATCCTGGGCAAGTTCTCTACACATCCTGAATAAAAATCAGCAAATGGACATAGAAATCTTCATCAATATAGGTACTGATTAAATGATCATCCTTAAAATGTCAAATGGAAGGTTTGTATTATGTGTATATTAAAAATATGATATTTGGGGAAAGCATTATTTCAATATCAATATTTATTACGGCATCTACAGTGGTACCTCAGGTTACATATGCTTCAGGTTACATATGCTTCAGGTTACAGACTCCGCTAACCCAGAAGTAGTGCTTCAGGTTAAGAACTTTGCTTCAGGATGAGAACAGAAATCGTGCTCTGGCGGCACGGCAGCAGCAGGAGGCCCCATTAACTAAAGTGGTGCTTCAGGTTAAGAACAGTTTCAGGTTAAGAACGGACCTCCGGAACGAATTAAGTACTTAACCCGAGGTACCACTGTACGTGCAGTGCAATCTTGAGCATATTTGCTCATAAGTACATCTTCCTTAGTTCCCTGGGACTTGATCTCTACTCCTTGTACCTTTATGGTGCAATCCTAGGCATGCAAGCATGCTCAGAAGTAAATCCTATTCAGCTCATTGGGACTTACTCCCAGGTTAAACGTGCACACAATTTCTGCTTTAGCTGCTTTGGCACTACTAAATTCTTTCCAGGGTGTTACACCTGGATCTACAAATAGCTTTCCTGTCAGATTTGCTGCTGTGCATACGAGTTTGTGCCTTTATGGAACTGCCAGCTCCTCTAGACGTCAAGTATGAGACATGCGCTTTCTTTTTACTCTACTCCCATTGGCTGGTTAAACTGTGCACAAATAAGCCATTCATGGACCATAGCAGCACACTTTCATTTTATTTGTCGATCACAGACATTGCTGCCATCCTGTTTGTTTTGGACAGTGTTGAGATTTGAAAAATTATTTCTTTCTGGAGAGCTCCATCTATCCCTGCCTCAACTATGCCTTGCAAAAAAAATAAATATATCATTTCAGAGGCAAGTCTGTTATATGTGGGTAGATGGGTACTGTAGATAGGTAACAGCATGTGTTTGAAGACTACTGTACAGTGTTCTATCTGAAGAAAGCAGATCAAATGCCCCATCTCCTAAGAAATGGAATAGAGAAGAAACATAGGAGAAATGGCCTCATGGGTCAAAAGCTAGGACCTCTGCCAGGCTTAGTTAGTCCCATGGGCCAGAGAGGTTCTCTTCCCTCCAAGTTAGGCCCAAGGGAGCACCATCTCCAATTGCTTATTTGTTAATTAAATTTAGATCTGGATCTTCTGTGATAACCTCAGTATGGCATAGCTGAAGATTCCAGGCTACTGACCATTTTGCTAAGTTTCAGCATGGTTGCTATATAAAGTGCCATTGCAGAGCATGTTGCTCATATGCTTTCACAAGCAGAGGAAGGTTACAGGTGACTTAGAGCAGGGGTGCCAACACAACATCTGTGGTCACTGGTGCCTATGAAAGCCTGCATTGGCACCCCCAGGCAGTCTTGCCAGGCTCTGAGCTTGCTTCTTGGCACTGGAGAAAGCAGGATTCATGCCATTAACAGCTGCATCTCCATAATGAGGACCAGCAGGACATTGGGGGAGTGGAGAGAAGCAACGACGAGTGTACTCTAGTTTTGTGTTATGTCGCATCCCCATGGCAGCCTTTTTGGGCATGGCTTTCACAGCATCCTCTCCCAAAATTTGGAATGGACCCACTGGTCCCCAAAACTTGGCAACCCCTGGCTTAGAGTGATAGCGCAATCCTGTGCTCTAGTGGTTTTGATTTCCATTGCAAGCCTTTCTGTGTCTAGATCCATTCATCAGAAGAAAGTTGCTGAATCATTGCTCAAGTGCAGCCTTTCTGATTGCTGTAAGTGAAATTTATTGTCTGTGAGTAGACCCAGTATCAACAAACCATCAATTACTGCCTGCATAGGAACCCACATCACACCAAGTAAGATCATTGGTTCTTTTAGCTCAGTGTTGTCTACACTGGAAGTAGTTCTCCAGGGTTTACGACAGGATACTTTCCCTTACCTACCTAGAGATGTCAAGGACTGAACCAATGACCTGTACACAAAGCAGATGCTCTACCAGTGAGCTACGTTTGTTCCGCTAAATGACTTTTCCTCCCTTATGCAGTTTTGGCTAGAACAAAGTATGCTTTGTAATCTATACATAATTTTTTAGAACTATTTTCTCCTCCGACATAAGAAGCAAAAATTAAATGACCCTCTTCTGCGTGATATTTTTCTTCAACTTTGGCAGATCAAACATTTCACATGTTTTAACAGCAGTATCATCTCTACAGGAGCATGCTCATTTAGAGAAAAGCCTTTTCTAAAAATGCCCATGCCATGCAGACTAAAAAAATCTAGGACATACGTTTCATAGAAAATAACCCTCTAGTGCTGTCAGAGTACCTGAATTCCCACCCTCCAATAGCTGTCAGAATTGCTGGCATTCTCCTGTCTCAAGAGACCACCGAGTGTGCCTCCAGGGAGAAGTCAAACCACCGTGCTATCAGCACCAAAGTGACCTCACCGGCCAGAGCAAGACCTTTAGGAGCCCTAACTTGCTGGTATCTGTCTGTTACAAGAGACAATGGCGTGCACCTCCATTGTCAAACTGCTGTGTGACCTCCCCAGGGTGCAAGCTAGGGCAGTATGTATAAGGAGGTCCTGGTTGCCCAGACAACAAGACCTACCTCTCGGCCTTGCTTATGTGGTCCAAAGGAAAGAAGACCAATTAATTTCACACCAGCTTGGTTGCAGGAGTTGCCAGAAGGTGCCATCCAACCATCATGGATTTGTGTGGGCTTTACAGTGGTACCTCGGGTTAAGTACTTAATTTGTTCCGAAGGTCTGTTCTTAACCTGAAACTGTTCTTAACCTGAAGCACCACTTTAGCTAATGGGGCCTCCTGCTGCTGCCGCGCCGCCGGAGCACGATTTCTGTTTTCATCCTGAAGCAAAGTTCTTAACCCGAGGTACTGTTTCTGGGTTAGCGGAGTCTGTAACATGAAGCATATGTAACCCGAGGTACCACTGTATTCCTTAGCCCTTTCTTCTCCTGAGGATATCGCACAAGGCAGCAAGGTTTAGGATCAGAGTTTTCCTTCTCCTAGATGGGCCACCTTCCCAGGCTGACACACCCCATCTGCCCGTCCTTTCCCTCTACCGCCTTCTTGACAGTACCCATGGTTGGTCTGCTCCCTCACCTGCTCAATCAACCAGAGCCTGTCTTTCCATGTAGAGGAAATACTGTATCGAGAAAGTAATAAACAATTGAGAAGCCTTATAAACAAACAATTAGGGGCGTTTCACAGGGGACTGGTGGGGGCTGGCCCATTTGGGCAAACAGGGCACTGCCCTACCGATCTCATTCTGCCTTCAGCCAGTCTCCAGGGGAGAAGATGGAAACAAAACTCAAATGAGTCGGTCATGCCTACCATTGGCTCTGGTTCCACCTACTGTTTGAACTCCCAGCATTCTGCCCTTCTGGTCCCAGTGGGCACCAGCCATCACTTCACGGGGCACCAGCTCTCTACCACCCTACCATCCTGCTCTCTGTGATCAGGGCCAGATTTAGGTTTGATGAGGCCCTAAGCTACTGAAGGTAATGGGGCCCTTTATATGTCCAGCTGTCCTTTGTCCACAACAAATTGTTGTGGACAAAAAAAGCTGTTTTTTGTGTTGAATATATGCTATATGGCAAGCTTCCTCAACCTCAGCCCTCCATATGTTTTTGGCCTACAACTCCCATGATCCCTAGCTAGCAGGACCAGTGGTTAGGGGTGCGGGAAATTGTAGTCTCAAAACACCTGGAGGGCCGAGGTTGAGGAAGCCTGCTATATGGTAATTTATGGACCTAATAGATATCTAAAGCCATTTTATTTCTTTTTTATCTTATATTTTGGAAATGTACATCCAGTCCCCCCCCCCCCCTTGAATTTTTTTCTGGTCCCCAAGAGTGTGCGGCCTTAAGCTATAGCTTGTTTAGCTTACACGTAAATCCGGCACTGTCTGTGATGCATCATAGGCTGCTCCTTAGCACATTAAAATGCCAAATGGGGAGGAAAGCTATTATATAGCCCATAAGTTCATGAATACACAAACAGGATTCCATAATATCTTGGTCATTAAAAGGGTTTTTGTGTGTGTGATAATCCCTTGCCATTGTAAACACAGTGAGTACAGTTTACTGAAAATATTGTTTAATCTAAATTACTGGGGCATTCAAAGTGTACTTGAGATATCTTGTTTAACTAATTAATTATGCAAGGTTGATTAATTTTTCTTGATGTCCTGTCGCTGATGAAGTTCACCCGGATGTCAAGGGAGGAAAAATGTGAATAGGTGCAAGTCAATAGATTGGTTAGTATCATTTATTCAAAGGAAAAACCAGAACTGTACAAAATCTTGTGGTTAATTATAGTATCATTTGATGTCCTACAGTGAATGTAATTTGACTCAAGCCACCCACTGTTACTTTTGTTTAAATAACTTGAGCTATACAGAAGACAGAGAAATTTAACTTGGCCTGATTACATTTAATGCTTTGTATCATTACAGCCATATGGTTTTGTTCCACCAGCTCCTTGAGATGATATACTTAAATTGTTTTAGCTTCATGGAGTGGTGTAGAAACAGTCACAGATTTCTGTACTGGAACAAAAAAACTGTTCCTTAAAACACTGATTTGATTGATTAAATTTTCATGTGTATCAGTAAGCATTTCCTACTTGAAGCAAATGCTCATTTTAATTTGGTGATCACATACTCTCCAACATTTCTCTGATGGAAATAGGAATGTCCTATTTAATAATAATAATAATAATAATAATAATAATACCCCGCCCATCTGACTGTGTTGCCCCAGCCACTCTGTGAGGTTTGCAACATCTTGTTGTTGCTTAGTCGTTCAGTCGTGTCCGACTCTTCGTGACCCCATGGACCAGAGCATGCCAGGCACTCCTGTCTTCCACTGCCACCCGCAGTTTGGTCAGATTCATGTTTGTAGCTTCGAGAACACTGTCTAACCATCTCGTCCTCTGTCTTCCCCTTCTCCTTGTGCCCTCAATCTTTCCCAACATCAGGGTCTTTTCCAGGGAGTCTTCTCTTCTCATGAGGTGGCCAAAGTATTGGAGCCTTAGCTTCACAATCTGTCCTTCCAGTGCAGAAACATTTAAAAACTCCCCTATACAGGACTGTCCTTTAAAGGTTGTATAGTTACTTATCTCCTTTGCTGGGGGGGGTCACACAACTCCATACCCTCCAACATTTTCTCCAATGAAAATACGGATGTCCTAAGTAGAAGTGGGACATTGCAGGAACAAATCAGAAACTGGGACAGTTTCTGTAAATCCAGGACTGTCCCTGGGAAATAGGGACACTTGGAGGGTCTGTGATCACTTGCTGGGATCTGTGTATGGAGGTCCTGGGATGCACAGACAACAAGATTACCCACAAACTCATGTATAGATGGTGACCCAGGTGGATTTTTCAATTTGAGTGTGTGTGCAGGAGAGATCCTAAGAGCCAGTTATAGTGTGCAACATCGAGTTCCTGTAGCCTGAAAGTTTAAAAAGATAAAAAGCTGGTTTAGAAAGCAGAATCTGGTGCTGAAAAGAATCTCACACTCTTGAAACACTTCCTGGAGATTTACACATTTGTAAAATAAATAAATACATAATAAAAGAGTGTCATCCCACCCTTGGCATAATATATTAACAAGCCACGGCATTAACTGTTTAATTGTTTTCAAGGTTTTGGACTGGCAATGTGGACAACACAGCCTTGAAGGTGACAAAGTCAGGGTATAATTAATTAGCTGTTAAAAATCATGGTGTATTCTTGTCAATTTCACGAGAAGCTGCTAATTTGTCTTTGCTTGCCTAAAGCTGTTCTCTCTCTTTGTGCCATTTCCCAATTGCTCTGTTTTTGAAAGACACAGAGAGTAACAGCAGCTTGTGTTACAAGTGAAAATGGATAGGAAATCCTCTCATCTCAACAGGTCTCTTCTCCTGAGACATGAGGGAGCCCTGATACTTAAAACCATTTTTTCACAGTAAAGCCTTCCAGCAGAGTACACATTCTGTGAAGATCACTTTTTATTACAGCTGTTCCGGTTCCATTGGCTTGTTATAAAATGCACACACTTTCCTCCAACGGTGTGTCTTTTGTAATGATAGATTTGCACCAGCTATTGCACATTGCGCTTTACATCTGCCTGAGGGGTGTGGGAGACAAGCTCCCTGGTCCATTCAGTCTAACTCTCTAGAACTGTGCTTTGTGGCCCTCTTGCACTTTGTGATTGGCAAAGGTTTCTCATAGGCAGTCATCAAGGAGAGGTATAAATAATCAAAATCCCTCCTGGAATAATTGAGCTGGAAGACACCAAAAGGCTACATAGTTTGACCACGTGCCCTGTCCACAGGGCAATTCACAACACATTGAGTCCCAAACTGGGACGTGCCACTTCCTGTTCGTGCTCCCATGAAAGTCACATGACATTTGAGAGATCACGGAGCCCACAAGACACACTTTGCACTTTCACTGCATTAAAAAATGTGCGTTTTGAGGTGCTGCATGAGATTGCAGCGTGAAATCACGAGATATTGTGGTACCCAAGATGGCTGCTGTGCTCTTATGGGGAAAATGGGATGTCTCAGTTTTTCTGGGACATTTGTGGGGTATTTCAATAGGGACATCATATGAGAGCCAGTGTGGCGAAGTGGTTAGAGTTTTGGACCAGGACCTGGGAGATCTGGGTTTACATCCCCACCCAGCCATGAAGCACCTTGGGCCAGTCAGACTCTTAACCTAAATTACCTCACACAGTTGTTGTGAGGATAGAAGAGGAAGTAGGGAGAACCCCTTAGGCCACCTTCAACTCCTTGGAAGAAATGCGGGATATCAGGGTAATACCATAAGTAAAATATGGAGTGTATAAAGTCACCCACCATGAAAGTCTTCTTTACATGTGTTGGTGCTGACCTTTAGAGCCCTAAACGGCCTCGGTCCAGTATATCTGAAGGAGTGTCTCCACCTCCATCGTTCAGCCTGGACACCGAGGTCCAGCTCCAAGGGCCTTCTGGTGGTTCCTTCACTGTGAGAAGTGAGGTTACAGGGAACCAGGCAGAGGGCCTTCTTGGCAGTGGCGCCCGCCCTGTGGAACATCCTCCCATCAGATGTCAAGGGAATAAACAACTATCTGACTTTTAGAAGACACCTGAAGGAAGCCATGTTTAGGAAAGTTTTTAATGTTTAATGTTTTATCGTGTTTTTAATATTCTGTTGGGAGGCGCCCAGAGTGGCTGGGGAAACCCAGCCAAATGGGCGGGGTATAAATAATAAATTGTTGTTGTTGTTGTTGTTGTTGTTACATGCCATTTGTGTGAAGAGAGTAAATGAATAGAAAGGAGCAGCAGAGCAGCACAGCTTCCTTGACTTCTCTTTTGATATCCACCCTGGGGTCACCCACACTTTCTCTTCTCCTACTGCTTTCCTTTTGGTGTAATGTTTTAAAGATTTTTATTATTGTTGTTGTTTTACTGTTTGTTGTTTACCACCCTGAACTCCTTTGGGAAGAAGGGTGGGATATAAATTTAATAAATGGATAAATTAAAAAATGAATTTTTGTCCCCTAAAACTCTAGCTCATCCAGTCTTGAACTGAAAATGTTCTTCTGCCCAGGTAGATCAAATTGCATTTACTAGCATTTAGCAGTCATCTTCTTCACATACATACATACATAAAACCTACTTTAAAAACAGCAGTAAACAAAAATAGGAAGGCCATCATAAGGCCAGAATCAACTCGTAGTAATAATAACGATGATGATGGTTTTTAAAAGCCAGTTAAATAAGTCATTGTGCTTGAATGCTTGTGAGGAATGAGTACAGGAAGATGGGGATTATCTGAATTAAGTTATTTAATTCCGAAGCCGCTTCATAAAAAAAGAGTTATTATTCAATGAATGAGAATTCACTTGAATATAAAAATTAACAACCCACTCACCACTGCCTCCAGTGTTTATGAATTCCACATCACTTGATATGCTTAAACTACTCTTAAAATGTTTTATATTCTGTATGTGATGGAATTTCCTCTTGAAACTGCATATCAAAATACATGGTATTTATTTTGCTTTTTACCCAGTTATCTTGCGGTGGTAGTGGTGTTCCTTTGCGTTTGGCTATAAATTACAGATAGATAATGTTGCACGCAACCCCAATCTCTGAGTGGTGTGAGATTCCTGGGGTTCCATGCGCTTGACAGGGGTTCAGTTTCCTTGGAATGAGGGACAATGGAGACTGTGTTGTCTTTAGGATATATGGTTTATTTACACATATATACAACCTGAGCCTAAGATGGAGGGGATAACAGCACTCACACCCCATAAAGTCTTGCTTCTCCCATAGTCCTAGCCTTTGAAGCAAACAGGAATCAAGCATGACTCTTCCTCTCTGGCTTCTGCCTGCCTCTCGCCCAGGTCTCTCACACAACTCTTGGCTATTGTCCTTCTCACTACAACACTATGAACAAAGTGTGTATTATTTAATTGAAATGGGGAAATGAAGTTTTATAAATAGCAGCAGATATAGCAACTGAAGAAGTGGTTTTTGTAGTGGAATGTACATGTCAATAAATAATATTCTGTGCCTGTGGTAGATTGTTCTAAGGATCAACCGTATGACCGGGTTTGGATGTTCTTTCTTGGCTTCATCAACCATGGTTTATGAAGCCAGGAACAAGCATAGGGTTTGCCAGCTCCTCCATCACCCCTCCCCACACTTCTCCTCATACACAATTCAATTTCAATTTCCTTTTACACTTGAATTACAGCAGAATTACACATCATGCCCAAACCAAACATAATAATTCAGACTTATTATCATGGTTAGTTGAGCAAAGATGAAAACAGGGTGAGGTCTTCAACTTTTTTTTTACTCCGTTTACCCATTGGAATTAATTAACATGACTAAGTTAGTCTGTTTCAGCAGGTCTGCTTTGAGTAAAACTTATTTGAAGACCACGCAGAGTACCCTGATTCAGGCTTAACAGTGACTCAGATTTATGTGCAAGTGAGGAATGCAGTTTCAAAGCCAGCATTTGAGTAAAGGAGGAGAGGGGTGACAGACGAGTACCGAAGCCTAGCAGTTATATCTGGCTTCATAAACTATGCCTTGTGAAGCTGGGAAATACCATCCAAGCCTGTATTTCTATATTCTGTATGTTGCATAATGACCTGGTTTGCATGTCATGCTAAGCCAAGCCATGGGTTAATGTGAACGCATGGACTCTGGGAGAAGAGATCACGGCTGTTCTTCCCTCTCCTGTTGTTCTGGCTGCTGTGCTGACCCAAGCAATAGTTCGACTTAGCATCATGTTGTCCAAATCCAGTCTTGTGGTTTAGCTTTCTCCATACTAACCATGAGCTCATGGTTTGTCCAGGGGAGCTAAACCAGAAGCCTAGGTTCAGACGCCATGCTAAAGTAAACCATGGCTTAGCTCAGCAGCGGACTGACCAAGGAAGAGCACAGTAACCATGGACTCATCTCTGGCAGCGTGCGTGTTTGTGGCAAGCCATGGCTTGGCTTAGTGTGACATCGGAACCAGACCAATGTTTTGTTTTACCTAATAAAGAGATCGATTTTCTCATTCTCTCCCTCTTTTTATCAAAGTTAGCTGGTTTAGCTTCTTCATAGATTTTATAAAGAGGAAAAGAGATTAGTTGCATTGCAGCTGAATGAGGGATAGATGCGATCTGGACAAAAATAGTTTCCTCCAGCACCAGCTGTTACGTAACTTGATTTAAAATTCAGCAAGAGAGCGTGGTTAACGAAATACCTTTCCTCAGCCTTTATTTTTAAGATCTCTGAAATTGAAACTGAATTGCTTTCATAATAGGCAGATGGCTGCCTAATGAACGGAGGCTGGCTTTAACAATATGGGTCATTGGGGGGGGGAGGGAATTAAGATCTTATTAGGAAACACACTATCCTGGGGACACAACATTGATCGATACATGTCCCCTCTCTGTACCCTAACATGCTTAATGAGTTTTTGTCTGTCATGAACCAATTACTGTTACTGATGGGTGCACTGATGGATTGCTGAGTCAGCGTAATCTGAGGACCAAGTTCTGTGAGAAGCTCCGAAAGCTTATTGGCTTACGCACTAAGGGTGAGGCACAGATCTCAGACATTGCATAAAAGGCTTTGCATCTAGCTGCACAGAAAGCCAGGAGGAAGAAAGAGGCACAGATAAAGCAGTTATCATCTGTACCTTACGTTTGAACGGGATGTGTTTTTGTGAGCGCTGTATTAAAGGGACATTTGCCCAGCTGTTTCTTTCATTGTATTTGTGGTGTGCCCCTGTGGTGTGGGCATTCAGGCACTGCCAATGTTCCAGGTCAGCTCGGTAGGTGAATAGGCCAGCATGGAACAGCTGTGGCATGTTGCTATGCAGTAATCCTTTAATTCGATACTTCTGATACCAGAGACTCATGGATTGGACTGTGACCATCTGATGCACAACTAAATATATGATAGATCATGAAGATCTAAAATGCTCAGTCAAGCTTATGTGTCCTCTAAGATGTAGAAGGAGAAATGTAGGGTTGCCATTGTTTGGAGCTTTTTTTAAATCAGCAAAAACAACACTGCCGACATGGTTTCCTGGACATTTTCGCCTGGACACTGCTTCTGACTGCAGTATTCCAGGTATGTCCAGGAAATTCGGGACATATGGCGACCCTAGGAAATGCCCACTTTTTCTTTTTCTTTACTTTCTTTTTCTTTTTTTACACTGGTTATATCACACCTCTAACTGTTTTGTTCACTTTTTAAAGGTGCCATGTATTTATATCATGTATAATTCACTTCCAATGCAGCCTTATCATGCAGTTGCGATATGTGGAAATGCCTTATTCCTGAGTCAGACAAATGGTGAATCAGTCGGCAGAGTTCTGACTCTGGAAACGCAGGCTCTCAACAGAGCAATATGGATCCTTAAATCCATTTAGCTGCAGGAGATAATAGTGCATTAGGAGACTACCAGCAACGGCTGAATTA
Organism: Podarcis tiliguerta; assembly: GCF_965153285.1. NCBI lineage: Eukaryota > Metazoa > Chordata > Lepidosauria > Squamata > Lacertidae > Podarcis > Podarcis tiliguerta. Next base: position 100,468,770 of record NC_139534.1, read on the forward strand.
TCCTGTTGAGTGGTCACTTAGTTTATTAGGGCGGATAGCAGCTGGAACAGTCTGTAGCCTTGACCAAAACACTCTCTAGCTCAGACTAAAAATTTCCTAGCTGGATTTGTTAACCTTTTCTTTAAACCCTGTGGTGGCATTTTAGCTACTTTTCTGACTTCATCAGAGCAATAAGGCTCTTGGCAAGTCCCCTGCCTTTCTCCCCACTTTGCCACGTGCATCGAGCTCATTTTGTTTCGGCTATCTTGCCTGCCTGGTTTATAGGTTGGTGTAGAGATGACACGACAGTTGCCTTGCTCTGCCAAGCAGAACGCTAGTGGACGAAGAGAAGGACGGGGAGGAGGAGCCTGGCGTTCCTAGATTAGTAGGAAGAATGACAACCCGGGGAGGACACTGCCTGATGATGCCATTTCTCTTGGGAATGTGTGTGAGATCTTTGCTTTCCTTTTGTATCTAGGGAGCTGGATTAGAGCAGCTTTTTGTTCTTCTGGGAAACCATGTAGTGAATTAGGTGCAATTATTCAGTGATTTCTACATGCCGCAAGCAAGTGTGAGCTTTTAAGGAACGGGGAGGGAAGGGCTGGAAAGCCCTGGCCTGGGATGTTTTGATTATGTTTGTAAGAAATTTGACAGTGTGGAAATGTGATAGACTTTCAGCCTCCGTGTGTGTGTGTGTGTGTGTGTGAGAGAGAGAGAGAGAGAGAGAGAGAGAGAATATGCAGTAACTGGCAGTGATTCATGGTGACTTTGTTATGGGTAATAGGAGAAAGGATTTGTCTTAATTTTAATAGCTGCCAGTATGACAGCGGTAGTATTAGTGCTGTGCAGACTCAAGAGTGCAATGAGAGGAAGCAGACCAGCAGTTACTCATGCCAATGAGAGTCACCAGAATATCTTCCTCCAACATTCTCTTTTCAACCCCGGAGAGGTTTCCGTAATGTGTTTATACAGAAACATGCTCTAAAGGTGTATGTTAGTGGTTAAGTGTTATTTTCCTTGTTGAAACGCACATACAGTACACACAGAGAGGTGGGTGGTGAGAGAGAGAGAGAGAGAGAGAGAGCAGCTTAGAGAGTTTCACAAGGAGTCAGTTTTATATACAACAGCCACTGGGCAAGTGCTGTGTGTTGTGCTTCCTGGGGTTGTACTAGATATTGATCAGTAGGAAGTAATTAGTTTGCCTGTGAGCGATGCTCAGATTGGCAATGGTGAATTTTGTGGGCCTAATCAGAATCCAGCATTCAGAATGCAGAATGCTGCTGAGAGTAGTTTAGGAACCATGATAGCATTCATAAAATTCATTGAAATGGCACAGTTAAGACTGGGTTCAAATAATAATTAAGATAGGTGTGTTTCTTTGTTCTCAAGCGGGGAAGGTTTTCTCAAATTACAAAATGGCACCATGCAACTGTGACACTCAGTGGGGACTATTTGGCTGCTATTGTCACCATTAGATGGGACATTATGGCATATTTGTCAAAACCACATGTGCAACACAATCCTAGACATGTTTCCTTGTAAGTAAGCGCTGAGTGTGCTCAATGAAACTTTCTTGGAGTAGACGCATGTGCTTAGGATTGCATCCTTAGAGTTCAATCCTATGTACGTTTACACAGAAGTAAGTCCCACTGAATCCAATGAGAGTTACTCCTAAGAAAGTGTGTTTAATATTGCAACCATAAAGTACACCCACCCACCCACACCAGTGTTTTGTGTTGGGAAGTATTGCATTAGGAACATGTTAAACCTTTCCAGATTAGCAGTATTTAGCACAATAAAAAGTGCATATGTTTGCTGCCTGATTGTTGCATATGGCATGTTTCCTTTCCTTGAGGTTCAGCTTTTGTTGCTGTGTTGATTTCCCCCCCCCCCCCAGCATAATGCAGTGTATCTTAGACTATTTTTAAAAACCTAACTTCTTCCTCCACAAATGGTACTCATTGCCAAAATGTGGTTGCTCACATGTCAAAGATAGCAATATCAGTGATGTTCATGAGGATAAGCAATACACACCCATGCTTTTGCGAGATTTTTTAAAAAGCATTTGTGATTATTGCTATTTATGTATTTATTATGGCTATAAAGTGTTCATTGCAGCATAGAAGTGCTCAGGCAGCTAACCTTTAATAAAAGTGATAAGCAAGGCTATTGGATGAAACAAGGCTATTGTCTCTCCTAGCAGAACCCTGACATATTTCTGTTTCTATTTCTATTTCTGTTTGCCATAAATTTATTTAGTGGTTTGAAGGCCCCCCCCTCCCCTGCTTTCTACTGCTGAAGCATAAAACTACACTGATTATTTTTTTAAGGACCAGATAGAAACATAGTCCATCACAGCAAGGCTATTCAACCCTCAGTCCCAAACATTTATGTGTCGACTGGATATTGCACAACTGTCTTCAAATGTGGAGAAGAGGGGAGAGTAATCTGTATGACCTTTATCTATAGCTATCACTGGAGCTGTGTGGAAATGGCCCCATAAAATTCCCCACTGTATTTGTGGGCAGAAAAATTGGGATCCATTTCATTGAATTTCTTCAAAAGGGAAAATAAATTCTCCAATGTTTCTGCAGGGTTGGTGATCGCCATTAGCAATGGCAGTACCAGAGGGGTTGTTTCCCCTCCTAAAATTTTCTTTCTTTTTTGCTATCAGACTGGCAGCCATTTCCCATCCCATTATACTCTTGGGTTTTTTTATTCTTTCACTTTTATCTTCCAAAGCCAGCCTTGCATGTAACTCAACTTATGCTCAAGTTTCAATAAAACCTCAGTTTTCATTAACTCTACACGTCCCTTGCAAGTTTATGTGTCTTTTGGCAATGAAAGTGTGCTTGAAAATGTATAAACAATGAATACTGTAATATCAGAAACTGGAGGGTGGGGTGCTAATGGGAATTTCTAGTGGTCAGAGGCTGTATTGCTGTCTATAAATTCTCACACCAACTCAAAACCAGCAGAAGCAAAATCAGTTATGGAAACCTACTTAATTTGCAAGGTTCATAGCAGCTATCCTCAGTGTTGAATTGGGGTTGTGTTTCTGCAGAATTTTAATTTAATTTAAATTTTTTAGCTTGCGGTGCACACGGGCTGCTTTTCAGGCTTTTGAGGCTAAGGTGGAACCCTTCCTGAGCTTAAGCAGATATATTATTAGCAATCCAAACTGATGTGCATTTTGGGTGGAGTGGGCAGAACACTTATAATCCAAGTTTTCACTTTTAAAACAATTGCCTTTCTTCTCTTTTGTATACACAGCAGGAAGAATTATGGTCTAGAGCTCCCGACATTAGCCATGGAAGTAGCACTTTCTCCCATCAGGTCTCAGGAACTGGATTCTGTAGCTGCAGATGCATCTCCCATGGTCATTAACATGACTCCCACCACCGAGCAAGATGGCGGAGAAGACGCCATGAAAGATATTGATTCCGGGCAACAGTATGAAAAGCCCCCTCCACTTCACACGGGAGCCGACTGGAAAATCGTTCTCCACTTGCCTGAGATTGAGACATGGCTGCGGATGACATCAGAAAGGGTCAGGGACCTGACTTACTCGGTGCAGCAGGACTCGGACAGCAAGCATGTGGATGTGCATTTGGTGCAGCTGAAAGTAAGCAGAAGTATTTTATCTCTACATGTTACCTGTGAGGGAGAGGGTACCACTAGGCATGGGGGAGGGATTTGGTTCAGGTCACCTTGAAATGTGAGTTTACCCCAGTTCACAAATTTCAAACAACAATATGCGAACCAAAACACGGCTATCCTTCAAAATTCACATCTCTCTGAATTTTGCAACGCGGGGTGTAATGTGTACACAAATGCATCTGCTGAGGTAAAGCAGGCATATAGACGCATGTAGTAGTGAAAGCAAATGCATTATAAGAGGGAAATGTAATGGATTGGCTGGATGCAAAGGAGTGTTGGGAGACACCAGCTGAGGACCCCCTCAAGGGGAAGACGGCTCAGAGCCAGGAGTTTGGTGGTGGGATGATGATACATGGTCAGAGGGAGAAGAGAGAAGCTAAAGAGGCAATGGGGTTTAGTGAGAAGGAAGAGGCTGTGCCAAGAGCAGTTCAGATTCTGAGGCAGAAGCAGAGAGGGGTCAAGAGATAGAGATGAGGCAGGCTGCTGAAGAAGCCAGGGAATCTCCCCTTCCTGCTGTGGCTAGCTCCCCTCCCTCCCTGGTCTCCCAGAACACAGAGAGAAATGGAGAGGGCAGAGCAAAGAGAGGCAGGAAGCCAGAACCTTAGGCTACTAGGGAAGGAACTGGCAGAGGAGCCTTAGGGAGTGGTGGGAAGGTGGGGACCTTCAGTTCTCACAACTGCCTCATTGGGGCAAGACCTACTGGGAAGAGCTGCTGTGATCACTGGGCCTGCACTGGTTTGGTTTCTGTGAATAAAGAGTTAACATCACTGACACTGGGTGCTCACCTGCCCTTGACTCTCGCTTCGGACAGGAAAATATGCTTAGCAAAAATATGTATATTTGTCAAAATTGTCAATAAAATGTGTATATTGGGAGAAATCCTAATTAAAATGCTAATGAATTTTCATGAGGGAAGGTGGCACATGTGATGTATAGAGCCATCCTCATGCCACCAGTATTGCTGCTGCTTACCTGGACAGGGCTGGGACAGGACCATGTGGATGCACCAGAAGGACTAATCCAGCATTCCTGCTGAAACACCTGAGCAGCTCGGGTCTCACTGTTGCCCTGTACTGTCCCATACCAACCCAACCCAAAGAAGTGGCTGCGGTGCTAGGGTCATGAGGCAGGTCCATGATTCCACCCCACCTGTATGCCTCATTACCTAGCTTCTGCATTACCCTTCTTGTTGTTCTTCCCATGTAACTCGAGTTTGAATTCTGATGGATTTGGCCCTTCTGCTTGTACATACCAGGCTCAGCACTGACAGGCTCTAATATGGGAAAGGGCAGATAAAAACTGTGATAGTGATTAGAAAATTTGATTAAGGGTGTTTATGTCCTCGAAAGAAAGAAAGAAAGAGAAGAAACTGCTCATCATTTGGAAACATTTTTAATCAGCCTTCCTCGGTCTTTTACTGACTAATAGTTTGTAGAAGTGGATTTAGGGCAGGTTCCCTCACACCAGGGCCAACGGGGTGCTTCCCCATCTCCTTCCCAAGGCCTAGTAAGCGATTGCTTCAGGAAGGAGGTGCAAGGGTCCTGGCAGGGTGCTGGAATCCTCCCACCTCCTTCCCAAAACCCAGTTAGTGCTTGCCCAGCTTTGGGAAGGAGGTGGGACCTCTAGAACCCTACCAGAGAGCGCTAAATTTTGGCCTTGCACATGGCACCATATAACCAAGGTCTGCCCCGATAGTCTGGCATCTGAGCGTATGTACAGCAAGAGTTCCAGAACAAATAATTTTGCTACCTGGGGTGAAGGACCAGATGGTGCCCCTTTCACATTCCAGCAGACCGCACAGGCAGTTGAGTCTTGAAAGAGGATTAGACAAATTCAGGAAAGAAAAGGCTACCAGCCACAATGGCCATGTTTTACCTGCACTGAATAACAGTTGCTGGGAATCACAGGTGGGCAGAGAGCACGCAGTCTTGCAGGCCTCCCACAGGCACCAGGTTTGCCACTGTGAGAACCAGATGCTGGATTAGATGGGCCACTGACTTGATCCAGCAGGCTTATCTTATGCCATACAGCTGCTCCTGGGGCCCCTAATTGGGCTTCCTGCCTCAGGTGTGGTGGAGGAACATGATCCTATCATAAGTGTTGAAGAAAGGCTCAACTGCCTGCCCAGTCTGCTGGCCGTCCAAGTTGCTGGCCATCCCTTGCCATCTGTGGGAGTGATTTCCATAGTTTACCTATGGACAGTGCGAAGAAGTATTTTCTTTTATTTGTCCCGAATCTTCCAACACTTAGCTTCATTGGATGTCCATGAGTCCTGGTATTATGAGAGAGGGAGAAATACTTTTCTCTTGTCTACTTTCTCTATGTTATGCATAATCTTACAAACTTCTGCCACGTGACCTAAAAAGTTCCAAATGCTGCAACCCTCCTTCATAGCGAAGTTGCTCCAGCCTCTTCATCATTGTGGGTGCCCTTTTTTGAACCTCTTCAAACTGGTTCTGAGGTGTCAACAGATGGGAATGGTGGAGGTGGCAGAGCAGGGGTCAGCAAACTTTTTCAGCAGGGGGCCAGTCCACTGTCCCTCAGACCTTGTGGGGGGCGGACTATATGTTGGGGGGGGGGCAATGAACGAATTCCTATACCCCACAAATAACCCAGAGATGCATTTTAAATAAAAGGGCACATTCTACTCATGTAAAAACACGCTGATTCCTGGACCGTCTGGGGGTCAGATTTAGAAGGCAATTGGGCCAGATCTAGCCCCTGGGCCTTAGGTTGCCTACCCATGCGGTAGAGGCTCAGGAGGAACAGTTGAGGAAATGGGCTGCCCCTAGCATCTGTTTCCTGACGTGGTTTCTTACCCTGCCTAATGGTCAGTCTGGTTCTATACAGCAAAATGACACAATAAATAAATAAGCACTACCATTTTTTTTAAAAAAGGCTTAGAACTCCGACATGAGTACATAATACACTTCGTTACGGGAACAGATAATGGATTTGGTAACTGGTCATAATTATAGAAATGGTTTTCCTCAGAACAACCACTTCTGTGTGAGTAAATGCTTTGCACAGAAAGCAACCTGCAGACAAATGATTGGTATTCATCTCACACACCTTCCTAATGTTGTGAAGACAGTCTGCCACCTCTGCTTTACAAGCTTTCCGTGATGTGCATGAGCTTCTTAGGAGAATTCAATAGACAGACATATATGTAAATCTCAATTTACATGTGGCTTTGCTTTCCGACCCAAAGCGAAGCAGCTATGCTTGGTTTTCTGTTTGTTTACATAATTAAATAGAGTATGGTTCACCTCCCAGTTTTTCAAGCATCCCACTTATTTTGTTTAAAAAATGAATCATACTTTTCCTATGAAAGAAGACATCTTCACACAAAAGGTTTTAAAATGTGCACTGTGAGAAATAGGAAGATAAAAGGCCAGCATAAGGTACCAATAATCAACAGTTGCAAGTGCAAGTAGAAGCCCCATTTCCCAGCTCTCACCCTCTTTTTTTTTTTTTTTTGAAGAAGTAGTGAGAGGTTGTCCAGCATCCCGTTACAACAGCTGTTTTTCAATTATGTAACAATGTTTGGAGTCCACTGGATATTTATGGTTTATTTTCATTCCAGTTGAAGTGAATAACTGCAGCCAAGCGCTTGAGCAGGCTCATTGATTTTAATGGCATTTCCCAACTTCGTTTAGGATGGTAATTTTGTTATTTCTTAACTGGTGGATACAATTGGCCACTTGTTACTACCTTAATTCCTAGTGGCATGGTTGTTACTCTGTATGTGTGTAAGCTCTGTGGACATAGGCACAGTCAATGTATGAAGGTCCAGGGCGTGTACAGTGGGCATGATCCTGCTTCATCTCCACATGTTCATTGTGTACAGTTGAAGGACCATGTGAGAAAAGCTTCTGAGATGCCCTCTCCCTCCCTCTTAACACAAGGACTAGGGGCCATTCGATGAAGCAGGATGTTGAAATATTAAGGACAGACAAAAGAAAGTGCTTCTTCACACAGAGCAAAGTTAAACTGTGGCATTTTCTCCCACAAGATATAGTTTTCATAGAAGCAAAAGAGAGTCATTATATTTCTGCCTAATAGCTGGACTGTTTTATATACCCTGAGAATTTCGCTGTGAACTTTAGAGAAATAAAAGAAGATAAGCATCCCTGCAGGGAGCTTTGACAATAATTTGTCCAATTATATATTACTTTACAAAGAAAATGAAATGGGGAATTTAATTTTTAGTACTTGTTTTTGAGAGCTCCCTTGTGTGCCATGTTGCCTTCTTACCAGTGATGTGTAAGTACTAATGACCCATTTTTACTGTAGGCAACTTGGATCAGGCAAAGCAATGGAGAAATCCTGTAAATATAGAAGTCCTCATAGATGACTAGAAATAGAAAACATTTGGTATCCAAGCTTTGTTTGGATTTGAAGAGATCCTCAAACTTAAAAGAGTCAAACTGAGGTCTCTACCCCACTCTCTTGTTAACACAGTCTCCCTCAGATTAAAATCAACAATATAATTTTGATGAGCTTTAATTGGGGAGGGGGGAATGTTGGTGCTGATAGTTTTGTGTCAGCAAATTCCGACAAAATACAAAGAGCTATTACTTCAACATTCCAAACAGCCATTAGCAGCCCGTATTAGACGGGTTAATTAATTTGCACAGTGTTTTAATATAGCAACAAAATGTTCACCATACTTGGAGGTTGTTGCATCCAGAAAACAGTTGTGTTACACAATTAGAGCATGAGAAATTGTTTGCTCTCCTCAAAGATATGGGTTGTGGAAATAGTGACACCTGGGTAATGATGCACTGCTATTCAACATTTGCAAAGGATTGCAATAGCTTCTGTTAAACTGTTACATACCATAGAAAGTGCTATAGATGTTGTGCAGAACACAGAAATGAATGTAACTGTATAGTTCCTGCCTTGCTATACTTCTTGGGTGTAAAGTGAAGTCAGACCACTGCAATGCTGTGAATGTAACCATACATACCAGGGATGATTTTGGCACTCACAAGGAAAGGGGAAAAGGGAGCATAGTCCTAGCTGAAGGAAAATTCGTTCTGTACTGCATGACAAACAGGGTTTTCTTTTTGTACTGACTAGAATTTAGGGGCGTGAGGGCAGAGAATGGAAGAAGCTACTTGCATACACAGCCATGTAAGCACATGTGTGCATATAAATATATTAATGTATATGCTGGATAGCTAGCTAGTTATGAGATGAAACTTTCAATCCTATGCTTACTTACCTGCAAGTAAGTCCCATTAAACATATGCAGTGCTTTTTTCGGGGGGAGGGGACAACGCAGGGGGACACATGCCCCTAAACATTTTGTGAATCCTTGTACTTTTGCCCATTTACTGTACTTATTTTTCCCGATTTGAACTCTAAAATGGTGATTTTCTTGATTCAAAATAAGAGTGCCCCTAAACATTTGTTTAGGGGGGAAAAGCACTGAACATATGGATCAGCATTTATAGGATTGCACTGTTGGAAAGCTAACATTTAAGACGTGAGTGATATGATCAGTGTATCTTCACAGTGCTTCTTGCACATTAGACAGTGGGGAAAGGAGCAGTTGAACAGAGTCCAAGCTCTTTCTGTAATCACCTAACAGATAGGAAGCCCCTGCATAACCTTTGAAAAAATTCATCTTTTCCAAATCCATTTTGTTCACTGCAGCATTCCCTGGTCCCATACCACTGCTGGTTGTTCACGGTCCTCGCATTCCATTGTAGCAGGACTACACAGCCTACTTATTTGTTTCTCAGATCTAGAGTCCTGTTGCTAATTTAAATACTTGCCCGGGGACTCTTCACCACCAGACCATAAACCCAATGACACTCCCTGTTTCTGCCAGAAATAAGAAAACCACATGCACTCTGTTAATTCTCTCTCCCCACCCCAGGTATTTTTGAGGCATCATTAGATGGTTGAGGCATCATTAGACGCGGGTGGCGCTGTGAGTTAAAGCCTCAGTGCCTAGGACTTGCCGATCGAAAGGTTGGCGGTTCGAATCCCCGCGGCGGGGTGCGCTCCCGCTGTTCGGTCCCAGCGCCTGCCAACCTAGCAGTTCGAAAGCACCCCTGGGTGCAAGTAGATAAATAGGGACCGCTTACTAGTGGGAAGGTAAACGGTGTTTCCGTGTGCGGCTCTGGCTCGCCAGAGCAGCGATGTCACGCTGGCCACGTGACCCGGAAGTGTCTTCGGACAGCGCTGGCCCTTGGCCTCTTTGAGTGAGATGGGCGCACAACCCTAGAGTCTGTCAAGACTGGCCCGTACGGGCAGGGGTACCTTTACCTTTTTATGCTCCAGTGAAACTTCATGTTGCTCTACAGATAGAGAAATGGGCACCAGTGGATCTGCCATAGGTTGCTTTCTGGTGGTAAAGTTTTCGCCAGATTGGGACACCCAGTCATAGAAGGGGTAATGTCACATTATGTGTTTCAGGGGGCGTTTCAGGGGGCATTCCCTCACAACAGTCTGAATCCCGCAGTGAATAAAGGAAAATCCAGCCTGCATCCCTTACTAACACAA